>NC_072385.2:70596730-71859230 GCF_028885625.2 Pongo pygmaeus | reverse complement strand
AGTGCTGAGATTACGGGCGTGAGCCACTGCACCCGGCCAGATCAAGTATTTCTGATGAGAATTTAGCGTCTGAATTGAGATTTGCCATAAGTGTAAAATAACTAGTGTTCAAAGACTTAGATGAAAAAAGAACATCAAATAGCTCACTAATAATTTTTTTAATTGGCCACCTGTTGAAATAATAGTTTTCATATACTGCATTAAGTAAACATATTATTAAAATTAGTTTCACTTGTTTTTAGAAAAAATGTTTAAACATGGCTATCAGAAACATTTTAATGAAATACGTGGCTCACATTGTATTCTTTTGGATGGTCTTGATCTAGAGGCTGAGTTCTGGTACTAACAGAAGTTCCACTTAGTGGTGGGGTTGGAGAGGCCTTTCCCCACCTTTTACTACTCCTTTTTTTTTTTTTGAGACAGGGTCTGTTTTTTACTCCAGCTCTGTCACCCAGGCTGGAGTAAAGTGGTGTAATCTTGGCTCACTGCAACCTCCACCTCTGGGGCTCGAGCAGTCCTCTCACCTCAGCCTCCCCAGTAGATGGGACCACAGGCGTGACCCACCATGCCTGGCCAATTTTTGTAGTTTTTGTAGAGATGGAGTTTCACCATGTTTCTCAGGCTGGTCTTGAACTCCTGGCCTCAAGTGATCCTCCCACCTTGGCCTCCCAAAATGCTGCGATTACAGGTATGAGCCACCTTGACTGGCCTCAGAGATTAATTTTAAAAGAGAGCAGAGTTAATGTGGATACTTCACATAAAGGAGTGACTCACTGACATTGGATTCCAGGCCTCTGGGAGGGAAGGATTTGGCCTTCCAGGAGTCTCTATTGAGAGCTATCTATTGGTAGGTACCCCTGATATCCTTACTTCTTAGATATCTAGAATTGTCCCAATGTATATGTTCTGACCATGTAAGTACTCATACTTGTCCAATCTTGAATCCCAGTTTAAGCTTCCAAAATGTGCATATGTAGGGAATGATCAGTTCTGCTTCTGTATTATGCTGCTCTCCTTATTCCTGAAAATGGTCCTTCAACACTCAGCAGGAGTTGCAGCACGCCTGCAGCTGCAAACCTGTCTTGCTCATGCTGCAAAACAGAGATGTCTTCACTGGGTGAGAAACTAAAACACTGAAGATGGCACTTTCCAAAGTTTCTGCTCTCTGAAGCCCCCATTATAAGGTCATGTGCTAAAATACCTTATGTAGTAGCCTTGATTCTAGAGCAAATTATCCTCAGTCTCTTTATATGTAAATTGGGAGAAATAACAGAGAGAGAAGAGACTCATATTGTTGCTTGGAAGACTAAATGAATTCATATATGTAAAGTGCTTAGCCCATTATCTAGAACATAATAAACCATCAACTCACTCTATATTAACTATCAATATAAAATAGGTGTAGCATACTTCTAAATGTGTGTCAGAACTTATTTGGTCACACGTGATAGACAGCTGATTCCAATTAGAATGTCTATTGGAAACATACCAGACTATCTTACCCAATATTAGAAAAGGTTAGAAAAATCAAACCCAGGAGAGCTGGGTACAGCTGGACCTTAGAGCTCTGATAACTGCAGGCACTTTTTTTTTTTTTTGAGACAGAGTTTTGCTCTTGTTGCCCAGGCTGGAGTGCAATGGTGCCATCTGGGCTCACCACAACCGCAACCTCCACCTCCCAGGTTCAAGTGATTCTCCTGCCTCAGCCTCCCAAGTAGCTGGGATTACAGGCACCCGCCACCATGCCCAGCTAATTTTGTATTTTTAGTAGAGACAGGGTTTCTCCATGTTGGTCAGGCTGGTCTCGAACTCCCGACCTCAGGTGATCCGCCTGCCTTTGCCTTCCAAAGTACTAGGATTATAGGCATGAACCACCATGCCCAGCAACTACAGGCACTTTCTGTCTCCTCTCTGTGCGTCTGTGTGTGTTGGTTTCTTTCTCATTCACTGCAGATGGGATTCCTCATATGGCCAGAAACCAACAACTCCCAAGGCTATTTCTTGCAACTTCCTGCACTAGAGAGATGTTCTTCTCGACTATAGTTTAAAAAACAACAACAACAACAACAAAAGCCAGGGGAAGGACTATGAGTGGCCCAGCCTGGGCATTCATCCTTATACAAGTTCAACTTTGACAATGGGAACCAGGACATATAAGAGCATGATTGCTCCTGTTGGAATTCCGTGGTTGCGGTTGGGGATTTGGGTAACAAGTTCCCATACATAAGGGAGGGTGCTGAGTGGCCCCTTGCCGTACTCAGTCATTGGCTGGGACTGCAGGAGTGGGGAAAAGCATGGCCTCAGCTCAAATACTGCAGTGGGTCCCAAAGGTGCTGCAACAGGAGGCTGTCAGCTGACCAATCTCCTTGCAGCTGATCATTCAGTTCTTTCTTGAAGGGAAATGCAAACAGTGCACCTATCTGTAGTTGCCATGAGCCACCCCTTGTGCCCATTCATGAGAGCTCTGCCCTCATGATCTAACCACCTCCCAAAGACCTTACCCCCTAACACCATCACCTTGGGAATTAGGGTTTCAACACAGGAATTTAGGAGAACACAAACATTCAGCCTACAGCACCTGGATCCCCTGGTCAGATGCTATATTGTAAGAGATTCCATGCCTGTGGATCAAGCACTCTATAAACCCCTGGATAGTGGTAATGGCTGCAGCTCTGAGGACAGAGAAAGCAAATCCATACTCAAATCAGTGTCTGTTTATCTGAGAATGACACTCTGCCTCTCCAGGACAGAAGGGGCCCAATTAGTCAACGTATTGCGGGTGGGTCTCCTCCAGGAATGGAGCTGCGTTGGGGCTGAACGTTGCTCTCTGTTGCTGCCAGGTTGGATATTCAAAGGCAGCAATGGCAAGGTCAGATTTGGTCAGTGGAGTCCATGCTTTTGGGTCCACATGTAGCCTCTGTCTCTGCCACTGTGGCCACCCCCTTCACCTGTCCATTGTCCCCATTCCAATGACAAAGCTTGTACCTGTACATTGAGCTGACCCACCCGTACACCAAGCATAGGAGTTTCTTCTTCCATCAGTTGGTCATGATGTTCCCCAGGGCCACAGGTGTGAGCTGAGGTAGGGACACTAGTGCCCTTATCAGGCCCAAATGTCCCCAGTAAAGTTATGCCGGGATTACCCCGAATTATCGACCTGGCAGCCAGGAGAGGAAGTGGGCACAGCTTCTCAGGGGGACACCAGTTGCCTGGAGGGAAGAGGCCTCTGCGGTGTATTTTTGCACAGGGAGGGGTGGGCCACCTATGCAGATTCTGGGGGTACTGGGGAGTCTGCAGATACACCATCTTTCAGGGCATCCACCCAGATTTTCCCATCCTATGTTTCAGGGCCCCAGATGTTCCCTTCCGGGGCACAACAGACCTGTCGTGACTGAGCATTCAGCCATTTTGGGGAACTTTGACCCTGACTCTCAGATCCTGAGTTTGTTCCTTAGTTGTGCTAGCTTTTCACCCTGTAAACTACTGAAGAGACCGTCTGTTTCTCACACTTAGCCATAACTGTTTGTTGACTGCCCTGTGTTTGCAATGCTTCCTCTGTAGCAGGGATCCCCAACTCCTGGGCCACGGACCCGTGGGCTGCATAGAAGAAGGTGAAGGCAGGTGAGTTATCATTACCGCCATCTCTGCCTCCTGTCAGGTCAGCGGCATTAGATACTCATAGTAGTGCAAACCCTATTGTGAACCGTGCATGTGAGGGATCTAGGTTGCGCACTCCTTATGAGAATCTAACTCCTGATGATCTATCCCTGTCTCCCATCACCCTAGATGGGACAGCTAGTTGTAGGAAAACAAGCTCAGGGCTCCCACTGATTCTACATTATGGAGAGTTGTATAATTATTTCATTATATATTACAATGTAATAATAATAGAAATAAAGTGCCCAATAAATGTAATGCACTTGAATCATCCTGAAACCTTCCCCTACCCCACCCCAGTCTGTGGAAAAACAGTCTTTCACAAAACTGGTCACTGGTGCCAAAAAGGTGGGGGACTGCTGTTCTGTAGGATGTCAATGCAGCTTTTGAGCAATCAGCTCACTCCATCTTTCCTGTGTGAGGTGCCTCCCCTCCCCCAGGCCCCCATGCTTTCCAGGGCTTGAATCCTATCACCAGCCAGTGTATTCTCCACTGGGATGTCACTCTCAAGTCACTACTGATAGTATTTTTAGCAACTGGGATAGCCCTTGTGACTGGGACTATCCCTGCCCACATACCACTTGGGATGCAGTTCTCCTTGCCAGCTGGGAGCACGCGGTCCAGTCCCGAAACAGAGCTTGTTGTTTCTGACTGCCTTCAGGACCAACTGTGCTGATGGGCCCTTAGGGAAGCAGACAACAAGGCAAAGTCAGAAGGGCAAGAGATTCGTTGTGGGTAGTATCTGGTAAAGGACGAGGGAAAAGGAGCAGGAGTAGTCGGGCAAAGTCTCTAGGTCACGGTGCAGGTCTGACACCTGTAAACGCAGAGGAGAAAGGAAGGAGGGTTGAGCAGGAAGAGCCTCAGGTCGAGGTGTAGCTCTGAGAAAATCCTAGAGGAGTGCCATGCTGGGCTGTGCTCAGACACTGGCTGGGAGCTTTCTGGGCAGAAAATGGATGTGGTGTATAGGGACTAGAAGGAGGCAGGAGAGTGTTTTGGTAATGATCTGTTTCTTAATCTGGGTTTTATGTGTGTGTTCATTTTATAAATTTTTATCAAGCTCATTTTTGACATGTGAACTTTATGGATGCTATATTTCAATTTTCTAAAAGTCATGAGTCTCTGCCTTTGGCTTTCAAATAGCCTTAATAAAGAACCTTAATTAGGATTTTGAAACCCAAACCCTAGGTTGGGATAGTCTCATATTGAAAAAACAAATTTGTGGCCAGGCATGGTGGCTCACTCCTGTAATCACAGCACTCTGAGAGGCTGAGGAGGGCGGATCACCTGAGGTCAGGAGTTTAAGACCCACCTGGCCAACATGGTGAAACGCTGTTTCTACTAAAAATACAAAAATTAGCTGGCCATGGTGGCATATGCCTGTATTCCCAGCTACTGGAGAGGCTGAGGCAGGAGAATCGCTTGAACCCAGGAGGCAAAGGTTGCAGTGAGCTGAGATCACGCCACTGCACTCCAGCCTGGACGACAGAGCAAGACTCCGTCTCAAAACAACAACAACAACAACAACAACAACAAAACAAATTGATGATATACCCAAAGAGTCTTAGAAATATATAAGCCAATTTCTATGAATTTATTATCTGGACTAAACCACACAATGTATAAAGTCTTAAGTACAAAGATGTTCATTATTACATTGCTTATAGTAGTGAACACTTGGAAATATCATAAGTTTCCATCAGTAAAGAAACTGCTGAATAAATCATGGGATGCAATACAGTGGGATACAATGAAACAGTTGAAAATAATGATGAGAATCTATATTTCATGGCATGGGAGTATGTTCATGTATAACATGAATAAATGAAAAGAAAGCAGAAATATATGCTTGATATGATCCATTTTACCAAAAATGTTTTAAAAGCATGTTTTTATAGTTAGAAGAAAGACTGAGTATTCTACATAAAATATGAATAGTGCTTATCTTTGGATAGTATATTAAAAATGATTATTATTTTCTGTATCTTTTTAATGTTTAAGGTTTCTGTTTTTTTATGATGAAAATTTAATTCAGATGCTCCCTGACTTATGATGGGGTCATATCCTGATGACCCCATCATATGTTGAAAATAAGTCGAAAATGCATTTAAGACACCTAACCTAGGCTGGGCGCGGTGGCTCACGCCTGTAATCCCAGCACTTTGGGAGGCCGAGGGAGGTGGATCACGAGGTCAGGAGTTTGGGAGCAGCCTGGCCAACATAGTGAAACCCTGTCTCTATTAAAAGTACAGAAATTAGCCAGGTGTGGTGGTGGGCGCCTGTAGTCCCAACTACTTGGGAGGCTGAGGCGTGAGAATCACTTGAACTCGGGAGGTGGAGGTTGCAGTGAGCCGAGATCAGGCCACCATACTCCAGAATGGGCGACAGAATGAAACTCTGTCTCAAAAAAAAGAGAAGAAAAGAAAAAAAAAGACACCTAACCTCCTAAACATTATAAACCAGGTTATGCGATATTTTAGGGTAGGGAATCAAAGCTTACTCATCCATGTCCATCCATAGTCTTTCACATTACCTAGGATATGAGATAGAAGTTCCATTTGTATTAGTTGGCCAAAAAGGAATTAATTAATGAATAATAAATGAATGAAAAAATGAATGCTAGGTGAGTCATTGATATGACTATTGATATTTTAACCAGCTTACCCTTTTGTATTTAAGTAATACAGTGCCTTTCACTTAAAATCCAAAAGGTAAGCTGGTTAAAATATCAATAGTCAAGACTTCGTAAAACATTTTTTTCCTCTACTTATCATCACTCTGAAAACCCCACTGAAGGATTTTCTTTCCACCCCTGCAACTCTGGGCTCCGCACAGCTGAAAGGCCTGGTAAGGGAGTGCACTCTTGCCAGGGGACGCAGTGAACTACAAGTATGGCTGCCACCTTTGGAGTCCTTGGAGTGTCCTATGGATACTTTGGAGTCCTTGTGTCCAGGACCAGGAGACAAGCAGAGGAGTCACCATCTTGGCAGAGGTCATTGTCCCTGATCAGCAGGTGGAGGCAGGGCTCCTGTTACACAGTGGGGATGAGTACAAGGTATTTGGAACCAGGGAGTAGTATGGGCTGGCTACAGAATTGGCAATGTCATTTGCAATCATGTTTCAGCTACCATTTACAAAGCGATGATCCATGAATCCTTACCTCTTTCATGAGTTTCAGGCAAATATTTTAAACAGCTAACTTGATGGTGACACCTGGATGTTACAAAGGGGCAACAATACACAGTCACATTTGAACTCATTTTTTCTACTAGCCTGTTCCTCCTTCTCCTTCTCCTAATGCCACTCATGCCAGAATCTTAAGAGTCATCCTAGATTTTATGTTTTCCCTCAGTCTTCACATTCGATTTGTTGCTAAATCTTGTTAGCTAAATCTTCCATAGCCTTGGAATTTGATTTTTCCTCCCCTCTGGCCTCCCTCCCTCCAGCCACACTTCCTTACCATCCACCTTTACTATCATTCTCAAATTGATCTTTCCAAAATGAAAATTTAATCACATTTCTCTTCCTTAGATTGTCTAATACCTCCTCACTGCTGTAGGATAAAGCCCATACTCCGTGGTTAGTCTGGCTTATACCTGCCATGATCTGGTCCTGTCTGCCTAACTTACCTTCTGCCTGCAATGCTAAAAGCTCGTAGTGATGGGGATTGCATTCTCCACATCTTTGTAGTTCCAGTGCCCAACACAGTTTTGGGAACCTAATAGAGATTTCCTAAATAAATGAACAAGGAGGTAAGACCTGAAATGGGCTTTTAAGATTGACCTGGAAATGGCTGGATGTGGCGGCTCACTCCCAGCACTTTGGGAGTCCGAGGTGGGCGGATCATGAGGTCAGGAGTTCGAGACCAGTGTGACCAACATGGTGAAACCATGGTGAAACCCCGTCTCTACTAAAAATACAAAAATTAGCCAGGTGTGATGGTGCGCGCCTATAATCCCAGCTACTCAGGAGGCTGAGGCAGGAGAACTGTTTGAACCCGGGTGGCAGAGGTTGTAGTGAGCCGAGATGGCGCCATTGCACTCCAGCCTGAGTGACAGAGCGAGACTCCATCTCAGAAAAAACAAGAGATTGAGCTGGAAGGTTAAAATATAGATAGAAAATCTATTCTGGGTCCTTTGAACAATTATTGAGCTACTATGTTGAACTTATTAATGAAAGCAATTCCTTGTCATTTAATATTTTTATCTCCATGGGCTGCCAAGTGCTTGGTACATAGTGGGCATTCAATAAACTTTGGATTCATTAATAAATAAGTCAGCAAATGGTATTGTATTGTACTGTATTGTATTGTATTGTATTGTATTGTATTGTATTGTATTGTATTGTATTGTATTCAGCCAAGCAAACCTTTTTTTGTGGGGGGGGGGGATGTAATGCTAAATTAATTGCAGAGCAATTAATTTGAGGAAGAGATGAAAACTTCACTCTTTGTGAAGGGGTCACTGTGCTGGCCAGATACCTGAGCAAACAGGCCAGGCCTCCAGGCAATTAGATCAAGCACATTTCTCATTGCCCAGAATGTGGACCCGCTATTGGAGAGGACACCTGTCTTCCTGAGGTCAGTGGCTCCAGCATTGGATTGAGCTGTAACCAGATCTGGGTATAGATGCTGCCAAAACAGGGATATCCCAAGGTGCTATTACTGGATGCTAATTTTGGATAAATACCTCTTTGATGCTTTAAGTCTTTCAAAATGAAGATTGCATGCTCTAGTAAATCATAAATATTATTGAAGTTTCCATTTTCAGCAAATAGTTAAACTCATATTTTTTGTAGTTGGGATACGCAATGGACATGCTGGCATTTTTATACTTACATTGAGGTTCGGAATTCAGTAGTTTACAAGGCCCTGGGAACTGGTTTGCAAAGTAGAGTGTTCTGAAAAGTTACCCTGGTGCAATGTGATCGCTCCCTTCGGAGAACTTGCAAGTAAATTTAGTTATTTAAAGCCTCTGCCAGTATGCTTCTAGCCCAGAGAATAAAAAGGATATCTCCAGTTGGCAGTTGCTTTTATCTGTTTCTTCTCCTGATGCCTAATTTGAAGAAATTCCGTTTGCTGCAGGTTTACGTTTTTGACTTATCTTACCCCTGTACTTTTCCCCAACTGTTAAAGTCTCTTGAGCTTTCGAGGAACTCAGTGGTCCATGATATAGTGCCTTACACTCAAAATACACAAGGGTAAGCTGGTTAAAATATCTGTAATCAAGACATTGCAAAGCTTTTTTTTTTTCTTCTTAACAGGAAAGGTATTAATAGACCTTATTAATTAAATGGGGAGGCTAAATCTTAATAATCTTCCATTATTAAACTAAAGTGTGGCCAAATGCTTTCTACTGTCATGCCAACATGAAATGACTTTTCTTTTTCTTTTTTTTTTTGGTTTGAGACGGAGTTTCGCTCTTGTTGCCCAGGCTGGAGTGCAATGGCATGATCTTGGCTCACCACAACCTCTGCCTCCCGGGTTCAAGCGATTCTCCCGCCTCAGCCTCCTGAGTAGCTGGGATTACAGGCATGTACCACCACGTCCGGCTAATTTTGTATTTTTAGTAGAGACAGGGTTTCTCCACGTTAGTCTGGCTAGACTCGAACTCCCGACCTCAGGTGGTCCGCCCACCTCAGCCACCCAAAGTGCTGGGATTATAGGCAGGAGCCACCACGCCTGGCCGAAGTGACTTTTCTTGCTTTCAGTTTAACTATCTAGAAACTTCAACAAAGCTTAAGTCTTAAAATGAAATGGTTTCCTTTTGACCTGATGGGTCAGAGAATGGAGAGATGAAAAGGAAGGCGGCCAATTTATTCATCCGAGTGACCAAGAGAATTGGAGCTTTAGGGAAAGATTTCCCCAGAGATGATAGGGTGCCATTTACAGCTCTCTAAAAAATTATAAGGCAATTTGATTTTTAATGCTTTTGCAATCTTAGTGTAGTGGCTTTTTATAGCCCTGAGCTGTGTGTCTAAATGAACATCCCAACGTCAAAGTGGGTTTCTGTAGATCACCCCTTCCTGCTGTTTCCAAAATGATTTCTTTCTTAATTATTTGCAGACTTAGGATTTCATGTGAGAACAATGTGAAGTGCCTCTGACTAGTTGTGAGCAAAGCTGGTCACCTGATGCCTTCAAAGTTAGTCAAGAGCAAGTGCAGCCTGGTTGGAGTTTGGCATCTTGGAATATCGATGAGAGGCAGGGTAGTCTGATGGTTAGAGCCTTAGCTCTGGAATCTGGTGAGCTGGGTTTTGAGTCTGGGGCACACTACTCACTAACTGTGAGACTTGGCCAAGTTGGTTAGACTCTCATCTGTGGGAAGGGAACAACAGCAGCACCTATTGAGTGTAACAGTGCCCAGCAGATAGTAAATGATTGTTAAATCTTATTAGCTAAAAAGAAAACAAGCATTGGCAGCAGTGGAACATTTTCTGAAGTAGGCCCTGTGGCTAAAACAATGTATAAAATACTTGTTTCACCCTTCCCTGGCTGGTTGGGGAGAAAGGATATATCCACAAGTATGTTTATGTAAACATATATAATAAGTGATGTGGCACGTGTGTGAGAGGACAAGGAGTCAAGGAAAGCCTGTCAAGGAGACAGACAGGAGCTTGGCCAGGAGAAGCAGGAGCCAGATGAGCTGACCACAGGCAGAGGGCATGCTCAGGGCTGTCATGGTTGCATAAATGATTCTTCTCATCAACTTCATTGAACATCTCAGGTACCTCAATGGCTAAGAATTCATGGGGCAGGAAAGAGGGGGAGGACTTAAAAAGTCATTGACTTCCTCTTCCTCTTCTTCTTCTTCTTCTTCTTCTTCTTCTTCTTCTTCTTCTTCTTCTTCTTCTTCTTCTTCTCCTTCTTCTTCCTCCTCCTCCTCCTCCTCCTCCTCCTCCTCCTCTCCTTCTTCTTCTTCTTCTTCTTCTTCTTCTTCTTCTTCTTCTTCTTCTTCTTCTTCTTCTTCTTCTTCTGCTTCTCCTTCTCCTTCTCCTTCTCCTTCTTCTTCATTAATTTATTTATTTTGAGATGGAGTCTCGCTCTTTTGCCCAGCCTGGTGTGCAGTGGTGCAATCTTGGCTCACTGCAACCTCTGCCTCCCAGGTTGAAGTGATTCTCATGCCTCAGCCTCCCAAATAGCTGGGATCACAGGCACATGTCACCAAGCCCTGCTAATTTTTTGTGTTTTTTAGTAGAGACTGGGTTTACCGTGTTGGCCAGGCTGGTCTCAAACTCCTGACCTCAAGTGATCCATCCTCCTTGGCCTCCCAAATTGCTGGGATTACAGGTGTGAGCCACTATGCCTGGCCTATTATTATTTTTTTGAGATACCATCTCACTCAGTCACCCAGGCTGGAGTGCAGTGGTGTGATCATGGCTCACTGCAGCCTCAAGTGCCTGGGCTCAAGCAATTCTCTCGTATCAGCCTCCTGAGTAACTAGGACTGCAGACATGGGCCACCACAATGGCAATTAAAAAAAATTTTGTTTTTGTAGAGACAGGGTCTCACTATATTGCCCAGGCTGGTCTCAAACTCCCGGCCTCAAACTATCCTCCCACCTCACCCTCCCAAAGTGCTGGGATTACAGGCATTACCCACCACACCTGGCGACTGATGTTTTATCTTAACCGAATATTTTCAGTTTTGTCATTTGAAAATAAAAATTTGTTGCTAGTTTAAAAATACTTATTTTCTTTAACTGAACTAAATACTTTGTCAAGTGCAGAATGGAAATAATCTGCCACGACAAAATAAAAAATGATTTATGCACCTATATGTGCCTAGTTTTCTTTGGGGATAATATAATTAGATATGATTCTTGGCTTTAAGATTCAGTAAAAACTCAGCCATCCAAGTTTATATATAGTTTAATAAATCACACTTAAGGAAAGGTGTGTGGTTCAATGTAGTCCAGGGGAAATATGATTGTAATTTCAAGTAAGGTGGTGGCAATGAAGAGAGGGAGAAGTGTATAGATTCAAGATCTTCATAGACAGTCTATTTTATACATAACATATTGTGAGAACAAGCTATTTGGTAACATTTTCCAAATAACTCTTCTCTACAGGCAATAAAGGTATTTGATGCTCTACTGTAACCAGAAACTATATCAAAAGACAGTAAAAAAATAAAAATAAAAACCTCAAAACACTGACATACTATGAGTAGAACTACTAGAATATCTCCTTTGGAATCCTCCATATTCATATTTTAAAAAATTAAAATGTTTCTTGCTGTGTGCCATGTGCGATGTGTTAGGAACTGTATGTACTAAACAGTTTTGTTTCCTGCTGTCATGGAGAAAGACAGATAATAAACAAGTAAGCAAGTAGATCACTGTATAATTACACATTGATCCGTTTACTCATTCACGAAATAATTATTGAGCACATATTATGTGGGTTTTGGAATACAATAAAGAACAAAAATACACTGGCCCCTCTCTTCATAGTGTTTACTGCCTGAGGGAAGAGATGCCTTACTCAAGGAGCCACGCTAGAGAAGGTGAAGTTGCACCTAGGCTAAGAGCTATGAAGGAGTATATAACAAGGAAATGCAATCTCACAAGGAGGTCAAGGGAGGCTTCCCTGAAGACACTGAGAATCAATGGAGAACTGAAGGATGAGGAAGAGTTAGCTAGGCAAAGGGAGGGAGAAGAGGGCATTCCGAACAGAGGGAACAGCATGTGGCAAAGGCCATGGTATGTCCTAGAGGCTGCAAGATGGTTAGTGTGGCTGGAAGAGGAAGATGAACTCATGGAGGAGACAGAGAGGGAGAAGCCAGAGGTGAACAAGCAAACCCAGAAAGGACTGGACATGGGGGCCATGGGAGGAGATGGTTTCAAAAAAGAGGACATGGACAGCAGAGGCAAATGCTGCTGAGAGGTTAATAAGAGAACCTAAAAATGTCTCCTGGATTTCACAACATGTAGGTCATCAGTGAGCTCAGTGGAATGACAGGCCAGAAGCCAGAATGACATGGCTTGAGAGTGAGTGGAAGATGAGGAAATGTAGAAATCAAGAGCATTGATTAGGAATTGCACTTGGCCACATGTAATGGAATCTGCTGACGATAGCCTTACTATATGGGGTTATTTCTCTCACATAACAAGAATGACAGAGGTTGACAGTTCAGGCTGGTGCAGTGACTCCACAATGTCATCAATGTTCTAGAATCCTTCTGTCTTTCTGCACTGTCATCCTCAGTATGTGGCTTTGTTTTTTTCCATTGTGAATGCAAGAAGGCTGCTAATTCTCAAATCAGTGTTTCAGATAGGAAGAAGGAAGAAACATCAAGGGGGAAAGGTCTGGTGCTGTATCAGGAAAGCAAACATTTGCTATAAATTCCCAGCTGACTTCATCTCACACATCATTGGCCAGAACTGTGTCACATGACCACTCCTAGCTGCAAGGGAGGCCAGGAAATGTAGTTCTTTAGCTGGACCCATTGCTGCTCCCCTCCCACAAATCAGTTTTTGTTAGAAAAAAGGGGAAGTGGATTTGGGGAAGGTAAATACAGCAGCTAAACAGCAAGTACAAATCACACATTCAAAAAGTGTGTCCATAAAGGGAAGGAGAAACATGAGATGATAGTTGGAAGGGGATGTGGGACTGAGTGACTTCTTTAAAAATGGGAATGAGGCTGGCATGGTGCCTCATGCCTGTAATCCCAGCACTTTGGGAGGCTGAGGTGTGCAGATCACCTGAGGTCAGGAGTTTCAGACCAGGTCAGGAGTTTCACCACCGGCCAACATGGTGAAACCCCATCTCTACTATAAATACAAAATTAGCTGGCATGGTGGTGGGCACCTGTAATCCCAGCTACTCAGGAGGCTGAGGTAGGAGAATCACTTGAACCCAGGAGGTGGAGGTTGCAGTGAGCCGAGATTGTGCCATTGCACTCCAGCCTGGGCGACAAGAGCAAAACTCTGTCTCAAAAAAAATTAATTAAATAAATAAATAAATAAAAATGGGAATGACTTAAATGTGTTTAGAGCTCAATTAAGAGGATCTAATCAAGGTGGGTGGAGAGAGATTGAAAGTACAAGAGCAGACAAGGATAACTGATAAAGTAGTCCTCGTTAGAAGCAGGGAGGGAATGGACTCTAAATCAGGAAGAAAGGATTAACATTAAAGAGCAATCAATATAAATTCTCTATTGTAACAACAGGAAGGAGGAAAGGTAGGCCTATATGTTTTATATTGAGAAGATGGGGCTTCTATTTCCTCTACAACGTAGGAGGTGAGGTTAGCTGTTGCCAGTGAGAGGGTAAGAGGGGGTGGTCAGAGATTTGAGAAGTTAAAGTTGGAAATCACTGGCGTGGAGAGTGATGAGTCATTTGAACTGAGACATTTAGCAGCAGACATTTCTATGATGATAATGATATGAACTGTCATATTTCCCTAGTGGACCAGTGACTATCATGAAAGGTCTTTAAAAGTACCAACACTTACTGAACATAATGAATTTTCCGTGTTCTACCTAATAAAAGCCTAATTGTCCATGTTCCTGTTGAACAAAAGAGTTTTTTCTCTATACTGCTCAGGGAAGAAAAGTTTAGTAATCTTTAACTGCTAGAGAAATGTATTCATGGAGACTAAAGTATTATGCAAAAATGAAAAGTCAGAAAATCCAGGAACAAGCTGTACCACATGTACAGAATCCTTGGATTTTTGAGAAATGGGGAAAAAATTGAAGAAGTGTGTATTTGTGTGTGAAGGGCACAAACATAAGGACAAGTTGGAATAGAGCAAAATTATAATAATCATATATTCTGGAACACTTTTGTAAAGCCAAAATTATCTTTCAGTACTTTTTTAGTCCATCAGGAATGGATCTGGAATGTCTAAATTGGTGTGTGTGTATGTAAATTACTGCATCTTCTTACATCCTAACAAATTCCAATTCAACCTGAACTTGAGACGAGAAGTCTGAAAGTACCTTATAATTAAAGCTCTAGGCATATTCAACTGTGTCTTGAGGAGATACATTATCTGAGTTGGTGGGGAGTTATGTCCCCTTGACAAAATCTACCGTGCTTCATAAATTGAGAAATCCAATTACCTGATTGTTTTTAAATGAGTGGTATGAAGATTAAAAAGGGGTAAAGAGAAAAACAGAATCAATATTTAGCTTTTACTGACAACATAAAAGATGACTGCATTAGTTTGTTCTCGCATTGCATAAAGAACTACATGAGACTGGGTAATTTATAAAGAAAAGAGGTTTAATTGGCTCACAGTTCTTCAGGCTGTACAGGAAGCATGGCTGGGGAGGCTTCAGGAAACTTACAATCATGGCAGAAGGTGAAGGGGAAGCAGGCACATCTTACATGGCTGGAGCAGGAGAGAGAGCAGAGGGAGGTGCTACACACTTATAAACAACCAAATCTCAGGCATGGTGGCTCATGCCTGTAATCCCAGCACTTTGGGAGGCCCAGGCAGGTGGATTGCTTGAGGCCAGGAATTCAAGACCATCTTAGGCAAGATGGCAAAACCCATCTCTATCCAAAAAAAAAAAAAAAAATGAAGAACAACCAGATCTCGTGAGAACTCACTCACTATCATGAGAACAGCAAGGAGGAAATCTGACCCCATGATCCAATCACCTCCCAGGAGCCCCCTCCTTCAACACGGGGGTTTACAATTTGACCTGAGATTTGGGCGGGTACATAAATCCAAACCATTATCAATAATGAACTTGTTTTATTTAATTATTTTTTCAGAAGTAATGTTAGGTCACTTTTTCTTGTGCTACATTAATTATTTTATAAGTACACATCTTATCACCAAAGCAGTTATGAAAAGAGATACCAATATAGTTAAATTGTATTTGGGAGATTTTTTTAAAAGAATGTTTAAATTTTAATGTAACTGCTCCCCATTGCTACTAAGGCAGATGCAGTAAGAAATCACTGGAAAAAGGCAGGGTTCAATCATTCCATAGCTCAAGCCCAAGCAACATGGAAAATCAGAAGGGAAAATGCGTGTGACAAACACTAGAATTTTTAAAAATGACTTTGTATTGTGCTATCTAAAATGCTTTATCTACAAAAGACCTACACCCTCCCCATCTAATGGAGTAATTGCTACTTCATTTCTGTCATCTAAAATATTGATACCCAATTGGAACCCAGTCCATGAAACTGGACTTTTTCAAGCCCCCGACTTCAAAAGATTCTTTTGCCAAATTAATTTGTTGCATTTGATAGTGACACATAACATTCTCTTCTTCTGCTACTAGCAATGGAATTTTATCTAGATTTAATTTGTAATTTTAACCAATTCTATCATTAGAAGTTTCCATTTGCAGCATTAAAAGCAAATTCTATTTCTGATTATATTTCAGAAGGTCAGAGCCTTCTCTTAATGTGTTTTTCAATTTGCTGGTCTCTTTGTTTCACATATTTGTTGTCAACTGATATGTCTGAATGTCTTTTCAGTTAAGTATTTATCCTAATAACTGATCATGACAATACATCTGGCCACAGGATTTATACTATTACAATGTTAGACCAGATTCATCTAAGTATTGGGGTGTTGGGGTAGCTTTGCCCAACTAAGTAAATATCTGGCCTCTTGTTAGGTGTTGTTACAATCACAAGAGTAGGCTTTTATGGCAGTTCCATTCCTAGTTGGACAGATGAAAGATAAATCCCTGAAACAACTGGCAAATAATTTGAGGAAAATCTATCCATACATGTGAAACTATAGTGGGCATCACCCTATTGCTTTTGCCTGTCTAACCTTGATTCCTGCCTCTTCCGCTGACAGCGCACTGATAGTCCTTTAGGAATCCATCCCTTCCCACTCTTGGTCCATTTGGCTTGGGTGGGTGGGGCTATCCCACTCCTTAGATCCAGAATGAGTGTGCAATTCATGCCGGGCTCATCTTTGCATTTCATCCACTTGGCAATAGTGATTGGCTTCAAGATGAGAACATGACTCAATAGAGTCCAATCAGAACTCATCCCGAGACTTGCTGGAATTATTTAAAAAGCAAAACTCTCTGTCTTCTGGGATTATTAAGCTAGAAAGGTATAATTCTGGAGCCACTGGTAGACATCTTGTCTCTACCTATAGAAAGCCTGCTTGAGAGTGAAGCCAAGGATTTTATATCTAGCAAAATGGACTCAAATATAAAGGACACAGACAAACTGCTATCAGGAAATACGTTGTCCTGTGCCTTTCCTCAGGAATATATTAAAGAATGGGCTTCAGGCCATCAAAATGACTAGAAAGACATCAACATAAGGACTTGGGGGTGGGGGTGAACATTAAATATATAATTACTTATAGAACTAAGACAAATGAGTGTAAAAAGACAGAGTATAGCATGTAATGGCTACATGCTCTGTTTACTGAAGTTAAAGAACAGACGATTTTAAGTGGGGGAAATGGAGATAGCATAGGCAAAAAAATGTAGCTGTTTTCAGGAAACACATCAGTGATGGTACTGTTAGTGTAGCTAATAGCATTGAAACTATGAGTTATTCTATCATTCCTTGTGTTCTTGAGAATCAGGATTCTTGGTGTAAAAGAAAGAAGATACAAATGTGATATAGAAGAGGGTAAGTAAAAACGCTGAGTCCTGAATTTGAATTGGAAGTGTGTGTCTGCACAAATTTTTGAGATGCTTTATCTTTAAAAACTAGATATACATTTCCAAGGCCTGTCTACTGAAAATGCCTAAAATCATTGATCACCCTAGAAGCAATAAGCATCCCTAGCACCTAGTTTGCTGTCTTGAAATACCATCTCTCATACTGGTTGGGAAATGTCCTCTAACCTGATCCCCTAAGGGCCCTGCTGCTGCCCAGCCCTTCTCTAGAGATCCTCAAGAAACCCACACATTAAAACATTAATATGTAGTACTGTAGGGGGGCATTCAGGACCTTTCTCCAGCCCTGTGGCTGGTGTCCATTCTGACTAGTTGGTTTCCATACCCACAGCCATGTCCCTTCCAACTGAATATCCTCCCACCCTCATCATCATGAACATAAATATCATTTATTGAACAAAATGTACAGAATATCCTCTATATGCTAGATACTTACACTTGTCATGCAGCATGCTAGGACAGGTTGGGGATGGGTAGGACATGGAGCCTGGGAGAAGGCTGCAGTGGGAGAGCCATCATTGGAAAAGGCGGACTCTCTCAGCTGGGAAGACTAGAAGTCTTCACACCCAGTCCTAGGGAGAGTGGCCAAACTCCACACAGGCAATGGCACGCAAAGGATGGGGGTGGTAGCGTCTGACTTTGGGGACTCTGGGCAATTGTCATGGTGACAGGGGTTTCCCCGGAGTCTGACAAATTGGAAGTAAGGGCACCTGGAAGAGGAGTCCAGCAGTGGAGATGCCAGGTGAGAAGACAGCACAAGCTTCGGCAGGCCAGCTTCCTACTGGGTCAAGTCTTCAAAATGCCAGCTCCAGGAGGCAAAGGGAATCTTAGATGTTAGATCCTCAAAAGTCAAGGACTCTGACGTGCTGCCCAAGGAAACTGTGTCTGGATAATGCTGCCCATGTCAAGAGTTAGGTTATCTTGCTTATGTCTAGCTTGGGATGCCTAGTGCAAGATAAAAATTCAATTTCTTTATTTTACTTACCACCGTGAATATCTCTATGTTCTACTTATTGCTCTGAATATTTCTATTGTCTACTTACCACTTTGGAGACAGTATTATTATGCTTACTGGGGCAGACAGTAATAATAACACTACCATTTATTGCACATACCACATGCCACATACTGTTCTAGATACTTTTTTTCTTCTTTTTTTTTTTTTGAGACGGAGTCTTGCTCTGTCACCCAGGCTGGAGTGCAGTGGCACAATCTCGGCTCACTGCAAGCTCCGCCTCCCGGGTTCACGCCATTCTCCTGCCTCAGCCTCCCGAGTTGCTGGGACTACAGGCGCCCGCCACCATGCCCAGCTAATTTTTTGTATTTTTAGTAGAGGCGGGGTTTCACCATGTTAGCCAGGATGGTCTTGGTCTCCTGACCTCGTGATCTGCCCGCCTCGGCCTCCCAAAGTGCTGGGATTACAGGCATGAGCCACCACGCCCGGCCTATTCTAGATACTTAATGAAATGTATTTCATCCTAGATACTTAACGAACTATATCTTATTTTATCCTTACAACAGCTCTTTGAACTAGGTATTCTTCTTTGCATTTACAGAAGAGGAAACTGAGCCTGGCTCAGTAATATTTGCCCAAGGTCACATAGTTGATAAATAACAAAGTCAGGATTCCTGCCATTATGTCACATTGTTCCAGTAAGGTGTTGAACTCTTAATGACTGTCACTTAAATAATGGCTTAGCTAGTCTGCTTCTTTTAGTTAGCAAAACTGGGATCACAGCCCATTTCTCAGAATCTGTTGCTAGAATGACAAGACCATGCTGCCCTCTATCAGCTTCAATGACTACAGTCACCTGTCATTTTATATCATAAACATTCTAGCCCACACATGTATATACAAAAATTGGTGCAAAAATATGAACACAATTTGTGGTAGTATCAGTCACTTCTTCTATAACCTGTCTTTTAAAAACATAATTTTTCTTCTAGAGAAGTGAAAGAGTGGCTGGGTGCAGTGGCTTATGCCTGTAATCCCCACACTTTGGGAGGCCAAGGCAGGAGGATTGCTTGAGTCCAGAAATTTGAAACCAGCCCAGGCAACATACTGAGTCCCCATCTCTAAAAAAAAAAAAAAAATTAGCTGGGTATGGTGGTGTGTGCCTGTAGTCCCACCTATTTGGGAGGTTGAGGTGGGAGGATCGTTTGAGCTGGGAAGGTCAAAACTGCAGTGAACTATGATTGCAACACTACACTCCAGCCTGGGAGACAGAGGAAGACCCTGTCTGAAATATATATATATGATACAATCATATATATAGTGATACGTATACAAAATATATTTTTATTATATATTATATATTTTATTATATGCTATATATAATATATATAATAAAAATTCCTTCTGAACCAGTTTCGTGGAAAAAATAAAGAAATAAAATTAAAAGTTAAAAGAGTGGAAAAACCCAAATCGCTTCTTTACTTCTTCTTTTTTTACTTTTTGTAGAGACAGGAGTCTCACTATTTTGCCCTGGCTGTTCTCAAATTCCTGGCTCAGACAATCCGCCCACCTCAGCCTCCCAAAGTACTGAGATTACAGGCATGAGTCACCGCACCAGGTCAAAATGGGGTTTGAGGCTGTACCCAGTTTAATTCCACAGTCTATCCATCAATTACAGTCTATACACTCCTTCAAAAAATAAATAAAACATTTCAAGTTAAATTCTGACCCTTCTCTAAAGTCTCAAAGGATTTTAAAAGTAGATAGGATTTTAAAATGTATGTTTTGGCTGGGTATGGTGGCTCATGCCTGTAATCCCAGCACCTTGGGAGACTGAGGCAAGTGGATCACCTGAGGTCAGGAGTTCAAGACCAGCCTGGCCAACATGATGAAACCCCATCTCTACTAAAAATATAAAAATTAACCAGGTGTGGTGGTGGGCGCATGTGATCCCAGCTACTCGGGAGGCTGAGGCAGGAGAATCGCTCGAGCCCCGGAGATAGAGGTTGCAAGTGCACTCCGGCCTGGGCAACAGAACAAGACTCTGTCTTGAAAAATAAATAAAATTAAAAAAAAAAAGTATATGTTTTTATCATTTTTTCCTCCTGGTTATAGTTGGTGGATGTCAAATCACCAGTACTCTGGAATTGGTTTAATATGATCTGATTGCACTATTTGCTCCCCACAATACTTTTTTTATGGTCACTTACTCTAAAGTATGATAATTTCATAGATTAAGATTTACTGAGTTGTATTTTGAGCCAGTTGGCAAATTATCATTTTAATTCATCTAGTTAGATAATTAGCATTTTAAAGTATTTTTTTTTGTAATTGCTACTTCAAACTTTTTGGATCTTGACAGTTATTCACCTTCCTAGCAAAAAACTGTTTCACATTTTGATATATTTTAATTAAAAATACCTATATCCTATTTACAAGAGACACAAATAAAACAAAATGTAGGCCGGGGGTGGTGGCTCACGCCTGTAATCCCAGCACTTTGGGAGGCCAAGTCGGGCGGATCACTTGAGGTCAGGAGTTTGAGACCAGCCTGGATAACGTGGTGAAACCCTATCTCTACTAAAAATACAAAAATTTTAGCCCAGTGTGGTGGCACATGCCTATAATCCCAGCTACTTGAGAGGCTGAGGCAGGAGAATTGCTTGAACTCTGGAAGCAGAGGTTGCAGTGGGCTGAGATAGCGCCATTGCACTCCAGCCTGGGTGACAGACCGAGACTCTGTCTCAAAAACAAAACAAAAAAACAACAACAAGAAAAACAAAAATTAGCCAGGCGTGGTGGCGGGCGCCCAAAATCCCAGCTACTCAGGAGGCTGAGGCAGGAGAATTGCTTGAACTCTGGAAGCAGAGGTTGCAGTGGGCTGAGATAGTGCCATTGCGCTCCAGCCAGAGTGACAGACCGAGACTCTGTCTCAAAAACAAAACAAAACAAAACAAAAAAACAAACAAAAAATTAGCCGGGCGTGGTGGCGGGCACCCCAAATCCCAGCTACTCGGGAGGCTGAGGCAGGAGAATCACTTGAACCCGGGAGGCGGAGGTTGCAGTGAGCCGATCGTGCCATTGCACTCTAGCCTGGGTGACAAAGCGAGACTCGGTTTCAAAAAAAAGAAAAAAAAGTCAAGGAAAAAGTTAAAAATAAAGGGATGGAAAAAGATTCAGTAGGAAAATACTAACGAAAAGGCAGATATAGCACTTTTATACTCATTAGTCTACTTGGATAATATTCAATATAGCAGCATTACAGTATCATCCATAGATAGCTGTTTTATGGACTAAGTAATCCGAGAAAAACAAACAGGTAATAGAGAGGATTTTCTAAGCCCACTGTATGACCCTTGCCTTATCCCTACCCCATTGGCTATTGCATCCTGCACAATTCAATAGGCTCTCAGTTCCAGTTTCCCCGGTACTTTTACATACACTTCCAATAGACGCTGGACACATCCAGAGTCCATTCTTCAAGTCTTTGCTTCAAAATTCAGCACTGAATAAAACCAACTACACCTGCAACTTGGGCTCAACGCACCTTAAAGTCAACATCTTAATCTTCGCCCATGCCCAGTGATACCTCAGCTTGGCCTTGGCCCCTCGCAAGCCTGCCCACATGAACTCCAGCTGGATTCCATCACAGACCCGAACTCAGGCTGAATCTCCACCTAGTGAGAGCCTTCTCGGGATCCTGGGTCTCAACAGTCTGTTGAGACCTCCAACCCTGAACTCTGGCCTCAGCACCTGGGCTCTGAGTTTTTTCTCCTCTGTGCATGATTTAAGAGCCCACCCAATTGTGGTAGTTCTTCCTCCTTTCTCCCTCAACTCCAATTACATGTATACCCAGGCTTACTTTTCCTAAATACATATTATGCTGAACGTTACCCTCTTATTCTGTGGTAAGCACTCAATCACCAACAGTAGTTTTTTTTTTTTTTTGAGACGGAGTCTCACACTGTCGCCCAGGCTGGAGTGCAGTGGCGCAATCTCGGCTCACTACAAGCTCCGCCTCCCAGGTTCACGCCATTCTCCTGGCTGAGCCTCCGGAGTAGCTGGGACTACAGGCGCCTGCCACCACGCCCAGCTAATTCTTTGTATTTTTAGTAGAGACAGGGTTTCACTGTGTTAGCCAGGATGGTCTCGATCTCCTGACCTTGTGATCCGCCCCCCTCAGCCTCCCAAAGCGCTGGGATTACAGGCGTGAGCCACCACGCCCGGCCCCTACAACTCTAGTTTTTTTTGTTTTTTTTTTTAAGTTTTGACTATGATCCACGGTTAAAAAAATATATATATTTGTTTACATTGTGACAAGGTATAAAGTTTTCCCCAAATAATACTTAATCCCTTACCATGTGGCAATGCAATCTGATTATTTTCTTTTTTATTCTATTTTTAAAAGTCAGCTACTAAATTGATTTCATTAACCACTAAGGGGTCCAGACCCTCAGTTTAAAAACACTTGATCTAGAGAGACTCCTCCCTCCCGCCAACACTTTGTTGGTATATTGTTGATCAGAACCAGGTCAGATATATGAAAGCATATCTAAAGCAATCACTGCCTTGTTTCCTGGATTTTCTAAGGAGGCATCCTTAACTATAGGACAACAATCCCCAGGGTGTAAAAGATATACTTTCAGTACTATTGTTGTTGGAAATGGTGGAGACTTATTTAAAGCCTTCTAGAAAATATTCGCAATTCGAAATCTTATTAAAGAACGCAGGATTGAAAGTGAGGCAACCCAGGTCCTTGTCTCATCCTGCCACTGATCAATGGGAGATAAATCACCCGGCCTCTCTGAACCAAGAAGTCTCAATCTAGAGGACTGTATATAAATCTGATGATGATTCATTCACTCATTGATTTGATCATTCATTTGACAAATGCTTCAGTAACTATGTACCAGGAAGGTAGAGACCTGGCCGTCACTGCTCATCTGACAATTCAAGCTGAGAGAGCCCCAAATTTATCACCCATTGTATGTCATCATATGCCCGGGTTCTTCATCAAATTCATGATTCATCATTCACCACAGGGGAATAAGCTGCTTCCTATAAGTGCATTACCCAGAAAAATTATGTTCATTTATATAAACCATTTAATAAAAATCTCTTTAAGATGTTTAAATACTATATTGTACCTAATTTCATTAATGGTTTAATTAATTCTAACAGGAGCCTACGTTTATTTAAATTTTATGAATTCTTATGCAAGTTTAATTTTAAATGTCCAAAATGTAATTTTTGCTCTAATTGTTCTACTTTTTTGCGTGGTGGGGGCGGGGTGGGGGAGGACAGAGTCTTGCTCTGTTGCCCAGGCTGGAGTGCAGTGGTGTGATCTTGGCTCACTGCAATCTCTGCCTCCTGGGTTCAAGCAATTCTCATGCTTCAGCCTCCCGAGTAGCTGGGATTATGGGCATGCACCACTTTGCCCGGCTAATTCTTGTGTTTTTAGTAGAGACAGGGATTTGCCATGTTGGCCAGGCTGGTCTCAAACTCCTGACCTCAAGTGATTCACTCGCCTCAGCCTCCCAAATATTTTCTTTTCTTCTCCACCATTTGTTAACTCCTTTGGTTGAACTGTAACACCAGCAGATGAGTTCTCGCAGTAAATGGTAAGAATATTACTAAAAGCCATTCCTACAGCAACACAGGCAGTGATAGTTTAACTTTATACAAGAAAGATTGTGAACTACATAAACTATCACACAAAACCCAAATCAGATGTAGCCCCCAATCCCCAATTCAGCATTATCTCAAAAATGTCCACAGCCACTCCAGCGCCACTTGATAAGAGGGTATGTGTGATGGAGGAGGAGCCAGGGTGATGAGACCACGGTCTTAACTGATTGCCAGTTTTACAGAGACACACGGCTGCATGAACACATCATGAGGGAGCCCCACTCCCAAGCTTTGGAAGGAGCTTGGACAAGTCAAGGGGCCCTCGCTTTACTAGCTTCATGGTAAATCTGCTCCTACACATATCATTTATTGAATGAAGGAGTGAATATGGTGAGGCAATCATGAGCATGGCTCCAGAGTTAAATGAATCTGTGTTTTATTTTTAAATCCACCATTTAGTAGCTGTTAGCAAATTATTTTCTCTGTGCCTCAGTTTTTCAATCTGTGAAAAGGGGATAATAATATTTATCACATAGGGCTGTTCTGAATTATTAAAAGATGTAATATATAAAGTGTGTTAAAAATAAGAGCAATACTTATGTGGAGATGATGATGATGACTGTGCTGTATCAAATATGATAAATTCTCAAGGGCTGTTGAGGGGTTGAATAGTTTTTGATGCTATAATAAATGTTCCCAAACAGCTGTGACTTTTGAGTTCCTTTGACTTGGTTTTTGTTTCCAAAATTTTCAAGATTCTGCAATAAAATCTGGCAGAAAAATGACTTAAAGAAGTTTCTAGGCTGGGTACAGTGGCTCACACCTATAATCCCAGCACTTTGGGAGGCCGAGGCAGGAGGATCACTTGAGGCCAGGAGTTCGAGAACAGCCTTGGGCAACATAGCAAGACCTTGTCCCTATTAAAAATTAAAAAAGAAAAAAAGCCAGGTATGGTGGTGTGCACCTGTAGCCCCAGCTATTCTGGAGTCTGAGGTGAGAGAATCACCTTAGCCCAGGAAGTTGAGGCTGCAGGGAGCCACGATCACACCACTGCACTCCAGCCTGGGCAACAGAGCGAGACCCTGCCTGCCCTGCCCATCCCCCCCATTAAAAAAAATTCTATTTTGAGCAGAGAAGTACCATAAACAAACAAGGAGTCAAGGCAGAAAAAATGGCAAAACTTCAGAAAGTATTTTCATATTCCCAGGATCCAGCGATACAACTACAGTTGACCCTTGAACAATGAGAGACTTCAGACACCAACCCCCAGCACAGTTGATAATCTGTGTATAACTTTTGACTCTCCCAAAATTTAACTATTAATAATAGACAACTGTTAACCAGAAGCCTTATCTATAACATAGTCGATTAACACAAATTTTGTATGTTATATGCATTATATACTGTCTTCTTACAATAAAGTAAGCTAGTGAAAAGAAAATGTTACTAAGAAAATCATAAGGTGGCTGGGTGCGGTGGCTCACGCCTGTAGGCCGAAGTGGGTGGATTACTTGAGAGCAGGTGTTCAAGATCAGTCTGGTCAACGTGGTGAAACCCCGTCTCTACTAAAAATACAAAAATTAGCTGGGCATGGTGGTGCACACCTGTAATCCCAGCTACTCGGGTGGCTGAGGCATAAGAATCGCTTGAACCCAGCAGGCAGAGGTTGCACTGAGCTGAGATCTTGCCACTGCACTCCAGCCTGGGCGACAGAGTGAGAGTCTGTCTCAAAAAAAAAAGAAAAGAAAACCATAAGGAAGAGAAAGTTTACTATTCATTAAGTGGAAGCGAATCTTCATAAAGGTCTTCGTCCTTGTCATTTTCATGTTGAGTGGGCTGAGAGGAGGAGGAAGAGGAGGAGTTGGTCTTGCTGTCTCAGGGGTGGCAATTTTATGAGTTTTTTCAAATTGTTGCAAATCTTTAAAAAATTTTCCAATATATTGATTGAAACAAATAGGCATCTAAGCAGACCAGCACAGTTCCAACCTGTGCTGTTCTAGAGCCAACTGTAAGTTTCATGCTATTGTCAATTAATTCCAACAGCTGTGATTTCCCTTAGCTTGCTCTCTGCTCTGTGGCCTCCTATCCATCTTGTATCAACTAGAGTCCTTTGCACAATGTTAGCTCTGATTTCCATGGATTTTCCTATTCTACGTCCCTTTGTAAAACCTTCCTTTGTTTTGCATGACCAAAAGGTATGGTAGCAGGAAAAGCTTAGGATGGGAGAAACACTCTACCACCACTTCTTGGATCTGTGTAGAGTGGCTTCCTCACTTCCCTATCAGAGCTTTGCTCGTGTTTGGAAGTGGCCAGATGCTACACTTAGGCATCTTGGAGTGCTAGCAGCCCCCAGTTGCCTGCTTATTGGTCCAGATACTCCGAGCCCTGCCCCAAAAAGTTTTTTAGAGAGGAGAGTTGTAGATGTTCCTTATTGATATATATATATAATTTATTATAAATAGATAATATTTATTATATTATAAAAATTTTATTTATAGACTACAAATTATTATATATGTAGTATATATATTTCATTGTCCAGTAGATAAATAAGTTTACGGTTTTGAGAAGCTGAAGAAGTGACATTTACTATTAATGTTCTGTTTCTAGAAGCACAGATGAAAATCTTTGCTTTGGAGAAAAGTTGCCAAAACAAAACCCACAAAATGCAAATGACACACAGGAATCCATCAATTGTTCTTGGAGACAACTGTGAAGACAACTGCAGGCAGTTGTAAAGCATCTGAAGGTTTAAAATGCTCAGCCTTCCATTCAGGGATGTAAGTTAGGAGTATCATTAGCAGGACTATGCGCTTTTAGAGTGAGAGACTTTAACAAGTTTTTTTTGCTTTTCTAATTGCCAGTGTAGGCTGGAGTGTCTCTGAAAGTGATGGTTCTTGGAAGATGTAGGTGTATTTTTGTTAAAGCATTTGCTCATGGGAGATTGTAAGACTAGACTGTAGGCAGGATTATGTGTAGGTCTGAACTAGTCTTCCTCCTGTGCTAAGAGAAAAGCTCCTTCCTCCTATGCTAGCGAAAAGGACTTAGACTGGTTTGGCCGGGTACTGTATGGAATATATTGCAGCGTGGGGTGACAGTGCGGCATCCCACACGTGGCATTATTTGAACTGAACAATCGGCTTTGGAAATATTATCCTGGCCATATGGAGCCAGGCTGTGTTTGAGAGCATCCTAAATACATAAATAACTCTCGAAACCCAATAAGAAGAAGACAAGCAACCCACATTTTTTTTTTAAAAAATGGGTAAAAGATTTCAAAAAACTTTTTTTTTTTTTTTTTTTTGAGACTGAGTCTCGCTCTGTCGCCCAGGCTGGAGTGCACTGGCACAATCTGGGCTCACTGCAAGCTCCACCTCCCAGGTTCATGCCATTCTCCTGCCTCAGCCTCCTGAGTAGCTGGGACTACAGGCAACCACCACCACGCCCGGCTAATTTTTTGTATTTTTAGTAGAGACAAGGTTTCACCGTGTTAGCCAGGATGGTCTTGATCTCCTGACATTGTGATCCGCCCTCCTCGGCCTCCCAAAGTGCTGGGATTACAGGTGTGAGCCACCGTGCCCAGTCTGAAAAACATTTTATAGAGAAAATACAGAGATAGCCAATAAGCACATGAAAAGATACTTTACATCATTAGTCATTAGGGAAATGTAAATTTAAATTACAATAAAATTCTACCACACTTACTAGAATAGCTAAAATGAAAACTGACCGTATTAAGTATCAAGACGGATATGGATTAACTGGTACTTTTGTACATTGTTAGTGGGAATGTAAAATGATACAACTACTTTGGAAAACTTGGCAGTTTCTTAAAAATTAAATATACATCTACCACATGACCCAGCCATTACTTCCATGTATTCACCCAAGAGTAATGAAAGTATGAGCCATATAAATAAAGGCATACACAACAATATTCATAGCAGCTTTATTTGTAACGGCCCAAAGCTGGAAACAATTCAAATGTCTCTTGACAGTTGAATAGATAAGCAAATTATGGCATATCCATAAAATTGGATGCTAGTTAGCAATGAAAAGGAATGAACTATTTAAAAACGAACTATTTATAAAATTTTTTTCTAGAAACAAGATCTCCCTGTATTGCCCAGGCTAGTTGCAAACTTCTGGCCTCAAGGGATCCTCTTGCCTCAGCCTCTCAAACTTCTGGGAGTACAGGCATGAGCCACTATGCCCAGCCAGGAATGAACTATTGACAGACGTAATAACATGAATGAATCTCAAAATAACTATGCTGAGTGAAAAAACACAGACGAAATGGAGTATCTTCTATATAATTCTGTTTATAGAAAATTATATAAAATGCAAATTAATCTATATTGAAAGAAAGCAGATCAGTGGTTGCCTGGGGATGGGGGTGAGGGCAAGAGAGAGGGGTTACTAAGAGGTATGAAAAAACTTTTGAGGGTGATGAATATGTACATTATCTTGATTTAGTAATGTTATCTCAGGCTACACTGAACATAAGTCAAAATATTTCAAACTGTACACTTTAAATATGTGCTTGTTTAAGGCTGAGCATGGTGGTTCATGCCTTTATTTATTTATTTACTGAGACAGAGTCAGAGTCTCATTCTGTCACCCAGGCTGGAGTGTAGTGGCATGATCTCGGCTCACTGCAACCTCCGCCTCCCAGGTTCAAGTGATTCTCCTGCCTCAGCCTCCTAAGTAGCTGAGACTACAGGCTCCTGCCACCAACCCTGGCTAATTTTTGTATTTTTAGTAGAGATGGTGTTTCACCATGTTGGCCAGGCTGGTCTCTAGCCACTGACCTCATGATCCACCTGCCTCGGCCTCCCAAAGTGCTGGGATTACAGGCGTGAGCCACCATGCCCGGCTGGCTCACACCTCTAATCCTAGCACTTTGGGAGGCTGAGGTGGGAGAATTGCTTGGGCCCAGAGTTGAAGACCAGCCTACGCAACAAAATGAGACTCTGTCTCTGCAAAAACATCAAACAATTAGCCAGTCACCATGGTGCATACCTGTGGTCCCAGCTACATGAGAGACTGAGGCAGGAAGATCACTTGAGCCTCGGAGGTGGTGCCTGCAGTGAGCCATGTTCATGTCACTGCACTCCTGCCTGGGTGACAGAGCAAGAGCCTGTTTAAAAAAAAAAAAGTGCTGTTTATTATATATCAATAATACCTGAGTAGACAGCGTGTTCAGTGGTCCTACAGATCTGTCTCTTACTGAGTAGACAGCGTGTTCAGTGGTCCTACAGATCTGTCTCTTACTTCAGCAGTGTTTGGATGGAAAAGACCTGGGGACTCATAAATAAATAAATAAAATAAAAAAAGAATATCCGAGTAAAGCTGTTAAAAATAGCATATTTCCCTTTGGGAGGTCGAGGCAGGTGGATCACCTGAGGTCAGGAGTTCATGATCAGCCTGGCCAACATGGCAAAACCCCGTCTCTACAAAAAATAGGAAAATTAGCCGGGCGTCATGGCACGTGCCTGTAATCCCAGCTACTCGGCAGGCTGCGGCAGGAGAATCGCTTGAACCTGGGAGGTCGAGGTTGCAGTGAGCTGCGATTGCACTACTGTACTCCAGCCTTGGTGACAGAGTGAGACTCCATCTCAAAAAAAAAAACAGAAACAAAAAAACAAAACAAATCAAAACAATGTAGAATATTTCCAACTTTACTTTCTCTTAAAAAAATTTTTTTTGGCCTGGCATGGTGGCTCATTCCTGTAATCCCAGCACTTTAGGAGGCTGAGGCAGGAGGATCAGTTAGGGCCAGGAGTTTGAGTCTAGCCTGGACAACATAATAAAACCTTGTCTCTACAAAATATATATATTTTAAATTTTTTAAGGTTTTGTTTTTTTGTTTTTTTAGGTCTAACATATACAGTATTCAGTTTCCTCTTAACCAGATCCTGTAAAAGGCCCACAGCCACTCCAGTGCCTCCATAGACAGGGAGAGTAGAAAGAAGTGGAAGTAGCAGAAGTCTTAACTGATTGCTCTTTAAGTATTAAAATTCTGGGGGGAAAACAAGGCCAGAGGATCGCTTAGCCCAGGAGTTCGAGGCCAGCCTGGGCAACACAAAGAGGCTCTATTTTTATAAAAAATAATTTAACAAAATTAATCGAGTACAGGTGCAGGTGAGCCTGTAGTCTCAGCCGCTTGGGAGGTTGAGGCAGGTAGATCACTTGAGCCCAAGAGTTCCAGGCTTCTATAAGCTTTGATTACACCACTGCACTCCAGCCTGGATGACAGAGCAAGACCCAGTCTCTAAAGTGAAAAAGAAAGATAAAAAGAGAAAATAGTTACAAATTTTACAAAAACATACGCTCATTTGTATACATGGCAAGGGCTTTTTCCAGGGTCTTGGAGGAGGCCTATGTGAGTGCGGGACCGATGCAGATGACCTCCTAAGCACTCCCTGGGTTTGGAGGAGGGAGGGATGACGGTATAGACCCCGCAGTGGAATGGACTTCTCAGCTCCATAGGCTCAGAGCTGTAGTTTGGACATTAAGCTGCATGGCCTTGTTCTGAGGTCACAAGCTAGTGAGGCCCTACGATGTATCCATTACACAAGGAATGGGGCAAGTTTTGAAAGGTCAGTGGCACCCTCCTCTGCCGTTTATGCATGATCACCAATACAGACCTGCCCCGTCACTCAGGAGATGGGCTCATGTGCTCAGGCAAGGAGCGTAAGACAAGACGCACAGATTCTACTACTGTGCTGCTGTGGCTACTATTTGCTGATTTGTGACTTGAGGCAGATCATATAATCTCTAGGCGTTGGCTTCAACACTAGTAAAATGAGAATCACAAGAATTACCTATTTGTGAGTAATTATTTTCCATGGAAATAATTTGAATCCTTGTTCTGAAATTTGGCTGATCTCTTCCGTTATCTAAAGTTCCTTTTGCACCTGGAGAAATAGTGAAGTGAAAGAGGATTAGATAGCACGGGCAGGGGACCCCAGGTGGAGGGGCCACTGGTGCCCTCCGCTCAGGCCAGAGGAGAACTCACTGAGCCTGCGAAGGAGCCTGTGCAAGTGAGGGCCCTGAAGCTTACGCCTTGTTTGCTTCAAGTAAAATCTGCCTCTGTCTGGAAGACTTCTATTACAATTTTTTTACATTTTTGGAATTACTATTTATTGGGTCCTGCTTTGTGCCAGCCACATATATGCATGTTTTTCTCAACATTAGAAACACATGGAAAGCTTTAAAAAATATACTAACCTAAGACCAATTAAAGCCAAATCTCTAGGGGTGGGGCTTGAGTGTCTAGTTTTTAAGAGCCCCCAGATGATTCTAACGTGCAACCGGAGTTGAAACTCTCAGCACACAATGTTACTTTACATGTTAGCTTCTTAACGCCTTACACGAACCTGGAAAATAGGTCCTCTTATCCATATTCAAGTATATGAATAAACTGAGGCTCAGAGAGGTTAAATATTTTACTCAAGAGGAAATCACAGAGTCATAATTCAAACCCACACTAGTTTGACTTCACAGGCTGCTTTGCTATACCAGTTCCACTTTATGTGCCTCTCTGAGAAAGAACAAACTTTTTCATTCAAAGGCAAAACGCAGTGATGAACAAAATATCATGAACTTTTCATGGCAAATGCGACCACCTTAATTTTAATCCTTTAAGAGACAAAAGAATAGGCCAGGAGAGGTGGTTCACACTTCACCTGAGTCTAGGAGTTTGAGACCAGCCTGGGCAACATGGCAAAATGCCATCTCTATGTCTCTACAACAAACACAAAAAATTAGCTGGGCGTGGTGGCACAGGCCTGTAGTCACAGCTACCCGGGAGGCTGAGGTGGGAGGATCACCTGAGCCCGGGAATTCCAGGCTGCAGTGAGCCGTGATGGCGCCACTGCACTCCAGCCTGGATGACAGGAGTGGGACCCTGTTTCAAAAAAAATAATAAACTAAAAAATAAAAAAAGAGAGAAACAATAGAATAAAGCCACATTCCAGAGTTTAGTTCTAAGTTGGATGAGTCCTTTGTATCCAACAAAACTTCTGATGATCTTTATTGAAGAGAAGCTTGTTGTTGATGAAACTCCTAAGTACCATCTGGGATTGGAATGGGTCCCGGTGGGATACAGCCTCAGATCTCCTGGATACCAGATAATTAGAAGTCACATAGAATACAGGGCCTCAAGCCCACCTCATGTACCCCTCACATTAGTTCCTAAATCCCATGTCTTCTTTTCTCTTGGATTCATTGTTCACATTGCTAGAGTTCAACCCCAACTAATTATTTCAGTAAAGATCTGTGGATGGTACAATTTCAGAATCTTTGGATATACAAAAATAACCATATTTTGCACTCTCACTTGAAAGAGTTTTTCTCAGTCTGATTTTTCCTCAGATTGTTGTCTTCCAGCAATGATGCCAGTGAGAAACCTGATGCCACACTGATTCCCACTCCTTTGAGCTTAACCTGTTTATCTCTTTAGAAGCTTTTAGGATTTTACCTTCGTGCCCAGTGTTCTAACATTTCACCATGACATATCCAGGTAGGTGTTAGTTTCCATTTCATTCATCTTGGTTAACATTTCCAATGAGAAGACTTGTATCTTTCTGAAATTTGGAGAAATATTACTTCTATCATTGCTTTAATGATTTCTCCTCTACATTCTCTCCTTTCTCTCTTTCTTTTTTTGTTTTTTTGAGACAGAGTCTCGCTCTGTCAGCCAGGCTGGAGTGCAGTGGCGCAAACTCGGCTCACTGCAAACTCCGCCTCCCAGGTTCAAGCAATTCTTGTGCCTCAGCCTCCCAAGTAGCTGGGATTACAGGCATGTGCCACCATGCCTGGCTAATTTTTGTATTTTTGTAGAGATTGGCTTTCACCATGTTGGCCAGGCGGGCCTCAAACTCCTGACCTCAAGTGATCCTCCCTCCACAGCCTCCTAAAGTGCTGGGATTACAGGCATGAGCCATTGAGCCCGGCCCATTTTTACTTATCTGACCCCTCAGTGAATCTCTATGAGGAATGTCCAGGGCTCGTCCCACTCACTTTTCTTACTGGTTGATTCTAGAGTTGGGATAACACTGAGCTCCTACCTGGATTGCTGTCTTCTGCAAGTGTTTTGGACGGTGGTTTCTTTCAGTACTGTTCCTATATATCTGATCCTGTTAGATATCTATCTCTCAGGCACGTTGCAACATTTCTGGTAAAGCCCTTTCTTGCTTTTTAAGCTGTTATAAATTGGGATCTGTGTGTGTGTGCGTGTGTGTGTGTGTGTGTGTGTAGCATGTAGAAATGTCAACAGTCCTGGGGAATATAGTAGGTATTCAATAAGTACTGTATATTTTGAATTCATAAAAAATGAATGTATGGGCTGGACACAGTGGCTCACACCTATAATCTCAGCACTTTGGGAGGCTGAGGCAGGAAGATCACTCGAGCCCAGGAGTTTGAGACCAGCCTAGGCAACACAGTGAGACCTCCCCATCTTTATTTTATTAAAAAAAAAAAAAAGGAGAAGTAGAAGTAGAAGATGAAGAAGAAGAAGAGGAGGAAGAAGAAGAAGAAGAAGAGGAAGAGGAAGAGGAAGAGGAAGAGGAAGAAGAAGAAGAAGAGGAAGAAGAAGAAGAAGAAGAAGGAGAAGAAGGAGAAGAAGAAAGGAATAAAGGGGGAAAGGCATCTATAAGGAACTTATAAAGAAATTTACAAGAAAAAAACATTAAAAAGTGGGCAAAGGACATGAACACTTTTCAAAAGAAGACATACAGACAGCCAACAATCAAACAATCACACAAAAAAAGCTCAACATTACTGATCATTAGAGAAATGCAAATCAAAACCATAATGAGATACCATCTCTTCCCAGTCAGAATGGCTATTACCAAAGAGTCAAAAATAGGCCAGGTGCAGTGGTTCATGCCTCTAATCCCAGCACTTTGGGAGGCCAAGGCGGGTGGATCACCTGAGGTCAGGAGTTCGAGACCAGCCTGGCCAACATGGTGAAACTTCCTCTCTACTAAAAATAGAAAAATTAGCTGGGTGTGGTGGCAGGCCCCTGTAATCTCAGCTATTTGGGAGGCTGAGGCAGGAGAACCACTTGAACCAGGGAGGTGGAGGCTGCAGTGAGCTGAGATCGTGCCATTGCACTCCAGCCTGGGTGACAGAGCAAGAATCTATCACGAAAAAAAAGTCGAAAAATAAATGATGCTGGTGAGATTAAAAAGAAAAAGGAACACTTATACACTATTGGTGGGAGTGTAAATTAGTTCAACCATTGTAGAAGACAGTGTGGTAATTCCTCAAAGATGTAAAAACAGAAATACCATTCAACCCAGCAATCCCATTACTGTGTATATACCCAAAGGAATATAAATTGTTCTATTATAAAGACACATGCACGCATATGTTCATTGCAGCAATATTCACAATAGCAAAGACACGGAATCAACCTAAGTGCCCATCAGTGGTAGACTGGATAAAGAAAATGTGGCGCATATGCACCCTGCAATACTATGTAGCCATAACAAAGAATGAGATTATGTACTTTGCAGGAACATAGATGGAGCTGGAAGCTATTATCCTTAGCAAACTAATGCAGGAACAGAAAACCAAATACCGCATGTTCTCACTCATAAGTGGGAGCTAAATGATGAGAACACACGGACACACAGAGGGGAACATCACACACTGGGGCTTATCCAAGGGTGGAGGTGGGAAGAGGAAGATCGGGAAAAGCAACTAATGGGTAACAGGCTTAATACCTGACTGAGGAAATAATCCCACAACAGATCTCCATGGGGGCAGGAGGGGGCTAATCCAGCACTTTGGGAGACCGAGAGGGGAGGATCACTTGGCGCCAGGAGTTCAAGACCAGCCTGGCCAACATGGCAAAACCCCTCTCTACTAAAAATACAAAAAATTAGCTGAGCATGTTGGCGCACCCTTGTAGTCCCAAGTACTAGGGAGGCTGAGGCACAAGAATCACTTGAACCCAGGAGGTGGAGTTTACAGTGAGCCGAGATGGCACCACTGCATTCCAGCCTGGGCGACAGAGTAAGACCATCTCAAAACACACACACACACACACACACACACAAAACTCATGACACAAGTTTACCTATGTAACAAACCTGCACATATACCCCTGAACTTACAAGTTAAATAAATAAATGGTAAAAGAAAAAAAAAAGAATGAATGCATATATGTGTTATGTGTGTTTTTTCTGTTGTTCTTCCTGTCTGTACATCATTCCTATTTCTACTTCTTCTTCTTATTTATTTATTTATTTATTTGAGACAAGGTCTCACCCTTTCACCCAGGGTAGAACACAGTGGCGTGACCATGGCTCACTGTAGCCTCTACCTCCTGGGCTCAGGCGATCCTCCTGCCTCAGCATCCAGAGTAGCTGGGATCACAGGTGCATGCCACTATGCCCAGCTGGTTTTTTAATTATCTGTAGAGACAAAGTCTCACTGTGCTACCCAGGCTGGTCCTGAACTCCTGGGCTCAAGCGATCCGCCCACCTCAGCCTCTCAAAGTGCTGGGATTACGGGCATGAACTACTGTACCTAGCCCATTCCTACATCTTTTGAAGAATGCATCCTCCTTTCCCCCAACATGTGCTTCTGGTGGGGTTATCAAATAAACCCAGGCCCCGAGACCTTATGTATGGACCGGTGACCCAACCCTAACCAAATGGGAATATCTTATTTTCGTGGCCATATTTACCAGTACAAAACAGAATAGGTAACCCGACATGGTCCATTAAGTCTCCTTCTGTAGGAGAGTGAATGAAGTCAACACACAGATAAGCTGAGCCAGAGTTGTGGAGGATGAGGGATGTAGATAGACAAAGAGAAACCTGGAGGGCAATTGCATTTGAGCCACTAGATATGGCAGCCAAGTTCACCGTTTAACTTTCCAGGGGCATAGGTCAAACAATTGCCTTTTATGCTTAAGCTTATTTGAGCTGGGACTCTATAACGTACAACTAGAAGAGTCCTGACTAATACAATGCCTAAAGAAAGACTATTTCAACTTTGAGGAGGATTGGTAAGCATTGTAATCTCACAGCTCTGAAAAGCAGTGTACCTTCAGTATTGTCCAGGAGAATGGCTGTCACAGACATAATCCTGTGGTGGAAATGGAATCACTAAGTCTTTAAGATCAGCCAGCTAATTTCCCTTGATCTAATTCCCAGGGCACCAAGAAGCCTCTGATTATAAATTGCCTACCCAGATAGAATTGCCTAGAAAGAGAGTAAGCAATCAACAAGAATATCCAGTATACTCAATACTTCTTTTGTTTATTGTTAAGCAATAAGTTGTCAGTGCTCTAAAATCAGATCACTTTGGTGAATGCTAATATTGAATTTTCTGAACCTAGAAAGGCCTCGAGCCAACATAATCTAGTGGTTAAAATATAGATTCTAGCGCCAGACTGCTTGGAGTTGAATCACAGCTCTGTTACTAGCTGTGTAACTTGGGTTGAGTTTTTTAAGCTATCTGTTCCTTATTTTCTCATCTATAAAATGGGACTATAATAGTAACTACCTCATAGCGTTGTTAAATGAGAATTATATGCGTTAATACCTATAAAGGAATTAAAACATAGTAAATACTGCATAAGTACTTGAAAAAATAAAATAAATACACTAAGGTGAGGAAGAGACCTGGAATGTGGTATCCACTCCAGGGAGACTGAATGACTGCCTCTCCAATACACGAAGAAGTTTAGAACCTTTTTCAATTATTGGCTTACATTTCTAAGTGATGGGCTGAATTCTAAACTTCTAGAGGACAGGAATGTGCCATACTCATCTTTATGTTTCTAATGCCTGGGACTTGATAGGCCCAAAGAGACAGAAAGTACCCTGTTCATGAAATCCAAAGATAGGGGTTGAATCTTCACTATACCGCCTACTATTTTTCCTAGATCAATTTGGTTAACCTCCCTGACCCTCATTTCCTGCAGCAGCAGTAAAATGAGAATAATAATACCTCTGTCAATTATTGTGAGGATGAAAGAAGATAATAATTTAGGGAAGTGTCTGGGATGTCGTACATGTTCAATCAATATGGGTTTCCTTCCAATGTTAAAGTTTATAGTTATATAAATTTTTTCATATTATTCAAATAAAGGAGAATATATTCATTTAAGCATTCTATGACAAAGTACCTTTGCAGAGCTTATAAGGTCAGCTGTTAGCATCATGACAATAATGCTTTAAGAAAATAAGTAAAAGGCTGGGCGCAGTGGCTCATGCCTGTAATCCCAGCACTTTAGGAGGCCGAGGCAGGCGGATCACCTGAAGCCAGGAGTTCAAGATCAGCCTGATCAACATGGTGAAACCCCATCTCTACTAAAAACACAAAAAATTAGCCGGTGTGATGGTGCATCCCTGTAGTCTCAGCTACTCGGTAGGCTGAGGCAGGAGAATCTCTTGAACCCGGGAGGCGGAGGTTGCAGTGAGCCAAGATCATACCACTGCACTCCAGGCTGGGTGACAGAGCGAGACTCCATCTCACAAAGAAAATACATAAAACATAAATGTATGACTTTTTAGGGAAATGATTTCACTTTCTGAATCCTTGGCCAGGACTTTTAACTTTAAATGAGATAGAATCAGCTGAGATACTGGTTGGTATACTAGTTATTAAAAATCTTCCGTACAGGGCATAGGAAAATAAATTCAAATGTATTCACTTCTTTATACATTCAAAATCTATTTTGATGAGCATCTATTATGAGCTAGGCACTTTGCTAGAGATTAACTACGCATTTTCTATGTTGAATCTGCAATGAACATAATTTGCATCTTCTTTAGCTTTAGTTCTTAACAGATGACATGTTCAAATTTCTTAAGATGCTGATTACTCATTCATTCATTCAATATACATTGAGATCTGTTCTATCCCAGTCACTCTGCTAGATGCTGGGGACATAATAGCAAACAGACAGATAAGGCCCCAGCCACCATGGAGCTTACATTTCCATTGGGGGAAGGGAAGGAAAAGAAGTAAAATAATTACAAACTGCCATGAGTACAAGAAAGGACACAAAAAAGGAAGAAAGATGTACAATAGCAGGGGAAGGAGCAAGGAATCTTCCATCAGGGTGCTTAGGGAAGGTCTCAAGGGCAGGGATGATCCCAGTTCACTGCTATGAGGGGCATGTAGAACATGCCTGGAACACTAGGCACTCAATAAATGAGTAAGAAGATAACACATAAGCTGAAACCCAAGATTGGCAACCATTCAAGGAGAAGAGCATTCCAACCAGAGAAAACAGCACGTACAAAATCTCTGAAGTGGAGAACTTGGAATGTTTGAGGACTTGAAAGAGATCAGTGTGGCTGGAGCAAAGTGATCAAGGAGGGACAAGAGTAGGAAAAGATGAGGTTGGAAAAATTGACAAGGACCAGCTAGATTATGCCGGGCCTCAGAAGCAATGGTAAGGAGTTTGTAGTTTATATAATTTTTAAAAAAATAAACAGAATAATTCTAGTAACAAGGGTATAACTAAAGGGAAATATATTCACTAACCCAGACACTACAGATGCTTTTATTTTTTTCAAGTTAATCAACCTCTTTATTTGAAGACAGGGCAAAATAAATAAAAATATTTGTCTTTCACTTCTGGCTCAGATTTGGCATTTCTTTTTTTTAAGTTTTATTTTAAGTTCAGGGGTACATGTGCAGTTTGTTACATAGGTAAGCTTGTGTCATGGGGGCTTGTTGTACAGGTTATTTCATCATCCAGGTATTAAGCCTAGTACCCATTAGGTATTTTTCCTCATCCTCTTCCTCCTCCCACCCTCCACCCTCTGACAGGCCCCAGTGTGTGTTGTTCCCCTCTATGTGTCCATGTGTTCTCATACAGGTGCTCCTTGATTTACAATGGACATAAGTCCCAATAAAACCATCTTAATTTGGGGCCTGGCGCCGTGGCTCACGCCTGTAATCCCAGCACTTTGGGAGGCCAAGGTGGGCAGATCACGAGGTCAAGAAATGGAGACCATCCTGGCTAATACAGTGAAACCCCATCTCTACTAAAACTACAAAAAAAAAAAAAAAAATTAGCAGGGCATGGTGGCGGGTACCTGGAGTCCCAGCTACTCAGGAGGCTGAGGCAAGAGAATGGCATGAACCCAGGAGGCAGAGCTTGCAGTGAGCTGAGATTGTGCCACTGCACTCCAGCCTGGGTGACAGAGCGAGACTCTGTCTCAAAAAAAAAAAAAAAAAAACAAAACCATCTTAAGTTGGAAATATTGTAAATCAAAAATGCATTTAATACACTTAACCTACCAAACATCATAGCTTAGCTTAGCCTACCTTAAACATGCTCAGAACACTTACATTAGTCCAACGTTACATTTGTTGGGTAAAATCATCTAACACAAAGCCTATTTAATAATAAAGTGTTGGATATCTCATATAACTTACTGAATAATGCACTGAAAGTGAAAAACAGAATGGCTGTATTGGCACTTGAAGTATGGTTTCAACTGCATGCATACTGCTTTCGCACCATTGGAAAGTCAAGAAATCGTAAGTTGAACCATTGTAAGTTGAGGACTGTCTGTATATTTCTATGACTTGTGACTGAAGTTGACAAGAGAAAGATCATGAAGATGTACTTGATGGAATTCCAGGCATGTTAGCATAGTTCTTAGTAGGTCTTAAAATGGAAATAAAACTCAAGGCTTTATTCTGAGAAATTCTTCAAGCCTCTTTGTTAAATTCATATCAGCACTAGAAAAGTACACAATATCTGCATAGATTTAAACAACTTTTAATCCAATTCAAAAGGGAGGTATGATATGATCCTTAGGATTTGTGTTGTGGAAATAAAGTATTAATAATACTCTCTCTTGGGTGGGTACGGTGGCTCATGCCTGTAATCCCAGCACTTTGGGAGGCCAAGGCAGGTGGATCATGAGGTCAGGAGTTCAAGACCAGCCTGACCAACATGGTGAAACCCCACCTCTACTAAAAATACAAAAATCACCCTGGCATGGTGGTGAGCGCCTGTAATTCCAGCTACTCAGAAGGCTGAGGCAGGAGAATCACTGGAACCTGGGAGGTGGAGGTTGCAGTGAGCCAAGATCACACCACTGAACTCCAGCCTAGGCAACAGAGCGAGACTCTGTCTGAGGAAAAAAAAAAAAAAAAACTAGGCTGGACGCGGTGGCTTATGTCTGTAATCCCAGTACTTTGGGAGGCCGAGGCCAGCAGATCACAAGGTGAAGAGATCGAGACCATCCTGGCCAACATGATGAAACCCCATCTCTACTAAAAATACAAAAATTAGCTGGGTATGGTGGCATATGCCTGTAGTCCCAGCTACTCGGGAGGCTGAGGCAGAAGAATCGCTTGAACCCGGGAGGTGGAGGCTGCAGTGAGCCAAGATCGCGCCACTGCACTCAGCCTGGCAACAGAGTGAGACTCCATCTCAAAAATAATAATAATAATAATACTGTCTCTTTAATTGTTTTTAGGGGCACTTCATAGAGCCACCCACTTAGATAACCTTCTGTAAATATCCCCACATTGCATTCCCTACCTCAGTTTATGGCCACATAAACTGAAACAGGAAAAAGAACAAACTGGGATAGGTTGAGTACACATTTTTTCCTTCACCTCTATTGACCCTATCTGTATTTCTTCCACTATCAAAGGCAACAAACAAAGGGAATAAATAAAGCCCTTCTATGACAGGTAAGACTGTTAGCCCAGAATGATTTGGGGCCATAAAAGCGGGTTGAATTACTCTGACTGGAGGGTGACAACCAATCTGATCTGGCCCTTCATCTTTTTCCATCCTCCAAATCACAAAAATCTAAACATATAACTGCAATAAAATAGGAACACCATTTGGAATTACCGTGACAATTGTTATAGAGATTAACATTTTAATTGAAAACTTCCTATGTGTAAAAATAGCTTAAACAGGATGTCTTAGTTCATTTTCTGTTTCTATAACAGAATACCATAGACTGGGTAATTTATAAAGAAAAGAAATTTATTTGACTCTTGGTTCTAGAGACTGGGAAGTCCAAGAGCATAGCACAAGCATCTGACAAGGGTCATCCCATGGAGAAGAGTGGAAGGCGGAAGTGAGCACATTAGACAGAGAGACAAGATGGGGCCAAACTTATCCTTTTAGCAGGAGCCCACTCCCATGACAATGAACCTACTCTTACAATAATGGCACTAATCCATTCATGAGGCCATCTTTAATCACTTCTTAAAGGCCCCACCTCTTATTTAAATATCATAATGGCAATTAAGTTTCCAGCACATGAACTTTGGGGGACCTATTCAAACCATAGCACAAGAGATAAGAGGAAATAACAGATGCGAACTAGTTCATTCAAAAGGAATTAGTAGTTTTTGCTTTTAAAAAATTCAAATCAATTGCATCTTTTGGTATTACTCTGTAACAAACACTTAAAATACATTATATCATGTTATCCTCACGGCAACCCTTGAGGTCAGTTTTAATATTTCCATTTTGTAAAGGAGTCTTAGAGAGGTTATTTACCCAAAGTCACACAAATGATATCGTTATAATAATAATGGCAAAGTCAGATTCAAACCCAAGCTGACAATTTTTTTGTCATTTTATAAATAGACATAACACTTTCAATAATTATTTTACATCGCCATTATCTGAAATTAGACAGCTCATCAAGGGCTCTAAATAGGATGCTTAACAGCAACCATCTTGTTTTGAAAACCATCCCATTATGTTTGTATAGCATTTGTCACAAAGTGTTTTCATTGGATCTTTATCGCATCCTCTGAGGTAGGCAGGTAGATGTTATAGAATAGGAAATTGAGGTGCTGAGAGAAACAGTCACTGCCCCAGGGTAAGGCCAAGTTGGATTCTCACAGCTCATCATCTCTATGTTGAGGAATCTCTGTTGTGCTGTGAGTTGTGTGTGTCTACGTCAGGGCCCCACACTGGGCTAGAAGCTCTTTGAGGGCTGGTCCTGCCTATGTCTTGTTTGTGACTCGGATGCCTAGCCCAATGCTGAGAGCCCATATAGAGTTATGTCACTCCATAAACATTCTAAACAGCTTTATCAAGGTATAAATAACTATGAAATAATATGAAGTATGTATATTGGTCTCTGCCCCGGGTCCTGACGTAGAACTCTTAAAACCCTCGTTAATAGAGACACTAGGAGAATCTTTTGTTTTAATATTCAGATTTTTTTTTTTTTTTGAGACAGAGTCTTGCTCTGTTGCCCAGGCTGGAGTACAGTGGCACCATCTTGGCTCACCACAACCTCTGCCTCCTGGGTTCAAGTGATTCTCCTGCCTCAGCCTCCCAAGTAGCTGGGATTACAGGTGCCTGCCACCAGGCCCAGCTAAGTTTTGTATTTTTAGTAGAGACAGGGTTTCACCATGTTGGCCAGGCTGGTCTTGAACTCCTAGCCTCAAGTGATCTGCCTGCCTCAGCCTCCCAAGGTGCTGGAACTATAGGCGTGACTACTGCACCCGGCCTTGTCTATACTTAATTTATTTTCTCTCCTCTCTCAAACCCACTCTAATCAAGTCTTCCTTCCACTGTTTCACTGAAACTGCACTTATGAAAATCACCAATGACCTCCATGTGGTCAAATCTAAAGGACAAATCTCAGTTCTTGTCTTGTTCTGCCTGTCAGTAGCATTTGTCTTATTGGTTCGTCTCTTTTTCTTTTATGAGACAGAGTCTCACTCTCTTGCCCAGGCTGGAGTGCAGCGGCATGATCTCGACTCACTGCAAGCTCCACCTCCCGGTTTCATGCCATTCTCCTGCCTCAGCCTCTCGAATATCTGAGACTACAGGCGCCCGCCACCATGCCCAGCTATTTTTTTTTTTTTTGTATTTTTGGTTTTTTTGTATTTTTAGTAGAGATGGGGTTTCACTGTGTTAGCAAGGATGATCTCAGTCTCCTGACCTCATGATCCGCCCGCCTCGGCTTCCCAAAGTGCTGGGATTACAGGCATGAGCCACCGTGCCCAGCCTGAGACCCTTTCTTCACCTTGTCTCCAAGACGCCACCCTCCATGGTTCTCCTCATACCTCAATTGCATTCCTTCTCTGCATTCTTTGTTGAGGTCTCCTTTATTTTCCTAAGCGTTAAAAACAAGTGTACCTGGGTCGCATTCCATAGACCTTTACTCTTCTCTATCTACATATCCTCACTCCTCGCTGTTCTCAAACAGTCCATGACTTTAAATACCATTTATATGTTATTGCCTCCCAAATTCATATACCTAGCTGTCTTAGTCTGTTTTTGCTGCTATAACAAAATATCACGGACTGGGTAATTTATAAATAATAGAAATTTATTTCTCACAATTTTGGGAGCTGGGAAGTCCAAGATCAAGGTGCTGAAAGATTCAGTGCATGATAAAGGGCTCTATCTCTGCTCCCAAGATGCTGTCTTGTTGCTGCGTCCTTTACAAGAGACAAATGCTGTGTCCTTACATGGCAGAAGAGATGAAAGGGCCAGGCAGCTTTTACAAGGGCATTAATCCCATTCAAGAGGTCAAGGCCCTCATGGCCTAATCACCTCCCAAAGACCCCACCTCTTAATGCCATCTCCTTGGGGTTTAAGTTCCACACGTATGAATTTTGGAAGGACACATACATTCAAACAATAGCACTAGCCCAACTTCTTACCCAAATTCTAGAAATATGCATTTATCCAGCAGGCTAGTGACATCCCCATTTGGATGTCTACAGGCATGTAAACAAGCCAAAAACAAAACTCCTGATCTTCTGAAGAGCCTCATATTGCTCCTCATTCAGCTCACCATTTCATAAGAGTAGTAACTCCATTCTTCCACTTGCTCAGGCCCAAATCTGGGAATCATTCTTAACTCTTACTCCTCCTCTCACGTCCCACATGCACTCCATTAGAACACCCAGTGAGCCATTCCTGCAAAACTTATTCACAGTCGGACTGCTTCTTATTACCTCCTGCTCTGCCAGTTTAGTCCAAACCACCATCATTGCTTGCCTGAATCATTGCGATAGCCTCACAATTGATGCTCCACTTCTATCCATGGCCCCCTCACTCGATTTTTTACCCAGTGAAGTGATACTTTTAATATTCAAGTTAGATCATGTTTGTTTTCTGTTTAAAACTCTCCTGTGGTTTCCCATTCTACTCAGGATGAAATAAGCTCTTCTATGATGTGTCTATACCACCACGATCTCCACCCACTCTTATCTCATTTCCTATAGCTCTCCACTGTTCACCCTACTCTGTCCACAATGGTATCCTTGCTATTCCTCAGTTACGCCAAGCACACCCCATCTCAGAATCTTTTTACTTCTAATATTCTCCAGACATTCATAGGTAATACCCTAACTTCCTTAATAGCTAGGCCTTTCCTAACTACCCACATATAAAATAAATTTTCTCATCTCTCTCTGTCCCCTTATCATGATTTTTTTTTAATTAGCTGCCTCAGGACATCTTCGAATACCTTGATTTATTATTCTTCATAGCATTATTTTATAATATTTCATTTTTAAATAATTATAGTCATACGTAGTTGTAAGAAATTATACAAAGATTCTGTGTACCCTTTACTCAGTTTCCCACAATGCCCACATTTTACAAAACTGTAGTAAACTATCACGACTAAGAAACTGACATTGCTGGCTGGGCGCGGTTGCTCACACCTGTAATCCCAGCACTTTAGGAGGCCGAGGCGGGCAGATCACGAGGTCAGGAGATCGAGATCATGCTGCCTAACATGGTGAAACCCCGTCTCTACTAAAAATACAAAAAGAAATTAGCTGGGCGTGGTGGCGGGTGCCTGCAGTCTCAGCTACTCGGGAGGGTGAGGCAGGAGAATGGTGTGAATCCGGGAGGCGGGGCTTGCAGTGAACCGAGATCGCGCCACTGCACTCCAGCCTTGGGCGACAGAGCGAGACTCCGTCTCAAAAAAAAAAAAAAAAGAAAAAGAAATTGACATTGCTACAGTCAAGATACAGAGTATTTCCACAGTTCCACTACCCCAGAATCCTTCATGCTGCCCTTTTATAGCCACAACCATTTCCCTTCAACCCCCACCCCCTCCTTAACCCCTGACAACCATTAATCCGTTCTCTATTTCTATCGTTTTGTTACTTCAAGAATGTTATATAGCACAGGCACAGTGGCTCACTTTTGTAATCCCAGCACTTTGGGAGGCGGAGGTGGGCGGATCACTTGAGGTCAGGAATTCAAGACCAGCCTGGCCAACACGGTGAAACCCCATCTCTACTAAAAATACAAAAATTAGCCGGGCATGGTGGCACGTGCCTGTAATCCCAGCTACTCGGGAGGTTGAGGCAGGAGAATCGCTTCAACCTAGGAGGCGGAGGTTGCAGTGAGCAGAGATCACACCGCTGCACTCCAGCCAGGGCGACAGAGCAAGATCCGTCTAAAAAAACAAACAAACAAACAAACAAAACCACAACAACACAGATTCCTGGGGTCCATCTCCAGAGTTATTGATTCAGTAGGTCTGGGGTAAGGTTCAAGAATCTGAATTTCTGACTAGTTCCCTGATGATGCTGATGCTGCTGATTCATGGACCACACTATGAAAATAACTGTCTTAGAACATTTTAAAATTTCCCTCCTCATCTTCACCTGCCTGATTTATTACTTAACCTTTAGTCCTTCCCTCATCTCAATACATGGTGTTCCATGGCACACTGTACTTACCTTATCACCTATCATACTGTACTGTAAAATCTGATTTAAATGTTTCTTGCTCACCAGACTGTATCCTCAACACCTAGCACAGAGTCTGGCACAAAATAGGCACTCAATTTATATGATGACTGAATAAATTCCTTAATTTTGACACTAATAGATTCAACTGAAGCAATATCTGTACAGCCATAGGATATTTAGAAGGAAATCCTCCTATGTACTAGAAATAAAAAATGAAAACATCAAGGCAAGGATCTCTTGATTGATAGGTTTAAGGAAAAATACATCAAGGCTTTTTTAGTTAAGATTTACTGGGAAGTTTTTGTGTTTATTGCAATTCATTTCAACCAAAACACCAGACTGAAATAATGATGGACAACAAAGGTCAAGAATGCAAGTTGATTAGAAAAACAAACAAACAAACAAACAAAAACAAAAAAAAACTTGACCTATTTTTTTTTCAATAATTGCTTCAAAGTCTGTATTTTGTTCTTCTAAAAGTGCACTCTTTCTGGGCGTGATGGCTCACACCTGTAATCCCAGCACTTTGGGAGGCTGAGGCGGGTGGATCACCTGAGGTCAGGAGTTCGAGACCAGCCTGGCCAACTTGGTGAAACCCCGTATCTACTAAAAATACAAAAATTTGTCAGGTGTGGTGGCGGGTGCCTGTAATCCCAGCTACTTGGGAGGCTGAGGCAAGCGAATCACTTAAACCCAGGAGGCAGAGGTTGCAGTGAGCTGAGATTGCACCATTGCACTCCAGCCTGTGCAATGGAGCAATATTCTGTATCAAAAAAAAAAAAAAAGTGCACTCTTTGCCTTCAGACTAAACACCCCAAACCACAAGACTATCTAACACAGCCAAGCCTTGAAAACAACTCTTTGACTCACATCTGGCCAGATGTTGAAATCTGAACATATTTGCTTGTAGAGGTCTACAAACCATAGTCTAAAATTTCAAAACAAAGAAAAAAACTCTAGAAACCTGAAGTTTTTCATAAGTTCGTGGCAAACTCATTTAGCAGCAAAATCTGACCTGAACAGATGCGTATCTGTATCTAGCCTTTGTTTACCCTACTTATGGTTAATACTAACGCATTTTTTGCATGCATATTTTGGTTTGATTACAAGATTCTGCTCCAGATCCTGCTGGGCTGTTACACAATATATGGGATATGCATTATATTCCTGTCTAAAATCCTGATAACTCTCAGTTCTGAAACACATCTGGCAAGAAAGAATTTGGATACAGGATTATGTGCCTATGCTAAGAATGAGATATGAATTTCTCTTAATCTCTGTTATTTATCTACTCTACTCTAAATATTTATCCAAATTATACCCTCTGTTATCTTATTGTTTTGTATGTGAAAATTGGTCTTGAAAGTAGTTTTCTTCATTTTATCTATTTTAATATCAGTTAAATGTGTTGGAAATTCAATGTTCCTATTCATATGTTAGACTTTCTTTTTAAATCAGGTTATAGGAAATTCCATACTTCTTTGGAATCCTTGTGGCTCACTTCCATCAGATGAATCATCGTCATCCTCATATGAATCATCGCCAGAACAATTTCAAAGCATAGAACTAAAAAATATATCTAGTGGATAACATTATTTTGGAATACATTTGGAAGATTAATGTCACATTTAAAAACCATTGACATTTGGTAGTCTCAACAGACGAAAGCCGAATTTTTGCAGATTAAGATGTGAAGGGGGAATGACAAACTGAAATTATTGCAAAGAGAAAAAAAAAATCCACCTAAAATATATTTAGGAATGAACTGAACAAGAAATGTATGGATCTATGTGAAGAAAATGCTACTGGGAAACTTTAAAAGAAAACTTGGGTAAATGGAGGACCACATGTTTTCAGGTGGCATATTTAGTTTCAAAACAAAGAAAAGTCAGTCAGGTGAGCTTAAATTGAAAGAGGGGTTTATTTATTTTATTTTATTTTATTTATTTTTTGAGACGGAGTCTTGCTGTGTCACCCAGGCAAGAGTACAGTGGTGTGATCTTGGCTGACTGCAACCGCCGCCTCCCAGGTTGAAGCAACTCTTCCGCCTCAGCCTCTGAGTAGCTGGGATTACAGGCGCATGCCACCACGCCTGGCTAATTTTTGCATTTTTAGTAGAGATGGGGTTCCGCCATGTTGGCCAGGCTGGTCTCGAACTCCTGACCTGAGGTGATCCCCCTGCCTTGGCCTCTCGAAGTGCTGGGATTATAGGCATGAGCCACCACGTCTGGCCAAAAAGGGGTCTATTTGAAGGAGGAGAGGGGGTACCTTGTGGAGATCCCTAAGAGTGGACAGGGCAGTAGAGCTTTAGTAGTGGCAAGCTAGGACCTGGAAAGCCCCAGAACCAGGGGCAGGTAATCCATCATACCCCTCTGGGGCCACAGGACTTCATAACTGCTTCTCTCTGAATCTGCTTCTTTCTGCAGCCTTGCTTTCTCTGTACTGCATACATGTAGATCAAACATCTCTCCCTCCTCTTCCCTTATTTTCTAGGTCAAGAGACCAGTTAAAACTATGTAACTCCACATTTCCAAGAAAGAGAATCTGATTGGACCAGCTTGAATCAGTTTTCCACCTGCCTCTATTCCAATCAGCTATGGCAAGGGAGAAGCGGGTTAATAAAGGATAAGGATGCCAACTGGGATGTGGGGAAGTCGTGGAGCAAACTGACTGGCATGTGCATTATAAATAGATGAGCAGTTCCATATTGTGGAGAGGCAACAGGACAAGAGGACAGGCTCTGGGGTCAAACTGCCTGGCTTTGACTTTTGACCTTGCCACTTATTAGCAGCTTCACTTTGGACAAATTATTCAATTTCTTTTTCTTTTTTTTTTTTTCTCAGATGGAGTCTCGCTCTGTCACCCAGGCAGGAGTGCAGTGCTGTGATCTCGGCTCACTGCAACCTCCACCTCCCAGGTTCAAGCAATTCTCCTGCCTCAGCCTCCCGAGTAGCTGGGACTACAGGTCCATGCCACCATGCCCGGCTAGTATTTTGTATTTTTAGTAGAGATGGGGTTGCACCGTGTTAGCCAGGATGGTCTTGATCTCCTGACCTCGTATCTGCCCGCCTCAGCCTCCCAAAGTGCTAGGATTACAGGCGTGAGCCACCGCGCCTGGCCAAATTATTCAATTTCTTTATGCCTCGGTTACCCCATCTGTAACATGAGGGTGATAATAGAGTTGTGTGGATTAAATAACACAAATAACACTTTGTAGAAACTACATAAGTACGTATTACTTTTATAAAGATGTCTGTTTCCCCTAAATTAGTCAATAAAAGTACTGCAATCGCAATCAAAATTACAATTTTTTTTTTTTTCTTTTTTTTATTATTTTTTATTATTATTATTATTATTATTATTATTATTATACTTTAGGCTCTATGGTACATGTGTGCAACGTGCAGGTAAGTTACATATGTATACATGTGCCATGCTGGTGTGCTGCACCCACCAACTCGTCATCTAGCATTAGGTATATCTCCCAATGCTATCCCTCCCCCCTCCCCCCACAATTTTTTTTTTTTTAAGACAGAGTTTCGCTCTTGTTGCCCAGGCTGGAGTGCAATGGTGTGATCTCGGCTCACCGCAACCTCCACCTCCCGGGTTCAAGCGATTCTCTTGCCTCAGCCTCCCGAATAGGTGGGATTATGGGCATGCCCCACCACAGCAGACTAATTTTGTATTTTTAGTAGAGATGGGGGGCGTTTCTCCATGTTGGTCAGGCTGGTCTCGAACTCCCAACCTCAGGTAATCTGCCCGCCTCGGCCTCCCAAAGTGCTGGGATTACAGGCATGAGCCACCACGCCCGGCCACAATTGTTTTTTAATTTGACAAAGTTTAAAGTTACCATGGAAGAAATAATATATCTCTGGAGAGGATGGCAGGGATATCCTCTGCCATCCTGGGAAGAGCACACAGATTTATACACTATTGGTAATGTTCTAGGTTAGGTTGAGGTTGGCTTCATATTATTATGCTTTTAAACTTACATATATTACAAAATTCTATTTTATGTGTATTAAATATATTTTTAAGGACAATTCTTAAAGACTAGTATGCAGAGAGTTATCCCATCAGAAATTTTTAAATAATCTAAAGGTATGTTAAAACAGTATTACTGCCCAGCAACAGATAAATCAATGAAGCAGAAAAAGTACCTATGGACATTTAGTACAGTCATCCCGTGATATCTGTGTGCGACTGTTTCCAGAAACCCCCGCGGATAACAAGTCCACTACATAAAATGTAGTATTTGCATATAACCTACCCACATCCATCCTCCTGTATACTTTAAATCACTCTAGATTACTTATAATACCTCATGCAATGTAAATGCATAGCATTTGTGCTGGGATTACAGGCGTGAGCCACTGCGCCTGACAAATTATTTTTTTAAAACTCTAAAAATGCTGGAAGAAAATACAGGTAACCATGACATCAAAGCTAGAAACAAAGGAAATGACTCATTAGACATATCTACGTAAAAAATTAAAAACTTCCTTCAGTAAAAAAAAAAACAAAAAAAACCATAGGTGACATTAAAAGATGAATTTTAAAAACAGGAAAAATATCTGTAAATATCTCAATCATAGGTTAATATTTCTAATATACAAAAAGCACTTGTAATTTCTAAAATGTGAATATTTCATTTTAAAAATAGGCAGAAGTCATGAACCAGCAATTCACAAAAATAGAGCCAATAATTATATGAAAGATGTTCAGTTTTACACGTAGGCAACAAAATGCAAATTAAAACGAGTCTTTTTTAAAGAGATGATAAAGATCACGAAGATTGACAATATCTAAGATTAGCAAGGAGATGCAGACAGCATATTCATTCTTATACTGTTAATGGAAAAGTAGTAAATAGGTTTCTAGGGGAGCGTCTGGTAATATCATTTAGAGTCTCACAAACGTGCATTTTCCTTGATCCAGTAATTTTATTTCTATGAATTTATTGTAAAAAAAAATCAGGGACATGTACAGATTTACATATAAGAATATTCATCTAGGATTGTAGACCTGAAAAGCTGTCAATACCCGAAAAGTCCAACAACTTAGGGACTGGTTGAACAAATTATGATATCTATTCAGCCATTAAAAATGATTCTGTAGGCTGGACCCGGTGGCTCATGCCCACAATCCCAGCACTTTGAGAGCCTGAGGTGGGAGGATCACTTGAGCCCGGGAGTTCAAGACCAGCCTGGGCAACAAGACAAGACCCCATCTCTTAGAAAATATATAAATATAAATATAAATATATATATGTAATCTATTTTAATTTACCTGCAAAGACATTACTGGGAGATAACGCGCTTACTTTTTTCTATTTTAAAAAACCAAACACCTTTACGTATATGTATGAAAACTCTAAATTTATGTAGCAATATGTTAATAGTATTATCCACGGCGGCAAGAATGAGAGTTTGTTTCTTTTATAAACATGTATGTACTATTGAACTACTGCTGCTATTACAGGGAGCAGGCATTTTTTAAAAGCACTACTCTTCTTACAGTCAGGAAATACAGGACACTATTACTTCGCGGGGCAGGACGGGCACTGGGAAGAGTCCACGCGGGCGAAGGCAGGTGAAGACAGGGCTCGCTGACGCCCCCGGTCGCCCGCGCCTCTTCCCACAGGTCTCCGAGGAGCCCAGCGACCGGAAACACGCCACACCAGGCCTCGGGAATTCTGGGCATCGGACGGACAGCTCGTGACCTCAGAAGGAGGAAAACGGTCACCTTCTGAAAGAAACACGAACTCCTTTTTCCTGTATCAGAACATTTCTTATTCACCTGAGCGCGGCGTTTCTATCCTGAGATGTTGGGAGGAGGTTCGAGGTGGGCGGGGCGACGGTTTTCTCTTGGAAATGAAAAACAGCCTTTCCTGCTACCCCCGCCCGCTCACACAAGCTAGGCTTGGAGTCTGCCCCGCGGAAAGCCGTTTCTATGGGTGACGACGTATGGCAACGCGTCTAAGGGAACGTCAGCGAGTGGACTATTGTGTTCCCAAAGTCGCCCTGAAAGGAGGACAGAAGTCCGGGGGAGCCGGGGGCGTAGAGGCGAGGCACGATCTGATTGGCCCGCGGCCGCGCAACGATGGGGCGGGACGCGGCAGAAGTGCGGGCGTGCAAGGGCGTCCCCGCGCGCCGGCTAGTCTCTCTCACGCCCTTGCGGGTGCGCAGGTCTCTAAACTGGGCGGAGCAAGGGAAGTGATGTGTGGCCTCCGGAAGGACACGCGTAAATCCTCACCCATAAGTAACGAGTCGCCGTAGTCAAGCGAGGCCCTCCTACGATACCAATCCTGTGGCGGGTGTGGCACTGCCGAACCTGAGGAATGAGAAAGGAGGCCCAGCAGAAAGTTCGCGTCAGCTGCCGGCCGCTCCCGGCGTAGCCTAGGGCGGGGAGGGATTGACTCCCCGGAACATCCCGGGGTAAAGACCTCGCAGAACAGCGAAACCGCTGAGGGACTGTTGTGTGGCGAGGCCTTGGAGACGGACAGGCCAACACACTCCCTTTCCTCGTGAGGGTCACAGACCTGCCTACTTGGGAACGACATAGACCTGACAGTTGTGTTTGGGGGTGGAGGTTGATGACCAGTTATTGAATGAATAGCAGAGACATTTGCGTAGGAGTGTTGATGCGAGATTTTTTTTTTTTTTTTTTTGAGATGGAGTCTCGCTGTCTCCCAGGCTGCAGTGTAGTGGCAGGATCTCGGCTTACAACAACCTCCGCCTCCTGGGTTCAAGCGATTCTCCTGCCTCAGCCTCCCGAGTAGCTGGGACTGCAGGCGCATGCCACCACGCCCGGTTGATTTTTGTATTTTTAGTAGAAATGGGGTTTCACCGTGTTGGCCAGGCTGGTCTGGAACTCCTGACTTCAAGTGATCCGCCCACCTCGGCCTCCCAAAGTGCTGGGATTACAGGCGTGAGCCACCGCGCCCGGCCCCCCACTGGCCACTATTATTATAGTTTTTAAATCCTCTTAATTGTAGATACTAGTCTTTTTATTTTATTCTTAGAGGGAATTTTGTTTTAGATGAGAGGCAAAATTGTAAAAAGGCAAGTTTGAATATAATTACAGACTATATTTTAAGGAAGAGACAAATTGAAAATGTACACGTTTTTCTAAATATTTAAAATAATTAAATGTTTAGGCAGGCACATTAGAAAACATAAAAAGGAGCAAAAACTCAGCACTAAACCACTGGTTAGAGTTAACTGCTGTTAACATTTTAGTGTTTTCCTTCTGTTATTTTTTCCTATCTTACAAATACTGAATCACTAAACAATGCACTTGTTAGACGAACATAAACCACCCTGTGGCTTTATCTGTGGAGCAGGACTATGGGAGACTTTCCCTTTGTTAGATATTTCTGTATCACTTGGAGTATTATAAAATGTACATGCATTCCTTTTCTAACCAGAAAATCTAAAGTGTTTTTTTGTTTGTTTGTTTTTGAGACGGAGTCTCGCCCTGTCGCCCACACTGGAGTGCAATGGCAGGATCTCAGGTCGCTGCAACCCCTGCCTCCTGGGTTCAAGCGATTCTCCTGCCCAAACCTCCTAAGTAGCTGGGATTACAGGTGTGCACCACCACGTCCAGCTAATTTTTTGTATCTTTAGTAGAAACGGGGATTCACCATGTTGGCCATGCTGGTCTCAAACTCCTGACCTCGTGATCTGCCCGCCTCAGCCTCCCAAAGTGCTGAGATTATAAGCGTGAGCCACCGTGCCCAGCCGAAAATCTAAAGATACTGAAAAGAAACAAAGGAGTACATCATGAACATTTTTTTCGTATCACTGAGTATTTTATAACTGCATCATTGATTTTAAAAGAATTCATGGCTTTGAAAACTAATATTCTACAAAGTAGCTTTTGATTTAACATGAGATTTTATATATGTGCTTATCTTGGTTCTCTATGAAACCCCACTGAAATAAGAAAATGTAAACACCAGCAAGGACTAAGAGAATGAGAAAGAGACAATAGTGGATGGGAAAAATTGGCATCTACTTAGCGGAGGAAGGAAAGGGAATCCAAGAAGGCTGACTGCAGAGGGGAATGTCAATTAGAAGTAAAGCAATTTATGGCTGGGCGCAGTGGATCACAGCTATAATCCCAGCATTTTGGGAGCCCGAAGCAGATTGCTTGAGCTCAGGAGTTTGAGACCAGCCTGGGCAACATGGCGAAACCCTGTCTCTACCAAAAATACAAAAAATTACCTGGGCATGGTGGTGTGTGCCTATAGTCCCAGTTGCTCCAGGGGCTGAGGTGGGAGGATCGCTTGAGCTGGGAGGTGGAGGTTGCAGTGAGCTGAGATTGTGCCACTGCACTCCAGCCTGGGTGACAAAGTGAGACCCCATCTCAAAAAAAAAAAAAAGTAAATCAATTTATATTTATATTTCAGAACTCCAAAGAGGCTCACAGAGGTACCGTATCAGTGGGAGGGTGTGTAAGGGAGGATCAGGGGGTTGATTGAAAATCTGGCTGGTCACAGTGGCTCACGCCTGTAATCCCAACATTTGTGAGGCCCAGGCAGGTGGATCACCTGAGGTCAGGAGTTCAATACCAGCCTGACCAACATGGCGAAACCCTATCTCTACTAAAAATATAAATAGCTGGGTTTGGTGGCGCGCGCCTGTAGTCCCAGCTGCTCGGGAGGCTGAGGCACAAAAATCGCCTGAACTCAGGAGGTGGAGGTTGTGGTGAGCCAAAATTGCACCATTGTACGCCAGCCTGGACAACGGAGTGAGACTGTCTCAAAAATATATATATATATTTTATTTTTTCACAGTTCTGTAGGCTATAAATCTGAGTCAGAGTGCCAGCATGGATGGTTTCTGGTGAAGGCTGTTTTCCTGCCTTGCAGACATCCATCTTCTCACTGTGTCTTCACTTGGTGGAGACAGAGTGAGCTCTCTGATGTCCCTTTTTATAAAGATACTAATCCTGGCTGGGCGCAGTGCCTCACGCCTGTAATCCCAGCACTTTGGGAGGCCGAGGTGGGAGGATCACAGGGTCAGGAGATCGAGACCATCCTGGCTAACACGGTGAAACACCATCTCTACTTAAAATACTAAAAATTAGCCGGGCTTGGTGGGCCTGTAGTCCCAGCTACTCGGGAGGCTGAGGCAGGAGAATGGCGTGAACCCGGGAGGCAGAGCTTGCAGTGAGCTGAAATCACGCCGCTGTACTCCAGCCTGGGTGACAGAGTGAGACTCCATCTAAAAAAAAAAAAAAAAAAGATGCTAACTCTACTGGATCAGGGACCCACCCTTATGACTTCATTCATTTAACCTACTACAAAGACCCTATTTCCAATACAATCACATTGGGGGCTAGGTATTGTCTTAGATTTTATTTAGCTCATGTTTCTGCAGACTGTATATTCTTTTCTTGTAATTTTTTATTTATTTTTTTAATTTTTATTTATTTATTTTTTAATTTTTATTTATTTATTTATTTTTTGAGATGGAGTCTTGCTCTGTTGCCCAGGCTGGAGTGCAGTGGCGCAATCTCGGCTCACTGCAAGCTCTACCTTCCGGGTTCACACCATTCTCCTGCCTCAGCCTCCCGAGTAGCTGGAACTACAGGAGCCTGCCACCATGCCCAGCTAATTTTTTTGTATTTTTAGTAGAGACGGGATTTCACCGTGTCAGCCAGGATGGTCTCGATCTCCTGATCTTGTGATCCACCCACCTCGGCCTCCCAAAGTGCTGGGATTACAGGCGTGAGCCACCACGCCCAGCATTTTTTTTTTTTTTTGAGACAGAGTTTAGCTCTTGTTGCCCAGGCTGGAGTGCAATGGCGCAATGTCGGCTCACTGCAGCCTCCACCTCCTGGGTTCAAGTGATTGTCCTGCCTCAGCCTCCCGAGTAGCTAGGATCACTAGCACCTGCCACCAAGCCTAGCTAAATGTTTTTGTATTTTTAGTAGAGACAGGGTTCCATCATGTTGACCAGGCTGTCTTGAACTCTTGACCACAGGTGATCCACCCGCCTCAGCCTCTCAAAGTGCTGGGGTTACAGGCATGAGCCACCAAGCCACCATGCCTGGCCTGCAGGCTGTATATTCATCAGCAGCACTGGCATCTGCTTCTGGTGAGAACCTCAGGAAGCTTCCACTCTTGGTAGAAGGTGAAGAGAAGCCAGTGTGTCACATGGCAAGAGGGGGAACAAGAGGAAAGGAGGTGCCAGGCTCTTTTTAACAATCAGTTCTCACAGAGATTAAGAGTGAGAACTCATTACTGCAAGGATAGCACCAAGCCATTCACGAGAGATCTGCCCCCATTACTGAAATACCTCCCATTAAGCCTCACCTCCAGTGTTGGGAATCAAGTTTCAACATGAGATTTGGTGAGGAGAAATATCCAAACTATATTGGGATTCAGCAGGTGAATTGGGGGGTGGGGGCACAGCCATTCAATCCATAGCAGTTATTTTTGGTGACCTACCATTTTCATTTTTAGAGAAACAATTCTTTTTCACTTATACTTAGGTAACTTTTCTGATATGAATAAAATTGCATATTTGTAATAACGAGTATGAGTGACATACACAGATTTAGGAACAAACACAAACTTTCCTGGTAAGAAAAAAACTCAACTGGTGAGAGCAGAAGTGCATGGGCCTATTAAGAAGTAGCCTACAAATTTACTGTAGCCTGCAATGTGCTGCACGTTCTATGTGAATTTGCTTTACAGAGGGAATGAGCAAGATTGATTAATCCAGGGTTAGACAAGTGGCCTCTAAAGTGAGCTTCTATTGCTCCACTATTTTTCCAAACTCCCAGGGTAGAAACTCTCATAGATATGTGTGTACTTGGATATAGGAGTAAATTCATAGGATAAATTTCTAGCTTTGTACCTTTCTTTCATTTGATTAAACATTATGAAATATGTACTATATGATGAGCCCTGTTCTAAACCCTCAGGATTCAAAGATGAGTAAGACATGGTTCCTGCTCTTGAAAAATTTCATTATAGTAGTATAATTCTCAAAGCCGCTCAAAGACAAAATGACTACATATGGACATGTTAACAACAGGGCCACTAACTACAGTGTATACGTATAGGTCACCTGGGTGCCTGTAAAAATACTTATTCCCACTTTACTTCTGTGAACCTCCTCCCTAAAACCCATATCTAATCACAAGAAAAAGACAAATTCCAATAAAGGAGAATCCTACCTGACCAGGTTTTCTCAAAACTGTCAATATCATCAAAAACAAGGAAAGTTTGAGATAACGGCATCATCCAAAGGAGCCTAAGACAACATGCCACCTAAATGTAAACATGGTACCCTGGACAGGATCCTGGAACATAAAAAGGAGACTAGGTAAAAAGGCAATCTGAATAAACTATGAACTTTAGTTGATAATAATTTATCAATATTGGTGCATTAATTGTAATGAATGTTCCATGAATGTACGATGTTAATAGCAAGGGAAACTGTAGTAGGTAGGAAAGGATATGGGAACTACACTCTCTGCTCAATTTTTCTGTAATTCTAAAATTGTTCTAAAAAATAAAGTTTGGCTGGGTACAGTAGCTCACGCCTGTAATCCCAGCACTTTGGGAGGCCAAGTCGGGCAGATCACCCGAGGTCAGGAATTTGAGACCAGCCTGGCCAACATGGTGAAACCCTGTACCTACTAAAAATACAAAAATTAGTGGGGCAAGGGGGCAGGCCCCTGTAATCCCAGCTACTCAGAAGGCTAAGGCAGGAGGATCGCTTGAATTCCGGAGGTGGAGGTTGTAGTGAGGTGAGATTGCACCGCTCCACTCCAGCCTAGGTGACAGAGTGAGACTCCATCTCAAAAAATAATAATAAATAATAACATTTACTAGCCAGGCATAGTGGTGCCCATCTATCATCCCAGCTACTTGGGAGGCTGAGGTGGGAGGATCACTTGAGCCCAAGAGTTTGAGGCCAGCCTGGGCAACATAGTGAAAACCTGTCTCTTAAAAAAAATTAATTTAAAATTAAAAAATAAAGTTTATTGATTTAAAAGTATGTATATTCTTGTGCTCCACCCCTGGATTCAATAATTCAGAGATGACTGGAACTCTAAATTATTGATACTATGAATCATCATGAGGTAGGGAATTCACACAACACTTTGAGAAATACTGCAGATTTAGAGTAATGTAAGGTTCCACAGAAATTGGAGGTCCTAATGAATGACAATATGAGTGTGTTAGCAATAGTGACTTATTCAGGCTGTCTCAAGTAATGGAGATTTATTACAAGGCTGTGTGAGTCAATAAGAGACAGAAGAATGCCACAGAAATCCTAGAGCAGTAATCAAAGCACAGACAAGTCCCATGGAGACAGAAATCACAGGACCCGTCTCTAAAACCAGATTATTTTGGTAACCCCTCAGTTGCAGTTTGGAGACTCTTTAAGAGTGGTATTCCACCTTTAACATGATTCGGCTGTTCTCTTGATCTCTGCTTCCCTTGGGGGCATTTTCCCCTACTTCTGTCATTGCCAACTAAATGTTCTTCACATTTCCCAGTTCTGATGGCCACACTCAGAAAGAATCCTATTTCTTTGTCATCATTTGTCACCTCCTGCTTGGGCAGCTTAGCTGCCCTTGGGCCACTGCAAAGCAGAAGAGGAATGCAAGGTAATATGGAATAAAACTTCCGTACTCAAGAAATAGCCCAGCCACTCTGCCTGGCTGGAAGTGTGGCCAGGGCAGTTTCTCTTAGATTTGAGGGTGTGGCAGGCATTCCAAAGTTTCCTGACTAATACTTGAAAGAGAAAGATACAACCTGAGGGTTGAGGGCTAATCATCTTTGTGCCAGTTATGCTAGTGATTTAGTCACTGAACACAGTAATTTCCAAAATACCTACTGAATCAGAATATCTAGGGCAGGTATCTGGGAATCTTTAAAATCATGACGTGATAGAATCATTTTCTGTGTGAGCTTGGAAGATAATTGAAGGGTTTTTGTTGTTGTTGACATTCTCTTTCTTTTTTTATTTTTATTTTTGAGATGGTGTCTTGCTCTGTCATCCAGGCTAGAGTCCAGTGGCACGATCTCGGCTCACTGCAACCTCCGCCTCCCTGGTTCAAGCAATTTTCTTGCCTCAGCCTCCTGAGTAGCTAGGACTACAGGCACGTGCCGCCACACCCAACCAATTTTTTTTTTTTTTTTTTTTTTTTTTTTAGAGACAGGGTTTCACCATGTTGGCCAGGCTGGTCTTGAACTCCTGACCTCAGGCAGTCCACCCACCTCAGCCTCCCAAAGTGCTGGGGTTACAGGCTTGAGCCACCGTGCCCGGCCTTGTTGATATTCTCTCTTCAAGTGACCAGAGTGTTAAATATTTTTAAAAGCCTTCATTTCCAATTTTATGTTAGTATTATTGTTATAGAGAACAGAAATAAAAGTTGCTGGAGTAATATAAATTTAAATTGTTTTAAATTTTTAAATGTATAGGTTTTTTAAAAAAATTACATTTATAAATTTATTTGAAGAGTTTACTATGAAGTCAATAATTAAAAGCTAGTTAAATGTAAGCATTTGTTTAATGCTTCGGTTTCTAGTTTTCTGTCTAGGAGGTAATATGCCCAAGATTCTTTTTGAAAGTATCTGGCCAGTGTAGGACAACAAGACAGTCTTTCAAGGCTCCAGGCTAGTTAACTGTTTCTCTGCTTTGCATTGACTCAAATTCTCAAGAGCAAGACTGTGGTAAAATACAAAGGGAGAAACTAAACACACAAAAAGCAAAAGCAGGAGAGAGGAGAGGCTAGAAAGGAATGTTGAAGGAAGCAAACCACGTGCAGGGTAGGCTAATGATTCTGTAGTAAGAAATGCCCTCCAGTTCTCAAGGACTTAGAACAGAGATTTCTTTCCCGCTTGTGCTACACTGGGACACTTGGTCAACATGGCAGAGAGAAAGCAGAACATAGCGAATCACTGGCTCTCCAAACTCCTGCGAGGGAGTTGACACACATCCTGTTCACTCACATTTTACTGGTGAAAGCAAATTACATGACTGATTTCCTCAGGAAGGGGATATATAATCCCCGTTTAGGAGAGGCCCCACAGAAAGGGTACCAAATATGAGTCAGTAGTAGACGGAATACCTCATAAAGACCACAGTCTTGTATGGGATTATTTAAAATTACATTTATCCTTATTTCAGCATTACTACTTTGACCAAATTATTTGCTGTCCCCAGCTTCAGCATAGGACATAAGAAAGTGAAACAATATCAAGTGCTACTGCTGCCACTGTTGTATGAATATAAGAGGGTAGTTTTGTGCCAACCTGTCCTCGAGATATTCTCTCTTATCTCATTGGCTCAACTTGAAGCGTGTTCCGTTTACTGAGGGGAATATTAGGCACTGATTTGCTTAGACAAACGAGCAAAAATCTCTATGAACACATTTTTCTACAGCTAGAACAATTTCCCCTTGATAGAATTTCATTGACTTTTGAGATAGGAAGTCATGTGGTGTCATCTGGGGCTTCTGCTTTATAAATGCTAAACATTTCTAGTATGATGTTAGTTCAGTCTTATGGACATTGTGGCTGTGTCTCCCAACTTGTGTTGCAGCCATGTGATTATAGGGTAGGGGAGATTGAGTTCTTATTTTCAGAGATTACGTCTGATTTGCTTATTTAATCAGGCATTTCTATGGCTCTTCTCACAATAATTGGCAGGTCCAAGCAAATCGGTGCCTATTATTCCCCTGGATAAAGGGGAGTATGCCCAAATTGAGCCAGTGAGATATGAGAGGTTACCTGGGGGACTCTGAAAAAGAAGGTCCTGAATCCTTCTGAGAGAGCTACCAGGTAGATAACCACCCATCGTGGTTTGCCTGGGACTGCATGCATTTCCCTGAACATAGAAATATCAGTGCAAAATCCAGGACAGTCTGGGCAAACTGTGATAATTTGTCACAATAGCTACCAGAAGTGAACCCTTTCTTTCCTTCTGGGCAGTGTTATGTGCAGATGTGAAGCTTGTGACTTCTAAGGACATTTTGCCATAAAGAAGGAAGCTAGTCTTATAATGAAGTTGACAGAGCAGTAAACTACTAGAAAAATGAAATTGGGTACAGTATTAGGCCATTCTTGTGTTGCTATAAAGAAATACTTGAGACTGGGTAATTTATGAAGAAAAAGAAGTTTAATTGGCTCACGGTTCTGCAGGTTTCACAGGATGCATGGTGCCAGTATCTACTCAGCTTCTGAGGAGGCCTCAGGGAGCTTTTACTCATGGTGAAAAGCAAAGAGGGAGCAGGCATGTCACACGTCAAAAGCAGGAACAAGAGGGAGTGGCAGGGTGGGGAGTTCTACACACTTAAACAACCAGATCTTGTGAGTTCTCACTCACTATTGCAAAGATAGCACCAAGCCATGAGGAATCCACTTCCATGACCAAACACCTCCCCTCCCACCAGGCCCCATCTCCAACATGTGGGTTACATCTCAACATGAGATTTGCATGGGGACAAATACCCAAACTATATCAGGTACATTATGACCTTAAAAATGCCCTGAATCAGGCCGGGTGCGGTGGCTCACACCTGTAATCCAGCACTTTGGGAGGCTGAGGCAGGTGATCATCTGAGGTCAGGAGATTGAGACCATCCTGGCTAACATGGTGAAACCCCATCTCTACTAAAAATACAAAAATTAGCCGGGCATGGTGGTGGGCGTCTGTAATCCCAGCTACTCGGGAGGCTGAGGCAGGAGAATCGCTTGAACCGGGAGGCAGAGCTTGCAGTAAGCCGAGATCCAGCCATTGCACTCCAGCCTGGGCAACAAAGCAAGACTCCGTCTCAAAAAAAAAAAATTCCCCTGAATGAAATTAGCTCTAAAGCTTCCTTTACCTCTGGTCTTTTCAGTTAAATAAGCATATATATATCTTCTTTTTTGTTTATGCTAATTTGAATTTAGTTTCCACTATTTACAACATAAGGATTTCTTAAGGACACAGTCTTGTGGCAGAAAATACTAGTTGACCCTCAAAATCATTCTTCCTCTTTCAATGGTAACAGAATCCTCAACTTTTAAGTGGATATAACTGCCCAGAATATAAATACATCTCCAAGTCTTTCTTGTGGCAAGGTGTAGCCTTGTGAGTATGTTCTGGCCAAAAAGATATAAGCAGAAATATTATGTACAGCTTTCAGGAGGTGTCCTTAAAAGCACACAGAGGAACTGTGTGCTTTCTCCTTTACCCTTCCTTCTTCCTGAGATGGCTGGAGCTATGTTACAACCATTTTAGATCATGAGAGAATTAGGAAGAAATCAAGGTCACACATGGCAGAACATCAGAAATAAGGAACCTGGGTTTCTGACACAATGAAGCACCATATCCAACTTGGGGCACTTACTTCCTACTTTGTGTAAGAGAAAAATAGACATATATGATGTAAGCTACTGTTATTCTGGGGTTTTCTTTTTTCATCATTCAAAGCTGAGCCAAATCCTAGCTAACACTAAACCTTATATATGTTTCATTATGTACTTTATTTAAAAAAAAAAATTTTAGACAGGGTTTCAGTCTGTCACCCTGGCTGGAGTGCAGTGGCACCATCATGGCTCACTGCAGCCTCGACCTCCCAGGCTCAAGCGATCCTCCTGCCTCAGTCTCCTAAGTAGCTGGGACTGCAAGTGCACGCCAACATGCCCAGTTAATTTTCTTCTTCTTTTTTTTTTTTTTTTTTTGTAGAGACAGGGTTTCACCATGTTACCCAGCTGGTCTCAAACTCCTGAGCTCAAGCAGTCTGCCTGCCTCAGCCTCCCAAAGTGATGGGACTACAGACATGAGCTACTGCACCTAGCCTCACGATGTACTGTTTGTTGTTGTTGTGGTTGTTGTTTGAGACAGAGTTTCGCTCTTGTTGCCCAGGCTGGAGTGCAATGGTGTGATCTTGGCTCACTGCAACCTCCGCCTCCCAAGTTCAAGTGATTCTCCAGCCTCAGCCTCCCGGGTAGTTGGGATTACAGGCATGCACCACCATGCCCGGCTAATTTTGTATTTTTAGTAGAGACGGGGTTTCTCCATGTTGGTCAGTCTGGCCTCGAACTCCCGACCTCAGGTGATCCGCCCGCCTTGGCCTCCCAAAGTGCTGGGATTACAGGCATGAGCCACCACACCCAGCCCTCACGATGTGCTTTCTTATAAGTCAAACTCTACCATTAACTTATGAATCATAAATGAATCCCACTCCAAATTTCTGAATTATTCTAGTTTTTATATGACATTTTTGATGGGATGAATGAGCATTAGTAGTAAATGTGCTATACTGCAAGAGAAACACAAAAAATGGGAGAATGAACATGAATGTATTTTTTTTCTAATATATTGAGTGTGGGAGTCTTAAACCTTCCAATTATTAAAAGGGTCAATGATGGATCCAGTAGTTTAAATTATAATGTTGATATTTAGGCCTGGAAATATCTTTTTAAATTATTTATATTCAATCAGCTTTAAAATACTGTAAAACTAGAAAACTGTAATTCAAATTATCTTCTTGTAACATCACTGCTTTAGGAAGTTTCTAGTTCCAAGTAAGATGGAGTGAGCAAATCCCAACCTATCTCTCCTACTGAATGTAGCTATTAACCTGGAAAGAATGCATGGCTCCCAAACTTCAGGACTGAAAAGTAAATCGAAACAGAAAGGTTGGAGAAGAAGGCATGAATATGAAGTACCACTGAACATGCAGAGAGCTTACCATTTTTTCTCCTCTGATGTCCCTAGTCTGGACTCATGCAGCCCAAAAGCCTGAAGTCCAAATCAGTGTGGACAGAAAGAGCTCCAGGAGAAGGCTTCTAGATCTGGCTTGAGGGGTGGGAAAAGAGTTTCCTAATATACAGACAAAGTGGGGGAAATCTCATGTGCTTTGTTTTTTGTTTTGTTTTGTTCTTCTTTTCTCCATCCTCTAGCACCCAAACCTCAAGTAATCCTATAAAAGCAGAAGTGAAAGTGACATTAATGGTAAGAGGAGCAGGTAGGTGCCTAAAACTTTGAGAAAAGAGAACTTTCCTCTCTGATCAGAGGTGCTGTGTTCCCAAAAATCAGAGTAGGGTAAATGGCAAACCCCCACTGCTTTCTTTTTTCATCTCTGTCCTCCCACTGCCTCACTCCAGACATAAGCATAGTTATGGGAAGTGAACAGAAAAGTAGTGTATGTACTTGGCTGGGCACAGCAGCTCATTCCTATAATCCCAGCACTTTGGGAGGCTGAGGTGGGAGGATCACTTGAGCCCATGAGTTCGAGACCAGCCTGGGCAACACAGTGAGACACTGTCTCTACAAAAAATACAAAAATTAGTTGGGTGTGGTGGTGCATGCCTGTAGTCCCAGCTACTCAGGAGGCTGAAGTGGGACGATCTCTTGAGCCCAGGAGGTCAAGGCTGCAGTGAGCTGAGATTGCACACCTCAGCCTGGGCAAGAGAGAGAGACTCTGTCTCAAAAAATAAAATAAAAAACAAAACCCAAGTTTTCTGATCAGAGAACTATAAAAGGGAGCCACAATGAATTGGGATAAAACTAGGAAATTGAGTAGAGGAAGGAGCAAAAGTTTATGATTTCTGAGGTAACTCCCAAGCTGTACATGTGTGGATCTGATCCTCAACACTGTACCAAAGGCTGTGAGAACTGAACTACACAGTTCCTACCTCAGACATTGACTGACCACTGGGTGGAGAACATTCAGGACTGATCCAAATAACACTGCAAAGCATTTAAAAACAGAACTGATGTTAAAATTACAACCTAGAGAAGTCTAATTGGTGTTTGCAGTCTAATCTCAACCTGATTGATTATGGCTAACACAAAAATACCAACATTCACTCCAGGATTTAAACAAAACCTCTAGTCTCGTAGCATAATATTCAAAATATCCAGGATACAATCTAAAATTACTCAGCATTTGAGAAACCAGAAAAATCTAAACTGGGAAAAGATAATTGATAGACACTAACACTAAGATGACACAGATGTTGGCATTATCTGACAAAGACATTAAAGTAGGTGTTATAAAAATATTCCAAAACATCCTTGAAATAAATGAAAACATAAAAAAAGGAAGTCTTGGCAAGGATTTCCTTTCTTTTTTTTTTTTTTTTTTTTCAGACAGAGTTTTACTCTTGTTGCCCAGGCTGGAGTGCAATGGTGCAGTCTCAGCTCACTGCAACCTCCGCCTTCCGGGTTCAAGCAATACTCCTGCCTCAGCCTCCCAAGTAGTTGGGATTACAGGCACCCACCACCATGCCCAGCTAATTTTTGTATTTTTAGTAGAGACAGGGTTTCACCATGTTTGTCAGGTTAGTCTCAAACTCCTGACCTCGGGTGAAGCCGCCCACCTCAGCCTCCCAAAGTGCTGGGATTACAGGCATGAGCCACCACACCTGGCCACAATTTCCTATTTCTATTGTATTCAGTTTTTCCATTTGAGAACTGAAAAATACAATAGCCAAAATTTAAAACCCACTGGATGGGCTTAGGACAGAATGGAGATGGCAGAGGAAAGAGTCAGTGACCTAGAAGGTACATAATAGAAATTACTGATCTGAACAACTGAGAGAAAAAATTATTTAAAAAATATGAAGAACAGAGCCTTGGGGATCTGTAGGATAGTACTAAAATGGCTCATGTATTTTATTAGAGTCCCAGAGAGGAGAAAGACTGTGATGTAGAAAAAGGTGTTTGGCCAGGTTCGGTGGCTCACGCCTGTAATCCCAGCACTTTGGGAGGCCGAGGTGGGAGGATCACCTGAGGTCAGGAGTTTGAGACCAGCCTGGCCAATATGGTGAAACCCCGTCTCTACCAAAAACACAAAAATCAGCTAGGTGCGATGACACACGTCTGTAATACCAGCTACTTGGGAGGCTGAGGCAGGAGAATCACTTGAACCTGGGAAGCAGAGGTTACAGTGAGCCACCATCACGCCTGTTGGGAGCTGAAAAGGACAAAGGGATCGGGACCACTGGAGGCTATATGATCAAATAGCAAACTGTTTATCGTGAATGCAGGATGTGAGCAAACTCACAACTGTGCCTGCCGCCAGGAGGTTTGCTGAGGGCAATCACTCCCTGGCACCGGGCTCCTTGAGGTTATTTACTGGGACAACTAGAGCCTATTGTTCAAGGGATGCTGTCTTGCAAGCCTACTCTAGACCGAGCAGCTGACCTCTTCTTCCACAACCCCCCTTCTCTCTATCTCTTTTGCCTAATAAATACGGAGAGCTGTGTAAGTTCAGAACCCTTGTCCACTAGAGGCAAGGTGCCCCCTGACTCCTTCTTCCAAACATAATCTTTTGTCTTTGTCTTTATTCCCACGTTTGCCCCTCTTTGTTCAGTCCACCAGGGATTGAGATTGGTTACAATGCCACTGCACTCCAGCCCAGGCAACAGTGAGACTCCGTCTCAAAAAAAAAAGAAAAAAGAAAAAAGGCATTTGAAGAAATAATGCTTGAAAACTTCTCAAATTTGTCGAAAGACATAAACATACAGATTCAAGAATCCCAACAAATCCCAAAAGGATAAACCCAAAGAAATCCATCCTCAGACACGTCATAATCAAACTGCTGGATAACTAAACACGCATGAAAAAACTTTTTTTTTAAGAGACAAGGTCTCACTCTGTTGCCCAGGCTCATTGCAACCTCAACCTCCTGGCCTGAAGAGATCATCCAGCCAAAGCCTCTTGAGCAGCTAGGACTACAGGTAGATGCCATCATGCTTGCATAATTTTGTACATTTTTTTTTTTTTGTGGAGAGAGGGTCTCACTATGCTGCACAGGCTGGTCTCAAACTCCTGACCTCAAGTAATCCTCCCACCTCAGTCTCCTAAAGTGCTGGACTTACAGGTGTGAGCTACTGCACCCAGCCAAAAAACTTTTGAAAGAGATGTTTTCCAGAAATCTAGAGGGGAAAAAATGCATTACATAGGGGAAAAATGAAGATGGATTTTTTTATAAGAAATCATGAAGACCAGGAGAGGCAAAGAGTTTATAAAGTGCTGAAAGATTTTAATATTCCCCTCAATTTTATAGCCAACAAAAATCCTTCAGAATTGAGGTGAAATAAAACAATCTCAGATGAAAGAAAATTAAGAGCATTTGTGGCAAGAAGACCTGTGCTTAAAAAAATAAGTGCTAAAGGAAGTTTTCAGGCAAAAGGGAAATGATAATAAAAGGGAACTTAGAACATTAGGAATAAAGAGGCTGGGCGCGGTGGCCACACCTATAATCCCAGCACTTTGGGAAGCTTAGGCGGACAGATCACTTGAGATAAGCAGTTCAAGACCAGCTTGTCCAACATGGTGAAACCCCATCTTTACTAATAATACAAAAATTAGCTGGGCATGGTGGTACATGCTACTCGGAGGCTGACGTGGGAGAATCACTTGAACCCAGGAGGCCAACGTTGCAGTGAGCCAAGATCATACCACTGCACTTCAGCTGGGGCAACAGAGTGAGACCCTGTCTCAAAAAAAAAAAATGAAGAGCAACAGAAATGGTAAATATGTAGGTAAATATAATGAATTATTCTTCTATGCTTGTAGTTCTTTAAAATATGTTTGATGGTTAAAAGCAAAAATTATAACAATGTCTGATAGGGTTTTCAGTGATTACAGATGTCATACATAAGACAGCAATAAGATATGGAGGGGAACTATACAGTGGCAATGTTTTTAAATCTCACTTATAGTGGTAATATGTTAATTTGAAGTAGACATTGAAAAGTTATATATGTTGCAATCCCTTGAGCAATCATTCAAAAATTGGACAAAGACATATAGTAAAAACGCCAATACATAGATTAAAATGGAATACTAGGCCAGGCACGGTAGCTCACGCCTTTAATTCCAGCACTTTCAGAGGCCAAGGTGGGCAGATCACCTGAGGTCAGGAGTTCAAGACCAGCCTGGCCAATATGGTGAAACCCCATCTCTATTAAAAATACAAAATTAGCTGGGCGTGGTGGCACACACTTGTAATCCCAGCTACTCTGGAGGCTGAGGCAGGAGAATCACTTGAACCCAGGAGGCGGATGTTGCAGTGAACTGAGACCATGCCATTGCACTCCAGCCTGGGCAAAAAGAGTAAAACTCCTTCTTAAAAAAAAAAAAAAAAAAAGAATACTAAAAAATGCTCAAATAAAACACAGAAGAATGCAGGACAGGGGAAACAAAGGAATGGAAAACAGAGGAACCAAACAGAAAACAAATAATAAAATGGTTGACTGAAACCCATATATCAGTAGTTATATTAAATGTAAATTAACTCAGTGCACCAACTAAAAACAGAGATTGTCTAAATGAACCTCAAAAAACCCATGACCCAATATGCACTGCTATAAGAAACTTATGTCACATATGATATAGAGATTAAATGTAAAGGAATGGAAAAAGATATAACATGCAAACTCTAATCAAAAGAAAACTTGGATGGCTATTTGGATATAGGACAAGATAAACTTCAGAGCAAAGAAAGTGACCAGGGTTAAAGAAAGTCATTTCATGGCAATAAAGGAGTCCATTCATTAAGAGGACATAAGAATTCTAATGGTTTATGCACCTAACAATGGAGCTTCAAAATACATTAAGCAAAGCCTGTAAGAAGTGAAAGAATAGACAAATCCACAATTATTATTGGAGAATTCCACACTCCAGTCTTGCAAATAGATAAAACAGACAGAAAATCAACAAAAACATAGAAGATATAGATATGGAAGAATTAAACTTCAAGGTCTAATACAATATAACACTTCACCCAACAACAGCAGAATACATATTATTTTTAAGGGCACAAGGAGGATTAACAAAGATAGATGATGTACTGGATCATAAAACAAACAGTAACCAATTAAAAAGAACAGAAAATAATACAAACTGTTGTCTGACCATAATGAAATTAGAACTCAATAACAGAAACAAGGTAACAAGAAAATCTCCAAACAGTTGGATATTATACAATGCACTTTTAAATAATCCATGGATCAAAGAGGAAGTCTAAAAGAAAATTAGGAAATGTTCTGAAGTTTTTTTTAAAAAGAAAATACAACATATCAAAACTATGAGATGCAGCTAAAGCAGTGTTTAGAGGAAATTTTATAGCATTAAATGCTTATATTAGGCCAGGCAGGGTGGCTCATGCCTATAATCCTAGCACTTTGGGGAGGCCCAGATGGGCGGATCGCTTGACCTCGTGAGTTTGAGACCAGCCTGGGCAACATGGCAAAACCCCATCTCTACAAGAAGTACAAAAATTAGCCAGGCGTGGTGGTGCATGCCTGTGGTCCCAGCTACTCAAGAAGCTGAGGTGGCAGGATGCCTTCAGCCCAGGAGGCAGAAGCTGCAGTGAGCTGAGACTGTGCCACTGCACTCCAGCCTGGGGGACAGAGCCAGACTCTGTCTCAAAAGTAATAATAATAATAATAATAGTAAATGCGTATATTAGAAAAGAAAGCTCTCAAATCAATTACCTCAGTTTTCATCTTATGAAAACTAGGAAAAGGAAGAGCAAAATAATCCCAAAGCAAGCAGAAGAAAGGAAATAATAAAACTAAGAGCATAAAAATCAATTAAATTGGAAACAGAAAAATAGAGAAAAATTAAAAATCCAAAAGTTGGTTTTTTGAAATGATCAATAAAATTGACAAACTTTTAGCAAGACTGACAAAGAGATAATACAAATTGCCCATATCCAGACTGAAAGAGGCCATATCACTACAAACTCTACAGACATTAAAAGGATAATAAGAGAACAATATAAACAACTTTATACACATAAACCGTATACACATAAATTCAACAACTTAGAAGGAGTGGACCAATTCCTCACAAACCACTGTTAAAAGAAAAACTTCAGCCAAATTAAATTTAAAGGTGTTTAATTGAGCAAGGAATGATTCGCGAATTGGGCAGCCCTCAAAATCACAGCATTTGATTAAGAGAGACTCCAGCGCAGCCATGTAGTGGAAGAAGATTTATGGACAGAAAAAGGAAAGTAAAGTACAGAAAACGGAAGGGAGGTACAGAAACAGCTGGATTGGTTACAGTTCAGCGTTTGCCTTATTGGAACACGGTTTGAACTGTTGGCTACATTTGACTGGCCAAAACTCAGTGACTGGCACAGGTGCGGGCTATGGTCGGTTTATACCTCCACTTGTTATACTTCACAATGTATAGAAAAACCTTTAGGTTGAACTTAAATATTCAAGGAGGCAGCTTTAGGCTAAACTTGATTTAACACCACAAACTACTAAAATTCACCCAAAATGAAATAGGAAGAGATGAAGAGGGAACGAGCCCCACCTCATTTTATGACACCATCATTAGGCTGATATTAAAATCAAAGACATTACAGAAAAGAAAGCTACACATTAGTGTACCTTAATGACAGAAAAATCTTCAATAAAATTTAATTCAGTAACAAAAAATTGACCACATCATGACCAAGCAAGGATTATTATAGGAATGGAAGACTGGTTCCATATTTGAAAATCAATGTCGGCCGGGCACAGTGGCTCACACCTGTAATCCCAGCACTTTGGAAGGCTGAGGTGGGTGGATCACCTGAGGTCAGGAGTTCGAGATCAGCCTGGCCAATATGGTGAAACCCCGTCACTACTAAAAATACAAACATTAGCCAGGCGTGGTGATGGGCTCCTGTAATCCCAGCTACTCAAGAGGCTGAGGTAGGAGAATTGCTTGAACCTGGGAGGAAGAGGTTGCAGTGAGCCGAGATCTTGTCATTGCGCTCCAGCCTAGGAAACAAGAGCAAAACTCCCTCTCAAAAAAAAAAGAGAGAGAGAGAAAAGAAAATCAATGTCATCTACCATCTTAACAGCCTAAGGAAGGAAAACTACATGATTGTTAATTGATACATAATTACCAATTGTGTATCAATTGAGAAAAATAGAAAAAGGTAAATGCCAATTTATGATTGAAAGAAAATAAAACCTCTCAGCAAACTAGGGATAGAAGGGACTTCCTTCAACATGATAAGGGGTATCTTCAAAAAAAAAAACCTACAGCTAACATTATCCTTAGTGATGAAAGGCTGAATGCTTTCCCCCTAAGATTAGGAACAAGGCACAGCTGTCTACTCTCACCACTCCTACTCAGCATGGTTATGGAAGTCCCAGCCAGTTAGCAAGATAAAGAAAGAAAAGGCACACAGATTAGAAAGAAGGAAAACAACAACAAAACCTTTCTTTATTCGCAGATGACATAGTTGTTTACAAAGAAAATCCTAAATAATCTGCCAAAAAAAATCTAGGACAAATAAGTGAGTTTAGCAAGGTTGCAGTATACAAGTTCAAGTACAAAAATCAATTGTATTTTTTTATTAAATTTTTTAAATTTAAAATGTTTAAGTGTTTAGTTATTTTTTAAAGCCAGGGTCTCACTCTGTCGCCCAGGATGGAGTGCAGTGGTGCAATTATAGCTCACTGCAGTCTCCAACTCCTGAGCTCAAGTGATCCTCCTACCGCAGACTCCCAAGGAGCTGGGACTACAGGCATCCACCACCATGCCTGGATAATTTTTTTATTTTTTGTAAAGACAAGAGCTGGCTATATTGCCCAGGCTTGTTTCAAACTCCTGGCTCCTACCACCTTGGCCTCCCAAAGTGCTGGTATTACAGGCGTGAGCTTGAGGCCAGGGGTTCAAGACCAGCCTGGGCAACACAGCAAGACTGTCTCTACAAAAAATTAAAAATTAAAAAAATTTTTAAAAAAGAAAATTCCAGGAGAATCAGTGAATATGATTCCAATCTGAGGGACTAGGTAATATAATAGAAGAGACCTTGAGACAGATAGATAGTTTTTAGGTTTAGGAGTAGGTCAGAGACCTAATGACAAGGACGTCCATCTGGGTGACACAGGGAGCAGCCAGACACTGAAAGACAGTGGGAAACAAGCAAATCTCTGGGTACTCGAGACCAGCCTGGCCAACACGGAGAAACCCCATCTCTACTAAACATACAAAAAAATTAGCCGGGCATGGTGGCACATGCCTGTAATCCCAGCTACTCAGGAGGCTGAGGCAGGAGAATCGCTTGAACTTGGGAGGCAGAGCTTGCAGTGATCCCAGATAGCACCACTGCACTCCAGCCTGGGCGACAAGAGGGAAACTCCATCTCAAAAAAAAAAAAACCAAACAGTTGTTATGATTGTGGAACATGCAGTGGAAGTGAGATGTAACTTCTTTATAATAATAGCCTATGTGCACATTTTAAATGAAAAGTATGTATGGCTTTTATAATTATTTTCCTTTTTTCTATATTTGTTCTGATTATATTTATTGAAATGTAAAAATAAAAATCAGCAATTGATGTACAATACATGAGAATCAAAGGAAAATCTGGTGGTGTTTCTGATGCCTCTTGAGCATTTTGAGATGTTTGGATAGATGTCTGAATTTCCATTTACAAAGTTAGATTATTATTCCAAAAATAGATTAGATTATTATTCCAAGAATAGATTAGAGAAATATTGTATTTTCAAAATACAGTATTTCCAGTGATTTGAAGTTTCTGGGTGAGTTTTTACAGTGCTTGAGGAAAGAATACATTACACGAGTCATAAAGGTTTACAGCATTAGCAAGCGAGTGAAAGCATCTTCATCTTATTGCTTCTATGCATGTGTTTTAAACAAACTGTCCTTATTTGATTAGTCATATTTGGAATCAAAATTTAGACAGCTCATTGCTAGACAGCAAATGTAGACCGGAGACCTTTTTTGTACAATTGAATGACATCAGAGCAGATCATTTTATCTATAGACCAAAAACAGCAACACCACCTTTTGCAGGCTGAGTTTGTTTGTTTGTGACAGGGTCTCGCTCTGCCTCCCAGGCTGGAGTGCAGTGGCACCATCTCGGCTCACTGCATCCTCCGTCTCCCGGGTTCAAGCGATTCTCCTGCCTCAGGCTCCCGAGTAGCTGGGATTACAGGCGTGAGTCACTGCGCCTGGCCCAGGCTGAGCTTTTAATTCTTTCCCTTTTCTGCACTAGCCAAGAGGCAAAAAAGGTTGTTTTTTTGTTTGTTTGTTTGTTTGAGACGGAGTCTTGCTCTGTCGCTCAGGCTGGAGTACAGTGGTGCGATCTCGGGTCACGGCAAACTCCACCTCCCGGGTTCACGCCATTCTCCTGCCTCAGCCTCCCGAGTAGCTGGGACTACAGGCACCTGCCACCACGCCTGGCTAATTTTTTTTTTTTTTTTTTTTTTTTAAGTAGAGACGGGGTTTCACCATGTTAGCCAGGATGGTCTCGATCTCCTGACCTTGTGATCTGCCTGCCTCGGCCTCCCAAAGTGCTGGGATTACAGGCGTGAGCCACTGTGCCTGGCCAAAAAAGGTATTTTATTTGTTGATGTTAAAGTATGATTCAAGACATATTCAAACTTCCCTTTATATTATCTCTACATATTAATAAAAATCTTTAAAATTAATAGCAGATATTGCAATTTGTAAAAGCATCAAATATTATGTCTTTACTTCGGTGATTTTAAATTATAATTTCCCTGAATACTCAAATATTTAGCACAGATAGCTCCATGGAGATGACAAAATGCAGCTCAAACACAATTCAATTCCTTTATTCTCCAGTGTGTGTGATCTGTTTCCATGGAAATTACATGTTGACCAGGAATTGTAAAAATACTATATGCAAACATATCTTAGAAGCAGACCTTTTTAGAGAATAATTGTGATTTACTTTGAGTCACTCCATTGAAACTGTTCAAACAATAGAAAATAAAACTGTATTTTTCTTCAGCAGAGACCCTTCTGCAATTTCCCTTAGCTCCATATGTTAATCTAATAGCATTGGAGATTATAGAGACTTTAATTTGCCTTTTGGTGAGAGTAAAATTAAATCTTAACGATTTAGGTAAATTTATTCATCCAAAAAAGATTAAGAACTTAGTCTAAGCAAGGTGTTGTTCAGGGTACTAAAAAGAACACAGAGCCATATACCAATACCATAGTGGTGTAAAATGAGATGACTATGGTAACGCTGATGATCAATGTGCTCTGGGAGTATGAAGGAGGGTGGGAGATAAAGGAAGTCTTCTTGCATGACATGACATTTGAACTGGGTCTTGAAAATGAGAACCTGAGGCTGGGCATGGTGGCTCACGCCTATAATCCTAGCACTTTGGGAGGCTGAGGCAGGCGGATCACTTGAGGTCAGGAGTTCAAGACCAGCCTGGCCAACATGGTGAAACCTCATCTCTTTTAAAAATACAAAAATTAGCCAGGCATAGAGGCGCATGCCTGTAATCCCAGCCACTTGGGAGGCTGAGGTATAAGAATCGCTTGAACCCAGGAGGTGGCAGCTACAGTGAACCGTGATCGCCCCACTGCACTCTAGCCTGGACATCTGAGTGAGACTCTGTCTCAAAAAAAAAAAGAAAGAAAGAAAGAAAGAGCTTGAGTAGAAGATGCTTTCTGGTGAGGGAAATCATCTGAGCAAAGGCATGGAGGTGGGAAAACCGAAAGCATGTTTGCGGAATGCTGAGAAATCCAACTGGCTGATGTGTAAAGGACACTGTGGGAGATAAGATGAAAATTCAAGGCCTGTGGCTAGGCCTTGAATGCCATGCTAATTTGGACATTATGCTCAAGTGCTGTATTGTTCTATTAGGGGATTATAATCTGGACTGTCAGAAGTTGAATATTAAATGACGAAAAAGTAAGGGAAGGAAATAGATCAGTACATTGAGAAGAGTGGCCCTGAAAGGAGGAAGAGAATGGAGAAATAGCTTGAAGGAATAGCCGCCTTGAAAAATGGTTTATTTGAGACATATGGTGGCTTAAAAATATGTCCACAAATTTTTTTAAATTCCTTTCTTTAAGAGGCAGTGATGAATTCTGCTCCTTTGAATGTGGGCTGAATGTGGCAACTCACTAATAGCAAATAGGATGAGGCAGAAGTGACAGTGTGCCGCTTCTGAGACTAGGTCATAAAAGGCACTGGGACTTCCTTCTTGCTTGCTTTCTCGGATCACTCGCTCTGGGGAAGCCAGCTGCCATGTTGTGAGGATGCTCAACCTTGGAAGTGGATTCTCCAGCCCCAGTAAAGCCTTCTGATGATGACAGCCCTGGTTGACATCTTGATTGCAGCCCCGTGAAAGATTCAGAGCTGAAACCACCAGAAGCTAAGCTGATCTATTCCTGACCTACAGAAACTATGAGATCATGTGTTCGTTGTTGGATCTACTAAACTTTGAGGTAACTTTTGATGCAGTAATAGATAACTAATGCAGGAGGTTGGAAAAGGCGAGTCTTTTTTTTTTTTGACAGTTTTGCTCTTGTTGCCCAGGCTGGAGTGCAGTGGCTTGATCTTGGCTCACTGCAACCTCCACCTCCCGGGTTCAAGCGATTCTCCTGCCTCAGCCTCCTGAGTAGCTGGGATTACAGGCGCACACCACCACGCCCAGCTAATTTTTGTATTTTTAGTAGAGGCAGGGTTTCACCATGTTGGCCAGGCTGATCTCGAACTCCTGACCTCCGGTGATCCACCCACCTCAGCCTCCCAAAGTGCTGGGATTAGAGGCGTGAGCCACCGCACCCAGCTGTAAAAGGAGAGTCTTAAACATGCTTGTGGATTGAGAAGAAGGAGCCAGTGGAGACCAAGAGTGAAGATCACACCAGGAGAGGGGAAATCATAGTTAGGTCAAATTCTGGAGGAAGTTTCTAGGGGGTAGGATTATCAGTAAAGGGTGAAGTTATTTTTGGAAAGAAAGAGTGAGGATCAGAAAAATTTTCAGATTGGAAAAATGGAAGGTGATATCAAGTTCTTGGTTCCTTCATCAAAGGAGGAGATCAGGTCTTCTGCTGAGATAAAGGAACCTCTGGGATCAAGAGCTCCGAGAGAGCAGGAAAAATTGGAAGAGCTACTATGCGATATCACATAGACAATCAGATAAAGCAAAGAACACAATTCTCTCCAGCTAGGCTTAGCACCCTGGGAGAGTAAGCTGAGAAAGCAGACAGTGGAGCTTACCCAGGGGTGGGGATTGATAAGGCAGATATGAAAGATCAAGTGGGCAGAGGATTCTGAGATGCTAATGTAATTAAAGTAGCTGGGCATGAAGTCTAGACAGGGCACAAGGGCACCTGAAATTATAAGAGGAGTAACGAACTGAGAATATAAAAGGGCGGAACTTCCACAGCAACTATAATCTGTATGACACATCTCATGCTTTATTCATAAACTCCCTTAGTATCATGAACTTTTTTAGCATGTATGCCTAGTTGCCCCAGTGAGACAATAAACTCAGGGTAATGACCCGAGTTTATACATTTTGTACCCTCTCAGAAGCTAGCAGTTTGCTTCATAAGGATTCATATATTTGTTGAATCAATGAATAAAATCATTCTAGAATTGAGTGTGTATGTTCTACTGTTTTTTTCTTCCTTCACAATAAGCATCTGATTGAAGATAAAGATCTGCTCCTGTTAGATAGTCAAAGTATTCCATCCCTGCCTCTAAGAGCCAGGGTTTCTGGATGTTTTTAAGAAGTATTATATAATTATTTAAAAAAGGAACAATACCTGATTGGCTAAAGACAATAAGCCTAATTATGCCTATGTGAAGCAACCTTGAAATAAACCTTTGGTAATTTCTTTTCAATCTGACAAAAACCAGAATAAAAGTGAAAAGGTTTAGAGGGAAATAGGAGACCAGCATTCTCCTGGAAAATCAGGGGAAGTGGAGGCCTCTGTTTAGAGGAATCTTGCAGAAGCTTAGATCCGCAGTGGGAGCTCTGAGAGGAGTGTCTGGTTTTTGAAGATTACTAGTACAAATGGCTCCTTAGCCTGAGTGGACATCGATGTATCCTTTACCTGGCACACTCTTCTGTCATTGCTTCCCTGGAAAAAGTAGACCTGTTAAAGTCTATTAAGAAAAAATTGAAAATAAGCTTTTAAACTACTAGATAGAGCCATTGACTGTAATGATATATAGGTAGTCCTTCCAATTTTACCACCTGCTCTTCTATGCATTATACATTCACACTCCAAGCCACTTTTCATTCAGTTCAGGTTTTTCTATATCAGCTGATGAATTGATATTTTGAACTACAGTATGGTGATACAGCCAAAAGTTTCAGTTCAATTTTGGCAGTCACTACCTTTGGTGATGAGTTTGTTTATGCAATTATTTGAATGTTCGATTGCATTTTGCTCCTATTTTATTCATAAAATGAAGCAAAGTCAGCAGGCACAATGGCTCATGCCTGTAATCCCAGCACTTTGGGAGGCCAAGGCAGGCGGATCACCAGAGATCAGGAGTTCTAGACCAGCCTGGCCAACATGGTGAAAACCCATCTCTACTAAAAATGCAAAAATTAGCCAGGTGTGGTGGCGGGCACCTGTAATCCCAGCTACTCAGGAGGCTGAGACAGGAAAATTGCTTGAACCTGAGAGGCGGAGGTTGCAGTGAGCTGAGGTCATACCACTGCACTCCAGCCTGGGTGACAGAGGGAGACTCTGTCTAAAAAAAAAGAAAAAAAAGAAAAAAGAAAAGAAAAGGAAAAGAAAGAAAGAAAGTAAAAACGAAAAACCGAAGCGAAGGGCTGATACCAATGATGGCAAGTTTAGTTTGCATACACTTAGTATGATTGAGACAGAAATCATTTGACTATTAAAAAGAAACAGAATTCAGCTACAATCAGATGCTGATTTTCCTCATTGAAAAGGAAAAAAAATCAATAGAAGAACACATATAAAGTGCTGGGATTAAATTACCAAAACTTATACCTGAAACTGAGGTGTAACGAGAAATTTTATGCTGGGCACAGTGGCTCACACCTATAATCCCAGCACTTTAGTAGGCCGAGTCAGGAAGACCATTTGAGCTCAGGAGTTGGAGAGCAGCCTGGGCGACATGGCGAAAACCTGTCTCTACAAAAAAAATACAAAAACTAGCTGAGGGTGGTGGCGTGAGCCTGTATTCCCAGCTACTTGAGAGACCGAGTGGGAGGATGGCTTGAGCCCAGACGGAGGTTGCAGTGAGCCAAGATCACGTCACTGCACTCCAGCCTGGGCAACAGAGTCTCAAAAACCCTGTCTTAAAAAAAAAAAAAAAAAAAAAAAATGAACCCTCAAGGCTACTTCCAAACCCAATACCTTAATCATATTCAAGAGAATAACGATTTTTGCATGTTGGCACAACAGAGATTTCCATAATGTAACTTTAGACAGCTGTTCTCTCTTAATTAGTTTAGTAGGCCAAACATAAAAGTTTGTTTATACATTTTACAAGAAGTTGTGAAATCATGACACTGTGTTGTTGTATGATTGATAAGGTCTTTATGCATTTATTTTGAAGCACAAAAGACTATATAAGTGGATGTCACAATGGGCAACTTCTTTTCTTCAGTGCCTCCATCAAATCCATAGAAAAGAGGTGTGTTCAGCAAACCTGGATATTTTCATAGAGATGTAGGGCAGAAAATGCCAGGATACATTTTACAAATCAACTAAACTGATAGTGCCATAAATAAGAACGGAGAAATGAAAATTACATATTTCTCAAGTCTCATACCAAATCCAAACGATGCTTTTTAAGTTCTTTAAAGACATCCCACTGGAAAACAGATCATGGTTTTATTTGCCTTCTTCCAATTAGAAAGATTACTGCTTCATTCTGTATGTTGGTCCCCAGAGAGCTTACAATGGTGAGAGCATGGAAGGCAAAAGAAATAGTCATCATCTGGAAAGCAGTTCAAAGTAGATATTGTACAAAGGAGCTCAGGCAAGTTCACAGCATCGTAGATAAAGGAACAGGCTTTACTGGGAAACTTATAAACTGGGGGCCTGCAAAAGGAGGCATGGGTGATATGCTGGGACCAGGGCTGTTACAGTAGGTAGCTAGTGAGGTATGGGCAGGGCAGGAAAGGGCTCCCCTCACACACACACCAGGAGTGTCCACCAACCATCAGGTGATGGTCAGGCAATTGTTAACTGTCTTTATAAAGTAATAATTGGTCACAGCCGCCGCCAGGGAAAGGCAGTCTCCTAATAACTAGAAAATGCTTGGCCGGGCCTGATGGCTATAATCCCAGCTACTTGGGAGGCTGAGGCAGGAGAATCGCTTAAACCCAGGAGGTGGAGGTTGCACTGAGCTGAGATGGTGCCACTACACTCCAGCCTGGGCAGCAGAGCAAGATTCCGTCTCAAAAAAAAAAAAAAAAAAAGAAAGAAAAGAAAAGAAAATGTCTGAAGGCTAGGCGTGGTAGCTCACGCCTGTAATCCCAGCACTTTGGGAGGCTGAGGTGGACAGATCACTTGAGCCCACGAGTTCAGGACCAGCCTGGGCAACATGGCGAAATCCCGTCTCTACAAAAAATACAAAAATTAGCTGGACATGGTGATACACACCTGTAATCCCAGCTACTCGGGAGGCTGAGGTGGGAAATTGCTGGAACCTGGGAGGCCAAGGTTACAGTGAGCCGAGATGGCACCACTGCACTCCAGCCTGGGTGACAGAGTGAGACCCTGACCAAAAAAAAAAAGAAAGAAAAGGAAAAGGAAAGGAAAAAGAAAGAAACTGATGATCAGCAGCTTCCCGCTAAGATCTCAGGAGGGGGAAGAAATAACATAAGACCCTGGAAGCACGCCAATGCATAAAACCCCAAGTCAAGAGTTTAAACAGGCTGGGCGCAGTGGCTCACACCTGTAATCCCAGCACTTTGGGAGGCCGAGGCGGGCGGATCACGAGGTCAGGAGATCGAGACCATCCTGGCTAACACAGTGAAACCCCGTCTCTACTAAAAAAAAAATAAAAAATAAAAAAAAAAATTAGCCAGGCGTGGTGGTAGGCGCCTGTAGTCCCAGCTACTCAGGAGGCTGAGGCAGGAGAATAGCGTGAACCAGGGAGGCAGAGCTTGCAGTGAGCGGAGATTGCGCCACTGTACTCCAGCCTGGGTGACAGAGCGAGACTCCGTCTCAAAAAGAAAAGAGTTTAAACAGTGCACTTGGTCTCTCAAGTCGCCCACTTGGCCCTCTTCCAAGTGTACTTTCCTTCCTTTAGTTCCTGCTCTAAAGCTTAATAAACTTTCACTCCTGCTCTAAAAACTTACCACAATCTCTCCTTCGGCCTTATGCCCCTCATTCGAATTATTTTCTTCTGAGAAGGCAAGAATTTCTTCTGCAAAGGCAAGCAGATGTTGTACAACGGAGCTCAGGCAAAGTCACAGCACCGTAGATGCAGACCTGCAGGGAACTACCACCACTAACAGGGTGTTCTGTTGGACAGGTCATAGTGAGCATTCCAATGAAGGCACATTCCTCCCTTTTTGTTCTCTCTTTTTCAAGACCAAAACTTGAACATTCTTATCCGTGGGGTCCACATAGACAATGTGGCATCAGGCTGTCTGGATGTAGATGCCAAGAGTCAGGAGTTATCTGAGAAGGCCAGTTGCCTCTTATCTGGAAGTCTTGGGTGCCCACTGGAAGTTGCAGCCCTTCCAGAGGGGAAGGGAGAAAAGTCATGGGAAGCTGAGTTTGGAAGAAATAGGAAGGCACTGGGTTACAGCTCTTTTCTCGTCCTGGAAGCCCAGAGTCATCTTCAGACTCTACTGTTTCACCACTGGCACTGGTCAGTGGCATCATCTTTTAATATAAAAAGCCATAAAGGGGCCCGGTGCGATGGCTGATGCCTGCAATCCCAGCACTTTGGGAGACCGAAGCAGGAGATAATCACTTGAGCTCAGGAGCCGGAGACCAGCCTGGGCAACATGGCGAGACCTCCATCTCTATTAAAAAATATAAAAAGTTAGCTGGGCGTGGTGGCAGACGCCTGTAATCCCAGCTACTCGGAGGTTATCTTACCACTGCATTCCAGCCTGGGCAACAGAGTGAGACCCTATCTCAAAAAAAAAAAAAAAAAAAAAGGCCATAAAATTTAGGATTCTATTCTATGAGCATTTTAAGATGCCTTCTTCTTGTTCGCAGCTCCTAGGACCTTTTATTTTATTCTAGTTTAAGCAAAATTTAAATATTTTTAAAGTTGGCGGTTAAAATCACGAGGTCAGCCTGGCCAATATGGTGAAACCCCGTCTCTACTAAAAATACAAAAATTAGCCGGGCGTGGTGGCGGGTGCCTGTAATCCCAGCTACTCGGGAGGCTGAGGCAGAAGAATCGCTTGAACCCGGGAGGCAGAAGTTGCAGTGAGCCGAGATCATGTCACTGCGCTCCAGCTTGGGCGACAGAGCGAGACTTCATCTGAGAAAAAAAAAAAAATGTAAATATTTGTGTCTTCTGGCCTCGGCGATGAAGTTGGTTCTCTTTGGAGGCTGACACTAACTCATTGCCACCTGCTGGAGAAGAGAAGAAGTGCAGCCGGACACCTGCCGCCTTGTCAGGCCTGTGCCGCCGCTTCCGCAGCCCGAAATCATCCGGCCCTCCAAGGCAACGCTCTGGTGCTCCAGGTGAAGGCTGAAGAACGATATGTGCGGTGGGCTCGGGCAGAGGCGGGTCCCCGCCCTTTCTATTCGTGTGAACTGTGGTGTGTGTGACCAGCACCCATCCCTTTACTGTGGGGGTGGGCACCCCGGCGAGCCGCAAAACAGCAGGCGGACTCCCCTGCTGGAGAGAAGCCGGGGAAATGCAATGGTAAGAGGAGCGGCGGCCACACCGGCTGCTGTGAGGATCTGAGCACAGTTGGTTTTGTGTGTGTGTGTGTGTGTGTGTGTGTGTGTGTGTGTTTTAATTATACTTTTAGTTCTGGGATACATGTGCGGAAACTGCAGGTTTGTTATATAGGTATACATGTGCCATGGTGGTTTGCTGCACCCATCAACCCGTCATCTACATTAGGTATTTGTCCTGATGCTATCCCTCCCCTAGACCCCACCCCCCGATAGGCCCCGGTGTGTGATGTTCCCCTCCCTGTGTCCATGTGTTCTTATTGTTCAACTCCCACATATGAGTGAGAACATGCGGTGTTTGGTTTTCTGTTCTTGTGTTAGTTTGCTGAGAATGATTGTTTTCAGCTTCATCCATGTCCCTGCAAAGGACATGAATTCATCCTTTTTTACGGCTGCTGTTTTTTTGTTTTGTTTTGTTCTGTTTGTTTTTCGAGATGGAGTCTTGCTCTGTTGCCCAGGCTGCAGTACAGTGATGCGATCTCAGCTCACTGCAACCTCTGCCTCCAGAGTGCAAGCGATTCTCCTACCTCAGCCTCCCAAGAAGCTGGGATTACAGGCGCCCGCCAGCATGCCCGGCTAATTTTTTTTTTTTTTTTTTTTTTTTTGTAGAGGCAGGGTCTTACTTTGTTGCCGAGGCTGGTCTCGAACTCCTGGCGGGGGCACTCCGCCTGCCTCAGCCTCCCAAAGTGCTGGGATTACAGGTGTGAGCCATGGTGCCCAGCCTGGAGCTGCTTTGATGTGTTTCTATAGCATGTGAACAGGTGAAGTTTACTTATTTAGGCTAATGTCATATGACCCTAGGAATAAAAATTAGGGAAAGCGATTTGCAAGCCTGCTCTTGTAGGTATAAAATTAGGCCTATAAGCAAAAGATTTGAAAACTCATTCACCACAGACCACTGACATTTTTCATGGCTCCAAGAAACTATTTAGATGTATTAAATACCTAAGTTGTTTGTTTCAAGAATATCACTAGGGCTGCCAAGCATGGTGGCTCACGCCTGTAATCCCAGCACTTTGGGAGGCTAAAGTGGGTGGTTCACTTGAGGTCAGGAGTTAAGAGGCCAGCCTGGCCAATATGGCGAAACCCTGTCTCTACTAAAAATACAAAAATTAGCCCCCCGTGGTGGCTGCGCATCTGTAATCCCAGCTACTCGGGAGGCTGAAGCAGGAGAATCTCTTGAACCTGGGAGGTGGAGGTTGCAGTAGGGGAACCTGCTCGGGGAAATTGTTTTTCAAATCCATCCACTTCTTTTCTTCCCAGCTGAGTCCTAGTTCAGGGAACCACATTCTGTCCCCTGGATCTGCCTCTCTCTACCCTGAGGGGTCTCTGCTTCCAGGCTTTCCAGCATCTGAGCCATTCAACAGCAACTAGAATGATCATTATAAAATGCAGATCTGAGTATGTCTTTGCCCTGCTTGAAAATCCTTCAATGGCTTGGTGTGGTAGGGCGCACCTGTAATCCCTACTATTTGGGAGGATGAGGTGGGAGGATGGCTTGAGCCCAGAAGTTGGAGGCTGCAGTGAGCTATGATTGCCACTGCACTCCAGCCTGGGTGACAGAGTGAGGACCTGCCTAAAAGAGAAAGAAAGAGAGAGAGAGAGCTTGAGAGAGAGGTGGGAAGGGCAGGGAGAAGAAAGAAAGGGGGAGAGAGAGAGAGAGAAAGATGAGAGAAAGAAACAAAGAGAGGGAGGGAGGGAGGGAGGGATGAAGGAAGGAAGGAGGGAGGGAGGGAAAGAGGGAAGAAGGGAGGGAGGGAGTATGAAAGGAGGGAAGGGAAAGAAGGGAGGAAGAAAAAGGAAAGGAAGGAAGGGAGGAAAGAGAGAAGGAAGGAAGGGAGAGGAGGAGAAAGAAAAGGAATAGAAGGAAGGGAGCCTGTTATTGTTATGGAGTCCAAACCCTCTAATAAGTTTATGGGGCCACTCTGGGGCTGGCCCAGCCTCTTCTTTTAACCTGGTGCTTGTGCCATGCAGCCTCCCTTTCTCAAGCACTATCACTTCTGGGCCTTCATACACACCTGCTTCCCTCACGCAGTCACTGTTGGAGGAAAAGGCTTTTTTCTTCTTTTTCAGGCCTCAGCTTCCTTTTGGAAGAGGCCCCTAGCTTCCCTGAGACTGGCTGGGTTCTGCTTCACTCTCACAGCCCAGCCCAGCCTAGCCCAGTCCCACGGACCATTCACAGCCCATGAGAAGTTGGGTCCTCTCTCCATCCCCTGACACTTCAGGCTCCCTGAGGGCAGGACCGGGTCTTGTTGACTTTTGTATCCTAGTGTCTAGTGGGCCTGGTCCATAATAGGTGTTTAGAAACTAGGAACCTGTGTCCAGGTGGGTAGCTCACGCCTGTAATCCCAGTACTTTGGGAGGCCGAGGCGGGCGGATCACCTGAGGTCAGGAGTTTGAGGCCAGCCTGGTCAACACGGTGAAACCCCGTCTCTATTAAAAATACAAAAATTAGCCGAGCTTGCTGGTGTGCACCTGTAATCCCAACTACGTGGGAGGCTGAGGCAGGAGAATTTTCTGAACCTGGGAGGTGGAGATTGCAGTGAGCCAACATTGCAACACTGCACTCCAGCCTGGGTGACAGAGTGAGACTCTGCCGAAAGAAAGAAGAAAGAGAGAAAGAGAGAGAAAGAGAAAGAAAGAAAGAAAAAGAAAGAGAAAGAAAGAAAGAAAAAGAAAGAGAAAGAAAGAAAGAAAGACAGACAGACAGATGGAAGGAAGGAAGGAAGAAGGGAGGGAGAGAAACTAAAGATAACCTCCTAACAGATCCCTGAGTTGTTTTTCAGAAACATGGATGCCCAGCAAATGAATCCACTGGCACCTAGACCTCAGGTTAGGGGGAACTGAGGACTCAACTCTGACTGCCATTTTTTTTTCTGAAGTTCTGTCTGAGGGGCCTGGAGGAAGTCACGCCCATGAGCCAGAGCTAACATTCTTTTCTCCTGACCCCAAATTTTTAGACAAACCTTTGCCATCTTAACCAATTGCAAATCAGAAAATCTTTGAATCTCTGACCTGTAACCTGCCCCATGCCCCACCACCCACTTTGAGATGTCCCGCCTTTTTTGGTCAAACCAGCATATAGCCTCCATGTATTGATTTATGACTGCCTGTAACCTCTGCCTCTGCCTTTAAAAACTCTTGCCAAGGTGGATGTATCACCTGAGGTCAGGAGTTCGAGATCAGCCTGGCCAACATGGCAAAACCCTGTCTCTACTAAAAATACAAAAATTAGCCGGGCTTGGTGGCAGGAGCCTGTAATCCCAGCTAATTGGGAGGCTGAGGCAGGAGAATTGCTTGAACCTGGGAGACGGAGATTGCAGTGAGCCAAGATCGTGCCACTGCACTCCAGCCTGGGCAACAGACCAAGACTCCACCTCAAAAACTAAATAAATATGAAAACCCTTACTTGCAAGCCACTGGGGAGGTCAGATCTTAAGTATGAGCTGCCTGATTCTTCTTGCTTGGTGCACTGCAAAGATAAATAGCGTTCTTCCTCCTATTGCAAACTGCAGAGTGAATGTTTGGCTTTACTGAGCCAAGTGAGCAGACCCCAGTTCAGTCCTGTACCAGGCACAGGTCCCTGCCCTCATGGAGCTGCAACTGCCAATGATCTGTTGCAGTGCCCAAAACAGACTTATCCAGAGGCAGGTTCTGGGCAATGCAAAAACACCAATCTCATTCTTTTATTGCTAGGTTTTTTTTTTTTTCCTAAGCCAATACTATTAGTTTGGTTATATATCTTATTCACTAGGCTTGTTATCAAATCACTTATGTTACTTTTTTAAAATTAACCTGTTCTCATCCAGGTGTGGTGGCTAACACCTGTAAATCCAGCAATTGCAATCTGGAAGTATGGTTAGAACCATTCTTTTGAGGGCGCCATCACTACTTAAAAACATGCATGTTGAAGTTCTGTTTAAAAACTCACATTATTTTTTAGTCCCAAGTTAAGAGTATGGCATTACTTTACAATGAACCGCCTTCAGATGTGGCAGTGATTGCCCTTGCCCCCTATTATTCTGTCTTTGTCATTGTGAGATATTCATTTTAAACACCTAGAGAAGGGAAAATTAATCATGCTTTAAAATCAGATAAAGCATTAATGGTTGTGAAATTTTAATACTTATTCTCAGTTTTTAGTTTTCACACAGATGAACTTTTCTTATTTAGAGATAAAACTAGGGAAAGATTTAATGAGTAATTGATATTAAAAAGTTGAAATCACATGTAAGCTCTAATTTTTTCACATGAAAGCAATTTTGCTTTCCACGTCTTTTTTTTTTTTTTTTTTTTTTTTTGAGACAGAGTCTTGCTCTGTCGCCCAGGCTGGAGTGCAGTGGCGCTATCTCGGCTCACTGCAAGCTCTGCCTCTGGGGTTCACACCATTCTCCTGCCTCAGCCTCCTGAGTAGCTGGGACTACAGGCACCCGTCACCATGCCCAGCTAATTTTTTGTATTTTTAGTAGAGACGGGGTTTCACCATGTTAGCCAGGATGGTCTTGATCTCCTGACCTCATGATCCACCCGCCTTGGCCTCCCCAAGTGCTGGGATTACAGGCATGAGCCACCACACCTGGCTCCACATCTTTTTATTTGAAAGAATTGAGTCTCACATTTGTCACATAAATTGCTGCCTAAATTATCTAAGATGATTTTCACATTCTTGTGTGGAAATCAAATTTTGCAAGGTTGTAGAATTAACTTAAAAGTGACAAAGGTGTGTTCTTTCTTTCAGGAGGGCTTGCTAATTGAAGTTGAAGCATCAGATGTCTTGAAAGCACTCAAACTCATCAGGTAACAAAAGCCCAGACAAGGAAATGAAGCAAAGCAAGTTAGTTCTTGAAATGAAACTCTGGAAATCCCAACTTGAGCAAATAAAGAGGCAGAAAAAAAAAAAAAAAAACTAGAAAAAGAAAAAATCACAAAATAAAAGGCACTTAGGAAGGGAATTTTTTGTTTAAATATTTATTTAGTTTTTTCCATTATAAGCATTGCGTAGATTGTGCTATGGTTTTGAAATGGTAAAAATAAGTCTGTTTGTTGTATGTCTCTTTTCTCACTACTTGAAAATGTAAAAAAGAACATTTTCTTGCCTGTATCTTACATGTGCAGGATTACAAGCTCAGATGCTGACTGGGCCAATCCCAAAAGAGGCTCTGCAAAGTCTCACTTTGCAGAGCCTCTTTTGGGACCCTGAAAGGGTTAGCTACCTCTGGACTCCAGACTTTTTTTTTCTTTTTTTTGAGATAGGGTCTTTCCCTGTCACCCAGGCTGGAGTGCAGTGGTGTGAATCATGGCTTACTGCAACCTCCACCTCTGGGGCTCAAGCATTCCTCTCACCTCAGCCTCCTAAGTAGCTGGGACTACAGGCACATGCCACCACGCCCGGCTAATTTTTGTATTTTTGGTAGAGACATGGTCTCACTATGTTGTCCAGGCTGGTCTCAAACTCCAGGCCTCAAATAAACCTCCTGCCTTGGCCTCCCAAAGTTTTGGGATTCCAGATGTGAGCCACTGTGTCCAGCCAGACTCCATTTTTTGCCACACAAAGTGTGGGCCCAGTGCTGCTAGACATTTGGGTATTCCAGAGAAACACTGTCCTGGTTTGGGGTCCCCCAAAAGCTGACCCTGAGACCAGGATTGGGTACAAGGATTTATTTGGGAGGTGATGGCAGGGAGCTCAGTGACAGGGTGAGGCAGTGATGTGGCCACCTGCTATCTGCCAATCTCTGAGGGGGCAGAGAGAGAAAATTGCCTCATCTTTTCAAAAGAAGTATTTTGAGGTTTCAGTTATTAACAGGAAATGTAGTTAAAGCTTCATAGTAACTGCTTACAGACAGTGGGAAAGATTATTATTATTTTATTTATTTATTTATTTTTTTGAGATGGAGTCTCGCTCTCTCGCCCGGTTTGGAGTGCAGTGGCGCGATCTCAGCTCACTGCAACCTCGGCCTCCCGGGTTCAAGCAATTCCCCTGCTTCTGCCTCCCAAGTAGCTGGGACTACAGGCGCCCATCACCAAGCCTAGCTAATTTTTTGTATTTTTAGTAGAGACTGGGTTTCACTATGTTGGCCAGGACAGTCTCGATCTCCTGGCCTTCTGATCCACCTTCCTTGGCCTCCCGAAGTGCTGGGATTACAGGCATGAGCCACTGTGCCCGGCCGGAAAAATTCTTTAATTTTGAGCTGAATCCAGAGTTTTACGGTTGGCTCTTTTTCTTTTAGGCATAGAATACAGTGTTCAGGAAATTATAGCATTACTACATTCTGGAATGCCTGACAAGAATAAATTCAGGAAGGCTTGGAGGAGAAAAGGTAAATTGCTACTCTTTGGGGAAGGGGAGGAATCAAAGCATTCTGGGTAACATAAAATGAGGCACAAATAGCAAGGCAAGATTTGGGAGGGAGTGAGGAGTGGAGAAGACCCGAAAGACCCAATCACTAGTTAATTGTAAACAAACACTGTAATGTTGACTTTTTTTTTTGAGACAGAATCTCGCTCTGTTACCAGGCTGGAGTGCAGTGGTGTGATCTCGGCTCACTGCAACCTCCCCCTCCCAGGTTCAAGCGATTCTCCTGCCTCAGCCTCCAGAGTATCTGGGATTGCAGGCACCCGCCACCACACACAACTAATTTTTGTATTTTTAGTAGAGACGAGGTTTTGCCATGTTGGCCAGGCTGGTCTCAAATTCCTGACCTCAGGTGATCCACCCGTCTCAGCCTCCCAAAGTGCTAGGATTATAGGCATAAGCCACCGCGCCCCACCTAGTGCTCTTCTTGAAATACTCTCTCCTTGGCCCCCCGGACACCACTGCTGGTGTCCTTACCTGCTACTTCTTCTCAGCCTCCTTTGCTGGCCCCTCTTGCTCTCCCTAGCCCATCAACACTGCAGTGGCCTGGAGCTCAGCCTTCTGACCTCTTCTTTCTACACACATTCCTTATATGCTCTTGTCCAAACTAGGACTGTCTTTGTTTACATATATTTCAATGATTCCCAAATTGAGTATCTCCAGTCCAGACCTCCCTTCTGAATTCCAGACTCATAAATCCAACTGCCAGTTCAAAGTCTCCACTTGGGTTCCTCCAGGAAGCATCTCCGTTAGCATGTCTATGGCAGAGCTTTGATTCCTACATACCCCAGCTTAGTTTGGATTCCCCCAAAGGCAGACTCTGGGACGAGGAGATCCGTAGGGAATTTGGGGGTTGGGGGAGATGGGTAGGTTGTTTGCAAAGATGGCCTTAGCATTCTTTCCTTCTTGTATGACATTTCCTTTGCAATGTGACTTTGACTTCCCTGCCACCAAGAAGTGGAATTTGTCTCTTCACACTTTGAATCTGGCCTAGCACCTGAGCCCTGCTTTGATGAAAAGAATGCAGTAGGAGCAGCACTGTGGACCTCATGAAGCTTCGCAGCTTCCACTTTTGTCCCTTTGGAACACTGCCCAAGACTGCCACTTGAAGAATCCCAGTCTAGCCTGGTGGAGGAGGAGAGGGTATTGGGACTACATGAGCCAACCCATCTGAGGCCTTTTAAATTAGCCAGCTGACAGCTAGCATCTACCGTCTACCATTGGAGGGCATCTTAAACCTTCCGGCCCCAGTCAAGCCACCATATTATTGTAGCCACTGAGTGAGCCCAGGCAAGACCAGCAGAAAATTTGTCACCCAGTTGAGTCCAGCCCAAATTGTTGACCCACAGAATCATGAGCAAAAATAATGGCCATTGTAAACCACTACATTTTGGGGGTGGCTTATTATGCAGCAGAAACTAAATCATACAGGAGGTTATCCCAGGAAGCACCAGTGAGGAAATAAGAGAAGTAAGATAGAGAAAGGAGGAGAGTTAATAAGGGGTGCTCTAAGGAGCAGGTTATTACTGTGGGCAATTGAAGCTAAATCCTGCTGGATATCCTCTGAAGAGTCCTGTAGAAGGCATCTCAGAACAGTCTCTCCACGGAAAGAGAAACCAGGTTACTCACCCCATAATTCCTTACCCTACACCTCACTGGCCAATAGTTCCCTGAGGGATTTAGGTCCCCAGCACTTCCTTTTTTTTTTTTTTGAGATGGAGTCTCACTCTTGTTATCCAGGCTGGAGTGCAATGGTGCGATCTCGGCTCACGGCAACCTCTGCCGTCTGGGTACAAGCAATTCTCCTGCCTCAGCCTCCTGAGTAGCTGGGATTACAGGCATGCATCACCACACCCAGCTAATTTTTTGTATTTTTAGTAAAGAGGGGGTTTCTCCATGCTGGTCAGGCTTGTCTCGAACTCCCGACCTCAGGTGATCCGCCTGCCTCGGCCTCCCAAAGTGCTGGGATTACAGGCATGAGCCATCATGCCTGCCCTGGTCCCCAGCACTTCTGATCTGCTGTGCAGCCATGCTGAACAAGGTCCCTGGCAATGGAGAGATCTTGTAGGCAGGGAAGTAGAGGAACGAGGGTGAACTTGAGGTGGAAGCCATCAGTATATATGGGAACTATCCACCCTGGCTGCAAATAAACTCAGAGGTAGGCCAGGAGGATGCAGGACGGGACATCACAGCATCTGCTAACTTCCCAAACCCATTTCTTCCCAAATCTTCCCCAATTCAGTAAGTGGCAACACCATCCTCCAATTGCTCCCCACAGAAACTTCATCCTTGGATGTATTAATTTCTTCCACACTCCACATTCAAATCCTTTTAGTGTTACCTTTGAAACATATCCAGAATCCAAATATTTCTACCTCCTCCACTACAACTCTGGTCCAAGCCACCAGCAACTCTCACTTGGATTATTGGATTATTGCAACCACCTATTTATTATTTTTTTATGAGACAGAGTCTTGCTCTGTCACCCAGACTGGAGTGCAATGATGAGATCATGGCTCACTGTAGCCTCAAATTCCTAGGCTCAAGCAATCCTCCACCTCAGCTTCCCAAGTAGCTGGGACTACAGGTATGCGCCACCGCACCTGGCTAATTTTTTAATTTTTTATTTTTTTATTTTTTTAGGTGGAGTCTCACTCTGTCGCCCAGGCTGGAGCACAGTGGTACAATCTCAGCTCACTGCAACCTCTGTCTCCCACGTTCAAGCGATTCTCCTGTCTCAGCCTCCCAGGTAGCTGCGATTACAGGCATGCTCCACCACGCCCTGCTAATTTTCGTATTTTTAGTAGAGACTGGTTTCACCATGTTGGCCAGGTTGGTCTCAAACTCTTGACCTCAAGTGATCTGCCTACCTCAGCCTCCCAAAGTGCTGGGATTACAGGCATGAACCACTGCACCTGGCCTAAATTTATTTTTTGTAGAAATGTGGTCTCACTATGTTGCCCAGGCTAGTCTTGAACTCTTGGGCTCAAGCAATCCTCCTGCCTCAACCTCCCAAAGTGCTGGGATTACAGGCGTGAGCCACTGTGCCTGGTCCAGAGTGACCATTTAAAACCCAAGTCCCTCCTCAGTTTTCAACCCTCTCAAAGCTCCCTATCTCACCCAGAATAAAATGCAAAATCTTTACTGTGTCCTAGAAGGCCCCATAGAATCTGCTGTTTTTCTGACTTCACATTTTGCAACTCTCTCCACGTCTCACTGCTCTGGCCTCACTGGTTTCCCTGTAATTCAAAACCCCAGTCCCAGGGTACTTGCTGTTCTTCTATCGAAGATGCCTCCCCCAGTTATCCACAGAATACAGCCCTAACTTCCTTCTGGCCTTGACTCAAATGTCCACTTATTAGAGAGGCCTTCCTGACTCTAACTAGGCAAACTCTCCCCCAGTCACTCTTCACCCCTTTACCTTGCTTTATTTTTCTTTATTAAACAACTGACATTACTTTTATACTACTTACCTCCAATCCTCCCCCAACTGAAATGTAAGTTTTATGAGAATAGGGGCTCTCTTTTTTGTTTGCTGATGTATTCTCAGCACCTAGATTAAGTTTTTGTTAATTTAATGAATTAGTATGTATTGTGGGACAGTCTGATGATTTTATATGGATTATTTATAAGTCAGTGCTCTGGTTAAAATAAAATAATTAAAAGCCTCCAATAAAACATTCCATACTTTAGTCCAGGCGTGGTGGCTCACGCCTGTAATCCCAGCACTTTGGGAGGCCAAGGCGGGTGGATCACCTGAGGTCAGGAGTTCGAGACCAGCCTGGCCAATATGGTGAAATCCCGTCTCCACTAAAAATACAAAAATTAGCCGGGCATGGTGGTGGGCGCCTGCAATCTCAGCTACTCGGGAGGCTGAGGCAGGAGAATCACTTGAACCTGGGAGGCAGAGGTTGCAGTGAGCCAAGATCGCGCCATTACACTCTACCCTGGGCAAAAAGAGCGAGGCTTTGTCTCAAACAAAACAAAAACAAAAACAAAACCAAAACCAAAACCAAAACAACAACAGCAACAAACATTCCATACTTTAAAGAAGAATACTGGCTGGGCACGGTGGCTCACGCCTGTAATCCCAGCGCTTTGGGAGGCTGAGGCAGGTGGATCACGAGGTCAGGAGATCGAGACCATCCTGGCTAATACGGTGAAACCCCATCTCTACTAAAAATACAAAAAATTAGCCGGGCGTGGTGGCGGGCGCCACCAGCTACTTGGGAGGCTGAGGCAGGAGAATGGCGTGAACCCAGGAGGCGGAGCTTGCAGTGAGCCGAGATCACGCCACTGCACTCCAGCCTGGGAAACAGAGCAAGACTCCATCTCAAAAAAAAAAAAAAAAATAGAATGCTTAAGTGTAAATTTGGTAGTGAATAGTCTTGTGTTATGTTCTTATGAAGATTAAAGTAACAATACCAGAAAAAAGTTATTCTAGGCAATGGCTCATGCCTGTAATCCCAGCATTTTTGGAGGCTGAAGATCACTTGAGCCCAGGAGTTCAAAAACAGCCTGGGCAACATAGAGAGACCTCATCTCTACTAGTAATTTTAAAAATTAGCCAGATGTGGCCAGGCCGAGGTGGGTAGATCACAAGGTCAGGAGTTCAAGACCAGCCTGGTCAATATGGTAACACCTCGTCTCTACTAAAAAAAAGTACACTAATTAGCCAGGCATGGTGATGCATGCCTGTAGTACCAGCTACTTGGGATGCTGAGGCAGAATAATTGCTTGAATCCAGGAAGCGGAGGCTGCAGCGAGCTGAGATCATGACACTGCACTCCAGCCTGGGTGACACAGCAAGACTCCACCTCAAAAAAAAAAAAAAAAATGAGCCAGATGTGGTGGCATGCACCTGTGGTCTCAGCTATTTGGGAGGCTGAGGTGGAAGGATCACTTGAGCCCAGGAGGGTGAGGCTGCAGTCAGCTGCGATTGTGCCACTGCATTCCAGCCTGTGTGACAGAGCAAGACCCTGTCTCAAAAAAACAGAAAGAAAAGAAAAAAGTCACTCTGATAGCTATATTGTTGAGATGTTTGCTGAAACAGTGTGCTTGATTATTATGGATTTATGTATTGGTCGTTCACTCAAAAACATGGATTAAGCCCATCCTATATACTGGGCTCTGGGCCAGTCCTGGGGATAGAAAGTTGAAAGATAAAATCTGGCCTTCAGGGATACAACATCGCAACAATTATGACCGAACCCTGAGGAGTTCTGAGCTAGCAGTGTGTATGAGGTGCCAGGCAGTCAGGGCTGCCACTCTCAGAGTGAGGTTAGAGATGCCGGAAAGATGCATCTTGGAGGCAGCAATGGGAGGGAAAATGCAGAAGCCCCTCAGCCTCAGTCAGGGGGCAAAAGGGAGCTCCACTGAGACAAGGGGCATGAGGTTTATGGGTGGCGGGAGTGTCACCTACCAGTGAGAAAATTATTGCCTCAGAAATGGATTGGAATTCTGTATGTAAATTCTGTTCATCCAGAACTTATCCCCATTTTCTCTGAGTTCCTAGGTTCCTGACAGTTTGCTCTTTGAATTTTTTTGCTTCTTATTAGTTTTGTTAGATCTTTTAACTGCTTTCTGCTCACTCCTGAACTACAGAATGCCTTGATCAAAGATATTGTCATATCATTGAAATGCTTGCTGTAACATGAGTTGAAATGCAGTAGTGGTAATACTGTTATACAGTTATGCTCAGACAACTGTTAGCAAAATTGTAATCTGTATCTCTGCTTCTCTTCCTTTCCTCTGCTCAAAAGGAGTTTGAGACAAGCCAGGGCAACGTGACAAAACTCCGTCTCTACAAAAAATACAAAAATTAGCCAGACTTGATGATGTGCAGCTGTAATCCCAGCTACGTGGGAGGCTGAGGTGAGAGGATCGCTTGAGCCTAGGAGGTCGAGGCCGCAGTGAGCCATGATTGCACCACTGCACTCCAGCCTGGGCAGCAGGGTGAGACAGGAAGAAATAAATACATGTTTGTTCAGTATGCATGATCAGGACCCCCTTCATGAATATTCACAGCTCCTCCTACAACCTGTTGAATGCGTATACTTGGCCAACTTCAGTATAAATCCCTTGCCAACCTCTTCTCCTTCAAAGAGTTTGCTTTTAGTTTTTCAGCCAGAGGCTAAATCCCCTTCTTAAGAAATAAAGTTTTCCTTTCCAGGGCTGCCACTCTCAGAGTGAAGTTAGAGATGCTGGAATTTCTTGTGATTTTTCAGCTGATAGTCTCTATCACTCTGAAGAGTGAGCGATCAGTTCCGTTTGTCCAAATCAGTCACTATCTGTGGGTGTGCAGCTATTCCTTGATGCCTAGGGATCCACAAAGAAGGAGTTGTTCCCATCAGATGACTAGGAGCAGCCCTGGGTCAATTCTTTTATATAGACCTTAAGTCCACACAGCTTCCATACAATCAAGATTTTTCCTCCTCTAGGGATACTCAAGGGATTAACAAATTACAGCTATAAATTACTGTTCTCTAGTAAGTCACACCCTTATCTGTGAGGACCTTTCTCAGAGATATTCCATATAATTACAAAGTTAGGTAGAAAATCTTTGTCCAAATGCCATGCCAGCATGCTGTATGATGGTGTGCTTGGAGAGCAGGAAATAACCTGTTCGTTGAATCAGCCTCAAGGGAGGGAACAACTCATGACTAACGTCCTAATGGCCAATTGTGTTGCCCCAGGAAAGCGCGTACAAAGGGTCAGAAGCCTCTCCAACCTGAGCAAAGTGTCTGCTGTTTACTAGCAAAATCCTCTGTGTCCACCCTGAAAGATGTGTCTTTCTTTTTTTTTTTTTTTTTTGAGATGGAGTCTCGTTCTGTCACCCAGGCTGGAGTGCAGTGGCGTGGTCTCAGCTCACTGCAACCTTCTTCGCCTCCCGGGTTAAAGCGATTCTCCTGCCTCAGCTTCCCAAGTAACTGGGATTACAGGCATGCGCTACCATGCCCAGATAGTTTTTGTATTTTTAGTAGAGACTGGGTTTCACCAGGTTGGCCAGGCTGGTCTTGAATTCCTGGCCTCAAGTGATCCCCGCACCTTGGACTCCCAAAGTGCTGGGATTACAGGCGTGAGCCACCACACCTGGCCTCTCTCCCTATATTTTGTCCCTCCTTCTCCACTGTCTACCTCCTTTTACCCAAAGCAAACCAATCCTCCCAACAAAAATAATTGAAAGCCTATCCCCTTTTTTCTGTGTCTTGCAAATTTTTCATCCTTAGGCTTCTATGGAAAATCAATTTCTTTTCTTGAGCCCTAAACCGGTTACTGCTGGCTCTGCAGAGAGGCTTCCTAAGCTCAAGTCTTGCTTGCTTCCCCCACAATCCCCACCCCTTGAGAGGAGGTAAGCTTGGATCTTTGAGCGGCAGTGAGACCTCCATTGACGTTGGCTTTCTCCTATAGCATAAACTCAAACACACCTCCACACCGAGGATGCATTTCTTCTGAAACCCCACATCTGAGCTACGCATAGAAGTCTTACTCCTGTGAACACGCTTTTTTCACTTTATTTATTACCTTACATTCACCCTCCCACTGCCTGGGTCACATTAGCTCTCTGACCTTGACTGACAACAAAGGCATCCCTTCATCCCTTGCCCAAATCTAAAAGTATCATCTCGACACTGGGGGCAATGGTGGTTTGGGGAGTTTGGGTTTATTCTCTCTCTGCCCTGCCCTACTGTAAACTGAGGGTTTTTTTTTTTTTTTCTTTTAATTGAGACAGGGTCTCACTCTGTCACCCAGGCTGGAGTGTGGTGGTACAATCTCTGCTCACTGCAGCCTCGACCTCCTGGGCTCAAGCAACCCTCCGCCTCAGTCTCCTGAGTAGCTGGGACTACAGACACACACCACTAGGTGTGGCTAATTTTTGTATTTTTTGTAGAGACGGCGGGGGGCGTCTCGCTATGTTGCCCAGGCTGGTCTCAAACTCCTGGACATGATCTTCCCAGTTCAACCTCCCGAAGTGCTAGGATTACAGGTGTGAGCCACGGCGCCGGCCTGTGTGTACTTTAACTTGGAGCAAATGACCCTTCATTTTCTGCCCTACTTGCCTCGGCAGTCAGATTCCTACAGTCACTCTTCACTCCAGCCACACTGGCTGCATCGGCCAGAGAGGAAGCAGGGAAAGCAGCTGGGAGTCAGCCGCAGGGGCCCCAAGCAGGCATTTTCCAAGTGGGGTCACACACCCAGGGCGGGAGGGGAGCAACATGCCCCATTCGCTGCAGAAAGAAACTGCAATTCGAAACTGAAATAGGTAGAACATTTATACTAACTTTATCTAAAAAAGAAATAAAGCTTTACCAAGATTTAATATGTGGTTTGTCACTGGCTGCTCACATGATCCAGTCTCGGTCAGATGGCAGATGGCCAAGTGCCACGCGGGGACAGGGCCCTTCACTTTCTTCGCATGGAATTTGGCCATGCCCCTCAGGTAGTGTGTGCCCTGTGAGTCGCTTCACAGAACATATTAGCAGCTTTCCAAAACCAATCCTCACAAAACAGACAAGCGGCTTTAAAAGAAAATCCTGCAGAGAAACCTCAGACTGAAGATAATACTATTAACACAGCACAAGGAAACAAGAAAATGCAAGAATGCTTCTTTGTACCTGGTACAAGCTCTTAATCAGCCATATTAGGAGGAAAAACAATGGTGATCTAACCAATTCTTACTTTGGACTAAGCCAACAAATTCAAAATTATCAAGAAGATTATTGAAATAAGGATTTACATTCACTATAATTAACAACAAACCTCACCATATGTGAATACTGGATCCTGAGCACGGAGCCTGGTGGAGTCTCTTTTTCGCATGACAGACATTCAAGCCCAGCATTGAGATACTCTCAGCTTAGGACAAATCCTTCAAGTTGCTTCATCACAAAGTGTTAAACCAACATTTTCAAAAACAAAGAAACATAGGCCAGGTGCAGTGGCTCATGCCTGTAATCCCAACACTTTGGGAGGCCAAGGCAGGAGGATGGTTTGAGTTCAGGAGTCCAAGACCAGCCTGGGCAACGTAGTGAGACCCTGTCTCTACCAAAAAAATTAAAAATTAGCAGGTGCGGTGGCTTGCAGGAGTGGTCCCAGCTACTCAGCAGGCTGAGGTGGGAAGATCGCTTGAACCCAGGAAGTTGAGACTGCAGTGATTCTACACTGCACTCCAGCCAGGATGACAAAGCAAGACCCTGTCTGGAACAAACAACAAAACAAAAACCAAACCAAAACAAGAAGCATATATGTTTCCCAGACCTAGAAACAATGACACCTAGTAGCAATGAGCATACCTAATATTCAGATCCTTTTTTTTTTTTTTTTTGAGTTGAAGTCTCTGTTGCCCAGGCTGGAGTGCAGTGGTGCAATCTCGGCTCACTGCCTCCGCCTCCTGGGTTCAAGCAATTCTCCTGCCTCAGCCTCCTGAGTAGCTGGGATTACAGGTGCCCACCACCATGCCCAGCTAATTTTTGTATTTTCAGTAGAGATGGGGTCTCACCTTGTTGGCCAGGCTGGTCTCAAACTCCTGGCCTCAAGTGATCCACCCGCCTTGGCCTCCCAAAGTGTTGGGATTACAGGTGTGAGCCACCGTCCCCGGCTGGATCCTAATTTCTGAACACCATTTTCCATTAAAAGGCTTCAGGGTCTGTCAAATAAATGGCCAATGCCAGGGCTGGGGCAGAGAAAGTACAAGATGATCCTTGGATTTCTTTTTGTTCCAGAAAGTAAGAAAGTGCACAAAGACTGAAGGAAAGATGTAAATAAAACACACAAGCCAGCTTGTAGGGGCTCCCACTGGCCAAATTTAGGACAATTTGAGCATAATTTAAAAATTTTAATGATGGTAACACATTATAACACATTGAATAAATGAAGAATTTGTGCATCATGGTGATACCTCACATAAAAGAGACTGGGAAGCTCTTCTTTACAGAGACTATCAGCTAATATAGAACATATAACAGAATTAGAAAATGACCATTTTGCAACCCCCAGCATAATAGCTTATTCAGGTGAAGACCATCAAGGAATACTAAAACTGTTAGGTAAAATGTGTTGGGGAACAGGATGTTCACACCGTGCCAAGTACCCCTGACACTACCAGGTTACTTAAGCATCAAGGGATACAGGTGCCTTTCCGATGGAGAGAACTGATGGATAGCCCTTTAACCAAGTGATCAAATTTAGTATCAATAATAATGCAACAAAGTGACATTCTGTGCCTCCCCACTTAGTGTCATACAAAGTACACAAATTAGTTAGGTAGTATTCCTGCCCACAATGTTGAACCAGAATCCAATCAAAGCAAACAATTAGAGAAATCTAAATTATATGCCAGGCTACAGATGACTGGCCTAGACTCTTACAAAGTAACAATGAAATGAAAGACGAAAAAGGCAGAGAGCTGTCTAGACAAAAAGAGACTAAAGAGCTATCAAAACTAAATGCACCCACCAATTTGGGAAGGTGAGGTGGGTGGATCACGTGATTCCTGGAGTTCAAGACCAGCCTGGGCAACATGGCAAAACCTGTCTCTGCAAAAAGTACAAAAATTAGCCGGGCATGGTGGTGGCGCATGCCTGTAGTCCCAGCTACTCAGGAGGCTGAGGAAGGAGGATCACTGAGCCCAGGAGGTGGAGGTTACAGTGAGCCACGATCCCGCTGTTACACTCCAGCCTGGGTGACAGAGTGAGACTCTGTCTCAAAACAAAAAAACCAAGAAAACAAAATCTCATTCAAGTCTGGTAGAAAGAAAAGTCCTGAAAATGTGGTGATGAGCAAGGAATAACAAAAAACAATTAATTGTACATTAATGTCATTGACATTATCTTCAGTGGACTGTTCTATATTAGTGAACATTTTTTTTAAATGCACTGACTTTGTCAGGCTTCCTCCTGTCCTATTTTGATTCCTGTTTTTGTTTCCCATGAAGTGTTGCAGTTCCTCAACCACACACTCTTTTGGCATGGTCTTCAGGAACATAACTTTTAGGGTTAGCAAAAGGATGCTGTAGGTTTTTTTCATCCATCTGAGCATTATTATAGTGCAACAAGATAACTTATTTTCATAATGAAGTATACCATCTTCTTTTGATTAGCATTCAAGATGAATGAATATCATTATTTGTTTGAGAAAGGCTCCTTTATGATTTTTTTCTATTATACAATGTTAATGTCTTGTTTTGCATTTTTTCCTCATAGAGGATATTTTTTGTCTTAGAAAAAGTGAGCATTCTTCTAAGAGAAGTAAATGATGGACCCCACTGTACACCACAGACACATGTAGCTGGTGGAAATTCAGAAATGCTACTTCATACAGTATATTTAATGATGGGTTGGGTATATCTCTTAAATTAGGAATTGTGTTCTGCTGCATTTAATAGAAACCCACTTTCTGCCCGTGGCCGCCACCAGGAAGCATCATTAAAATCTCTCTTCCCACTGCCGTCATGTCTAAGTCAGTCTCCTAAAGAGCCAAGCAGCTGTGGCAGCTCTTCACTGGAGGGCTGAGCTTTGAAACAACTGATGAGAGGCTGAGGAGCCATTCTGAGCAATGGGGAACGCTCACAGTCTGTGTGGTCATGAGAGATCCCAACACCAAGCGCTCCAGGGGCTTTGGGTTTCTCACCTATGCCACTGTGGAGGAGGTGGATGCAGCCGTGAATGCAAGGCCACTCAAGGTGGATGGGAGAGCTGTGGAACCAAAGAGGGCTGTCTCAAGAGAAGGTTCTCAAAGACCAGGTGCTACTCAGCTGTGAAAAACTTATTTGTTGGTGGCATTAAAAAGACACTGAAAAACATCATCTAAGAGACAGTAGGATAAATGTGAACACTGCTAGATAACTGGTATTAAGGGGTTATTCTTTTTTGTATTATTCTTTTTTGTATGTGTGATGATGGTATTAGAGCTGTGTAACAAGGGAAAGTTTTTATCATTTAAAGATCTATACTGAAATATTTATACATGAAATATATCTGTGATTTGCTTTGAAACAACTAGGGGCTAGAGAGTGGGAATATAGAAGAAATAAACTTAATTGTGAGTTGATAATTCTTGACATTAGGTGATGGGCACATCTAGAAGATATAACTACAAAATACCTTCCTACAAAGCTAAAGCTTCATTTATATTTTTCTTTAACATATATAAGTGTTGAAAAGGAAGAAACAAAAAAAAATGAAGTCTCTTTTCCATCACCTACTCCCAGGCTCTTAGAGGCAAACTCTATTAACATTTTTATTTTCTGGTATATCTTTTCAGAGTTAGATATAAGCATACATTTTAGGCCTTGACTTTTTTTTTCTTTTTTTTTTTTCTTAGACAGAGTCTTGCTCTGTTGCCCAGGCTGGAGTGCAGTGGCACAATCTCGGCTCACTGCAACCTCGGCCTCCCGGGTTCAAGCGATTCTCCTACCTCAGCCTCCAGAGTAGCTGGGACTACAGGCGCCTGCCACCACACGTGGCTAATTTTTGTAATTTTAGTAGAGATGGGGTTTCACCATACTGGCCAGGCTGGTCTCAAACTCCTGACCTTGTGATCCGCCTGCCTTGGCCTCCCAAAGTGCTGGGATTACAGGCGTGAGCCACCGTGCCCGGCTATGCCTTGACTTTTAATAGTTATATACCAATTTTTTTCCTTCTCAATTTTTTATCTCCTTCTCTTATTGACATTTATAATTTGCCAAAGACCACAGTCTTAGTTGTTACAAAAATGAAAAAATAATTAAAGTAGATATCTAAATATTAGTATATCTGCTTTCTTAACTAGAAAATTTTATAAGCCATAGTTTTATTTTTCATTTATTCAATCTATATTAGTTGTAAAATAGAATCTGAATATCTTTTTTTCTTTTTTTTTTGAGACAGGATCTCACTCTGTTGCCCAGGCTGGTCTTGAACTCCTGGACTCAAGTGATTTTCCCACCTCAGCCTTCCAAAGTGCTGAGATTACAGGTGTAGGCCACTGCATCTGGTCAGAAATCTGGTCAGAATATTGGATTTTTTTTTTTTTAGACAGAGTCTTGCTCTGTTGCCCGGGCTGGAGTGCAGTGGCATGATCTCAGCTCACTGGAAACTCTGCCTCTCGGGTTCAAGCGATTCTCCTGCCTCAGCCTCCTGGGTAGCTGGGATTACAGGTGCCCACCACCATACCTGGCTAATTTTTGTATTTTTGTAGAGACAGGGTTTTACCATGTTGGTCAGGCTGGTCTCAAACTCCTGACCTCAAGTAATCCGCCTGCCTCAGCCTCCCAAAGTGCTGGGATTACAAGTGTCAGCCACTGTGCCTGGCAGAATATTGGAATTTTTAAGTAAAAGTTTAAAAACACACTATATACTGTGACCCGGATTATTATTTCCTCCCTTAAAAACAAAGTTGCTATACTATAAAGGTTATTCCTGGCCAGGCACAGTGGCTCACGCCTGTAATCCTAACACTTTGAGAAGCCAAGGCAGGAGGATCACTTGAGTCCAGGAGTTTGAGACCAGCCTGGGCAACATAGCGAGACACTGTCTCTAAATTAAATTTAAATTTAAATTAAAAATTTAAAAAAGTTATTCCTATAACTTTTCTAACAATACAGGTAAGTTAGTAAACCACAGCCACATCAGGACTACATATAAGTGAAAAGAAATGAGACTACCTAAAGAATTTTGGACAAAGTAATAACTTTGAGACTATAATATTATAGTCTAAATATTGTCAAATTGACAAAAACTTCATTTCACAATAACTTGCTGTCTTCTAAACAACCACTAAAACACACATATACACATATGTGATAGTTGAGAAGGGCATACATTTTTCTTTGAAGCAATGAGGTAATTTTTATAAAGTTATTTTTTATTTTTTTTTGAAATGGGGTTTTCACTCTTATTGCCTAGGCTGGAGTGCAGTAGCACAATCTCGGCTCACTGCAACCTCCGCCTCCCAGGTTCAAGTGATTCTCCTGCCTCAGCCTCCCAAGTGGCTGGGATTATAGGCACATGCCACCACACTTGGCTAATTCTTTTTGTATTTTAAGTAGAGACGGGATTTCACCATGTTGGCCAGGCTGGTCTCAGACTCCTGACCTCAGGTGATCTGCCTGCCTCAGCCTCCCAAAGTGCTGGGATTACAGGCATGAGCCGCTGCACCCGGCCTGAAGTTAATGATTTTGTATTGCCTAGGTCCAAATGTTGAAATCTTTGCTATTCTCAAGTGACTAGAATTAACTTGAGAAATACTGTCTAAGAGAAAAATACCAGATATCCTTAAAGGCATGCTTATTTGTTTTATTATGTAGACTAACTCAACAGAGTAAAAGAATAATTGCGGTGGCTCACGCCTGTAATCCCAGCACTTTGGGAGGCCGAGGCAGGTGGATCACGAGGTCAGGAGTTCAAGACCAGCCTGGCCAAGATGGTGAAATCCCGTCTCTACTAAAACTACAAAAATTAGCCAGGCGCGGTGGCAGGCACCTGTAATCCCAGCTACTCGGGAGTTGGAGGCAGGAGAATCGCTTGAACCTGGGTGGCAGGGGTTGCAGTGAGCCGAGATCGCACCACTGTACTCCAGACTGGGCGACAGAGTGAGACTCTGTCTCAAAAAAAAAAAAAAAAAAAATTGCTAAATTTTCCATCATATATGTATTTTATTTTTGAGTCAGGGTCTCACTTTGTTACCTAGGTTGGAGTGGTGTGATCAGGGCTCACTGCAGCTTCAACCACCTGGGCTTAACCAATCCTCCCACCTTAGCTTCCCGAGTATCTGGGACTACTCGGTGCATGACACCCCACCTGGCTAACTTTTGTATTTTTTGTAGAGACAGGGTTTCACCATGTTGCCCAGGCTGATCTTGAACTCCTGACCTCAAGTGAGCCGCCTTCCTCTGCCTCCAAAAGTGCTGAGATTACAGGCATGAGCCACCGCATCCAGACTTCCACCATATCTATAGATACATATATACGTGTGTGTTTGTGTATGTGTAAAATAACTTCATCCTCCAATAAGTCCCCAGGCCATTTTTTCTGCGGAAATAAGTATGAAGTAATAGGGTACCCAGTAATATTACGAAAGAAAAAAAGAGCATAACCTTTTTCTTGATGTTAGGTTACTCTTGTATAAAGGAAAATCTCATAAGTAAAAAGAATTCTGGAGCCAATTCAGACGATACAAATGTAAAAAATTTTCAGTTACCTAACACCTGAAAACATGTTTGATTTAACCAATTGACTTCTGACCATCACTGTGTGATGTGATCTGCTAAAGTAATCTTTCAGCTGTCAATTTGATGTCTTTTTTTTTTTTTTTTAAGATGGAGTCTCATTCTGTCGCCCAGGCTGGAGTGCAGTGGCGCCATCTCCGCTCACTGCAAGCTCCGCCTCCTGGGTTCACGCCATTCTCATGCCTCATCTTCCCAAGTAGCTGGGACTACAGGCGCCCACCACCACGCCCGGCTAATTTTTTGTATTTTTAGTAGAGACGGGGTTTCACCGCATTAGCCAGGATGGTCTCGATCTCCTGACCTCGTGATCCACCCGCCTTGGCCTCCCAAAGTGCTGGGATTACAGGCGTGAGCCACCGCGCCCAGCTAACGTTTAGGCTTTTTTTTTTTTTTAGAGACAGAGTCTTGCTCTGTTGCCCAGGCTGGAGTGCAGTGGCACGATGGCAGCTCACTGCAAACTCCGCCTCCGGGTTCCCGCCATTCTCCTGCCTCAGCCTCCCGAGTAGCTGGGACTACAGGCGCCCACCACCACGCCTGGCTAATTTTTTTTTTGTATTTTTAGTAGAGCTGGGGTTTCACTGTGTTAGCCAGGATGGTCTCGATCTCCTGACCTTGTGATCCGCCCATCTCGGCCTCCCAAAGTGAACAGCGATACGCATAGAATGATTTGAAACTGTCAGTGTCTCTCTCTTTTTTTAACTTTGGTTCTGTGTTTACCAGATCATGTCTAACAAAGTGCTTCAAAAGTTATTTCTAACCAAATAATATTTAAATCACAGTGTATCTCATTTAAGTACAAATATTTTAAGTTAATAGTTTCCTCAGGAATATTCTGTCTTCTGACACCATCATTTGAATATCACAGTTTGCAAAGAACTTTCCACATATGATGTCATCCATTCCTTCCTACAGCCACTCAAGATAGGTTCTATTCCCATTTTTTTAAAGGTAAGAAAACGAGATTGGTCCTGAAGCCAAGTGTTTCATGACCAAAGCCCACACTCTCCTCATGAAACTGAGAAGGGACAGGCTGTGGAGTGAATCCTTGAAAGCAAGTAATGTTTTAAGTACTATTACAATTTGTAGATTGTGTTTCACAGGCTCCCAATGAGCTAGGAGGGAAATGTTTTTAATTCCATGTGTACTCATTCTGAAGTAGCTGTAAGTATATAAAAACCATATTCATCTACACACTCATTCAAACCTTTATTAAGTACCTACCATATGTACAATCCTGTGTCAAATATTAAGGGAATACAAAGATGAATTTTTAAGTGGTGCCAAATCCCAAGGAGTTTACAATATAATAGTAAAAAGTAATTTAACACGAACTGTAAGAAGAAAATTACAAGTAAACATTTGCCCCTGATGGAGAAAAATGACTTTATTTTTAAATTTAAAGCATAAATTGCCAGTTTGGAAACACTGCTATTACATACACCTGTATTAGTTCATCCTTTTAAAATGATGCTGATTGTTTTTAGAAAAGAAAATGTCTTATGCTGTATTATCTTTATGATTGGCTTCAAATTTTAAAACAAAAATTTGCTTAAAGAAAAAAATATAGATTTATAAAATCAGATTAACACTGTACACAGAGAGATAAAGTGTGTTGGCAATAATATGTAAAAAGTTGAACACAACTGAGTCTAGCAGTGAAGAGTTAAATCTGAATTACTTTGGAGACTTGCCTTAGCCAAGTTTTTATGCACAATTTCATCATATAAAAAACAGGGATACTTGCCCCTAATTTAGATTATAACTCATACATGCCATAATTACTTCCATCTGTAATAATACATAAGGTTAAAAAAGCTAGTATAAAAACTTTCCTAATAATTTACATATCAAAAATAATTTGGACTAGAACTAAGGATAAAAAGAAAAAGGGATGATGGTGTAGACCATTTAACAGTAAACTCTCAGTGCAAAAATAAATGTAAATTTGCAAGTATCCATTTTTTTCTATACTTTTTTTTTTTTTTTTTTTTTTTGAGACGGAGTCTCGCTCTGTCACCCAGGCTGGAGTGCAGTGGCGCGATCTTGGCTCACTGCAAGCTCTGCCTCCTGGGTTCATGCCATTCTCCTGCCTCTGCCTCCCAAGTAGCTGGGACTACAGGCGCCCACCACCACGCCCAACTAATTTTTTGTATTTTTAGTAGAGACGGGGTTTCATCATGTTAGCCAGGATGGTCTCGATCTCCTGACCTCGTGATCCACCCGCCTCGGCCTCTCAAAGTGCTGGGATGACAGGCGAGAGCCACCACGCCCGGCCTTTTTTCTATACTTTTAAAAATGGCTCAGAGCAGCGAAACAAGTTAGAGGATTTATTCTGTGAAATGTATTGCAGAGAAAAAGAATGGGCAAATAGTATAATTAAAAATACTTATTGATTCACACTTTCTAAAATTTTTAAAAAGTAAATCACCAAAGACCAATACTTCTCTCTCCTTTCAATACTAAGCCATTTTTTCCAGTAAAATTAATGAAATAATGTATATTTTTATAACTAATCAGTTTGTGACAGCTGTGGTTCTTACTTTTTAAAAATACAAAATCACAGTTGCAAACAGATAATACACAATGATTTTTAAAACTGAATAGGCAAAGCCTTACTCTAACTGATCAATGACCAATCAGCTGGATTCAGGCTTTTCAGGCTACAGATGACTTTGATCAACAGCCCTGCACATATCAGAGGCGTCCCCACAGATGTTCTAAACACAAATGTGGCTGCTGACACCCTGACACTGCAAACAACAGCAAGGCATAGAGAGGAGGCCTTGATGATTCAGTGTGATTCTTCAACAGGTTTCTCTTCTTCACTTTCTTGATTGGCTTCATCTTTTTCCTTGTAAGAATCCTGGCTGTTGGTATCGATAAAATAATTTTCTTCCCCATTCTCTGTTTCTTCTATTTTTTCTTCTTCATTAAAGCTAGGGGAAGAAATTTATCAATCTTTCAAAGGAAAAATGAGTTGGTTTAAAGGTAAACAAACCCTCTGCAAGTATGCCACCGTGTAGCCAGTCTTCCTCAAGTGTATGAATTCCAATTTGTTACCAAGACAACTCAAAAAAAAGAAAGAAAACGTTATAAAAGTGCCCATTGAGAAATTTAATATTCCTGAAAACTAATTTATTTCAAAATTTGAGTGATTGGTTCTTTAAACTTCATTTGAAAGCATGCTATTATTTTTGTTACTGATGTCATTAAGAAATCTGTTATTCTGCTTTAAAAATAAAATACTTCATGTGAACGTTAATGTGTCAAACATGTTAAAATATCAGTGTGTTTTACAATAGTTCATATGTCTTTTATTATTGGGTAAAAGATCTTTTTAAAACAATATAGAACAAAAAATATATATAGTATAAAATTGTGCCTTTCTGCAGGTAATAATTTTTTCAAAGGTAAGCCATTCAGACATCTTATATATGTTACCTTTCTTTGTCTTCAGTGACACTTTTCGTCTCTTGATTGTTGAAGTACTCAAGTACTTTTCCACTTTGGCCTTTCTTTGAAACAAACTCATCAGATATTCCTAGTGCTTTTAGGGTATTAGAATAATGCTTTTCTGCTGCCATTCTTGCATTTTTCTATAGGAAAGACAAACCTTTTTAGACGAGAATAGAAGACTTTAAATTTTCATCAAAAATATATTAGGCCGGGCGCAGTGGCTCACACCTGTAATCCCAGCACTTTGGGAGGCCGAGACGGGTGGATCACGAGATCAGGAGATCTAGACCATCCTGGCTAACACGGTGAAACCCCGTCTCTACTAAAAATACAAAAAAATTAGCCGGGTGTGGTGGCAGGCGCCTGTAGTCCCAGCTACTCGGGAGGCTGAGGCAGGAGAATGGTATGAACCTGGGAGGCGGAGCTTGCAGTGAGCGGAGATCACGCCACTGCACTCCAGCCTGGGTGACAGGGAGAGACTCTGTCTCAAAAAAAAAAAAAAATGGATTAAAAGTACTGGTGATAATTAAGTTCAGCAGTCACAGTTGTTTGAAAATCTGCATACCCTATGACCAACAATTACACTCCTACACTCCTAGGAATATACCCAGAGAAGATCCCACATATGTGTCCCAAGGGAGGACATGTACAAGAATGTTCAGGATAGTACTGTCCTTCAATAACCCCAAATGGGAAATCACCCAAATACCTATTAGTAGCAGAATGGATAAATAAATTGTGGTCTATTCCTATAATGGAGTGAAATAAAGCAAGGAAAATGAATGAACTACAGTTACATGCCACAACATGGATGGATCTCACAAATATAATACTGAGCAAAAGAAGCAAAGCACTGACAAGTACATATTGTATGATCTATATAAAGTTCAGAAATGGGCAAAACAACTATATTCTTTGAGGATAGGTACACACACTGTAAAATTGCAAAGAAAAACAAGGAAATACTTATCCTGAAAGTTAGAATGGCGGTTACCTCTTGGGGAGAGGTAGAGGGCTGTGATCTGCAAGGGCACATAGGGTTTTTGGGGTGCTAGCAATGGTCTATTTGTTAACATGGGTGGCGGCCACATTAGATTGATCTATAATTATTTTTTATATTGTACCTAGGTTTTATATACTTTTATGACTGTATAAAGATATCTGAAAAAAAAGATTTCATGCAATAATTGTTGTCAGAGGATTTTTCTTTTTCTCTTTTTTTGAAAAAGGGTCTTGCTCTGTCACCCAGGCTGGAGTGCAGTGGTGCAAACACAACTCACTGCAGCCTCAACCTCCTGGGCTCAAGCGATCCTCCCACCTCAGTAGCTGGGACCACAGGCGCGTGCCACCATGCCCAGCTAATTTTTGTATTTTTTGTAGGATGGGGCTTCACTATGTTGTCCAGGATGGTCTTGAACTCCTGAGTTTAAGTGATCCACTGGCCTTGGCCTCCCAAAGTGCTGGGATTACAGGCATGAGCCATGGCACCCAGCCAATTTCTTTTATTTTATGTATCTACTATAATTTTTACTCTTTATAAGCCATATCCCCAATCCATTAAAGATGATAAAAGCACCAGTGTTGTAATTTTTACTCTGTGGAGGAAGCAAGGGATTTAACAAAAAGAATATGAATTTAGAACTGGGTTCAAATCTGTAGAATGTCACTTCCTGGCTTTAAGATCTGTTGGAACTGTGATGACCCTCTCAGCACAGTTCCAGAGAAGGCAGGCTTTATGGAGCCACACAGTGACTCGGTTCACACTAGTGCCTCGACTTTAGCCCATTTTAGCTCCCATGAGTGGATCTGAACTGTTAGAGGGCCAAGAATTGCCCTCTGGACCTCCAACTAAAGCTAGGACCTCCAACTAAAGCAAGCATTCCTAATACTAGGAATGGCCCAGTTCCAATGTACCAACGGCATTCATACTGGGAAGGGTGTGGAGGAGTACCCAGTCTAACCCCCGTATTTAATAAAGAAACCAAGTCTCCCCCGGCCCCTGCCTCAAAGGTGAAATTGATTAAGGTCACAAGGCTAGTGAGTGGTAGAACCAAGTCTCTTGACCATTTCCTAGGTCTTTTATATTACATCATGCTACTTTCTCTAAGTGGTAGTAGTCGTCCTAGAGTTTGAAGGTGACCTAAAGCCTGACTTGAGCAACGTAGTTGTCAGATATTTGCCAAATCTAGTATAATGAGGGGCCATGGAGTCTAGTGTTACACAGGAGAACCCAAAATAGCAAGGACTGATTACAATGGATAAAAGTATCACCAGTGCATTTCCTGACACTCTGGAAAACTGAAAAAGAAGCACTGCTGCTAAAATGCACTCACTGTGAATAACAATAATATTTTTTAGAAAAGTAAGTAAAAACCCATCCAGAGTCTGTGAATATCAACAGACAAGCCTTGGGGAACTGAAAGGAAGGGCAAAATGAGAAATAAGAACTATACCCTAAAGACTACAGAGAAGAATAAAGAAACCCCAAACCTAGCTCTGAATGCATTACCAACAGCATATTCTGACTTCAGCAAATTAAATATATAAGACATTAAAAAGACATTAGTCAAAATTTGTGCCAGTAAGCCTTCATCTGACTTTGGTTTAAAATTCAATTTAACATCTTCTCAGTTAATTAATCCTGTGATTTCCAAGAAACAGGACAACATAGTTTATTCTGTAAAGAATCACAGGCATATTGTGTTAGGGAATCACTCAGCAGCAGTGAGACCACAATTAACTCCTATAAATGGGCAAAGCAAATAGCTGCAAGCAAATTTATTAAAAACCAGCTGTTAATTAGCAACAACAGTTCCAGCAAAATAGACTGCAGCAAAAAATGTACTAAAAAAAAAAGCAATGGTGATTCACTGCCACAGTAACTCTGTATATACTTTTTGAGAAGTTAATGAGAAGACCCCTTGATATCATTCATTGAAAATGAGAATAAATGGAATTGGTGAGAATGGATGATTGCCCCTGTTATAAAGGCTTATTAATTGTCTACCCAGGGTTAACATTTTAGTAGGGGAATGGAAATGGTAAGGTGAAGATATAACGAATGGTTCTGCAAAGAGCAAGGCAGAAAAATCAATCAAACTATTATGATTCAGATAGGAAATAAAGGTTCCACCTGGCATTTCACCATCAAGGATGGTGAAGGGCAGATCCAAAAATTATTTAGGAAGAAAATTTGACAGGTCTCTCAATGACCAGCTGAATGGGCAGGAATTGGGTACACACAGATATGAAGATGAGAACAGTAGGCCAGGTACGGTGGCTCATGCCTGTAATCCCAGTACTTTGGGAGGCCGAGGCAGGTGGATCACTTGAGGTCAGGAGTTCGGGACCAGCCCAGCCAGCATGGTGAAATCCCGTCTCTACTAAAAATACAAAAAAAATTAGCCGGGCATGGTGGTGTGCACCTGTAATCACAGCTACTCGGGAGACTGAGGCAGGAGAATCACTTGAACCCAGGAGGCAGAGGTTGCAGTGAGCCAAGATCACGCCACTGCACTCCAGCCTGTGTGACAGAGTGAGACCCTGTCTCAAAAAAAAAAAAAAAAAAAAAAAAAAAGTGAGAACAGTAGACACTGGTCTCAAACTCTTGGCCTCAAATTATCCTCTCCCCTCAGTTTCCCAAAGTGTTGGGATTATAGGGTGTGAGTCACTGGCCTAATTTTTCTAATATAAAGATATTTCTGGCTGGATGTGGTGGTTCATGCCTGTAATCCCGGAACTTTGAGAGGCTGAGGTAGGCGGATCAAAAGGTCAGGAGTTTGAGACCAGCCTGACCAACATGATGAAACTTCGTCTCGACTAAAAATACAAAAAAAATTAGCCAGGCATGGTGGCACGCGCCTGAATCCCAGATACTCAGGAGGCTGAGGCAGGAGAATCACTTGAACCCGGGACGCAGAGGTTGCAGTGAGCTGAATCCCAGATACTCAGGAGGCTGAGGCAGGAGAATCACTTGAACCTGGGAGGCAGAGGTTGCAGTGAGCTGAGATCGAGCCACTGCACTCCAGCCTGGGTGACAGATTGAGACTCCTTCTCAAAAAAAAAAAAAAAGATATTTCTTAGACAAATAGCACTATAATAAATCATTGCTGCATATGTGTTCAATATTGGTCTTCCCAAATAATACTTCACACTTTCTTTCTTGTTTTATAGTATCATCCATAATGATTCCTTTAATTTAGCATTTATTTACTTTCCTTTTTTTTTTTTTCTAGACCTGTTGGAACAAGCCTCGCATGCCACTAACACAAATATTAGTATTCCCAGGTTATGTACCTGCTCCCTGGAATTGAGGTTAACAGAAAAAAAACCATATCAATCTGACCATTCCCCCAACCTCCAAAACAATCATATTCACAATTTAGTCTCAACACACATCTGTAATTGCTGCAATTGTGTGTCTTGAATGACTACATTTTTCTGTCTTGTTTCTATCTGACTTTAAGGGTCTCAAGGGATTTTCTGATATTCAAAAAGCATTTGTTGAGAAGGGGGCAGGAAAACAATATGATAGATAAAAGAATCACATGAAGACAGTCAGATCTGGGCTTGAATCCTGGTTCCCCTTCTTCTGGTTGTATCATCTAAGCCTCAAGATGTCCCTCATCTGTGAAATAAGAACCTCACAGGAGCAGTGTAAAGGTCAGTTAAGATAAAGCATATAAAGTGCTTAGTGGAGTGCTTGTCTTTCAGCAACCTCTCAAAAAACATTAGAAACCAGCTTCCAAATAGCTTTGTGCAGTTTCCCTCTTAAATGCAAACAGACAACCAAAGATAATCTGAGGAAAGCTTCTAATATGATAGACAAGCGGCTAAAAAAGAGAAAAAGGAACTTGAAGGAAACTGAGACAATATCACCAGTATGCTCAGAGATATAAAAGATAGACTGGGTGTGGTGGCTCACACCTGGAATCCCGGCACTTTGGAAGGCCAAGAAAGGAGGATTTCTTGAGCCCAGGAGCTTGAGACCAGCATGGACAACACAGTAAGACCCCTGTCTTTACAAAAAATACAAAAATTAGCGTGGCATGGTAGCTTGTGCCTGTAGTCCTAACTACTTGGGAGGCTGAGGTGGGAAGATCGCCTGAGCCCAAGGGGTTGAGGTTGCAGTGAGCCGAGATCATGCCACTGCGCTCCAGCCTGGGACAGAGTAAGACCCTGTCCCAAAAAAAAAAAAAAAAAAAAAGTACTGCACCCATGAAAAATACCAAAGGAATATTTAATAATTGGGAAGCATTCTGGAAATTATGTCATTTTTCATTAGGTAAGCAAAAAATGCAGATTTGGAAGATAAATTTGAGGAAATCTTCTAGAACTAGAATAAAATAACAGTGATTTTAAAAGAAATACAAGAAATGTAGATAAATCCAGGTTAATATCTAACTAATCCCCAGTATAACAGTGAAAAAGGTCCTAAGATGTTGCTTATGCCAGAGGCCTGGAGCAGGGGTCGCTATCACGAACTAAGTACAGGTCTGTGGCCTGTTAGGAACCAGGCTGCACAGCAGGAAGTGAGCAGTGGGAGGGTGAGCACTATGGCCTGAGCCCTGCCTCCTACGGCGTTAGATTCTCACAGGAGGGTGACCCCTATTGTGAACTGCTCATGCCAGGGATCTAGGTTGCAGGCTCCTTATGAGAATCTAATGCCTGATGATGTGAGGTGGAACAGTTTCATCCTGAAATGATCCATTCCCCCATCCATCCACCCCACCCCACGCAACCCTGGTCTGTGGAAAAATGGTCTTCCATAAAACCAGTCTCTAGTGCCAAAAAGGTTGAGGACTGCTGACCTAGAGAGAAACCATTCCAAAGTGGAGCAGGACACTTGTGGGCTCCAGGGGAGGAAAGGAACTGATGAATTACCAATGTGTTTAACTGTTTGAGGGGGATTTTTGAGAGCTAACAGAAAAGCTTAAGAATAATAATCATACATACATTGGTGGGGAATGAGGGAAGGTGGGGGGAGGACCAAACAAAATTAGTAATTATTAACACAAGAAAAAAATTTTGTAAAGGAAATGTGATGGGCCAGTCACGGTGGCTCACGCCTGTAATCCCAGCACTTTGGGAGGCCAAGGCAGGCAGATCATCAGGTCAGGAGTTCGAGACCAGCCTGACCAACATGGTGAAACCTTGTCTCTACTAAAAAATACAAAAAAATTAGCCGGGCGTGGTGGCGCGCACCTTTAATCCCAGCTACTCAGGAGGCTGAGGCAGGAGAATGGCTTGAACCCAGGAGGCAGAGGTTGCAGTGAGCTGAGATTGTGCCACTGTACTCCAGCCTGGGTGACAGAGCGAGACTCTGTCTCAAAAAAAAAAAAAAAAAAAAAGGAAATGTGATGATAATAATATAGGGCTCAGCTGCCAACATTGTTTACTAAGTTATAACAATGAATTCTGACCTAACTGTGATACAGCTGACTGGGAAACGGAAGGATGGAAAGATGCTGAAAGGGTAGGTAAGTGTGCTTCCGAGAGGACGTGTTAAAACAGCTAAATCCTCACCTACCATATCAATAAGCTAGTAGATAGAGTCTGTAATGAAAAAGATAAAAGAACAGTTGAAAGAATGTTACTGAACAATGAAATACCACTTTGTACCCACTAGGAAGGCTATAACAAAAAGACAAAAGCTAGGTGCAGTGGTTTATGCCTGTAATCTCATCAACTTGGGAGGTGGAGGTGGGAGGATCACTTGAGGCCAGGAGTTCAAGACCAGCCTGGGCAATACAGTGAGACCCAGTCTCTACAAAAAATAAAATTAGCTGGGCATGATGATGTGGGCCTTTGTCTCAGCTACTGGGGATGCTCATACTGGGGATCATTTGAGCCCAGGAGTTCAAGGTTCCAGTGAGCTATGATTGTACTACTGCACTGGCCTGGGCAACAGAGTGAGACCCTGCCTCTAAAAATATTTTTCTAAAAAAACCAGACAGACAATAACAAGTGCTGGTGCTATTCACAACAGCAAAGACATGGTATCAACCCAGCCCATCAGCAGTGGATTGGATACAGAAAATATTTTACACATATACCATGGAATACTACACAGCCATAAAAAAGAATGAAATCATGTCCTTTGCAACAACATGGATGCAGCTGGAAGCTATTATCCTAAACAAACTAAAGCAGAAACGGAAAACCAAACATCCCATGTTCTCACTTACAAGTGGGAACTAAACACTGGGTACACATGGAAATAAAGATGGGAACAACAGACACTGGAGGATATAAGAGGGAGAGTGGAGGGAGGAGGGCAAGGGTTGAAAACCTACCTATTGGGGGGAGGAGGGCAAGGGTTGAAAACCTACCTATTGGGTACTATGTTCATTACCTGGGTGATGAGTTCAATCATACCCCAAACCCCAGCTCACACAATATACCCTTTTTTTTTTTTTTTTTTTTTTTTAGATAGAATTTTGCCCTTGTTGCTCAGGCTGGAGTGCAATGACACAATCTCAGCTCACTGCAACCTCCACCTCCCAGGTTTTAGCAATTCTCCTGCCTCAGCCTCCCAAGTAGTTGGGACTACAGGCACGCAAAACCATGCCTGGCTAATTTTTGTATTTTTAGTAGAGATGAGGTTTCACCATGTGGGCCAGGCTGGTCTCGAACCCCTGACCTTAGGTGATCCACCTGCCTCGGCCTCCCAAAATGCTGGCTGGGATTACAGGCATGAGCCACGGCACCTGGCATACCCTTGTAACAAACCGGCACATATACCCCTTGAATTTAAAATAAAAGTTGAAAAAATAAATAAATAAATAAACAAATAAATAAGAAAAACCCAGAAGCAGTGTAAAAAGCAAAGACAAAAAACTTGCAGTTCAGAGCTGGAGATAATGTCTTTGAGCCAAAAGCCAATCACTTTATGATTATAATGTAGAACAGCTTAAAATGATTTTCCCCCCTAAAGTTGAAATAAAGATGTTAAAAAAATCCATCCCTTAAAATGAAAGGCATTATATAAAATTATATCTAGATCAGTGAGCAAAAAGATTACGTAACTTTGAGAGACTATAATGTGCAGATTCACCCACAATACATGTCCACTGTCCTCAATGAGTCACTGGCAAGTACAGTTCTGTAACTATGCTCATCTGTTACAGGTAAATTCTCCAACTGTCTATTGTCCAATTATAACAGCTTCAAATTCACAATTTAGAACCTGTAACCTCCAGTGATTTTGTCCATTGTTAAGCCATGTCACCCATACAGATGCCTCCCCTATGGGACAAAGGAGAAGATGACCTAAAATTGACAAATTTCCCTTAAGGGAAAGGTTGTAAAACTGGGCATAAACTTAGTAAATCAGGGTCCACTGTCCGTAAGACTAGTTTGTTTTTCCTATAGAAAGGAAGTTCTTTTAGTAATTGCAGAGAAGATTGAATTACAGACTCACTTAAAAAAAAAACTGGCAGAAATAACTCTGATTCAATCAGCCACTTTGTTTCATTTTTTTAATTCTTCAAAGACCTCCAAGTGATATCATGAAGCCTCATTTTAATATCTAACCAAGTTTGTACTGAAAAAAGACCAGCCATTAGAAACCAGCTTGCAAAATTATTTTATGAACTACTGGATTGACATGTCATTTATCAAACTTATGTGCTTCATCAAAAAGATTCAATGTTCAGATTATTTTTTTGAGATGAGGTCTTGCTACACTGCACAGGTTGGACCAAAACTCTTGGGCTCAAGCAATCTGCCCACTTCAGCCTCCCAAGTAGCTGGGACTACAGGTGCACACCACTACACCTGGCTAAATGCTCAGATTTAAGCAAAATTACTCATTGGCTGATATGATGAAGCCAACACAAACAACAATAATGTATCTCAACAGTTACATAACACATAAGAAAAATGGACTGTAAATTTAGGAGCTAAAGCTGTAAAAACAAAACAAAACAAAACAAAACAAAAAAACTGACAATAGCTCTTAAATTCCAATAAACACAACCTGAGCAACTCTTTCAAATAGCAGTGGCCTCTTTTTTAATTTTTCTTCTCTTTCTTCTAGTTCTCGTTGGTATTCTCTCATCCTTTCCTTTTCGCTCTTTCTAAAATTAAATAAAAGCAATGGAATTTTAAAAGATCATCTAAGAAATAAGAACTTACATATGTAACATTTAACTTATCAACTTGTACAAAGTCAATAAAAAAAAAGAAATAACATTTAGCTTAGCTGACAAATCAGAAATTATGAGCACAGTTCACAGTTTACCTCGATTCCTCTTCTATACTGGTTAATTCTCATGGAATGCAGAATAAAATCCTAGGTTCTCAGATCACACATATTATGCTCTAGGAATAGTCTGGACACTTTAATTTCTGAAATCCTCAAGGCATAAATATATTAAGGGACTTCAAACTGACCTGAAGAGATGAATGAAAGCCCTCTTGTCTCATTTATAAGTGTATAAAACCAAGAAAATTTTGGAACAAATTAGCTATCTTCTCTGTAAGGAATTTCTTCTGAAAACAAGATCTTGCTCTTATTTATTATTATTATTTTATTGTTGTTGTTATTTATTTTTTGTTTTGAGATGGAGTGTCATTCTGTTGCTCAGGCTGGTGCAGTGGTGCAATCTCAGCTCACTGCAACCTCTACCTCCTGGGTTCAGCCTCCTGAATAGCTGAGATTACAGGTGTGCACCACCACGCCTGGCTAATTTTCTGTATTTTTAGTAGAGATGAGGGTTTCACCATGTGGCCAGGCTGGTCTTGAACTCCTGACCTCAGGTGATCTGCCTGTCTCGGCCTCTCAAAGTGCTGGGATTACAGGCATGAGCCATTGCGCCTGGCCTATTATTTTTGAGACAGGTTCTCTCTCTGTTGCCCAGGCTGGAGTGCAGTGGTGCAATCATGGCTGACTGCAGCTTTGACTTCCTGGGCTCAAATGATCCTCCCACCTTAGCCTCTTGAGTAGGTGGAACTACAGGGGCATGCCACCACACCTGGCTAATTTTTTTAAATTTTTTGTAGAGATGGGGGTATCATTATGTTTACCAGGCTGGTCTCAAACTCCTGGGCTCAAGCAATCTTCCTGCCTTGGACTCCCAAGGTGCTGGGATTACAGATATGAGCCATGGCATCCAGCCTTTGCTGTTATTTTTTTCCCCTAAATAAGATCTCCTACAGGTTAGTGGCAAAGTTAATTCAATGGGAGCAAGTCAAAGGAGAAGTAAAGAGCATGGGAATATAACATAAAGAGAAACAGGAACCAAAATATATAAATTTACCATAAGTGTTCTCACTGTTTGAGCAAGATCCTATAATAAATTAAACTACACTATTTTCTCTATGTAAGATATAATTGCTACCAAGATAATAAGATTAATGGATTGGGGAAAATAATTATATTTTTAAATGATAATTAGTCTTAATTATACACAAGTTGGTGTTATGAAAAAGCTATTGTCCAGGCGCAGTGGCTCATGCCTGTAATCCCAGCACTTTGGGAGGCCGAGGTAGGCAGATCACCTGAGGTCAGGAGTTTGAGACCAGCCTGGCCAACATGGCAAAACCTCATCTCTACTAAAAATACAAAAATTAGCTGGGCGTGGTGGTGAGCACCTGTAATCCCAGCTACTCTGTAGGCTGAGGCAGGAGAATCACTTGAACTCGGGATCCAGCCTAGGTGACAGAGCGAGACTCTGTCTCAAAAAATAAATAAATAAATAAAAAATAAAAAGCTATTAATAGTTTACTTCCTAAGGGTAAGTAATCTATTTCTAAGAAACATTATGCTCAAGTTCATCAAATTAAGCTCCCTTTATCAATGGATTAAGGCTAAATTATAAAAGAATACTCATTGTAATTAAAAGCACATAGGCATATTTAGAAATCAGATTAAAAAGTAATAAATCATATTACTTACCTGGCTTTGAGGGAGATATTTTCCTACTTAAACATCAACATTTTTATGTGCAACATCTGGAACACTGGTTTTCAAACTTTGTACTGCAGAATTCTAGTGAAGGGGTTCTAAGGATTCCGTGAATATTTTTATATTGAAACTAACAAAATGCAACACATACTACTAAACATTAACATATGTGCTAATGAACACATCACATAACCGATGTTTAACGTGTTAATTTGTGCTATCGGATTTCATACAAACCTTAGAACAAAGCTCTTTGATATATCTGTTTACTGCAATCAAAAATAATATAAACAACAAGATCAGATATTGGTATAAGATTATAACCATTAACTAAGGCCACAATAGAAAATGTCTGTATTCATCAACATAGCTTCATGGTTCTCACCATAAAGGTGAGTATATATGTTGGTTCTCACCATGAGGTGAGTGTGTGTGTGCTAAACATAAGTAACTGATGACAATTTAAATCCATAAGCTAAAACACTAATGCTATTTTCAATCTGCTCATATTTTACTATCTACTGATTTAAAAAAAAAAGAAAGTTTGAAAACCAGTGGTCTGGAGATTCAAGATTTTTTCATGATACCTGAGACATTTTACTCTGGATTTAGATATTTGAGCTAAACTTTGATGTGAGTCATAAGCCTTAGCCCGGGTTGTCAGGAGTTTCTGCAATTCTTTCATTCTTTGCTTCTGTTTAGTTAGGATCCGATTTCTCTCTTCTTCCAACATTTTCTTTTCCTCAAGTGATCTCCTGAGGGTAACAAACTAAGGCTTAATCCACTTTAAGCCAATGAGAATGTTGTTTAGCAAAGATTTAACATGGGATAATTTGAATTTTGATAATTCAAAATTTGAAAAAAGGCAACCTTTTGAAAAGGATCTGACCTGTAAAACTAGAAATATTTATTTATTTATTTATTTATTTATTTATTTATTTTTGAGATGGAGTCTCGCTCTGTCACCCAGGTTGGAGTGCCATGGCGTGATTTCGGCTCACTGCAAACTCTGCCTCCTGGATTCAAGCGATTCTCCTGCCTCACCCTCCTGAGTAGCTGGGATTACAGGCACCCACCACCACGCCCAGCTAATTTTTTGTATTTTTAGTAGAGATGGGGTTTCACTATCTAGGCCAGGGTGGTCTTGAATTCCTGACCTTGTGATCCATCTGCCTCGGCTTCCCAAAGCACTGGGATTACAGGTGTAAGCCACCGTGCCCGGCCAGGTAAAACTAGAAATCTTAAGACTAATATTTTCTAATCCTCCAAAATTTATAAATGAAAAATACATTCATTTCTTAGAATACCCTCTGACAAAATATCATATATTATATGTAAAATATCTTATAGACACAATAATAATTTCTAAGTATTTTCAAATGTACCAACATAAACTCCACAGAGCTGCATACACTCATCTGGCAACCATGAGTCAGTCAGTACTGTGTCCTAGTTACTTACCTTACGGCTTGTTCTCGTCCTCTGGAAGATACCGTGGGCACTGGAGGGTTGCAGTTACAAGGCACAGGCTTTACACCTGCACATCTTACTGGTGACTTACGCCTTGGAGACAAATAAGGCCAACGTGTTTCTTTTAAATTTTCTTCATCTGCTTCGATGTCTGCCAAAATTTTTTCTCTTTTAATAGATGCATGTGGAGATGCCCGAAGATCAAATGGTTTACACACCGTTAAGAGTTTTGGAGACTTGTGCTCTGAGAGGTGTTTCTGGTATCTCTCAGGAAGGTCCTCAAAATCAGGAGTCGGGCACCTAACCTTGTGTTTATACTTCAACTTTACAACCTGTTCAGGACACCTGGGGTTCCTGCCTCCGCAAGCTGACCTACAAGGCAGAGGAGATGAGTTCTGTAAATGCTCCTGGGCTCTCAGCTGTGTCCTAAGGTTTCGATAGAGCTCTCCTTCTTTTAACTTGTCATTGGTAGTTGAACCATAAGTAGATCGAGGAATGGGTCTGGCTTTAAATCGATTTGTTTTCTTTTTATACTTAAGAAAGTCTCTCAGCTGCTTTTCCCGGGCTGCTCGCTTCTGTTCCTCCCTTGCTATAAATTTAAATGGCTTTTGCGAGGCCAAAAGAGCTTCTTTGTTTTTCTCCTTCAGAGACCTTCTCCGTTCTTCTTTTTGCTTGACTAAATCATGGTAAAGGGGGAGAAAGACAGATGCAGGAACTGGATTGGCTCGGAATTTCTTCTTACACTCTGGATCCTCTTCTTGTTTTTTGAGCAGTTTATGTACCATTTCGATATCTGATTTAGATTTCATGGACTCTTCTTTTTTCTTCTGTTCTCTTATCATCATTTGAAAAGGCTCCGGTACTGTAATCGTGGGCACCCATTCTTTTCGTTTCTTCCTTGTTTTTTCAGCTGCGTGGAAGCCAGTATCTTTACAGTGAATATAATCTTCAACACAAAAGTCTGTCCACATGTTGTTGATGAGCTCCTTAGCATAGGTCATCATTCTGTTTTTCCTAGGATACTCTTTTTCTAGGTTGGGTAACTCCTCTTCAGAGGAGGACACGTACAAGGAGGAAGACTGGCCTAAATCAGGCTCTGAAAATGATGTCATTAATGAGACAGGGTGATAGGAGTTCTTTTCTGATACAGATCTAAATGAGAAGAATAACTATGTTATACTTTCAGTTGTATGTGACCAAATATGAAAATTAAGAGTTACATATTTTCTTTTTTTTTCTGAGACAGAGTCTCACTCTGTTGCCCAGGTTGGAGTGCAGTGGTGTGATCTCGGCTCACTGCAACCTCCACCTCCCAGGTTCAAGCAATTCTCCTGTCTCAGCCTCCCTAGTAGCTGGGACTACAGGCATGTGCCACCATGCCCAGCTAATTTTCTGTATTTTTAGTAGAGACGGGATTTCACCATGTCACCCAGGATGGTCTCAATCTCCTGACCTCATGATCTGCCTGCCTCCGCCTCCGCCTCCCAAAGTGCTGAGATTACAGGCATGAGCCACTGTGCCCAGCAAAGAGTTACATATTTTCTAAGATCAGGGTATAATCAGAAGAGAGGAGCTGGACAGGGCTTGTAAGAATTATCACTTTTATTTGGAATAGAGCTGGGCAATGCCCATAAATTATCCACTTTTGATTCCTTCATTTTACAGAGAAGGAACCTGAGATGGCAGAGGCTCCTTGTGTCTAACCTCTATTAAATTCTCCCCACACTTTCCAGAGTCACTGTCCTGAAGCATAGATCTGATCATGTCATTCCCCTGCTTGAAACTTTTTGATAATTCCTCACTGCTATGAAGTCAAGCCTAGATTACAAGCCCTTCGAGACTGGCACATATCTTTTCAGTCTTACCCCTCACCACTGGCTACCCCAATCTCCATTCTGCATTCATATTCAGTCCTGTGAAGTTTCTCACACACGATATGATTTCTCATGCCATCTTGCCTTTGCACACATGGTTTCTACTGCCTAGAAGGCCAATACTTATTCTTCCTCCAAGACTGAACTCAGATGTGACACTTTAGTGGAAAATTCTGGCCTGCATCCCTCTGAAAGCTTGGCATGACCAACTGCTTCTTCCTCTGTAACACTCTGTTACATCATGCTGTAATGCAATTTTTGGTTCTCAGCTAGTCTCTAAGCTCCTTGAAGGCATCTTGTTTTTGACTCCTCAGTGCCCAGGCATAGTCTGGCACACAGGAGACATGCAAGCATCGCTGACTGACTAGATGTGTAAGTCTCAGAGCAGGTGAGTTCACAGCAGAAATGGGTCTTGAAATTGCAGACTATCTTGAAAACATAAATCAGATTCATGTCTCCTAGTCCTGAACTCTTTGTACTAAATCTTTAATGAGCTCATGTTAACCCACATATTATAAAGAGCTTTTAAAATTAAACTTTAATATTTACCATTTAAAATGGCCCAGACTAAGTATTTTGATACATGCCCTCAGTTCTATGGGTGGGTCAGAGAGAAAAGACCAAATGGCCACCAAATGACCCTCAAGCAAAAGGTCACCCAGTAAGCTGATAAGCCATTAAACATTTTGAATAAAATCCTACCTCTGTATATCGTTGGGAGTACAAAGGGCTATTTAAGAGAAAATATTATGAAATAACTTTGTTCTGTCCTTTTAAGGATATATTTTATTTTATACTCCACAAATAACATTGAGTTACAAGCTTACCTGGAAGAGTCACTAAGAGAGTCTTCCCTGATGACCAGTGGCTGAACTTCCTTTAAATGTAATTTATCCTGGTACATTTTCTCTAATTTTGCCATAGTTTCTATGTGGGCAGCCTTCAACTCTTCTACTTTCTTGAAATACTCCTCATTAGAGTGGTGAATATCTGGAAAGTTCACAAAGTCCTCATAGCTTATCGGTGCATGTTCATCCACCCCAGAAAAGCTGGTGTTCAAATCAGCCTGGTGGGGAGAAAACACTTGTTATATGGTGACTGGAGCTGAAAGACAAATTAAGCTGACACTGATCCAAAATGCTGCTTCTTGAAGAGTCTACCTAGTTAGTTATACATTAATTATAGGCTATGCATATAGAATGAGTTATAGGTTATTTGTGGGCTATGTACATTTTCCCCAGTGATATTTTAAGAACAAGAGGGAGCAAGACCAAACTGTCAGAAAATAAATGTTATTTAATCCATTTGATAAAGGATGGTTCGATTCCCAGATCAACCAACAAAAGGTATAATAGGATAGAACCCAACAACCCTTTACAAAGTATTTCTATAAGGAGCCTCCTGAGTTGTAAGTTTTAACTGAGATGAAGAGGAACACAGTTCTTCCTGCTGTAAACCAGGCAACCACAGCCCAATGCTCTCCCTCCAGCTGCGCTCCTGCAGTGTGGCTCCAAGGACTGCCAGTGGAGAGAAGGCAGGGAAATAGAGGGAATGGGGGCAGGGACAAAGTTCTCAGTGGCTTATCAAGGAGCCAGGGAGAAGCCCTCCTCACAGTGGGGCAAGACTTTGGGAGGGAGTAAGAGGACATGGGAGGGGGTAGGAGGGACTTTCAGGGTAGCTGCTCCTGTAGGCACAAAAGCAGTAGCTCCCATGGGTGACCGGGACTTTAGGATGACAACAAAGCAAAGAAGAAAAAATGGTGTAATTATTCAACATACAGATCATGTTTAGAAGGGTCTGACTTGCCTTTCTCCCTCACTCCCTTTACATACCTTTCAGTTTTTTTGTTTGTTTTTTTTTTTTTTTTTTTTTTACGAGCCGGAGTCTCACTCTGTCACCCAGGCTGGAGTGCTGTGGCACGATCTCAGCTCACTGCAACCTCTGCCTTCTCCTGCCTCAGCCTCCCAAGTAGCTGGGATTACAGGCGCACGCCACCACACCCAGCTAATTTTTGTATTTTAGTAGAGACGGGGTTTCACCATGTTGGCTAGGCTGGCCTTGAACTCTTGACCTCAGGTGATCTATTTGCCTCGGCCTCTCAAAGTGCTGGGATTATGGGCATGAGCCACTGTGCCCTACCCTTTGAATTCTTTTAATTGAAGCAACTAAAGAGATAAAACTCCATTTTCTCCATAAATATAAAATTTTTATTATGTTCTCAGTTGAGAAACAGTTGAAATTATTTATGATACTATGCATAAAAGGCTGCCAACCACGGTTTTAAATTTAGCCTACTGTCTGGAACAGATGCAAAATGAAACAATTTTGCTACGGAAAATTATAGATCCAATCTGATAAGACTCTAGAAAATAAATCTGTTTAGCTTCTCTCAAAAGAAAAATTCAGAAGAGTCAATTATAAATAGTAGTTATAGATGTGTTGTTTTTGTTTCCCACTGGAGGCTTCTCAGAAGACATGGTTTTTTTTTTTTTAATGGGCTAAAATCAGTGTACAAGAGGACAGTGTTGTACTACTTGGGGTAACTTAAAGAAAACAAATTTTAAAAAATCAGTCTTCAGGGGCCAGGCACGGTGGCTCACGCCTATAATCTCAGCACTTTGGGAGGCCAAGGCAGGCGGATCATGAGGTCAGGAGATCGAGACCATCCTGGCTAACATGGTAAAACCCTATCTCTACTAAAAATACAAAAAATTAGCCAGGCGTAGTGGCGGGCACCTGTATTCCCAGCTACTCGGGAGGCTGAGGCAGGAGAATGGCGTGAACCGGGGAGGCAGAACTTGCAGTGAGCTGAGATCAGGCCACTGCACTCCAGCCTGGGCGACAGAGCGAGACTCTGTCTCCAAAAAAAAAATCAGTCTTCAATAGAACTTATATGCAGAAATTTGCTACCAACAACTCTGAATCAGAGAACTGCTTTAAGTATGTCAAACAATTCAATTAAGAGAATTCTCTGATATCTTCTGCTGTTTCCTTATGTGCTTCTCACCATAAACTTCTTATCTGTAGGATGACTACTTTGTGAATTTCCTCATTCATTAAATATTTGGGGGCCATCCTGCAATCAGCTAGCTGCTAAAAGGTACGTCAGATTTTTTTTAAATTCTACCTTTGAGGCCAGGCACAGTGGCTCACACCTGTGATCCCAGCACTTTGGGAGGCCAAGGCAGCCAGATCACTTGAGGTCAGGAGTTTGAGACCAGCCTGGTCAACATGGTGCAACCCCCTCTCTACTAAAAATACAAAAATTAGCCAGGCGTGGTGGCACGTATCTGTAGTCCCAGCTACTTGGGAGGCTGAGGCGGGAGAGTCACCTGAACCCAGGAGGTGGAGGTTGCAGTCAGCCAAGATCGTACCACAGCACTCCAGCTTGGGTGACAAAGCAAGACTCTGTCTCACTTAAAACAAACAAACAAAAACTCTACCTTTGAGAAGTTTCCAGCTAGCTTAGGAAAGGACATATATATAAATAATTGACAGCTGACTTAGAATGAGACCGAACACCTGATTCCTGCCCACAAGCTACTTCCAGCTAAGCGGGGAGACAGATGTATGTCACAATGTCAGACACTAAGAGACAGAGGCACAATTCACAGAGGTGAGCCAGACTGGAGACACATGGTTGGATGAGGACAAAGTTTGCCAGATCAGGCAGGCAGTAAAAAAGGAATAAATAAATCTGAGGCATAGTGCTAGAACATCCATCACCAGGAAACACGTGGATAAATGTCTGGAGACCTGGTGAGAAGGCTGGGCTGGAGAGCAGATACAGGAAACACCAATCCACACAGAAGTAGCAGGTGCAGCCTTGGTTATGGACGAGGCTGCCTGGAGGGAGTGTCAGCAACAAGAGATGAGAGGACCTTAGAATGGAGATGTTGGAGAACACCAACATTTAAATATTCAGCGGAAGGAGGACTAATACGAGGTAGAGAGTGGCATGAGAGATACAAAGACCAACTGATAAGGGTCTTTGGAGCCTCTGATTGAGCATTCCGACACCACATCTGTAATTTTTCTCCTAAGCCATGAGAACACTCCAAACTAAAAGTTATTTAACTCTCACCCAATGCTTTCACCTTTATAGGGTCAAAAGGGGGCTGAAACCAGGTGACCAGTGACCAGGAGCCAGTGGTAGACAGGAAATGGAGGGAGCTTTTGTTTGGTTTGAGTTTGGAAGATAGGGGAAGACTTCCTGGAGGAGGTGATATTTGAGATGAGTCATAAAGAATGGAGGCCAGGTGTGGTAGCTCATGCCTGTAATCCCAGCACTTTGGGAGGCTGCAGTGGGAGGACTGCTTGAGGCCAGGAGTTGCAGACCAGCCTGGGCAACACAGCGAGACACCATCTCTACAAATTTTTTTAAAAAAATTAGCTGGATGTGGGGGCTGAGGTGGGAGGATAACTTGAGCCCAGGAGGTTGAGGCTGCAGTGAGCCGTGAGCACGGCACTGCACTTGAGCCTGGGCGACAGAGTGAGACCTCGTATCAAGAAAAAAGAAGGCTGGGCGCGGTAGCTCACGCCTGTAATCCCAGCACTTTGGGAGGCTGAGGTGGGTGGATCACTTGAGCTCAGGAGTTCAAGACCAGCCTGGCCAACATGGTGAAACCCCTTCTCTACTAAAAATACAAAAATTAGCCAGGCATGGTGGCATGTGCCTGTAGTCCCAGCTACTCGGGGGGCAGAGGCAGGAGAATCGCTTGAACCTGGGAGGCAGAGATTGCAGTGAGCTGAGATCAAGCCATTGCACTATAGCCTCAGCGACCAAGCAAGACTCAGTCTCAAAAAAAAAAAAGAATGGAGAAACCTATAGCATCACAGAGTGTTTATGGGAAAGGGAGGAAGTACCCTAGACAAAGGAAATGGCATTAGCAAATGCGCAGGCTGGGGTTGGGGAGGCTGTGCATAGCAGAGGGCAAGGTGCACATAGCTGCCGGATAAAAGGAGAGGAAAACCCATAAAGCAGTTTTGGGAAGTAAACCTAGAAAGGGAGGTTAGGGCAAGCAAGAAGGAGTTTCCATCTCCTGTCTACCACTGGCTCCTGATTACTGGTCACCTAGTTTCAGCCCCCTTATGACCCTTCAAAGATGAAAGGGTTGGGTGGGAGTTAAATAACTTTTAGTTTGGAGTGTTCTCACAGCTTAGGAGAAAGATTTCAGATGTGATGTCGGGATACTCATACAAGCCTGGGCTCTACACTTAGCAATGTGATGTGGGCATGAACTTCTTGAACATCAGCTTTAAGATACATAAAGTAGGTATGCCAGGTGTTAAACTAGTGTCTCTCAGCTCCAATGCCACCCTTCTCGACTCTGCTTTGCAATGCCAGAGCTGGAACTCTGCAAACCACACTTCTGCTTTGCCAGTGCTCCTCATCAGACTCTGCTAAAAGTAGAGTTAGAGGGAGATACAAGGCTAGAGGAGAAAGAAGGGACTTACTCCTTTCTGTTAACGCTCTGTCTGCTTCCTGTCTGCTTGTGTCAGTCTAGCAATGGTTCTTCATCTGGGCAGCAGCAGTTCGTTTTAGTAGCAGTGTCTGAATCCAGTATGCAGTTTTCACTCGAAAAATCAACAGAATTGGCCAGGCGCAGTGGTTCATGCCTGTAATCCCAGCACTTTGGGTCATTTGAGGTCAGGAATCCGAGACCAATCTGGCCAACATGGTGAAACCCCATCTCTACTAAAAACACAAAACTTAGTCGGGTATGGTGGTGCATGCCTATAATCCCAGCTACTCGGGAGGCTGAGGCAGGAGAATCGCTTGAACCCAGGAGGCGGAGGTTGCAGTGAGCCAAGATCGCACCACTGCACTCTAGCCTGGGTGACAGAGTGAGGCTCCATCTCAAAAAAAAAAAAAAAAAAGAAACAAAAATCCACAGAATTACTTCAAGGCCTTTGCACTTGCTGTTCCCTCTCCCTAGGATGCTTTTCCTCCAGATATCCACATGACCCACTTGCTCACTCCTTCAGGTCTTTATGTAAATGTCATCTTCTCAATAAGGTCTTCCCTGACTCTCCTATTTAAAATTACAACTCCTCCCAGGACTCACTGTCAGCCCCCTTGTCTTATTTTTCCCAGAAGTACTCATCACCATTGACGTCCTACATATCTGTACTTGATTGTGTATTATATGCCTGCCCCTACCAAAAAGTAAACATTACAAAGGCAAGAATTTGCCAGACGTGATGGCTCAGGCCTGTAATCCCAGCACTTTGGGAGGCTGGGGCAAGTGGATTGCCTGAGCTCAGGAGTTTCAGACCAGCCTGGGTAACACATCAAGGCCTCATCTCTACAAAAAATACAAAAAATTAGCTTGGTGAGGTAGTATGCACCTGTAGTCCCAGCTAGTTGGGGGGCTGAGGTGGAAGGATCACCTGAGCCCAGGAGGTTGGCGCTGCAGTGAGCTATGATGGAGGCAGTGCACTCCAGCCTGGGTAACAGTGTGACCCTGTCTCAAAAAAACAAAACAAAACAAAAAGAAAGGCAAGGATTTGTCTGCTTTGTTCAATGTTGTGTCCCCAGTGTCTAGAAAAGTACCTGGCTAATGGCAGATGTTCAAGGAATATTTGCTGAATGAATGAATGAATGTACAGAAAAAAAAAAAAATTTCACCTTGGGAAGAGGGCAGTTACTCCTTCCCAAAAGAATGAACCATGCAAAGAAATGCTGGCTGCTCTAAAGAGCTATATTCCACTAAGTATTAAGAAAAAGGTCTATGTTCCAAAAACTATAATTAAAACAGGGAGGGTATTCCAAAGAACTGTTTTTAAGCAAAAGAATCTATGCGTTCTCATTCATTCTTTTAGAATATCTCTTAAAAATCATGTCATAGCAGTCATTTACACAAGAAGGATCAAATTTATTTGGACCTGGAAGAACCGTTTGAAAACCATATAGAAGAATGAGTAGCTTCTGAAAGATGCGGCAGGTCTGATAAATTATACTTATGTACTGATTTTGCACTGGATCCATTCTGTTTTCAGCTTAATACTGTTAACACTAGCTGTTCACTTTTCAGATAAACTGATCTCACAGTGTTTAATCTAAAACAGATGAATGGATAGTAAATGACCTCCAATTCTAATTTAATCTTTAATTGTCTCCACTGAGAAAATATTTAGTATACAAAATAACCTAGGCCATAGACATTATTTTTCCAAGAGCCTAAAATAGCATCCTCTCCCTTTAATCGGCTTTTTGTGGAATGTTGTAAATGCAGCCACCAGATTAGAGGATAATCTTCCCTAGATTGGCTTGACCCATTTAGATAATGAATCCTTCCAGCACCTGTTGCTTTATTAGTAATCAGCACCCATGAAGAATTATTTGTGCTGCAGCCTATATGGTTACATCTGCAATCTGTAATTTTTGAAAAAAATTTTTGCGCTGAATTTGTGAAGAATGAGAGAGATCTACATGTACTAACATGGGTAAACTCCTAATAAATAAGAAAAAAAGCAAGTTGCAGAACTATCTCCCTCTCTCTGTCTATATATATATATACATATTTATAGTATGTACTGTATATTAAAATATATGGAGGAGACAGAAAAATGGCCAGAGAATAGAATACATATCAATTTTGAAACAGTGGCTACCATTAGGGAGGGAGTAGGTATTCATATTTTCTCTTTTGGGGGAGAGTTGTTAAAAGGACCTAAGCATCACATGTAACATTTGATATTTTAAAAGAAGAATGTCACCCGGCATGGTGGCATATACTTCTAACCCGAGCACTATGGGAGGCCAAGGAGGGCGAATTGCTTGAGCCCAGGAGTTTGAGATCTCCCTGGGCAACATAGTGAGACCTTTATTTTACAAAATAAAAATAAAAATAAAAAAATTAGGCCAGGCATGGTGGCTCAAGCCTGTAATCACAGCACTTTGGGAGGTCAAGGCTGGTGAATCACTTGAGGTCAGGAGTTCAAGATCATCCTGGCCAACATGGTAAAACCCCGTCTCTACTAAAAATACAAAAATTAGCTAGATGTGGTGGTGTGCACCTGTAGTCCTAGCTACTCAGGAGGCTGAGGCAGGAGAATCACTTGAACCCAGGAGGCACAGGTCTCATTGAGCCGAGATTGTGCCACTGTACTCTAGCCTGGTGACAGAGCGAGACTCCATCACAAAAAAAAAAAAAAGAGAATGAAATCATGTCCTTCACAGCCACATGGATGGAGCTGTAGGACATAATCTTAAACAAATTAACACAGGAACAGAAAACCAAATATCACATGTTCCCATAAGTGGCAGGTAAAACAATGAGTACACATGAACATAAACATGGAAACCACAGACACGCGGGCTACCACCAGGTGGGGAGGGAAGGAGGGAGGGCGGCGTAGGTTGAAAAACTATCTATTGGGTACCATGCTCACTACTTGGATGCAATACACCCATGTAACAAACCTGCACATGCACCTCTGTATCTAAAATAACAGGTGAATTTAAAAATATAGGCCAGGCACGGTAGCTCATGCCTGTAATCCCAGCACTTTAGGAGGCTGAGGCGGGCGGATCACCTGAGGTCAGGAGTTGGAGACCAGCCTGACCAACATGGAGAAACCCCGTCTCTACCGAAAATACAAAATTAGCCGGGCATGGTGGCACACGCCTGTAATCCCAGCTACTTGGGAGGCTGAGGCAGGAGAATCGCTTGAACCTGGGAGGTGGAGGTTGTGGTGAGCCAAGATCACGCCACTGCACTCCAGCCTGAGCAACAAGAGCAAAACTCCATCTCAAAAAAATATATGTGTGTGTGTGTGTGTGTGTGTATATGTGTGTGTATGTATGTATATCGACAGTGAAGCCAGGCACAGTGGCTCACGCCTATAATCCCAGCACTTTTGTGAGGCCAAGGCAGGTGGATCACTTGAGCACAGGAGTTTGAGACCAGCCTGGGGAACATGGTGAAACTCTGTCTCTACAAAAAATATAAAAATTAGCTGGGCATGGTGGCATGGACCTTTAGTTCCAGCTACTTGGGAGGCTGAGGTTAGGAGATTGATTGATCCTGGGAGGTTGAGACTGCAGTGACCTGTGACTGCACCAATGCATTCCAGCCTGGACAAGAGAGTGAAACTCTGTCTCAAAAAAAAATAATAAATAAATAAAAAGTGGAGTCAGAAGAAAAAAAATAGGTTCTCTCCTATTTATTTTTAATCATTATAGGCTGTTCATTTCTTTCCCAACATTTCCCATCTTATAGTTATGTGTCTGTTTGTTTTTTGTTTTTTGAGACGGAGTTTCGCCCTTGTTGTCCAGGCTGGAATGCAATGGCGTGATCTTGGCTCACTGCAACCTCCACCTCTCGGGTTCAAGCGATCCTCCTGCCTCAGCCTCCTGAGTAGCTGAGATTACAGGCATGTGCCATCACGCCTGGCTAATTTTGTATTTTTAGTAGAGATGGGGTTTCTCCATGTTGGTCACGCTGGTCTTGAACTCCCAACCTCAGGTGATCCACCCACCTTGGCCTCCCAAAGTGCTGGGATTACAGACGTGAGCCACTGCACCCGGCCCTGTTCATTTTTAATTGTTTAATTTCCCTCACCAGACTGAAAATTCTGTGAGGATGTGAGCTATACACTGAATAGTTAATGACTAGCACTTAATAAATGTTCAATATTTGTTGAAAAGATAAGGTTGCCCCATTAGGAGTGAGATTTTATTTTTTAGTTTTATTTATTTATTTTTTTGAGATGTAGTGTCACTCTGTTGCCCAGGCTGGAGTGCAGTTTTTGCATCTCGGCTCACTGCAACCTCCACCTCCCGGGTTCAGGCAATTCTGCCTCAGCGCCCCCTAGTAGCTGGGATTACAGGCGCGTGCCTCCACGTCCGGCTACTTTTTGTATTTTTAGTAGAGACCGGGTTTTGCCATGTTGGCCAGGCTGGCCTCAAACTCCTGACCTCAAGTGATCTACCTGCCTCAGCCTCCCAAAGTGCTGGGAGGAGTGAGATTTTAATTGCGAATTACAGAATATTGTGTTACCTGTGTCATCATCAGTCATATAACAGGATATGTGGACCAACATCTCTGACTAAGGCTAGATTCAAGGAACAGGCATCAGTGCCCAACATGGGCACTGCAAGGCGGGTGCGTGTGTATGCCAGAGCTGGGAGGGTGTATAGGGATGGTGCAGGGGTTGGGGGGTTGGGGGGTAGTGTGGGGTGGGATGAGTGGTCTGGCTTTGGCAAAATCAAAGAGCTGAAAGAGGCCTATTGTGATGGATGGTTCTCAAATCAATCTTGGGGGTTAGGTATAATATTTGACTTTACTACATTTTATAGATAATAAGCTTAAGGCAAATTAACCTTTAAAAATCAAGATGGAGACCCAAGCCAACCAGTGAAGAAAGCAGAGCCTATTTCCTGCACTCTTCCTGCCTTTTTAATGCCTCTTCCCCCAGCCCTGTGCCCCCTGGCTATCAGGCTCACTGTGGCAGCTTACCCAGCTTTACTTTTGGATCCCTCATGTGTGGTGGTCTCAGAACAGTATCAAACTCTTAAGACTTGGCTTCCTTTTGTTTTTTTGTAGGATCTTGTCCTTTCCATACTAGATTATTGTATAAACTGATCCCTCCTAAGGTAATAACAGTTTCTAATACAAATTTGCAGTTTAACAGGGCACTGTGGAAGCATATCTGCAACTCAGAAGTGACTGACTCCTTTACCACAGCAAGCCAAAGTTGAGTTTAATCTTTGGGAAGGCACACAAATGACACTCCCACTGGCAACTCGTTTATATAGATTGCTCTTTAGAGGAGACACACATTCTTTCATTTGGTTCTCATAGAGCTGAGATGGGAAAAAAGAGACAATTATTACAGTTATTTTACAGATAAGGAAACTGAGATTTAAGGAAATTATGTCCTAACACCACCTAGGAAGTGGCAGGGAATGGATCCTAATACAGAACTCTTCAATCCTTTTTCTCCATCATGTTGCCTTGTTGCCTACTGAAAATTGTGTTGAGGGGTAGCTTCATCATGAACAAAATCTGTCCTAGCACTCTGATCCTGGTTCATGTTCAGGGTCTCAGTCTGCCTTACTCTGGATAACTTCAAGTTGTTTGTCTGTTGGTGAAAGATTGGTCACAAAAGGTGTTGCTAAAGATGTTCTCATTAACAATTTTACTGTAGATTAAAGAGATTAGAATTCCAAAATATCCAGTGATTTCAGTTAGTCCTCAATCATAAGTTTTGTGTCTGAGAAGCTTTGGACACATGGTATTAGGAAATTTTTTCTATCTGCAGATTGCTAGTTTAAATTCAAGATTCCCATCTTTTTTTTTTTTTTTTTTTTGAGACTGGGTCTGAGATCTCAGCTCACTGCAACCCTCGCCTCCCAAGTTCAAGCGATTCTCCTGCCTCAGCCTTCCGAGTAACTGGGATTACAGGTGCGCACCACCACGCCCGGCTAAATTTTGTATTTTTAGTAGAGACAGGGTTTCACCATGTTGGTCAGGCTGGTCTTGAACTCCTGACCTCGTAATCCGCCCACCTCGGCCTCCCAAAGTGCTGGGATTATAGGCACGAGCCACCGCGCCCGGCCAAGATTCCCATCTTTTAAGTGAATTGAGCAGATGGCAGACCCTGCCCTCTACCTGCTGGACTGGTGTCCACAACAGATTTAACAATGAAAACTGATCAGTGAAAAGGCTGTCTCGCTGTACCCTAAAGAGCTGTTTAGGAAACACTGAAACCTCAGTGATTTGCTTATCTGTATCCGTGTCTGATTTAGCCAGTGAACACGTGATGGTTTTAAACACGCATCTTTAGAGCACTATGTTGAGATCCACTTATAACCAAGATCTTAAGGTAATAACGAAACACACCTGACAGAAGAGTTTTCCTCAAATTACTATATATAGATAGATATAGATAGATATATCTATATATATCCATTCCCGAGATGCTGGAGAGTAGAGAGTAAAATTCTGTACTTTGCACTTGCCAGAAACAGAGTAACATAAATGTTGTCTAGGAAACTTTTACAACAGACTGGTGAAAATTAAAACACTTTTCAACGCCTCGATTTAGAGTATTTTTCGTGAGCGTAGAGAAGGGGCTGGGCCAGGACCACCAAATAGGGAGTATGTGCACAGGGACCCGCGTTTACCAGCCTGCCCTCAGCTGGGCAGGGAACTGGACAGCCCTCAGCCTGCACCCAGCCCATGCGAGGTCCCAGCCCATGCGAGGTCCCAGCCCCAGTATTACCGATGCCCCAGCGGGCTGCGCCACTTTCTCCTCCTCTTCGTCCTCCAAGATCGCCTCCGCTGCCGCCAGGGCCTTAAAGGGGTCTTCGCGTTCGTACTGGGCGACCCGCGCTCCAGTGATGGGATTTACCGGCGTCTGGAGACTGGAGGCCACCAGCTTCGCCACTCGGTGGGAGGTGGCCATCGCCCCGCCTCCGAGGCCTGAGCGCCTGCGCTGGCCCGGGGCGGGAAAGCTGGTGCAGCCCCTGGCAACCCGGGGGCGCCTAGCTAGGGAGCCGGTTGCTATGGGCTCCGTAACTGGGGACGCTACAGGAGCCGCCAGGGACCAAAAGTCACGCAAAATCCACTCAGGCTGCCAGAGATCCGAGTGGGGTGCTTACTGGATCGTGGCAGTCAGTACCGAGTCTGTTTGCTGGTTCCGAAGGTTGGCAGGCTGAACAGGGCACTTATTCCACTCCTTTGCGTCTAACCGCCTGAACGCAGACTTCTCACATTATACAATGAAACAACTGCTTTTGTGAAGAAAAGAGCGCTTTTTTATTAACTGCAATAACATGTTAGAAGGAGACGGTTGATGGAGGAGACGGCGGCGGCGGAGGAAAGCAGGACGTGTTACTAGGTGGCGGTCTCAGAAGAGTGGCAAGATTGGCGCCCCGCTACCTAACATGTCTCCCGCGGGGGCCAGAGTGGGAAGGAGGGAGGTACATTCTACTCTGATTGACTTGAGGGCTAGCAGGAATCCACCAATCAGAAGGAGGCTTCCAGTTGTCCCTCTCGCGTTTTTCTTGGCATGACCAATAAAAGCCCAGAGTTGGGTGGCGCCTGACCCTCCCACTAATGAGTGATAGTGCAGGTATTGTAAACCTGGCGTTTGCTTTGGGTTCTCCAGCTTGAGAGTGACAGGATTGAACGGCACAAGTGCCCAAGAGTCACCACAGACACATCCATCTCCCTCATCCGTATCTTCTCTTCCCACTCGGGATTTGGACGCATCAAATGGCGCCTTCCCTCTGCACCACGTGGCAGTAAGAGAAGCCAAACCTCAAAATAGCGGACGTGGTGCAGTCTCAGGCATCTGCTCCCTAAGCCCCTGCTTACTGAGGCCGAGGCTGCCGCTCCCTATCTACTCCCTCCCTATCTACCCCCTCTCTATCCTTTGCCCTCCTCCTGCCCCCCAGCCCTACGACCGGCCCCCTCCGGTCAGTATTTTCCTCGTTATGCGTTGCACATCGTCGAGAACCCATCTCTAAGGTCTGAGCCCTTACCAAACCTTTGTTCTCCTGTCTGGGTGTGAGCACCTACAAAGTCTCCCACGTCCCCACTTCCTTCAGGCTGCTCTTTGTTTTGGCTGAACAGTTGCTTCCCATGCTGGAACAGATGCTGACTGGGTTCTAAGCAGAAGCCAGAGCCAGAACCATGAGATATGAACCGCCAGGTGCGGCCAAGTGTCCAGGGGAGCAATTTCCAGTCAGACACGGCAGCCAGTTTTGTGGCTACAAAACTGCCTCAGCCTCCGGAGTAGCTGGGATTACAGGCGCACTCCCGGGAGGCGGAGGTTGCAGTGAGCCAGGATGGCGCCACTGCACTCCAGCCTGGGCAATAAAGCAAGACTCCGTCTCACCACCACCAACAACAAAAAAAGTATTGATAAGGAATTATAGCACATGAATTATAAATAATGAAACATGCTATTCTCTTTACTGTAAATTCCTCATAGACAATTGCTTCTCTCAGAATGCTTTCGTTGGTTTATGCTGTACTCCTTTATTTGTGGCCAACTTATGGTTGCAATTGTTTAACAACCTAGTTCCAACATGAATGTTGGTTAATATTTTTTTTATTTATGATTAAGATGAGAGTGACATATCCAAGATGTATGTCAGAATTTCACTTGTCAATGTTATGAGCAACTTCTTTGCTGAAATAGATAATAATTTTCTAACACTGGAATAATTTTTCTTAATTTTTTCTGCAAGTCACAATGTAAAGGCTACAGATAACACAAACTTCTAAGTTTACTCTGCATTAATATTTTCCACATCCGTTTCTTAAGTTTAAATATCCAATTTTTAGCATTTGCTGATTTCCATGATGTCAATATTCCCATCATGGCCAATTTCAAGCCACCAATGTGACATCACTTAATAAGAATTTGAGAAAAGATGTCTAGTAGCACATCATTATATAGTATTTCCACCATACAGATACAGTAGATGCAAAGAACATAAGAGAAAGTGAAGAGTTTTAAGAAATTATCTTTGTTTTTGACATAATTTATTGTAATTAACAAAACTTAATTTTTTTTTTTTTTTTTAAGATGGAGTCTCCTTGTCGCCCAGGCTGGAGTGCAGTGACGTGATCTCGGCTCACTGCAACTTCCGCCTCCCAGGTTCAAGCGTTTCTCCTGCCTCAACCTCCCGAGTAGCTGGGACTACAGGCGCCTGCCAACACGCCTAGCAAATGCTGTATTTTTAGTAGAGGGTGGGGTTTCACCATGTTGGCCAGGCTGGTCTTGAAATCCTGACCTCAGGTGATCCGCCTGCTTTGGCCTCCCAAAGCACTGGGATTACAGACATGAGCCACCACGCCCAGCCAAGTTAGACATTATAAAAGAAAAATAACTAGAAACGCCTTTTTAGTTGGGAAATTTAAAACTCTTCAAAAAACAATTTGTGCGTTACAGAAAAAGTCACGGCAGAAATTATCTAGAGAGTCAAATAATGACAAAAATACAATGTGTCAAAATGTTCTAAATGTAAAATGGTGCAGCCACTTTTTAAAAGTTTAGGCCTTCTTTCTCCCACAGTCCCTCATGTTCTTCCTTTCCATCTTGGGCCTGGCAGAATGGCTCCTGCAAAGAAGGGTGGCAAGAAGATGAGCTGTTCTGCCATCAACAAGGTAGTGACCCAAGAACACACTTGGGTCACTAGCTCACATCCATGGAGTGGGCTTCAAGAAGCATGCTCTGTGGGCATTCAAAGAGATTCAGAAATTTGCCATGAAGACAGGCACTCCAGATGTGTGCATTGATACCAGGCTTAACAAGGCTATCAGGGCCAAAGGAATAAGGAATGTCCCACACCATGTACATGTGCGATTGTTCAGAAAACATAACAAGGATGAAAATTCACCAAACAAGCTCTATACTGTGGTTACCTGTATACCTGTACCACTTTCAAAAATCTAGATAGTCAGTGTGGATGAGAACTAACTGCCAATTGTCATGTATGTCAAATAAAGCTATAAACCCGCTAGAAATAATTGTGACGGTTCCTCTGAAAGTTGAACACACAATTACTGTATGACTCACTCCTAGGTATATACCAAAGATAATTGAAAACATGTTCACACAAAAACTTGTGCAGTGTGGAAGAAAATGAAGTAACTAAGGTGAAGGCTTTCTAAAGTGGAGTCAGGAGATTGCTAGGGGATTGCATTCACACCTGCTAAAAGTCAAACCACCGAATAGACTTGTAGAAACAACTGAAGTCAGTAAGTATCTGCCAGCCTTCATCATCTCTCAGCGTGAGTACCCTAATTAACCAATCAATCAGAATGGGTTTGCGATTTAAGAGTTCTGCCCAGCCAATGAACTGCCTTTGAAAACTTCATGTGGGAATCCCCTATTTAAAAAAACCCTCTCCTGTGCTTGCCTTATGAGACACTATTCAGGGATGCTCTGATTCAGTGTATGTGAATTGCAATTCTTTGTTTCTCAAATAAATTAAATGCTATTTCCTTTGACCTCCGTGTCTCAATCTTTTTTTTTTGGTCACCCATGCTGGGATGCAGTGGCATGATCTCAGCCCACAGCAACATCTGCCTCCCGGACTTGAAAGATCCTCCCATCTCAGCCTCCAGAGTAGCTGGGACTGTAGGTGCGGGCCACTACACCCAGCTTATTGTTATTATTATTATTTTGTAGGGTTTCACTTATGTTGCCCAGGCTGGTCTCTGGCTCAAGCAATCCGCCCTCCTCAGCCTCTCAAAGTGCTGGGATTACTGGCATGAGCCACCATGCCCAGCCTCGATCTTTGTTGTAGTTAACACAAATGTTCATCGCAGCATTAATAGGAGCCAAAAGATGGAAACACTTCACGTGTCCTTCAACTGTTGAATGGATAAACAAAATGTGGTGTATGCATACAATGAAATGTTACTGAGCCACTCCCCCAACAAGTGGGCTTTCCCTCTGGTCCAGGACGTCCAGTGCACTTTGGGTTAGGCAGCAATCTCAGAGCTCAGAAGCAAAATGACCTTCCAAGAAACAAGTGCAAGACAAGATCATTGGTTCAGCAACAAACAGATGCTACTGAAGGAGCTGAAATTTGCAGGATGCCTAGAAAAAAAGGCAGACACAAGCAAAGTAAATTTGGAGGCTAATAAAGACTTAGATAACAATATGAATAATGGAAATCCTTGGGTTTGAAGAAGATGCTGTGATTGAGTTTATATTCAACCAGGTGGAAGTGGAGACCTGAACCAAAATGGAAGTTATTCCTTGCATCTCAGGTATAACATCATCATTGTATTAGGTCTCAGCAGAATGAACATCCCAATGTCACACTGCATTCCCTTATGTGTTTGGAAAATCCAGACTCCAAAATGATACAAAGCAATCTGACTGGGTTTTTGAATGAAATAATTACTAGAGAATTATGGGAGAAATGTAGTCCCTGTTGTTAAGTGCACAAGAAGACATCACTGGAATCTCTTCTGCTTTCCTAGAACTGAAGAAAGAAGAAAAAAAAAACAGAGACAGAACAAGAAAAAAAAAACTGGTGTCTATGAAAAAGCAATATAAGGAGAAAAATAAGGATAAAGAAGAAAAAAGAAAGCAGAGAAAAAGGGGAGAGGTCTTAAAGCCCAAGAAAATGTAAATTCAGATCTCCTTCCCCTAAAAGAGGATCCTACCCTGTCAGGAGCAAGAGAATGCACAGTCATTTTCAATCTCCCCATCACAGAACCAAGAGGCAGAGACCTTCCCCAGCTGCAGAAAAGGAGAAAACTCCAGCACTACCAGAATCTTTCAAGAAAGTGAAAGAACCTAGTACAAAAGGCCACTTCTACTAGTGCCATCTGAAGGTTCCCAAACCTGCACTTGTACCAGAGCAAGTAACAAAACTTCTCCAGAAACAAACAAACAAATCTGAAAAGTTAAAGAAGATTAAATCAAGATCTCTGTCATTTTCCAAATCATTATCACAGATGCGTCTGGCTTTCCTTATCATACTTGCTTTAGATGGCTCCATTGATCCCATCAAGATGATATTCACCTACAAGAACAGCAGGGCCAGTAAAGTGGCCATCTCCTTGAAGGATTCCACCAAGCCATAGCGGGAGCAGATCTCCAGTGAGATGAAAAAGGCCCTTATCAGCATCGTGTCTAGGAGTAGCTCGTTGTCCTCTTCTTCCCAGGAACCACCAGAGAAGCTTCCCAAGATGACATCCAGCGCCCCCTGAAAAACTAGTAAGTTCTTTCCTTCAGCAAATCCTTGAAGGTGAATGTGCACAGGCTGTTGCCTCCAGCAACTCCACTGCCAAAAATGCATCATTCCCCAATACCCCAGCAGCCAAACTATACAAGAAAAAGTTGTGGTTTTGCAGCTCCACGAAGAACTTAGTAAAGTGACAAAATGTGAAGGTACTTAGAAAAAAAGAGTCCCCTTCATCAGCACCCAAAGCCTAGAAAAGTTGAGTTATCCGAATCAGAAGATAAAGGTAGCAAAATGGCTGCCACAGATTCTGTGCAGCAAAGATACCAATATAGATGACAAAATTAGCAGTCTTCATCTGACTCTGCTCCTCTCCTCAGATGATGGTGAGCGACTCAAGAAGTCCCGTGTGAAAAATAGGCAGGCAGGCAGCTCCCCAGAGTGCCTCTTCATCACCGTAAAAGCACCGGAAGACATCCTCTTATGCTAGATGGAGGAGAAGTCCCTCCCCAACACCCACCAGAAGGCACATTTTCCTTCTTTCACTCCTCCTCAGCAGCAGCGCAGGTCTCTTGATACCACCACCAGGAAGGGCTGCTTTTCCTTTCCACATCAACACTCACCTTCCTTAAGAAGATACTCTCCTCCAGAACACAGGAGATACTCTTCTTCTCCACTTCACCTTCCAAAACAAAGGGCATCACTTTCTCCACCCACAAAGCACAGGATCTTCCATTCTTCACTTCCCAAAGGATTCCCCAAGTCCCCAAGAGATGTTCTCTTTCATCATCATCAAAGCACAGGAAAGGGTCTACCTGGAAGGCACAGCTACCACAACCAAATGAAGCTCCTCAGACCTCCTCAAGTCCTATCCCGTCTATCTCATGATCTCCTGAGCCAGAAGTTGAAAAAGAAAAAACAAAACACAAACAACCCAGAACCTCCATCCTCTGTCCAGCCTTAGTCATCCTCTACTCTACAAACTGGTCACCAGTGTGACTGCTCAAACATCAAGCCCACCACAAGCAAGAAATTCCTATGAAGAAGGAGTCAGAAAGAAAAAGAATGGGACAAGCAACACAAAAAGGATAAGAAATACATGAAGCACAAAAAACATGAGAAGGAAAAGGCTGTGGGGGCAGCTAGCCTTAATGGCTTAATGGCTGTAACTCCTGCAGCCATTGCTGTTCCCACAACAACTTTGGTGCTGTTCAGCACAAGAAAAGGCCCTGAGATCAAATGGGGAAGGCTCAAATGCTCCCAGTCTTAGATGGAAATGTTTGTTATTGTGTAAATTTTATTTGGTTTGTATGCAATTCATTTCAAAATTGCAAAACTGTGTTTGAGCTTTAGACTATAACATTTGTTGTAATAATTGCTATGTTTGCCGGGTGCAGTGGCTTACGCCTGTAATCCCAGCACTTTGGGGGGCCGAGGCAGGCGGATCACCAGAGGTCAGGAGTTTGAGACCAGCCTGGCCAACATGGTGAAACCCCGTCTCTACTAAAAATACAAACAAATTATCCGGGCGTGATGGCGGGTGGCTGTAACCCCAGCTACTCGGGAGGCTTAGGCAGGAGAATCGCTTGAACCCGAGAGGCGGAGGTTGCAGGGAGCTGAGAACGCGCCATTGTACTCTAGCCTGGGTGACAAGAGTGGAACTCCGTCTCAAAAAAAAAAAAAAAAAAAAAGAAAAAATAAAAATTGCTATGTTGAAGTTCACCATGTTTTTATTAAAAAAAAAAAGATGCAGGGGTTTACATTGAAAAAAAAAAAAAAAGGCATGAACTTCTGATACCTGCTCCAAGGTGGATGAACCTTAAAATACAATGCAAAGTAAAAGGTGCCAGACACAAAAGGCAACATATTATATGATTCCATTTATATGAAATGTTCAGGATAGGAAAGTTCATAAAGATGGAAAGTATTTAGTGGTTGCCAGGGGCTGGAGAGAAAGGAAATGAGGTGTGATTGTTAAGGAGAATGGAGAGTCTGTGTGGGAGGATGAAAATGTTCTGGAATTAGATAGTGGTGATGGTAGTTGTACAACCCTGAACATACTAAAAACCACTAAATTGCATACAAAAACAAACAAACAAAACCTTAAAGAAGTGTTTTGTTGGCCAGGTGCAGCGGCCCATGCCTGTAATCCCAGAACTTTGGGAGGCTGAGGCAGGCAGATCACTTGAGGTCAGGAGTTTGAGACCACCCTGGCCAACACGGCAAAACCATTTTTAGTCTCTATCAAAAATACAAAAAAAATTAGCCGGGCATGTTGGCGTGCACCTGTAATCTCAGTTACGGGGGAGGCTGAGACAGGAGAATTGCTTGAACCCAGGAGGCAGAGGTTGCAGTGAGCTGAAATTGTGCCACTGCACTCCAGCCTGGGTGAAAGAGTGAGAGTCTGTCTAAAGAAAAAAGAAAAAGTGTTTCGTCTTTTGATAGTTTGACTAGGAGGATCTAAATATGGATCTCTTTAAGTTTGTTGAGCTCCTTGGATGAGCAGATTCATATTTTTCATCAAATTCAGGGAGTTTAAAATACTCATGGCCGGGCACAGTGGCTCATGCCTGTAATCCCAGCATTATGCCTGTAATGCAGTGGATTTGGGAGACCGAGGCAGGTGGATCACCCGAGGTCAGGAGTTCAAGACCAGCCTGGCCAACATGACGAGACCCTGTCTCTACTAAAAATACAGAAATTAGCTGGGCGTGGTGGCAGGCGCTTATAATACCAGCTACTTGGGAGACAGAGGCAGGATAATCGCTTGAACCCAGGAGGCGGAGGTTGCGGTGAGCCAAGATTGTGCCATTGCTCTCCAGCCTGGGCAACAAGAGCCAAACTGTCTCAAAACAACAAAACTAAACTAAACTAAACATAACAACTCATTCTGCCCCTTTTCCTCTCTCATTTCTTCTGGGACTCCCATTGAGTATGTTGGAACACTTGATGGTGGGGGGTCCCACAGGTCTCTGAGGCTTTGATCATTTTTCTTCATTCTTTTTCTTCCTGTTCTTTCAAACCTGGTGATCTCAGTTGACCTACCTCCAAGTGTGCTGATTCTCTTCTGCAAGTTCAAATCTGCTGAGTGCCTTCAGTGGATTTTTCATGTCAGTTATTGTACTTTTCAACTTCAGAAGTTTTGTTAAATTATAATTTCTATCTATTGATATTCTCTTTTTGCAAGACATCATTCTCATGAATAATTTGGTTAGGTCTTTAACCCTGGTTTCCTTTAGTTCTTTGAACATATTTATAGTAGCAGATTTAAAATCTCTATTATATGCACAGCATCTGGGCTTCCTCAGGGACAGTTTATATTGACTGTTCTTTCCCCCCATATATGAGCCATACTTTCTTGTTTGTGTGGCTCAAAATTTTTGCTAAAAACTAGACATCTTGAACATGCCAGCCCCAGATGTTCCCAGTTAACTGCAGCCACTTAAGTGATCTCAGAAGAACTGCCCATCTGTGTCCAGGTGCCCCACAAAATCATATGAAATAATGTTTAAAGCCACTAAGTTTGAGGGAGGAGTTGGTTATATATGAATTGATCACTGATACACCATACTACTACATAGACATTGAGTTGTTTACAGCTTTTCACTATCACAAAAACAAGTTTTTAAGCTACCCCTTGCATACTGATAGGACAGCTATATGTTGTCATCCATGCTCTGGAGATCCTTATGGGATCAGGCTTAGGCCAGATTCCAGAGGAAACCTTAAGATTGCTTCACTTCTTCCCCTATCTTGTGCTGCTTCTCTCCCTTCTAAAACTCCGTTTTAGATTTATCTTGATGCCACTTCCTTAATACATTACGCAAAAAGAGAAAAAGTTACATGGAAAATTTGAGAAAGTAATGGCTACTTTGAAAATAGAGATCTTAGTTACACTGGGATTATGGGTGCATTGGCTCATGCCTGTAATCCCAGCACTTGGGGGACAAAGCAGGAAGAAGTATAGCTTGAGCCCAGGGGTTCAAGACCAGCCTGGGCAACATAGTGAGACATCAGCTCAAAAAAAAAAAAAGTGGCCATGGGCCCAAGCCCATACAATTCACTAGTCTTACCATGTTCCCCACCACTCTGATATAGCTGTTTTCTTGTTGTTTGTTTTTTTGAGATAGAGCCTCGCTCTGTTGCCAGGCTGGAGTGCAATGGTGCAATCTTGGCTCACTGCAACCTCCGCCTCCCAAGTTCAAGTGAATCTCCTGCCTCAGCCTCCTGAGTAGCTGGGACTACAGGCATGTGCCACCACGCCAAGCTAATTTTTGTATTTTTAGTAAAGACGGTGTTTCACCATCTTGGCCAGGATGGTCTCTATCTCTTGACCGCGTGATCCACCTGCCTTGGCCTCCCAAAGTGCTGGGATTACAGGCATGAGATACAGCTGGTTTTAAAGAACACTGGAATGGCTTTTTAAGACTCAATTACAGTGCCCTAGGTGGCAACACTTTGCAGGGCTGGGACATTCTCCAGAAGGTTGTATACTCTGAATTAGCACCCAATATACAGTGTTGTTCTCTCATAGCCAGAATTCATTGGTCTAGGAATCAAGAGGTGGAAATGGGAGTGGTACCATTCACTACTACACCCAGTGACCCACTAACACAATTTGTGCTTCCTGTTCTTGTGACTTTGTGCTCTCCTGATCTAGAGGTCTTAGTTCCAGAGGGAGGGATGCTTCCACCAGGAGACATAACATAGATTCCACTGAAATGAAAAGTTAAGTTGGCCAGTTGGCCATGTTTGGCTCCTTGTGCACCTTTGAATCAACATGCGGAGGGACTTACAGTGCTGGCTGGGGTGATTGATACTGACTACCAAGGGGAAACTGAACTACTTATCCACAATAGAGGAAAGGAAGAGCATGTCTGGAATACAGGAGATCCCATAGAGTGTCTCTTAGTATTACCACGCTCTGTGATTATGGCTAATGGAAAATAATAACCGCCCAATAAAGGTAGAACTACTAATAGCCCCGAGCCTTCAGAATGATTTGGATCACCCCACTGAGGAAAGGACCACAACCAGTTGAGGTGCTTGCTGAAGACAAAGGGAAAACAGAGCATGTAATAGAAGGTAGTTATCAATAGCAGCTACAACCAAAATCACATTATAGAAGTGCTGTAATTGTCATGAGTAGTTCCTCACTTGTCATGAGTATGAATGTGGATATATATACATATACTGTCCTCTCATTATTTCCTTATCCTGTAATAATGTAAGGTGTATTTTTTGTATTACAGTATTTTGGTTATGGGGAATCAAGTAGAGTAAAACTTCACTCAGTGACTTTAACTCTTCTTCTGAGGAAGAGGTTAGTGTGTTTTTGGTCCTACACAGGATAGTTGTATCATGTCAGCTGGATTTATGACCATGTTATTACCTTATTTGAAGGTTTAAGTATGGTTTAAGAAGATGTATGGCCAGGCACGGTGGCTCATGCCTGTAATTGCAGCACTTTGGGAGGCTGAGGTGGGCGGATCACGAGGTCAGGAGATTGAGACCATCCTGGCTAACATGGTGAAACCCCGTCTGTACCACAAATACAAAAAATTAGCTGGGCGTGGTGGTGGTCACCTGTAGTCCCAGCTACTAGGGAGGCTGAGACAGGAGAATGGAGTGAACCCGGGAGGCAGAAATTGCAGTGAGTCGAGATCGCACCACTCGATCTCGACTGGGTGACAGATCGAGACTCCGTCTCAAAAAAAAAGATGTATATGACGGCCAAGTTGACAGTGGGTAGATTTATGATGCCTAATGTGTCAACCTGGCCAAGGGATGATATTTGGTTAAAACATTTCTGGGAGTGTCTGAGGGTGTTTCTGAAGGAGATTTAACATTTGAATTGGTGGACTGAATAAAGCAGATAGCCCTCCCCGGTGCTGGTCAGCATCATCCAATCTGTTGAGAGGCTGAGTAAGAAAAAGGTGGCTGGGTGGGGGCTCAGGCTGGGCATGGTGGCTCATGCCTGTAATCCCAGTATTTTGGGAGGCTGAGGCAGGTGGATCAACTGTGGTCAGGAGTTGAAGACCAGCCTGGGCAACATGGTGACACCCTGTCTCTACTGAAAAACAAAAACAAAAACGAGCCAGATGTGGTGGCACGCGCCTGTAATCCCAGCTACTAGGGAGGTTGAAGCACGAGAATCACTTGAACGTGGGAGGTGGAAGTTGCAGTGAGCTGAGATCACACCATTGCACTCCACCTGGGCGACTAGAGCAAAAGTCCATCTCAAAAAAATTAAAAAAAAAAAAAAAAGACACTCTAGAGCAAGCTTGTCTAACCCGCGGCCCACAAGCCACATGCAGCCCAGGACAGCTTTGAATGTGACCCAACACAAATTCGTAAATTTTCTTAAAACATTTTATGTAAGTATTATTTTTTTTTAGCTCATCAGCTATTGTTAGTATTAGTGTATTTTACAGTTTGGCCCAAGAGCATTCTTCTTCTTCCAACGTGGCTCAGGGAAGCCAAAAGATTGGACACCCCTGTTCTAGAGATTGACAGAAAAATCTAATTGGGTGTTGGACATCGCAGAATTGTTTTCTTACAATTGTTTTCCTTTTTTTCTTGAGATGGACGTATTAATACAGTACTTCATAACCATTTAACATGGGTAAAACTTATTAGGCTTCGTTTGTGCTAAAGTTTTTGGGTGTTGTCTCAATTTTGCATACTGCAATGACTTCTGTTACCTATGTAACAAAAGGTCAATTAACAGCTAAATCTAAGTGGTGGGTAATACAATGTTCATACTACTCTTGAAACCTCCCGAGTAGCTGGGATTACAGGTGCCTGCCACCACGCCTGGCTATTTTTTTTTTCTTTGTACCTTAGTAGAGACGGGGTTTCACCATGTTGACCAGGCTGGTCTCAAACTCCTGACTTTGTGATCTACCCGCCTCGGCCTCCTACAAGTGCTGGGATTACAAGCGTGAACGACCGCACCCAGCTGGAAGAATTCTCTTTTAAGAATGCTGCTATATAAACTATTTGTATTATTTAGGCATAACCTAAGAACAAAAAGCTTTGTGCTGTTAGGCTGGGCATGGTGGCTCACGCCTGTAATCCTAGCACTTTGGGAAGCCAAGGCAAGGATAGCTTGAGCCCAGGAATTAAACGCCAGCCTGGGTAACACAGCGAGACCTCGTCTCTATAAAAAAAAAATACAAAAATTAGCCAGGCATGGTGGTGTGCGCCTGTAGTCCCAGCTACTAGGGAGGCTGAGGTGGAAGGATTGCTTGAGCCTTGGAAAGTTGAGGCTGTAGTGAGCCATAGTTGTGCCGATGCATTCCAGCCTGGGCGACAGGGCAAGACCCTGTCTCAAAACACATAAAACAAAAACACTTGGCTGGGCATGGTGACTCATGCCTGTAATCTCAGCACTTTGGGAAGCCGAGATGTGTGGATCATGAGGTCAGGAGTTCAAGACCAGCCTGGCCAACATGGTAAAACCCTATCTCTACTAAAAATACAAAAATTAGCCGGGTGTGGTGGCGTGCACCTATAATCTCAGTTACTCGGGAGACTGAGGCAGAACTGCTTTAAACCTGGGAGGCGGAGGTTGTGGTAAGCCAAGATGGTGCCATTGCACTCCAGCCTGGGTGACAGAGTGAGACCCCATCTCAGAAAAACAAACAAAAAAAACTTCCTGCTATCTGGGTGCAGTGGCACAGGCCTGTAGTGCTAGTTACTTGGGAGGCTGTGGCAAACTTGAGCTCAGGAGTTTGAAGTTATAGTGAGCTATGATCTTTGCACCACACTCCTGCTGAAGAAACACGGCAAGGCACTGCCACTGAAAAAAAAAAACATCTTGTGCTGAGTAACTGACAGATGTTTAAATATGGATTAGGTATTTTGACTTATGATTTTAGGATATACCTGATTCAACTGTTTTATGGCAGCTAGAATTAACATATTTCACACATTCTTATCAAAATGAGGAATAAATTGAAGTACTAAATTCCAGATAATACAGAAATCTTTATCTAAAAATATTAGACGCTTACCAAGTTAGTTAACTATTTCAGTTTCATGATGAACACAAAAGGAGCTTCAGACTGTTTGGCTGAAATCCTTTCTCCACAATGCTAGAGAGGGGCCTAGTTGCTTTCATGAAACTCCTTGTGAAATACTCAAGGAGATGGTAGCTGAAATACCAGATTGTGTAGGCCAAACTTTTGATCGACCTTAAAAGGTCTAGCCTTTACTCAAAGGTATGAAAGCTTTTACAAAAAGAGTGCTTGACTTTAATCCCAGGGCTTTAGAAGACCAAGACAGGACTGTTTAAGGCCAGGAGTTCAAAACTAGCCTGGGCAACATAGTGGGATCCCGTTTCTGGAAAAAAAAAAAAAAAAAAAAAAATATATATATATATATACACACACATACATATATTTAAAATATATATATATTAAATATATACATATATTTAATATAATATATACATATATTTAAAATATATATTTAATATATACATATATTTAAAATATATATTTAATATATACATATATTTAAAATATATATATAAAATATAAATATATATACATATATAGGGATGGTGGCACATACCTGTAGCTGTAGCTATTCAAAAGAATAAAGCAGGATTCTTTATTCTTAGCTCAAGTCCAGTTCAAGGCTGCAGTGACCTATGATCACGCCACTGCACTCCAGCCTGGGTGATGAGCTTTTCTCTAAAAAAATAAAAATATCACTAGACTTCAATGTGTGCGAAATAAATAGATTGGAAGGTGGCTAAAGGGAAGAGACTAGTTACAGATTTGACACTCTTCACGGTGAGATGACACTGATGCTTAGATCAGGACAGTGGCAATCAAGATGTTTAAAATCACTGAAATAAGACATTAGTTAAGAATCCCTTTTGTATAAGTAAGATTTGCTACATATATGTATACACTTTTATTTGCAGAAGGAATCCAACACAGCAGTCATTATTACTGGGAAAAGGAATTATGATGATAGCATAAAAGGAGGCTTTCATTTTTCATTTTCTTTCTGTACCATTAACTTATTTTTGTTTTAACTGGGCAGCCTCCCAAGCCAAAGTAGGTTCAGAGAGGTGCCACTTGTATCATTAACCTTTAAGACAGCATATATATTACATGTTGGTAGTTTTTAATGCCAGTGAGCATTCATCAGTAATGAGCATATTGGGCCATCTTTTTCCTCAACATGTAAACTCACTTTTTACGCTTCTTTTATTAGTTTTTCAAAAGTATCAGAAATAACAGAATGTTGGGAGAAGATAAATCGATCTGCCTTTTGAAACCAAATATTTAATATTTTCATTAAATTGTTTCAATACAACTTCAGGCAAATGCCAACTGGAAGACTAAGCCCAGAAATTCAGAGGAAATAATCTTCCAAACAAGGAACACCAAGGTGATCTTCTTCTACTCCAGCCACAATACTGGTGATCATAATGGTGCTAGTCAGTTATCCAGATTATCGAGTGTTTACCTGATAAGAGAAAAAGTTAGATTTCAAAACCTGTAATGACAGAATTTTAAAGCTGGAAAATGTTTAAGGCAATTAATAAAAGGAAAACCTGTATTAAGAACTGCTGTCACCTTGATGACTAGCAAACATTTATCAAGAGTAAAAACTTGGTCAGGCACGGTGGCTCATGCCTGTAATCCCAGCATTTGGGAGGCTGAGGCGGGTGGATCACAAGGTCAGAAGTTCGAGACCAGCCTGACCAATATGGTGAAACCCCGTCTCTACTAAAAATACAAAAATTAGCTGGGTGTGGTGGCACATGCCTGTAATCCCAGCTACTTGGGAGGTGGGAGGCTGAGGCAGGAGAATCGCTTGAACCCAGGAGGCGGAGGTTGCAGTGAGCCAAGATCATGCCACTGCACTCCAGCCTGGGCAACAGAGCAAGACTTCGTCTCAGAAAAAAAAAAAAAAAAAAGTAAAAACTTTTTAAAAAACAATGGCCAGGCGTGGTGGCTCACAACTGTAATCCCAGCTACTCATGAGGCTGAGACAGGAGAACCACTTGAACCCCGGAGGCGGAGACTGCAGTGAGCCGAGATTGTGCTACTGTGCTCCAGCCTGGGCAACAGAGCAAAACTTTGTCTCAAAAAAACCAACCAACCAACCAAGCAAACAAACAAAAAACAACAACAAAAAAACCCTTTAAAAAATATATGCCTTTTTGACCTCCTAAGAAAATTTGCAACCTGGAAACACTTACCACATCATCAATTTTCAGAATGCTCCGAACAGTTTCAGTTGCAAGAGTCAGAGCACTGACTGATACCAACAGAGGCTGGACAACCAGTTCCTCCAAAATGTTGGAAATACCACCCTGCAAATCAAATCAGCACAAGTTGCTTTTAGTGTCTGTAATAATACACATCAGCAGCCACGTGGTTACCAGTGTACCTCAAGACCTAAATCTAGTTTTCTTTCTGTCTAGGAAGATTAGAATATGATACTCTACTAAGCTTTTCTCTACACTGTGGGATGTTATTTCAATTAAAATTTGGAAAAACTGAATTAATGCTGTAGTCATCCAATCCTAACTACAGGCGCCCACCACCATGCCCGGCTAATTTTTTGTATTTTTAGTAGAGACAGGGTTTCACCGTGTTAGCCAGGATGGTCTCGATCTCCTGATCTCCTGATCTGCCCGCCTTGGCCTCCCAAAGTGCTGGGATTACAGGCGTGAGCCACGGCGTCTGGCCACTTATTTTTAAATATTGGCAAAATTAGCAAAATGATCACAGTAGTTAAAAATTATGATATCTTGGCTAGGCGCGGCGGCTCACGCCTGTAATCCCAGCACTTTGGGAGGCCAAGGCGGGCAGATCACGAGGTCAGGAGATCGAGCCCATCCTGGCTAACATGGTGAAATCCTGTCTCTACTAAAAATACAAAGAATTAGCCAGGCATGGTGGCATGCACCTGTAGTCCCAGCTACTCAGAAGGCTGAGGCAGGAGAATCGCTTGAACCCAGGAGGTGGAGAGTGCAGTGAGCCAAGACTGCGCCACTGCACTCCAGCCTGGGTAACAGAGTGAGACTCTGTCTCAAAAAAAAACAAAACAAAATGAAATATTATCTCTTTAATGTTTAAATCATCTCTGAATTTTAATTCTTAATTAGATCAACCCCAGTCTACTCTACAGTCTCATATTTGCCACCTTAAATTCTTCATTGCACCATCCTACTTCCCTTTATCCTGGGATTACTCCTGATGGCCTCTAATAGGCATCCTTGCTTCCAGTCTTCCCTTCTTAAAATATTCCTGTCCCTAGCCTCTTGCTTAAAAAATTCTCATCCTACTTCCCTTTATCCCGGGATTACTCCTGATGGCCTCTAACAGGCATCCTTACTTCCAGTCTTCCCTTCTTAAAATATTCATGTCCTTAGCCTCTTGCTTAAAAAAATCTTTAGGCCCCACACAGTGGCTCACGCCTATAATCCTAGCACTTTGGAAGGCTGAGGCAGGCGAATTGCCTGAGCTCAGGAGTTCAAAACCAGCCGCGGCAACACAGTGAAACACCGTATCTACTAAAAAATACAAAAAAATTAGCCCGGCCTGGTGGCGGGCGCCTGTAGTCCCAGCTACTCAGGAGGCTGAGGCAGAATTGCTTGAACCTGGGAGGAGGAGGTTGCAGTGAGCTGACAGTGCTACTGCACTGCAGCCTGGGCGACAGAGTGAGATTCCGTCTCCAAAGAAAAAATAAACAAACAAAAAACACTTCAGTGGATCCCAACTACGGGAAGGAAAAAAAAAATGGCTAGCTCAATAATCAAGGGCCTCCTCATTCTATTAATAGCTGTTTTTTTTTTGTTTTTGAGACGGAGTCTCGCCCTGTCGCCCAGGCTGGAGTGCAATGGCGTGATGTTGGCTCACTGCAACCTCCGCCTCCCCAGTTCAAGCGATTCTCCTGCCTCAGCCTCCTGTGTAGCTGGGATTACAGATGCCCGCCACTTCGCCTGGCTAATTTTTTTTTTTGTATTTTTAGTAGAGACGGGGTTTTGCCATGTTGGCCAGGCTAGTCTCAAACTCCTGCCCTCAGGTGATCTGCCCATCTCGGCCTCCCAAACAGCTGGGATTACAGGCGTGAGCCACCACGTCCAGCCTATTAATAATAGCTTTTATCTGATCTTTCCAACCTTAAAACCCACTATACCACTAATATATAATCCCAGCTCTGCACAGGTGAAGAACTGCTTGGTCCTTCTCACCTGTAAAACCACTGCTTACCCATCTGGAATTTCCTCATCCCCTACCAACCAAAAGTGCATCTTCATAAAGCCTTCCCTAAACAGAGAGTTCCACCCTTTGGGGTTCTGTACCATACAGACAATATAATGTTGGACTGTCAGTTCTTTCCCATCATGTGTTTAATTTGTCTCAACAAAACATTAATAAAAAGCGATATTATTATCATATGATTACCTTACACAACTACATTAGCTCATGCTAACTAGGGCAATGATTTTTTATACAGTCTTTAGTATATGCCAAGCATCTATCTAAGAGCTTGTTAACTAGAAATGCATTTAATTCTCACAACAGGCCTATGAGGGAACTATTAATCATCCCTGTTTTTACACCTGAGGAAACTGAGGAACAGACTAAGTAACTTGCTAAAAGCTAGTCAGTAAGTGGCAGATTTAATGAACAAATAATACTTGCCCCTAAGGTGTCACCATCTTCCTTCTCACTCAATGGCACAATTAACATGCAGCAGGCCTCATATTTAAATCCAAGATTATGCTTTTCATTACAGAGCTTTCCATTCAACAGATGACTACAAAGCTTTTAATATTTTATATTAATCAATATTTTCTACATTAGAGATTCAATGATTACCTTTCGGACATTAATGCCTGCAGTTTTTTCTCCCTGGGCATGCCGGTTTCTTAGTTCTGTTACTGTAGAAATGGGATTCAGGCCGGCATTTTCAGCTAGTGTAGATGGAATGACCTCCATAGCATCCGCAAAAGCACGAACGCAGTAGGATTCCATACCACTCAGTGTTCGTGAATATTCAGTTAATCGTAAGGCCAACTCTATTTCTGGAGCACCACCTCCTGCAATAAGAGCCCTGAAATTCACAAATATATTTTTAGCTTATTTTATCCAAAAGAAAATTATTTTTAATAATTTGCTATTTATAATCTTTAAAAAATAGAATACAGTAGTTTTAATGTTCAAAATGTTACTTAATAATGTAACACTGACATTACCTCTTCTTCACTAAACAACGAATAACACATAGGGCATCATGAATGGAGCGCTCAGCTTCTTCGATCACCAGTTTGTTAGAACCACGAACAACAATTGTAACTGTTTTTCCAGGGCTGGCACAGCCTGTAATCTTCAGTAAACAAATTCCAAATTAAGTATTTGAAGGGTTATAAAAACCCCACACCCAGGCCGGGCACAGTGGCTCACACCTGTAAACCCAACACTTTGGGAGGATGAGGCAGGTGGATAACGAGGTCAGGAGATCAAGACCATCCTGACTAACACGGTGAAACCCCGTCTCTACTAAAAATACAAAAAATTAGCCGGGTGTGGTGGCGGGCGCCTGTAGTCCCAGCTACTCGGGAGGCTGAGGCAAGAGAATGGCGTGAACCCGGGAGGCGGAGCTTGTAGTGAGCCAAGATGGTGCCACTGCAGTCCAGCCTGGGTGACAGAGCAAGACTCCGTCTCAAAAAAAAAAAAAAAAAAAAAAAAAAAAAAAAAAAAAAAAAAAACCCAAAACCCCATATCCAAACCTAAGCAAATAAAAATTTAGGTGTAATACTGTTACCTTGAGCAGTTTGCCAGAACCATTTAAATTGACCTCCTCAGCTAACTCGGCAGAACCCAGCATGTCAGCAGTAAATTGGTCAATATGAGCAACTGGCTTGGTTCCAATTGTCTGGAAAAAAGTCGAATCCACAAATTAAGACAACATTTATCTAATTATCAGACATTTTCCACAAATACAGATGTTAATGTTTTACCTTACAAATAAATTCAATGTCTTCTCTTTCAATATCCTTAATCACCATGATCTTCATTTTGTTCAGAAAGTGTAATGCAAGATCACTAAGAGCATCTCTAAAATACAAAATCAGTGATTATGTCAATGCTAGGTTAAAAGAAAAATTCTGCTCTTCAAATGCCTTTAAGGTTTTAATTACTGTTTCTTAAATGGCCAATCATTATTTCTGAAGAAAAATGCTTTAGTTTACTAAGTTCATAAGGTCAAAATTAAGATTTCCAATTCTATTGGAAATTTTAGTACAATTCCAGTATTAAAATGTACTCTGTCCCCAATGACACTATAAAACACACAAAACAACTAGGTCATTATTTTTTCCCCATTTATTTATTTATTTTTATTTTTTTGAGATGGAATTTTGCTCTTGTTGCCCAGGCTTGGAGTGCAATGGCGCGATCTTGGCTCACTGCAACCTCAACCTCCTGGGTTCAAGCGATTCTCCTGCCTCAGCCTCCCAAGTGGCTGAGACTACACACTCCCGCCACCACACCTGTCTAATTTTTGTATTTTTAGTAGAGACGGGGTTTCACCACGTTGGCCACGCTGGTCTCGAACTCCTGACTTCAGGTGATCCACCCGCCTTGGCCTCCTGAAGTGCTGGGATTACAGGCATGAGCCACTGCACCCGGCCCATTTATTTATTTTTAATAGAGACAGGGTCTCCCTATGTTGCCCAGGCCAGTCTCGAACTCAGGACTCAAGTGATCCTCCCACCTCGGCCCCACAAAGTGCTAGGATTACAGGCATGAGCCACTGTGCCTGACCTCATTTTTCTTAACAAATGAGCACATCTTGGTAAGTGAAACCTTATTAATACTTCATGAATTTAGAAGTATTAATTCAGACTCCACAAATTTACACTTCCCCATGAACTGTGAATAATAACAACTCTGTGATACTAGAAAGGTAGATATTACTACTATCCCTATTATACAGATAAGCAAACTGAGTTTGGGGGGCAATTTACTCAAGGTCAGTAGCTATTATACGATTGGGATTAGAACTAAGTCTTCTAAGTCTTCAAAGACTATATAAAATGAACATCCACAGTACATTCTGGCATATTAATGGAGTAAATGGGAATGCATCTAATTAGGAAAAAATACTGGCCAGGCACGGTGGCTCACGTCTGTAATCCCAGCACTTTGGGAGGCCAAGGTGCGCAGACCACGAGGTCAGGAGTGCAAGACCAGCCTGACCAACATGATAAAACCTCATCTCTACAAATATTAGCCAGGTGTGGTGGCACGTGACTGTAATCCCAACTATTTCAGGAGGCTGAGGAAGGAGAACTGCTTGAACCTGGGAGGCAGAGGTTGCAGTGAGCTGAGACTGCGCCATTGTACTCTAGCCTGGGTGACAGAGTGAGACTGTGTCTCCAAAAAAAAAGAAGGAAAAAAGTGATGTCAAACCTCAGAGAATTCTTTTCATCTATGGACTATGCAGAGCATTCCCTCAAAAAAGTACCTCTAAATGACAAGGCAAACAATTGCATAGACCTTTAAATAAATTCCACTTTTAACTAGGTTAATTAATTCTGCAACAAACATGGCTTTTAAAAGAACGAGCCTTGATGTTTAGGACCTTGGTCTAAGTAAGATTATATATCCTACATTTAAAAGAGAAGATAGGGCCAGGCGTGACGGCTCATGCCTGTAACCCCAGCATTTTGGGAGGCCGAGGCTGGCGGATCACCTGAGGTTGGGAGTTCGAGACCAGCCTGACTAACAGAGAAACCCCGTCTCTACTAAAAACACAAAATTAGCCGGGTGTGGTGGCACATGCCTGTAATCCCAACTACTTGGGAGGCTGAGGCAGGAGACTTGCTTGAACCCAGGAGGCGGGGGTTGCGGTGAACCGAGATCACACCCTTGCATTCCAGCCTGGGTAACAAGAGCGAAACTCCATTTCAAAAAAAAAAAAAAAAAAAAAAAAAAAAAAAAGGAAGATTACACACTTCTTATCAAAACGTAATAATGCTTTTCCAGCTTGTAACTACAACGAAAAATAATGATACTGCTAAAAAAAAAAAAATGCAGATTTCTGGTGGTTTACCCAACTCAAATGTTTCTATAAAAATTGCTATTAGAGGCTGGGTACGGTGGCTCATGCCTGTAATCCCAGCACTTTGGGAGGCTGAGGCGGGTGGATCATGAGGTCAGGAGATCGAGACCATCCTGGCTAACATGGTAAAACCCCGTCTCTACTAAAAAAAAGACAAAAAATTAGCTGGACGTGGTGGCACGTGCTTGTAGTCCCAGCTACTCGGGAGGCTGAGGCAGTAGAATCACTTGTTGAACCCAGGAGGCGGAGGTTGCAGTGAGCCGAGATTGCACCACTGCACTCCAGCCTGGGTGACAGAGTGAGACTCTGTCTCAAAAATAAATAAATAAATAAATAAATAATAAAAAAAAAATTGCTATTAGAAGTGTGGTTTAGACTCTAAAAACTGCATGCTTTCTTGGCCCTGTTCCTTAAGGGCTCCACCCTGAAGCCAATAATCTAAGAAACAAGTTTTTTAAAAAGCCAAAACACAACACTCTGGCAGTTAGTTGGCTATTTAAAAAAACCTACTTTTTTTTGTAAAAGAAAATTACACCTTTATTGTTTTAAATTTACAAGTCATATATTTGTTTAAAGTGCTTTTCCTAGACGTCTTAACTGAACTTATACCATTTTTTCCCTTGGTCTGAGCAAATGATGGTACAATATTGAGGCCTAACATTTTATCTGTGCTTTTAAAATAAAAATTCTCCATTTCGTTTCACCTAAGAGTTGTCTGTTAAGAAATACGAACTTAGAGTAAGTGCTTAAATCAAATATTTTATCAGAAAAAATAAACTGCTAGTGGAGATCCAAAATTATCATTAAGGGATGAACAAAATAAATAGCCCCACACCTTAGAATAGACTTCTGTATGAGAAGGACATTACATCCTGTTTTTTTAATTTGCTTCACTAAATTTAAAATATAGGCTCTCTCTTCTCGCAGCACTCGGTCCATCTGGGCATAGTCAGAAACCACTATTTGATTATCCATCTGTTTAGAAAAAGAACATCATAATTTGCATTGTAAGATATTTTAAGTTTAAAAGTAGAATTTTAAGCCAAAATATTATGTACTGTATAAATTCAACCAAAACTATACCAAGTAATAAATTATACAGACATGCATAGAAAACAGTCTGGACAAGATACACACCCCAAACTTGAGTCTTTTACTTTCAACTAAGTACACTGGTATCTTACTTTTTTGCAAGTATTTTTTATAACCAAAAAATATAAAATGGTTACCCTAGTTGTTTTCAAAAGATGGGGTCCCTCTCTAATCTGTGTGAATTTGTAAAGTAACAGCAACAATGAAAAGATAGGTTCCCACTATGTTGCCCAGGCTGGAGTGGAGTGCAGGGACTATTCACAGGTGATGGAACAGCACACTGCAGCCTCAAACTCCTAGGTTCAAGCAATTTTTCTGCTTAAATTTCCCAAGGAGCTGGGACTACAGGCATCGTTGCAATCGGCTAGCTCTCAATTTCAATATCCCAACTGAGGATATAGACTTGTCACTTGTGGCACCAACAATTTCTATTTTTGTCTCAATTCTAGTAAGTCTTTTGAGATCTATGCTTTAAATCACTAGTAGTATTTTCTATTTTTAATAAAGAAATGCCTGAGTTATTAAAAAGTTAAACACAGAGAACCAATTTCATCTCGATTCTACTTACATCTGTTTTGGGAGCAGATAAGCAAAACTGAATAAGCCCAATCTTGGCCTTTTCAACTCTGGTTATGCCAGAATTTGACACTTTTTGGGTGAGAACCAGCCCTTCCACCAACTCACAGTCATCAATTGTCCCACTAAGAATAAAAGAAAACAAAGAGGGGTAGTTAAAAGGGAGTGGACATCTGTACGTTTAATAGATGAACAGATTAAAAGTCATCAGTCCAATAAAATATGATTCAGCCTCACATTTATTATTGCCCCATTCCTGGATCTCTTTGATCCACTGCTGTCTTACTATCATAAGGTAACATAAACAAAATCTCCAGATCCCCATACTAATACAAATTCTCATGAAAACAAAACCAAAAAGAGAAGAGAGAGCTTTGTGACTTTCATCTAGGTGTTTTTAACTTATTTATTTTTGGCAATCTGCTGCTCATTTTCAAATTTTTATTCAAGTTGTAATTAGAGATGCTTACCCAAGCTTCTTAACTATTTTAATATCTCTAAGATCTACACTGGTGGCTGTGGCTGGGTCAATCACTTTCATCACTGCATTTACACTCATTGGAGAAAGCAGACTTGAATACTGAGACACAACCTAGATTTAAAAAAAATAAAAACGTTACCTTCACAGTAGAAAAAGTCCTAATTTTTCAATGACAAAGATACTTAAGAAAGGCTCTTATAATTTTTGCAGTGGGGTGTGGGTACGAAGAGGGAAACACCCACGAGAAGACAGTCCATAAACTGTCTTTTCCATTCAGGTTGTCACCAGGGGCACAAAATAAAAACATGTATGCTTGCTTTTTTCTTTTATTAATATAATAGCCGGGACTATAGAATATCAAAGTTTTACAGGAAATCCAAAAAGCATAAATTTAATTTTACGTGACTATTTCCTATCTAAAATGAATGTGTGATGAGGCATCAATGTTATGTATGTACATTCCTGATGAGGGGTTGATAAAAATTGCTAACATTCATCAATCACTTAACATATGCCAGGCAGTGGTCTTAGAACTTTACATATTAACTCATTCAATCTTCAGATGGAGAAACTAAAGCCAAGAGGTTAAGTCATTTGGCCAAACAGTGTAGTTAAGTGGTGAAGTCAGTACTGAACAAACACAAGCAGTCTAGACTCAATGACTAGTGCCTGTAACCATTACGCTATACTATCTGTATTAGTTCTAGGGACATCCAACAGTATCACTTAGTGTCCCTAACACTATCTAACATTCAAACAAAATGAATGTATGGACTTAATACTGATTTTTAAAAGGAAAAAGGATTAAGGGAAGGAAGGGATAAACTCAGGACATTACAGAAAACAAGTGACATGAGTTCCAAAGAAATTTAAAAGCACAACACCGCTTTAAGTTTGGTAAATAAGAAAAGCAGCATATGTATTAGTTAAGGCATGGACCATGATGGGCAGCCTGTCCTGGGTTCAAATCTCAGCTCTTTCTGTTAGCAGTCCTTGGATAAGTTACTCCTTTAGATCTACTCTCTTCATCTATAAAATGGGGATATGACTACCTGAGGGCCTTGAAGAGGATAATAAATGTAAAAAACTTATCACAATGCCCAACATATTAAATATTCAATAAAAATTAGCTATACTGCCAGAGATCTATGGCAGTCTTTCTGATTTGGTAGAGGAAAAGGTTTATTATAGGCAAATTAAAATATCTACCTTTATCAAAACACTGTTACAATGCATTAAACAGAAAAGTGGAAATGGATATAGTATATATTAAATATTCTAACTCCTTTGTTAGCCTTATGGCTCATTTCCTCTCTTAATCTTAAACCAATTCAATTATACAGATTATAACAGTTACCTAGTCACTCCTGAGACTTAGTATTTATGTACCGTATAGCATCAAGAATCATAGAGTAACACACTTTAAACTAATTTGACAAGTATCCATTAGTGTTTATCTCACCTTTGAGTTCAGTGAAGTGGTTGCACTATTTAACAAAGTTTCTCTGTCACTCAGTTCCACAGGTCGAGACATATCAGTCAAGATTTCAATGCCCTTTTCCAGGGCCTTCTGAAATGACTCAGAAATGATGGTTGGATGAATCCCTGTAATTTATGAAAGTCTAGTTATTTAATTGTAACAGGTAAACTACACATTTGACATGGCTTAAAAATTTTCTACTCATTAATGTCAAAGCAAGCACAAATTTAACTATTCTTAATTACAAACTTATGCTTCAGTTGTAATACAGTGGCTTGAATAACCTGCTAACTATGGCTAATAATTTACTTCCATCCAACTTAAAATAGATTACATACTTATTAATGCTCTTAAGACTAAAACCAAATTTTACACTCTTTTTTTTTTTCTGAGACAGGGTCTCACTCTGTCACCCAGGCTAGAGTGCAGCGGCTTGATCTCAGCTCACTACAGCCTCAACCTCCCAGGCTCAAGCGATCCTCCCACCTCAGCCTCCTGAGTAGCTGGGACTACAGACACATGCCACCACACCTGGCTAATTATTTTGTATTTTTTTTTTTTTTAGTGGAGACAGGGTTTTGCCATGTTGCCCAGTCTGGTCTCAACTCCTTGGGCTCAATTGTTCTGCCAGCCTCAGCCTCCCAAAGTGCTGGGATTACAAGTATGAGTCACCGCAGCTGGCCGATACTTTTCAAAATATCACAAATCTACATTATAAGTAGAATAAGTGATTGGAGAGTCACTACTATAATTAAATACCACTTACTAAAGCAAGGACAATCCTGACTCTCTCCCAAATCTTCTTTCTTGTATAAGAGTCCAAGATTAGTAATATTTCTACCACTCATTTCTTTTTTTTTGAGACAGAGTTTGCTCTTGTTGCCCAGGCTAGAGTGCAATGGCATGATCTCGGCTCACTGCAACCTCCATCTCCCGGGTTCAAGTGATTCTCCTGCCTTAGCTGGGATTACACGCACGTGCCACCATGCCCGGCTAATTTTTTGTATTTAGTAGAGACAGCGTTTCACTGTTGGTCCGGCTGATCTTGAACTCCTGACCTCAGGGGATCCACCCACCTCGGCCTCCCAAAGTGCTGGAATTACAGGCGTGAGCCACCACGCCCGGCCTCTACCACTCATTTTTGAACAGCAAAATTCAACTGAGCTCCATTCAAAAAGGAGTCCAGCAAATATCAGAAGCCAAAGGAAAATTTCTTCTAATTTCTATTATAAATATAGCAAAATCTAAAACTTTAAAAATTCTTGGTAAAAAGATTAGTTATTCCAAATTAAATCTTAAATCCCGTATTACTCACGAATAACTTGGCTTTTCCCAAAGTTTGTTCTTTTAAACTTCTCTTTATTCAGAATAAAGTACCTCCTACTCACCTTTCTGAAGAAGCTTGGTACAAGAATCTAAGAGGGAGCCAGCAATGATGACTACTGATGTGGTGCCATCTCCTGCTTCTATATCTTGAGCCTTAGACAGCTCCACCAGCTAAGTGAACAGAAAATGCCAAGTTGCTCAATGAGAAATGACAGAACCCAGTAACACCTAATTCAAATAATTGCACCAGTGTCACAAGCAGAATTTGAGGGTTCAACATGATTCCTGATTTCTGATTTGCTGTCTACCTTGGGTTTCATTTAAAATTAAAGACTAGTAGATGATCTCCAGTTCAGATTGTGGGTTGTCATCTCCCCCTGCCCTGCTACTCAAAAGTTCTAATCAGAAAGCAAAAATATATCGTAAGTACTCTATAGACTTGGAAGCTAAGAAAAGGGGCATTCTAGATGAGACTAGAGTATCAAACTTTTTTTTTTTTTTTTGAGACAGGGTCTCACTCTGTCACCCACGCTGGAGTATAGCAATGCAATCATGGCTCACTGCAGCCTCCACCTCCTGGGCTCAAGAGATCCTCTTGTCTCAGTCTCCTGAGTAGCTGGGGCTATAGGTGCACACTAACACGTCTGGCTACTTTTTTTAAACAGTTTTGTTTTGTTTTTTAATAGAGACGGGGCCCCATTATGTTGCCTAGAATGGTCTTGAACTCCTGGGCTCAAAGGATCCTCCTGCTTCAGCCTCCCAAAGTGTTGAGATTACAGGCATGAACCACCATTCCCAGCTTCAGAGTATCAACTTAGAGTCTTTTGCCAAGTTTTATCTGAATAGACCCCTTGTAAGTATAACCTGATTCATTAAAAAGCCATCTGGTGGATGGCACAACATATGAAGCCTCAGGACTATCCAAGAAAACAGCAAAACTTCACGTAGCAGTGACGTTTTGTTTTATTTAGCAATGCTTTCTTATTTTATGTTCCAAATAAGATGCTTATTTTCCTATAATAATCATTTTTTTCAACACTTTAATAGCAATATTATATATAGACTTTTGTCACTTCTGGATAACAAAATTTTTTTGTTGTAAAATAGTATGTGGTAATTATAAAAAATTTGGAAAATACAGAAAGAAATTAAAATGTGTTAATTGAATATTTTTGAAGCAAAGACCATTAGTATTTGTATATAGTATGTTGGTTTATTTCCCATCATTTTCTATTTTTTAAGTAAGCTCACAGTATATACGTAATTTTATCTTTTTTTCATGTAATGTTTCATTAGTGTTTTTCCTCACGAAAATCTTCATAAACAATTTTTAATGGCTGTATGATTAACATGCTGTGGTATACTATTTGTTTAAACATTTTCTTATCATTGGATATTTTGCCTATTCCAGGTTGTTTCTATTATAAATAAATTTGATCAGTATCTTTGTAAAAAAAAATTTTTTTTAAAGCCATCTTTACATAACTCAAAGGGATTTTTTTGATAGAAGTTTCTTTGTTTTTTTTTTGAGACGGAGTCTTACTCTGTCACCCCAAGCTGGAGTGAAGTGGTGCAATCACTGCAGTGAGGTTGGCTCACTGCAACCTCTGCCTCCCCGGTTCAAGCAATTCTCCTTTCTCTGCCTCCCGAGTAGCTGAAATTAAAGGCATGCACCACCACGCCCAGTTGATTTTTGTATTTTTAGTAGAGATGGGGTTTCACGATGTTGGCCAGGCTGGTGTCGAACGCCTGACCTCAGGTGATCCACCCGCCTCAGCCTCCCAAAGTGCTGGGATTACAGGCACGAGCCACTGCGACCAGCCTGATAGAAATTTATTTCTAATGCATTTGTTTTTGCTCATATGACTTGACACCAGGTTAACCTGTTTTTAATCTCCTTATTCCTCAAGTGTATGCCAAGTTTCCATGGACTAGTATAAGGTAAAAGAAGTAAAATAATTACTGTTTCCAGTAGATTATATTTTTAGACAATGAATTTTCTTCTGTGGACATGTGAACTGTTATGCACCATACCCTAATAAGAACACAATAATCATATGAAAGGAAAAACATTCATTTCCGTGGACAAGTATAAGGTGACTTGTGTTTCTTTCTTTTTTTGAGACAGTGTCTTGCTTTTTGTCACCTAGGCTGGAGTGCAGTGGCACAATCACAGCTCACTACAACCTCTGCCCCTGGACTCAAGCAATTCTCCCACCTCAGCCTCCTGAGTAGCTGATACCACAGGGGCGCACCACCACACCCAGCTATTATTTTTTGTATTTTCAGTAGAGACAAGGTCTTGCCATGTTGGCCAAGCTGGTCTCAAACTCCTGAGCTCAAGCAATCCTCCCACCTTGGCCTCCCAAAGTGCCGGGATTACAGATGTGAGCCACTGTGCCCAGCTGTTCTTTTTTTTTCTGGGGTTTCATTCTGTCATCCAGAATGGAGTGTAGTGGTGTGATTATAGCTCACTGCAGCCACAAACTCTTGGGCTCAAATAATCCTCCCATGTCAGCCTATGAAGCGGCTGGGACTAAAGGCATGCACCACCATGCCTGGCTTGATTTGTGTTTTATCATCACCTCACACCAAAAAGCACAATGTTAGGCACACAATGTATCCTAAAAATATGCCTGTTCAGCACGAAAAGTGTTCATTGTGCTTAAATATCATGTGATCAAATAAATTTGACTGTTTACCAAGTATCAAATACACTTAAAAAAGAAGACTCATCTGGCCAGGCACGGTAGCTCATGCCTGTAATCCCAGCACTTTGGGAGGCCAAGGCAGGTGGATCACAAGGTCAGGAGTTTGAGAACAGCCTTACCAACACAGTGAAACCCGTCTCTACTGAAAATACAAAAATTAGCCAGGCGTGGTGGCGCACGCCTGTAATCCCAGCTACTCGGGAGGCTGCAGCAGGAGAATTGCTTGAATCTGGGAGGCAGAGGTTGCAGTGAGCTGAGATTGTGCCACGGCACTCTAGCCTGGATGACAGAGCAAGACTCTGTCTGAAAGAAAAAAAAAAAACTCACCTAAAATTGTACTTACCATTCTGGCTGCTGGATGTAATACTTGCATTTGTTTCAGAATGGTAGCACCATCATTTGTAATGGTTACATCACCTTTTCCATCTTGAATCTAGAAAAAAATTTTTAAAGTTATATTTCAATGTCACACCTTAATAGTTTTATTAAACTTTTACATTTCAAAATAGAGAAGTTAATTTGTTTGCAAAGTACTTAATTTTAAATTCTCTTCCCTTACATTAGCATAATAATTTAAGAATACGCAATAACAGTCCAACTTTACAAAGGAAAAAGTGGCTTTGTTGCAGGGTAATCTAAAAGTGAAGAAATGTAGACACACACACACACACACACACACACAAAAGGAAAAAACATTATAAAGAAGCACTTGCTATCTTTAATAATTTCTTATAATCAGAAACATGATTTCCATCATGGATGCCCCTAAAGGAGTACCATGCCATGCGGCGAACACAATTCTTACAGTCAACACTGTAACTTTTTTCCTTTTTTGTCCTACAAAAAGGACAATGGCATTTTTGGGAAGGATAGATTTTCGAATATCCAGAGAGGAGAATAATCTGTAATATCATCCAGATGATCGTCCATATTGTTTTATCTCGCAGAGACCCACATTAGGATACAAAGTTACATCCATAAGGAACACTAAACTGAAGTCCCAACACCTGGATTTATAATACTTTCCACTTAACTACATAATAGACATCTGTATTTGGGTGTGCATTCTCATTGTTTAAAAAGCATTAAACAAAATATGAATTATAGTTTAGTCCTGTTGACTCCAAAGTAATCTCTCCTTCCTCTAAATTCCAGGTACCCAACACTTTTTACTTTTTTTTTGGTTTGAGATGGAGTCTCGCTCCATTGCCCAGGCTAGAGGGCAGCTGTGCGATCTCGGCTCACTGCAACCTCTGCCTCCTGGGTTCAAGTGATTCTCCTGCCTCAGCCTCCCACCTCCCGAGTAACTGGGATTACAGGTGCCCGCCACCATGCCCAGCTAATTTTTGTATTTTTAGTAGAGACAGGGTTTCACCATATTGGCCAGGCTGGTCTTGAACTCTTGACCTTGTGATCCACCCGCCTCGGCCTCCCAAAGTGTTGGGATTACAGGTGTGATCCACTGTGCCCCACCCACTTTCTACTATTTTTATTTATTTATTTATTTTTTGAGATGGAGTTTTGCTTTTATTGCCCAGGCTAGAGTGCAATGGCACAATCTCAGCTCACTGCAACCTCTGCCTCCCAGGTTCAAGCAATTCTCCTGCCACAGCCTCTCCAGGAGCTAGGATTACAGGCATGAGCTACCATGCCTGGCTAATTTTGTATTTTTAGTAGACATAGGGTTTCTCCATGTTGGTCAGGATGGTCTCCAACTCCTGACCTCAGGTGATCCTCCCCTCAGCCTCCCAAAGTGCTGGGATTATAGGTGTGAGCCACTACGCCCAGCCCCACTTTTTACTTTTTAAACAGCACATCTAACCCTCCATCAAGATCTTGTAGTGTGAACAGCAGTGCTCAATTAGTATTCAATGACTCAACTCTTTACCATTTTATCCATTCCTTTTGGTCCAAGGCTTGTTCTAATAGCATCAGCAACCGCTGCAGATGGGGGAAAAAAAAAAAAAAAGAAAACAAATTAGAACTTTTTTTTTTAAGAGACAGGGTCTTACTATATTGCCCAGGATGGCCTCAAACTCCTGGGCTCAAGCAACCCTCCCACCTCAGCCTCCCAGAATAGCTGGGAGTATGGGAAATCAAGACTCCTTAAAGAATAGAGTTTTTTTTCCTCTCAAATGATCATTGTGTTCTTATAGGATATGGTGCATAACAAATCACCATGTCCACAGAAGAAAATTCATTGTCTAAAAATAATCTATTGGAAACAGAGTAATTATTTTTCTTTTAAATGTATGATGCTCCACCTTTTTGTTAGTCAACGTACACATTATTATTATTATTTTTTTTGAGACATGGTCTCACTGTCTCAAGGCTAGAGTGCAGTGAGGCAATCTCGACTCACTGCAACCTCCGCCTCCTGAGTTCAAGTGATTCTTCTGCCTCAGCCTCTCGAGTAGCTGGGACTACAGGCACATGCCACCACACCCAGCTAATTTTTTTGTATTTTTAGTAGAGACGGGTTTCACCATGTCGGCCAGGATGGTCTCAATCTCTTGGCCTCAAGATCTGCCTGCCTCGGCCTCCCAAAATGCTGGGATTACAGATGTGAGCCACCGCACCTGGCCTAGTATTTGTAATCAGCTTATGGCAGAATACATTTTGAGGATTCATCTCATCTTCCTTCAGATGTCAAAATGGTACAATCTAGTTAGGAGCTCTGAGAATTGCTATTTCCTCCATTCCTTAAAACAGGACAAGCAGCAACAGAACTGTCTAGATCTAAAATACTGATGGAGGAGTATCCTTTTCCCAAAATGATTAGGACCAGAAGTGTTTTGAATTTTGGAGTATTTCAAAATAGGAATGCTCAATTTACAGATAATTCACTTATTTGTTTACTCTGTCTAGTATGTAATCTCTGAGAGCAAAGACTTTTGTTCACTAATGTGAACATGGTATATAGATGGCCCGCCAACACCGCCAAAAGGGCAAACCACAATGGAAATGCTACAGAGCAAGATACTCTTCTAAAAAAATCCAACAAGGCCGGGCGTGATGGCTCACACTTGTAATACCAGCACTTTGGGAGGCTGAGGCGGACAGACCACCTAAGGTCAGGAGTTCGAGACCAGCCTGGACAACATGGCGAAACCCCGCCTCTACTAACAATACAAAAATGAGCCGGGTGTGGCGGTGCGCATCTGTAGTCCCAGCTAGCTACTCGGGAGGCTGAGGCAGGAGAATCGCTTGAACCCAGGAGGCAGAGGTTGCAATGAGTGGGATCACACCACTGCACTCCAGCCTGGGGGACAGAGCAAGACAGACACCATCTCAACAAACCAACCAACCTAACAAACCAAACAAAAACCAAAACTCTCAAATCATAGCTTTTGGTCATCATCAGTATGTTATAAAACATCTCTGGGGCTGGGTGCGGTGGCTGACGCCTGTAATCCCAGCACTTTGCGAAGCCAAGGCAGGCCATCACTTGAGGCCAGGAGTTCAAGATATAACGGGTCATCTTCACAGATAACTTAGGTGGCCTTTCCTTCCCATATGCACACCCTCCTCTGTTGTTTCAGTTCTCTGTCCGCTTTTGTTTCAAAGGTTGCTAAATTTCCCACTTCCTATTTTGTTTGTTGAACATCAACCATATTATAAACTCTCTTGGCCCCCAAATTTATCTTTCTTTTTTTTTTTTGAGACGGAGTTTCGCTCGTCGCCCTGGCCGAAGTGCAAAGGCGCGACGTCAGTTCATGGCACCTCCGCCTCCCAGGTTCAAGCGATTTGCCTGCCTCAGCCTCCCGAGTAGCTGGGACTACAGGCGTACGCCAACACACCCGGCTAATTTTGTATTTTTAGTAGAGACGGGGTTTCTCCATGTTGGTCAGGCTGGTCTTGAACTCCTGACCTCATGTGATCCGCACGCCTCAGCCTCCCAAAGTGCTGGGATTACAGACGTGAGCCACCCTGCCCGACCCAAAATTTATCTTTCAACATTCTGTTCCTAATCTAATAAATGTAAGCTTCAACTATGGTCCCTAGACAATTATCCTACAAACCTTCATTTCCAGGTGTATTATCTCCTGAACTTCCAAATGACTCCTAAATCTGGCCATTCTGACCTTTCCAACTCATTAGGCCCAAGTTAGAAACTATTACTTTTTCTTACATCCAGCGTTACCTATCTTAGCGCCATCACATTCCCAGTTACTTGGGCTGATGACTGCAAATACATGTAAGGTGTACTTTATATACATGGGTCTTTATATGTTTTCTCACTGAATCCTCACAGCAAGCCTACACGATGGCTAAAAAGAAATGATCCGATAGCTGGGGGACATTAAGCCAAATACTTTCCAGGACACCAGGCCTTTAACATCTGCCCCAACCTAGCTTTCTAATCTCACCTCTTCTGTAAACATACTATTCTCCAACCCAAAAGAACTACTATACTCAATATACACTCGGGCAAGATCTCTAAACCTCTGTCCTGACTTTTCCTTCTAGATTTTTCTATCTCAACTCCATTTCTCTTAATCTTAACTCTAAAAAGCAAACATTTTCCTCCTCAATTTTATAAGTAAATCTTTGGCACAGAGGTTACAGGTCACTAAGACATGAAGTAACGGAAGCAGAGAATGAAACTCTGGTCTTCCTGATTTCCAACGTGTGCCACATTCTTCTACAAAAAACCCAAATAATTGTTTCCTGATTTGCCTATGTTTCACTGCACATGCGGAGACGACATCAATGTAACTTTTCCGCAACTATTTCAAACACGACACGTAAGTCGGTTCCTACATCCATCCCAGTACAATGAGCCCCGCCCCAATTTAGACTCGGAGAGTTCACCCAATTCGTCTCAACAGTTGTGCCAAGTGAAGTTTATTTAATAGTTCTTTAAATAAGAATAAGAAAGCTGAAAGATACTGTGCATTCTACCAGTTCCAATAAGCGACAGCCCTCAAGCGTCAGATCCCTAGTGAAGACTGCATGCAATCCTCGGCATTTTGAACTGCTTTCGGCTCCAATATGAATGATGCACTGTGCAGGATGAAAAACTATGGGAGACTAAGATGCAAAATGTGGCAAGTCCAAAGGCCTCCACACTCCGGGTTGGCGATCATCGGCAGAAAAACAGAAATAAGGATACCTCCACTGGGCTGCTTCTACAGGGAGGACAAGAGGGGATCACCCGAAGGAATGGGAAATGGGCCAAACCCTCTCAAGCCCACGGTGAGAGCGCAGAGCACAACCCCGCGGCGCCGCGGGTCAGGCCCTGAGAGTGATACCTTTGGCGGCGGAAATGTTGCTGAAGCGGATCTGGGCTGGCTTGTCGCGATCCTGATAGGCGCCTTTCCCGCGGCCGCCGGCAGCCCCAGCAGTCGCCCCGCTCCGGGGTGCCACATTCTCGGGCATGGCAAACTCCGCTGTGTCTGGGTTGGCTCGGAAAGAACGGATGGACCCGGATTCTGGCCGGCCGCAGTGTAATAACGGTAAGCCCTCACTGCCTTCACGAACCTTCCAGAAAGCGGCGCTGGCGTCGGGAGGAGGCGGAGGCGGAGAAGGGGGCCTTCCTTTCCGCGCGGCGCTGGCGTGACGTAGGAGGCTGTCCGCTGCGCGCCGGGTGAGGTGGATGCGTGCGGGGAGCTCCGGGCTGGTGAGGTTGTACCTACAGGGCGCTGTGGGTGAAGAGCGCCGGGGGAGCCTTTACGCGGGGTAGCAATGACAACGCGCGATTTTAAAGGCGAGTGGTGAGGACATCCGCATTTCCTCACTCCACCTTGCACGGCTGTGAGGTCCCCTCCTTTTTTTTTTTTGGATACAGTCTCACTCTTGCCCAGGCTGGAGTGCAGTGGTGCAAAATCTCGGCTCACTGCAGCCTCCGCCTCCCAGGTTCAAGCGATTCTCCTCCTCAGCCTCCCGAGTAGCTGGGATTACAGGCATCCGCCACCATGCCCAGCTAATTTTTGTATTTTTAGTAGAGACGGGGTTTCACCATGTTGGCCAGGCCGGTCTCGAACTCCTGACCTCAGGTAATCCACCCGCCTCGGCCTCCCAAAGTGCTGGGATTACAGGCGTCAGCCACGAAGCCTGGTCTTTTTTTTTTTTTTTTTGACAGAGTCTCGCTCTGTCGCCCAGGCGGGAGTGCAGTGGGGCGATCTCGGCTCACTGCAGCCTCGACCTTCGGGGCCCAAGCGATCCTCCCGCCACAGCCTCCCAAGTAGCCAGGACGACAGGTGCCCGCCACCATGCCTAGCGAATTTTTGTATTTGTTGTAGAGACTGGGTTTCGCTGTGTTGCCTAGGCTGGTCTGACCTCCTGGGCTCAAAGCCGTCCACCCTCCTCAGCGTTTCAAAGTACTGGGATTACAGGCGTGAGCCACCGCGCCCATCTGAAGGTCCCCTCCTTTAACTCCGGCTGGATCTATCCGCGCGGTGGGGTGGGCGCCGGAATAACTCCCTTAGGGATGTGACTGAGTCTGTTTTTGCCCGGCCACATAGACCTGCATTTTATGCAGTTTTGTTCATTTTGAAAGGGAGTCAGAAAAGGGAGATTTGGAATGAGTCGAGGTTAGTTATCTCGTATTGGTTGATACTGGGTGGTAGAGGTTTGACAGGCTGCCAAATCAGGTCTGTCTAGTTACCACCACCCGCTTGTTCTACCCTAGTGTCTCCCGCATGACGTAGCCACTGACTCTTAGGGAACGTAAACATTATAATAAAGATCATTTACTTCCGTTATCTGCTAAGCACAGTGCTAAACCTTTCCACGTTTTATATCTCGTTTTGTCCTCACAATAATCCTTTACTTAAAAGGTTAGGGAACTGGAGCCCAAAGAAGGAACTGAAGCCCAGGGTAAACCAGTCAGTAGATAGAAGCAGTATTCCAATACAAAGCAAGGACCAGAAGCCATGAGCTAAACTGCTGGTCTCCTATGACCACTATATTTCAGTAGGGAAGTTTATGAAATGAGGTTTGTTGAATGTTCGCTCACAATTATTAAGCACCTGCAAAGTGACAGATGCGTGTGGTAGGTTCAGAAACAAATGTTCAAAGGTACTTAATCTTGTAATTATGAGGTGGTGGTGGTGGTGTTTGTTTGTTTGTTTTTATTTGTTTTTGAGACGGAGTTTCACTCTTGTTGCCCAGGCTGGAGCAGTGGCACCATCTCGGCTCACTGCAACCTCCGCCTCCTGGGTTCAAGCGATTCTCCTGCCTCAGCCTCCCCAGTAGCTGGGATTACGGGCATGCACCACCACACCCGGCTAATTTTGTATTTTTAGTAGAAACGGGGTTTCTCCATGTTGGTCAGGCTGGTCTCGAACTCCCGAGCTCAGGTGATAGGCCCGCCTCGCCCTCCCAAAGTGCTAGGATTGCAGGCTTGGCGAGAGCCACCTCGCCCAGCCGAGTTGTTCTTTAACACACATTTAGCATATTAGCACTAGGGGCCTGGCTCAGTAGCTCACACCTGTAATCCCAGCACTTTGGGAGGCCGAGGTGGGTGGATTGCTTTAGGTCAGGTGTTTAAGACCAGCCTGGCCAACATGGCGAAACCCCTTCTCTACTAAAAATCAAAACATTAACCGGGGGTGTAATCCCAGCTACTCGGGAGGCTGAGGCAGGAGAATCCCTTGAAGCCAGGAAGTGGAGGTTGCAGTGAGCCAAGATTGCACCACTGCACTCCAGCCTGGGCGACAGAGCAAGACTTTGTCTCAAAAAAAAAAAAAAAAAGGATATTAGCACTAGGAAATGAAGATCCATAAACCTCTGAGGCCGACTTCTCTTCAGAGGACCAGAATACTCCCAAGTAGCACATAAATTCTACGGTTATTTGTTTAGACAACGGATGTAATATGTTGGAAACAAGTGGGTGATGAGGAAATGCATAAATTTTGGGATGTAAAATACTGGATTTGAGTTTATTAATAGCTCTACTACTTATTAGCTATGTGACCTAAGGAAGGCCACTTAAATCGTTTGGGTCTCATTTTCCTCGTCTGTAAAATAGGAGGGTTGAACTAGATGATCTCTAGGGGCTTACTAAACTCTACTAGTTCTACCAGTGTAAGGAGTCAACCTGTCAGCCATAAAGGACAGCAGAATTTGGAAGATGCCGTTATTGGCTTCTTGGGACAGTCTTAAAGTTTTGAGACATGCTTTAAGTATCTGAAATGTTTCAAGTTATAAACATTTCTTTTTCTGTGAAATTGGAATTATTTTTGTTCCTGGGATTAGGCAGTAAATAAATGTTAAACATCGGCTTTCATCAGAGTGTTAATGTACATTATTTCTCCATCAAAATGGGATTTCAACAAATATTCAAACATAAACATGGCCGGGCGTGCTGGCTCACACTTGTAATCCCAGCACTTTGGGAGGCCAAGGTGGGTGGATCACAGGAGTTCAAGACCAGCCTGGCCAAGATGGTGAAATCCCATCTCTACTAAAAATACAAAACTTAGCCAGGCGCGGTGTCAGATGCCTGTAATCCCAGCTGCTCGGGAGGCTGAGGCAGGAGAATCGCTTGAACCCGAGAGGCAGAGGTTGCATGAGCCGAGATCATGCCACTGCACTCTAGCCTGGGCGACAGAGACTCCGTCTCAAAACAAAACAAAAACATAAACGCTTGTGTAGAGTACTTTAAGCAAAGCACTGTTGCTAATGAAGGGTAAAAATGTTTTTAAAACTTTCTGATATTTATTTTTTATTTATTTATTTATTTTTTGAGACGGAGTCTCGCTCTGTCACCCAGGCTGGAGTGCAGTGGCACAATCTCGGCTCACTGCAAGCTCCGCCTCCCGGGTTCACGCCATTCTCCTGCCTCAGCCTCCCGAGTAGCTGGGACTACAGGTGCCCGCCACCAAGCCCGGCTAATTTTTTGTATTTTTAGGAGAGATGGGTTTCATCGTGTTAGCCAGGATGGTCTCGATCTCCTGACCTGGTGATCCGCCCACCTTGGCCTCCCAAAGTGCTGGGATAAAAGGCGTGAGCCACCGCGCCCGGCCAGCTTTCCTGTATTTAAAAAATACTTTCCAAAACAAAACAAAACCAAACAAACAAAAATACTTTCCTATCAGATCCAAGCAGACGTAAGGCATATGTGGGAATGTTGGCAATAACAATACAATTTCCTTAATAATTTGTGAAATAGGTTTTACAAAACAATAATACTTCGTCAGCCATCCAAATGAAGGTTCACTTTAGAATGAATAGCCCACGATGTCCTAGACCCTCAGTAATAGGACTGAGCCAGGAACTGGTTAAGGTTAGAAAAGAAGAGAGGAGGGGCCAGGTGTGGTGGTTCATGCTGTAATCCCAGCACCTTGGGAGGCCGAGGAGGGTGGATCACCTGAGGTCAGGGGATTGAGACCATCCTGGCTAACATGATGAAACCCTGTCTCTACTAAAAATACAAAAAATTAGCCCAGTGTGGTGGCACACACCTGTATTCCCAGCTACTGGGGAGGCTGAGACAGGAGAATCGCTTGAACCTGGGAGGTGGAGGTTGCAGTGAGCCGAGATCATGCCATTTCACTCCAGCCTGGGCAACAAGAGTGAAACTCTGTCTCAAAAAAAAAAAAAAAAGAGAGGGCTGTATGTATCTTATCTCTCTTAGGTTTTACTCCAATTCAAAGACAGTGTTTGTTGTTATTTTGTATTTTTCTCTGCATTAGTTTATTATCGAGACCACCATTAAGCCCCATTTTCCTAAGCTATACTGTTTGCATCATTCTTCTTTCCCCCCCCCCCCCCCCCCGAAACGGAGTCTTGCTCTGTCGCCCAGCTGGCGCAATCTCAGCTCACTGCAACCTCTGCTCCACGGGTTCAAGTGATTCTCCTGCCTCAGCCTCCCGAGTAGCTGGGACTACAGGCATGCGCCACCGTGGCCGGCTAATTTTGTATTTTTAGTAGAGACGGGGTTTCACCATGTTGGCCAGGCTGGTTTCGAACTCCCGACCTCAGGTGATCTGCCCACCTTGGCCTTTCAAAGTACTGGGATTCAGCCACCATGCCTGGCCTCATTCTATGTTTTTAAGTTTAGCTTGCAATAGTCACATGAAGCAGAGGCCTTGTTTCATTAAGTATATTTTGATTTTCCTAATTTTCCTAGAAAGTTTTCTAGTTAACATTTTTGTTACTTTCTAACCTTCCCAGTTAAAATATTTGTCTGAAAATGAGAAGAGGTTGATTGTTGGCAATAGTAAAAAATAAAAATTTAAAAGTTTAAGAAAAAGAAATAAAAATGAAAATGGGAAGAGGAAAAGCCAAAGGAGGGTGCCGGCAAACTTAGAAGTTTTGTGATATGTGAGTAAACAGCCAGGTTTTCTATCGAAAAACAGGAATGAACTAATCTTTCATTATTGTAGTACTAACAAGAGTTACAGGCCAGGCGCCTTGGCTCACACCTGTAATCCCAGCACTTTGGGAGGCTGCAGCAGGCAGATAGCTTGAGGTCAGGAGTTCGAGACCAGCCTGGCCAACATGGTGAAACCCTGTCTCTACTAAAAATACAAAAATTAGCCGGGTATGGTGGCACATGCCTGTAATCTCAGCTGCTCAGGAGGGTGAGGAAGGAGAATTGCTTAAACCTGGCAGGCGGAGGTTGCAGTGAGCTGAAATCACACCATTGCACTCCAGCTTGGGCAACAAGAACCTCCATCTGAAAAAAAAAAAAAAGTGAGAAAAATTGCAAATTTGTGGGCAAAAGAAATGAGTGTTGTTTTAGGGGTCCAGGATGTGGTGGGGCACAAAACAAAAAGCAAGGCAAGCTGGGCACAGTGGTGTGTGCCTGTAGTCCCACTACTCGGGAAGTTCAGGTAAGAGAACAGCTTGAGCCCAGGAGTCAAAGGATGCACTCTTATGATTGTGCCTGTGACTAGCCATTGAACTCTAGTCTGGGCAACATAGCAAAACCCCATCATTTGTTTAAAAAAAGTTAGACAAGCTGACTTTATTTATTTATTTTTTTGAGATGGAGTCTTGCTCTGTCACGCAGCCTGGAGTGCAGTAGCATGATCTTGGCTCACTGCAACCTCTGCCTTCTAGGTTAAATGGATTCTCCTGCCTCACTCAGCCTCCCAAGTAGCTGGGACTACAGTCTCGTGCAACTACACCTGGCTATTGTATTTTTTTTAGTAGAGATGGGTTTTTGCCATGTTGGCCAGGCTGGTCTCGAACTCCTGGCCTCAAGTGATTCACCCGCCTTGGCCTCCCAAAGTGTTGGGATTACAGGCGTGAGTCACCATTCCCAGCCTAAAAAAGTGAGGCAAGCTGCCTTTATATACATCCTGCTGGAAGAATGAAAAAAAATTAAATCTTAATCAAGTTCCTAGATCCAACTATCAATGTATGGGTTTACAAGAAATACAAGGATTTCTTGTATTTGTGAATGTGAAATGTGACGTAAATGTGGACTAGAAACCTTTCAAGGAAAATTAAGAAAATCAAAATATACTTAATGAAACTAGGCCTCTGCTTCATGTTACTATTGCAAGCTAAATTAAAAAAATAGAATGATGATATATATATATTTATATTTTTTTAATTAAAAAAAAAATTTTTTTTTTTTTTTGAGATGGAGTCTCACTCTGTAGCCCAGGCTGGAGTGCAATGGTGTGATCTTGAGTCACTGCAACCTCCGCCTCCCAGGTTCAAGCAATTCTCCTGCCTCAGACTCCCAAGTACCTGGGATTACAGGCATGCACCACCGCGCCCAGCTAATTTTGTATTTTTAGTAGAGGCAGTGTTTCACCACGTTGGCCAGGCTGGTCTCAAACTCCTGACCTCAGGTGATCCACCTGCCTACCAAAGTGCTGGGATTACAGGTGTCAGCCACTACGCCTGGTCTAGAAGAATGTATTTTTAAAATAGTACCATGAGGATGCAATCAATAAAATGTAGTATGTGAAAAACTCTTTAGGACAAATGACCTATAAATAAATTGCAAGAAAATTAACAATAGCAACAATGAAGATGAAAGGGTAACCTATGGAATAAGAGAGATTTAAGAAAGTGAGAGATTTAAGACAGCCAGGAGAGTGACATCAGCAAAATGGGAGACCAGGAGCTGCCTCACTTGTGTCTCCCCACAGCAACAATAGTTTTTAGCTTTTCAGCTGTCCACAGATAAAAGTACCTCTGGTGGGAACTTTGGGAACTAGGTAGGAGACTGTGAAACACTTGTGGAGCCCAAGATCCAGGAAGGCTGTTTTGAGACAGCAGAACCGCACCCAGGTAGCACACTCATTGATTGAGGTTGCAGCTCCAGACTTGGAAATGGTGCTACCTCCCTGTGGACCTGGCTACAGCCCTCTTTGGCCTTGGTCCTGCTACTAGACCATCTATTTAGGGACCTGGAGGAGTCATAACTACTTGTGTCTCAGGTGACAAGGCCCATCAACGTCAGTTTCATAGCAGACCCTGAAACAGCTCTAAGTCTCAGCTCCAGCCCTCCTCTGAGAGCAATCCTGCCCGCAAAGAGACCCAGGGGTGACATGCTACCCATGCCCCAGGAAGCAGGCCTGCAGATTTCACTCTTGCCTGTGGACCCTGAAGGAGCCCAGTGACTTGGTTCCAGCCCCTCTTAACTACCATTAGGGCCAGTAGTGCCTGCCCAAGGACCCACCCAGTGACCTAGCAGGAAGCTTACCAGGAAACTGGAGGAAGCCACACCAGTCTGTGCATCTGGTAATAGGCCCATTTTCTGCAGACCCCCATCCCAACACCAGCTCTACTGACCAAGGTCCTGGGGGCAGTCCAGTCCACCCATGGACCAGACAGGATCCACACCCATTAGAGCCGCTGGTAACAAGCTTGCCAACTGTGAACTCCACTGTGGACCCAGCTCCAACCCCATTTGAGTGCCATCCCATCAATTCAGGGACCCAATAGAAGAAGGCCTTTTCCTGCTGAAACTAGTCTATAAAGACTGGAAGAGGTGTTTGTTCCTTTAAATACATAAACACCAGTGCAAAGTTACATGGATAACAAAGACTCAGGTAAACATGACACCATCAAAGGAAGCTGCTATGGTTTGAATATCTTTGTCCACTCCAAAATTCATGTGTTGGAAACTTAATCTCCAATGCAACAGCGTTGGGAAGTGGGGCCTCCTTCAGTTCCTTTGCCACACTGCTACCACAGAGGGATCTTTTAAGAACTCAAATCTGGCCGGGTGAGGTGGCTCATGCCTGTAATCCCAGCACTTTGGGAGGCTGAGGCAGAATAGCTTGAGCCCAGGAATTTGAGATCAGCCTGGGCAACATAGTGAGATCCTGTCTCTAAAAAAAAAAAAAAAAAAAAAATTAGCTGGGCACAGTGATGTGCAGCTGTAGTCCTAGCTACTCGAGAGGCTGAGGCAGGAGGATCCTTTTGAGCCTAGAAGTTCGAGGTTGCAGTGAGATAGGATCACACCACTGCACTGGGTGGCAGAGTGAGACCCTATCTCAGAAAAAAACAAAACCCCAAATCTGAGCTTGTTATTACTCTTCTGCTTACAACTCTTCAGGGACTTCTGAAGTAGTTGAGAATACACCACCCCAAATAAGCTACTCTGGTTCTTATTGATTATTTTGAGTTAAAAGCACCTAAAAAACAGCAGATGCATAAAGGGCGCTCTGACTTGCCTTTTTCTTCCTGAAAGCAGAAGCAGAAGATAAAACTCACATATGAAAGGTGTTCTTTTTTCTTTTCTTTTTTTTTTTGTTTTTTTTTAGAGTCTCGCTCTGTCGCCCAGGCTGGAGTGCAGTGGCACCATCTTGATCTCGGCTCACTGCAACCTCCGCCTCCCAGGTTCAAGTGATTCTCATGCTTCAGCCTCCCGAGTAGCTGGGATTACAGGTGCCCACCACCACACCTAGCTAATGTTTGTGTTTTTAGTAGAGATGGGGTTTCACCATATTGGCCAGGCTGGTCTCGAACTCCTGACCTCAAGCAATCCACCCACCTCAGCCTCCCAAAGTGTTGGGATTACAGGCATGAGCCACTGTGCCCACCTAGAAGATATTCTTAACACCAGAAATAGGGAATCAAGGCCATAAAAAAATCTGTATTAAAAAACCTTGTTAAACGAATTCTTATCTTCCTGGTCACTTCTCCATGATTAACTACCCTAGACCAAGTCTGTATTTTCACAATTTACTACTCTTTGTCCCACTTAGCATATAATCGTATGGCTCAAACTGCTTCTTTGGGTCATTTCCTTATGAAGGCTCCTGTGTCATGTAAAACTTATGTTAAATACATTTGTATGCTTTTCTCTTGTTAAGTTGTGTTTTGTTACAGAGCTCCAGCCAAGAACCCTAAGATGGGAAGGGGAAAGATTTTTCCTTCTCTACACTTCCCAATGGTTAAGTATAAAAATTGGCATTACTTGGGAGGCCGAGGTGGGTGGATCACCTGAGGTCAGGAGTTTGACACCAGCCTGGCCAACATGATGAAACCCCGTCTCTACTAAAAATACAAAAAATTAGCTGGGCGTGGTGGTGCATGCCTGTAATCCCAGCTACTCAGGAGGCTGAGGCAGGAGAATCGCGTGAACCCAGGAGGCAGAGGTTGCAGTGAACTGAGATTGCGCCACTGCACTCCGGCCTGGGCAACAAGAGTAAAACTCTGTCTCAAAAAAAAAAAAAAAATTGGCCATTTCATGTAAACTCTTCATCCCTGTGACCTAGGCCCTGTCTGTTTTTTCAGATTTATTACCCTAGGCTCCTGGTTCCATTCTGGCTATGCCATTTACAGAGGACTCAGCACCTCACTCTGTTTCATGCCTCCATATATAGGGATGAGTTATTTCACCTGCAGCATATTCTGATATTCACCATTAAGCCTCTCCTGACCTACTGCAGCTGAATTAATGGAATCTTCTTCTACCACCAAACCTGATAGCTACTTTTAGGTAGTAAGTAATAACAATTCTTAGTCCATTGTATTTTAATAATTTATTTACATGTAATTTTCCCTTACCAGAATGTAAGATTTTAAGGCAGAGACGGTCATTCATTTCTGTATTTCCTGGAGCCAAGAAGAATGGATTGCAAAAGCTCTCAACTAATACCTGTTGTTGGGGCGTGGTGGCTTACACCTGTAATCACAGCAGTTTGGGAGGTCAAGGTGGGAGGATCACTTGACCTCAGGAGGTGGAGACCAGACTGGGCAACATGGTGGGACTCTGTCTCTAAAAAAAATTTTAAAATCAGCTAGACGGGCTGGCATACATCTGTAGTCCCATCTAAGCAGGAGGTTGAGGCAGAAGGATAGCTTGAGCCAGGGAGGTTGGGTTTGCAGTAAGCTGGGATCACGCCACTGCACTGCAGCCTGGATGACAGAGTGAGACCCTGTCTCAAAAAAATAAAATCTGTTGAGTGGCCAGTTGAGTGAAGGGTGAATGTTAATAACAGCAGAATTGGAGAAAGTAGAATGGAGACAGAGGGCAGGTAGAGCTCATTGTAAAACTTTGGGGCCCTTGTGTTTGCACACATTTCAGTTCACGTTTTATATAATATTTTAATGTTTTCAGAGGTGGAAAACCTCATTAGAAAACACCTATTACTTGCCTGGGACCAGTTGCTTAATGGAACTTAGAATGGAAACCTATTTGGCCACAATAGAAAGGAAACCTGTTTACAAGGAGGGCTTAGTTAGGTATTTATAATTTCCCTTTGCATCAAGGCTTCAGGGTCTTTTTCTTACCGTTTCCTTGCCTTAGACAATTCTTTTAATAGGCCTATGCCCAGCTTTGTTATCTACAAAATAGGTTGTTTTGAGAGTTAATAAAATAAAACTTTGTACTTGGATCCTTTTGCTTGAAAGGCATTCAAAAAATGCGGCTGCTACCAAGTTTCAACAGTTACGTTAGCAATAGCAGCCCCTGGTGGCACAGGAATTAATTTATTTTATTGCTCACTCTGATATTTTGGAACATGCTGTAGGCTCAGGCAGGCAGTAATATGTCCAGTGATATGTGGCAGAATATGCTATCCCAAAATATGCCACTTTGGCATAAGGATTATTTTGAGCTAAAGACACATTAAAAAAAATGGGTGCAAGAAGGGACTCTGATTCTTCCCCTTTTCTTCCTTAAAGCAGGAGATAAAACCCCCATATGAAAGATGTCCTCCCTTTACCAGAAGGAAGGCAACATTCTTATCGTCAAGGATGGGAAGTTGAGACTGAGAAAATTCTGTACAAACAGACCTTGTTAAAATAATTTTTATCTTCCTTTAGCCTCCCCACATAGTTTAGTTACTTTTTTCCTGTTGCCTGTCTTTGTTCATCCTAATATAAAAGCATTTAAGTTTTCCCACTTTTGTGGGTCTTCATTTACTTATGAGGGCTTCCATGTCATACATTATATTAAACAATATAAACTTATATTAAATAAATCTGTATATCTTTCTCCTGTTAACCTGTCTTAATGTAAGTTTAATTCTCGAGTCCAGCCAAAAAACCCTAAGAGGGCAGAGGTAAAATTTTGCCTCTCCTACACGTGTGAGTAGGAGTTAAATAATGATAGCGATGTTTTTTGTTGTTCTTGTTGTTTTGTTTGTTTGTTTGAGACAGAGTCTTGCTGTGTCGCCCAGGCTGGAGTACAGTGGCGTGATCCCAGCTCACTGCAACCTCAACCTCCCTGGCTCAAACTATGCTGCCTCAGCCTCCTACATGGATGGGACTACAGACGTGTGCCACCCCACCCAGCTAATTTTTGTATTCTTAGTAGTGACAGGGTTTTACCATGTTGGCTAGGCTGGTCTAGAACTTCTGACCTCAAGTGATCCGCCCACCTTGGTTTCCCAAAGTGCTGGGATCACAGGTGTGAGCCACCACACCCAGCCTGTATTTTCACTTGCTTCTAAAAGGGTAATGTATTTCTTGTGAAGGTTAATTAGAGCTGGGAGTACTCAGGAGTTCTTAGTCATGTTAAAAGAAAAACCAAACTCTGTAAAATTTTTTAGATATTTATTCAGGGCCAATGTGACCGACCACAGCCTGGGGAAAACACAAACCCAAGGAACTTTGAGTAAGTGGTCCTGAGGTGGTCAGATTACAATTTTATGCATTTCAGGGAGGCAGGAGTTACAGGCAAAGATGTAAGTCAACACATGGAAGGTATACATTGGTTCGGTCCCAGAAGCCAGGATATGCTGAAGCGGGGACTTACAATTTACAGGTGGATTCAGAGATTCTTTAATTTGCAATTGGTTAAAGTCGTAAGGCTCTGTCTAAAACTTGGAGTCAGAAGAAAGAAATTTTGAAGATAAGGATGCTACGTCAGAGTTAGCCACAATATTTTGCGTCAAAATGACCTATTCAGCAAGACTGATGGCCTGCAGGCATGACTTAACCCTTGCCTTGCATGGCCTTAGGTCTTTCTATAATTTGGTATCTTATTGTCACAGAGTCTTATGATCCCTATTTTAACATTAATGCCTGTCAGTTGTGTCTAAACTCTAAAAGGAAGGAGGTAGAAGGATGAATGTCCAATCTCTTCCTTGTTATGGGTGGAAACACAATTTTCAGGTTTCTCTGGGGTCCCCTTGGTCAAGAGGAGGTCTGTTCACTCAGTGGGAGGCTTAGGATTTTATTTTTAGTTTACAGTCAGGACCAGTGGAAAACTAGGGGGTTTATAGAAAGACTTCTGAGGGATAACGTAGCCAATAGATATTGTAGGCTACATTTGGTGTGTGTTTATATTTTGGGGAGAAAGTGTCTGAGGCTTTTATCAGATTCTGAAAGCATCTAGTAATATCAACAACTTTAAGATTCATATTCGGTGGACATGGAAAATAAAAATTTTAAATTAAAACACTTTTATTTTTATTTTTATTTTTGAGACAGTCTTACTCTGTCACCCAGGCTGGAGTGTAGTGGCGTAATCTCGGCTCAGTGCAACCGCCACCTCCCGGGTTCAAGCGATTCTCTTGTCTCAGTCTCCTGAGTAGCTGGGATTACAGGCGCCTGCCACCGCACCTAGCTAATTTTTGTATCTTTAGTAGAGACAGGGTTTCACCATGTTGGCCAGGCTGGTCTGGAACTCCTGACCTCAGGTGATCCTCCTGCCTCGGCTTCCCAAAATGCTGGGATTACAGGTGTGAGACACCGCGCCCGACCAAAACACATTTTTTTAAAAAAGCAAGGTTCATGGCTTTTCTCTGTAACGTAGAATACACATGTCCTTTAAAGCTTTCATTGAAAGATTTTTATTGCTGGGGGCAGTGGCTCACCCCTGTAATCCCAGCACTTTGGGAGGCCGAGGTGGGTGGATCACCTGAGGCCAGGAGTTCAAGACCAGCCTGGCCAAGATGGTGAAACCTTATCTCCACTAAAAATACAAAAATTAGGTCGGCGTGGTGGTGTGCACACGTAATCCCAGTTACTCAGGAGGCTGACACACGAAAATTGCTCGAACCCGGGAGGTGGAAGTTGCAGTGAGCAGAGATCCTGCCATTGTACTCCAGCCTAGGCAACAGAGTACAATTTTTTGTCGCCCCACAAAAAATAATTTTATTTTAGGACCTACTACTTATTTAATTTTTTCATTAAATAACTTTTTATTATAACAGTATTACATGTACACTGTAGATATTTAGAAAAATCAGGTAAGCAGAAAGCCTCAGTTACTAAGAGATATACACTATAACTATGTTAGTGAATAAACTTCCAGACTTTTTCTACGTAGGTTAATAGATTTAACTCTATTTTATTTTATTTTATTTACTGAGACGGAATCTCACTCTGTCACCAGGCTGGAGTGCAGTGGCATGATCTTGGCTCACTGCAACCTCCGCCTCCTGGGTTCAAGCAATTCTCCTGCCTCAGCCTCCCAAGTAGCTGGACTACGGGCGCGCGCCACCATGCCCAGCTAATTTTTGTATTTTTAGTAGAGATGAAGTTTCACCATGTTGGCCAGGATGGTCTCGATCTCTTGACCTCGTGATCCATCCACCTTGGCCTCCCAAAGTTTTGGGATTACAGGCGTGAGCCGCTGTACCCAGCCTAGATTTGACTATATAAACTTGGGGAAAAATTTGCATGTAGGTAACAAGCACTAATATTTCTATGCATAAAGAGCTCTTAGAAATCACTGAAGTGTCCGGGCACGGTGGCTAACGCCTGTAATCCCAGCACTTTGGGAGGCCGAGGCAGGTGGATCACGAGGTCGGGAGTTTGAGACCTGCCTGGCCTCGTCTCTACTAAAAATACAAAAATTAGCCAGGCATGGTGGCACACGCCTGTAGTTCCAGCTACTTGGGAGGCTGAGGCAGGAGAATCGCTTGAACCCGGGAGGCGGAGGTTGCGGTGAGCCGAGATCATGCCATTGCACTCCAGCCTGGGTGACAAGAGCGAAACTCCACCTTAAAAAAAAAGAAAAGAAGTCACTGAAGTGACAGAAACTCCTATAGAAAGTGGACAAGGAAATAGGAAGAAATACAAGCAGCCAATAAATATAGTAAAAAAGTATTTACTCTCAAAATTTAAGAAATGCAAATTAAAACAGTGAGATAATATTTTTCATGTATCATATGGCAAAGGTTATAAAGAATAATATAGCTGGGTATGGTAGTGTGTGCTCATAGTCCCAGCTACTTAGCCTGAGATCAGAGGATAACCTGGGCCTGGGAGGTCGAGACTGCAGTGAGCCAACATCGTGCCGCTGCACTCCAGCCTGGGCAACAGAGTGAGACCCTGTCTCAAAAATTAAATTAAATTAAATTTAAAAAAATAATATCAGTCAGTGTTACTAAGGTTTCATAGAAATAAATAGGTGCAGCCTTTCTGGTGGGTAATTTGTAAATTACATGTTTAATAGTGCTTTTTCTGCTTGCCACCCTTTAATTTATGCTTTTTCTTTTTCACCAACCATTCTCTGCAACTTCTGTAAGTACATGTAAAACAATCTATAGTTTGTCACTAAGTTTGGTTTACTTGGAGCCATGGAAGCAAATCTGAATTTGCCTTTTATATAATTATTTTAGGAAAAGAAATATATTTTTTCTATTATAAAAAATACCTCTGGCCGGGCACAGTGGCTCACACCTGTAATCCCAGCACTTTGGGAGGCCGAGGTGGGTGGATCACCTGAGGTCAGGAGTTTGAGACCAGCCTGGCCAACATGGTGAAACCCCTTCTCTACAAAAAATACAAAAATTAGCTGGGCATGGTGGCACATGCCTATAATCCCAGCTACTCAGGAGGCTGAGGCAGGAGAATCACTTGAACTTGGGAGGTGGATGTTGCAGTGAACCGAGATTGTGCCACTGCACTCCAGCCTGGGCAACAGAGTAAAACTTTGTCTCAAAAAAGAAAAAAGAGAATACCTCTTTACTGGATAAACATTAATTAAAGTAGTCTAGATGAGTAGATTCTCAACAATGTGGCACTGCCTTGAAAGGGCATTTCAGTTGTCACTTTTTTTTTTTTTTTTTGAGGTGAAGTTTTGCTCTTGTCCCCCAGGCTGGAGTGCAGTGGCACCATCTCTGCTCACTGCAACCTCCGCTTCCTGAGTTCAAGGAATTCTCCTGCCTCAGCCTCCCGAGCAGCTTGGACTACAGACATGTGCTACCATGCCTGGCTAATTTTTGTATTTTCAGTAGAGATGGGGTTTCACCATGTTGGCCAGGCTGGTCTCGATCTCCTGACCTCAGGTGATCCACCCACCTCAGTCTCCCAAAGTGCTGGGGTTACAGGCATGAGCCACCGTGCCCGACCTCAGTTGTCACTTTGAAGGAAGGGTAGGAATGGAATAGGTGAGAGAGAGGTCAGATATATAAGACATCTTCCCATGCAGGATACATTCATAAAGGTGAAAAACCTGTTTGTTATTATCTAAGCCTAAAGTCAAACTCGATTTTATATAGAAACACAATGTATTATTATTATTATTTTATTTTTATTTTTTTGAGACAGAGTCTCGCTCTTTCGCCTAGGTGACAGAGTGCAGTGGCATGATCTCGGCTCACTGCAAGCTCCGCCTCCCAGGTTCACGCCATTCTCCTGCCCCAGCCTCCCAAGTAGCTGGTACTACAGGCGCCCGCCACTAGGCCCGGCTAATTTTTTTGTATTTTTAGTAGAGACGGGGTTTCACCGTGTTAGCCAGGATGGTCTCGATCTCCTGACCTCGTGATCCGCCTGCCTCGGACTTCCAAAGTGCTGGGATTAGAGGCGTGAGCCACCGTGCCCGGCAACACAATGTATTTTTAGTTTAGCATTAATATATACAGAATATTCCAGCTTTGCAATGACTGTAGAGTGAGGAAAGTGTTTTTTGTTGTAAACTTTACCCACTGTTGTTCACATTTCAGAACATCATGTTACCAGAAGCAACTGCCCTCCCTCTGGAGTCACCAATACCACACACCTGTATCAATTTGCATTTGTAGAAGTCACAGGTGGTTCTACATAAAGATGTAAAGATGCAGACATCTGGCTACTTTGTATGTCTTTTAGTCAACTAGTATAGGTGTACCCAAACACTTACACATATTATATTATAAATTACTTTCCTTTTCATTTTGTGATAAATTACAATTAGGTCATTAAATTGATTTTTAAATTAAGATATTCACATACTGTGAAACTAATCTTTTAAAGTGTACAATTCAGTGGGTTTTAGAATATTAACAAGGTTGTGCTTCCACTTCCAGAATGTTTTCATCATGCCCCAAAGAAACTCTGTACCTATAAACAGTCATTATCCATTCGTCCCCTCCTCCAGATTCTGGCAACTATTACATTACTTTCAGTCTCCATGGATTTGTCTATCCTGGACATTTCATATAAATGGATGTCCAATATTTGGCCTTTTATGTCTGGCTTCTTTTACTAATCCTGTTTTTAAGTCTCATTCATGTTGTAGCATGTATCAGTACTTTATTCCATTTTATGGCTGCATAATATATTGATTTTTAAAAATTATATGGGTGGGAAGTTATATTAGCTATGCATTTCATTTCAGGATAGTAAATAAGGTGTTAAAATATTTGTCGTATAAAAGAACATTGGATCAGAGCCACTGATCTAGCTGGAAAGACAAGTGTATATAAAAAAGGCAATTAACAACTCAAACAAAAACATTAGGTAATCAGGAGATAGTTAAACTTCCTGGAACAAAGGATGACAGGTAAGGATTAGGCAGAGATTAAATCTGAGTGATTGATCGTATTCAGTTAATGGGTTGGCAAGTCCTGGAATGAGATACAGCTATCTAAAAATTAAACTGCCAAACTTATAGGCTGCTACCCCATCTCCAGTAATTTCTGCGAGCAATCTTTCTTTCCAGTAGGCTCTGCAGTGATGAAGGGGATCAGGGGAAGCAAAGTGACCCTACTGGAACCAAACGGATATTTCCGTGGAGGCATCCTAAGGGGATAGGTTTTGCAGAGCAAAGCTGTAAGCTGCCAACTCTGACCCGCGGGGAAGCCTTACCCTCTAGGTTCCCCGTGGTGGTTTTGCACAGGCTATTTAGGCACATCTCGGCCGCCGTGGTGGGGCACGGCTCAGCTGTTGCGGGGCGGGGCCTTCGCAGAGCATGGCAGCGGGCGAGGTTGAGAGTGGTAAGAACCTGAGCGGGCTGCTGAATGCGCTGGCCCAGGACACTTTCCACGGGTACCCTGGCATCACAGAGGAGCTGCTACGGAGCCAGCTGTATCCAGAGGTGCCACCCGAGGAGTTCCGCTCCTTTCTGGCAAAGATGAGGGGGATTCTTAAGGTACTGCTCTTTTCTGTAGTCTCCGGCTTGGAGCAGAACCCCTTGGCCGCTGGCTTCAGAGTCGCCCCCCTCGCCTTTCCCCGTCCCCACAAGCTGAAAGGCTTTTCCTTCTCAGACCTCTACTCCGTGGGCTCCACATCGGGCTCCTTCAGATTTGCTCGTTCTGTCGCCCCTTCTCTCTTTCCTAAGGGTGACCTTTTTTCTGCTGAAGTTCCCAGTCCCCCGGTAGACTGACACCAACAGGGGTTTTTCCTTCAAGACATTTCTGTCTCTTGGTAACAGTCGCGTTTCCTCAGCAGATCTGTGGGATCTGGAGTTTTTAAAATTAAGAGTTTTAGGTCGCTAGCTTTCCCCGGTTGTGGAAGTTGGGAGCGTTAAAATGAGCCAGTGTCTGCTGGATAAGGGATGGCTTAGCCCGAGTGATATCTGTCAAGCAGTCCACTGCGTGGTTAAGAGAGCATAATTACCAGCTTGAAGTCAAAGTATAGACTAGATCGTCCAATAGAAATATGTGAGCCAAAAAGGTGAAATTAATATTTTAATAATATATCTTATTTAATCCAGAATAGCCAAAGTATTATCACTTCACATGTAATCAATATACAGAATATTGACAAGATTTTTTGTTACTTTTTTCACTAAGTCTTCGAAATCCAGTATTTTACACTTAAAGCACATATCTCGGACTTGCCAAATTTAAGTGCTCAGTAGTCACATATGGCTAATAACCCTCATATTGAACAATTCTATTTAGACTGAGAACTAGTTATAGGAATGAATCTAGTATCAATGTACTCTAGAGACAGACTGTAAAAAAATTACTGACTTTTGTAGGTCTCCTATGTGTTAGGAACTGTACTGAGAAGTTTTACATGTTGTTTCATTTGTTTCTTGAAAAAAACCTTATATAGTGGACACCCATTGTAAAGATTTAAGAAAGAGGCCCAGGGAATCTAAACAGCCTAAAATTACATTTTGATTAAAGTCAATGTTGAAATTTAATCCACTATCCTTTTGAATTTGCTATTTTTTCAAAGCTGTTTATTCTTTAAAAGGCACTGTATTTTTTAAAACTGATTTTGCCTACAGGATTTGAATCCAGAAAAAGGAAATGAAAACAAATATTTCACATAGTAAATGGATTGTCTCATGGAAATGTAAGGAGTAATATCTCAGGTGTGATCCTAGACATTCTAAGTAATCTTAGTTGATATCAGTCATAAATCACTAGTGAACGCTTCCTATTTCTTTTCTTTTTTTGAGACGAGTTTTGCTTTGTTGCCAGGCTGGAGTGCAGTGGCCTGATCTCGGCTCACTGCAATCTCCACCTCCCGGGGTTCAAGCCATTCTCCTGCCTCAGCCTCCTGAGTAGCTGGGGTTATAGGCATGCGCCACCACACCCGGCTAATTTTTGTATTTTTAGTAGAAACTGGGTTTCACTATGTTGGCCAGGATGGTTTTGATCTCCTGACTTGGTTATCCGCCTGCCTCGGCCTCTTGGAGTGCTAGGATTACAGGCGTGAGTCACCCTGCCCAGCCAAATGCTTCCTATTTCTATCAAATTTTACTCTTTGAGCAGTCCGAGAGAGTTTCCTAGAAAATTTGACATCTGGGTTTTTGAGGTGTTTGGTCTCCTGTGGGGATGAGGCCTATATCTCTTCTGCAGGCTAAGAAGAGACAACAGCACATGTGTAGGTAATGCCTTAGAATCTCCAAACGTTGGGGGCTACTTCTCCTCTCTAGGTGGACGACATTTTGATTCATTTATTTTGTTAGGAGATAAAACAGCAGGATACCCAGAGAAGAGTTTGCCTGAAAACTCTTTCTCATTTTCTTTTTATTTTGAGACGGAATTTTGCTTTTGTCGCCCAGGCTGGAGTGCAATGGTGTGATCTCTGCTCTCTACAACCTCCGCCTCCTGGGTTCAGGTGATTCTCCTGTCTCAGCCTCCAGTGTAGCTGGGATTACAGGTGTCCACCACCACGCCTAATTTTTTTTATTTTTAGTAGAGAGAAGGTTTCACCATGTTGGCCAGGCTAGTCTTGAACTCCTGATCTCAGGTGATCTGCCCGCCTCCGCCTCCCAAAGTTCTGGGATTACAGGTGTGAGCCACTGCATCCGGCTTTACTTTATTTTAAATACATTGCTGAATAATATCCAGGATACTTGAAGTTTTCGAGTGGCTCTGTGTTGTGGGGCTGGCATGGCTCTCTTGGTGTTGGGAGTAGGCAACAGAAGATTTGCAGGTGCCTGGCAGCACACTGATTAGTCTGAGGAACAAAGGGATATGCCTTTGATTGTTCTACTTAGGGCTGAAACCCTGGGCTCAGGATGACATTCAGTTCCAATCTTTATTTAACTCTTTTTTTTTTTTTTGAGACGGAATCTTGTTCTGTTGCCAGGCTGGAGTGCAGTGGCACCATCTCGGCTCACTACAACCTCCACCTCCCAGGTTTAAGTGATTCTCCTGCATCAGCCTCCCGAGTAGCTGGGACTACAGGCATGCACCGCAGCGCCCAGCTAATTTTTGTAGAGATGGGGTTTCACCATGTTGGCCGGGATGGTTTTGATCTCTTGACCTCGTGATCTGCCTGCCTCGGCCTTCCAAAGTGCTGGGATTACAGGCGTGAGCCACTGCACCCAGCTTTTATTTAACTTAAAAGCAACACTGAGGGTTAAATTTCTCTAATTATTATTATTATTTTTGAGACAAGTCTTGCTCTGTTGCCCAGGCCGGAGTGCAGTGGCGTGATCTCGGCTCACTGCAACCTCTGCCTCCCAGGTTCAAACAATTCTCTGCCTCAGCCTCCCAAGTGGCTAGTATTACAGGCGCCAGCCACCACGCCCGGCTAAGTTTTTTGTTTTTTTGTTTTTCAGTAGAGACGGGGTTTCACCATCTTGGCCAGGCTGGTCTTGAACTACTGACCTCGTGATCCACCCGCCTCCACCTCCCAAAGTGCTGGGATTACAGGCGTGAGCCGCTGAGCCCGGCCAAATTTCTCTAATTCTTATGGAAAAATAAAAAACAAACATGATTTTAATTTATTTTTATTTTAATATTTTTTTTTGAGACGGAGTTTTGCTCTTATTGCCCAGGCTGGAGTGTAAGTAATGGCGCAGTCTCGGCTCTCCGCAACCTCTGCCTCCCAGGTTCAAGCGATTGTCCTGCCTCAGCCTCCTGAGTAGCTGGGATTACAAGCATGCACCACCACACCTGGCTAATTTTGTATTTTTAGTAGCGATGGGGTTTCTCCATGTTGGTCAGGCTGGTCCCGAACTCCCGACCTCAGATGATCTGCCCGCCTCGGCCTCCCAAAGTGCTGGGATTACAGGCGTGAGCCACTGCGCCTGGCACAAACATGATTTTTACACTGAAAGGCTTTGCAGATAGAACCTCTGTCTGCAGTAAGAGGGAACATACACAAATAAGCATGATGCAAGGATGTGATTGTATTTGTAAGTAGAATTGTGAGTAAGCACCTGAAGATAGATTAAGAGATATCAGTTCTTTCTGGCAGGCTTCTTGGATATGCCATTTTTGCTGCTCTTGAAGAAAGTATAGCATATTTTAGACTGAGATGAAGGGTAGCTGTATACAGGATTCTGAGTTAAGAACATAGCATGGGTGGGGCAGGAAAAAAGCAGGTTCAGGAAATGGTGAATAGTCCAGTTTGATCACAATATGGGGGTAACCAATGTGGAGTATTGGTGGAGGAGGCAAGAAAAAAATGAAACAACCTTTTATTCTTATAATCTTGCTAACTTCTATTGCTGCTCTTAAGCAGGATGTACATTTTTCGTATAAATGACAACAGAGTTCATACTTTCATTTGTGTAATATCATGGTCTGTGAAGAAAGTGAAAATGAAGGGTGACAAGAGGGTAGAAGCAAAGGAAGGAAGGAGGGGACATGTAGTTCCCAGCAGGGGATACAGCGGACGCACGTGTTAACAGCCTCCTTATTGCCAACTGCCTGGCAATATATTTCACAGGCCATGTTTTCAGGTTCAGATGCTCCCTGAGCTGTAGCCCTTCCCTCTGACTTTCAAGTTGTGTGCCAAGGTGTTATGTAGTGATTCCTGGCTTTTGTACTGGTTCTGTTTTCTGTTTAGAATGGAGCCCTCCTATCCTACTTGACTGGGACATTGACCCTCTCTAGCTTTGCCTGTTAATCGCAAAAGGACAAACCTTTCATCTGCTTGTAGATATGCGAAGCTGGCCATTCACTTGCTGTAGTTTTTATTTTTGGGTAGACCCTAAGGAACAATGAAGTCAATGAATTGGGAATGATGTGTTTATTTAGGGAGATAACATCCTATAGATAAATACTCTTGTATTTATATATAAAAGGCAGTTGCTAAACACTGCCCCCACCTTTTTTTTTTTTTTTGAGACGGAGTCTCACTCTGTCGCCCAGGCTGGAATGCAGTGGCTCGATCTTGGCTCACTGCAACCTCCACCTCCTGGGTTCAAGCAATTCTGCCTCAACCTCCTGAGTAGCTGGGATTACAGACACCTGCCACCACACCCAGCTAATTTTTGTATTTTAGTAGAGATGGGGTTTCACCACGTTGGCCAGGCTGGTCCCAAACTCCTAACTTCAAGCAGTCCACCCTCCTTGGCCTCCCATAGTGTTGGGATTACAGGTATGAGCCACCGCGTCCGGCCCAACACTGCTATTTTAATCTACTTTTTTTGCTTACATTATAATTCAACTTCTTATAGGTATGAGTTTGCATGATCTTTATTGCTATTGCTGTTAACCTTGTGGATATGCTCAATTCCAGTAAATCCCAGTTTACTGAAAGAGCATAATCTAACATGAAGATCAATCACCTTTTGTATACCTTAGTCTGTATTCACTACTGCCCTCTGGTGATGATTTTGTATTTCCTCATTGGAATTTTAAACAAAAAATTTTAGGCTGGGCGCCGTGGCTCACGCCTGTCATCCCAGCACTTTGGGAGGCCGGGTCAGGCGGATCACCTGAGGTTGGGAGTTCAAGATCAGCCTGACCAACATGGAGAAACCCCATCTCTACTAAAAATACAAAATTAGCCAGACATGGTGGTTCATGCCTGCAATCCCGGCTACTCAAGAGGCTGGGGTGGGAGAATCGCTTGAACCCGGGAGGCGGAGGTTGTGGTGAGCTGAGATCGCACCATTGTACTCCAGCCTGGGCAACAAGAGCGAAACCCCATCTCAAAAAAAAAAAAAATTTTTTTTTTTTAATGAAAATTCTCATTTTGTGTTGTCTATTACTAATTCGTATACTCTAGTACTCATTTATATCAGTCAAATGTTAATTTAGCGAGGCCGGGCTCAGTGGCTCACGCCTGTAATCCCAGCACTTTGGGGAGGCCAGGGTGGGCGGATCACCTGAGGTCAGGAGTTCGAGACCAGCCTGGCCAACATGGCGAAACCTCGTCTCTATTAAAAATACAAAAAATTAGCTGGTTGTAGCGGCAGGTGCTTATAATTCCAGCTACTTGTGAGGCTGAGGCAGGAGAATGGCTTGAACCTGGGAGGTGGAGGTTGCAGTGAGCTGGGATGGCACCATTGCACTCCAGCCTGGGCAATGAGCAAAACTCTGTTATTTATTTATTTATTTAGAGACAGGGTCTCACTCTGTCGCCCAGGCTGGAGCGCAGTGGTGAAGTCATAATTCACTGTAGCCCTGAACTCCTGACCACGAGTGATCCTCCTGCCTCAGTCTCCCAAAGTGCTGAGATTACAGGCATAAGCCATCCTGCCTAGATCCTATTTTAGAAGTCTAGAAATACTTGCAACAGCGTGTAGTGGCTTCCTGTTCCACTCCTGCCCTCTACAGTCTGTCCTCTGCATAGGTACCAGTGATCCTTTAAAAAAGTGCATTATACCTCCTTACTCTCCTGCTCTCAACTATTTCATGTTCCTGGCTTCACATCAAACTTAGAATAAAATTCAGTCCTTTTGCCCTAGGCCACAGGTCCTTACATGATCTTACCCTTACTTCTCTGATCTCATTTTCTCATTTCCAGCATTCTAATCTTGTCCTTATTTAATCATGTGAAGTGTTTTTCCTGTAGATATTCATATGGCTTGTTCATTTGTTTAATTCATTCTCTACCTGAATGTCATTTCCTATGAGCTCTTCCCTGACTTATAAAGACCCTCATTCTTCCTTCCTCTTACTTTTTACCTGGCTTTACTTTTTCTTCATACTTAGTATTACCTGAAATTATATTACGTATTTATCAGCTTATTTATTTGTTAACTATTCTACTAGAATGTAAGCATTAGGAGGGCAGGACTTTATTATTATTATTGTTTCTTCTTTATTCGTTATACCTAATATTGTGTCTGGCATGTAGTAGGCACTTAGTAAAAGTTTGTAGAATAAGTGAATGAATTGAGAGTGTTTAAATGTGGAGATTGCTATTAAAAAGATTGGCATAGAGAGAAAACATTACCACTTACCATATGAGGAAAGCTAGGAAATGTAGTACTCTAAACCAGGGATCAGCAAACTATGTCCTGTGGGACTAATCTGGCCTGTTGCCTGTCTTTAGAAATAAAGTTTTATTGTAGGCCAGGTGCGGTGGCTCACGCCTGTAATCCCAGCACTTTGGGAGGCCAAGGCGGGCAGAGCACGAGATCAAGAGATGGAGACCATCCTGGCCAACATGGTGAAATTCCATCTCTACTAAAAATACAAAAATTAGCTGGGTGTGGTGGCATGTGCTTGTAGTCCCAGCTACTCAGGAGGCTGAGGCAGGAGAATCGCTTGAACCTGGGAGGCGGAGGTTGCAGTGAGCCGAGATCGTGCCACTGCACTCCAGCCTGGCGACGGAGCGAGACTGTCTCCAAAAAAAAAAAAAAAGTTTTATTGTAACATGACTACATGCTCATTTATTTACAATTTGTCTGTAGTAGCTTTAGCCACTCTAATAACAGAGTTGAATGGCTGTGATAGAGGTCATGTGACCTTCAAAGCCAAAAGTATTTACTATCTGAATGTTTACAGAAAAAGTTTGCTGACCCTCGTGGTGGCACAGGCCTGCAGTAGCAGCTCCTCCGGAGGCTGGGGTGAGAAGATTGCTTGAGCCCAGGAACTCCAGGCTGTAGGGCAGCATGGTCATGCTTGTGCATAGCCACTGCACTCCAGTCTAGGCAACAGAGGGAGACTCCATCTCTAAAAATTTAAAAGAAAAAAGTGGCCAGGCGCAGTGGCTCATGCCTGTAATCCCAGCACTTTGGGAGGCCAAGGCGGGTGGATCGTGAGGCCAGGAGTTTGAGACCACCCTGGCCAACATAATAAAACCCCATCTCTACTAAAAATACAAAAATTAGCTGGGCATGGTGGCATGCACCTGTAGTCCCAGCTACTCGGGAGGCTGAGGCAGGAGAATCCCTTGAATCTGGGAGGCAGAGGTTGTGGTGAGCCAAGATCACACCACTGCACTCCAGCCTGGGCAACAGAGTGAGACTCCATCTCAAAAAAAAAAAAAAAAAAGAAAAGTGGCCGGGCGTGGTGGCTCATGCCTGTAATCCCAGCACTTTGGGAGGCTGAGGTGGGTGGATCATGAGGTCAAGAGATCGAGACCATCCTGGCTAACACAGTGAAACCCCATCTCTACTAAAAATACAAAAAATTAGCTGGGCATGGTGTCGGGCTTCTATAGTCCCAGCTACTCGGGAGGCTGGGGCAGGAGAATGGCATGAACCCGGGAGGCAGAGCTTGTGGTGAGCCGAGATTGTGCCACTGCACTCCAGCCTGGGCAACAGAGTGAGACTCCATCTCCAAAAAAAAAAAGAGAAAAGTGTGCTAACCTCTGCTCCAAACATCTGTTCTCAAACTCATAATGTTTATTATAATATTTGGAACCCCCCTGGGCGCAGTGGCTCACGCCTGTAATCCCAGCACTTTGGGAGGCCGAGGTGGGCGGATCACAAGGTCAGGAGATCAAGACTATCCTGGCGAACTTGGGGAAACCCCGTCTGTACTAAAAATACAAAAAAATTAGCCAGGTGTGGTGGCGGGAGCCTGTAGTCCCAGCTACTCGGGAGGCTGAGGCAGGAGACTGGCGTGAACCCGGGAGGTGGAGCTTGCAGTGAGCGGAGATTGCGCCACTGCACTCCAGCCTGGTCAACAGAGGGAGACTCCGTCTCAAAAAAAAAAAAAAAAAAAAAAAGGAAACAATATATAAATTATGTTTTGAAGTTGGTTACTTGATAAATATCTAAAAATTGGAAATGGGGACTATTTGCTGTTTGGTCCCTTTGAGGAATTTCACTAGCTTGTTCTTTAGACTCCTGAGATCTGTAGTAAATTAAAAATGACCTCTAGCCTGGCCAACATAGTGAAACCTTGTCTCTACTAAAAATACAAAAATTAGCCAGGCATGGTGGCGTGTACCTGTAGTCCCAGCTATTCGGGAGGCTGAGGCAGGAGAATCGCTTGAACCCCGGAGGCGGAGGTTGCAGTGAGCCAAAATTGCACCACTGCAGTCCAGCCTGGGCGACAGACGGGACTCCGTCTCAAAACAAAAAATAGTAATAAAATGTTAAGAATGATAATAGGAAAAGATTATAAGAAATAATTGTGGTTGGGCGAGGTGGCTCATGCCTGTATCGCAGCACTTTGGTTTTGTTTTCTGGGTTTTTTTTTTGTTTTGTTTTTTGAGACAGAGTCTAGCTCTGTTGCCCAGGCTGGAGTGTGCTGGTGCAAACTTGGCTCACTGCAACCTCCGCATCCTGGGTTCAAGCGATTCTCGTGTCTTAGCCAGCCGAGTGGCTAGGATTACAGGTGTGCGCCACCACGCCTGGCTAATTTTTGTGCTTTTGTGGAGTTTCACCATGTTGGTTAGGCTGGTCTCAAGTTCCTGGCCTCAAGTGATCCACCCGCCTGGGCCTCATGTTTGGGATTACAGGCGTGAGCCACTGTACCTGGCCAAATTCCTTTCTTTTCATTTCTTTTTTTTTTTTTTGAGATGGAGTTTTGCTCTTGTTGCCCAGGCTAGAGTGCAATGCATGATCTTGGCTCACTGCAACCTCTGCCCCACCAGGTTCAAGCAATTCTCCTACTTCATCCGCCCAAGTAGCTGGGATTACAGGTGTGCACCACCATGCCTGGCTAATTTTTGTATTTTTAGTAGAGATGGGGTTTCATCATGTTGGTCAGGTTGGTCTCCAACTCCTGAGCTCAAGTGAACCGCCTGCCTTGGCCCCGCTAAGTGCTAGGATTACATGCGTGAGCCACCACACCCAGCCCGGATTATTTTATCTCGTTTTTTCTATTCTCTTTCTTGCACTCTGATTTTTCAAATGTTAGACCTCCTAGACTGATTATTCTAATTTTCTCTTATTTTCTACCCCATTTTTCATGTTTTTTTTTCCCACTTTTTGATTGACTTCCTTAACTTTATTTTCTAGCCTTCAAACACATTTAAAAATTGATTAAAAATTTCTTAAGAGACGCAGTCTCACTCTGTCACCCAGGCTGGAGTGCAGTGGCATGATCATGTCTCACTTGCAGCCTTGACCTCTTGGGCTCAAACGATCCTCCCACCTCAGCCTTTTGAGTAGCTGAAACTGTAAATGCTCAACACCATGCCTGCCTAATTTTTTTATTTTTATCTTTTTTTAGAGACAGAATCTCCCCATATCGTCCAGGGTGGTCTCAAATTCCTGGGCTCAAGCGACCCTCCCTCTTTAGCCTCCCAAATGCTGGGATTACAGGTATGAGCCACCACGCTTGGCCTTTTGTAGCCTTTATTTAACTTATTTATTTTATTTAGTTTTTTTGATTATTAAAAATAAAATAGAGATGGCGTCTTATGTTGTCCAGGCTGGTTTTCAACTCCTGGGCTCAAGTGATCCTCCTGCCTCAGCCTCCTAAAGTGCTGGGATTACAGGCATGAGCCACTGCGCCCAGCCTATTTATTTATTTATTTGAGACAAGCTCTCACTATGTCACCCAGGCTGGAGTGCAGTGGTGTGCACATGGCTTACTGCAGCCTTGACCTGTCGGGCTCAAGTGATCCTCCCACCTGAACCTCCTGAGTAGCTGGATCTACAGGTGTGTGGCACCACACCTGGCTAAATGTTTTGTATTTCTTTGTAGAGACGGGTTTCACCATGTTGCCCAGGCTGGTCTCAAACTCCTGGACTCAAGTGATCTTCCTGCCTTGGCATCCCAAAGTGCTGGGATTACAAGCCTGAGCCACCACACCTGGCCTCTTCTGGCCTTTTAATTGAATTTTTCATTTAATCATGTTTTAAATTTTCAAGAGTTATCTTCTCATAAGAACAATATACTACTATGTTTAGCCAACAACCTTTTCTTTCTTTCAGACACAAGGTGGAGTATACTGTACATAACTTTCTGCATTTTGCTTTTTAAATTTTATTTATTAAAGATAAGGTCAAGCTCTGTTGACCAGGCTGGAGTGCAGTGGCGTGATCATAGCTCACTGCAGCCTTGACTTCTGGGGCTCAAGTGATCTTCCTACTTCAGCCTCCTGAGTAGCTGGGACTACAGGTGTGTGCCAACATGCCCGGCTAATTTTTAAATTTTTTTTTTTTTTTTTTTAGCGACAGGGTCTCCCTATGTTGTCCAGGCTGGTTTTGAATTCTTGGGCTCAAGTGATCTATCCACCTCGGCCACCCAAAGTGCTGGGATTACAGGCATAAGCCACCATGTCTGGCCTGTATTTAGCTTTTTAAAAATTTAGTCGTCTCAACTGTGATTTTAAAATGCAGTATTAGGAATGTAGTATTAGGAATTTAGTCCATTTGTACCCAGCACTCGAAGCTCTTTTTGGAGGCTTTTGACAAACATTTTATTGCTAAGACATTTTGGGGTGTGATGTAAATTGTGAAGAAGTTAAATGCCTACAGAGGAATATACCTCTTTATATTTTAAATATTCCAGTAGTTTGATGTTTTGCATATTGTAGTGTGTATTATTTTAAAAGCATAATTTGATCCTGCTTGCTAAATACCTGGGAAATTTTTATAGAAAGCATTTGCAATAAAAACAGAAGCTTAGAAGTGCATTTGGGGCTGGGCACAAAGGCTCATGCCTGTGATCCCAGCACTTTTGGAGGCCGAGGTGGGTGGATCACTTGAGGTCAGGAGTTTGAGACCAGCCTGGCCAACATGATGAAACCCCATCTCTACTAAGACTACAAAAAAAATTAGCCAGGTATGGTAGCATGCACCTGTAATCCCAGTTACTGGGGAGGCTGAGGCAGGAGAATCGCTTGAACCCGGGAGGCGGAGGTTGCAGTGAGCCGAGATTGTGCCACTGTACTCCAGCCTGGGAGACAGAGCCAGATTCCAGCTCAAAAAAAAAAAAAAAAGTGTATTTGGTATCAAGTTTACAAAATGGTTGAAGTTCACTATGCGTTAGTGATGAGTTTTTTAAAATCAAAGAATGGCATTATTAATGAGTGGTATTAATATTATCATGTATTACCTTTTTGATATTTTAGAGTGAATTTAAGAAGAAACTTCTCTCATACTTTTTTTTTTTTTGAGATGGAGTCTAGCTGTGTCTCCCAGGTTGGACTATAGTGGCGTGATCTTGGCTCACTGCAAGCTCTGCCTCCCTGGTTCACGCTATTCTTCCGCCTCAGCCTGCGGAGTAGCTGGGACTACAGGCTCCCACCATCATGCCCGGCTAATTTTGTTTTTGCATTTTTAGTAGAGACGGGGTTTCACCGTGTTAGCCAGGATGGTCTTGATCTCCTCTCCTTGTGATCCGCCCGCCTCGGCCTCCCAAAGTGCTGGGATTACAGGCGTGAGCCACTGCGCCCGGCCTCGCTTATACATTTTGGATAACGTATGTTAATAAGAAGTTAACTTGACTATAAAATAATGGATGTAAAATATACAGTCTTAAAGTGTTTATATTAGGAAACAGAAGAGACTGGTAACTTTTGACTTCTTAGGTCATACTTTTAGTTTTCATTTGTATTGTCTACATCCGTAACTATAAGCAGTAATTCTGTTTTTCTACTGTAGGTGGCAGTGGAATATTGGCTTGCCAATGTACTGACAAAAATATGCTAGAAGCAACATCATGTTGAAATGTTCTTTCTCTGGAATGTTTCTAGTTCAGAAAATGCTCAAAAGTTGGCTACTCAACAATAAAAATTTATTATCCAAAAAGATGTCTAAATATTTGACTTGATATTTTTAATTTAGAAATACCATTTTCTGGAAAATTTAAAGTTCTATAAATATATTCCTTTTAGTTGTCTAGTTTTTAAGCAACTAAGTTTTGCTAATTTCACTGAACATTTTTGAGACTTTAGATGGTAACACATGAGACATATTATTCATTCTCTGAAGAACAGACAAATGACTGATGTTACTTTTTTATATCACTGGACATCATATGATAAAGCAGCAATTGCGGATTACCGAGCTGGGATTTGTAGAGTATTTTAATAGACTCAGGTGACCTGTAATGAGGCCAAATGTCCTGTAAATCTTTTTTCTTAGTTTAGGGCAAAACCCATTTAATTAATCTATTTTTGGTTTTCCTTTTCTCAAAGCAGCTATTCTGGGCCTGGAAACTTGACTTGGGTTAAAGGAGTGGCTGGGTAAGGAGATTTTAAAGGAAATGTTTATCTTTGATTTACCTATTAAATACATACTAAACCCCTAATATGCTGGACCTTGCTCTATACACAAGTTAAATGTCACTGTCCCTATCTTATATATGATAAATGCCACGAGAAAGGTATAAATGATGCAATCTGGTGGAGTGGATCCTTAAACTGCAGAAATATGAAAAAAAATCACTTTTTTTGGTCTTAATAAAACACCCACATTTTTAGCTTTATCTTAATTTAGAATGCAGTTTTTATAAATTTGGACTTCTGTTACATGGTTCATCTTTGACAAAAATTTATGTTTCAAGTAAATGTTTAAAACAATAATTTTCTAAATTTGGAGTTGTTTTCTGTTACCTGTGCTTTATTTGTAAGATTAACTTTTTTTTTTCTTTTGAGATAGAGTTTTGCTCTTGTTGCCCAGGCTGGAGTGCAATGGTGTGATCTTGGTTCACCGCAACCTCTGCCTCTCGGGTTCAAGCGATTCTCCTGCCTCAGCCTCCCGTGTAGCTGGGATTACAGGCATGCGCCACCATGCCCAGCTAATTTTGGATTTTTAGTAGAGACAGGGTTTCTCCATGTTGCTTCAGGCTGGTCTCGAACTCCCAAGCTCAGGTGATCTGCCTGCCTCGGCCTCCCAAAGTGCTGGGATTACAGGCGGGAGCCACCGTGCCTGCCCTCGGCCTCTTTTTCTTTTTTTTTTTTGAGGCAGGGTCTTGTTCAGTCTCCCAGGCTGGAGTGTGGTGATGCCATCGCAGCTCACTGCAGCCTCTGCCGCCCGGGCTCAAGCGATCCTCCCACCTCAGCCTCTCAAGTAGCTGAGACTACAGGCATGCACTACCACACCTAACTAATTTTTGTATTTTTTTTTTTTGTAGAGACAGGGTTTTGCCATGTCGACCAGGCTTCATCGCATTTTTTTTTTTTTTCATTGAGTAGAGAACCAGTTTTTATCTATTCACAGACAGGTTGATTTGACAAGTTTCATATAGTTTAATTTGGCTCTGCTTTGTCCTTACAAATAGATTGTGAAGTAGGAACTGGTGCCCTGAGTTTTGCTTCTTTTAAATGCCTTTATAACAGAGAATTGTTTTGCTTTAAATCTGCATAGCACATAATTAAATACATTTGAAAATTTTCTCCCTAAGTTGTATACCTCTGCTATTGTTTGTCTCATCTTTTACAGCTTCTCCAATAGTTCTTTAAAGGTCTAGTACAGACTGGGTGCAATGACGCATGCCTATAATCCCAGCACTTTGGGAGGCTGAGGTGGGAGGATTGCTTGAGGCCAGGAGTTTGAGACCAGCCTGGGCAACATAGGGAGACCCTGTATCTACAAAAAAATAAAAAAATAAGCCAGGCATACTAGCCCATGTCTGTGGTCCCAGCCACTCAGGAGGCAGGAGGCCAAGGATCACTTGAGCCCCAGAGGTTGAGGATGTGCAGGAGGATCACTTGAAAAAGATCTAGTACAGCTAGTGCAGTATTTTTCTGTCTTTTCTCTTTTTCTTTATCATTATGTCATTTAAATTTCCACAGGCTCAGGAATTATTCTCCTGTTTAGACCTATGAATTTCAGCTGGTAGTAGAGCTATGGTTATAAGAGATGACCTCTAAGTAATTCTGATTCTTGAGCAGTAATTTTTTTTTACACAAAAATGTTAATTTGTACAATGAAGGTGGATACTATGCTAATCAAGTACTCTTTCCCAAGAGAAGGTTCTATGGACCATCAACAGTACTACAGAGAGAGTTCTAAAAATAAAGAGGGAAAGAAAGAACATACTTTTTTTTTTTTAAACTTGGTAATTACTTCTGGAGACTCTCCCACACTTAGGTTTCTGAGCTGGCCAAAAGTCTTCCTCTAGAAAAGGCTAAATTCTTTCCCCATGAAGTTAAAGGCTGAGGTGTTGCTTGGAGTGTTTAATAGGAGGAAATATATGTGGTGCTTCATTATGGGTTATTTTTTCCCCTTGCTGATGAAGAAAGGATTCCTATTCAAAATGATGAGAACTGAGATGGTAAGTTAGTTACTGGGTAAAAGTAACCTGGCAGAATAAAAGCCAGTAACAATGAGCTTCTAGTACTAAAGGGTGTAACTTAGAAGCATCTTGAACATTTAGTGCTCTGCTTGTGTCATAAATAGCCACTTGACAGTGGATCCAAATCTGTTTTGATTTTCCAGTGAGTGCAGAGGGAATCCTAACCCTTAAAGATTTTTACTAGAGAAAATCCTGGAGATATATATGTTTTTATATATATAAAAATGTGTGTGTGTGTGTGTATATATACATATGTGTATATATATACATATACGTGTGTGTGTGTATATATATGTGTATGTGTGTGTGTGTGTGTGTATATATATATTTTTTTTCTTTTTGAGACAGAGCCTTACTCTGTCACTGAGGCTGGAGTACAGAGGTGGGATCTCGGCTCACTGCAACCTTCACCTCCCAGGTTCAAATGATTCTCCTGCCTCAGCCTCCTGAGTAGCTGGTTCTACAGGTGCGTGCCTGGCTAAGTTTTGTATTTTTAGTAGAGACAAGGTTTTATCATATTGGCCAGGCTGATCTCGAACTCCTGACCTCAAGAAATCCACCCATCTTGGCCTCCCAAAATGCTGGGATTGCAGGTGTGAGCCAACATGCCTGGCCTAAAAAATATATTTTTTATCTTCAATCATAATACAGTAGAAGTAAACATTTGTAACCATTTAAAATGTGTTAAATTCTTGGGTTTAGTCATTTACAGAGAAATATTGAATATTGAATCTGAATATATACTGTTGGTCATTGTTTCTGAGAACTAGACCAACCCAGTATTATTTTGTTTTTGTTTTTGTTTTTTTGAGACGGAGTCTTGCTCTGTCGCCGAGGCTGGAGTGCAGTGGCACGATTTCTGCTCACTGCAAGCTCCGCCTTCCGGGTTCACGCCATTCTCCTGCCTCAGCCTCCCGAGTAGCTGGAACTACAGGCGCCTGCCACCACGCCCGGCTAATTTTTTGTATTTTTGGTAGAGATGGGGTTTCACTGTGTTAGCCAGGATGGTCTCAATCTCCTAACCTTGTGATCCGCCCGCCTCAGCCTCCCAAAGTGCTGGGATTACAGGCATGAGCCACTGCGCCCAGCCCAACCCAGTATTACTTTGGGGGAATGGTGATTGACAGTTTGCTTTCACCTTTCTTTAACTGCCTGTTTGCATGATTAAACAAAAAACAACCTTGATCTCTAAGAAACAGCCATTGTGTTTCTTAGAGGTGCAAACTGGAAGACTGGTTTTTTAAACTATTATTTAACTTTACAGTTATTCTTGTTCTTTATTTAAATTTTTTTTCCAGGACCACCGGTAAGAAGACTGTTTTTCCTTCGATGTATTCTGTAGACTATTTTGGATTTGAATGTATTTGTTACCATTTTATTATAGTAACAGACTATACAAGAAAAATTGTAGAAAATAACTAGTGTTATAGCCCTTTTAGTACAGAAAATGAGTAGGTCTTGGTTTTATAATGTTTTGTGTTATGATATTAGAAAATTTGGTGATTTTTGGCATTTAACTGTGATGTGGAATTATGTTTTGGAGAAATCTGGGCCAACGCAGGGAAAATTCTAAAGATTTACCCTAAAAGCGGACTTTTACCTTGTTAATCTGGTTTTGAAGATTGTGCTTCCATCCTATTTTTATAGGATTGTGGCAGTTTTTTTGTTTGTTTGTTTGTTTTGAGATGGAGTTTCACTTTTGTTGCCCAGGCTGGAATTCAATGGCACGATATTGGCTCACTGCAACCTCTGCCTCCTGGGTTCAAGCGATTCTCCTGCCTCAGCCTCCCAAGTAGCTGGGATTATAGGCATGAGCCACTATGCCCGGCTAATTTTGTATTTTTAGTAGGGATGGGTTTCACCATGTTGGCCAGACTGGTCTCAAACTCCTGACCTCAGGTGATCCACCCGCCTCGGCCTCTTAAAGTGCTGGGATTACAGGTGTGAGCCACTATGCCCGGCCTAGGATTGTGGCAGTTTTACTATAAAAATTTGCGAGGTTTTGTTCTTTCCCCTCATGTAACTTTATGCAAGATGAAATTGATTAAAATAGACAAATGTGAAGTAATGCCACAGATACTATTAGTTGTAATTACTTTAAAAGACCCAATACAGGCTTCTGGCCAAAGATTGTATATCCAGTATTTAGGAGAAAGATAAGAAAGGGGGACACACATCTGTTTGGAGGAAGACAATTAAGTTGATTATTCATAGAACCACCATTGACTTTGCTTTACATGGTTTCTGGGTTAGCATGTAAATTTGTTCTGGAGTGACTAAAATTGTAGATCTTTTTGTTGAATAACAGTGTAATTTAATATAATCCTAATGTAATATTCTGTAATTAGACTTGGGTAATGTGGAAGGCAGCAAATTGCTTTCAAGATATCTAGCCTCAAGAGATTTTGCTGAAGCAGATACTAAGCTGTTCTTTCAGGCATTTGGAGGATGAAGATTTGGAAGCTTACTTAATTAGTGGACTCAAAAACAGAAACTGCTACTTTTTATGGGATATCTATCAAGATTTTTAAATTATTAAATTATAAACCTTTAATATTTCATTAGATTAGGTGTAGTCATTAATTTTCTTCTGTCTAGGTGGGTAAACTAAATGATAGATGATGCAGAATTGTATTCCTTTTAGTCAGGTGATAAATAGTGCTTAATTCATTCCTATATACATTAAACTATGTGCAAAGTATTGTGCTAAGTATTGAGGGGAATATAGAGATGAGGAAAACACTGTGTATTTCTCAAGGAATACTACAAGAGATGAACATCTAGCTAAATGATGAGAATTGAAAGCAAAATAAAAGCCTAATGAATGAGTTGTAATAGGATTTAACAGTTACTAGAATATAACAGCTTTTAAGTTAGGAGTAGGAAATATTTCCACAAACAGAATAAGGGGTTCTATATAGGAAGAACAACATTAAGACATGCAAGTATAGAAATCTGTGTTGAGTTGAAGGATATCAAGGTCACTGTGAACCATGTGAGATAAGATGATAAAGGGGACCTGATAGTCAAGAATGCTGACACATTTGGGCTTTATTTTGTGGTGAGCAGGGAGCCAGTGAAAAAGTGTTAATTGGGCAAGTGACATAAACTCAGATTTATATTTAGAAAGAGATTTTTTTGTTTGTTTGTTTTTTGTTTTGAGGCAAGGTCTGGCTCTATTGCCCAGGCTGGAGTGCTGTGTGGCGTGATCTGGGCTCATTGCAACTTCCTCCTCCCAGGCTCAAGCCATCTTCCCACCTCAGCCTCCTGAGCAGTTGAGACAACAGATGTGCACCAGCGCACCCAGTGAATTTTTTTATTTTTTGTAGAGATGGGGTTTCGCCATGTTGCCCAGGCTGGTCTTGAACTCATGTGCTCAAGCCATCCACCCGCCATGGCCTTCCAAAGTGCTGGGATTACAGGTGTGAGCCACAATGCCCAGTCTAGAAAGAGAATTTCTTGAATAGTGTGAAGCATGAACTGTTTCAGTGTAGCTGCCAAACCATGTCACTCTGCAGCGTTTCGGGTGGGTTTACTTACAGGTGAGGAGACCGTATGGAGCCACCCACCCTTAACCCTGGTAAGGTTTGATTAAATTTCTGATTTCCTTAGCCAACTATATAGAATCTCTCTCTGAGTGAGAAGTGGACAGGAGAAAAATGGGAGGAAGCAAGGGAGTGGGCTGCTGGGCGTGTTGGGCTTGAGAACGAGTAAGGGGTGGTGATAGGGAGGACTCAGAGTCGGAGGTGGGATGGTTGGAGAGGGGGGAAGAGAGAGGTAGAGCTGGAGCAGAGGCATATGGTGGGGGGTCATGTTGTTTGGCGGAGGATTAGGATGTTGTTGAGGAGGGGAGAAATGGGCCAGATCAAAGGAGGAGAAGTCGTCGGCTAGGGCTGTTGGGGTGAGGGGAGCAGGAGGTGAGTCTGGTTTGGAGCGGGTGAGGAGAATTTGGAAAGTAGAACTGGACTGACAGAGGGAAGGGCAGTTACAGTGAGTGAAGAAAGCCTGAACATAAGGAATCTCAGACCATTTCCTATTGTGGTGGCAAAAGTTGTAAAGTCCTGTTTCAGGCTATTGGGAGCCATTGTCCAATTGGTATTGGGGCCATGCAGTATTGCAGTGAAAGATAAGCCTCTTAGAACAGATCTCTGAACGGAGGCCGAGAGCATTGAGATCACGGAATGGAGGAGCGGCGGGTAGAGGAAGAAGAGACTGTCGGCGACGAAGACTACGGGAGAGGGCGTCCCCTTTCCCGTGGAACTTGTCTGGAATAGAGGAGGTAACTGCTGTGTCAGGCGTCCCTGAAACAGAGGAACCAGAGGCCCGGAGGCCGGAGGAAGCCCTTGGCCCAGTGCTGGGTCTTTTGGAAATGGAGAGACAGATGGTCAAGGGTTCGGGGGCAAGGCAACAGTCTCTTCACTCACCCTGGTGGAGGCGTTGATGGTGGATGAAGTCGCCAGCAATGGGAGAGTCTAGGAGATTCTCTGGGTCTTTGGCAGGTTTGGGGAAAGGGAGATTGGCAGGGAGAGGGGTGTTAGGGGAGGGAGGGAGGGGGAGAGCGAGAGAGAGAGAGAGTGAGAGAGAGAGTGAGAGTGAGTCCCGGCCAGAGTCTATCTGCTTCCTGGGTTTCGGCACCATAATGTAAGGTTAGCAGAGAGAAAGGACGAGAGAGAGACCTGAGGTCAGGCGAGGAAGTTTACTAACCTGCCGGCTGCTCCATCACAGACAGAGGAGGCAGCACCAAGCTTATGGAATGAGGGGTTTATATTGGTGAGGGGAGTTTGAGGGAGTTCTTTGGTATGGCTGCATCCTGGGGTTGTTTGCCGGTTAATTTTGCCACATATCACCTTGTGACATTTATTACAGGAGGGTGTAGGTAAAGTTTGTTTATGCTTCCTATGACCTCCCCCTGTGGGGTCTGGATGGTTTGTAATTGGGGTTTGCTTATCGCAGCAAGGTCTGATAAGTGAAGTCTGCTGGCTTTACTGTGGAGCCTAGACAAGGGCTTAGAAATGTAAAGAGGCTTGGGGGAAGGGTGGGCAGCACCAAGAAGCTTTCTTGGGGCAGTTTGTCCTTAACAGTAGGACTTGCTTGCTGTCTCATTTTAATGTCTCTCTGGGTCTCATAATTTAAAAGGACTCACATTCCTCAAAGTTATTTTCTTTTCTCAGTATTACTATTTTAAAATCTTGCTATGTGGTAAAGTGTTAGTTACATTATTCTTTCAGGAAAATTATTTACATTAGGGACGTGTATTTAGATCCACTGACAATATATTACAAGAGTCCTGGACAGCTTAAAGGTGATGCCAATTGCAGAGTTAGTGTTTTTTTTTTGTTTGTTTTCTGTTTTTGAGACGGAGTCTTGCTCTCTTACCCAGGCTGGAGTGCTGTGGCACGATCTCAGCTCATTGCAACCTCTGCCTCCTGGGTTCATGCCATTCTCCTGCCTCAGCCTCCTGAGTAGCTGGGACTACAGGTCCCTGCCACCACGCCTGGCTAATTTTTTGTATTTTTTAGTAGAGACGGGGTTTCACCATGTTAGCCAGAATGGTCTCCATCTCCTGACCTCGTGATCTGCCTGCCTCGGCCTCCTGAAGTGTTGGGATTACAGGCGTGAGCCACTGCGCCTGGCAAGTTAGTGTTTTTTAAATTAAACATATTAATTTGTGTAAATAGTGTGCAAGTAAGACTGTCCCCTTTATAAGGTTAGATTTTAGTTATTTGTCTTTGAGAGCCATATCCGGCTACAGTGGAATATACTTTCAGACACAGTGATGATAATCTGTCAAAAGACAAAATTACAACTAATTTGGTTTAAAGATCTTAAGAAAAATAGAATCTTGGAACCCCAAACTCACTGTGCAAAAGGGAAAGTTAAACTTGGGATCTGAGGCATCAATACAATTTTCCTTTTGTTGCCAAATCGATAGCTATAATATCACAACCCCATGTCATAGCCTCATTTCTTCTACTCTCTTTTCATGTTTACTTTATCTTATGTAAAATGTCAATTTACTGAGCTTGAGACAATACAAAGTTGGCTTTTTCCTTTACTTCCTCTTTTCTCATGTAAAATATAGATTTTTCTGAGGCTAATTGGAGCTTCACAAGAATGTAACCATCTGCCTCACTGCCTACCTGTTCTTCTTTTTATTCCCCCCTCCTGCTTGCTCTTTCCTCTTTAAATACCAAAGTTCACGAGACCTCCTTTGGAAAAAGTATAGGCCACAGGTGCCGCTGTGATTTGTTTTTCCCTTGGGCACATCCTCAGCCTTGGCTAAATAAACCTGTAATCTATTGAGACCTGCCTCAATCACTTTTGGTTTAACAATCTCAATTGTGTATTTGCAACTCTAAAATTGGGCAACACTTCATTCAATAAAATAGAATGAATGTTCCCATGAATTGAGCAGAGGTGGTTGGTTTTATAGGCAGAAAGGGTTGAATAAAGCAGAAACAAAAAATAAAATGCAGATTGGTCATTTCAAAAAGTTACTTTCCTTGTAAGGCAGTGATGGGGAGATAGAACAATAGAAAAATAACTGACTACTTAACATCAGGTTACTTCAGGCTACCTTTTTTGTGTAAGGATTGAAGCAAAGGAAACCTCATTCTCATGCTAATTGAAGACTGTAACTGGCCTTTTGGGGAAATTGGCTGTTATGGCTCTGTCCTCATTCCTTACAAGGTCAGATAACAACTTAGTTTTAGTAGTGGTGATGTGAACTTTAGTGTGGGTGACTCCATTTTTTGTTTGTTCGTTTGTTTTTTAAAAGGAGTCTGGCTCTGTCACCCAGGCTTGAGTGCAGTGGCACGATCTCGGCTCACTGCACGCTCCACCTCCCGGGTTCACGCCATTCTCCTGCCTCAGCCTTGCGAGTAGCTGGGACTACAGGTGCCCGCCACCATGCCTGGCTAATTTTTTTTGTATTTTTAGTAGACGGGATTTCACCATGTTAGCCAGGATGGTCTCGATCTCCTGACCTCGTGATCCACCTGCCTCGGCCTCCCAAAGTGCTGGGATTACAGGCGTGAGCCACCGCGCCTGGCCGGGTGACTCCATTTGGATTTGTAGTGTTGTCTGTTGAGACCTAGTGGAGTAGCTTAGTCCAAAACAGTGGCCTTCTGAAGGTTTTGTTTTGTTTTGAGACTGAGTTTCACTCTTGTTGCCCAGGCTGGAGTGCAATGGCTCACTGCAACTTCTGCCTCCTGGGTTCAAGTGATTTACCTGTCTCAGCCTCTTGAGTAGCTGGGATTACAGGCGCATGCCACCACGCCCGGCTAATTTTTATTTTTTTAGTAGAGATGGAGTTTCATCATATTGGTCAGGTTGGTCTCAAACTCCTGACCTCAGGTGATCTGCCCTCCTCAGCCTCCTGAAGTACTTGGATTACAGGTGTTAGCCACTGTGCCTGGCCAGTTTTTTTTTTCTTAAAGACCAGTGTGATAGTAACCTTTTGTAATTTTTAATTAACAAATTCTATAAGAAGTAAGCAATATAAAGCAGGGAGCTATTTATTTATTTATTTATTTTGAGACAGAGTTTCCCTCTGTTGCCCAGCCTGGAGTGCAGTGGTACAATCTCGGCTCATTACAACCTCCACCTCCTAAGTTCGCAATTCTCATGCCTCAGCCATCTGAGTAACTGGGATTACAGGCGTGTGCTACCATGCCTGGCTAATTTTTGTATTTTTAGTAGAGACAGGGTTTCACTTCATCGCCCAGGCTTTTCTCAAACTCCTGGACTCAAGCGATCCGCCCACCTTGGCCTCCCAAAGTGCTGGGATTACAGGTGTGAACCACCGTGCCCGGCCCAGGGAGCTATTTAATATCTATTTTCAGTATCCTAAAGAACTAAGCATACATTTTTCAGTTTTGGAAAAGGAATTTGTCACATATTGACATTCTCAGGAATACAACCTTTATAGGATCCAGGACATGCTACCCCAAAATGTTGTACCTTGACATATTTTTTTATTTTTAAGGGCAGTCAAGTGAAGCAGTGGGAATGGAGAAGGAACAAATAAATTTGTAACTGGTTGTGATAAGCTATAAACCAGCCTTGAATATTTTTTAGGCTGAAGGCATTTGAGAAAATAGCCAAAGCAGTAAGGTCTCTCACACCTTTTCCTGCCCTAGTCCCCTGAAGCAGGTCATAAAAACCTTGGGAGGATTTTCTGACCTCTTGAAGCAGGTCCCAAGATCCTCATCTGAAGTGTCAATCTTAAGAAAAGGATACTAGAGAAAACTGTGTCTATACATGTTGGGTTTACTCAGGAGTAGAAATAAGGATTATAACCTGGAATGCACAGAATGGCAAGCCACCAGTGCATTCCATGAGGGAAGGGTAAGGGAAGCTTTTATTAGCAAAAGAGATTTACATAAGCTGCTTAGGAATGGAGTTCATTGGTTCCAGAGGTTCAAAGCCAGAGTTGTTATCAGTTCATTGGTGGAGATGCCCTTACTGGGCAAGTGTTCTTCTGAAAACATTTTATCTGAATTACATGTCCGAGATAACTGTTTCTAGTTCAATAATTATTTGAATTACTGCAGTCCTAAAGAATGTCTAGTGATAAACCTTATCAAAGCAGGAGATGTGTGAAGGACACAGAATGACTTTTAGAAAGTCCTTGGAAACTGTTCTTATCTGACAAGCATTGGCCTCCTCTTCTTTGGGCGTTCCCGGCTCTATTTTGTCTGGGTCTAGCAAAAGTTAATTTCATCTTGCTATCTGCAACTTTCACAGAGAGGTGCCCTTCTTATACCTAGAAGAAAGAAACATCTCTAACTCTGAAGACACATGGACACCAAGAAGAGTCTCAGCAAATGGGCCTTAATAAATTTCCCCTAGTTTATTACCATTATATCATACTCTTTTTGCCCTGTCATATTTCTCCACGACTCTCCTGTCTCCATCAAACCTAACATAACAATATTCAGGTTCAACTGTTTCTTCAGATCTACGCTTCGTTATGAAAGCTCCTGTGTCATATACAACTTAAATTTGTAAAGCCAGGTGCACTGGCTCACACCTGTAATCCCAGCACTTTGGGAGCCCAAGGCAGGAGGATCACTTGAGCCCAGGAGTTCAAGACCAGCCTAAGCAACATAATGAGACCTGGTCTTTACAAAAAATTAGTTGGGTATGGTGGTGCATGTCTGTAGTCTCAGCTTTTCTGGAGGCTAAGGTGGGAGGATCACCTGAGCCTGGGAGGACAAGGCTATGGTGAGCTGTGATTGTACCACTGAACTCCAGCCTGGGTGACAGAGCCAGACCCTGTCTCAAAAAAAAAAAAAGTATGCTTTTCTTTTGTTCACCTGTTTTTTATCATAAGAGACTCAGCCATAAACCTAAGATGGGGGGAGGGAAAGATATTTTTCCTCCCCTACAACCTTTTTTGTGTAATTATGCCCAGATGTTATGAAAAGTCCAGGTGACTGCTATTGAGGTTCAGTAAAAGGAGAAATTCTCTGAGAGGGGGAAGCCAGCTGACTGCCAGGACAGTCAGTCTTTGGTTGGCAGAAGTTGTAAAGTGATCAGGATTCTGCATTGATACTTTATAAACCTCTTTTGCTCTGGCATCCAGAACTGATTAGTCTCTAAGAGAGTGATCCAAAGAGACTTCTAAGGCCAGTCATGGTGGCTCATGCCTGTGATACCAGCACTTTGGGAGGCCGAGGCAGGCGGATCATGAGGTCAGGAGTCCGAGACCAGCCTGGCCAACATGGTGAAACCCCATCTCTACTAAAAATACAAAAATTAGCCAGGCGTGGTGGCACGCGCCTGTAATCTCAGCTACTCCGGTGGCTGAGGCAGGAGAATTTCTTGAACCTGTGAGGCGGAGGTTGCAGTGAGCCGAGATAATGCCACTGCACTCTAGCCTGGGTGACAGAACAAGACTGTCTCAGAAAAAAAATAAATAACGAGACTTCTAAGAGACTACTGGATAAACCACAGGGTTTGTGTGTGTGTGTGTGTGTGTGTGTGTGTGTGTGTTGTTTGAGCTCACCTATCCACCAGAATTGTTTGTATCCATCATCTAAGATACCTTTTTTAAATGTTAAGTCACCTGGAATACTAAGATAATAGTTGGAAAGTTGCTTGATAGGCATGGAATTGAAGCTGAGTTAACTGAGGTAGTGTGTGTCTTTGGGGCTCTTGGTGGAAGAAACAAGTTTCAGATATGATAAGTGTTACATTAATTAGGTTCACACTGCCTAGGTATGCTAACTCAGACTGAAGCTGTGAGGTTTCTCAGTGGCTCCATAGCCAATTATATATGCTCAAACTCATGGCTTATTGTGACTGTCAAATATGTAATTAACATTCAGCTTATACACAGGCAGTAATTAAAGAAGGATAGGCTGGGTATGGGGGCTCGTGCCTGTAATCCCGGCACTTTGGGAGGCTGATGCGGGAGGATCACTTGAGGTTAGGAGTTCGAGACCAGCCTGGCCAACATGATGAAACCCCATCTCTACAAAAAATAGAAAAATTAGCCGGGTGTGGTGGTGCGTGCCTGTAGTCCTAGCTACTCAGGAGGCTGAAGTGAGAGAGTCACTTGAACCCAGGAGGTGGAGGTTGCAGTGAGCCAAGATCACGGCACTGTACTCCAACCTGGGTGGCAGAGTGAGACCTTGTCTCAAAAAAATAAATAAAAATAAAATAAGGGAGGGTAACGGACCACAGACATGGCTTGGGAAACCAATATGCTGACAGACAAGTTGAATGGGTCTGGAAGTCCTTTGGATGCTGATCACATAGTAGGGTTGCTGCTGCTTTTTGGCAAAGCCTTCAGTGGCAGCTGCCAAAGTTGGAAGAAGTCCTCAAAGTTCTCATGGGCAGAGCCTCTAAAGGTGTCTTGGACTAGCCTTATTCTTGCTGCTTTTATGATCCTCCTCAGATTGGTCTGTTCTTCATTATCTCAGCCTTGTTTCACTTTTTATGAGTTCATTTCAGGTGTTGGATGGTAATGGGCAACAGCAGGTGCTATATTATTACCTCAGTCCATTACCTATATGTTATGGCTTTGAGGGGGTGAACAGCTTTACTGTGGGCTCAATGCTACTTGACATAAGTGACTTCATTTTGAGACATTAGAATCACAAATTATGATATATCAGTAAGGATATTGGAGACTTGGTTGACAATTGGGTAAAATTCCAGAAGGCTTAGTGAAAAATGTTAGTTTCTGTTAGGAAAGACAGCTTTGAGGAATTAGAATTTTGAGAAGATACGTACCAAAGGAACTTTGCGTTTGAGGATGGTAGTTGCAGGATTTCTATTCCAGTTGTGTGCCTCTGAGACTTTGAAAGACTCCATGGTCTTTGTTGTTGTTTTTTCTGAGACAGGGTCTTGCTCTCTCACCAAGGCTGAAGTGCAGTGGTGTGATCTCAGCTCACTGCAGCCTCGATCTGCTGTCCTCAATTGACACCCCCGCATCGGCCTCCCAAAGTGCTGGGATTACAGGCCTGAGCCACCGTGTCTGGCCTTTTCTTCCCTCTCTGCTTACATTCTTAATTATTCTCTAACAGTAATGTCTAAATCTGCAAAGTTCTTTGGATAAAATGTATACAAAACGCACAAGTGGATTTATAAAACCAGTACTTCCATTCATGGCATTTCCTTGCTGTTATTTCAGTTGTCTGAATTGCCAAGAGATTCAGATACCACTTATGTTTTACAGACCCCTCGATAGTAAAACAGGCAGCTATATTCTGTGCTTGGAGCTCAAATGAGATATGTAAATAAAAGAACCATTGGCTTTATATTCTTTTTTTGTTTTTTGTTTTTTGCATTTCTTGGTTCACCATAGACATAGGAGAGGTTGACACTATGTCTAAGGAGTGAAGAAAGAACAAGTGAATAAGTGCTATGGTTTGAGTGTGTTCTCCAGATTTCATATGTTGGAAACTTAATCCCCAAATTTATATGTTGATTGGTGGTGGGGTCTTTGGGAGGTAATTAGGGTTAGAAAAGGTCATGGTGAGATGGGATAATTCCCTTGACCCCCTTGCTGGACTTGTGACAGGGGTGTGGCTTGTTTACTTGGCTGCTGTGTGCCCAAACCCCTTGCATGAGGGAGCATGTGAGCGAGTGCAGGAACGAGAGCAAATGAATGCTGGAAGCAGCTGGTTGCTCCTCTCTGGCGGGAGTAGGTTCTGCGTGGACCCCGCAGCAGCATCGAAGCGTGTTACAACCAGTGCTCTTTCAGCTCTCCTGTCCAGGGATGACCAAGTGCCAGCCAGCTCAGTGGAGGGTCAGAGTGGCAGCTCCTGCCCTCTCGGCACCTGGGTTCTTGTCTGGCATCTGGGAAGAATCAGGTCACACGAACAGATTGAAGGGTAGTATATTTGGAGGATTTTATTGGGCAATGGAAGTGCCTCTCAGTGGGACGGGGAGTTGGAAAGGGGATTGTGTGGGAAGAAGGTGATGTTTCCCTGAAGCCCAGCTGTCTCTGGCTGGGCCCCTCTCCAAAGCTGCACATCTGAAATTAGCCGCATTTATCCATAGTCTCTGATGCTCAGTTTCTTCTCTGCTTGCCACTCAGCTGCTTGTATCCACAATGCTCAGCCGCTTGTATCCCCGTTGCTCAGCCGTTTGTATCCCTGATGCTCAGCTGCTGGTATCCCTAACACTCAGCTGCTTGTGTTGCTCTGCCAGCTGAAGTGTTTTTTTCAGGGTGGTGGGGGTGTGGGGGGTAAGGACGTGGCAGGCCAAAAAGTCAACATTTGGGCAGAAAACTGGGTCAGCTGTTTTCACTTAGTGCCGTGGTTCGAGGCTTAAGGGTGGGGTTTAGCCGGAGCCTAGCCCTTCTGTATCAATGTAGGGGTGAGCCATGATGGACCTGGTGGCTTTATAAGAAGAGAAAGAGAGACCTGAGCTGCCATGCTCTTCCCACGTGTGATACCCTCTGCCATGATATGACATAGTAGTAAGAAGGCCCTCACCAGGTACAGCCCCTCAACCTTGGACTTTGCAGCTTCCAAAGCTGTGAGCTAAATACCCAGTCTCAGGTATTGAGTTATAGTAAAAGAAAATGAACAAAGACAACAAGCAACTTTTGTTTTTCTTTTTTTTTTTTTTTTTTTTGAGATGGAGTTTCACCTTTGTTGCCAAGGCTGGAGTGCAATGGCGTGATCTTGGCTCACTGCAACTTCCACCTCCCAGGTTCAAGCAATACTCCTGCCTCAGCCTCCCGAGTAGCTGGGATTATAGTCATGCACCACAATACCCGGCTAATTTTTTGTATTTTTAGTAGAGATGGGGTTTCTCCATGTTGGTCAGGCTGGTCTCAAACTCCCAACCTCAGGTGATCTGCCCACCTTGGCCTCTCAAAGTGCTGGGATTACAGGCATGAGCCACCGTGCCTGGCCTTTCTTTTTTGGTATAATCCAAAATACCTAAATCCAGTTTAAGCATCCAGAACTATACATGTTTAAATACAAAATGAATTTGAGACAGGGGTGTGTGTCAGGGCGTGGTGGGGGAATGTGAGAGGTAGTACAGAATGAAAAATAAGTTCCAGTTATTAGTATCTCTTGAGTGGGACAGTTGGGACAGCTGTCCTGGAAGGGCCGTGGGGATGGTTTTTCATAAAGAATGAACCATGGGATGTCCACAGTAAATGAATTTTGCCTTAGGCTCGAGGGAAAACCCATTTAGAGCCTTGAATGCTCATCTAGAGTATCAAAATGAAGGAAGAAACTTGTAAGTAAAACTTATTTTTGTCTTTTAAAAGGCTTATTGAGTGGCCCTGTGTGATGGCTCGTACCTGTGATCCCAGCGCTTGGGGAGGCAGAGGCGAGAAGATTGCCTGATCCCAAGAGTTCGAGACCAGCCTGAGCAACACAGGGAGACCCTGCCTCAAAAAAAATTTTTTTGTAAAGGCTTAACAAGTTCAAGTTATGGAATGAAAAAATTTCAATTAATTCAATGGTAGGCTGTCATGAAAACAAAACAGATTTCAATTGAGCAAGAAAGGGATGTGAAATTGAGAGGTAAAAAGGAAAAGGGGCTGGTTAGTACAGCAGTCACTGATTTGTCTGTATAGAGAGGGAAAATTGTTTTTCTCTCAACCTTCATTGGTTCTTTTCTTTTTTAATTTTATTTTATTATTATTATACTTTAAGTTTTAGGGTACATGTGCACAATGTGCAGGTTAGTTACATATGTACACACGTGCCATGCTGGTGTGCTGCACCCATTAACTCGTCATTTAGCATTAGGTATATCTCCTAAAGCTATCCCTCCCCTCTCCTCCCACCCCACAACAGTCCCCAGAGTGTGATATTCCCCTTCCTGTGTGCATGTGTTCTCATTGTTCAATTTCCACCTATGAGTGAGAATATGCGGTGTTTGGTTTTTTGTTCTTGCGATAGTTTACTGAGAATGATGATTTCCAATTTCATCCATGTCCCTACAAAGGACATGAACTCATCATTTTTTATGGCTGCATAGTATTCCATGGTGTATATGTGCCACATTTTCTTAATCCAGTCTATCATTGTTGGACATTTGGGTTGGTTCCAAGTCTTTGCTATTGTGAATAGTGCCGCAATAAACATACGTGTGCATGTGTCTTTATAGCAGCATGATTTATAGTCCTTTGGGTATAAACCCAGTAATGGGATGGCTGGGTCAAATGGTATTTCTAGTTCTAGATCCCTGAGGAATCGCCACACTGACTTCCAAAATGGTTGAACTAGTTTACAGTCCCACCAACAGTGTAAAAGTGTTCCTATTTCTCCACATCCTCTCCAGCACCTGTTGTTTCCTGACTTTTTAATGATTGCCATTCTAACTGGTGTGAGATGGTATCTCATTGTGGTTTTGATTTGCATTTCTCTGATGGCCAGTGATGATGAGCATTTTTTCATGTGTTTTTTGGCTGCATAAATGTCTTCTTTTGAGAAGTGTCTGTTCATGTCCTTCGCCCACTTTTTGATGGGGTTGTTTGTTTTTTTCTTGTAAATTTGTTGGAGTTCATTGTAGATTCTGGATATCAGCCCTTTGTCAGATGAGTAGGTTGCAAAAATTTTCTCCCATTTTGTAGGTTGCCTGTTCACTCTGATAGTAGGTTCTTTTTTTTTTATTATTTAAATTGAGACAGGGTCTTGCTATGTTGTCCAGGCTGGTCTCATATCCCTAGGCTCAAGCAATTCTCCTGCCTTGGCTTCCCAAATTGCTGAGATTACAGGCATGAGCTGCTATGCCTGGCCGCCTCATAAATTCTTAATTGGAATAGATTCCTGTAACAAAAGACAGATTAACAAAAGAAGAACAAGGTTATTTCCTGGAGCAGAGTGTGGAAGATGTGGGTGTTCAGTGAACTTCCTGAGTGGCCAAAGTGGTTGTATTAATAAGTTATTTTACTTAAGTCATCCAGCTTCAGCTTGTAGGGCTTTGGGACAAGAGAAGCTAGAGTCTCAATAAAGATCTGGGCAGTCAGGTTTTAGTTCCTAGTGACTTCAAGTCAGGAGGGTGGGAGAAAACTTGGAAACATTAATTACTGACAAGATATGCAAGACAGCAGGATCCAGTTTACAGAGTATTGAAAAATAACTCAGAGACAAATAACAGAACTACAGTCTGATAACCCAGGAGGGTAGGTTGTAGTTTTCTATTGAAATGTAAAATTTCTGGCTGGACATGGTGGCTAATGCCTGTAATCCCAGCACTTTGGGAGGCTGAGGCGGGTGGATCACTTGAGGTTAGGAGTTCAAGACCAGCCTGGCCAACATGGTGAAACCCCATCTCTACGAAAATACAAAAATTAGCTGGGTATGATGGCAGGTGCCTGTAATCCTAGCTACTTGGAGGCTGAGGCAAGAGAATTGTTTGAACCTGGGAGGTGGAGGTTGCAGTGAGCCAACCGAGATCACACTGCTGCACTTCAGCTTGGGCGACAGAGCAAGACTCTGTTTCAAAAAAAAAAAAAGGTAAAATTTCTCTGTACAGTCATCCTCTGTTTTCACTTAGTGCCGTGGTTCCAGTTTGATCAAAGATAAAAGTAACACTACTCTTGTTTACAAAACAAATCTAATCTTATTAAATTTGGTCTAATCATTTATATAAGTGCAGCAAGAATGATAATTGGACATATGCTTGATCTTACGTTATCGGTTTTTTTTTTTTTGAGACAGAATCTCACTCTGTTGCCCAGACTGGAGTGCAGTGGAGCTATCTCAGCTCATTGCAACTTCCTCCTCCAGGGTTCAAGCGATTCTCCTGCCTCAGCCTCCTAAGTAGCTGGTGTTACAGGTGCATGCCACCATACCCGGCTAATTTTTTGTATTTTAGTAGAGATGGGGTTTCACCATATTGCCCAGGCTGGTCTCAAACTCCTGAGCTTAGGGGGATTCACCGGCCTTGGCCTCCCAAAGTGCTGAGACACCATGTCTGGCCCAGCCAGTTTTTTTTTTTTTTTTTTTTTTTTTTTTTTGTAATTTTAATTTTCATTCCCATTTTACAGATGAGGGTTATCAGTTTTGATGCACCTATTAGCGTCTCTAGTAAGGTTCTGGAAATTCCTACCCAGTCCAGTGGTATGATTTCAAAGTTATGTAAGCAATGCCATGAGAAATCTATACCCCAGAGTACCTGTATAATTCCTTCTATGGGTCTCTGAGGCAGTCACTTATGTTGAATATGAAGCATTCCAGCTTGTAGCTGATTGTGAGCCTTCAGGGAAGCATTTGAATATAAGAGTAATTATATGTGAATGACAAAAGACCTAAAATGGCCATGGTTAAAGATTTTATTAGAGTTCATTATCAAAATAATGGAGTTGACAAGGAAATTTGGTCGTTTCTGTGCCAAACAACATTTTAAGATAATAACTGGAATTATGATTGATAACATTATATCAGAATATGTTATGGACAGTGAGTGCATTGACAAATTTCTAGAAACTTCATATAGTTCTTTTAAAAAGGAGATAGGGTCTTGCCTTATTGCCCAGGATGGTCTTGAACTCCTGGGCTCAAGTGATCCTCCTGCCTTGGCTCCCAAAGTGCTGGGGTTATAGGCATGAGCCACCACACCTGGCCTTCCATACAGTTTTTGGAGTATTTATATTAGTAACATTTTCTCATACAGATATGAACCCAAAATATGAGACTGGGTCTCAGTCAATTTGGAAAGTTTATTTTGCCAAGGTTAAGGACCTGCCCATGACATAATCTCAGGAGGTTCTGATGACACATACCCAGGGTATTCTGGGTGTAGCTTGCTTTTATACAATTTAGGGAGACCTAATATATCAGTCAATACATGTAAGATTTACACTGGTTTGACCTGGAAGGATGGGACAACTCGAAGTGGGGGCTTCCAGGTCATATGTAGATAAAAAAAATTCAGATTGGCAATTGGTTGAAAGATTTATTGTTAAAGAAAGGAATGTCTGGGTTAAGATAAGGGGTTGTAGACACCAAGGTTTTATCCTGCAGATTAAGCCCGGGTAGCAGACTTTATAGAAAATAGATTGTAAGTGTTTCTTATCAGACTCACAGTCTGCATTAATGTTAGTGCTGGAGGGGTATGATGATTACCCCCACTTCACCTTCATGGCCTGAACCAGTCTTTCTGGTTAAATTTTAGAGTGCCCCGGCCAATGAGGGAGTGAATTCAAATGGTTGTGAGAGCCTTCGAATTTTCCCCCTTTTGTCCAGGATTTGCCAGAGGCAACATCAGTGGCCACCAGATTTTAATTTTGTCCCATAGTGTTGCTGGGATGGCATGGCTGTCTGCCCCTGGTCCATCCTGTCCTTCAGTGGGACTCCCTATGGCCAAGGGACTTAGAGTAAACAAGACTTATAGCCAATTAATTATTCTAAGCCAGATAGGAATAGACATGGACAGGCATTCATTACCCCTTAAAATTATTATTTATTTTGTTTTTTAAGTAGAAGGTCAACAAACAAAAAGCCAAAGGTGAGGTTACAAAACTGACTAATTTTTAACTTCTGTGCTATGCATTGCGCCATAGCTCAATCTTGTTTTTAGTTTTAGTATGTAATCTTGGTTTTAGTTACAGACTTACAGCAATTAGCTATACAAAACATACGCATTCTGAAAAAATTTAAAATATATATCTGTACAACTCATAACTGGGAGTGTTATACCCAGGAGGCTTTGTCACAAGGTATCATTATTCCTGTCAGTAATTATTTTCTTCTTTTACCAGTTGTTCAGGCATCTTTGTACCCATCCTTGATTTGGAGGGTCTGACCTTGACCTAATTGTATCCCTCAAAACTCACTCTTATACTCTCATGCGACAGTCCCTGGGCCTAGAGGGAGGATGCTTGTATAGTCTTAGTAGCAAGGCATTTGCAGTGAAAAACAGATTGGGCCCAGTGGGATTGTTACAGGTAATTAGGCATGAGCTGGGCAGGAGAGAGGGCTCTCCTCTACCAACTAGAATGTCAGGTGATGGTTCAGCAATTATTGCATTGCCTGTCTAAAAATGATAATTCGGCAGCACCAGGGAGAGGCCATTTCCTGATGGTCCACACCTGTTAACATCATCAAACTGTTAATTGACTGCAGGCCCCACGAAGGAGCAACTTCTTGGGCATGCGTGTTAAGAGACCAAAAAAAAAAAAAAAATGGTGAGGTATGATCTTCTGGGGGCACACCCCACCAGAAAAGGGAAGGAAGCCTTAGATGGGCATGTTTATAACTCCCTAAATACATTGCATGTGTTCAGTTGCAAAGGATAAGGAAAGCACTGGGCATGTGGAAAGCCTGCCCTAAAGGAAGAAACATCGGAAAGAGGCGAGCTTATAAAATTCCTAGGATCATGGTTAAACAAGGCACTTGACCTTTTCCTTTTAACCTTCACATGCCCACTTGGGTCTCTTCCAAGCACACGTTCCTTGCTTTCCTGTTCTAAGGCCTTTTCAAATAAACTTCCATTCCTGCTCTGGAACTTGCCTTGGTCTCTTTTTCTGCTTTATGCCCCTCCGTCAGATTCTTTCTTGTGGAGAGGCAAGGACTGAAGTTGCTGTGGACTCGTACGGATTTGCTGCCAGTAACTTGGATCTTTTCCACTGGTTAACAGGATGCCAAATGAGAGCAGTTGGCATCTCTGGTTTTGAGAATACCATAACTTTGGTTTCCATGTAAGTAATGAGAAATAAATAACATTAATATTTTGACAATCAAAAGAGTATTGGTATGTCAGAACAGAAAAAGGAACCTCTTCCATTAGGGCACCAACTAAAGATATGAAGAAAAATTATAATCTGGTACTCTCTAGAGGTATTGTAGCCAAGAAATAATTCATAATTCAATCTATACTCAAAAAAACAAAAGTTAGTGTCAAGTGTTATACTTTTGAAACAATTTCTCTCTCTAGACTTCCTTTTCTATTAAAGAGAAATTATAGTAAGATCAATTTGTATGCAAATTAAGTTTTAGGCTTATTATACTTTGCCTGATTATTCACATAAAGTGCAGCAAGAATTGATTGCCTTGGCCAGGGGCGGTGGCTCACGCCTGTAATCCCAGCACTTTGGGAGGCCGAGGCAGGTGGGTCACAAGGTCAGGAGATCAAGACCACCCTGGCTAACACGGTGAAACCCCGTCTTTACTAAAAATACAAAAAAAAAAAAATTAGCTGGGCATGGTGGCAGGCGCCTGTGGTCCCAGCTACTCCGGAGGCTGAGGCAAGAGAATGGCGTGAACCCAGGAGGCGGAGCTTGCAGTGAGCCGAGATCGCACCACTGCACTCCAGCCTGGGTGACAGAGCAAGAGTCCGTCTCAGAAAAAAAAAAAAAAAAGAAGAATTGATTGGCTATGTAGGCTCCTTTCAAGTTGGCTTTGCTGGAACTTTACCTAAAAATATGCTATTTTAGTCAAAGTCTTGGTAAAATAACCAGTGCCTCCAATTGTTTTGTTCTAAAAGACTCTTACTGAACCTGTGCAAATAACTATATTGTCATAAAATCACAATTTGAATTTTGGACAACTCAGGTAAATTTGCTTACAGAAACATACTTCACCCAAATGCTCTAAACTATAAATAACTATAAGAAAATTTTTTTGGACCGTTCTTTAACCAGAGCAGCAGCCTTCCAAACAAGGTGTTTGTTCACCTCAGAACTGCCATTCACAAGCCAAACAGGTCATGAGAGCTAGCAGGTACTGTAGAATCTAGCAGCTCCTCAGATAGCTAGAATCAGTCCTAGGGACAAAAAGAGGGTCCTTGCTTATGAGTATTTCCTTCTTGTATTCCCAGGTAGCAAGAGCCTATGTAAACCATTTTAATTTTATCATGGAACTCTTTTGAACACCTTTATTTCCATTAGCATAGGGGTAGCTCAAGCCAACATTCCATAACAAGGCAGTAAATGTCCCTCAAGTAGAAATTCTCTAGTCCAGCAGTTGTTATTGGGAAGTGCTCACAGTTTTTTGTCATAAGTCCCAATAAATGCTCCACAAAAGGCTACAAAGTGGAGGATTTGTCCCATCTAGTACTCCAGCTTCTCCTCTATATTTTGTGGGCTAAGGCAATCTTTCTAGTTCCCATTTAGTAAGTTCAGTTAATAATTGTCAAAGAGCAGATTTACCTGCCTTCAGTTTTATAGTACTAGATAGAGAAAACATCCCCCAGTCACATACAGTACCCATTTTCATAAGACATTTAGGTAAAAGTCACTACTACCTTATATAAAGTCTGCTTAAACATCTCAGATTTCATAATTCTGTTAACCTGTATGTTTTTATGTTCTGGTCCCAGGAACTTTTCTACCCCCAGACCATTTTACCTTTTCTGGTAAAAAAGGGTTTGGGTTCCCAGCAGGGAGTTGAGCCAAGGGACTCAGGCCTTTTTGTCAAATTTATGTCTTAATTTGCCTCAGCATTGCCCCAGACAATGTCAGCTTTCTCATGATAACCTTTGCCGCCTTAAAAAACATTTTCCAATCTAGGGCAAATAGTGAATAACCATCCAAAAATTTCTATTACTCTTCAGGGGTGAATTCTTTTTTTTTTTTTTTTTTTTTTTTGAGGCGGAGTCTCACTCTGTCGCCCAGGCTGGAGTGCAGGAGTGCAGTGGCGCGATCTCCTCGGCTTACTGCAAGCTCCGCTTCCCGGGTTCACGCCATTCTCCGCCTCAGCCTCCCAAGTAGCTAGGACTACAGGCGCCCGCCGCCATGCCCGGCTAATTTTTTTTTTATATTAGTAAAGACGGGGTTTCACCATGTTAGCCAGGATGGTCTCAATCTCCTGACCTCGTGATCTGCCCACCTCGGCCTCCCAAAGTGCTGAGATTACAGGCGTGAGCTACTGCGCCCGGCCGGGGTGAATTCTTTGGCTCCCTTTTTCCTTTCCCTTTTTTTTTGTTAATGACCCCCTTTTTTTTTTTTTTTTTGTGATGGAGTCTCGCCCAGGCTGGAGTCCGGTGGCGCGATCTTGGCTCACTGCAACCTCCGACTCCCGGGTTCAAGCAATTCTCCTGCCTCAGCCTCTTAAGTAGCTGGGATTACAGGCACTTGCCACCATGCCTGGCTAATTTTCGTATTTTTAGTAGAGACAGGGTTTCACCATGTTGGCCAGGCTGGTCTTGAGCTCCTGACCTTAGGTGATCCACCCGCCTCAGCCTCCCAAAGTGCTGGGATTACAGGCATAAGCCACCTTGCCTGGTCTACTCCAATGTTTTATTAAGCATGTTTAAAACCATGAGGGACAGCAAATTTGATAAGGCTTCTCAGGCAGTCATATGATTCTGTGGGAGGGGTACCCATGTAAAAGGGGCCCCTTTAGCCTTCAGATTTACCATGACCTGCGTTATGGACATATTAGGTAGGAGAATATCCTGGTCATTATAAAGCTAGTTCCATATGGCTTGCATATGAAGCATATCAACTGTTTCATCTGCGGTGCTCCACTTGGTATTTTATAGGGAGAGGCAGGAAGTCCCGTTCTCAGGGCAAACCTTACAGTGGCATTTATTTGGTCCACTAGGCTGATTGTTCTCTCATGAATAACTTCTGTGCATTTAGATCACATACATTCATCAGTGATTGTTTAATAGTGAGCTTTGGATCCTGCATTAACCCAAACAAGCTCTTTCATTCTGTAGCATTTAAAATTAAGGATTTTGTCCTTAAAATTGTCATTTTTACAGTCCATTACTATAAAAGTTTCTCCAGAAGCTGATGCTACCAATCTATGAAACAGAACAGTTCCTTTACATTATACCCTCTGGTTTTAATAGTTACTTGGTTGTGCCGTTCCCCAACATTGACTATCTTCTTGGTAACCACAAGCCTCAGAGGTAACATTATTTGTCCTGGCTTACTTTTTCTTTTTATCCATTTAGTTTTATTTGTAGAGTTTTTCTTTTATTTTAAAGTGATGCTTAAATAGTCTCTTAACTAGGAAAAAAATTTACATTTTCTTCAGCAAAAAACACATCCTCGTGTTTGTTTGTTTATTTATTTTTGAGACAGTCTTGCTCTGTCGCCCAGGCTGGAGTGCAGTGGCATGATCTTGGCTTACTGCAACCTCTGCCTCCTAGGTTCAAGTGATTCTCCTGGCTCAGCCTCCCGAGTAGCTGGGATTACAGGCATGCGCCACCACGGCCAGCTAATTTTTGTATTTTTAGTAGAGATGGGGTTGCACCATGTTGTCCAGGCTGGTCTCGAACTCCTGACCTCAGGTGATCCACCCACCTCAGCCTCCCAAAGTGCTGGGACTATAGGCGTGAGCCACCGCGCCTGGCTGGCTGTTTGTTGGTTTGTTTATTTTTGAAACAGAGTCTTTCTCTGTCACCCAGGCTGGAGTGCAGTGGCACTCGTGATCTGCCTGCTTTGGCCTCCCAAAGTGCTGGGATTACAGGGATGAGCCACTGTGCCTGGCCTTCTTTTTTTTTTTTTTTTTTTTGATATGAAGTCTCACTCTGTTGCCCAGGCTGAAAGGCAGTGGTGTGATCTTGGCTCATTGCAACCTCCACCTCCCAGGTTCAAGTGATTCTTGTACCTCAGCCTCCCAAGTAGTTGGGATTACAGGCACACATCATCATGCTCGGCTAACTTTTGTATTTTTAGTAGAGGCGGGGTTTCACCATGTTGGCCAGGCTGGTCTTGAACTTCTGACCTCAAGTGATCTGCCTGCCTCAGCCTCCCAAAGTGCTGGGATTACGGGCAGGAGCCACTGTGTCCGGCTGTTAATTTATTAGTACTCTTTACCTGTAAGTCAATCTGGTACCTTGTGGCCAAAAACACATAACAGAATATGTGTACATATACCTAAACACATATATATATAGATACACTCATACAAAGTTCCTGTAGTTTATGCTTCAGAACTCTAGCCATGAGATATTAATAGAGACTTACCAGTTTGCAAACAATAGCAAAAAGAAATGGTTGGACGCAAACAGTGGATTTTATCTCAGGAGAAAAGTAACAGCAGACTTAAAGCAGGCTGAAAAGAAAGCAGAGAGATAGAGAACTTAGGAACTTTATAGTTGCAGATTGACCTTCGGGCTCTGAATTTTTCTTGATGTAATTTGCCCATCAGTTTAAAATGTGCACAAGAACAGACCTCTAATGTGTAACCAGCTGCAGTATTAGAAAACCTGGCATGCCCTTCCATTACACAACCACTTTCAAGTAGAGGGGTCATAAAACCAAATGGGGTGCCTGAGAGAGACCACTCTCCTTGTGTTTTTTCATTCCTAGATTGTTTCCCACATTTTTTCTTAAAAGGAGGAACTGAGCTGTGCCTTAAGGTTTAGTGGAGTGGGTCAAATTGTGCTGGTTGTGGGTGAGACTCTATAGTGTGTCACCAGTGAGTCATTTCTGCCCTTTTATGTGTCTCAGTTTCTCTTTCTGGAGGTCCAGCACCACCAGGAGGGCTCAAAGTGAGGAATGAGACTGGGTGCCTTGGCTACGCCTGTAATCTCAGCACTTCGGGAGGCCAAGGCAGGTGGATCACTTGAGGTCAGGAGTTCGAGACCAACCTGGCCAATATGGTGAAACCCCGTCTTTACTAAAAATAGAAAAATTAGCCAGGTGTGGTGGCACGCACCTGTAATCCCAGCTACTCGGGAGGCTTGGACGGGAGAATTGCTTGAACTTGGGAGGCAGAGCTTGCAGTGGGCCGAGATTCCACCATTGCACTCTAGCCTTGGCGTCTCAGCAAGACTCCGTCTCAAAAAAAAAAAAGCAATGACCAGCTCCTGTATGCACTTCCTGGACAATAATTTTTTAAACTAATTTTCTCGAGAGTTCCCTGTAGGGCTGCTACACGTTGTAGGGGGTCAACCCTGCAGGCACTTCCACTTGGCCCCCAGTCACCCAGGGACGCCTTTTGGTTGGAAAGAGCAAAATGCCCTTTCTTTTTGGAGCTGAGGAAACTCAGTCTGTCATCTATGAAAATGACAGTTCAGTTCCTCACACAAATGTGCACACAAGCCAATTGAGATTAATTGCAGGAGGAAAGGCAAGGAGAAGACTCTTTAGAATGTACCTCTGGGCCAAGTGTGGTGGCTTATGCCTATAATCCTAGCACTTTGGGAGGCCAAGGCAGGTGGATCACTTGAGCTCAGGAGTTCAAGACCAGCCTGGCCAACATAGCAAGACCCTGTCTCTACAAAAAGTACAAAAACGAGCTGGGTATGGTGGCACACATCTGTAGTCCCAACTACTCTGGAGGCTGAAGAGGAGGATCTCTGGAGCCTGGGAAGTTGAGGCTGCAGTGTGCCATGATGGTGCCAGAGGACTCCAGCCTGGGTAACAGAGCAAGACTCTGTCTCAAAAAAAATAATAATAATAGTAAGAATGCACCTCCGAGCTAGAATTAGGATCCTAGACAACAGCTTCCTAGGAGCTTAGCTAAACCAGCTAAGACCACTTCCTGTAAACTGTCCTCAGCCACTCTTAACTTTGTAGCTGTCATCTGCCATTACACATGCCAAGGCCAAATCCTCTCATGGTACAAGGTAATTTACGGTATCTACAAAAGTCAAAGAGTCAGGTAGTGCAATACAGGAAAGCAGAACTGTAGACCTAGAAGAATCTGCCCATCACTCGTGAAAACTTCATAAAGAAAACAGGACATCCCAAACAGTGGCAAGTGGTGCCTTTGTTCTGAGTTCTTTAAGGGGTTCGGGTCATTAGAAGGCTTCTCTAGATTTTTTTTTTGGTAGCAAAGATGGGGATGGGGAAGGGGAAGTAGGAGTAAGGTGGAAGAAAAGATAGGAAGCAAAGACAGAAACCACGTGCATGGTTTTGTTTTGTTTTTCCTTTTTGCTGCTGCAAGGAATTTTAGCCAATTTGGAGGCCTTGTTCCCCATAATTTGGAATTCTCATTCAGATTTGGCCAAGTCGGTTAGAGTTGGAGCTGGTCAAACCCGATGGGAGAAAGACCAGAACAACAACAAAAACCCAACAATATGATTACTGAGTGCTCCAATGGTAAGGCGAAATTAAGACCAGCTGATTGTTAATTGTAACTTTAGCCAAATGAAAGCCCAGTTCAGCTACTTACATAGCAATGGGTCTCAGGTTGAAGACTGCTGTCTACTATCCTACAAGCAGGAAAAAACTCAAACTCCAGAAAGGAGTTAGCTGCCTTCCATCATTATGGAAGCAGGAAAACTTGCCTTCCTTGTTGGAGCAAGTAAAACTTCAGAAAAAGGAGTTGTACAACAAAATAAACTTTAGATCTTGACCAAATTTTGGGAGATCAGGGATTCTCTGGTGTGGGGCCTCCCAGGCCTCAGCCAATTATCCTGTTGATTTGAGAGTAAAGATAGCTCAAGCTGGTACCAAGCGCCAGTAGGCGATTTGTCAAAGGTCAGGGGCACTTGCACTCAGAAGCCCTTTTAGGTTGCCAAATGTAAACCCAAAATATCTGAGATAGGTTTCAGTGCATTTAGAAAGTTTATTTTGCCAGGGTTAAGGATGCAGCCATGACATAGCCTCAGGAGGTCCTATTGACACGTGCCTAGGGTGGTCAGGGTACAGCTTGCTTTTATACAATTTAGGGAGACATAATACATCAATCAATATATGTAAGATTTACATTGGTTTGATGTGGAAGGGTCAGACAACTTGAAGTGGGGGCTTCCAGGTCATGGGCAGATTTAAAGACAGTCTCATTGGCAGTTGGTTGAAAGTTACTGTTGGTAGAAAGGAATGTCTGGGTTAAGATAAGGGATTGTGGAGACTAAGGTTTTATCCTGCAGATGAAGCTTCCAGGTAGCGGGTTTTAGAGAAAATAGATTGTAAATGTTTCTTATCAGACTTAAAGTCTGCGTTAATGTTGATGCTGGAGGGGTGTGATGAGGCGTGTCCTACCCCCAGTTCCCTTCACAGCCTGAACCAGTCTTTCTGGTTAAATTTTAGAGTGCCCTGGCCAAGGAAGGAGTGCATTCAGATGGTTGTGGGAGCCTTTGAATTTTTATTTTTTGTTTTACACAGATATAACTTAAGAGAAGGTTAAGTATCTCTTCTAAAATGTTTCCCATGCAATTTAACATATTAAATAAACCTAATTAAAAAAAATTAATCAGAGATAAGTTCAGGAAAACCTAGTTATTTTTAACATCTCTCTTTCTGAAAGATGAAGAAACAAACCCTTTGAGACTTTCCAGGGGCCCTCTGGAAAAATCTCAGTTTGAGATCAAGATTTTATTTAGGATTTGATTTTGAGAAGGCAAAATGTCAAAAGGTTTGAACGTTTGATTAAATAGGGTCCCAGGTCACTTTTTTAAAAGAAGACTTGGTTCTCTTAAATAAGGATATGATAAAGCACCAGAAATTATTCCAATAAGACACAGAATCTTTGTTTCCTAGGCAGATTACTTAAAAAGTAAAAATCTTTTACACAGTATCTCATGAAGAGCAGACTAGTAGTCCAAGAAATTTAGTCCCTTGAGAGAGAAAATTGAACTTTAATTTTACTACACTATTACTATTTACTACACTATTACTAGTTTTACTGCACTATACATCAGTACACTATTGATATTAAAGCTTATTTTAAAACCTCATAAATAAACCCATTCAGTCTTAGCCAGCTCTACCATATAGAATACGGGTTTTTTTCTCTTGTTTTTTTCTTCCACATTTCCTTTACAACTTCATATATTCCTTCAGGTTTTTGTCCTTTCCTCTTTCTCATTCTGAAACAACCTTTCAACAACCTCTTAAACAACTACAAAAACATATTTTGCATTCCTTGGATACTTTTCATAGAGTTGTTTCCCTTCATGCTTATTGCTTCTAGTAGTTTTGTTTATGTATATAAATTATTTTTAACAATTAATCTTTATTTTACATGGAAATCTAGGAGGTAGACAGTCATGAATTGTCTGTCACATACCAGCATTGTTTTTAGCAGATTAGTAAATTTTATGACTATAGCATCTCACATGTTCTAGAAATAAACTTCTTCATAATAAAACTTCTCAATGTTGTCAAAAGTAGATGTTTACTGAGACCCAGATATCTTTAGTTTCTCTATAAAAATAAGTACTAAAAGCATATATAATTTAAACTTATGTTTAGTAACTATTTCAGTATTTTATTTTACTTAGAACAATCTATATATTCAATGAATACCTGTCACTTAGTATAACTTAAGGTTTCAAATTATCAAACTGATTTTGGAAATGACTTTTTTTTTTTTATTTTTTAAACAGCCTTTGAGCAAATAATTTTTTCTTTTAAAAAAATTTGTACTTTTAGGCCGGGCATGGTGGCTCACACCTGTAATCCCAGCACTTTGGGAGACTGAGGTGGGCGGATCGCCTGAGAGTCAGGAGTTTGAGACCAGCCTGGCCACCATGGTGAAACCCTGTCTCTACTAAAAATACAAAAATTAGCCTGGTGTGGTGGTGGGTGCCTGTAATCCCAGCTACTCGGGAGGCTGAGGCAGGAGAATTGCTTGAACCCAGGAGGCAGTGGTCGCAATGAGCCAAGATCGCGCCACTGCACTCCAGCATGGGCGACAGAGCAAGACTTTATCTCAAAAAACAACAAACAAACAAAATTTTTTTTGTACTTTTTTTTTTTTTTTTTGAGAAGGGTTACTGTATGTTGCCCAGGCTGTTCTCAAAATTCCACGCTCAAGCAATCCTCCTGCCTCAGCCTCCTGAGGTTGCTGGGCTTATAGGCATGCACCAGGGCCTGTCTTATTTCTACTTTTCAGACTTCTGAAACACAATTATTGTTGAAATAGTTTGTCAGAACAGACTCAATTTGATTAAAATCACATCTGTAAATTTATGATCTTAAACATCTAATAAATATATTAGCTTATTTTATCAGTAAGCCCAATAAATAAAATATGTAAATAAATATAAATACAAATAAAATATCAATAAAGTATACATATAAAATAAATGTCTGCATTATACTCAATTTGGAAAACTCTGAAGACATTGAAGACATATCTTTTAATAAATCAACAATATTATTTTTGTTGTTTTTTTGTCACCTAGGCTGGAGTGCAGTAGTGCAATCACTGCTTACTGCAGCCTTGACCTCCTGGGCTCAAGCAACCCTCCCACCTTTGCCTCCCAAGTAGCTGGGACTACAAGTGTGCACCATAACCTAGCTAATAAATCAATAATATTAAACTATTTTTTTTCTATGTCCTGCAGGCATTAGCTCCAAAAACACATACATTTAAAAAATATTTCAGTTAGTTTTCTATATTTTTGGGAGTTTTGGGAATACTTAATTTATGTAAGTGCTTATTTTCTCTAAGCCAATTATTTAGAATGGAGCTCTTTTATTAATTGGGTAATACCATCTGGAGGTAGGAAAATATCACATGTACATAATATATATACACATATGCAGACAAAAGTAGAGAATATTATGACTTTCACTCTAAAAATTTAGTCTTGAGTCAGGCATAAAAACAGTGATACAGAATTCACTAGTTTAAATATAAGAGTCTGTTCTTGTCTTTGCCTCACTTTATTTTTTTGTCTGAATTATTTTTCTAGTGGATAGAACTGATTGTTCAATATGAGGGCTAAAGCTTTTTACCAATATTTGCAGAGGAGACTTTTAAGACTTTGTTTTGTCTTGTTGTATTTATGGAGGATGTAGACTAAATTCTGTTCCCATTTATCCTTTTTAGCCCCAAGTGGTTGCTTTCAAGGTCCCTGAGTCCCCTTCAAGATCTCCCTAGGGAAGGAGCAGGATGCCTAAAATTCCAGTGACTACAGGGACTTGAGGAGGTGGAGTCTGAAGGGATGGGTCTCAGAGGAGCCAGCTTGGGAGACATTTAGGTTTTCTCACAGAAGCCATTGAAGTGCTGGGCACGGTGTCTTTGCACCTATAATCCCAGTTACTCTGGAGGTGGAGGCAGGAGGATCACTTGAGTCCAAACCCAGAAGTTCGAGACCAGCCTGGGCAGCATAGCAAGACCCTGTCTCTTAAAGCCAAATTTTAAAAATGAAGCCATTGAAGTTCTAAATTATGCTTAGTAAAGTCATGCCAATAAGAAAGGAAGGGAAAGAGCTAGGGCTGCAGTGGCAGAGCATATAGTCAGCAGGGTTTTGACAAGGAAGGGTTTCATTTGACTGAGAATTTCCCATGAGAAGAGCAGGATCAAGTGTAGAGAACAGAGAAGCCGTGAAACAAAGAGCCAGGGAGAACTTCTAGCCTAAGAGGAGTACAGAGAGGCTCCAAACCAAAACTGGGAAGAAGAGTTCCAGCCCAATGAGTTCCTTCCAAACAAAGAAGCCTTGGATTCTAACCCAGCTTCAGAGAGCACAGTCATTCAAAACGTGACTGAAATAATAAGTCTTTTTATTTATGGCTTACCCATGGATGCAATAGGTGTTCCCAAAAAGTGTGCAGAAGGTGGAGCCTCTGTTCCAAAGTCACTCGCAAAGATATCCAAAGAGAGAAGAAGTAAAAATCTTTTTCGCCGCAGGCAATAAGAGTAGTGTTTGTCAATTCCAGATCAAGGCAGATTCAGTTAAAATAAAAAGAAAGAATGATGTTTGTGAAAACTTGTGTCTGTGGCCTCCAACAAAAGTGAGATACTTTTGACACTGGCTAGGTGATGCTGAAATGGGATTCCTCAGTACTAGCAAGGCAGCAAGGAAAGAGATGACGCAGGCCCTTATGGACTGAGATCTTTTATTTAGACAGACTCCCTTGAGAGCTGGCATGGTCCATAGGAAAGTATCTCAGGCCCCCAGGCCACTGGCTGCCTGCCTGCCTGCAGACATAGACCCACTGTCAGGTAGAAAACCAATAACAGAATGCAGTCACTGGATCCAAGCCAAGGTCTCAGGACACAAAACGAAACAAACAGGACACTATGGCTATCCCTGAGAAGGAAAGGATCTATTATAAGAGTACTTGAACCAAGAGTGACAGTACTCAAAGAACTAGTTCCTAAAGTGTTTTCTCCTATAAATCTAAATTTTGGAAAATCCCTTTTAGAAAAGGAAAGCAGAAGCTCTTAACATCCTTGCTCAGCTGGACCCCAAGATTTAGGGTCTGACAGGTAATATGTTTATTTTCACTGGCTGGGTCATAGGTCTTGGGGTTTCAGTTGCGGTTTCCAGAACAAGCAGGGAATCCCAGCCATCCCAACCTCACTGACAAATCTGTTGCGAGGAAAACTTCCCCTCCTCCAACTTGGGTTTAGTTGTTGGGGACCTGCACATTATCCGATAAGAGGCAGGTTGATAGGAGAAAAGACAGGGTTTATTTATGTGTGTCATGGGAGTGCTCAGTGATGAGTAATTCACTCAATAGTCAGAGATAAATGGTTTATACAGTAGTTCCCCCTAATCCCCTATGGATTAATATGGGATTTCCCTATGTTCCAAGACCCCAGTGGATGATCAAAACCATTGATAGTACTGAACCCTGGCCAAGGAATGCTAAGGTCACTTTTTCGCTTAAAGGAAGCACTTTATGGCTTCTCTTTGGCATATCCAAGTTGCCAGCATCACTATTCTTGTGCTTTGGGAACATAACTAAGTAAAACAAAGGTTACTTTAACACAGGCACTGTGACACTGAAATAATTGACCTGATAACTGAGAAGGCTACTAAGTGACCTTGGGCAGCATATACAGCGTGGATACCCAGAACAAAGGGAGGATTCATGTCCCGGTCAGGAAGGAGTGGGAGGGTGCAAGACTTCATCACACTACTCAGGTTGGCGCACAATTTAAAACTTATGAATTCTTTCTGGAATTTTCCAATTAATATTTTCAGTTCTTCACTGACCATGGGAAACTGAAATCAGGGAAAGCCAAACTGCAGATAAGGAGAAACTATTGTTTACCAACTTAAAATGGAGGAGAGGGGTTTAGGGCTTCAATCGGAAGGTGTAGATGGTTCTGTTGGCCTTTTTGCTGCCAATGGCAATGGGCGGACTGTCTCTATGGCAGCTGAATTCCAGGAAACTCCCATGGAGAGAGGGTTAATGACAGCTGGGTTTTCCAGAGGGAGGTTGGATAAGGGAAGTTCAGGTAATATGTCTTTCTGCGGCTGGGCACAGTGGCTTACATCTGTAATCCCAGCACTTCGGGAGGTGGAGGCGGGTGGATTGGTTGAGGCCAGGAGTTCAAGACCAGCCTGGCAAATGTGGCGAAACTTTGTCTCTACTAAAAATACAAAAATTAGGCATGGTGGCGCGTGCCTGTAGTCCTAGCTACTTGGGAGGCTGAGGTACGAGAATCACTTGAACCTGGGAGATGGAGATTGCAGTGAGCCGACATCGCGCCATAGCACTCCAGCCTGGGTGACAGAACGAGACTCTGTGTCAAAAAAAAAAAAAAAAAAAAAAAAAACTTTCTGCATCTTCAGTTCAAATTACTTTTATTTTAAAATAATCTTTATTCCAACTCTGTGGATCTAAGTAGGTGCCCTAATATTGAAATCTTTCTAAAATATATTAAAACTCTCACCTGGGACTTTCATTATTTTAACAGCTTTATTGCTGTATAATGGGGATATAGTAAACTGTACATATTTGAAGCATATAATTTGATAAAGGGACATATGAATGTATCCACAAAACTATCAACATGATATTCAACATGATAGCGAACATATCTATCACTCCCAGAAATTTCTCCAGTGTCCCTTTAAAAATTTCTCCCTCTGATTCTCCCCAAACCATCCCTGTCAGGAAACCAGTGATCTTTTTGTCACTGTAGATTTGTTTACATATTCTAGAGTTTTATATAAACAGAATCATACAATACGCTTTTTTGGTCTAGCTACCTTCACTCAGCATAAATTATTCTTGAGATTCATTCATGTTTCTTGTATCAATAGTTCATTCCTTTTTATTGCTGAGCATTAGTCCATTGTATGATATAATAAGGCTGATATGACTATTCGTGTATGTCTGTGAAACTGCCATGGCAAAATTGTGACAGTAAAAGAAGTTTGACATGGCTGACTCTGTCTTGGTTCTAACCTCAAAGCTATCTTTGCTCATTCCTGGGTATAGGCCAAGCTGATGATGGGAAGAATTTAGTATATAGTTTAACCTGAAAGCAAGGATAATATTCCTTTCCTAAAACTTAACCCCTTCCTTGTTCAGGGACCGAAAACCACTTTTGTCAGACTAATGAAAGGCCACAAGATTAGGATTATGTGAGGGGTCTGAATTCTGCTAAAATATAGGCATAGTTTTTATAATCCTTTACTGCTCAGGAGTCCTGTGGCCAGAGGCGACAGGATTTGTGACTTTGCCAAGTGCTCCTGTAGATAACATCACTAATGTAGAACCTAAGATTGGTCTTTTGAGATTTTTTCAAACTTTCTGGCAACCGACTGACCCCCACCCAGAACCGTGACTCTTGACTCAGCTGGTCCTGTGGCCCCACCCAGAGGCAGACTCAGCCCACAAGGAACATTTTCCATACATCTGTGATTTCATCCTTAACCAGTCAGTAGCACTCATTCTCCAGCCCCCTGCCCATCAAATTTTCCACAAAAACTCTGCCTAGCTTCTGAGTTCTTGGAGAGACTGATTTAAGTGATAACTCCAGTTCCCCTGTGTTGCTGGCCATGTATTAATTAAATTCTTTCTTTACTGGACTGCTGCAATCTCAGTGAATCGATTTTGTCTGTGCAGTGGGCAGGAAGGACCCACTGGGCGATTACATTTCTATGGATGTATATGCTTTCATTTTTCTTAGGTAAATACCTAGGAGTGAAATGGTTGAACATATGGAAAGTGTATGTTCAACTTTTAAAGAAACTGATAAACTGCAGGAGTGATGGTGATAACTGCACCATTTTGTGCTCCTACTAACAGTTCATAATAGTTTCAGATCTTTGACCTCCTTGCCAACACTTGAAAAATATTGAGGTTAGTTTCTTTTTTTTTTTGAGACAGAGTCTTGTTGTGTTGCCTAGGCTGGAGTGCAGTGGCATGATCTCAGCTCACTGAAACCTCCACCTCCTGAGTTTAAGTGATTCTCCTGCCTCAGCCTCCTGAGTAGCTGGGATTACAGGGGTGTGCCACCATGCCTAGCTAAGTTTTGTATTTTTAGTGGAGACGGGGTTTCACCTTGTGGGCCAGGCTGATCTCGAACTTCTGACCTCAGGTGATCTGCCAGTCTCGGCCTCCCAACGTGCTGGGATTACAGGTGTGAGCCACCGTACCCAGCCTAGTTTTTATATTTCTGAGAGTTTTAGGATTATTTATGTAAGTATTTCTTTTTCTTTTCTTTTTTTTTTTTTTTTTTTTGAGACTGAGTCTCATTCTGTTGCCTACGCTGGAGTACAGTGGCACAATCTCAGCTCACTGCAACCTCCACCTCCTGAGTTCAAGCAATACTCCTGCCTCAGCCTCACGAGTAGCTGGGACTACAGATGCACGCCGCCACGCCACCTAATTTCTTTTGTATTTTAGTAGAGACAGGGTTTCACCATGTTCCCCGGGCTGGTCTTGAACACCTGAGCTCAGGCAATCTGCCCACCTCGGCTTCCCAAAGTGCTAGGATTACAGGTGTGAGCCACTGTGCCCGGCTGCATTTATTTTTCTTTGAGCTATTTAGAATAGAGCTCTTATTAATTGGTTAATACCATTTGGAGGTAGGAAAATACCACGTATACATACTATCTATACATACAAACCATTCAATAATTCTAATAGATGTGTAGTAGTACCTCATAGTTTTAAAACAATTTTTAATTTTTAATTTTTGTGGGTTACGTAGTAGGTGTATCATTATAGTTTTAATTTGCATTTCTCTAGCAACCTGAAATAATCAAAATCCACTTTAAAGAGTCTATTCAGGCCGGGTGCGGTGGCTCATGCCTATAATCCCAGCACTTTGGGAGGCTAAGGCGGGAGAATAACAGGGTCAGGAGTTCGAGACCAGCCTGGCCAACATGGTGAAACCCCATCTCTACTAAAAATAAAGAAATTAGCTGGCAGATACCTGTAATCCCAGCTACTTGGGAGGCTGAGGCAGGAGAATCACTTGAACCTGGGAGGCGGAGGTTGCAGTGAGCCGAGATTGCACCACTGCACTCCACCCTGGGTGACAGAGTGAGACTCTGTCTCAAAAAAAAAAGAGTTTATTTAAGTGAAAAACTGGGAATAGCCATCTGGGAGACTCCAGAGAAATGGAGTCAGTGCTCTGAAATAAGTTTTTGCTTATATAGGCAGAAAAGAAAAAAGTTTGGTAGGAGTATAGCATTTTCTATACAAGGCTGGTTTATGAGTTATAGCAGATTAATTAGTTACATTTTGCATTTTTCCCTCCCATGGCTTGTTTTGTTTTCTTTATAGCTGGTTTTCATTTTCTTTCCAATTTAAAAGAATGTATTTAACATTCTGTCTTATTGTGATAGTCATGAAGTCTTCGTGTGAGAAAGGTAAGAGGGAAGTTAATCTATAATGAAGATCAACAGTGAAGAGAGGAGTCTTCCCTGGCATCTTTTAGTCATTTGCAACATTTTATAAAACTGTAAGTAAAGATAAAGGATAGTATTACTCTAGCGAGCAGGCTGAACCATTATGCTTCACTCTCTCTCTCTTTTTTTTTTGAGACAAAGTCTCGCTCTCTCGCCCAGGCTAGAGTGCAGTGGCGCGATCTTGGCTCATTGCAGCTTCCGCCTTCCAGGTTAAAGCAGTTCTCCTACCTCAGCCTCCTGAGTAGCTGGGATTACAAGGGTGTGCCACCACGCCTGGCTAGTTTTTCTATTTTTAGTAGAGACGGGGTTTCACCATGTTGCCCAGGCTGGTCTCAAACTCCTGACCTCAAGCGATCCACCCGCCTCGGCCTCCCAAAGTGCTGGGATTACAGGCGTGAGCCACCATGCCCAGCCTGATAAAGGATAGTATAATCAAAGAAACAGGTTTGCAGCTGCCTAGGTTATAGCTACTTGTCATGTGACTTAAGCCCTATAAATCGCATGAGTTTAAGGCTCAAAATAATTTGGCGTTCCAGCAGCTGAGATTTTGAATTACTTATTTCCACATCTCTAATGACTGAGTTCTGTTTATGTGCTTATTAATCATTCCCATATTTCTTTGGTGAAATGTCTATTTAAATGTTTTGCTGCTGGGTGTGGTGGCTCATGTCTGTAATCCCAGCACTTTGGAAGGCTGAGGCAGGAGGATTGCTAGAGCTGAGGTTGAGGATTGCCAGAAGTTCCTCTCTCTCTTTCTCTCTCTGTCTCTCTCTGTCTCTCTCTCTCTCTCTCTCCCTCTCTCCCTCTCTCCCTCTCTCTCCCTCTCCATCCTCCCACCCCAGCCTCCCTAGTACCTAGTAGCTGGTATTAGAGGCATGCGCCACTGTACCTGGCTTGTCTTTGCATTTTTTAACTTCATCTTTTCTTTTGAACTGCGTAAGTTTTCAGTTTTGTTGAAGCTCAGTTTATCAGTTTGTTCTTTTATTGGTTGTGCTTTCAGTGTTGTATCTAATAATTCTTTGCTAACCAAAGCTTTCAAATGAGAGTTCTCTTCTGTTTGTTTTTTTCTATAAGCTTTATAATTTTAGCTTTTACTTTTTGTCTTTGATTCATTTTGAGTTTGTGTGTGTGTGAGTTACAATTTTAATGCATTCTCAATAGGGACAAGAATTGATTTTTTTTTTTTTTTTGAGATGGAGTTTTGCTCTTGTCGCCCGGGCTGGAGTGTGATGGCACGACCTCGGCTCACTGCAACCTCCACCTGCTGGGTTCAAGTGATTCTCCTGCCTCAGCCTCCCAAGTAGCTGGGATTACAGACGCCCACCACTACGCCTGGTTAATTTTTTATATTTTTAGTAAAGACGGGGTTTCACCATGTTGGCCAGGCTGGTCTTGAACTCCTGACCTCAGGTGATCTGCCCACCTTGGCCTCCCAAAGTGCTGAGATCACAGGCATGAGCCACCGTGCCTGGCCTGATTCTTAGGGAATGAAAGAATATTAGTGTTTTTACATATAAAGCACGGGTATATGTAGCACATAAACAGATACACAGTTTATCTGTGGTATTACCGTTTCATGAGGGAAGGCACAATTAGGTTGAAAATGTCTAGAAAGGTTCCTTAGGGGTGCAACAATGAAAAGTTGAGAAACAAGGTCTAATTTATACTCTGAATGTTGGTATACAATTCTCCCAGTCCCATTTGTCCAAGAGACTATCCTTTCTCCCATTGAATTGCCTTATCAGCTTTGTTGAAAATCAGTTGGTTGTTTATTTCTGGACTGTGAATTCTGTTCCACAGATCTGTATCAGACAACTTGGTTATAATATCACATATAGTAGATAGAATAATTGTTCAGATGCATTAAATGTTAGCACCTCAAAATTAATTCCTTGTAAAATTTTTTTTTTTTGAGATGGAGTCTCGCTCTGTTGCCCAGGCTGGAGTGCAGTGGCGTGATCTTGACTCACTGCAACCTCTGCCTCCCAGGTTCAAGCGATTTTCCTGCCTCAGCGTTGAGAGTAGCTGGGATTACAGGTGCGCGCCACCACGTCTGGCTAATTTTTTGTATTTTTGGTAGAGATGAGGTTTCACCATGTTGGCCAGGATGGTCTCAAACTGCTGTCCTTATGATCTGTCCGTCTTGGCCTCCCAAAGTGCTGGGATTACAGGCATGAGCCGCTGTGCTCGGCCCCATGTAACTTTTACTTGAAAGAAGGTGCATAGTTTTTTGTTTGTTTGTTTTGTTTTTTTGAGACGGGGTCTCGCTCTGTCGCCAGGCTGGTGTGCAGTGGTGCGATCTCAGCTCACTGCAACCTCTGCCTCCCGAGTTCAAGGGATTCCCCTGCCTCAGCCTCCCAAGTAGCTGGGACCACAGATGCACACCACCATGCACAGCTAATTTTTTGTGTTTTAGTAGAGATAGGGTTTCACCATATTGGCCAGGATGGTCTTGAACTCCTGACCTCAAGTGATCCACCCGCCTTGGCCTCCCAAAGTGCTGGGATTACAGGCATGAGCCACCACGCCCGGCAAGAAGGTGCATAGTTTTAATTGAAGGGAGATGGATGTGTGTGTGTGTGTGTAAAATCTTTTTAAGAGATGTGGTCTCGCTTGTTGCCCAAGAATGCAGTGGGGTGTTTATAGCTCACTGCAGCCTTGAACTCCCACCTCAGCCTTCCGAGTAGCAGGGATTACAGGTGTAGGTTTATGACCTGCTTCATAGGAGACTTTGGGGGTGATTTGTGAGAGTGGTCTTTCTGCTTCTGTTTTCTAAAATGCTTAGATGACATATTTTGGGGTAGCACTTCCTGTACCCCATCAACTCCATGAAACTATATAGCTTTATAACTGTAAAATATTGCCATCTAATTTGGGTAAAGTCCTATCTTTTCCATATAAGGATAGAATTTTCAGTCTTTTTTGTGACTGTGGTTTTCTGTTTTTTGCCAAAGATACTTAACTCAGTTTTTGGATTGACCCCATTGCTGGTTAAGTTGGAATCTGCAGAAATTAATGTTAGCTGTAAAGTCTTTGTCTCCTTTTTTTTCATTACAAAAAAAATTATGTGGCAATAGTTTATAAAATCTTTGTCTTAAAGACAAACCAACAAGAGGAAACTTATAAAGAAAGGAAAAGGACATGCCACCCGCCAGTGTTTTTCTGAGTTTGTTTGACATAAAAACACAAGCAAACTATTCTTTTTATTTTAGGAATTTGAGTTTATTGTTAAATCCATTCTCTAATAAACCAAACTCTTTTCTTCATTCCTGTTAAGAGTTGTAAATAAAGATTTGCAAAGCATTATTTGCCCTTGGAAAAGCAGAGAACTGCTCATGGAATAACCCTAAGTGAGGGAAAGAAGAAAAAAAAATGTTTCTTGAGTGCCTACAGTGTGCTTAGTACTATTGCATGCTTTAGAATATTTTCTCATTTGAATCTTGTGACTGTCATTTAAGATTAGTATTATTAGCTGCTTTTGAAAATGGATGAAATGAAGGCTCATTTAAAGTTCAGGGGTACATGTGCAGGTTTGTTATACAGGTAAACTTGTGTCATGGGGATTTGTTAAACAGATTATTTCATCACCGAGGTATTAAGCCTAGTACCTTTTAGTTATTTTTCCTGATCCTCTTTCTCCTCCCACTCTCTACCCTCTGACAGGCCCCAGCGTGTGTTGTTCCTTTCTTTGTGTCCACAAACCCCGTTTTCTGTATTGTGGTTTCTTTCTTTCTTTCTTTCTTTTTTTTTTTTTGAGGCGAAGTTTTGCTCTTGTTGCCCAGGCTGGAGTGCAGGGGCGCGATCTTGGCTCACCACAACCTCTGCCTCCTGGGTTCAAGCTATTCTCCTGCCTCAGCCTCCCGAGTAGCTGGGATTACAGGCACGTGCCATCACGCCTGGCTAATTTTTGTATTTTTAGTAGAGACAAAGTTTCACCATATTGGCCAGGCTGCTCTTGAACTCCTGACCTCAAATGATCCACCTGCCTTGGCCTCCCAAAGTGCTGGGATTACAGATGTGAGCTACCTTGCCTGGCCACAAATGTTTATTTTTATTTAGTACACAGTCATAATGTATGAATTATCTGATTTTTGTACTCACATGTAGACAATTCTATCATAGATTTTCTGGGAGGAGACCTTATTTTCATTATCCTGCTGTCAGAATGTGTTAGATCATAAATGTTTGGTTTTATAAATTTATATATTTTTATGTTTCTATAGTTTTAGTAATTTTTTTAGAGAAAACTTTTTTCATAGTATTTATTTATAATGACTTTAATATTGTATAGTCATACCATATTGTTTAGTAGACAGTTGGATTGTTTCTAGACTTGCTTGTAGATATTACTTCAGTTCGTGCTTTTGTACAGTTTTTGCATCTGTTGAGTTGTTTATTTGGGCCTTTTCTCAGAGGTGGAGTTATTAGATTAAAGGCCACGAACACTGATTTTATTTTGTCATGTTGCTTTCCATGCAGATTTTTTACTTTATACTTATTGTACTAGTTTTACTGCTCTTAGTTAGCATTGTTTGTTTATTTTTGCTCATTTAGTTATAAATAGTGACTTGAGTGTTTACATCTCCTTTTGTTTTATTACTGTTTACAATGGTTTCACCATGTGCTTATTATTTGTACATTCTCTCATGTGAATTGTCTTTTCATATCATTTGCGTATGTATGCATGGAAATCTTGATGTCTTATATAAAAATAATGATATTAGCCTTTTTTCGGTAACTTGTAAAGATTATCAGGAAAGGAAATAATGCTAGGACAAGGAAAGGAAGGTCCATGTTCAATGGAAACCTTAATAGTATATATAGCTATGAATACTGGAGAAAGAAAATTTTTATTTTTAGGAAATAATATATGAGTAACAGGAATAAAAGGGGAGGCACTTAATATTTATTGAAACCCTAGTTAGTTTTAAACCTTAGGGCAGGCATTTTATAAATGTAATTTTATTTAATTTTTATAAGACTACTAGCTAGATATTTCCCCATTTTACAGATAAGTAAATTGAGACAGAAAAATAAAGCAACTTTTCCAAAGACACACATCTTGTTCATAAAAGCTCTGTTACTGAATTGGCTAATTTCTTCATGGCTGTGACATGTTGCCCACAATCCACATATTTTGAATCTGGAAACTCATGTCCTTTAATTATGTTGGGAGTGAAGTTTTTGGTGTTGCAAAAAAAGAATTAACGCCGTGACAAATGATCTCTCAGCAAGGTGAGCTTTACTTTTTGCAGAAAGGGTGCTACTCAAAGCTGTCCAGCCACGAGCGCACACCAAACAAAGGAGACAGAGTTATTTATAACCTGACACGTCTACCCCACTGCTGTGTCCAGTTTCCATTGGCTGGAATAGGACCTCACATTGGCAGTGAAAATACACTTTACCCTATTGGCTATTAGTTTAAAACTTTTTTAAGTTGCCCTATTGGCTGTTAGTTTAAAACTTTTTTAAGTTGCCCAGGAATAGTTAAGGAAGCATCTCCAAATAAGGAATGGCATGGACTATGGACTGGGGCTAGCCCTACTGGCTATTAGTTTAAAACTTTTAAGTTACCCTATTGGCTATTAGTTTAAAACTTTTTTAAGTTGCCCAGGGATAGTTAAGGAAGCATCTCCAAATAAGGAATGGCATGGACTACGGACTGGGGCTTGTCTAGTTTCGTCCAGGCGTGCCAGAGCAAGCTAGGACAGCTGATTTGGAATACACGTGTGTGTGTGTGTGTGTGTGTGTATACACACACTAATAGTGGATAGCAATCTTATAGTAAGAAATTGTGACTTTTTATAATCTTTGAAGAAGAACTTTCCCATTTCTCACAATCCCTTCTCTTTTTATTTTATACTTCTTCAAATTTGTTTAGCATGTTTTGACTTTGTTGTTTGGCCTGATCCTCTGGAAGGAGTAGTCTTTCTGAATATGGTGGCGGGGGAGTTGGGGATAGATTAGTAAGGGTAGTACTGACGAGTTTCTGCACTAACCTTCGAGTACAAGGTATAATACACCAACAAGAAGGAGTATACTTAATACAGTAGCTAAGGAGGTGAGAATTGAAGCGATAGTTTCCTTTCACTGCTAAACTAACTCTTTTACCAGTTTGAAATGGGGTTACTAATGTCAGAATTTTTAGCTAATTCATCTGATAGGGCAGTAAGTCCTTGTAGAGCTTGGGTTATGCTCCCATTGGGGGCAGTGTTATTTGGAATAAATGTACAGCACTGGGTTTTAATCATCACACAGACACCTCCCTTTTTAGCTAACATCATGTCTAGGGCTTTCCTGTTTTCCCAAGCCATTTGACTGGTAGACCCTAATTGCTCTGCAATTCCTTTCTTTCCCCCTCGGGAGGTAACCTTCCTCCCGTGCCTTTCCCTTCTGGAGGTTCTTTGCACTCGTTCAGCCCCGCTGCCAGAAGTAGACCACCAAGGAAGTAGTTTGTCGCCCTTGGCAACATTTCCTACCTTGGCTCTCGGGCGAGGTTACCTGGTTGAGGCCCCTGATATCTGCGGCTTGGTAAGCCACTCCTTTTTGGCATTACTGAGAGTCCAGATTGCTCGCACGGTGAGTCCCGGCTCTCTTCTCCCTGGGGCTGCCGCAAAGGGCAGTGGGGCGCCTCCCCACGAGGGAGGGCAAGAGACTGCCCTAGAGGGGAAAGGTAGCCCCACGTTGGAGCACCAAATTGTTGGAAATGAAGTTTTTGGTGTTGCATAAAAAAGGAATTAATGTGGGAACAAATGATCTCTCAGCAAGGTGAGCTTTACTTTCTGCAGAAAAAGTGCGACTCAGTAGCTGTCCAGCCACGAGAGCACACCAAACAAAGGAGACAGAGTTAGTTATAACCTGACACATCTACCCTGCTGCTGTGTCCAGTTTCCATTGGCTGGAATAGGACCTCACATTTTACACTTTACCCGATTGGCTGTTAGTTTAAAACTTTTTTAATTGGGCAAGGGGAACAGAACAAAGAAAGAAAAGGAAGATGCCCAGGGATAGTTAAGGAAGCATCTCCAAATACGGAATGGCATGGACTATGGGCTGGGGCTTGTCTAGCTCTGTCCAGGCATGCCAGAGCAATCTAGGACAGCTGATTTGGAATATATATATACTAATAGTGGATAGCAATCTTATAGTAAAAAATTGTGACTTTTTATAATCTTTGAAAAAGAACTTTCCCATTTCTCACAATTCTGAGAAATCTTTTTGTATAATTTATTGGATAATTTCCTCCATACCATATTTTTCCCTGTTCTAATTTTGAAACTCCTGTTATTCATGGTTGGACCTTCTTGCTTGATTTCTTTAATTTTCTTCCTTTTTTTCTTTTCTTCTATTTTTATCTTTTTGCCTTTTTGGCTATAATTATAGAAATTTTCTCAACTACCCTGCTGTGTTAATTTTTCATTTCTGCTATTTTATTTCCAGATATTAATTTCTCATTTGTCTTTAATGTTCCTTTAAACAGGTAGGGAGTTGGTACTTGTTATGTAGGTGGTCTCTTGTTTATTTCTGATAACATTAATTATAGGTCATATTCTGAATTTTAAAAAACTCCCTGAATTGTTTGTTTCTGTGAATTTCTATTTTTTTCCTATTTATTTTGTTCTCTTTCACATTGGAGTTTTCTTCAAATATTTAATGCTTCTTTACTGTTATTTATATTTAAGAGTGATACACTAAGAGGTTGATTAGAGGCCTCGTGAGTATGGGCATAGCTTAAGGCCTACTGAACTTAGTTATATGATGCTGAGGTATATACCTTACAGTCAGTATCTGTTAAGTTTATTTTCCTGGTCGGATTGCTCCTCAGAGAGGAATTTTCCACTACTTCTGCTTGGAAGTCCTGCTGCCAGTGTTCTTGGAGCCTGTTGTATAATAAAGAATGTGGTTGGCCTTTGCCCCTGGTTCCTAGGACAGAGGCTTTAAATCCTGGAATTTCTTCAGTGATAGGAGTGTCTTTATTTTTGACGCTAGGCCCCTCAGATCATACTTCATAGTTTTTGCCAACCAGGTGACTGATAGTGAGCCCCTAGATAGTTTATGCTAATGAATGACACAGGATGGGGATTGGTAACTCCAGAAAGACTGTGATTAAGGAGTTGGGGCTTTCACCCATGCAATATCACCCTGACCTCCAGGGAGGAAAAGGTGGTGCTGGGGATTGAATTAAATCATGTGACCAGTTATTCAATCATTCATACCTACGTAATGCAGCCCCAGTAAGATCTCTGGACACTGAAGTTTGGGTGAGTTTCCCTGGTGAACAGTACTCTGTGGGAACCCCTGAATCCCTGGTGAACAGTACTCTGTTTATATTGTTATTGCATCTGTGTGATAGGTGGGTGATTTGTCCTGACTCCACAAGGAAAGGCCACAGAAGCTTCACATTTGGGCCCCTCCCAGACCTTACCCTAGGTGTCTCTTATTTTCACTGGTCCTGATTTATGTCCTTTTTGCTATAATAAAACTATAATTGGGCCGGGTGTGGTAGCTCATGCCTGTGATCCCAGCACTTTGGGAGGCCAAGGCAGGTGGATTACTTGAGGTCAGGAGTTTAAGACCAGCCTGGCCAACATGGTGAAACCCCATCTCTACTAAAAATATAAAATTAGCTGGGTATGGTGGCACGCACCTGTAATCTCAGCTACTCGGGAGGCTGAGGCAGGAGAATCACTTGAACCCAGGAGGTGGAGGTTGCAGTGAGCCGAGATCATGCCACTGTGCTCTAGCCTGGGTGACAGAGTGAGACCCTGTCTCAAAAAAAAAAAAATATATATATATATATACACACACACATACACACACACACACATATATATACATATATACACACACACACACACACATATATATTTGTAAGTATAGGACTTTCCTGAGTTCTATGTGTTGTTCCACCAAATTATTGAACCTGAGGGGGTAGTGGGAACCCCTGAATTTATAGCCAGTTTTTTGTTTTGTTTTGTTTTTTTGAGATGGAGTCTCGCTCTGTTGTCCAGGCTGGAGTGCAATGACACCATCTCGGCTCACTGCAATCTGGGCCACCCTGGTTCAACAATTCTCCTGTCTCAGCCTCCTGAGTGGTGCACACCACCATGCTCGGCTAATTTTTGTATTTTTAGTAGAGATGGGGTTTCACCATATTGGTCAGGCTGGTCTTGAACTCCTGACCTCAGGTGATCTGCCTGCCTTGGCCTCCCAAAGTGCTAGGATTACAGGCGTGAGCCACCGTGCCCGGCCTGGCCAGTTGTTTAGAAGTGAAGGTAGCTTGGGAACCCTCAAGCTTGTGATTAGTGTCAGAAATGGTATCCTCTTTTAGAAGGATAGTACCCTTAACTTGTAAAGTTAGGCCTAAGTCTTGGTAGTTTGTATCAGAATTGCCTTGCAGAGTCAAAGGAGAAAAGAGGCCTGGGCACCCTGTCGTCAGCATGTAGAATCGCACTTTACCTACCAGTTTTCAGAATGAGTCTCTTTCTCTCAGTTGTGCCTGAGATCCTTGAGTCCAGACCCCTTTGCTTCACTCTCCAGAATGGAAAACTACCGTCTTCCACCAGGGTTGGTGATGGGATGGTGGCTGGGCCAAGTAAGCCGATTTTCAACCTCTTCTTCAGTTTCCAACCTGTTTTCCAAAATCCAACAGATTTTTGACCTGTTTCCCTACTTTCAGTCGGAAGTAGATAGTGTGTCCCATTTCTTATTTCTCTGGAGTTATCCAGTGGGAATTGCTTGCTTCTCAACTGCCATAGCAATCATCTCACTTAAATGTTGCAAGAATTTGTTACTCTTTTCTGTTCTTTCTCTCATCTCTTTCCCTATATTTTCTTTTTTCTTTTTTGAGACAGGGTCTTGCTCTGTTGCCTAGGCTGGAGTGCAATGGCATGATCATGGCTCACTGCAGTCTTGACCTTTTGGGCTCTAGCAGTCTTCCCATCTCATACTCTCTAGTAGCTGGGGCTACAGGCATGCAACCACCATGCCTAGCTAATTTTTTATAGAGATGTGGTTTCACCATGTTGCCCAGGCTAGTCTCAAATGCCTGGGCTTAAGCAGTCCGCCCCACTGGGCCTCCCAAAGTGCTGGGATTATAGGCGTGAGCCACTACACCCGGTCTTATATTTTTCATTTTTGTGTTTGTGATAAAGAATTGAGGCTGGGCGTGGTGGCTCATGCCTGTAATCGCAGCACTTTGGGAGGCCGAGGTGGGCAGATGACGACGTTAGGAGTTCGAGACCAGCCTGATCAACGTGGTGAAACCCCGTCTCTACTAAAAATACACCCCGGTCTTATATTTTTCATTTTTGTGTTTGTGATAAGGAATTGAGGCTGGGCATGGTGGCTCAGGCCTGTAATCCCAGCTACTCAGGAGGCTGAGGCAGGAGAATTGCTTGAACCTGGGAGGTAGAGGTTGCAGTAAGCTGGGATCACGCCACTGCACTCTGGCCTGGCCAACATGGTGAAACCCTGTCTCCACTAATAATACAAAAATTAGCCAGGCATGGTGCTGCATGCCTGTAGTCCCAGCTGCTTGGGAGACTGAGGCGGAAGAATCGCTTGGACCTGGGAGGCGGAGGTTGCAGTGAGCCGAGATTGCACCACTGCACTCCAGCCTGGGCGACAGAGCGAGACTCCATCTCAAAAAAAATTAAAAAAAAAGAATTGAGAGATTGAGCACTTTTTCTGTACCCTTTGTTACCTGAGTTTTATGTTTTTAGCTAGTTGACTTTAGAGTGTTTAAGATCTACATAAATATTCTGCTGATATTTAGAATAGCAGGTGGCTGAGTGCTATTCATTTTGCTATAGATGAGTTATAATTAAAAGTTTTGAAATTACTGTGATCAGGTTTTTATTAATATGGAAGCATAAACATGGAAGTAAAATTTTATGTAAATTTTTTCTAAATATTTTTTAATTTTGTAATTTCAAGATGGCAGTTTCTAATAAAATATGTTATTTATTAGAGGAGACTGTTTGGATTAACAGTGTGATCTGTCTGCTAGGCCTAGATACCAAATAGGACTTTCAGAAAAACCAGAGCTAAAACTACTTCAAAAGAGAAAGTCATAGATGTCATCTGTAGGCCTCCCACTAGACTGTAAGCACAGTAAGAGTGGGTATCTCAGCATGATATAGGGCTTTGTGGACACTTAGTAAAAATTCGGTGATCATGACCAACTCTTTCTAATCTGTATGAAATCTTGTACATGACCAAGAAAAACCTTAAGCAGTTAGAGTTAGGGATAAAGGTTTACAAATGTACCGGAGTGGTTACTAAATGTGCAAAAATGGTTGCTTCCAGGGGTTGAGTTATCAAGGGCAAGATAAATCTCAGGAGCACGATTTGAAGCCTCAAAGTCCAGCTACCCTTCTCATATGGAGATTCTCCTTCAGTTGCCTTGTTTTAAGTTAATATTTTGTTAATTCGCTTTTAAGTAAAAAACTTTTTAAAGGATTTTCAGACATACACAAAAGTATTACTGATACTGAAGTATCAAGGCTTGGTTTCATTAATGATCCAAGTCGATTCTATAAAGCTGCCTTGAATATGCTGGGAAGTTGGCTAGGTTTATAGCTAAACATACCTCCTAGTATGCATGATTCAAATTTATATCTGAGCACAGTGGTCATTTTCTATACAGCAGAGCTGTTCCCAGTTGCTTGAGACTGTTTTGAAATTGTGAATGTTCAGTTTTCAGTTGTCATAGATGTTCTGTTACATGCTATGGATGTATTTAACCAGAGTCCACACCAAATCTAATACACTGTGTACTCTTTTTTTTCCCATTTCCGCCTATCGCCAGATTTGGGGCTTGGTTTACTGTTAAACTGCCTGCCCCTCATAGGCCATTACAGCATCCAGTAAACCGGAAATTTCCTTGCATGATGATTATTACATAGTAGGTGCACATGAAGTCATTGAGCTTTGGAAGCCATCTAGAGGTGTTCTGGGTGAGTCTGTCCTTGGCCAGGTTTTACTTACGAAACCAAATAAATTTCTTTTTTTAAAAATATGTAAATTTGTTAAATTAGCATGCAGAATATGGCAGTAATACCCAATTGAAACACTAGTTGGTTGTATATTAAATCTAATAATAGGAAATATGAATTTGCCTTTAAAATGTATTTCATTTCACTTATATTTTTAGCTGTGCCAAATGAAACAAAGTTGGACTTCATGTATAAAGGCTCCAGTAATGTCCTAGGTCATCAGATAAATAGAAGCTTTATTATTTTATCACAGGTGGCAAAAACAGGACTAATTACACAGACTTGTGAGAAATGAAGTTGCCTATCTACTCCATAGCTCTTCTTTTGGCTACAGTTTCCTTCTTTTGGTATTTTCAAATTGTTAAATTATGTAAATTGGGAAATTAAAAGATTACATCGTTGTTTTGTTTTTCCATCTAAGAAGACCTAGGCATATACAACAGTGGTTGTTAAAAATTTACTGTCAACTTGAAGTATTTTCCTTTCTCTTCCATGAAGAGCAGTAACATTTTTTCTCTTTTCTTATTTTTAGTAACTTTTATCTTCCTGACTTCCTCAGCCAGCATCTTATTTTCTTCTTGGTGTCCTTTTTCCCTTATCGAAATGTAACCAGGATCTTTATTATAGTGGAAATGGGGCCAGTTGATGAAGTCTAATATGAAACCAATGTTTTAACTTTCAAATGCAGAAGACCTAAGTTGCAAAGATAGCAGAACTGTCCAATCTGTCTACCCTCACAGCAGTGCTTCTTACATTTAAGAAGCAGTCTTTTGAGGACCAGTTTTGTTTTTTTAAAAAATGTTCAATTCCTCACCAAAAATACATAAAAACATACATTCCGATTATTTTATTAGGTTAATTGACATAAAAATAGTCATTTTGCCACAAAAGTTTCTAAATGTTTACTTTCAGTTTATATAATTACCTCATGGTGGACTGGTAATGAAATTTGTGGTCTGGCACTGATATGTAGACCATACTTCGGGTAGCATTGCTCTAGATTTTCTAGCAAATCAGGAAAGCCAAGGATGTTGAGCTCTTGGTTACATAACCAGGTTGAAAACTCTTCAAAAGCAGGTCCATATGCTGTTCATCTTATTTGAGGGATTGGGACAGGGCCTGATACATAGTAGGCAGGTGGTGAAAACTATAACTTAGGCCACAGACTATAAGCTGATAATAAGTGGGGTCATAAAGCTGAATGGGCTAGTACAAATTCTGCGATTATTCCAAAATATGAATTGTGAAATATTAATAGTAATTTAGGAAGGTTTCCATATCAGAGTATCATCTTTTTCTTTGCTTTAAAAAATGTCTAATAAAGTGCATTCAATCCTGAATGTCAATTGAGAACGGGCTCTCATCACTGGCTTTCATAATAATGTTAAACATTTTGCTCTATTTTAAAAAAATAGGCTGGGTGTGGTGGCTCATGCCTATAATCCCAGCACTTTGGAAGGCCAAAGCAGGCAGATCATCTGAGGTCAGGAGTTCGAGACCAGCCTGGCCAACACAATGAAACCCTATCTCTACTAAAAATACAAAAATTAGCTGGGCATGGTGGCATGTACCTGTAATCCCAGCTACTTGGGAGGCTGAGGCAGGAGAATTGCTTGAACCCGGGAGGCAGAGGTTGCAGTGAGCCAAGATTGTGCCACTGCACTCCTGCCTGGGTGACACAGTGAGACTCCATCTCAAAAAAAAAGAAAAGAAAACAAAAGCCGCGTGATGCCAAAGATAGTCTATAGGGGAAAATAAAATTTAAGAGATTTAGTAAGGTTGAACCATTTGGAATTACCATACTTGTAAGTCCAAAACAGTTGAATACTGTTGTATTTATGTGGCTCAACCTATAGATATAGCAATATGGAATGTAATTACTTGGGGGCACATGCAGCTTATATAGCAAATTCCCTTTGCTTAATTTTAGGGAAATTGAAGCCCAGAGAAAAACATTTGAAACAGTAAAACCATATTATAATTAATTGTGCAGTAAATCACATTTCACGAATTTACTGAAGGTGAAAAGAAAGGACAAAATCAGTTTGCTTTTCTTTTTGGACTATATCTACTTAAGAGTTTTGGACCATTTTCCTTTTCTTGATGGGGAGAGGGAGGGAGGGTATCACTCTGTTGCTGGGCTGGAGTCCCATGGTATAATTTTGGCTCACTGCAGCCTTGGCCTTCTGGGCTCAAGCGATCCTCCTACCTCAGCCTTTCCAGTAGCTGTCACCACAGGTGCATGCCACCATGCCTGGCTAATTTTTTGTATTTTTTGTATAGTTGAGATTTCTCCATGTTGCCCAGGCTGGTTTCAAATTCCTGAGCTCAAGCAGTCCACTAGCCTCTGGTTCCCAAAGTGCTGGGATTACAGGCATGAGCCACCGTGCCTGGCCTCAGTTTTTACTTAAAATAATGGCATAAACAATTTGAGATTTGATTCTCAGTAAGGAAACCAATTTCAAGGGAAATCTTTATTTAGTCTTTTTTTTTTATTTTTTTAAAGACAGGATCTTGCTGTGTTGCCCAGGATAGAGTGCAATGGGTATTCATAAGCACAATCATGGCACACTGTGGCCTTGAACTCCTGGGCTCAAGTGATTCTCCTGCCTCAGCCTCCTGAGTAGCTGGGACTACAGGTGCACACCACTACATCTGGCTTTTATATGTAGGTTTTCAAACAAGAAAATGTTTAAGAGCTTTATAAAATACTTATTTACCTAAACTCTTTTGGACAGTTTCACTTGCTTTAGATCATTATGTAATTTTTATTCTGCAGGCTATAGAAATACAACTAAGTTTTTTTGACCTGGCATTCGATCTTTAATTATATAAATTTATATTTTTCGAGGAAGAAATTCTGATGGAATAAATCAGGATTTAAAAAAACATTCTCTTTAAGACTCATTACTAACAATAGTCACCAGAGGCAAATTGCTTTTACTTTCTGAAGGTCTTAATTTAATTGTGCTTTCAACTTGGCAGTGTTGTATATTTTATAGGCTCCACTAAAGAACACATCTACACATTATGACATAGCACTTTCTTGGAAACTTGACAGAACTGTTGACAAGTACAGATTTGTTTTTGGTTACTGTGAGTATTTTTTGTAGTAATTGAACTGTTGTTAGTTCTTGGTAGCTTTATGTGCTTGTCAGTCTGTTTTCTTCGTAAGTGATGATTAATTTAAATCTGTGTGATGTGTTCCAGTTCACTTACTTGATGGAAATTGGAGAAGTGCATAACTTTCTGATATTCTTAATTACTGGTTCCCATTAAGTGACTAGAGAAGCAAATATTTATGTCTCAGGTATTATCATATTGAATTTCCAGTCATTCTTTCTTCCTGGCTATAACTTAGTCACTGAAGAAATAACTATCCTTTATTCAAACAACTTCCTTGGTACAATCCAGCAATATGTTTTTTTTTCTTGGAATATTAAAAACCTCTGATGTAAGTGGAAAAAGAGTTATTTCCAAGCAGAAGAAGAATAATCATAACGCTGGGCACAGTGGCTCACACCTGTAATCCCAGCACTTTGAGAGGCCAAGGTAGGTGGATCACCTGAGGTCAGGAGTTGGAGACCAGCCTGGCCAATATGATGAAACCCCATCTCTAGTAAAAATACAAAAAATTAGCTGGGGGTGGTGGTGGGCGCATGTAATTCTAGCTACTTGGGAGGCTGAGGCAGGGGAATCCCTTGAACCTGGGAGGTGGAGGTCTCAGTGAGCTGAGATCACACCACTGCATTCCATCCAGCCTGAGCAACAAGAGGGAAACTCCATCTAAAAAAAAAGATGGTTGAATTCCTAGATGTGGAATTCACAGATGCAGAGGGCCAACTGTATATGACTTACTAGAATTACCATGATAAAGAATATTTCCTATGATTAATTTTTTTCTTTCTTGGAAAAATCGGATTACTTAAACTCCAGGTTGTCTTGTATTTGGATCAATAAGATATTCTAGAAGTTATTTCTTTGACAATATTTTATCTAGTTTGTTAAAAAAGAGTTGCAAGTTATTAGGCTTCATTAATTTATCTGTTATGTTTGGTCATAGAATTCATGTCCTCAGTATTTGTTTTTTGTTCGTCTGTTTCTGACAGGGTCTCTGTTGCCCAGGCTGGATGGAGTACAGTGGTGCGATCACTGCTCACTGTGGCCCCCTGTCTCCTGGGCTCAAGCAATCCCTCCACCTCAGCCTCCGGAGTAGCTGGGACTACAAGCATGTGCCGCCATGCCCGGCTAATTTTTGCCTTTTTTGTAGAGACCGAGTTTTGCTATATTGTTGTTAGGGATCGCGCTCAAAATCATAAGGAAATTGAACACTCGAACAAAGGATTTTTAGCAAAACAATTTTACTTCTGCACAGAGGGGTGCCTCCTTGGCCAGTTGCCATGAGAGCACACCTGAATAAAGGGGCATGAGAGCCTTTATTCCTGATGCAAGTCCTGCCCCTGTACCCTTTCCTCATTTGCTAGGGTTGGGTTGTACAATCTAAACTAATCCCGGTTGGCTAAACATTTGATTTTTTAAGATAAGGTGGGCACGTAAAAGAAAGTGGAGAGGAAGGGGAAGGGGTGTCTGTAATGAGCTAGAAAGTTAGTCCTCTTTCCAAATAAGGAAAGGAATGTGAGCTGGTACTGATAATGCCTGGTACTGTGGCGTGCCTGGGCATCTAACAAAGGCAAAAAGGAAAAAAGAGAAAAAGGAGAAAAAAGGTGTGTGCGTGGGGTACTATGAATTAAAGAATAAAAGATTGATCAGATTATTTGAAGAGAAACCTTATCATATCCCACAGTTGTCCAGGCTAGTCTTGAACTCCTGGGCTAAAGTGATCCTTTTGCCTTGGCCTCCCAAAGTGCTGGGATTACAGGGATGTGTCACTGTGCTCAGCTCCCAGTATTTATTCTTGATCTTAAGAACCAAGATTTTTCAAAATAAGCTAAATTTATTATATTAGATTAACAAGTTTTCTTTACTTTTTTGACATGGAGTAAAATTGGAGAGAGAGGCCAGGAGCGGTGGTTCATGCCTGTAATCCCAGCACTTTGGGAGGCCGAGCAGGGAGGATCGCTTGAGTCCAGGAGTTCGAGACCAGCCTTGGCAATATAGTGAGACTTCATCTCTACCAAAAATTTTAAAAATTTAGCCAAGTGTGGTGGCACATGGCTTTAGTTCCAGCTGCTCGGGAGGCTAAGGTAAGAAGATTTCTTGAGCCCAGGAGGCAGAGGTGGTGAGCAGAGATTGTGCCACTGCACGCCAGCCTGGGTGACAGAACAAGACTCTGTTTAAAAAAAAACTGGTGAGATAAATAATTCTAAGATTATAATAACTGTAGGCATAGTTTAAACAAATCTCATTATCTAAGTAGAAAATTCTCATTAAAGATAATTTGGGGAATGATGAAAAATGAAGAAAATAAAAATGATCTCTAATTATACTGCTGCTATTATTTTTCTTTCCCTTTTTGTGTGGAGGTGGGAAGCAAGAAGACTCAGATCGCTTTTGCTTGGTTTAATATATTATAGACCTGTAGAAAATAATTTCAAATGATTTATGTAGATACTTTGCCTCCAAGAAGATGTCGCATAACTCTCTATTCTTATGGATGGGTTGTGTGATGACTTCCTTCTAAGAAGTAGGGTATGGAAAGGGGAAAAAAGCAATTTTACAGCAGAGAAACCTGACAGGCACTACCTCAGCCAGGTGATCAAGATTAACATTAACAACCACAAGCCATGTTGATAGCACATACCCTTGATATGGTGGGTTGAGAATGGCACTTTATCTCTGCGTTCTTTCTCCCCAAAACACATAACCTTTGTCTAACCAGGAGGCAAACCTCAGGCAAATCTCATTTGAGGGACCTTCTACAAAATACCTGGTCAGCACTCCTCAAAACTGTCATGGATTAGGTGCTTATCAGTCTCATGCATAATTTCACATATTTGTTATGTATGTGTTTATAGTATTTTTCATCTAATAAAATTTCTTTTGTTTGTTTGTTTTTTAGTAGAGACTGGGTTTCACCATGTTGGCCAGGCTGGTCCCAAACTCCTAACCTCAAGTGATCCACCCGCCTCGGCCATCCAAAGTGTTGGGATTACAGGTGTGAGCCTCCGTACCCGGCCCTTATAAAATTTCATATAAGTAGTATACTTATATTAAATACTACTTTATGTATTTGTCTGCAATTTGCTTTTTTTGTTATTATTGTTCAACTTTGGTGTTTGTGCTTTATCCATGCTGATAGATACAGTTCTGATTTGTTTACCATATTCTAGTCCATTGTTTGGCTGTCACTATTCACTTTTTTGTTTCAGACATTCGGGTTAATTCTAATTTGTTGCTGTTATCAACATTGCTGCAATAACTACTTTTATACAGAAACTCCTAGTCCCTAGGTACAAGGGTTCCTCTAAGGTTTTTACGTTGCAGAGGAGTTGCTTTGTTCTAAAATACATAATTCTTAAATTTTTACAGATAATGCCAAAATTTCGTAGATAATCTCCAAAATGTTACATTTCCAAGAACAGTATTGGAGAGATGCTGGTGAGGATGTGGAGAAACAGTATTCACTACCGTGGGGCATTTTATTTTTGCCAGTATAATGGAGGGGAAATGGTATTAATTGTCATTGTTTTGATTATTAGGTTGAACTAATAAATATTTTCACTTATTTATCATTTGGGTTTCCTCCTCTATGAATTGTCTGTTCATATTTTTGGTCAGGTTTTTATGTTGTTGTTTTTCAGTTTGAAGGAGTTCCTTATATATTTTTCATACTGCTATTTTGTTAGTATGCTTTGCATGTCAGTAGTATGTCAGTATGTAATAGTACGTAGTATGTCAGTAGTATTTTGCTTTTCAAAATCTCAGTCTTTGATCTGAATTTAAAGAATAGTATTTTTTTGTGTAAGAGGTTATTTTTCTCTTGCTATTTAAAAAATCAAGTGCCATTTGTATATGATAGTACTTAAGTCTTCAGTTTGAATTCTAAAAATGTGTATACCTGTATAATCCACACACCTGTCATCCCATCATCCTATCAACACCCCAGAAAATTCCCTTGTGCCTCTTCCCAGTCAACCCCACCACTGCCTCAAGTAAGTACTCTTCTGATTTCTGTTCTTATAGGTTAGTTTCACTTGCTCTAGAACGTCATATAATGGGGCTGGGCGCGATGGCTCACGCCGGTAATCCCAGCACTTGGGAGGCTGAGGTGGGCAGATCACTTGAGGTCAGGAGTTGGAGACCAGCCTGGCAAACATGGTGAAACCCTGTCTCTACTAAAAATGCAAAAATTAGCCTGGTGTGGTGGCATGCCCCTGTAATCCCAGCTACTCAGGAGCCTGAGGCACGAGAATCGCTTGAACCTGGGAGGCAGAGGTTGCACTGAGCAGCTGCACTCCAGCCTGGGCGACAGAGTGAGACTGTCAAAAAAAAAAAAAAGAACTTTATATGATGGAATTATACAGTAGATACTCTGTATCTATTTTCATTTAGCATTGTATCTATGAAATTCATGTATGTTTTATCTATTAATATTTTTTTTGACTGGGCTTGGTGGCTCACGCCTGTAATCCCAGCACTTTTGGAGGCTGAGGTGGGTGGATCATGAGGTCAGGAGTTCAAGACCAGCCTAGGCAAAGATGGTGAAACCCCATCTCTACTAAAAATACAAAAATTAGCCCGGCATGGTGGCAGGCGCCTGTAATCCCAGCTACTCAGGAGGCTGAGGCAGAGAATTGCTTGAACCTGGGAGGCAGAGGTTGCAGCAAGCTGAGATCACGCCACTGCACTCCAGCCTGGGTGACAGAATGAGACTCCATCTCAAAAAAAAAAAAAAAAGCTTGTTTTAAATAGAGTATTTTGTTATACTCTGGTTTCTCTTCAAATCGTATAAATATTTCACCTTTTACTAAATAGAGTATTTTTTAGAGCAATTTTAGGTTTATAGAAAAAACTGAATGGAAAATACAGAGAGCTCCTATAAACCCTCTCACCTTCCTCCCCCTTGCAGTTTCCCCTATTAATATCTTGCATTGATGTGGTAGATTAATTGCAATTGATGACCCAATATTGATATGTTATTGTTAATTAAAGTCCATTGTTTACATTAGCGTTCACTCTGCTTCAGCTATTTATCTTTCCCTCCCTCCTCCTTCCTGAACCCCTGGCAATCACTGATCTCTTTACCATCTTCACAGTTTTACCTTTTTTAGATTGTCATCTAGGTGGAATCATACAATATATAGCCTTTTTAGAATGACGTCTTTCACTGAATTATATGTATTTAAGATTCCTTCCTGGCCTTTCATGGCTTGATAGCTCATTTCTTTCTTTCTTTTTTTTTGTGTTTTAATTATTTGACTCTAATTTTCCTCTTTGGGAACTCTTAGATAAGCTCATTTCTTTTTAGTACTAAATAATATTTCTTTGTCTGGATATACTCCGGTTTTATTTATCTGTTCACCCACTGAAGGACATTTTGGTTGCTTCTAACTTTTGGCAATTATGAATAAAACTACTATAAAAAAACCACGTACATGTTTTTGTGTGGATGTAATTTTTCAATTCATTTGGGGAGGTATCAAGGAGAGTGATTGCTGGATCGTATGCATATGGCAAGAGTATGTTTAGTTTCTTAAGAAACTGCCAAAGTTTTATCCAAAGTGGCTATTCCACTTTCCACTTCCACCAGCAATGAATGAGAGTTCCAGTTGTTCCACATTTTTTGTCAACATTTGGTGTTGCTTTTTCTGCATCTATTGATAGAATTATATGATTTTTCTTATATGACCTTTCTGTAAATTTCTTTATAAGCACTGCTTTTGATGCATTTTACAGTTTAGGTTGTATTTTCATTAAAATATTTCATTAAAATATTTAAATTATTTCATTAAAATATTTAAAAATTTCTCTAGACTTCTTCTTTGACCTGTATATTATTTTAAAATGTGTTGTTTAATCTCCAACTATTGTGGGGTTTTTCAGCCATCTTTCTGTTTTTGATTTCTAGTTTAATTTCATTGAGATCTATCTAAGAGCATACTTCGTATGATTTCTATTCTTTTACAATTGTTAAATTGTGTTTTATGGCCCAGAATGTGGTCTGTCTTGGTCGTTGTTCCATGTGAGTTTGAGAAGAATGCATCTTCTGCTACTGTTGGATGAAGTATTTTGTAGATATGAATTAGATCCAGATGATTAGTAGTGGTGTTCATTTCAGCTGTGTTCTGCCTACTGGATCTGTCAGTTACTGATAGAAGGGTATTGAATTATCCAACTATAAAAGTGGATTTGTCAATTTTTCTTTGCAGTTCTGTTGGTTTTTGCATCTCATATGTTTTATACCAGTTAAAATGCATACTAGGGTAGCTTTAAAAAAAGGAAAATAAGTCAGTTAATAGAGTAACTAAAACAAAAAAAAAGAAAAAAATGCATACTGTCAGAGTGAATCAAGACAAATACCCAACTAACTATATGTTGTCTATAAAAAACCCATTTTAAATACAAAGAACATAAATATAAAAAAGATAAAGATACACCATGCTGACACTAACCAAGTGAAAGTGGGAATCGCTACATTAATTTCAGACTGAACAGACTTCAGAGCAAGAAAAGTTATTAGGGATCAAAGAAGAGTATTAAACAATGATAAAGAGGTCAGTTCTTCAAGAAAACATGTCTTTTAATGTGTATGTTCTTAACAATAAGCATCAAAATATCTGAGGAAAAAACTGATAGAACTGCAAGGAGAAATAGATGAATCCACTATTTATAGTTGAAGTCTTCAGCACTCCTATCAGTAATAGACAAATGTAGCAGGCAAAAAATCACCAAGGATATAGCTGAAGTGAACAGGATCATTAATCAACTAAATCTAAGTAACATTTATGTACTACTACAGTGGGAGAAAAAGGGAGAGATGAAGAGGTGGAACACAGGATTTTTAGTAGTAAACCATAATATAAACTATAGACTTTGGTAGATAATGATGTGTCAGTATTGGTTCATGCATTGTAACAAATGTACCACAGTGATGTGGGATTTTTTTTTTTTTTTTTGAGACGGAGTCTCGCTCTGTTGTCCAGGCTGGGGTACAGTGGCGTGGTCTCGGCTCACTGGAACCTCTGCCTCCCAGGTTGAAGCGATTCTCCTGCCTCAGCCTCCCGAGTAGCTGGGATTACAGGTGCGTACCACCATGCCCAGCTAATTTTTTGTGTTTGTAGAGATGGGGTTTCACCATGTTGGCCAGGCTGGTCTTGAACTCCTGACCTCGTGATCTGCCCACCTCGGCCTCCCAAAGTGCCGGGATTACAGGCATGAGCCACCGTGCCTGGCCATGATGTGGGATATTAATGGTGGGGTAAGCTTTGTTTGTGTGGGAGGGTCTTTTGGAACTCTGTAGTTTTAAGCTCAATTTTGTTATGAATCTAAAACTGCTGTAAAAAATAAAGTTTGCTTTTTTTTTTTTTTTTTTTTTTTTTTGAGACAGTTTCACTCTTGTTGCCCAGGCTGGAGTGCAGTGGCACGATCTCGGCTCACCGCAACCTCCACCTCCTGGGTTCAAGCAGTTCTCCTGCCTCAGCCTCTTGAGTAGCTGAGATTACAGGCATGTGCCACCACGCCTGGCTAATTTTGTATTTTTAGCATAGATGGGATTTCTTCATGTTGGTTAGGCTGGTATCGAACTCCCGACCTCAGGTGATCTGCCCGTCTTGGCCTCCCAAAGTGCTGGGATTACAGGCATGAGCTGCCGCTCCTGGCCAGTCTGCTAATTTTTAAAAATGCATTTGGAACCCAATTGTTTCTGAAGGTGTTCTATAGTTTCTTTTTTGTAAAAGTATTTCCATTAGATATGTATTATTGATGTATTACTACTAGGTAAAAATATAGAATTGTTTTGCTCTGATATTAAAGTTGACATTGGGCCCAGTGTGGTGGCTCATGCCTGTAATCCCAGCACTTTGGGAGGCCGAGGCAGGCCGATCACTTGAGGCCCGGAGTTTGAGACCAGCCTGACCCACGTGATGAAACCCCATCTCTACTAAAAATACAAAAATTAGCCCGGGGGGTGGTGGTGTGCGCCTGTAATCCCGGCTACTAGGGAGGCTGAGGCTCAAGAGTCGCTTGAACCTGGGAGGCAGAGGTTGCAGTGAGCCGAGATAGTGCCACTGCACTCCAGTCTGGGCAACACAGGGAGATTCTGTCTCAAAAAAAAAAAGTTGACATTGAGCCAGGTGTGGTGGATCATTCCATATAGTCCCAGAGCTTTGAGAGGCTGATGCAGGAGGATCACTTGAGGCCAGGAGTTTGAGACCAGCCTGTGAAACACAGTGAAACCCCACCTCTAAAAAAATAAAGTTGACATTATATGAAAGTATATTTATTGCTAGATGCCATTTATCCATGTTTGTTTGTTCTAATCACCAAGCCTTGTTTTGAAATACTACTCTAATAAACTAAAAGCTTACTGGAAAAAGCTATGTTTTACCTACTAAAGAGTATCAGGAACTGACTTTCTGTGGTTTATTTTTAGTGCCAACTTTAAATACTCTTCTTTTCAAGCAGCAAGAATAAATTAATGGTTGTACAAATGTGAAATTTTAGGGGACTTATTTGGGACTAAAAGACAGGCTTTGGGGTTAATTAATATCAAGGTTTTTTTCTTCAAATATTAAGCTCCCAATTTCAGTTACTTAATTAGCAATTTACTAAAAAATGGTATCATTATCTTGAGTTTCATTCTATTTATTTATTTTAAAATAACAGTCATTTTGCTCTTGAATCTGAACTGTAGGCAGTGCTAAGAGGAAAAGTTCCTCTCCTTAAGGTGTTTGCTTGACTGGGGCCTGAAGGATCTACTTCTAACATGTCTCATTCATCTGACTGGCAGTTTAATGCTTGCTATTGACTGGGAGCTCAGCCAAGACTGAGGGGTGAAGGACAGAGTTCTTTTGACATGGTTCTTCATAAGCTGTTTTTAGCACAGTGCCTAGGTTCTAAGAGAGACAAAGGGGAAGTTGTCAGTTTCCTAAGACTTGAGCCAGAAAATTGGCATAGCATCACTTCTGCTATAATTTTTTAAAACGTGGATGGATATTTTGATACAGGCATTCAATGTCTAATAATCATATCAGGGGAAATGGGATATCCATCACCTCAAGTATTTATCCTTTGTGTTACAAACAATCAATTACACTGTTTTAGTTACTGTAAAATATACAATTAAATTATTACTGACTATAGCCACCCTGTCGTGCTATCAAATACTAGGTCTTATTTATTCTTTCTATATTTTTGTACCCATTAGTGATCCCCACTTCCACTGCCCCCACCTCCCACTATCCTTCCCAGCCTCTGGTAACCATCTGTCTACTCTCTTTCTCCCTGAGTTCAATTGTTTTAATTTCTAGCTCCCACAAGTAAGTGAGAATAGGCCAGAATGTAATCCCAGCACTTTGGGAGGCTGCGGTGAGTGGATCACTTGAGCTCAGGAATTTGAGACCAGCCTGGGCAACATAGTAAGACCTCATCTCGAGTAAAAAAAATAATAATAAAGATAATAATCAGCTGGGCATGGTGGTATGTACCTGTAGTCCCAGCTACTCAGGAGGCTGAGGGATGGGAGGATTGTTTGTGTCCGGGAGGCAGAGATTGCAGTGAGCCAAGATTGTGCCACTACATTCCAGCCTGGGCGACAGTGGAACCCTGTCTCCAGAAAAAAAAAAAAGAGAGAGCACATGAAGTTTGTCTTTCTGTGCCTGGCTTATTTCACTTAACATAATGACCTCCAGTTCCATAGATGTTGCAAATGTCTGGAGCTCATTCTTTTTTATAGCTGAATAGTACTCCATTGTGTATAAGTACCATATTTTCTTTATGCATTTGTCTGTTGAAGGACACTTGGTTGCTTCCAGATCTTGGCTGTTGTGACGAGTGCTGCATAAACATGGGAGCGCAGATATCTCTTTGATATCCTGATTTTGTTTCTTTTGGGAATATACCTAGCAGTGGGATTGCTGAATTATATGCTAGCTCTATTTTTAGTTTGTTTTTTTTTTTTGTTTTTTTTTTAAGAAGGAGTCTTGCTCTGTTGCCCAGGCTAGAGTGCAGTGGCATGATCTCGGCTTACTGCAACCTCTGCCTTCTGGGTTCGAGCGATTCTCCTGCCTCAGCCTCCCGAGTAGCTGGGCTTACAGGTACCTGCCACCATGCCTGGCTAATTTTTGTATTTTTAGTAGAGATGGTGTTTCACCATGTTGGACAGGCTTATCTCGAACTCCTGACCTCGTGATCCACCTGCCTCAGCCTCCCAAAGTGCTGGGATTACAGGCGTGAGCCACCATGCCCGGCCTATTTTTAGTTTTTTGAGGAACTCCAAACTGTTTTCCATAGTGGCTGTACCAATTTACCTTCCCACCAACAGTGTACAAGGGTTCCCTTTTCACTGTATCCTCGCCAGAATTTGTTATTGCCTGTCTTTTGGATATAAGTCATTTTAACTGGGGTAAGATGATGTCTCACTATAGCTTTGATTTGCATTTCTTTGGTGATCAATGATGTTGAGCATCTTTTCATGTATGTTTGCCTTTTGTATTTCTTCTTTTGAGAAATGTCTGTTCAGCTCTTTTGCCCATTTTAAAATTGGGTTATTAGATTTTTCCTGTAGAGTTCTTTGAGTCCCTTTTGTCCTGGTTATTAATCTCTTGTCAGATGGATAGTTTACAAATATTTTCTCCCATTCTGTGGATTGTCTCTTCCCTTTTTTGATTGCTTCCTTTGCTGTGCAGAAGCCTTTTAACTTAATGTGATCCCATTTGTCCACTTTGCTTTGGTTACCTGTACTTGTGGGGTATTTACTCAAGGAATCTTTGCCCAGTCCAATGGCCTGAAGAGTTTCCCCAATGTTTTCTTGTAGTAGTTTCATAGTTTGAGGTCCTAGATTTAAGTCTCTAATCCATTTTGATTTGATTTTTGTACATGGCGAGAGGTAGGGGTCTAGTTTCAGATCTTCTGCATGTTGATATCCAGTTTGCCTAGCACCACTTATTGAAGAGACTGTCTTTTCTCTGTTTTGGCACTTTTGTCGAAAATGAGTTCACTGTACATGGATGGATTTGTTTCTGGTTCTCTATTCTGTTCCGCTGGTCTCTGTGTTTGTTTTTATGCCAGTACCATGTTGTTTTGGTTACTGTATTAGTCCGTTTTCACACTGCTGATAAAGACATACCCGAGACTGGAAAGAAAAAGAGGTTTTAATGAACTTACAGTTCCATGTGGCTGGGGAGGCCTCACAATCATGGCGGAAGGTGAAAGGCACATCTCACATGAAGGCAGACAAGAGAAGAATGAGAGCTTGTGCAGGGAAACTCCTTTATAAATCCATCAGATCTTATGAGATGTATTCACTATTACGAGAACAGCATGGGAAAGACCTACCCCCATGATTCAATTACCTGCCGCTGGGTCCCTCTCACAACCCATGGGAATTCAAGATGAGATTTGGATGGGGACACAGCCAAACCGTATCAGTTACTATAGCTCTGTAGTATAATTTGAAGTCAGGTAATGTGATTCCACCAGTTTTGTTCTTTTTGCTCAGGATAGCTTTGGTGATTCTGGGTCTTTTGTGGTTCCTTATACATTTTAGGATTGTTTTTCTGTTTCTGTGAAGAATGTCATTGGTATTTTGGTAGGGATTGCATTGAATCTGTAGATTGCTTTGCGTAGTATAGACATTTCAACAATATGGATTCTTCCAATCCATGAACATGGAATATCTTTTCATTTTTTTTGGTGTTGCCTTCAATTTCTTTCACTATTGTTTTAAAATAGTTTTCATTATAGAGCGCTTTCACTTCTTTGGTTAAGATAATTCCTAGGTATTTAATTTTATTTGTAGCTGTTGTAAATGGGATTACTTTCTTGATTTCTTTTTCAGATTGTTCACCCTTGACATATAGAAATACTACTGATTTTCATATGTTAATTTTGTATCATGCAACTTTACTGAACGTATCAGTTCTAATGGTTTTTTTTGGTAGAGTAGGTTTTTCCACATACAAGATTATATCGTCTGCAAACAAGAACAGTTTGACTTCTTCCTTTCCAATTTGGATGCCCTTTATTTCTCTCTTGTTTGATTGCTTTAGCTGAGACTTTCAGTATTACGTTGAATAATTGTGGTTTAAGTGTGCATACTTGTGGTGTTCCAGATCTTAGAGGAAAGTCTTTTAGTTTTCCTCCATTCAGTATGATACTAGCTATGGATTTGTCATATATGGCTTTTATTATAGTGAGGTATGTTCTTTCTATCCTGTTTGTTTGTTTTTTCAGTTAGCACTAGCCATCTAATCCCCAGTTTTTTTGACAGTTTTCATCATGAAGGGATGTTGAATTTTATCAAATGCTTTTTCACCATCAATTGAAATGATCATATGGTTTTTATCTGTTGATGTGATGTTTCACATTGATTGATTTGTGTATTTTGAACCATCCTAGCATTCCTGGGATAAATCCTACTTGGTCATGATGAATGATCTTAAGGTATTATTGAATTCGGTTTACTGGTATTTTGTTGAGGATTTTTGCATGAGTATTCATCAGAGATATTGGCATGTAGGTTTCCTTTTTAAAAGTTTTTAATATATCTTTGGTTTTGGTATCAGGGTAATACTGGCCTTGTAGAATAAATTTGGAAGTATTTTCACCTCCTCTATTTTTTGGGATAGTTTGAGTAGGATTGGTATTAGTTCTTCTTTAAATGTTTGATAAAAGTCAGCAGCAAAGCCCTCAGGTCCTGGGCTCTTCTTTGATAGGAGGCTTTTTATCATGGCTTTTTTTTTTTTTTTTTTTGAGACGGAGTCTCCCTCTCTTGCCCAGGTTGGAGTGCAGTGGTGCAATCTTGGCTCACTGCAACCTCACTGCAATCACTTGAATCCTGGGTTCAAGTGACTCTCCTGCCTCAGCCTCCTGAGTAGCTAGGACTACAGGCACGTACCACCACGCCTGGCTAATTTTTTGTATTATTAGTAGAGACGGGGTTTCACTGTGTTAGCCGGGATGGTCTCAATCTCCTTGACTTCGTGATCCGACTGCCTCGGCCTCCCAAAGTGCTAGGATTACTAGCATGAGCCACCGCTCCCGGCCTATAACGGCTTTTAATGCATGTTCATCTTGTTACTTGTTATTGGTCTGTTCAGGTTTTGGATTTCTTCATTGTTCAGTCTTGGTTGGTTGTATGTGTCTAGGAATTTATCTATTTCTTCTAGATTGTCCAATTTATTGGCATATAGTTGTTCATGGTAGCCTCTAATCCTTCAGTTTCTGCGGTATCAGTTGTAATGTTTTCTTTTTTATCTCTGATTTTATTTATTTGAATCTTGTATTTTCTTAGTTTGGCTAAAGGCTTGTCAATTTTGTTTATCTTTTCAAAAAACCAACTGCATTTTGTTGATCTTTGGTATAGTTTTCTTCATTTCAGCTTCATTTATTTTTGCTCTGATCTTTATTATTTCTTTGCTTCTACTGACTTTGGGTTTGGTTTGCTCTTGTTTTTCTAATTCTTTAAGATGCATCATTATGTTGTTTATTTGAAGTTTTTCCTCTTTTTGACATGGGGACTTATAGCTATAAACTTCTTCCTTAGTACTGCTTTCACTGTAGCCAATAGGTTTTGGTTTGTTGTTGTTGTTGTTGTTGTTTGAGACAGAGTCTCACTCTGTCACCCAGGCTGGAGTACAGCGGCATGATCTTGGCTCACTGCAACCTCTGCCTCTCAGGTTCAAGCGATTCTCCCACCTCAGCCTCCTGAGTGGCTGGGATTACAGGCGTGTGCCACCACATCCAGCTAATTTTTTGTGTTTTTAGTAGAGATGGGGTTTCTCCATGTTGGCCAGGTTGGCCTCGAACTCCTGACCTCAGGTGATCCACCTGCCTTGGCATCCCAAAGTGTTGGGATTACAGGAGTGAGCCACCACGCTCAACCTGTTGTTTTTCCATTATTGTTTCAATAAATTTTTAAATTTCCTTCTTAATCTCTTTATTGACCATTCAGTAATGGTCATTACAGTACAGTGTTGGTCATTCAGCAGCATATTGTTTAATTTCCATATGTTTGCATAGTTTCCAAAATTCTTCTTGTTGCCGATTTCTAGTTTTATTCCATTGTGTTTAAAGAAGATACTTAATATTATTTCAATTTTTTGAATATTTTTTAGACTTGGCTTGTAGCCTAACATATGATCTGTCCTGGAGAATGATTCATGTGCTAAGGAAAAGGGTATGTATTCTGTAGCCATTGGATGAAATGTTCTGTAAAATCTATTAGGTCCATTTGGTCTATAGTGCAGATGAAGTTAAATGTTTCTTTGTTGAGTTTTGTCTGGATGATCTGTCTAATACTGAAAGTGGGATGTTGAAGTCTCCAGCTATTATTGTATTGGGGTCTGTCTCTTTAGCTCTAATAATATTTGCTTTATATATCTGGGTGCTCTAGTGTCAGTGCATATATATTTAAAATTATTTTATTATTTTGCTGAATTGGCTCTTTTATCATATAATGACCTTTTTTTTGGTCTCTTTTGTAGTTTTTATCTTGAAATCCATTTTATCTGATATAAGTATAGCTACTCCTGCCCCTTTTGGTTTCTATTTGCCTAGAATATCTTTTTCTATTCCTTTATTTTTTTTAGTCTATGTGTGTCTTTTTTTTTTTTGAGACGGAGTCTCGCTCTGTCGCCCAGGCTGGAGTGCAGTGGCGTGATCTTGGCTCACGGCAAGCTCTGCCTCCCGGGTTCGTGCCTTTCTCCTGTCTCAGCCTCCCAAGTAGCTGGGACTACAGGCGCCCGCCACCACGCCTGGCTAATTTTTTGTATTTTTCGTAGAGATGGGGTTTCACCGTGTTAGCCAGGATGGTCTCGATCTCCTGACCTGGTGATCTGCCCGCCTCGGCCTCCCAAAGTGCTGGGATTACAGGCATGAGCCACCGCGCCCGGCCCTATGTATGTCTTTATAGGTGAAGTGTGTTTCTTTTGGGCTACAGATCATTGGATCTTGTTTTTTAATCCATTCAGCCACTCTGTGTCTTTTGATTGGAGAGTTTGGTTCATTTACATTCAATGTTATTATTGATAAGTAAGGACTTACTCCTGCCACTTTGTTATTTGTTTTCTGGTTGTTTTGTGGTCTTCTCTCTCTTCTTTTCTTCCTTCTTGTCTTCTTTTTAGTGCATGTGATTTTCTTTGGTGGTATGTTTTAATATCTTTTTATTTTTTCAGTATCCCTTATATCACAGTTTTTAGATTTGAGGTTACCATGAGCTTGCAAATAATATATCCCATTATTTTAAACTGGTGACAACTTAACATTGATAGCATACATAAACAAACAAGCAAAAAGAAAACTAGTAAAAACTGTAACTTTGTCTCCCTGCTTTTTAACTGTTTTTTGTTTCTATTTTATATTTTATTCTACTATGTCTTGAAATGTCATTACAGTTATTGTTTTTGATCCGTTCATCTTTTAGTCTTTCTACTTACAATATGAGTAGTTCACACACCCCAATACAGTATTAGAATATTCTGTGTTTTTTCATATTTCTACTATGACCAGTGAATTTTGTACCTTCAGGTGATTTCTTATTGCTCATTAACATCCTTTCCTCTCAGACTGAAGAATTCCCTTTAGCATTTCTTGTAGGACAGGTCTGGTTATGATGAAATCCCACAGCTTTTGTTTGGGAAAATCTCTTTCCTCTTCATGTTTGATGGATATTTTCTCCAGATTACTATTCTGGTATAAAGTTTTTTTTTTTTTTCCTTCAGCACTTTAAATACGTCATGCCAATCTCACCTGGCATGAGATTGTAAGGGTTCCACTGAAAAGCCTGCTGCCAGATGTATTGGAGCTCCATTGCATGTTATTTGTTTCTTTTCTCTTGCTGCTTTTAGGATCCTTTCTTTATTCTTGACTTTCAGGAGTGTAATTATTAAATGCCTTGAGACAGTCTTCTTTGCATTAAATCTGCTTGATGTTCTGTAACCTTCTTGTTCTTGAATAGTGATGTCTTTCTCTAGGTTGGGGATGTTCTCTGCTGTTATCCCTTTGAATAAACTTTCTACACCTGTGTCTCTGTTTACCTTCTCTTTAAGGCCAATAACTCTTAGAGAAGCCCTTTTGAGGCTATTTTCTAAATCTTGTAGGCATCATTCTTTTTCTTTTTTTTGGAGACAGAGTCTTCCTCTGCTGCACAGGCTGGAGTGCAGTGGCATGATCTCAGCTTGCTGCAACCTCTGCCTCCTGGGTTCAAGGAATTCTCATGCTTTAGCCTTCCGAATAGCTGGGACTGCAGGCGAGCGCCACCATGCCTGGCTAATTTTTTGTATTTTTATTAGAGACCAGGTTTTGCCATGTTGCCCAGGCTGGTCTTGAACTCCAGAGCTCAGGCAATCTGCCCGCCTTGGCCTCCCAAAGTGCTAGGATTACAGGTATGAGCCCCTGTGCCCAACCTCTTTTTCTTTTTTGTTTCCTTTGACTGTGTATTTTCAAATAGCCTGTCTTCAAGCTCACTAATTCTTTCTTTTGCTTGATCAAGTCTGCTTTTAAGATACTCTGATCCATTCTTCATTATGTCAGTTGCATTTTTCAGCTCCAGAATTTCCTTTTGATTCTTTTTAATTATTTCCATTTTGTTGTTAAATTCATCTGAAAGATTCTGAATTCCTTCTCTATGTTCTCTTGAATTTCTTCAAGTTTTCCCAAAACAGCTATTTTGAATTTTCTGTCTGAAGGATCACATATCTCTGCCTTTCTGTGATTGTTCCCTGTTATTTAGTTCATTTTGGGAGCTCATGTTTTCCTGGATGGTCTCAATGCTTGTGGATTCTCGTTAGTGTCTAGGCATTAAAGAATTAGATGCTTATTATAGTCTTCACCATCTAGTACATCTTGTTTTTACTTATCCTCTTGGGGAAGGCTTTCCAGGTATTTGAAAGGATGGGGGTATTGTGATCTAAGTTGTATCTGCATTAAAGGGCACCCCAAGTCCAACATCATTGAAGTTCTTGCAGACTTGTAGAGGTACCACCTTGGTGGTCTTGGATAAGATCTGGAAGAATTCTTTCTATTGCCAGGCAGAGACTCTTGTTCTCTTCCCTTTTTCCCAAATAAACAGAGTCTCTTTCTCTGTGCTGGACTACCTGGAGCTGAGGGATGCGTAACACAAGGACCCCTGTGGCCACTACCACTGGCACTGTGCTGGATCAGACCTGAAGTCAGCATGGTACTGGCTCTTGCCCAAGGCCCACTGTAACCACTGCCTGGCTACCGCTCAAGGCCTAGGACTCTACAATCAGCAGATGGTGAAGCCAGTCAGGCTTGTGCCCTTCCATTCAGGGTGTTGAGTTCTCCTGAGCCCTAGTAGTTTCAGAGATGCTGTCCAGGAGCCAGGGCCTGGTTTGTAAACCTTAGGAATCTACCTGGTCCTCTGTTCTGCTGCAGCTAAGCTGGCACCGAAACCACAAGACAAAGTCTTTCCCACTCTTTCCTCCCCTTCTCCCAGGCAGGAGAGCCTCTGCCTGTGTCTGCCACCATCATAGGCCCATAGGAAGTATTGCCAATGTTCACTTAAGTCCTAATGGCTTTTCAGTCAGCTTGTGGTGAATGCTTCCGGACCTGCAACTCACCCTTCCTGGCAGTGGGCTCCTTTCTGGCCCAGGATAGGTCCAAAAATGTCATCTAAGAGCCAAGGCCTGAAATTGAGGACCCCGAGTCTGTTTGGTGCTCTTCCCCACTGTGGTAGAGCTGGTACCTAAGCTGGAAGATAAAGTCCCCTTTTACTTTTTTCAAGCAGGAGTCTCTCCCCATAACCACATAGGTGGGAATGTGGTAGGTCATACCTGAAGCCAGCATGTTTCATAGTCTCACTCAAGGCCCACAACATGTTCTACCTGGTTACCACTGCTGATTATTCAGGGCTGAAAGGCCCTTTAGTCAGCAGGTGGTGAATCCCATCAGCAGTGGATCCTTCCCTTCGTGGCAGCTGGTTCCCATCTGGCCCAGGGTTTGCCTAGAAATGTTGTCCAGGAGCTAGGGCCTGGAGTGGGGGCCTCACAGCTCTCCTTGGTGCACTGTCTTACTTTGGCTGAGCTGGTGTCCAAGTTGCATAACAAAGTCTTCTTTACTGTTTTCTGTCCTCTCAAGTTGAAGGAAGGAGTCTCTTTTGGAGCTGTGAGCTGTGCTGCCTGGGGTTGGTGGAGGGGTGATGCAGGCACTCCCTTAGCTACCCCAGCTGGTGTCTCACTATGTCATGTGTCCCCTGAGTCCACTGGCTCTGATCCTAGCACAGCTTTTAGACTTTCCTGTAAGTTTCATTCCTTGTGGCCTAGAGTGCCTTTTGTTTATTGAGGACCCCAGAGCTCTTTAGCTTTCTGTGGTGAGGCTTGCCGAACTCAAGTTCTGGCTTCTGAGATGAGCAATCCCACTTTGGCTAGAGCTGATGTAAATGCTCCCTCTGTGGACATTGGCTGAGTTCTGCCTGGTGTTGGCAGCACCAAGTTCCAATGTAAAGTCCCACAATTGCTACACTCTCCCTCTCCCAAACACACAGATTCTCTCTACTTAGCTGCTGCTGGGGGATGGGGGAAGGGTGGTGTCGGAAATTAAAGGGGCTTTCCTACCCACTTCAGTTTGTTTTTCTGCAGTATGAAGTTAAAACCAGGTATTGTGATCACTCACCTGATTTTTGGTTCTTGTGAAAGTGCTTTTTTATGTAGGTGTCATATTTGGTGTTCCGACAGGGAGGACGATTGGTGGAGGCTTCTGTTTGGCCATCTTGCTCTGCCTCCCAGGGCCTAGACTGGTAATTTGTTAAGCAATGGATGAACCAAAATTGGCACATGATTACTATCCAAAGTCTGTAATTTATCTTAGGGTTCACGCTTGATATTGTAACTTCTATGGGTTTTGACATGTGTATAATGACATGCATCTGGCATATAGTATCATACAGATTGGTTTCAATGTCCAAAAATCCCTGGGATCCGCCTATTTATCCCTCCATTCCCTCGCCCCCAAACCCTGGCAAATATTGATTTTTTTTTTTTTTTTTGAGACGGAGTTTCACTCGGTCGCCCAGGCTGGAGTGCAGTTGCACAATCTCGGCTCACTGCAACCTCCACCTCCTGGGTTCAAGTGATTCTCCTGCCTCAGCCTCCCGAGTAGCTGGGATTACAGGCATGCGCCACCATGCCTGGCTAATTTTTTTTGTGTTTTTTTTAATAGAGATGGGTTTCACCATGTTGGCCAGGCTGGTCTCGAAACTCCCAACCTCAAGTGATCCACCCACATCGGCCTCCCAAAGTGCTGGGATTACAGGAGTGAGCCACCACACCCAGGCAACTATTGATCTTTTCACTGTATTCCATAGTTTTGCTTTCCCTTCAACATGTATTTGTAGAGCACCTACTATGTTCTAGTTTTGCAGACCTTGAGGATTAAATATTAAGTAAGAAGGCAGTGGCCTTTGGAGCAAGATATAGGCCTGACAGTTACCCTGCATTTTAATAAATACCACTAGTTTACTAGGCAGTCTAGAAAGAGGCCCCCGTCCCAGATTTGCGAGTTAAGGAAAGACTTCATGGAAAAAGTAAGATCTATATCGAAGCCTGAAGAAAGAGGTGGTATCAACAAGGTAAGGGGATAAAGGAATAGCAACTAAGATTTTCTAGGCAGAGAGAATAGCCTAGGCAAAAGCCAAGAGGGTAGAGATAGAATGCACGCTTAAGAGCTAAAAGGAGTTCAAAAGCGATGGTAGGAAGAACAAATGATTGGAAGATTGTAAGAGGTAGGGGGATATGAAGAGAAATGAAGCTAGAGAAGGGGAGAAGTTTCCTGACTGTGATTCGCCTTGTAAGCCATATTGAAGACTTAGAATTTAAATCTAGAGGCCAGAGAAGTTCTTATAGATTTTTTTCTTAAATTAAGCTTTTTATTTAGAGATAATTATAGTTTGACATAGAGTTGCAAGAAATAATTCAGAGAGATTGGGCACACTGCCTGACACCTGTAATCCCAGCATTTTTGGAGGCTGAGGCGGAAGGACTGCTTTGAGTCCAGGAGTTCAAGACCAGCCTGGGCAACATAGTGAGACCCTATGGATTAGTCAGTTTTCATGCTGCTGATAAAGACATGGCCGAGACTGGGCAATTTACAAAGAAAGAGATTTATTGGACTTACAGTTCCACGTGGCCAGGGAGGCCTCACAATCGTGGTGGAAGGTGAAAGGCATGTCTCACATGGTGGCAGACAAGAGAAGAGTTTGTGCAGGGAAACTCCCATTTTTAAAACCATCAAATCTCGTGAGACTTATTCACTATCACGGCATGGGAAAGACCTGCCCCCATGAATCAGTTATCTCCCAGTGGGTCCCTCTCACAACATGTGGGAATTATGGGAGCTACAAGATGAGATTTAGGTGGGGACACAGAGCCAAACCATATCACTCTGTCTTTACAAAAACAAACAAACAAACAAAAATATATATATATACACACGCACGCACACACACACACACACACACACATATACACATAATGCCAGGCATGGTGGTTGCACGCTTGTAGTCCCAGCTACTCGGAAGACTGAGGTGGAAGGATTGCTTGAGACCAGGAGGACAAGGCTGTAGTGAGCCGTGATTGTGCCACTGCACTCCAGCTGGGTGAGAGAGCAAGATCCTGTCTCAAAAGAAAATAAAAAGTGATGAATTACGTTTTCATTTTTCATTCAAATTCTTTTTTTTTTCTTTAGTATCCTAGCCTAATTTAAAAATTTTTTTTGGCTCTGAGCCCCTTGCTAATTTGCTAGGCTAGATTAGGCAAACAGAAATCAGCACCCTGAATTATTTTCTACTCTTATCTTAAAGAAGTTTATGGTTTGTGAATGTATGTGAGAGAATTTTGTAAAGCAAGAAGTTGGTAGCTTTAAAGAATTCTGGACTTAATGTTGATCTGCAACATTTAGAATTTTTTATTTGAAATGTTATTGATAGAGTATGATGCTTGTTGGAATATGAATTCTACTTCAGGGTGTTAGATGATGTATATGCAGAGATACATAGACCCTGCTCTCAAAGTTTAGTCTCTGTTGGATCAAATAGACTTTTTGACATAATTTCATTTCATCGAGGTAAGTGCAGGGATAGAGATATTAGGGCATTTTTGGAAGAGAAAGGGGCACTTACCTTACTAGGAGAGGAGGAGTATTGGGGAAGCCATACTTGAACTGAGTCTTGAATTGTGAATAGAAATTAATCTGTTGAAGGTGATGATAGGACATTTCAGAGCATTTAGAATAGCACGAACAGAGGCATATAGAAGCAGCATCATATTGGGATTGCTAGTTGGGGAATTACAAACAGGTTAGTGCTGTTTGAGTGTCAAGTGCGGGAGGCAGGAAGTTGTAAGACACTAAAAGATAAGCCAGGGCCTGTTGTGTTGAGTTGAACTTCATGCTCAGTGATTCTCAAACATATCCAGCCCAGTGTTTCTTTTTTTACAGTAAATATTTTCCAATGCTCCCTTATGATCCTTAAAAGGAATTCTTATAATTCACATATAATAAAATTAACACATAATTTCTAACATGATGTCATAAATGTAATACAAGGGAAAAGTATAAGAAATCTAAAACAACATGGTTTGAAATATATATTTTAAAATATAAATGTTTAATCATTATATCATTAGAACACGTAATGAATTAATCAGATGCTTGTACCTATACATGGTATTACTGTAAATGCACAGCAACAAATGCGGGTATATAAAATGTGTTGTATTGGTAGGTAAGATATTTTAAATGGTATTGTCACTGGTAATGAGATTTTTCAAAATACTAAACATCCGATTTGTAAAGTTCCGACCAAATCAAAGTACAAGTTGTATTAATTGCATTACTGGAAAACTTGGTGTTTATTAAAACAGTGAAAAAATACTTTTTTATGTAAAATAAAATACTTAATTTTTAGGCTCAAGTAATTATAAACAGGTTTTTCCACACAATGTCAGATGGGACATTTGCAAAGCCATGTGAGACACAGGTCTTTTTGTCCTGTGGGATGTTCTTGGTCAGGGGTCTGCAAACATCAGCCCACAGGTGGTCACACTGCCTGTATTTATATAGCCGATGAGCTAAGAATAGTTTTTACATTTTTAAAGAGTTGTACGAAAAAGGGAAGAATATGCAGCAGATGGTTACAGCTTTTACAGAAAGCTTGCCAACTCCTGTTTCTTGGGCATTGAAGGATGCTGAGCATCCCTAGCTCCTGCTCACTTAATGCGAACAGCACTCCCTCCAATCACTGTGAAACCAAATGTAGCCTCCACCATTTCTCAGGTGCCTTTGGGAGGGCAATACTACCTGGCTGAGAAAGACTGTTTTGGTTTATCAGTTTTCAAATTTTTATTCCTCTGTGACACATTTAACAGATTGTAATATATGCATAATATAGTTCTATGCAGAGTTCCTGTGTTTGTAATTTTCTTTTTTTCTTCCATTCAAGTAAACAATTAAAATGAGGGAGGTAATTGTTTAATATAAGGATACTTTGAAAACCCTCTGATTTATACTTATAAAAATCTTTACAAACATTAATACTTGTACTACTACTACTACTAACTATATTATGTACAACTTACCTTATACCTCATAGAAGAGTGCTTCACACCATCCTGCCTGACCACCACTGAAGCAAGTAATAGCCAGCCATGGGATAACTTTAAACAAGCAAGTGCCAGCATCCTATATTTATATTATAGATAGATCACTTTGATAGTGGTATAGAAGATAGACTTGAGGGAGTCCACACTTTAGGTTCAAGATAGTGAGGGCTTCTACCAGCTAGTAGGGACAGACCAGAGGGGACATATTATTAGAGAATTATTTCAGATGTAACAATCAGTAGAACTTGACAATTGAAAGTTACAGGCATTTGTTTTTCTTTTTCTTTTCGAACTCATTTTACTGCCAGAGGCATTTGTTTTTAACACTTTGTTGCCTGCCAGAATCACTTTGGAAGCTTTTTAACAATACCATTGCCTAGGCTTTACTCCATAATTCCTAGAAATCAGAATTTCTGGGATAATAGCTGGGTGCTGATATTTTAAAATTGTACTTCAGGATTCTAATGTGCAGCCAGTGTTGAAAACCACTGATTCAAGATGTGGAAGAGAGAGAAGAATAAAGGATGAGTACCAGGCTGTCAGCCTAGGCTGCCAGTAGATGGAAGTGGTGTGCTGTGAACAGTATCTGTTTTATGGTGGCTATTCAAATATTTCTTAAGTGAAAATTGATGACTTTGAACCCAAACCAAAATCAGTTTCTCATTTAATTTTTGATTGTTCTAAATTTGGATGAATTGACCCTAGTTCAAGATATTATTGACTGGAACCCAACCAAAATAACTTTTGTCTCAGATGAAATTATATCAGAATGGATATCTCTTGATATTATTTGAGAAGAAGAATGATACAAGTTACCTGAGTTGTGACATAATATTGTGAAGCAAGGTGTCAGTGGAAATAATTTGACCTAATTATATTATACAAAATAATTCTTTCTGCCTGCCTGCCTGTCTGTCTGTCTGTCTTTCTCTCTCTCTCTCTCTCTCCCCCTCTCTCTCCCTCTCTCTTCTCTCTCTCTCTCTTTCTTTCTCTCCCTCCCTCCCTCCCTTCCTTCCTTCCTTCCTTCCATCTGTCCTTGGCGGAGTCTCGCTGTGTCACCCAGGCTGAAGTGCACTGGCGCAATCTCGGCTCACTGCAACCTCCGCCTCCCGGGTTCAAGCGATTCTCCTGCATCAGCCTCTTGAGTAGGTGGGATTACAGGCACCTGCCGCCACCCCCGGCTAATTTTTGTATTGTTAGTGGAGATGGGGTTTCTTCATGTTGGTCAGGCTGGTCATGAACTCCTGACCTCGGATGACCTGCCCACCTCAGCCTCCCAAGGTGCTGGATTATAGGTGTGAGCCACCACGCCCAGCCTGTATTTGTATTGACTGGCATAGCCAGAGGTTTGGGGTACTGCTATCTGGTAAATAGGCAAATATTCAGTAAATGTTTATTGAGTTGTAATGTGAAATATCTTTAATGTACCAGAAAGTTGTAATATTTACCATATAATTTTTTATATTAATGAAGAAATGAAAGCTTGTTTTTCTTTCAGCTCCAGTCTCACTTGCTCTACCTGTATTCTACCTGGTGTTGTTACCTTTACATTCTTCTGTTCCCACTGCCACCACCCTCTTTTAGTCAGGACTCTTGGTTCCAAATGATAGGAATACAGCTTAAATTGAATAGTTGATGGAATTTTGGGTTGTCTGTAGGAAGGATGCTGAGATAGCATTATAGAATTGCAGGAAGGCCTGCAGGAACCAGGGTCTTGGGAACTATAAAACAGGGATATCACCCCATTAAAATCCACTCTCACTTCATTCTATTTTCTTGCAGACATGCTTTTGCCAAAAGGTCCAAGAAAATGCCGTCTGTAACCCCAGCTTCACGTCCTTCTTATACTATGACCCAAAAAGACAAGACCATTTCTCCTGCCCTAAATTGGGAAATTGTTTAGACCAGTCAGTGTGCCCAGAGAAAGGAGCATATTGTGATCTGTCTGGTTTGGAGCTTATGCCAGTCCCCATGGCCACTAGCAGATAGGGGTATAGCAAAGAAGAGGCAAGGGGACGCTTACCCTGGGGACTAAGTTATTAACTGCTCCTGTCCTCTTCTAGGCTCCATTGCCCTAGCCCTCTGAAAATTTTTCACTTCAGTCCAACTACTTACTGTTATCAGATTCAGCTTAAAAATTTTTTTTTTAATTAAAAACATTTTTAAAAGAGAGACGGGGTTTTGCTGTGTTTTCCAGGCTGGTTGTTGTCAACCTCCAGGGCTTGAACAATACTCCTGCCTAGCCTCTGGAGTAGCTGGGACTGCAGGCATGTGACACCACACTGGCCAGATTCAGCGTTCTAAACCACACGTTGCATCATGATTTCCCAGTTACCTAGCCTTTAGTGGCCCCTCATTGCGTATATATAACAATGTCTAAAGTTGATGTACTTTAATCTGGCTCCAGACTGCCTTCTCAATCTTATCTCTCAGTTTTTCTATTCACTGTTAAACTGAGCTAGTTGGCCCTCTAAGTTCTGATAACACTTACATATTCCTCACTCAATCATCTAAACCTTAAGTAAAAAATTTGTGGTAATACTCTTCAAATCATTGTTTGATGTGTCAGGATCTCTAAATGCCAGCAACTGAAGCATTGTAGCTACTCATTAGGGACTGGCATCTCTGTATCATTGTTGGCAGAATGTACCAGTTTACATTTTTTTCAGTGGTAGTGATACCGAGTCTACTTCTCTATGTAGTCACTTGTGACAACTAATCAGAGGGAAACCTGGCTTAACTGTTAAGGCTTTGGCCCTGCACTTATCTCATGGTGCTTTCAGAAAAATCAGTTGACTGCTTGAAGCTTCAGTTTCCTTTTCTGTAAGTTGACAGTGAAGAGCACTGTAATACTATCATCTACCTCATTGCCTTTGAAAATTGATTATGAGGGTCAAGTGCAGTAATACAGACATACCTCGGAAATACCTTGGGTTTGGTTCCAGGTGGCCACAATAAAGTGAATAATGCAATTAAGCGAGTCACATGAATTTTTTTGTTTCCTTGTACATTAAAGTTGTGTTTATACTATACCATACCATATCATACTATACTATATTAAGTGTGTAAGAGCACTGTGTCTTTAAAAGCAGTTGCATACTTTAATTAAGGGATACTTTATTACTATTCAAGAGGCTGAAGTGAGAGGATTACTTGAGCCCAGGAGTTTGAGGCTGCAGTGAGCTGTGATTGTGCCCCTGCACTCCAGCCTGGGTAACAGAGACCCCATCTCCCAAAAAAAAACCTAAAAACTTTATTGCTAAAAAATGCTAATGATTACCTGAGCCTTCATCTAGTCATATTCTTTTTGCTGGTGGAGGGTCTTGCCTTGATGTCTTGTTTTTGTTTTCTAAATATGTGTGCGTGTGTGTGTGTGTGTATGTGTGTCACAAGTGGGATTTGAATTGCCTTGATGTCAGTGGCTGCTTACTGATCAGAGTGGTGATTGCTGAAAGTTGGGGTGGCTGTGGCAATTTCTTAAATAACACAACGAGGTTGTTGCATCCGTGGACTCTCCCTTTCATGAAAGATTTCTCTGTAGCATGTGATGCTGTTTGATAGCATTTTACCCACAGTAGAACCTCTTTCCAAATTGGAGTCAGTTTTCTCCAACCCTGCTGCTGCTTTATCAACTAAGTTTCTGTAATGTTCTAAGTCCTTTGTTGTCATTTCAACAATGTTCACAACATCTTTACTAGGACTAGATACCAAGAAACCACTTTGTTTATTCCTCCATAAGGAGTAACTTCTTATCCGTTCAAGTTTGATCATAAGATTGCAGCAATTCAATCACATCTTCAGATTTCACTTCTAATTCTTGTTCTCTTGCTGTTTTCACCACATGTGCAGTTACTTCCTCCACTGAAGTCTTGGACTCCTCAAAGTCATCCATGAGGGATGGAATCAACTTCTTCTAAACTCCTGTTAATGTGGATATTTTGACATTCTTCTATGAATCGTAAATGTTCTTAATGGCATCTAGAATGGTGAATCCTTTCCTGAAGGTTTTCAGTTTATTCTGCCTGGATCCATTAGAGTAATCACTGTCTATGGCAGCTATAGCCTTACAAAATGTATTTCTTTCTTTCTTTCTTTCTTTTTCTTTTTAGACAGGGTCTTGCTGTGTCACCCAGGCAGGAGTGCAATGGTGCCATCTTGGCTTATGCAGCCTTGACCCCATGTGTTCACAGTGATCCTCCCACCTCAGCCTCCTAAGTAGCTGGGACCACAGATGCGTACTACCCTGCCTGGCTAATTTTTTTGTATTTTTTTATAAAAACGTGGTCTTGCCATGTTGCCCAGAATGGTCTTGAACTCCCAGGCTCAAACAATCTGCCCACCTCAGCCTCCCAAGTGCTGAGATTATAGGCTTGAGCCCCTATGCCTGGTCACGAAATGTATTTCTTAAAAAAAAAAAAAGACTTGACGGTCAGAATTACTTCTTGATCCATGGACTGCAGAATGAATGCCGTGTTAGCAGTCATGAAAATAACATCTCCTTGTACATCTCCATCAGAGCTCTTGAGTGACTACATGCATTGTTAGTGAGTAGTAATATTTTGAAAGGAATCTTTTTTCTGAGTAGTAGGTTTCTGTAAAATATTAAGTGCACTGTGAATATTTTAAATTCAGCTGAATATTTTAAATTCAGCAAGCCATGCTGTAAACAGATATGCTGTTTTGGCTTTGTTGTTCCATTTATAGAGCATGGGCAGAGTAGATTTAACATAATTCTTAAGGGTCCTAGAGTTTTCTGAATGGTAAATGAACATTGGCTTCAACTTCAAGTCACCAGCTGCATTAGCCCCTAACAAGAGAGTCAGCCTGTCCTTTGAAGCTAGGCATTGACTTCTCTCTAGCTGTGAAAGTCCTATTTTATGAGAACTCACAAACAAAAAATAAAGTCCTAGATGGTATCTTTTTCCAATACATGGCTATTTCATCTATATTGAAAATCTTTTGTTTAGTGTAACCACCTTCATCAAATAGCTAGATCTTCTGGATAACTCCCTGCAACTCCTACATCAGCACTTGCTGCTTCATCTTGTGCTTTTGTGTTAATGGAGACAACTTCTTTCTTTAAACCTCATGAACCAACCTTGCTTCAAACTTTTCTTCTGTAAACTTTCTCATCTCTCTCAACCTACATATAATTAAAGAAAGTTAGGGCCTTGCCCTCGATTAGGTTTTGGCTCATGGGAATGTGGTGGCTGGTTTGATCTTTTGTCCAGACCACCAAAACCTTCTCCATATCAGCAATAAGGCTGTTGTGCTTTCTTCTTTTTTTTTTTTTTTTGAGACAGAGTCTCACTGTGTCCTCCAGGCTGAGGCTGGAAGTGCAGTCATATTATCTTGGCTCACTGCAACCTCTGCCTCCTGGGTTCATGCATTTCTCCTGCCTCAGCCTCCCGAGTAGCTGGGATTACAGGCGTGCGCCACTACGCCCAGCTAATTTTTGTATTTTTAGTAGAGACAGGGTTTCACCATGTTGTCCAGGCTGGTCTCGAACTCCTGACCTCAAGTGATCTGCCCAATTCGGCCTCCCAAAGTGCTGGGATTACAGGCATGAACCACTGCGCCTGGCTCTGTTTTGCTTTCTTGTCATTTGTGTGTGCACTGGAGTAGCACTTTTAATTTCTTTGAAGAACTTCTTGGCATTCACAACTTGGCTAGCTGTCTGGCACAGGAGGCCTAGCTTTCAGCCTATCTTGGCTTCCTCTCTAAGCTTAAACATTTCTAGCTTTTGGTTTAAAATGAGATATGTGTGACTTTTTCACTTGAATACTTAGAGGCCATTGTAGGGTTATTAATTGGCCTAATTTCAATATTGTGTGTCTCAGGTCATAGGGAGGCCTGCAGAGAGGGAAAGAGAAGGAACGGCCAGTGGTTGGAGCAGTCAGAACACAAGACATTTATCAATTAGTTAGTTTATCTGTCTTCTATGGGCATGGTTCATGGCGCCCTGAAAGAATTCCAGTAGTAACATTGAAGATCTCTGATCACAGATCACCATAACAGATATAAATAATAGTGAAAAAGTTTGAAATATGAAAATTTTCAAAATGTGACACAGACACAAGGTGAGTATATGCTATTTGAAAAATGGCACCGATAGACTTGCTTAGTATAGGGTTGCCACAGACCTTCAATTTGTAAAAAATGCAGTATCTGTGAAGTATAATAAAGTGAAGTGCAATAAAGTGATGCACAGTAAAATGAAGTATGCCTGTAGATGTGAAAATGCTATGGTATGCTAAAGATTACTGTGCAAATTTAAGGCATGTTACTATGCTTGAGCTTATATTTAGTTACTGTGTCTTCTTGGATGCTGGAATAGAGAACCCAGATTCAATGGCAATTAACTTTTGAAAATTTATGGGAAAGTATAAAGTAGTATATAATTTCACAGTAGTATTATTGTGAATAAGCTGTTTGGCTGAAGATGGGCTTAAAAGCTAAGATAATACATTCACTTAACAATAATTTACTTAGTGCATCATATGGACAAGGCATTATACAGTTGAAGTATATCAAACCAAGCCTGGCTATAAGGCATTGTGAAATTATGTAAGATTTTATCAGACAACCAATTAATTTTATTCTTTTGTTTTATTGTTATTATTTTAGAGACAGGGTCTTGCTGTGTTGCCCAGGCTGGACTCGAACTCGTGGGCTCCAGCTGTCCTCCTGCCTCAGCTTCCCAAGTAGCTGGGACTACAGGCACATACCACCACACCTAGCTTGTTTTATTACTTCAAAAAAATTTTCATTTTATCTCCCCGCCATAGAACTGGATATTTAAAAATTATATTCTAGTTATTGATACCGAATTGAGTGACATGGAATTTTTAACAGTAGCTTTTCTGATATTTGATGTTTCCAAAGGGAATATTTTTGTTATAAAGAGCTTATTCTCATTACTGTCTGCCCCCTCCCCCACCCACTTTTTTTTTTTGAGTGCAGTCTTGCTCTGTCGCTCAGGCTGGAGTGTAGTGGTGCGATCTGAGCTCACTGCTACCTCTGCCTCCCGGGTTCAAGCCATTCTCCTGCCTCAGCCTCCCAAGTAGCTGGGACTACAGGTGTGCGCAACTACACCCGGCCAATTTTGTATTTTTAGTAGAAAAACAGGGTTTCACCGTTTTGGCCAGGCTGGTCTCAAATTTCTGACCTCAAGCGATCTGCCCACCTCAGCTTCGCAAAGTGCTGGGATTACAGGTGTGAGCCACCGTACCTGGCCTCTTTACTGTCCCTTGATGACCTTTTATTAAAGTTTATTTCAGTGATTTTTTTTTTTTTTTTTTTTTTTTGAGACAGGGTCTCTCTCTGTCACCCAGGTTGGAGTGCAGTGGCACAATTTTGGCTCACTGCAGTCTCTGCCTCCCGGTTGAAGCGATTCTTGTGCCTCAGCCTCCTGAGTAGCTGAGATTACTGAGATTGCTGTTATTGCATATATACCACGCACAACCATGCCTGGCTAATTTTTGTAGTTTTAGTAGAGACAGGGTTTCACCATGTTGGCCAGTTTGGTCTCTGACTCCTAACCTCAAGTGATCTCGCCTCTGCCTCCCAAAGTGCTGAGATTACAGGCGTGAGCCATTGTGTCTGGGCTGTTTCAGTGATTTAAGAGTCACTCAAAATATGATCTGTAGTTAAGAAGCTATCTTTTTCTAATTACCTACTAAATTCAAATTTTTTGCTTTTTCTGTCATCTTTATAGTCTATTGCGTCTGCAGACATGGATTTCAACCAGCTGGAGGCATTCTTGACTGCTCAAACCAAAAAGCAAGGTGGGGTCACATCTGACCAAGCTGCTGTCATTTCCAAATTCTGGAAGAGCCACAAGACAAAAATCCGTGAGAGCCTCATGAACCAGAGCCGCTGGAATAGCGGGCTTCGGGGCCTGAGCTGGAGAGTTGATGGCAAGTCTCAGTCAAGGCACTCAGCTCAAATACACACACCTGTTGCCATTATAGAGCTGGAATTAGGCAAATATGGACAGGTGAGTTAAACTTAAGTCAATTTTCCTTTGTAAACTGTATTTTTCACTACATGTTAGCTTGTCTATTCAGCTTGATTTTATGCAATAACAGCAACAGGAAAAGACACTGTTTCCTAGAATCCTTTTTCAGAGGTAGAATCATCTGAAAATTTGGGTACTCTCACTTGTGGACAGAGTCTGGAAACTAGCCTCAGGGTCCTGGCAGCTATCTCAGAAGAACAGAATGGGCCAATAATGTGATTGCTCAGAAGCTGACCACTACTGCATTTGGTTAGATCTCAAAATCCTTGGCATTTGTTCAGAATTTCCAAGGCAATGATAGAGATAATAAATAAAGACCAAGAATTTGGATTAAACAACACAATCTCATCCAGTCATCTTTAATAATCAGTCAGGTATAGGAGGCAGTATATCTTAATTTACATTAATACATTGTTCGTAAAGACCCCTAAATGTGCTATCTCTGTCCTTGAGGTCACAAATAATTCTCACTTTAATCTTATGTACAGTGCTTCTTTTCCCAACAGTTACAGCAGTCATTATGGCAGATAATTTTAATGTCTATATGGTTTTTCTTGAAGTCATTCACTTTGTGTTCCAGATGACTGCCAGTTCAGACTTTTAATGATCTGGCTTATGTCTTTGGGGGAAAAAAAAAGAAACTGGTAATTAGGAAGAGAAAACCCAGGTCAATGAATTAGCTAATCACATTTATTTTCAGATAAATAATCAAATAAGTACTTCTATTATATCCTACAATAGAAATTTATTTCTTACTTGATGAGCTGTCAGATTTTCTTACATATTTTCTTTTATAGTTTCTTTAGATTTTTCAGTGTTTGCAGTTCTGTACTGACTTTAATTTTAATTTAAAAGATAATTCAGGGCCTGGCATGGTGGCTCATGCCTGTAATCCCAGCACTTTGGGAGGCTGAGGTGGGCGGATCACCTGAGGTCAGGAGTTCGAGGCCAACCTGACCAACATGGAGAAACCCCGTCTCTGCTAAAAATACAAAATTAGCTGGGCATGGTGGCACATGCCTGTAATCCTAACTACTTGGGAGGCTGAGGCACGAGAATTGCTTGAACCTGGGAGGTGGAGGTTGCGGTGAGCTGAGATCATGCCATTACACTCCAGCCTGGGCAATAAGAGCGAAACTCTGTCTCAAGAAAAAAAAAATTTTTAAATAATAAAAGATAATTCAGCCCGAGTATGGTGGCTCACACCTGTAATCCCAACACTTTGGGAGGCCAAGGTGGGTGAATCACCTGAGGTCAGGACTTTGAGACCAGCCTGGCCAACATGGTGAAACCTTGTCTCTACTAAAAATACAAAAATTAGCCAGGCATGGTGGCAGGCGCCTATAATCCCAGCTACTTGGGAGGCTGAGGCAGGAGAATTGCTTGAATCCGGGAGGTGGAGGTTGCAGTGAGCCGAGATTGAGCCACTGCACTCCAGCCTGGGTGACAAGAGCAAGATTCCACCAGAAAAAAAAAAAAAGATAATTCATTAAAAATTTTTGGCCAGGCGCAGTGGCTCATCTCTGTAATCCCAGCACTTTGGAAGGCCAAGGCAGGTGGATCACTTGAGGTCAGGAGTTCAAGACCAGCCTGGCCAACATGGTAAAACCCCATCTCTTCTACTAAAAATACAAAAACAAAACAAAACAACAACAACAACAACAAAAAATTGCCGGGCATGGTGGCAGGCACCTGTAATCCCAGTTACTCAGGAGGCTGAGGCAGGAGAATCGCTTCATCCTGGGAGGTGGAGGTTGCAGTGAGCAGGGATCACATCACTGTACTCCAGCCTGGATGGGAGACCCTGTTGCAAAAAAAGAAAAATTTTAAATTTGGAGTACGTTTTATTCAGTTAGTATAAAGTAGTGCTACTTGTACTTGTTGACTAGTTTGTCTGATCCTAAAGTCAGTTCTCTTGCTGGGCACAGTGGCTCACGCCTGTAATCCAGGCACTTTGGGAGGCTGAGGCAGGTGTATCATCTGAGGTCAGGAGATCAAGACCAGCCTGGCCAACGTGGGGAAACCCCATCTCTACTAAAAATACAAAAATTAGCTGGGCATGGTGGCAGGCACCTGTAATCCTAGCTACTCGGGAGGCTGAGGCAGGAGAATCACTTGAACCCGGGAGGCAGAGGTTGCTGTCAGCCGAGATGGTGCCACTGCACTCCAGTCTGGGCAACAGTGAGGCTCTGTCTCAAAAAATCAAAAAAAAAACAAAAAACAGGCTGGGCGTGGTGGCTCACGCCTGTAATCCCAGCACTTTGGGAGGCCGAGGCGGGTGGATCACGAGATCAGGAGATCGAGACCATCCTGGCTAACACAGTGAAACCCGTCTCTACTAAAAACACAAAAAAATTAGCCCGGCGTGGTGGCGGGCGCCTGTAATCCCAGCTACTGGGGAGTCTGAGGCAGGAGAATGGTGTGAACCCAGGAGGTGGAGCTTGCAGTGAGCCGAGATTGTGCCACTGCACTCCAGCCTGGGCGACAGAGCAAGACTCTGTCTCAAAAAAAAAAAAAAACTGAAAAAAACTTGTGTGTTCTCTTAACCATTATGTTATGTGACAGATATTTTTATACACACACACACACACACACACACACACATACATCCAACAGATTAGAAAAGTTTAATAAGTACACTTGGATATCTAAGTTTTACCAGCTATTTATATTGGCTATTTAGTTTTCATCCTGCCAGTAGTGCTTATTTCATTTTGTCTATATTTAACATTTGGGCAGGAATATGAAAACATATCTATTTTAAGACTCCTAGAAAGCTATGATATTATTTCGTTAATACCTTCATAGGTTTCTAGGTTACAGGTTGCTCACTTCTGTAATCCCAGCACTTTGGGAAGCTGAGGCAGGCAGATCACTTGAGGTCAGGAGTTTGAGAACAGCCTGGCCAACATGGTGAAACCCTGTCTCTACTAAAAATACAAAAAATTAGCTGTGTGTGATGGTGTGTGTCTGTAGTTCCAGCTACTCAGGAGGCTGAGGCACAAAAATCACTTGAGCCCGGAAGGCGGAGGTTGCAGCAAGCCAAGATTGGATCACTTCACTTTTAGCCTTGGTGACAGAGTGAGACTGTGTCTCAGAAAAAAAGAAAAAGAAAAAGAAAAAAGTGTGGCAATGATTGTATACATATGTCAAAACTTATAAAATTGTACACTTTATTATGTACAGTTTATTGTACATCACATACTTCAAAGTAGTAAAGAAATAGTCACAATGAAAATGATTGATATTGCACTTTAGCCCATAAAATCCTTTTTATTTGTTTTTTGAGACGGAGTCTCACTCTGTCACCCAGGCTGGAGTGCAGTGGCACAATCTGGGCTCACTGCAACCTCCGCCCTCCAAGTTCAAGTGGTTCTCCTGCCTCAGCCTCCTGAGTAGCTGGGATTACAGGTGCCTGCCACTGTGCCTGGCTTATTTTTTGTATTTTTAGTAGAGATGGGGGTTTCACCATCTTGGCCAGGCTGGTCTTGAACTTCTGACCTCGTGATCCACCCATCTCGGCCTCCCAAAGTGCTGGGATTACAGGCATGAGCCACCGCGCGTGGCCTATAAAATCCTTTTTAATACAAATATATGAAGTCAAGAAAAGTTGTAAAGAATAAAGTAAACAATAATAGAACGTAGACTGGCAGTAAAATGTACAGCCTGCATGCTACAGGAAATGTTTTTGTGAGAACTGGATCCTTGGTTAGTACTTATGCCAGCTTCTAGGTTAGTGTTATTTATGAAATACGCTACTAAATCAAGTTCCCAATTTTTAGAACACCTATAGGCACCCACATCAAAGTTGTTTTCACACTGCTGACACTGGATGAGCTTGTGAGAGAATTAACGATCCTAGGATATCAGGAAGTTGCTTCCAAGAAGGGTGACCAAGTTTTTGTTGAACTCTAGTGTGTGTGTATGTCTATCTGTGTACCCCAGGGCAACTAAAGTACTGTCTTCAGTTTATATCATTTTAAAGCAGTAGTTCTCAACTATGGTCACACATAAGAATCACATTCAGAGCTTTAAACATTTTGATGCTCAGGCCTTACCCCTGGCCAATTACATAAGAATCTGTGGGGTTGGAACAGAGGTATCATTATTCTTTAAAGCTCCCCAGATGATTTCAGTATCCAGGGTTGAGAACCACTGTGTTAAAGGTAGCCAAAATAATTGGATTTGATGTGTTAATAGAACTTGGTATCATATTTTTACAACAGGAATTCAATATGTGTTGGCATATTGCTTGTACTTGACGTAATTTGTAGAGTGCTTGAGATTTTTTATTCAGGAACTAGTGAAGGTGGGTTTCTTTCATTTCCCTCACTCCCTATTTAAATTTCTCTCTCCTGTTCAGTTTGTCTGTATTACTTTTCTTTGGTCTAAAAAGTACATTTGAAAATTGGAAGCCAAGTACATACATAACCTTGTTTTCTAAACCACAGTATATATTGCAATATACTTTGAGATATGAGGAAGCCAGAATAATAGAGAAATAACTACGGCAGTATACGTTAATGGAAATCTGCAAAGCTAGAGAAAATGAGTAGGAACTACTGACCCAATTACTTTGCTTGTAGTGAATGTTTTTTCCAACAGAAGTAAAAATTTTGCAAAAATAAAACATGATTCAATTGTAAAAACATGCAGAAAGCTTTAAGGTGAATATTTTATATCCAGAAGATGAACATCAAGTGCTTTGCTTATGAGACTGAAATCCTGTCATATTTGGCCATAAATCACTGTGAGATCCGAGCCATGAGGACTGTAGGAATCTGGCATATGTCTTTAGAAATGTTTTATATTTGTTCATCTAACACCTTTGTTGTGTTTTCCTTTCCTGGAACTTGAGTAGAGATTACAATAGAAGTGTTTTTTTAAACACTAACTGGGGAGAAGGGATGGTAATTTATACCTTTAGTGGAGTCTCATTTATGCTTATTTCTTCTTTTTAGGCTTGAATTTGGGTATTTTATAAAGATGTATTGGGTTTTCTTTTATCACTTCTTGTCCTTCAAGGCCAAAAGGACATTCTGTGAGGAAACATTTAGACTTAGTCTCAGTACTGAACCATTTAGTACTGAATTGTTCTTGCACATACATTTTAAGATGCCCTGCATGTAGAGATCCCAAAATATAAAACTCTTTTCTTTATTGTTTTTTAATTTATTTATTAATGGCAAATGTTACTGCCTTTTCTCAAGTAAGTTTTAGTTCAAGCACTTCTCTAGTTTTGGGTTGAGTTTTCAGCAGACCTATAGAGGAAGACAGATTTTTATATTTTCTGATGTAGTTGTTTTTTTAACCAACTTATATGCTCACTCCTGTCATTTATAAGCAATTAGATGAGGGGGATATTCACTGACCATACATTACAGAATCAAAATAGATTGGGCTCTATATTAAAAACCCAGCGATTTTGTCTGAAACATAGATAAACCTCTACTCTCAAGGGAAGGTATTCATTTATTTTTAATTTCTAAATTTCTTTTGAAATAAACTAAATATAATCATGCTCTGCATAATGACATTTCAGTCACTGATGGATCACATATAGGATAGTTGTCCCATAAGATGATAATACTGTATTTTAAAGGTACCTTTTCTATATTCAGATATGTTTAGTTACACAAATATAATACTAATCATTGTGTTGCAGTTGCCTACAGTATTCAGTACAGTAATGCCCTGTACAGGTTTATAGCCTAGAAGCAATAGGCTATACCATATAACCTAGGTGTATAGCAGGCTACACCATCTAGGTTTGTGTAAGTACACTCTATCACGTTCACACAATGAATCACCTAATGGCACATTTCTCAGAAGGTATCCTCATTGTTAAGCTGTGCATAACTATACACTGATCTCCTTTTGTAATTCTAGCTAGTAAATAAGGAGTAAGAATCTGCTAAAACCTATAATTAATAATCCGTTTATGTCTGGGCACAGTGGCTCATGCCTGTAATACCAGCACTTTGAGAGGTTGAGGGAGGCAGATTACTTGAGCCCAGGTGTTTGAGACCAGCTTGATCAATATGGTGAGACCCCATCTCTACAAAAAACATGAAAATTAGCCAGATGTGATAGTGCATGTCTGTAATCCAAGCTACCCGATAGAGTGAGGATCCCTTGTGCCCAGGAGGTCGAGGCTGCAGTGAGCTGTGATTGCCCCACTACCCTCCAGCCTGGGTGACAGAGTGAGAGTGAGACCTTGTCTCTAAGTAAATAAGTAAATAAATAAAATCAGTTTATACTGAGCTTGGTCATGTACCATTGTAGCTTCACAAGCCTGAGGAATGTCACCACAGCTATCTGCTTTGTGTCATAGGGGAAGCAGGAAAGTCACGTGGGCATGCACACACACCCACAATCTTTCATACACATACACACACATATATATATTTGTTTATACCTGTGTATGTGTGTAAATACATGGAGGGATTTGTAAGGATAGGATATAGGGATTAAATAAAATGCCATTTTATTTTATTAACATTCAGTCACCATTTTGAGATCATGTTGTCTTACTCCAAATAGCTACCAAGGGGAACAGATATCTTGCTTGGTTATATAAGCTGTAATGCAAGCAATACAAATTTATTTCTGATAATTCTTGTATTTAAGGTTGATTTTTACTTTTAATAATGTACTAAAGGAAAGCCTCCAAAGAAATTAGTGAAACTGGTTTTCTGATAAGACATTCAACTATCATTTGTCAGTAGGGATTGATAACATTTAACAGCTTGAAGATACTTAAATCAGTTTAGAATACATTATTTATTTGTTTATTTATTTATTTATTTACTTACTTACTTACAGAGTCTCCCTCTGTTGCCCAGGCTGGAGTGCAGTGGCATGCTCTTGGCTCACTGCAGCCTCTGCCTCCTGTGCTCAAGCGATTCTCCTGCCTTAGCCTCCCAAGTAGCTGGCACTACAGGCATGCACCACCACACCTGGCTAATTTTTGCATTTTTAGTAGAGACAGCATTTTACCATGTTGACCAGGCTGGTCTTGAACTCCTGACCTCAAGTGATACGCCCACCTCGGCCTCCCAAAGTGTTGGGATTACAGGTGTGAGCCACTGGGCCTGGTCTAGAATACTTTAAAAAAAAACAGATAAAGGAATTTTCCATTTTGTATTTTATATCAGATTTAGAACATGGAATTTACTTAAACTTTAATTCTGAATGAGTCAACTGTTTTTGTAGCTCTAAGAAGTGTTCCATAATAGTTTGTGTTCTAAAGTTATGGTCTTCAACTTACAGTTGAATTTAAAGGTGTAATTTATAGAAGGTAATGCTTAAAGTTTATGACAGAAAAAAGAAAGAATAAGACTGGGCATGGTGGCTCATGCCTGTAATTCCAGCACTTTGGGCGACTGAGGCGGGTGGATCACCTGAGGTCAGGAGTTCGAGATCAGCCTGGCCAACTTGGTAAAACCCAGTCTCTACTGAAAATACAAAAGTTTGCCAGGCATGGTGGCACATGCCTGTAGTCCCAGCTACTCGGGAGGCTGAGGTAGGAGAATCGCTTGAACTGGGAGGCAGAGGTTGCAGTGAGGCGAGATCACACCACTGTACTCCAGCCTGGGCAACAGAGGGAGACTGTCTCAAAAAAAAAAAAAAAAAAAGAATAAGAAATTTTGTTTCCTTAGAAAGTTGTTATAATTTTTGCTTTCACACACTTGTTAAAAAAAATCTATGAAAATCCAGAACTTATCATTGAAATTCAAACTAACTCTGAATTAGCTATTTGTAAAAATACTTTGTGGAGAAGGGAATGTTTTACCAAAATAAAATAAAATAAAATAAAAAATAAAAAAACTAAGAAAAACCCTTTTTAAAAACATTACTAGTTATAATGAATAGTGAAAGGACTATTCTTGTGAATTCTAGTGAATGGCTAGTGAAATATTTGTAGTAACTAGTGAAATAAAAATGTAAGTTTAATGCTTTTTAGTTTTGAAAACATTAAAATCAGAAGTATTCAGTTATTGATAACTTACCAGTTGAAAAGTAGAAATTTTTGGGAATGTTTTACATAAGGATTGTAATAAGTGATATTTAATATTTTTGATGTGTTGAAGATTAGACTGCTGTACTGTTAATACAGTACTTCTTTTTCTTAGCCAAGTCTTTCCTTTAAAATTTATATAATGTTTTTGCATTTATTCTCATTTTAAATAATAGTCTGGAGATTTTAGTTACTGGATCCATAATCAACATTTGACATACTTGAATTACCTTGTCTTTGAAATATTTGTCTTCCAGAATACCGCATTTGCGTGATTTTCCTGCTAGCCTTCTAGCTCTTTTTTTTTCTTTTAAAATCTCTTTTGCAGCTTCCTTCTGATCCTCACATCTAAATGTTGGTGTACCCTTGAACTCTGTCCTCGATCTTCTTTTCTTCCTTTTTACAACTCACTTCCTAGTTGATCTCATGTAATTCGTTGCATTTAAATACCATCTATATGGTAATGACTTCCAAATGTATATCTCCAAACTGGATTTCTCCCCTAAATTTCAGATACATATTTATGACGTACTTGAGATCTTGACTTAAATGTGTAAAAGGTATCAAAAATTGAATATGCCCAAAACTAAGTTCCTCATATATCTCCAAAACCTGTTCCCCCTGCATTTTTTCTCGTCTCAGTTAGTGGCACCTCCATTCTTCCAGTTCGTATCTTTTTGTTTTCTCCTACCCACATCCATTCCACCATCAAATCTTGCTGGGTCTATTTTTAAAATATATCTAAAATTTGAACACTTCTCACAACCCCCAACTACTTTGTTTAGATCACCATCACCTCTCTCCTAGATTATAATATCCTCCTAACCGATGTCTGTGTTTCTGCTTTTCAGTCTGTTTTCAACACACAGCATCCAGAATGACTGTTAATGCATAACTCAGAAAATATATTCATGGCTTCCCAGTTCACTCCAGTGGCTTTCTATGTCAGTCAGATTAATGGTTCTCTCCGTTACTTCGTCTACTCTAGCTAGACCCACTGGCCTTGTTGCTAATTTCTGAAACATTCCAGGGGTCTTCAGGACCTGTATACTTGCTCTTGCCTCTTTCTCAGTTTGTCTCACTCCAGATATGGCTAGCCTTTTCACTTCCTTAAAGTCTTTTGTTTTTTTAAATCACCTTCTCATTAGGCCTTCACCAGCTCCCTCTCTAAAAGAGTTCTCCATGTCCTGCTTTATGTTTTATATTTATAATTTACAATGTATAATATGATAAACTATTTATTTAAAGTGTACAATTTGATTAATTTTGGCTGGTGTACATGTCTGTGAAAACACCACTACAGTCAAGAACCAGAACACGTTCCTCGGCCCCTAAATGGGGACTGTGTCCCTTTACAGTCATCCACAATTTGTGGACAACTGCTGGTCTGCCTTTTGTTACTTTAGTTGTTTTTCTTCTTGTTACTTATTACTACCTAGCATGCTATTTTACTTATTAATCTTGTCAGTGCTCCAGATTAGCATTTAAGAGGACAAAGATTTTTTTTTTTAATTGCTGCATCCTCACAGTCTTGGATGCCTCCCGGCACATGGTGTTCAGTTAATATTTCTTGAGTGGATAAATCACATAACTCACTATAAAGCATCTCCTATGTGTCAGACACTACATAGGAGTTGAGGATGTATCAGTGAACAATACAGACAAGTTCATTATCTTATGGAGCTCACAATGAAAGAAAGTTGTTAATAATTAGTGTAAGAAATTATATCAGAGATGGAAGAGCCTTACCAAAGCTCAAAAGATGGAATGGCTATCTTTACCCAGGAAGTTGAAGAAGGCAGTTCTTAAGAGGTAACATTTACATGATTTTTCCAACATCGTAAACTCTGTGATCCAGAGCTGAGAATCATGAAATAAGAACAACAAAAAAGTTGATACAGGCAGGATGGATTCTCTAGAGTTTATGAACATATCTTTGCATTTAATGCATAGATGTACGGCTGGGCACAGTGACTCATGCCTGTAATCCTGGCACTGTGGGAGGCTGAGGCAAGTGGATCACTTGAGGTCAGGAGTTTGAGACCAGCCTGGCCAACATGGTGAAACTGTTTCTACTAAAAAATACAAAAAACTTAGCTGGGGCTGGGTGTGGTGGCATGCACCTGTAATCCCAGCTACTTGGGAGGCTGAGGAACGAGAATCACTTGAACCCAGGAGGCGGAGGTTGCAGTGAGCCAAGATCACGCCATTCCACTCCAGCCTGGGTGACAGAGTGAGACCTTGTCTCAGACACATACACATACACACACACACACACGTGACCTTTGGCAGTGAGGTTTTTTTTTTTTTTTTTTTTTGAGATGGAGTCTCACTCTTGTTGCCCAGGCTGGAGTGTAGTGGCTCTCACCGCAATCTCTGCCTCCCAGGTTCAAGCAATTCCTCTGCCTCAGCCTCCTGAGTAGCTGGGATTACAGGCATGCACCACCATGGCCAGCTAATTTTGTATTTTTAGTAGAGATGGGGTTTCTCTATGTTGGTGAGGCTGGTCTCGAACTCCCGATCTCAGGTGATCCACCCGCCTGGGCCTCCCAAAGTGCTGGGATTACAGGAGTGAGCCACCGCACCCGGCCCCTTTGGCAGTGATTTAGTACAAGTCCCTAGTGATTGCCATTTCTTTCTCACCACCTCCCACAATGTTGGTTTTCCATTTTTTCAGCCCGCTGTCAGTAAGAAGTAGCAAGAAGTAAATTGGCAGAAAAGCTATTAAGCAAAAGGAAGATTCACTTAGCTAGTGATTCAAAGCATCACTATATGTCAGACTCACCTGAGGAGCTTAAAAAGAAATTAAGATGCCCAGACCCCACCTCAAAGTAAGTGGCTTTACTTTAATTTGAGTGAAGGAAGATTTCTTCTCTGAGGTGAGCCGAGCTTTGAATGACAAGAAGGAGGCAGCCCCAGGAAGATCTGGGGGCACAAAATACAGGCAGAGGGAGCAGCCAAGGCAAGAAATTAGCCTTGTTAAGAATTTTAAGTGTAATGGGAAGCCATTAGAGGGTTTTAAACAAGGAAAGATGTGATGTGACTTATGTTCTAATAAGATTGCCTTGATTCACCTATGGAGAATGGATTTCTGGGATCTCAGTACTGGGATACTGACATCCCAGGGGGAAAATATCACTAAGGTTGGAATTGCTTTTCTGCACATTAAAAACAATTCTCTTTTGCCTTGAAACCTCCATGTGATGGTAATTAGGTAAATGGGATTTCAAGGAAAAACAAAATACAAAACAACAAAAAGAAAAACTGTTATCCTTCATTCTCTTAATAAGATGAGGTGTTCAGAAATTAATGGAGCCAATATTAATATTCCACTCCAAAAAATAGTAGAAATGAGTTTACGTGGACTTCTCACAATCTCCATTCCACATTTCCATCTCTATTTCTCATTTATGACAGGTCCCTTCCTTTAAAAACTTTTTTTTTATTATAATATGTTCCAAAACTTGTTTGTCAAACCTAGGGATAACTAATAAAAATCAGTATTGTAGGGGGAAAAAGTTGAAAGCAGGAGGCTACTTACTGGGCTGTCACAGTGGTCCAGGTGAGATAACAGTGTGGAAATAGAGGTAATTTTAACGAAGTGAAGTGAGCAGGTAGAGTGTATGTTTTGAATATGGGTGAGTTGCTTTGAGTTGACTTGGAAGGGATGTAGAGAATGAGAGAAAGTGAGGAATTGGGGATAACACCTTGTTTTTTCTTGTAAGACTGTGTTAACATAATTGGTAATTCTAGTCATTATTAAACAGTCTTATTGCAGTGTTGACTGTCTAATATACAACTTGAGTTTTCTGGTAGCTATAATTACCCCTTCCACTTGGGGAAAAATATAAAAGAAATCATTTAACATTTGGCAGTTAAGAAAATGTTGTTTGTGCTGAAGTAATTTTATTTTTAAAACTCTCAACTTACAGAGAGATGCACTTGAGATTACTGAACATAAATTTTTTATAGACTTTAAAAGAAAATCAGTGTTTCTTATGATGTGCCCTTTCTTATGTATACTATACCCAATAAAATGATTTAAAGAGGAGGAGAGAAAAAGATGAATGTCTTTGCAGATTCATTGACCCTGTGAGAATAGGGCTTTGGCACTGCTGAAGTCCTCAGCCTCTGACTAGTAGCTTGCCAGCACACAGCCCCTGGTGTTGGACTTCTTTCAGCTGTTCAGGCTGTCTGTTTCTATTCTTGCAGACAGATGGGGTGCTTGAGAGGAAGCCAGGAAGCCAAGCCTTAAGAGGACTTGGAAGCAATTTTTGGATATAAGTCCCTTGTCCTAAACTCAGGGCAACAGTGTATCCTGCCCAGCAGTGTTGAACTGCCTGTGTTTGTCTAGTATGTGTGTACTGGCTGGTTGGCTCTGGGCTTCATTCCATGTATGCCACTGCTGTATTGCCAAGATAAATGTAGAAGGCCTCTGGCCCAAGCCCATCCTTAGTACTTAAAAAAAAAAATTAGTGGTAAAATATACATAACAAAATTTTACCATTTTAACCTTTTTTTTTTCTTTTTTGAGATGGAGTCTTGCTCTTTTGCCCAGGCTGGAATGCAGTGGTGCAATCTTGGCTCACTGCAACCTCCACCTCCTGGGTCCAAGTGATTCTTCTGTCTCAGCCTCCCGAGTAGCTGGGACTACAGGTGTGCACCACCACGCTGGGCTAATTTTTGTATTTTTAGTAGAGATGCGGTGTCACCATATTGGCCAGTATGGTCTTGAACTCCTGACCTCATGATCCACCCCCCTCAGCCTCCCAAAGTGCTGGGATTACAGGTGTGAGCCACCGCGCCCGGCCATTTTAGCAGTTTTAAAGTGTACAGTCCAGTAGTATTAAGTACAGTCCAATGGTATTAAATACAGATGGTTTTCTTTTTTAAGAGATGGCAGTCTTGCCACCCAGGCTGGAGTACAGTGGCATGATCATAGCTTACTGTAGCCTCGAAGTCCTGGGCTCAAGCAGTCCTCCTGCCTCCACCTCCCAAAGCACTCGGATTACAGATGAGCCACTGCATCCGACCCATTCATGATGTTGTATAACCATCACCACTATCTATTTGTAGATCTTTCTTTTTTAAATCCCAAACAGAAATTCAGTACACATTAAACAATAACTCCCAATTTCCACCTCTCTTCAGCCCCTGGTAACCTCTTTTCTACTTTTTTCTCTATGTATTTGCCTATTATAGGTACCTCATATAAATAGAACCACACAATATTTGTCCTTTGTGTCTGGTTTATTTTACACATAGTGTCTTCAACTTTTATCCTTGTTGTAGTACATATCAGGATTTCATTCTTTTTAAAGGCTGAATAATATTCCATTGTGTGCATATACCACATTTTGTTTATCCATTTATCTGTTGATGGATATTTGAGTTGTTTCCACCTTTTGGCTCTTGTGACTAATCTGCTGTGAACATGGGTGTACAAATATCTATTTTAGTCTGTTTTTAATTCTTTTGGTATATACTAGCAGTGGACTTGTTGGATCATGGTAATTCTATGTTTTAACTTTTTAAGAAACTGACAAACTATTTTCTACAGCAGTTGCTCAATTTTATGGTTTTTTGCAGTACATGAAGTTTCCAGTTTCTGTACATCCTCACTAACACTTGTTAGTTTCTGGGGTTTTTTTTCTTTTTTTTTGATAGTTGTCATCCTAATGTATATAAAGTGGTATCTCATTTAGTTTTGAGTTGAAGTCCTTAAAGATTAGAGATGTTGAACATCTTTTTATGTGCTTGTTGGATTTGCCCTTTTTGTTTGTTTTTTTGAGACAAGAGTCTTGCTCCATCTCCCAGGCCGGAGTGCAGTGGTGCAGTCTTGGCTCACTGAAACCTCCGCCTCCCGAGTTCAAGTGATTCTCTTGCTCAGCCTCTTGAGTAGCTGGGATTACAGGCACACACCACCATGCCTGGCTAATTTTTGTATTTTTAGTAGAGACGGGGTTTCACCACTTTTGGCCAGGCTGGTCTTGAACACCTGACCTCAGGCAATCTGCCTGCCTTGGCCTCCCAAAGTGCTGGGATTACACGCATGAGCCACGACGCCCAGCCAGGTTTGCCCATTTTCAAAAATCTTTTTTATTTTTATTTCTTTTTGTCTCTGTTTTTTCTTTTCTTTTCTTTTTTTTTTTTTTTCGAGACAGGGTCTTGCTCTGTCGCCCAAGCTGGAGTGCAGTGGCACAGTCTCGGCTCACTGCAACCTCTGCCTCCCAAGCTTCAGTGTTCCTCCCACCTCAGCCACCTGAGTAGCTGGGATTACAGGTTAATTTTTTGTATTTTTTGTAGAGACAGGGTTTTGCCATGTTGCCCAGGCTGGTCTTGAACTCCTGGGCTGAAGCAAGCCACTGCCTCAGCCTTGCAAAGTGCTGGGATTATAAGCATGAGCCACTGAACCCAGCCTCTTTTTTTTTTTTTTTTTCCTACACCAAACACCTGAACCCATTTTACCCACTTTTATTGTTTTTTTTGTTGTTGAGTTTTAGGAGTTTCTTTAATGTATTCAGGATATCAATCACATATTAGATATATGGATTTGCAAATATTTTCTCCCGGTCTGAGTTTTCACTCCCCTCCCAATCGTATCCTTTGATGCATAAAACTTTTAAATTTTGATGTGGTCCAGTTTATTTTTACTTTTCTTGCCTGTGCTTTTGGTATCCTATCCAAGAAGTCATCGCCAAATCCAATGTCATGAAACTTTTCCTCTATGTTTTCTACTAAGAGTTCTATAGTTTTCACTCTTAGGCTTAGGTCTTTGATCCACTCGAGTTAATTTTTTCATATGATATGAGGCCATTCTTAAAATTTTGTATGGATTTTTAAAAAATGATTTATGCTACTAGGGAAACAGAAAATAGGACTTCTGAACTTGAAGCTGATAGGTTGTAAATTTATCATGTTTCTGAATTTTCTAGATAACTCTGTGTAATTAATTAAACAGAGCTCTTATCACCCAAGACGTTAATGAGTGGTAGTCTCTAGGAACCAGCTTAGATTAACTGCCAAATAAGCTAAACTTCCTTTTTATTGCCAGAGTTATTAACCTAAGTGAATTATAAGTCAATAACAGAGGAAATATATCTGAATTTTAATGAGTCATTTTATAGTCTTGTGGATACAGTACAAAAGCCTGAACTGAATTATGATAAACCTAGTTAATGTAACAGTGTTGATCACAAAATGAGTTTGATCTTTGATCCTGTGATACTGGCCTCCCTCCACACACACACTTCTTAGTCTAAAGAAAACAGCCTAGTCTTCTTAGAATATCATTTAAAGGCTGGGTGCAATGGCTCATGCCTCTTATCCTAACACTTTGAGAGGCCAAGGCAGGCAGATCACTTGAGCCCAGGAGTTCAAGACCAGCCTGGGCAACATGGTGAAACCCTATCTCTACAAAAAATAAAAAAAAATTAGCAGGGCATGGTGGTGCACACCTGTAGTCCCAGCTGCTTGGTAGGCTGAAGTGGGAGGATTGCCTGGGCCCAGGAGTTCGAGGTTGCAGTGAGCTGTGATCATGCCACTGCACTCCAGCCTGGGTGACAAGAGTGACACCCTGTCTCCAAAAAAAAAAAAAAGAAAGAAAAATGAAGGTATCTTTTGGCTATGTGGCTCTGTTCATGTAATTCTTTAAAAACGCTGACTTCAGGCCGGGCATGGTGGCTCACACCTGTAATACCAGCACTTTGGGAGGCCAAGGCAGAAGGATTGTTTGAGAACAGGAGGTCAAGATCAGCCTGGGCAACACAGGAAGACCCCATCTCTGCAAAAAATTTTTAAAATTACCTGGGCATGGTGGCATGCACCTGTAGTCCCAGCTACTTGGGAGGCTGAGATAGGAGGATCACTGGAGCCTGGGAGGGGAGATTGAGGCTGCAGTGAGCCATGGTTGTACCTCTGCACTCCAGCCTGGGCATCAGAGCATGACCTATCTCAAAAAAAAAAGTCTGACTTTATGTGGAGGTAAGATCATGGGTAGCAGGCCCATACCCATCTTTTCAGATACTTTCGTCTTCCCAACACATGTATATTGATGAAAGGTGGATTCTTATTTTCCCTGCTTAGGTCACATGGCACAGGGCTACCCAGGGAGGAGTCGTTGTTTATTGGAATTAGGGTAAGTTAGGGAAGGTGTAAATTGACAGCTGATACCACAGGGAGTAAGCGAGGAGCAGTTCACTGAAGGAATTAGGCATGCTGGACAAACAAAACCAATATGATACAAAGGTACTTTTGTCAAAATAAGAAACTAAAAGTAGTACTTCGTTACTAACTAAACTCCAGATTTTATTTCTATTTCAGCAGTTTTTCCATTAATATTCTCTTTCTGTTCCAGGATTAAATCCAAGCTACCACTAAATTGCTAACTAACTAAATTGCACTTATCATGTCTCCCAATCATGTCAGATCACCGTTTCAGTTTTTCATGAGCATTATGTTTTCCAGCTTTATTGAAATATAATTGGCAAATTCAAATGGTATATATTTAAGGGGTAAAAAAAACTCGATGTTTTGATATATATGTACATTGTGAAATGACCTTGACAGCCTTGAAGAATGCTAGCCAAGTATCCTATAGTGTGTCCTCTAATCTGTGCTTGTCTGTTGTTTTTCTCCTGGTTAGATTGGTTTATAGGTGTCTTAGTGTGTTTTGTGCTGCTATAACAGAATACCTGAGCCTGGATAATTTATTGAGAACAGAAATTTAATTTCTCATAGTTCTGTAGGCTGGGAGTCCAAGATTGAGGTGCTAGTAGGTTTGTGTTTGGTGAAGGCCTGGTCTCTGCTGCCAAGAGGGTGCCTTGAATACTGCATCCTCCAGAGAGCAGGAGCACTGTGTCCTCACATGGTAGAAGAATAGAAGAGGGCAAACTCACTCCTACGACCCACCAACCAACTTCCCTCCGTCCCTCCCTCCCTCCGTCCCTCCCTCCCTCCGTCCCTCCCTCCCTCCGTCCGTCCCTCCCTCCCTCCGTCCCTCTCTCCCTCCCTCTGTCCATCCCTCCTTCCCTCCTTCCTTCCTTCCTTTCTCTCTCTCTTTCTTTCTCTTTCTCTTTCTCTCTCTTTCTTCCCTCCCTCCCTCCCTTCCTTCCTGCCTTCCTTTTCTGTCTTCCTTTTCTTTCTTCCTTTCTGTTCTTTCTTCCTTTCTCTTTTCTTTCATTTTCTTTTTGACGGAGTTTCACTCTTGTTGCCCAGGCTGGTGTGCAATGGCACGATCTCAGCTCACTGCAACCTCTGCCTCCTGGGTTCAAGCAATTCTTCTGCCTCAGTCTCCCAAGTACCTGGGATTACAGGCGTCCACCCCACACCCAGCTAATTTTTTGTATTTTTAGTAGAGATCAGGTTTCACCATGTTGGCCAGGCTGGTCCCAAACTCCTGACCTCAAGGGATTCGCCTGCCTTGGCCTCCCAAAGTGCTGGGATTATAGGTGTGAGTCACTGCGCCCAGCCCTAAAAGCTCTTTTCACAATGGCATTAATCCATTCATGAGAGTGGACCCCTCATGATCTAAGCATCTCCCAAAAGGCCTTACCTCCCAACACTGCTGCACTGGGGTTTAAGTTTCTAACACGTGAATTTTGGGGGACACATTCATACCATAGTAGTGGATTTTGGGAAAGAGCACAACAGTTGGCTGGGCGCGGTGGCTCACGCCTGTAATCTGAGCACTTTGGAAAGAGCACAACAGAGGTGAAGTAGCTTTCTTGTCACACTGTGTTAGGCGATAGATGCATTCCACATGTCATCACTGTTTATGTTAACCCTTACCACTTGGTTAAGGTAGTGTTTATCAGATTTCTCCACTGAAAAGTTACTATTTTTCTCTCTCCCTACTCTATTCTTCAGAATTTGCTTTTTTATTATTGTAGAAACAAGTCAGTCCAGCCTGCACTCAAGAGGAGGGAAGATTGGCTCTACATTTTGAAGGAGGTGTCAGAGAATTTGTGAACATATTCTAAATCTCTACAATACACTCTTCAGCCGCAGATTATTTACATTCAACCCACGTGCAGAATACACTCACCCCCTCCTATTATTCTGCAGAATTCTCATTTATAGCATCAGCTTACAGTACAGGATATTGTCGTCTAAATTAGGTCAAGTTTTGGATGAGGCTCCTTAGGTGTATGTAGTTTTTTCAGCCCCTTGAGTACATTACTTCTCTATGTGAAGACCTGTGAAACTGAAGAGGCAAATTGTTTGCCCCACACATAACCAAGATACAATGGTTGGTCAGGTGTATGATAACTAGTGTAGACGTTCTTGTTCAAACAGAGGGAAAATGTTGGTACAAAGGTGTCGTTATGTCACACCATTTTTGAAATTCAGCTGGGCACAGGTTGGTAGTTCCTTGATTAAAATTCAGGTCTGGAAATAATTCATTATGGCTCTTAGCTCGTCCTTCTGGGCTTTTGTTTCCACACTCTGAGTTTTCTTTTCTGTGAAAAGTAGGAAAGTAGGCTTTTTTTTGCAGCTGTGTAGATTCCTCTATCCACTTCCAACCTGTAGATGTTTGGGAGTCCAAGGCCCTCTTTTCATTTTGTACTATTTCTGTCTCTTTCAGTTGAAATGGGCAGTGTTTCTGCCAATTTAACTTTCTTCAAAACCTTATGGGTCTCCTGTTAATATTTGGGCTCACTTCCTTAAACAAAAGTCACACCTAAAAATCTCTTTGAGATAAGCCATTCTCATTCTTGAAATTCCCCTGAGAGGCAATAGCTTTTAGCTTCTTAGAAACTCTACTCTTTGATGGTTGGGCGTGGTGGCTCACACTTGTAATCCCAGCACTTTGGGAGGCCAAGGTAGGCGGATCACCTGAGGTCAGGAGTTCGAGACCAGCCTGACCAACATGGAGAAACCCCGTCTCTACTAAAAATACAAAAAAAATTAGCCAGGCATGATGGCACATGCATGTAATCCCAGCTACTCGGGAGGCTGAGGCGGGAGAATTGCTTGAACCTAGGAGGCGGAGGTTGCGGTGAGCCGAGATTGCGCCATTGCACTCCAGCCTGGGCAACAAGAGCAAAAATCCGTCTCAAAAAAAAAAAAAAAAAGAAAGAAACTCTACTGTTTGATTAAAATAATCTGTAAGTCACACCTTTAAAATCTTTAGGAGGCCTTTTGTCTAACTGAATAGTACTCAGAGGCATGATGTGGGATCTTACCAAGGTTGAATTTTGTAGCTGTGTCCTCAACCACATCTTTTAGATCATGTTTTCTTGACAGTGCTTGGGATTTGAATTTTGCTGGTAAGCCATTTTTTGTTTTAGTATTTTTTGCGTGTGAGAGACTGGGATTCTTCAAAACCAGCAAGTTCTGGCTCCTTTTTATTCAACTGCTCTTGAGATATTTATTAGGAGTTTGGAAATTTGAGTCTTTGTTACAGTGGTGTAGACTTGGCAAAATGAGAGGTCTGGGAGTCTTCAGCATTTGTTCAGTGGAAGTTGAAGAGATTGGGGAGCAGAAGGAAAGCTAAGGGTGGAGCTTTGAGAAATGTGTGTCTTTAATAAGCAAATGAAAAAAGACTGAGAGAGACAGAGTTGGAGGAGGTCAAAGACAGATTGGAGAAATGGAAAGTACAGGATCAGAGAAGTATTGACAGTGGCCTGGCCTCCTCACTTTCTTAACGTGGTTGGTTTGGTGGAAAGTTTTTCAGTTTCTCTTCATAATAAACTCTTTGAGTCAAGCAGATTAATACCTTTTATATCTTAATGTTTATGTCGTTAGCTTTTGTATTAAGCTGAAGAATGGAAACACCACTCCAGAGGCAAAGTTGGAGGGCAAGTCTATATAACTTTGCCCTGTATAACCATAAAGAATACCATGGAAAAGAATGTTACATGCTTAAAGTCATACATGCTTTCAAAAATTGGCTTGTCTTTTTGTTGTTGAAGTTTCACAGTGTTTTAATCTACTGTGTTTTTAACATCAAGGTTAAACTTTCTAACAGATACTTGATTTGTGTTTTCTTCTGTAGAATGTCTTTTCACTTTCTCGATAATGCTCTTTGATGTACAAAGGTTTTTAATTTTTATAAACTCCTATTTTTTTTGTTTGTGCTTTGGCGTCAAATCTAAGAATCCATTGCCAAATCTGATTCATGAAGATTTACCCCTATGTAGATCTTATATTTAGATTGTTGATCTACTTGGAGTCAGTTTTTATATAGGGAGTAAGGTAGGGGTTGAATGAATTTTCTCGTTTTATTTTATTTTAGAGTGTGGGAATCCCAACTGGTGAATATATGTCTGTTCTTATACATTGAGGGCAGATAGTATACAATCGTATACAATACAGGTTTTAGAAGATTTTCTATAATGTAGTTTTTAACTCCTCTGTCAGACTCTTAAGAAAATTGCTTGACCCTAGTTCCTGGAATTTGGTTTTGCTTCTTTTTTTTTTTTCTTTTGAATTTTGATTATAAAGAAGGATAGTTCTAGAAACTGTAAGTTAGATATTTTAGCATGAGTCTTCTAATATTATTTACCAGTGCTTCATTTTTTTTTTTTTTTTTTACATGAAGCCGAGACCAGTGTATGTTGAGGCACTTGGTGAACAAACAAATTATAAGGGTAAAGTATTTTTAACAATGTTTGGATGTTGTCTTTGGAATGTGTTTTAATTCTAGTTTCACCATTTTTTTTTTTTTGGCCAAATCAATAGCTGCATATTACTTTTTTTTAAACAATTAATTGGAAATACTTCTGAATAAAATGATTTTTGTAAATTCATACTTTGTACCCCCTCTACTTTAGTAGAAATGATAGATAAATGTAGAAATTGAAAAGACTTAGCCACATTAAGAAAAGATCAACATGTCTGTGAACCTGAAATGGAATCAAAGAGTGAGGTGATGAGTGAGGCTTAAAGCCAGGGATCGTTTAGAGTCCAATGTAAGTGTTAGTCGCTGAGTTTCATTCCTAAATAGTAAGGGAAGTAAATGTACTTCATGGACACCATTTATATAAAGCTTTTCAGAATATCCAGTTCACTTTAAAAATCTCACACCTGTAATCCCAGCACTTTGGGAGGCCAAGGTGGGCGGATCACCTGAGGTCAGGAGTTTGAGACCAGCCTGACCAACATGGTGAAACCCCATCTCTACTGAAAATACAAAATTAGCCAGGTGTGGAGGCACATGCCTGTAATCCCAGCTACTCAGGAGGCTGAGACAGGAGAATCGCTTGAACCTGGAAGGCGGAGGTTGCAGTGAGCTGAGATCGTGCCATTGTACTCCAGCCTGGGCAACAAGAGCAAAACTCCGTCTCAAAAAAAAAAAAGCATGAGAATGCAAACACAAAATTTAGAATAGTAGGTACCCCTGAGGAGTGGAAAATGGCAAATGGAATAAGGGAAGACATAGTAGCCTTTAACACTGTATGTAAACATTTGTTAAATCCAAAACAAAGAGAAAAACTGAATGTGTGTATTGTGAGGAAGAAGAGGTACCCACAGGAATTTAGCCTAAAGAAACAACCCAAGATTCTACAAATATTTATATATGCAAATATTTATTGTGGATTTTTTTTTTTTTAAATACAGAGTTTCTCTCTTGTCACCCAGGCTGGAGTGCAGTGGAGCAATCTTGGTTCACTTCCTGGGTTCAAGTGATTCTCCTGCCTCAGCATCCTGAGTAGCTGGAGTACAGGTGCACACCACCACGCTTGGCTAATTTTTTGTATTTTTAGTAGAGACAGGGTTTCACCATGTTGGCCAGGCTGGTATCAAACTCTTGACCTTGGGTGTTCCGCCCGCCTTGGCCTCCCAAAGTGCTGGGATTACAGACATGAGCCACAGCGCTTGGCCTATTGTGGAATTTATGTGGTAGAAAATTAGAAACAACTGAATGTCCAATAATAGGGAATGAATGGGAGGAAAGGGAAGAACGGGAGAATACATTGGTTATATCTACTCTATGGAATACTCTACAGTCATTTTTAAAAAAATCAGTGTTGTTACAGACCAATATCGGAAAATGTTTATGAAATAATATTCAGTGGAAGTAAAAGCAAGATACAGAATTGCATACATAGTATAATCTAAATTTTTAAAAAATGTTAATTGTGGTAAACTACATATAATACCATTAAAAACATTTTGGTATATTCACAATGTTGTTCAACCATCGTAATCCAAATTTAATAAATAAATATTTTGCATAGGAAAAAGTACCACAAGAAAATACATGAAAGGTGTTCACGGTGATGAAAGGTGTTCACGGTGATTTTTTTTTTTTTTTTTTTTTGTGGAGACAGGGTCTCCCTCTGTAACTCATGCTGGAGTGCAGTGGTGCTATCTCAGCTCACTGTAACTCTGCCTCCTGGGTTCAAGCAATTCTCCCACCTCAGCCTACTGAGTAGCTGGGACTACAGGCGCGCACCACCATGCTGGCTAATTGTGTGTGTGTGTGTGTGTGTGTGTGTGTGTGTGTGTGTGTTTAGTAGAGACAAGGTTTCACCACGTTGGCCTGGCAAGTCTTGAACTCCCGACTTCAAGTAATTGCCACTTTGGCCCCCCAAAGTGCTGGGATTACAGGTGTGAAACACTGCATCTGGCAGATATCTGTAGTTCTTTTTACCCCTCAGTAGTTTCCAAATTTTCTGTAGTGAAAATGCTTTGCTTGTTTTCTTTTTCCTAAAAAGATACTCACCCTTGAAGTGGTTCAGGAAAAGCATGCGTATATGAATAGTTGAAGCAAAAATGGCAAAATTTTAGCAAGTATTGAACTTAGTGGTAGATACATGAGTGTTCGCGCTTGCTTGCTTGCTTGCTTGCTTGCTTGCTTGATTTCTCTCTCTCTCTCTTTCTTTTTCTTCCTTTCTTTTTCTTTCTCTCTCTCTCTCTGTCTCTCCCCACCCCCCCCTTTCTTTCTCTGAATCTCACTCTGTTGCCCAGGCTGGAGTGCAGTGGTGCAATCTCGGCTGTCTGCAACCTCTGTCTCCCAGGTTCAAGCAATTCTCCTGCCTCAGCCTCCCGAGTAGCTGGGACCATAGGCACACGCCACCACGCCCGGCTAATTTTTGTATTTTTAGTAGAGACAGGGTTTCACCATGTTGGCCAGGCTGGTCTCAAACTCCTGATCTCAGGTGATTTGCCCATCTTGACCTCCCAAAGTGCTGGGATTACAGGCATGAGCCACCACAACCAGCCCACTGTATTTTTCTTAAAAGAGTTCTGTTTGAAAAAATGTTAAAGCAACGTTTTATTCATCACTAGCTGGTTATAGTGGCAAAAAGGAAAAAAAAGATTTGGAGAAGTATCACACACACACACACACACACCCCCGCGTGCACGCGCACGCCCATTCCAAGCTTCAAAGTAGTAATCTTTCCTTCTTTCTTTCTTTCCTTCTTCCATTTTAATCATTTTTTGATGTTTATTTTCCTTATGTTTTTATTTTAAAATATCATACAAAGGGCTAGAGGGCTTGAATAATTCATTTTTGGCATGTATCCAATAAAATGCCCTACTGAATCAGGTTAATAATAAAAATATTAAGAAATTGAATGAAGTTTGGAATTGAGCTTGTTGGTAATGTTTCCAGGTACTTTCTTGGTTGTTGAACAATATTCTAAAAATGACCATTTTAAAAATGATCATTTTTAGAATACTGAAAATGTTGAGATTACCATTTACTCAGATTTTCAAATTTATGAATAAACATGTATATCACTATTTTCTGATCATAAAATGCTCTTCATATTTGTTTTAGTCTGTAATTGGCAGCGTTTAGGTGATGAAGTTGTGGAAGAAATGTACTGTGTTTGGGCTTAAATCTGCTGGAGGCACTATTTTATAGTAGTTCCCCTTTATCCTAGGGTGATCTGTTCCAAGACCCCCAGTGGATGCCTGAATCCACAGGTAGTACCAAACCTTATATGTACTGTTTTTTCCTATACATACATGTCTTTGATTAAGTTTAATTTATAAATTGGGGGATGCAGTAAAAAACTGACAACAATAATGATGAAATAGAACAATTATTACAATATGCTATATTAGAAGTTATGTGAATGTGGTCTCTTTCTCTCTCAAAGTATCTTATTGTACCAGACTCACCTACTTTCGGGCCACAGTTGACTATGGGTAACCAAAACCACAGAAAGCGAAACCATGGGTAAAGGGAGACTACTGTATTTTTTGTTTTTACTGTGCAAAAAGTAAAGGTAGACCTAGGATCTTCTTCAATTAAAGGAAATGCCTACAAGATTGTTAATGTGTTAATCGCAAGCCTAGTAAATTCCATTATAATGTATGTGATTATACTCTGTAGAGTAGTATACTATATATACATCCTTTGCTATTGATGGTTACATTCCAACAAAGTTAAACTGGAATTTTGTATTGAATCTTTCAGGAGGAACTTTGAAGTTGTTTATGAATATCTCCGAATATCTTTTTCGGGGCTTATATAAATTAAAAGTTACACGAGACCTTTTCGACCTAGTTAGTCTCTTAAGAGTGTTCTTTGTTTATAGGCTTCTGTAAATATGTAATGTAATGTTACCTTATGTAATTAATGTAAGCTACCTTATTTTGAAAATTCAGAATATTTGCCTTATAAGATTTTTTTCTATACAAATTTATCTGATGCCATTGGACCTGTAATTTCTTTTTCTCTCCACTCAGGTTTAAAAATTCAAAATAATTGGTACATATAGGTAGTTAACAAGAAGCAGTCATTAATGCTATTATAACTTCTTTCTTTCTTAGCGAACTAGAATTTCCTGTGCAATCTTGATGCTTAAAAAAAAAGGCCAGGCGAGGTGGCTCATGCCTGTAATCCTAGCATTTTAGGAGGCTGAGGCGGGCAGATCACCTGAGGTCAGGAGTTCAAGACCAGCCTGGCCAAGAACCCTGTCTCTGCCAAAAATGCAAAAATTAGCCAGGCGTGGTGGTGCACACCTGTAATGCCAGCTACTTGGGTGGCTGAGGCAAGAGAATCGCTTCAACCCAGGAGGTGGGGTGCCAAGATTGCACCACTGCACTCCAGCCTGGGGGACAGAGCGAGACTCTGTCTCAAAAAACAAACAAATAAAAAAAAAACAGGCTGGATATGGTGGTTCACACCCCAGCGCTTTGGGAGGTTGAGGCAGGAGGATCACTTTAGGCCAGGAGTTCAAGACCAGCCTGGGCAACATAGCAATACCCCATCTCTACAAAAAAATTCTTAAAAGGTTAGCTGAACATGGTGGTGCACACCTGTAGTCCCAGCTGCTTGGAAGGCTGAGGTGAGGGCATTGCTTAAGCCCAGGAGTTAGAGGCTGCAGTAAGCTCTGATTGTGCCACTGCATTCCAGCCTGGGGAACAGAGCAAGGCCCCGTCTCTTTAAAAAAAACAAACAAAATCAAACAAACTCAACCCCAAAGGCAGAAAGTAGAGAACGGATGCTAAGTCAATAATAAAAAAATACTAATGTCATTTGCTTTCTGACAGGTAAGTAAAAGATGAATGGGGATACACTGTTTTTTTGTGTGTCTGTGTTTTAAATTATTTTGTTTTTGGAGTCAGAGTGTCGCTCTGTCACCCAGGCTGGAATACAGTGGCATGATCTTGGCTCATTGCAACCTCCACCTCCAGGGTTCAAGCCATTCTTCCGCCTCAGCCTTCTGAGTAGCTGGGATTACAGACATGTGCTGCCATGCCCGGCTAATTTTTTTTTTATAGTTTTGATAGAGGTGGGGTTTTGCCATGTTGACCAGCCTGGTCTCAAACTCCTGGCCTCAAGTGATCTGCCTGCCTTGGCCTCCCAAAGTGGTGGGATTACAGGCATGAGCTACTGTGCCTGGCCAGGATACACTGTTCTTCTACCTACTTTGCACTTAGGGAAACGGGCATGGAGAGGTGAATTATCATACAACTAGTAGAAGGTAGAGCCAGAATTCAGACACAGGCCTGTCTGATTCCAGTCAGACTTTATATAAAAGTCAGCAACCCATCCAGCTACCTGTTGCTGTGTGTATTAGGCCGTTCTTGCTTTGCTATAAAGAAATACCTGAGACTGGGTACTTTATAAAGAAAAGCAGTTTAATTGGCCTACAGTTCTGCAGGCTGTACAGGAAGCATGGCACTAGCATTTGCTTGGCTTCTAGGGAGTTTTTACTCATGGTGGAAGGCAAAGGAAGAGCAGGCACTTCACGTGGCAATAGCAAGAACTAGAGAAAAGGGTGGGTGGTGCCACACACTTTTAAATGACCAGATCTCTTGAGAATTCACTCACTGTGGTGAGGACCGCACTAAGCCATAAAGGATCTGCCCCCTCAACCCAAACACCTTCCACCATGCCCCACCTTCAACATTGGAGATTACATGTTAACATGAGATTTGGGTGGGGACAAATACCCAAACTATATCACTATGTGATTAGTAATCTCTCTCACTTTTAGCTGTTCCTCTCTTGGAACTATACCTTACCCCTTGATACCAAAGGCACTGTATTCTTCAGGGAGATGACATTTTCACAAAAGGTATAGGACAAAGATGGTGGATTCTGGATCCTGACATTCCTAGACTTAAATCCCACTTCTGATAGTAATCAGCCATGTCTCCCTACCATTGTGATCCTCAGATTTCTCATTCCTAAGGCAGTGTAGTAACATATACTGTTAAAGATTGTTCTGAAAATTAAAGATAATATATATTATGTGTATAAACATATATATATATGTATATGTGTATTCATTCTTTCCAAAGCTTATCTAATATCATTGTAACTTATGATACCTTTTAATTTTAATCATGATTCTTTTTTGGGTTTCTAATTTCATATTTTCTCTTTTGCTACTTATTTTGATACAACCTGATTTTGTATATACTTGAATCCTTTTTGTATTTATTTAGTGATAACCATTATCTTAGTACTATTAAGATATCATGTGAAATTTTTATTCACTTTTGTCAAAAAATCACTAGCCTAAAAGTGTAAATCCCAATCATTGATATGGGATAGTGTAGCAGTTTCTTTCTTAATATTGCTTATTATATCTTGCCTAAGTTCTGAATTATGTGCACTGTATAGGTGTAGCATTCTACATTATGAGCTTGTGTTTCTCTTCTGGCTAATACAAAAATCAAGAGCTATAAGAGTTTATAAAATCATGGTTCTAATATTTACCATCTCTGTGGTAATTTGATCTAATGAGTTGACTCTGTTATTACTAATGTTTATAACAGCATAGGCAATTATTCTACCAAGAACAATTGTTTTTAGTAACATGCCCTACATAGGGCTGTTTTCATTCATAATTTTTTTGTCACACTTGTCAAGCAGGTAAAAATTACTGGCAACACTGGAACACCTCTTTTAGAATCGTATTGAATATGGGCATTACTCTGCATATTTTGGAGACATTTAAATCTTCAGTATAATTTTGTGACAGAAAAGGACAGCAATGACTGCACGTCCCTATGCCTTAATTTATTTTATTTTTTTGAGACAAGGTCTCGCTCTGTCACCCAGGCTGGAGTACAGTGGTACTATCTCAGTTCACTGCAGCCTCCACCTCCCTGGCTCAAGCGATCCTCCCACCTCAGCCTCATGAGTAGCTGGGACTAACCACACTTGGCTAATTGGTGTTATTTTTTTGAAGAGACAATTTCTTGCTATGTTGCTCAAACTCTTAGGCTTAAGTGATCTGCCCACCTTGGCCTCCCAAAGTGCTGGGATTTCAGCCATAAGCCACCGTGCCTGGCCTTCTATGCCTTATTTTAAAAATGGGTAATAATCGCAACTAAATTTAGTTCCTAATTTTTATAGTCCATGTTAGCCTGTTCAGTGCATTAAAGAAAACAGTGGAGTAGAAAGTCCTCTTCACTTTAGAATTGAAACTCAGTGACTACTGTATTTAGGAAGAGTAGAGTAGCAACTAACTGCCACCATGGAGATTTCTGCTACCTAGCTGACTTCAGTGATTATGGCTTTTTAAAAGAATCTTTGCAGAGGACAGGTTGTCAGCGTGATTACTCTGTCTTCAAGCTTCTGCGTAGGTTTGCAGTAAGGTCTTCTTTTTTCATTATAAAAGGAAAGTATGTTGTTTTCTGAGAGAAGATAGATGATAGCTTTCTCTGAACTATCACTGGGTAGGGGTGAGTCTTGATACACTTTAATATTTTGTAATAATTTAGCAAAACATTATTTTTTTAAAAATTAGTTTTTAATGCTTTATCCAAACTGTAACCATGTCTTTTGTAATTCAAAAGCAGTACTATTTTCCTTCTAACTGAAGATTTTGACAAAAACTTGAGTCTGGGAGGTCATGAGCCATGACTGTGTCACTGCACTCCAGCCTAGGCAACAGAGTGAGAGCCTTTCTCCAAAAAAAAGGAAAATAAAAAGGATTAAAATAATGATGCTAATAAAACTATTGGATAGGTTTTTTTCCCCAAAAGGGTGTGATATTCTACTACATTGGATGGATTATAAAATTTAATATTACAGTTGTCTTTAGAGACTCTTCTTTGAATACATTTCATTAAGGAGATATAGTCAAATTATTCTATTGTAGTCACTTAAAATATTTCCTGATTTTGTTCTAAATGTATGAACACTTGCTTGATGAATACTTCATTTCAGTTATTTAAGTTCATTTTTATTGTGAGGGTACTGATGTCCTAAAAACTGCCAGTTTTTGTCTACAGGCTGCTTTTATCTAAATGGTCTTTCTTACTAGTAGCATTCTGGTTGCCAGAAAATAGAGGAAATTGGCTTCACCATCAATTTATGAGATAGGTAGGAAGATACGGTTGACTTTCCAAAGGGATGCTAGAATTCTGTTTAGCTACCATATGATTATTTTGTAATGATTATTAATGGTTATAGATAGAAGATTCATATATATGAGATACTGCTAGATATCCACTGTACCTAAGAATAGAAATGCTAATAATATTATGAGATGTACATACTGTTTTTAAAATTCATATTGTTTTTTAAATTAGATACCCAAATCTAATTGTTATACTCTTTGGGCACAATTACCAATTGGTATCAAGTTACAAGCCCGAGAATACAACAGGATATGTGTATGCATAAAGTTCACAAATTTAGATAAATCTTATTTTACTTCATTAGATTCTAATTTTGTCTTGATATATGGAGGCTTTTTTTTTACCCCCTTTTAAATTTTTTATTATGGAAATTTAAAACAAAACAGAAAAAATATATATAATGTATCCATTATATGGGCATAAATAAAATAATATAATGTACCTATATTCCTATTACCCAGCTTCAATGGTTATTAACCCATATCCCTTCTTGTTTTCATCTATATTTCTTTGCCCATTGGATTATTTTGAAGCAAATTCCAAAAATCATTTAATCATTTAAAGAGAAACTTTGTTTCTTTACATATATAACCATGATATAGTAATCATTATCGCATCTGAAAAGAAAATTAGAGTTTCCTGTGTTCTGGATTTTGCTGATTGCATCCCCATGAAGTTCTGTAGCATGTTTCTCTGACACCTGTATTTCCTGTTAGATCTAGAAAAGGTTCTCTCAACTTCTCACTGTTGGAATTTGGTACTGGATAATTTTTTTGTTGTGGAGGACTGTCCTGTGCCTTGCAGAATGTGTGGGAGCCAAGCCCTTCGGCCTCAGTGGTTTGCTGAAAAATTACCGACAAGAAGCAGATTGATTAATAGGAAAAAAAGGCATACACATTTGTTTAACGTGTATACACGAGAGCCTTCAGAACAAAGATCCAAAGATATAGGGAAATTATTCATTTTTATGCTTAGGTCCAACAAAGTATGGACAGCCATGTAGAAATATGATTGGACAAAAAGAGTATGATCTAATGCTAATGGACTTAATGGGGAAACCCAGCAAAGCCTGTCTGTTCAGATTCTTCTTGCCCTCTCAGAGCATGCATTTCGTCCTTCTGGGTGTGGGCAGGGCCCTCTCTGGGATGGGGGTCTTACGGCCCACAGTGAAACAAGGTAGGTCATTTCATTTCTTTATGGCCAATTTTTACACAGGGTATTGTTAGGCTTTCTGGTTGGCTTTTAAGGAAAGGGGTTCTGATTTCTATGACCCACCTTGGGGAAGGGGGATTCTAGTTTCTGTGGCTGACCTTGGGGGAGAATGGGACTGAAAGACAGGACAGCAGAAGTTAGAAAAAAACTTAGCTTCTGCAGCTGCTTCTGAAGCCTGCAGTTTGGGGATTGTTTTCTGAGCTCCAGTAGATGTTTAGCAGCATCGCAGGTCCCTAGCTGCTAGTCAGCAGCACCCCCTCCACCAATTGTGACAACCAAAAGTGTTCCAGACATTTCCAAGTGTCTCCTGGGGGCAAAAATTGCCCCCTGTTGGGAACTCTGCTAATCTAGAGGCTGATGAGATTCAGGTTCAGTTTCTTGGCAAGAATTCTTCATATGTTGTTGTGGTATTTTCTACCTTTTCTAAACATCACTTTTTATCTCTTTTGTCATATACAGTCTCTTAATAGACTATATACTTAAAATATTTGCTGAAGCTTTAGAAGCCTCAGTTTTAACATTTATTTGAGTATTTATATGATAATATCAAAAATATGTTATTTTACCATTTATTTTGAATTTTAGAAAAAAACAATATATTTTACAATTTGGTAAAAATACAGTACTCTAGGTGACTGTGTAACCTCTTAAAATTTTTTCATTTACAGCCCCCAGGTTTGGATTTAGGTTTACAGTTTATAGATACAGGTGCTTCTTGTTTTAGTATTAGTTTGATAAAGTACCAATTATTTTTAAAAGGGATGATACTTAGTATCATTAAATAGAATTCCAAATGATTAATAAGAGAGAGAATGCAGGCAAAGTAAACCTTTGAGATTTTGTGAAACATCCTCTGAATTCTCTATATTCTGGCCATACTGATCATTGCGTCACTACCCTTTATCTGTCTTGGCAATTGACCTTAGTCTCTAGCCCCTTAACCGACTATTCCTTAAGTCCTCACATTAGTTAGACATAACCAGCCCCAATTCTAGTGAGCTAGGCCTCTGTGTAACAGAAGACAAAATATAATCAAATCCTAAATAAATGATACTATGTTTATTGAGTACTTTTTCTTTTTAAATTAGGTTTACTTAGAAATTCAAATGCATTCAGTAGATACTGTTTTGTTTTTGATCTTTTAAGCACCCAACTCTGTTGCTACAGATCATAGATACTTTTTCTATCCCATTAATTGGCTTGATTGAAGCTGTTAAGAAGCATAATACTCATTGGTAGGATACAGACTAAAAATACTGCTTGTTTCTAACTGCTTCACCAGTGAAAGTTGTTGGTAATTAAAATGGATTAACTCATATCTGGTTTTTTGTTTCACATTAAACTGAGGAGCCAGGGTATCTGTCATCTTACATTGGGCTCATCTTTTCTCTGGGGGCCTGTTGTTTATGTTAAAGTAAATTTTGTTTGATTACTTGTTTTCATGATGCTAGATTTGCATGAATTTCATTTTGAAGACCTTTGTGGTTATCAGTGGCTTTTAAAATAAAAATAGTTCTACATTCTCAGGAGAAGTTGGAATTTGATCTCTAACGAATTATACAGGGAAAGGCTTGTATGGCAGGATTCCAGTGATCTTTACTCAGATTATCGCTGTCTGACATCTCAGAAACTGGGTTATTTTAGCTCCGTTTAAATTTGCTTTTGAGAACATCCACTATCACATTAACAATACTTCGTTGATTGTTGCTTCTGTGAAATGCTCTTTTCTGCTACATTGGTCTAACTTTTGCTTATATGCCTTTAACACTTTAGTATGTATAACACAGTCTAACACTTCATACAAGTTATTATTTCCCTAGTTAAATTTTTGAAAAGTTTTGAGTATAAAATTGTGTGTTATATATCTTGTACTGAACACGTAGAAAAGACTCAGAATATGCTTGTGATTGATTGTCAGGTAATTAAGAACTATCCAGCATGTATGAATTTTGTAAATATGCTCACAGGAAGAGTTACTTCAAATCTGACTGTGCCAGAAACCACTGACTCATGACCAGGTGTGGTGGCTTACACCTGTAATCCCAGCACTTTGGGAAGCTGAGGCAGGAGCATCACGTGAGCTCAGGTGGCCGAGATCTCCCTGGGCAATGAAGCAAGACCTTGTTTCTACAAAAAATGTAAAAATTAGCCAAGCGTGGTGGCATGCGCCTGTAATCCTAGCTACTGAAGAGGCTTGGGTGGGAGGATCACTTGAGCCCCAGAGTTCCTGGCTGCAGTGAGCTATGATCATGCCACTGCACTCCAGCATGGATGACAGAGCGAGACCCTGTCTCTAAAACAAAATAAAATTAATGAAAAAACCTACAAACCATTGACTCATGGAAATAAAAAATCATATCTGCTGTTCAAAGCTTCAGGCATGTTCTTTGAAATTGATAATTGTTTACTTTGGTGGAACCTCATACATCCCCCTTGCTGCTCTTTTTCTATTGGTTTAGCTTCTTTCTCTCCTTCTCTCCTCTCTTTCTCTCTTTCATTCCTTCCTTCCTTCATTCATTCATTATTTTTTTGAGACAGAGTCTCACTCTGTTGTCTAGGCTGGAGTGCAATGGCGTGATCTTGGCTCACTGCATCCTCCACCCCCGGGTTCAAGCGATTCTCCTGCCTCAGCCTCCCGAGTAGCTGGGATTATAGGCATGTGCCACCATGCCCGGCTAATTTTTATATTTTTGTAGAGATGAGGTTTCTCCATGTTGGTGAGGCTGGTCTTGAACTCCTGACCTCAGGTGATCTGCCCACCTTGGCCTCCCAAAGTGCTGGGATTACAGGCGTGAGCCATGTTGCCCGGCCAGTTTAGCTTCTTTAAAACAGACATAAATAAATGTACCTTAACTTACATCTTAGGTTTAGATTTTTGAACCATTTGTGACTTAGCTGTATTTGGTTACTATTTTGTACTAGCTTAAAAAAAAAAGAAATTAATTTTACCAGACCTGATTTACTTCTTTTTTCTTTGGAAACAGGAATATCTGGTATAAAGGGTAATATCCTACTAGAGATGAATGAAGAAACCATGGTTTTAAGATGATTTCTGCTGATACAGGATATGCTTTCATTATGCTTTTACTTACCTTTCTCCTCAGTTAATGAACAAAGGCAAGTCTGACATATTTTTTGGAATGAAAATGTTGAATTAGGATAGCCTTGGGAGGGAACAGAAAAATATCTTTTTTAAAAGTTACTTTTTGGACACAGTGGCTCACACCTGTAATCCTAGCACTTCAGGAGGCTGAGGCAGGTAGACTGCTTGAGCCCAGGAGTACAAGACCAGCCTGGGCAAGACAGCAAGACCCCCATCTCTAAAATTAAAAAAAAAAAATTTTAAGCTACTTCTTAAAAAGGAGTACCTTAGATATAAATAATTCAAATATTTGTTTGATTTGCCCTGCTCGCAAGCTACTACATTTAGTTGTTAAATTTGAACTCAAGGTTTCAGCTAGTGGTTATATTAGATAGCACATTAGAGAGGGTGAAACCCATCAAATGGTGTGACTGCCCACCTTGTCCTCTGCATTTATGATGAAAACTGAAGTTAAAAATGTATCAAAAGAGGCTGGACACAGTGGCTTGTACCTGTGATTTCAGCACTTTGGGAGACCGAGGCAGGAGGATTGCTTGAGGCCAGGAGTTCAATACCAGCCTGGCCAACATAGGGAGACCCCATTTCTACAAAAATGTAAAAAAAATAGCCAGGCTGGTCGTGTGCACCTGTAGTGCCAACTACTTGGGAGGCTGAGGTGGTAGGATTGCTGGAGCCTAGGAAGTCAAGGCTGCAGTGAGCCAGCCTCAGCAACAGAGCAAGACCCTGTCTCAAAAAAAAAAAAAAGAAAAGAAATATCTTAAAAGAGGTTATGGATTTGAAATTCAGCCTGTTGGGGTGGAAATGTTAGGTAGGAGACTGTTTTAGTTTGGTTCTTTGTTTCCATTAATAGTCACACTTGGCCGGGCATGGTGGCTCACACCTGTAATCCAGCACTTTGGGAGGCCGAGGCGGGTGGATCACCTGAGGTCAGGAGTTCAAGATCAGCCTGGCCAAGTTGGAAATCCCGTCTCTATTAAAAATACAAAAATTAGCCAGGCGTGGTGGCAGGCACCTGTAATCCCAACTATTCGGGAAGCTGAGGCCGGAGCATTGCTTGAACCCGGGAGGCAGAGGTTGCAGTGAGCCAAGATTGTGCCACTGCCCTCCAGCCTGGGCGATAGAATGAGACTCAGTCTCAGAAAAGAAAAGAAAAATACAGTGAAGACTCGTGTACCTACCACTAATTTCATTACTTGCTAAAATTTTGCCATTTTTGCTTCAGCTATTCATGAACATCTAAATGTTTTCAGATGTTTAGGGCTCAACTCATCATTTTGTAATTGGGTCATATCTACTTTGACCAGGAAGTTGTTATAGTATAAAATACACAGTATAGTTGCCAGTCACTATGTGTATGGATGACTGGTAAGGGTTTCTCAATGTACAAAATACCTGACTTGCCTTTGCCCTTTGATTTCTAAGGAGAAACAGTTGGAAAAAAAAAGTCTCACCCTATGTTTCTGAATACCAGACTGTGAGAGCTTCGGTTTAGACAGACATTAAAGAGAACCAAGCGATAAGTGAAGCTGTTAGCAGCATGAGGCTCAAATTACTTGCTTCATCGTCATCTTTGCTCTCATGACAGCCAAAAACTGTTATCCAATGACTATTCTGTGTAAGATAATCATTTCACATGTTTAATTCTTATGTTTCCTCCTGTGAAGCATGTAGTAAGTTTGGGACATGATTTCAGTATTTGATTTAGATAAAAATTTGTGCAGGTCTAAGCTTGCAGATCCACACTACTACAGCACAGACCTCCGCAGCACAGGGCCTTGGATAGAGTGGAGTAGGCATTCATGATAAGTTTAACTGAATAGTGTTATTTTGTTTACTGATACTTAAAGAAAAAAAATGGCACCTCTCATTTAATGGTTTCTCTAGAAGTTTTCACAATATACTTCTTTTCCCTTTATTCCAATACATATTTATTAGGCTAGAATTCAAAGCTCAATTGAAAAGTGCTCAGGCAATTGAAATAAGTTTTTATTGATAGTGACCTCTGATTGGTGAGGATTCCCAGTTCTATGTTTGTGTGTTGAGAGAGAGCCAGAGTATGTGTATAAGCTGTAGCAATCAAGGTAGAATGGTTTTTTGGCCAGACGTGGTAGCTCATGCCTATAATCCCAGCACTTTGGGAGACCTAGGCAAGTGGATCACTTGAGCCCAAGAGTTCAAGACCAGCCTGGCCAACATGGTGTAACACTCTCTGCAAAAAATACAAAAATTAGCTGGGCATTGTGGTGCATGCCTGCAGCCCCAACTACTTGGGAGGCTGAGGTGGAAGGATCTCTTGAGCCCAGGAGGTTGTGGCCGCAGTGAGCTATGATCATGCCACTGCACTCCAGCCTGTGCAACAGAGTGAGACTCTGTCTCAATTAAAAAAAAAAAAAAAAAAAAGCAGGGCTGGCATGGTGGCTCATGGCTGTAATCCCAGCACTTTGGGGGGCTGAGGTGGGCAGATCACCTGAGCCTCAGGGGTTCAAGACCAGCCTGGGCAACGTGCTAAAACCCTGTCTCTAAAAAAAAATACAAAAAATTAGCCGTGTGTTGTGGCATGTGCCTGTAGTCCCAGCTACCCAGGAGGCTGAGGTGGGAGGATGTCTGGATCCTGGGAGGCAGAGGCTGCATTGAGTCAAGATTACTCCGCTGTACTCCAGCCTGGGTGATAGAGTGAGACCCTGTCTCACACACACACACACACACACTCTCTCTCTTAGGATAGTTTCTTAGAAAAAAGGTGTAGGGATTTTTTCTTCTTGAGACAACAATGCTAAATTAATATGGAATCTTTTCAAGTTTAGTAAACAAAGATAAACCTTCTATTTGCTATGATTGGTTGGTAAAATGAATATCTTTCACACTGACAAGTTACATAATAACACTTTAAATCGTGTTTTATGGACATTGTTTTATCGTATCCTTACAACAATACTGTGAAATAAGTAGGGCAGCTGTTAAAATCCCTTTTTTTAACAAATGAAAAGGCTTGAGAAAAAAATTACTTGCTTTTTAGCTCACATGGGTAATTTGTAACATAGGCAAGGAGAAAACAAACTTACATTCCAGTTTGCTGTTCTTTTTGAAGACCACATGGTCTTCATAGTCTTTAAATTGTTGTGTATTACAACTGCAGGATATGGTATTAGGTATAACAGCTAATTTATTGGATGGTATGTCTTTGGTAGTTAGAAAGAAGTGCAGCTGATAGTGGCTCCTCTGGAGCTGATGTAAGGGGCTTTGTTTGTTTTGTTTTGTTTGTTGTTGTTGTTTCCTGACCTTATGTGGTTTAAACTTTGACATCAGTTCTAGTGTTCCTGATGCTTTGTAGATGTAGCCTGTCATTGGTGGTTGTATACATAGACCATCCATCACTTCCACCTTGGTTTTATTCTGAATTTAAGATTTATTTTCAAAGATAAACTAAAATTTACTTTCCGTTTGGCCCCTAGGATTAATAAACTTAACCTGCTTGTTGATTACTGCTCATACTCTTGTGGTAGGACTTTTTAAAATAATGCTTTCTTGTTGTTGTTTTACGAGCCATTTGTAGAAGAGTGATATATAGTGATTCATTGGGGTGACTGGGGACAATGAGTTTTTGTTGTACCTTGCATTCAAGTATATTTACTTATGCCTATAAATGAGGTATTATTGCCTCTCCTTTTTCAAATGTCAGTCCATCAACAGTGTATGCTTTTCACCATTTGCATTTCAAGAAGCACTTGGAAACTTGGAAATAATCCTTTATTTTTGCTAGTCATGCCTCTGTCATAATGTTCCAAGAGGCCTGGGCTGCTTTGGAGAGGCTTGTTTGGCTTTGCCTGCCCCCTGCCTCATTTAACTACAATAGAATAGCTCATAAGATGCTCTCTACATAAGATTTTATTTGAAGGAAGGTATCTATATTTAACTTGGGAAACAATTAGCTTAGGTAGAATTGTAAATGAGATGGTAATATTGCCAAATAAATGGGATACACCCTGCCCAGCTCCTTCCCATTCTGTCACACAGTGCGTAGGAGCAGTTTTGTAATTAGTAAACTCTATGTGGCCATGATCTTTGGAATGATATGTATGGGATATAACTTTTATTTCCATTAATATATATTTATGATTATGAAAGTCTTAGATATGGTAACTGTGAGAGGTATCATTTTACTGGTTATTAGTCTTATTCATATTTGGATTAGAACTTTATGGATTTCTAATCCAATTAGAAATTTCTAATCCAATTAGGGAGATAACTTTTAATGGTTTACATTTTGCTCCTTGGAGGTATGATGTTACCCAGAAGTCTCAAAGCCCATCATGGGGGAGGGTGAAGCCAGCTGAAATATACATGGCTCTGGCCCTAATAGCTATTTTAGTTGGAGGAGCTCCAGTTTTATCTGTTAAATTAGTGGGGTTCTACAAAAAATTAGTTTGAAAGAGGATTCTAGGGGTAAAATAAAATTTGAAACCACTGGATTAGTAGAAAGATCTAGGAGTTAGAAGACTTATGTTCCAGTTTTGGCTGTCCCATTAACTAGTTTTGTAGTGTTAGATAAGTCACTTAACATATCTTTCTCAGTTTTTCACGTATAAAATAGAACTAATTCTGTCTGCCTCACAGAGTTGTCTTTGGATAGTGGTTTTAAAAACTGGTGAATCAGGCTGGGCATGGTGGCTCACTCCTGTAATCCCAGCACTTTGAGAGGCCGAGACGGGAGGATCACCTGAGGTTAGGAGTTCAAGACCAGCCTGGCCAACATGGTGAAACCCCATCTCTACTAAAAATACAAAACTAGTTGGGCATGGTGGCATACACCTGTAATCCCAGCTACTTGGGAGGCTAAGGCAGGAGAATTGCTTGAATCCAGGAGGCGGAGGTTGCAGTCAGCCGAGATGGCGCCATTGCACTCTAGCCTGGGTGACAGAATGAGACTCTGTCTCAAACAACAACAGCAACAACAACAACAACAAAAATAACCAAAAAGCGATGAATCAAAATGTATTAAGTAATGAAGATATTGTTAATAATAGCAGCAATACTCTAATAACTGAGAAATTGAAAATGGCTTTGAATTTTGTTGTAGAATTTATCATAATAATGTATGGCTTTCTTTTTTCCAATTTTCTGTTATCTAGGCATGATTGTTTCTTTTTTAAATGTTTTATTTTTTGATATTTTATTTTTTATCATATATTTATTTATTTATTTTTGAGATGGAGTCTTGCTCTGTTGCCTAGGCTGGAGTACAGTGGCACAATCTTGGCTCACTGCAACCTCAGCCTCCTGGATTCAAGCAAATTCTCATGCCTCAGCTTCCCAAGTAGCTGGGCTTACAGGCATACATCACCACACCTGGCTAATTTTTATATTGTTAGTAGAGACGGGGTTTTACCATGTTACCCAGGCTGATCTTGAACTCCTGACCTCAAGTGATTTGCCTGCCTTGGCTTCCCCAACTGCTAAGATTACAGGCATGAGGCATCACTCCTAGCCTGTTTCCTTATTTTTTTAATGTTAGATTTGTTGGCCACCTTCCTTAAAATTTCATTTCTAATGAAAGACAGTTTATGTATACTCATATACACAGCATATATAGTTGTGTGTATGTATTTTGAAAAACTTATATTGATTTTCTTTTACAGTTTCTAAGAACGTAAGTAGATAAATGAAGCTTAATTTGGAGAAAACTTTAACTTTCTCTGCCATTCCCAAGAGAAATCAAGCTCAGGATGCTTGCATTTATTTCCAGCCTTTGTAGGGCCAGAAAATTGTGCCTGAAAATTGGGTTAGCACATTTTCTGAATCTGACTGCTGTTAAGTTACTCTGTAGTTGGGTTGGATGCTATTTCCTGTCTCCTTTCCTTCAAGCAGAGAATATGCACTTCACATTTTTTAAGGAAACCATCCCTAGCTTGTATATTCATTTACATTCTACATCTTATGATTGCAAGGATACACATAAAGAGTAGGTCTTATTCAGAAAAGTCCTGGCAGCTGTCCCAGCCTTAAAGAGAACAAGCCTGTGCTCTTCCCTTTTACCTGATGGAGTATCACTATGGCCTTTCTTTGAGGAGTTGATTAGCAAACTTGACTCAGAGAGGCAGTGAGAATAGCACCTTGTGGTTAGGTGGTGCTGGCTGATTTTCTAGCTCTTGCACAGCATATGCCTCTTAAATATCGGGGAGTAAGCTGCTCTTGCATCATACCACCATGGTTGGATAGCCCAAGTTGCAATTTCAAGTATTGCTGGCCAGTTTCTGGTATGTAGTTATGGAAATATAGGAAAGCACAATTCTGTCTGACGAAGGAACATATCTGCTTGTGGAGTATTAAGTGTGAAATATGCCAGGTAGTATTTTCTATCTTTTGGAAGTTAAGAAAATTAAATACCTGAAAAGAAGTGTTCTTTTTTCTTAAAGCTCTTTCTACTAAACACAAATATTCTTAGAACCAAGAATTCCATAGGAACTATGAAACCTAACTGGTCAAGTATTTTCTGGCATAGTAACATGTAGTTTTATTGCCCAAAGGCCCTCCTGGGAAAAATTTATATAGCTAGCAATCCCTTTGATAATCATAACAATAGCCATTTGTTAAGAGTACCTCTTAGCTGGGCACGGTGGCTCATGTCTATAATCCCAGCACTTTGGGAGGCCAAGACTTGGGGGATTGCTTGACGCCAGGAATTTGAGATTAGCCTGGTCAACATAGAGACCCTGTCTCTACAAAAATTACAACAATTAGCTGGGCATGATGGCATGCACCTGTAGTCCCAGCTACTTGGGAGGCTGAGGTGGGAGGATTACTTGAGCCTAGGGAGTTGAGGCTGTAGTTAGCAATGATTGCATCACTGGCACTCCAGCCTAGGTGACAGAGTGAGACTCTGTCTCAAAAAATAAAAATAGAAAAAGTACCTCTTATATGCCAGTTCTTAAAAAATGTATTTTAAGGTAAATAAATGAAGACAAAGGTCATACAAGTTAGTAGCAGGGCCAGAGGGTTGAGTACAATTCTCCATGGTGTAAAACTCATTTTCTTTCCCTATGTTCTCTCTCAGTGAAAAATCATTTATAAAATATATGTTTTACTTTTCAGAGTATAGTTTCTCTTGAAAACAATTTATGTGAAGCGAAACCTACTTGTATTTTTCATGGTGAAATTAGACATAATATCCCTAAAAATGAAAACCCAAAAGACAAAATATTTCAGGAAGAAAATTAAGGTTGGAGTTCTTGGAATTATATATCACCAAGATCAATTTGCCTTGCTGAGGGTTTCAGTATACACCTGTCAGTTTACTTATTGCTTAGGAATTTTTCTTTGCCCCCTCCCCCCCTTTTTTTTTGGAGACAGTCTTGCTCTGTCACCCAGGCTAGAGTGCAGTGGCGCAATCTCGACTCACTGCAACTTCTGCCTCCTGGGTTCAAGCAATTCTCGTGCCTCAGCCTCTTGAGTAGCTGGGATTATAGGCGTGCGCCATCACACCTGGCTAATTTTTGTACTTTTAGTAGAGACGGGGTTTTGCCATGTTGGCCAGGCTGGTCTCAAACTCCTGGCTTCAAGTGGCCTGCCCACCTTGCCTCCCAAAGTGCTGGGATTACAGACATGAGCCACTGTGCCTGGCCTTTTTCTTGCCCCATTGGTCACTATTTTCCTCTTCACACTGCCATACTCTACCCCCAGAAAATTACGAGGATCTTATCGGTCCATGCCACCAGAAACTTTGCTCTTCCTCTAGATATTCATGACTTATATAGGAATGCAATATTACATTTAGTCAGTAGATGCCATCATCTAACATATGATATGTTTCAGAGTGAAACTTCTTTAATTCGTGGCTTTAGTTTATTTTAAATTAATCCATTTCTATTCTCTAGATTAAAAATTATGAATCTCTTGATTTGTTAATAATGAAAACTACTTGTGGTTTTTTTTGCTCAATAAATTACATTTGTAAAGTTGATGTGTTTTCTTTTGCCAGTTTTATTAATAGAAAAGTAATCATTGAGCTGTTTTTATGCATTTTGTTAGTATTTTGAGATAGGGTCTCACTCTGTCACCCAGGTTGGAGTACAGTGGTGCTATCATGGTTCACTGCAGCTTGACCTTCCAGGCCCAAGCAATCCTCCTACCTTAGCCTCCCGAGTAGCTGGGCACACTTGGCCAATTCTTTCTGTATTTTGTGTGGAGATGAGGTTTCACCATGTTGCCCAGGCTGGTCTTGAGCTCCTGAGCTCAAGCCATCTGCCTCCCTGTCCCCACAAAGTGCTAGTGTGTCCAGAATTGGTGGGTTCTTGGTCTTGCTGACTTCAAGAATGAAGCCACGGACCCTCGCGGTGAGTGTTACAGTTCTTAAAGATGGTGTGTCTGGAGTTCGTTCCTTCAGATATTCAGATGTGTCCAGAGTTTCTTCCTTCCGGTGGGTTCGTGGTCTCGCTGGCTTCAGGAGTGAAGCTGCAGACCTTCGCTGTGAGTGTTGCAGCTAATAAAGGCAGTGCAGACCCAAAGAGTGAGCAGCAGCAAGATTTATTGCAAAGAGTGAACGAACTAAGCTTCCACAGCGTGTAAGGGGAGCCCAGCGGCTTGTGGCTGCTGGCTCAGGTGGCCTGCTGTTAGTCCCTTATCTGGCCCCACCCACATTCTACTGATTGGCCCATTTTACAGAGAGCTGATTGGTCCATTTTACAGAGAGCTGATTGGTCCGTTTGACAGAGCGCTGATTGGTGCATTTACAATCCTTTAGCTAGACACAAAAGTTCTCCAAGACCCCTACCCTATTAGCTAGCCACAGAGTGCTGATAGGTGCATTTACAAACCTTTAGCTAGACACAGAGTGCTGATTGATGCATTTGCAAACCTTTAGCTAGACACTGAGTACTGATTGGTGCATTTATAATCCTCTAGCTAGACAGAAAAGTTCTCCAAGTCCCCACCCAACCCAGAAGCCCAGCCGGCTTCACCTCTCAATGGCACTCTCCAGGGAACTTTGTGGCACCTAGCCTGGGCACTCCGGCAACCCAGAGGGAGCTTGTCCCTCGATCAAGCCCAGCAGGTGCCGGCCAGCCGTGTGGAGTACGGGGCCCGCTGAGCCCGTGCCCACCCGGAACCGGCGCGGACCCACGAGCGCCGCGCGCAGCCCCGCGAGCGCCACGCGCAGCCCCGGCTCCCGCCCTTGCCTCTCCCTCTACAACCTCCCCGCCAGCAGGGAGAGCCGGCTCTGGCCTCAGCCAACCCCAGCGGCGGACTGACGGGCTCCTCCAGCACAGCCAGAACGGATGCTGAGGCCGAGGAGGTGCCCAGAGCGAATGAGGGCTGCTAGCACGTTGTCAACTCTCACTAGGACTACAAGCATGAGCCACCACACACCCGGCCTCTTTTATGCATTTCGTGTGCTGCCATTGAGGTAATGGTGCCACTGGTAAAAGCAACCCTTTGATGTAGATGAGATAGTAGGTCAGTTAAAGCCTTTGTCTCCGAAGGTATTTACAAGAAATTGAAATAACGTCTTTTATTTTTAAGGCCAAACAGTACTTCAAACATATTTTTTATGTGAAGTTGTAAACAGTTGAAAAGATTGTCTAGTATCCTCTAACTTTGGACTAAGGAACTCTGAGTCTGCAGTCTTTCACCCACTAAATACACATTGTTTTATCCAAAGATGCCAAGTCCTATCATCATCTTGAGATTTGTCCATGAGTCAGACTTTGGAAATACCAGCTAAGCCAGTGACACTGGATATAGCTTTGGGCAAAGGGAATAGTTTGTACCTTGGCCAGGTGGAGATTAAACAAAAACAGCAGTTACTATTCACTGAAGATGCTTCTACTTACTAATGGCTAGGGAGTCTAGGGGTATCTCTTTAAAATATCAGACTTGAGTTCATTGCTATTTCATATTTCTTTGTTAGCTGCCATTCCTTCAGTTCTTTATATTTTTATTTTTTAGGACCAAACGTTGTTGGGAGTCATTTTTCAGTCTCATAAGGAAGAAGGAAAAGTCTTTAAATTTTTGTTGTTGTTGTTACAGGTATGAGCCACCAAGCCCAGCCAGGTCTTATTCCTTTTTGCATCACAGGTGCTTATGACAGTATTAGGCTTAGTGGTGCCAAATATAAACTTGTCACATTAATGGACAAACTGAGGGTCAGGTGTTAGGAGAGGCAACTAATTCTGGGTAAGGATTTGCCTAACTGATTCTCTCCAGAATATTAGTTCCCTAAACTAATAACTCTCCTCTAAAATCTTGCTAACTACCTTGACTAAGTACAGATTGAAAGAAGAATATTAATGATGAATATGAAGACAGCTGTTCTGAGAGAGGATCTTGTATAAATTTACAAGATCAGTGGTAATTTGCTTTTTGGTAACCATGAGAACATTAAGCCATTTGTTTCTGAATTTATCCTGCTGGTGTTTTTGGTATGTGTATTTCATTCTTTCTGGTTAGGCTCTATATCTGTTTTTTCCTGATGCTATGTCAGTTTATAATAGTCCTTTATCACTCACTGTGGCATTGAGGAATATCTGTGATATCATTTTTGTTTTTCAGTGAGATGGGGGAGAGGGGCAATCCAAACATTTTCCACACAAAAATCATGATTCTCATGTAGTGAAGTTTTATACTTTGCTGTTTTTATGGCCTTCTTGCTGCTAATCTCCAGGTGGTGTTTTTGCCTTTTGGCTTCCCTCTTGTTTATGTTAAATATGTCAGTAATTGAATTCCAAAACCCTTGCAAACTTTGGCAGTCAATTTATAATCAATTTGTTTATTGTTTTTCTTCATTATGATTAACCAAGACTAGATTTTACTTTGCAGATTTACTTAAATTTGTGGCTGTTTAACAACTCTTCATTCTGCTCAGTTAGTCTTCATAACATTAGGCTAGAAGAGAGATGTCATTTTGAAGGAGAGATCTTTATGTTATGTCTGATAACCTAATCTACCTCCTGGTTTATCTCTTGCATTCGCTGTTTGTGTGTTCTGTGTTCTACCTTGATCCTTTTACTGATTTCTGTGCTGACCTCTGTTTTTTAAGCTACCAATTTAAACTGGAAGTTAGGCACAGAATTTAGAATGTGAAAATAGTTCTTTACTATATTTTGCTTTATAGTGCCTTTCCTCCAAAAAAGCTTCCTGCTTTTATAAGTAGCTTATTTGTCTTCCTGGCATCTTTGCAGAATAGATTAAAGGATTGGGATTAGTGTTTCTTTTTTCACATTTGTTTTCTGAAAGGGTGAACCAAACATTGTGGGCTAGCAGCCAGTGTCAAAGAAACGTGAAAAGTTACATTAATGGGATGCATTCCATTCCTTCTCCCTTCACCTACCAAAGAAACAGGTGAGAATGAGATTCTGATCATTTGTATGTAGAATCTTCAAGGAGCAAGCTCCTAACTTAAAAAAAAAAAAAAAAAAAAAGACCTCTTTTCTTCCTGAATAAACTATCAAAGAGCTTCTATCATCGTAGTTTTAATAATTTGATCTGTGTTACAGTTATTGGGGAACTAAGATTGTAATTGCCCGATGGGTTCTTCCCCGCCTGCTGCACAGACAAAAATCAATTCACTGAGACCATGGCATTGCAGTAGAGAAAGGGTTTAATTGACATGAGGCTGGCCATGTGGGAAAACCAGAGTAATCACTCAAGTCAGTATCCCCAAAGGCCTGCAGGTTAGGGTTTTTATGGACAGTTTGGTGGATGGGGGCTAGGGAATGGGTGCTGCTGATTGGTTAGGGATGAAATCATAGGGGTGTGGAAAAACTGTCCTTATGTGCTGAGTCTGTCTCTGGTGGAGCCACAGGACCAGTTGAGCCATGAATCACAGGTCTGGGTGGGGTAAATCTGAAAAACATCTTTAAAAAATTAATCTTAGACTGTATAGTAGTGATGTTATCTGTAGGAGCACTTGGGGAAGTTGTAAATCTTGTGATCTCTGGCCACATGGCTCCTGAGCAGTAAAGATTTATAGAAATACCTATATCTTAGCAGAGTTCAGGCCCCTCCCATAATCCTATTCTTGTGGCCTTTGATTAGTCTTACAAAGGCAGTTTTTGGTCCCTGAGCAAGGTGGGGGTTCGTTTTAGAGAGGGACTATTATCATGCTTACTTTCCTTCTTTTTTTTTTTTGTATTTTTAGTAGAGACAGGGTTTCACTATGTTGGCCAGGCTGGTCTCAAACTCCCGACCTCAAAGGATCTGCCTGCCTCAGCCTCCCAGAGTGCTGGCATTGCTGGCATGAGCCACCAAATCTGGCCTCCTATTATCATCTTTACTTTCAAGTTAATTTTTTTTTTTTTTTTTTTTTTTTTTGAGACAGAGTCTTGCTCTGTCTCCCAGGCTGGAGTGCAGTGGTGCCATCTCGGCCCACTGCAACCTCTGCCTCCCAGTTCAAGCAGTTCTCCTGCCTCAGCCTCCCAAGTAGCTGGGATTACCAGTGCCCACCACCATGCCTGGCTAATTTTTGTATTTTCAGTAGAGACGGGGTTTCACCATGTTGGCCAGGCTGGTCTCGAACTCCTCATCTCAGGTGATCCACCTGCCTTAGCCTCCCAAAGTGCTGGGATTCCAGGCGTGAGCCACTGCTCCTGGACTCGGGTTAAATTATAAATTCCTCCCAATGTTAGCTTGGCCTATGTCCAGGAATGACCAAGGACAGCTTGGAGGTCAGAAGCAAGACGGAGTCAACTATGTCCGATTTCCCTTACTGTCATAATTTTACAAAGGTGGTTTCAAGATTATTAGTATAGTTTTTACAGATAAAGAAATCGAGTCCTGGTTAAGTCATATAACTTTATTCTAACTATCCTTCAGCAAGTGCTAAAAATAGTTCTATGCTATAAATGTACAGAAAAGTAAAGAACTTGGTCTGGCTATGGATAAGACAGGTGCTTATATGTGCAGTTCTGACCAATAAAATTTGTGATAGTGTGGACAAAAGTGCTAAGTAACTAAAAGTCAAGGTAAATGTGACTAGTCAAACAAAAGAGTTCATGAAATCGTGACTTGAGATGGGTAGAATTTATCCAGAGCCCTATGACTTGTAAGAGAATTGGGATTTGTGTACATCATGGTGTTCATTATATACTACTATTTTCTGCCTGAAAATTAAAATTAGAGTAGAATGTATGATGAAGCATTCATTGAAGAAGTTAAAGAGAAGACCTTATGAATCCTTATGCCTACTATATTGTCTTCATCCTCTGAACACAGTTTATTTTCCTTCAATGAATTTTGACAAGATGATTCAGAGAATTTAGCAGATGGCAGTTTTGAGGAAAGAACAGATGGTTTCTTTTTTCTCTCTCCAATTTATGATTTATAAAGCAGTCACATTATTCAGTTGTTTAACTCTCTGCAATAGCTACAGCATTGGAGTAGGTGAACTAATACATAATTTACAAAGAAGACTAAGCAAATGAAGTTCTTGTGAAGCAAATAAAATGTTTGGTTTCTCTCCGGTATCTTTGGATGCAAAGTAGTGGTGGTTATTCCTACCACCACCCCAAACTGCAGAAACGAGCCAGAAACATTTATTCAGTTTTGCTGGATACCAAAAAGTATTCAGGAGAGTTATGCAGTCCCTACTCCCAAGTCCCTTACAATCTGGTTGGGAAGACAGAAACGAAGAACATACCTTAAGTCTGCATATTGCTAGTACTTTACAATTTATGAGCACTTTTCTCATACACAGTCATGTGTCCCATAATGATCTTTTAGTCAATGACAGACTGCATATATGATGCTGGTTCCGTAAGACTGTAATGGAGTTGAAAATTTCTTACTGCCTAGTGACATTGTAGCTGTCATAATGTCATAGTACAATTACTTTATTTAGTGTAGTCTAAGTGTAGAATATTTGTAAATTCTACAGTAGTATACAGTAATGTCCTAGGCCTTCACGTTCACAGACCACTGACAGACTCACCTGAGCATCCTCCGGTCCTGCAAGCTCCATTTATGGTAACTGCCCTTTCTTTTCTTTCTTTCTTTTTTTTTTTGAGACGGAGTCTCGTTATGTATCTTTTTCTAGGCTGGAATACAATGGTGAGGTCTTGGCTCACTGCAACCTCCGCCTCCTGGGTTCAAACGATTCTGCTGCCTCAGCCTCCTGAGTAGCTGGGACTACAGGCGCATGCCACCACACCGGGCTAATTTTTGTATTTTTAGGAGAGATGGGATTTCACTGTGTTAGCCAGGCTGGTCTCGAACTCCTGACCTTGTGATCCATTTGCCTCGGCCTCCCAAAGTGCTGGGATTACAGGCATGAGCCACTTCGCCTGGCCGGTAAATGCCCTTTTACCATTTCAAAATCTTTTTATACTGTATTTTTACAGTGTATATTTTTTGTATTTTTATACTGTATTATACCTTTTCTATGTTTAGATACATAAAATACTTACAATTGTGCTATAGTTGCCCAAAGTATTCAGTACAGTAACATGCTGCACAGGTTTATACCCTAGGAGCAATAGGCCATACCATATAGCTTGGGTGTGTAGTAGGCTATACCATCTAGGTTTGTGTAAATACACTCTATGATGTTAACACAACAACAAAATTGCCTAACAAATGATTTCTCAGAATGTGTACCTGCAAGTGACACATGACTGTGTTCTGTTTCAAGAGAGTCTTGGAGTCACCATCCAAGCCGCCCAGTTGACAGACTAGAAGCCACATGATTTTTAAGTTGATGTGAATGAGGAACTAAATTTCTTTTTTTTTTTTTTTGAGACCGAGTCTCGCTCTGTCACCCAGGCTGGAGTGCAGTGGCGCGATCTCGGCTCACTGCAACCTCCGCCTCCTGGGTTCACGCCATTCTCCTGCCTCAGCCTCCTGAGTAACTGGGACTATAGGTGCTGCCACCACACTCGGCTAATTTTTTTTTGTAGTTTTTAGTAGTGACAGGGTTTCAGCGTGTTAGCCAGGATGGTCTCGATCTCCTGACCTCATGATCCGCCCACCTCACCCTTCCAAAGTGCTAGGATTACAAGCATGAGCCACCGCGTTGGTCAGGAACTAAATTTCAGTACTTGAATTGCTAAATGTTATGCTATGGACTATGGACAGTAAAATATTAATGGTCATGCAAGAATGAGAGAGACTATTGTTCATTGACAGATTTTAGGGGGTTTACAAACTCCCTGAAATTATATGGTAAAGTTTATACGTAAGTGTGTGTTTCTAGAATGTTCATAGTTTTTAGCAGATTTTTTTCTCTCTCTTTTTTTTAATTGATGTATAATTGGCATTCATATCATCAGATTTTGAAAGTAAGTCCCTGGCCTTAGAAAAAAGGTTTCAAAACTACTTGTCTTGAGTATTTGGAAAACATTTCTTAGAGCATGAGGCGTTGGGATGAGTTCTGAAAAATAAGCCAAGCAAAGAGAGAGCAACCTGGACATACAGGTAACAGCACCTCTACTTTTCATAAAGTGTCCCTTCTTCCCTTTACTGTGCCTCCTGTTACAAGAGTCCTAATTGATTTGGATATAGTGGTTACTGGTCACATCATAGTCTTAATAATTTTTAGATGTTATTGAACTAGTAGAGTATTTTTCTAGTTAAAATGAGTGAAGGAAATACATTTAAGAAATCACATTACATGCAATAGAAATGCAAGTTTAACCAGAAAATTGAATAATAATTAATTACCCAATACTAAGGATATAGTATCTACATATTTTAACCCAGAAGCTTATCATGGACCAGAAATTTCTGAGAATATAATTACCAGGAAAAAAAAAAAAAAAAAAAGACCTAGCCCTTGCTCTGCTGGAGCTTTCAAAAGGAATCCCACAAATGTGTGTATAATTTTAAAAACTCAGCTATACTCTTAGATGTCTCTTTTTGGGAAAATCCCAAATAAGATTATTGACATATATTGGCAGGCCCCCTTTCAGATAGTTGTTCTTTTATTAGATGAGTGGATTATCCTGGGGGTTTGGGGGGTGGGATTGTCCCCTAGGGGACATTTGGCAGTCTCTGGAGACATCTTTGATTGTTTCAGCTCGGGGCATGCTACTGATATCTAGTGGATAGAGGACAGGGATGCTGCTAAACCTCCCATAATGCACAGGACAGCCCCACAACAAAGAATTTTCTAGCTCCAAATGTCAGTCTTACAACGGTTGACAAACTCTGCCCTAGGTGGACGTTTCAAAGTAACTGAAAAGTTAATATTGCTGAACAGGCCTTTATAAGGTAGAGGCAGCACTTACTCAGGTATTCCAGTATTGCAATATCATACCATCTTATGGTTCTAGTGTTTCCTCATTAGTAGGTTTCAGACTTTATTAAAAGTTCCTCTCGTATACTGAATTTATATTCTGCTTTTGGTCCATTTCAATGGAGTGATTAATGTAGTAGGGGATAATGGCTAAGATTTGAAGTTGGAACTCTGCTTTTAAAAGAAAAAATGCCCTAAATTTAGTGGTGTAATTAATATATTGTTATTATTATCTGTTGTCAGTTTTACTGAAATTGGATGAATATATCTAACAGATAAATCAAAAAAACATGATCAGTTTGGACTGACATATAAGAAGGACTTAGAAAGTAATCAAGAAAGGTATTTCTGGATGAATCTCTATAACAGCGCTTCACTGGCTTTAACATGCAGATGAAACACCTGGGAATCTTATTAAAATATAAGCTACTGATTCTGTACGTCTGAGGGGAGGTCTGAGAGTATGCCTTTTTATGAAGCTTCTGGGTGGCAAGTCCAGATGAAGCATTAGATCATTGCAAAAATAAGTATGCTTTAAGTATCACTTTAACCAAAAAGAAGACAGTAATTTTTAAGACTTACTGGCTTTTTATTTATTTGTAATTTCATTTTTTAATTATAAAAGTGACAAAACTAATGTTGGAGAAAATTTGAAAAACAGAATAGAAATCTCTAGTACTAATAATGTCTGCCATCTCAATGAAGTTGCTAGTATGTTGTATATCTTTCAGTTATTTTATCCTAAGCGCCAATTAAAAATGTTCTTAAAACACTGTATGCATTAGACAGCCTTTTATTTGCTTTTGTTAGGGAAAAAGGGAAGAAAAACATTCTCCTATATAGTTTTCTCACTTGTCTTCTCTGCTACTATGTTTTGTTATTCAGCCTTGAATAATTCATTTCAGGAAAGAATTTTTTACTCCTTTAGGAAGAGGCTTGCTGAGAGAGATCAAGGATCACATGCCTTGCTGTAGAAACTTCATTTTGTAAGCTGACTTATGTCATGTGGTAGTTAAAAATATATTTCTCATCATTGGGAAAAAAATGAGAAAAGTCTGTCCCTTTAAATTTGATTTTGTTTCCCCTTGAAGATGCATGACTGATGTTCTGAAACTTGACCTGGTCGAAGAACATGAACTTTTTTTTTCTTAAATAAATACCTTTTCAGAAGAAGATCAGGACTTGTGAATCAAAAACAAAAACAGAAACAAACAGAACCCCTTTTCTTCCTTAAAATTGGCAGCTTTTTGACAAATATGTGGTTAAAGTACAAGTTTACCTTAATATGTGCAGGTACTTAAAATCTGTAGGTGAAATTGTTATTACAAATCTTATCTTCCATTTACTTATATTATTAATTCAGAAATGCCTTCTAATGAGAAGACTATAAAGAAGTTTACAGATTGTTAGAGAAAATTACCCTTTGCTCTATGCTTTTAGTGCAGCTTATTTATGTATATTTTATTTAATTATATTTTATTTATTTACCTGCTCACCTTAGATAGGCTCAGTATATCTCATGATAGGCTTCTAGACTGACAAGAAATTAACTTACACTCTGGAGGGGTTACTATTATTATTTTAAAACTCCATGTAACTTATAAGCCGTCTGAGATCTCTGAGGGTTCAGTAAACCATACATACTTCTTTAATCTCAATTCATAATTTGTAGAAAGCATCGTGTTTAAAGAAAAATTGTAGAGTCATTTTATAAAGTTGTAAGAAATGTTATTGCTGTTCTGAAAACTAATATTTTTTCATATATGCATCTTAATTGTCAATCTAAAAGGTCAGTGACTGATGACAAACTTTCTTCTCATCTTTGGTCTTTGTCTTCTGATACTACTCTTTCAAGCTTCTTGATAGTTTCTTTAATTTGACAAAATTCTGAGGTAGATTACATAATGTATCCCATTGGTTAGTTAGCCCTGTTGCACTGTTGAGTGATTATTTTCCGGATTTTCTTAGGTCTGACTTTTTCAGGAATGAATTTTTAGGTTTCCTATAGTTATATCATAATTGGTTCCATTGGGACCTCCTGGAATTGATTGAAAGCAACACTGTAAATAGTCCAAAGGTTTTAAAAGCTGTATGTTCAGTAAAGCATGTTAATGGTTTAGTAAGCTCATGTATTCTGTCCAGTTACCAATGTGATTAGGCTTTATAGCAACTATTAGCATTCGGTGACTATGCCAAGGACTTAGCTCATTTACTAAGCTGAGTTCACTCTTTATACAAACTGCTCTTCAGACATGCCACATTATATTGAAAGAATAGTAATAAAAAGTTCCTCATCTCCTTTCTCAGAGAATTATCATCCACTCTTTGTCTTCTTCAATGAGATGACTCTACAGCTCACTCAAAAGGAATCTCTTAACCATCCTGTTTCTCCTTACCTATTGTATCAGTTGGGATTAAGTTCAGCTGCAAATAATAGAGAGCCAAATTAACACAGGCTTTAAAAAGATAGAAATTGGCCCAGCATGGTGGCTCATGCCTGTAATCCCAGCACTTTGGGAAGCCGACGCTGGTGGATCGCTTGACCCCAGGAGTTCGAGACCAGCCTTGGCAACATGGTGAAACCCTGTCTCTACCAAAAATACAAAAATTAGCCAGTCTTATAACCTGGTATTTAAATAAATAAATAAATAGATTAAAATTAAAAGAAAAATATAGAAGTTTATTTCTCTTTTATGTAAAAGTCCAGAGATAGGCTCTGTTCTACATACCTTCAGGGTCCTAGACTTTTCCATCAGATTATTCCATTGTTCCTTGGGTATGATCCTTGTCCTTGTAGCCCAAGACACCATTATATCCACATCACACGTCAGGTAATAGGATGCAGGAAGGGTCAGAGAAGAAAGGGTAAAGGTACATATCGCCTGACATGAGCTATTTGTTAACATATTCACATAATCTCTCTTCTCTTTTTGAATTTCCATATACCACTACATAATTTATTTTTTCACTAATCACTGCAGTTTTTTTTATCATTTGGGCCAAAGGGACAGCTAACTAGTGGTCATGTTTATGGAAAATTCTTCCAGTCTTCAGAGTCCTAAGTATAAAACCCATGCTGGTCAAAAAATATCATTCTTGGCCCTGGGATACTATCCATAGAAACAGAACTTGGAACTTTAAGAAATTGGAGTCTCTGGAAAATAAATGAAGACCAAGACCAGCTAATAGGAAATAATTTGCTCATATATTTTTGGAGTTACTCATCTTATTTATTTGTGGGGTTTTTTTAGTGTCAAATTTTTATTAATAGGGTTTTGTGCAATGGAAAAAAAAAATAGGGCAATACTTCCACCTTGCTTTCTTAGTGGATAGAAGAAACAGTATTACTTCTCAACGTTGACTGATCTACATATGTTTTTGAGGCTAATGAGCTGAGGTCTAAGGTTAGAACTGTAAGAAAAAAGAATGAAGAGAGCCAGTTCCTTCTTCTGAGGTGTTCAGATGAGCTCAAAATTAGGGCTGACTTACCTCAGCATTGAGATTTTAGGGATGACTGGAATGATTGAATTGATGATAATCATCCAGCAGAACATCTGGAAACACATTTGGCCAAATTCTAAGGATCAGTGGCCATAGAATACCACATTGATGTCACACCAGTTACCCCAGAGAAGAAGGGTTTTTGTGCATGATGTATTACAGTTGGTATAGGTACATGGAGTATTTACATATGGCTGAATGTTTCATTTTGTTTTTGTCAATTTAAAATGAGGCCTGGAAACAACCCCAAAAATAGACAAATGGAACTTAAAGTTTCTGCACAGCGAAAGAAATAACCCACAGAGTTAAGAGACAACCTGTTGAATGGAAGAAAATATTTGCAAACTATTCATCCAATAGGGGTCTAACATCAAAAATACACAAAGAACTTAAACAGCTCAACAACAAGATCCAAATAATCCTACTAAAAAGTAGGCAAAGGACATGAATAGACATTTTTCAAAAGAAGACATATAAATGGCCAACAGGTATATGAAAAAAATGCTAAACATTACTAATTATCAGAGAAATGCAAATCGAAACCACAATGAGATATCATCTTACCCCAGTCAGAGTGCCTATTACTACAAAGACAAAAAATAGCAGATGTTGGCAAGGGACTACTTGAGCACTGTTGGTAAGAATGTAAATTAGCACATCCTTGGAGATAATGCCAAGATAGTATGGAGTTATCTCAAAGAACTAAAAATGGAACTACCATTTGACCCAGCAGTGCCACTACTGGGTATCTAACCCCCAGAAAAGAAGTCAGCATATAAAAAAAGTACCTGTACTCGTATGTTTGTCACAGCACCATTCATAATAGCAAGGATATGGAATCAATCTAAGTGTGCACCAATAGATAAATGGATAAAGAAAATGTAGTACATATATACAATTGGATACTATTTAAGCCAGAAAGAAGAATGAAATCATGTCAGGGACAGCTGACTAATGGTCATTTGCAGTAAGAACTGGAGGTCATTAAGTGAAACAAGCCAGGCACAGAAAGACAAGCAGCACATGTTCTCACTCATAAATAGGTGCTGAAAAAAATGTGTTCAGGTGAATGTACAGAGGTGGATAGATAATGGAGACCTGGAAGGGAAAGGAAGTGGCAGTGGAGCAGGGGAGGATGATCTGAAATTGGTTAATGGGTACAATTTACCTTATTTGGGTGATGGATACCCTAAAAGCCGTGACTTGACCACTATGCAATCTATGTATGTAACAAAATTGCACATGTACTCCATAAATTGGTACAAATAAAAAGGAAAAAAAAATAGCTCATAGGAGCACAAACCCTATTGTGAACTGTGCATGCAAGGGATCTAGATTGCACACTCCTTAGGAGAACCTAATGCCTGATGATCTGAGGTGGAGCTGAGATGGTGATGCTACTAGCACTGGGGAGCGGCTACAAATACAGATTAACATTGGCAGAGAAGTTTGCACAGAGACCGTAATCAGTTGCTTGCAGACTCATATCAAAACCCTATCAGTGAGTGGCAAGTGACAATTAAGCTGCATCTGGTGCCTGGCTTTATAGTGGCAAGTGAGCTGCATCTGGTGGCAAGCTTTAAGTCGGGCTTTATTTTAGTCTGCGCATGGCCTGCCTGCTGTTTACCACTTCCATCTGGGCCTCTTTTCCTGCACTGTGCACTTGTCTCACTGACAAATTTGTTAGCCCACAAGCTAACCCTAGCCAAAATAAGTAAAAAGCAAGAGTTTATTTGAAAAGGGGGAAAGACCCAGTGATGAGACAGCAGAAGACTCTAAGACTGCCAGCAAAAAAGAAAGCAGCATTGAAAAGAAAATACCGAGAGTTCTACTTACATTACAGGCTCATTGCAACAGGTGATTCACATTCTCCAAGCCCACTTTGTATATGTGGCAACCGGCTATCCATTGAAGCCATGAAACCTTCAAAACTGCTTTGCCACATGGAGACCAAGCACCCTGCATTAAAAGACAAGCCTTTGGAGTTTTTCAAAAGAAAAAAATGTGAACACAAAGAACAGAAGCAATTATTGAAGGCCACCACTTCAAATGTGTCTGCATTGAGAGCATCATTCTTAGTAGCTAACCGCATTGCTAAAGCTAAGAAGCCCTTTACTATTGGTAAAGAGTTGATCTAAGGACATTTGTTTTGAACCTTCAGGAGAGGACACAGTTCAGAAGGTGGCACGTGTTCCTCTCAGCTAGCACCATAAGTAGTTGAATTGACTAAATAGAGGATATTGAGGCACAATTGATAGAGAGCATTAATGAGTCACTGTGGCATGCAATCCAGGTTGATGAGTCTACTGGTGTTGACAAGGCAACAATGCTTGTTTTTGTGCACTATATTTTTCAGGAGGATGTGCATGAGGATATGTTATGTGCACTTTTGTTGCCAACCAACACCATAGCTGCAGAACTATTCAAGTCTTTGAATGATTACATATCAGGAAAACGGAATTGGTCATTTTGTGTCAGTATATGCACAGACAGAGTGGCTGCCATGACTGGACAGCTTTCTGGTTTCACTACTTGGGTCAAAGAGTTTGCTTCTGAATGTGAGTCTATGTACTGTGTCATCCATAGAGAAAGGCTAGCTAGCTGAAAAATGTCACCTGAACTTAACATTTTGCAGGATGTGATTAAAATTAGCATCCACATTTAAGTACATGCTTTTACATGGTCACACAGCTCTGTGAGGAGATAGATGCAGAGCACACACATCTCTTATGCACGGAAGTGAAGTGGCTTTCTAAAGGTCCATCACTGGCCAGAGTTTTTATGAGAGCCACTCCAGAGATTTCTTTTAGAAAAGCAGTCACCGCTGGCAGCACATTTCAGTGACACAGAATGGGTGGCAAAACTTGCTTGTGTGACATATTCAACCTGCTCAGTGAACTCAATCTGTCACTTCAGAGGAGAATGACGACTGTGTTTAAGTCGGCAGATAAAGTGGCTGCATTCAAAGCCAAACTGGAATTATGGGGGCGATGAGTGAACATTAGGATTTCTGACATGTTTCAAACATTTGCAGAGATTTTGAGAGAGATTGAGCCAAGGCCTTCTTTCTCCCAGCTGGTGCATGATCACCAATCTCAGCTTTCAAAAGAGTTTGAGCATTACTTCCCAACCACAAAAGACCCATGAGTTGGGAAGGAATGGATCCACCACGCATTTGTGAATAAGCCAGTGGAATCGACTTTGTCCGTGCTAGAAGAGGATTAACTGCTTGACATCGCAAATGATGGAGGCCTTGAAAGTATGTTTGAGACAACTTCAAATCTCCATACATTCTGGGTTAAAGTCAAGGTGGAATATTCTGAGATTGCCACAAATGCACTCAAAAGCCTGCTTGCGTTTCCAACATTCTTTGTGAAGCAGCGTTTTCTGCAGTGACAGCAACCAAAGCGAGATTGTTACAGAGTAGACTGGACATAAGCAACACACTTCGAGTATCACTGTCTCCCACCACCCCCAATCCTGCAACTAAATGGGACCATCTAGTTGCAGGAAAACAAGTTTAGGGCTCCCACTGATTCTGCATTATGGTGAGTTGTGTAATTATTTCATTATATATTACAGTGTGATAATAATAGAAATAAAGTACACAATAAATGTAATGCACTTGAATCATCCTGAAACCAGTCCCTGGTGCCAAAAAGGTTGGGGACCACTGACCTGGATTATGTATATAATCTCATAGCCAAAAACGATAATGTAATATCCATATATATGTGCATATATATATGTGTGTGTGTGTGATGTTATAATGTTAAACTACCTTGCATTCCTGGGATAAACCCTATTAGCTCAAGATTTATAATCTTTTTGATATATTAATGGATTTGATTTGCTAATGTTCTGTTAAGATTGTGTGTTTATGAAGAATTTTGTTTAAAGCTTTTATGAGTACTGCTTTAAAATTTAGCACAAAAATTTTCATGTGTTGCATTTCATCATTCAGTTCAAAATATTTTATTTATTTTTATTTATATTTAAGTTTTTTTGAGATAGAGTCTTACTCTGTTGCCCAGGCTAGAGTGCAGTGGCCTCAACTCCTGGGTTTGCGGTATCCTTCTGCTTCAGCCTCCCGAGTAGCTGGGATTACAGGCATGCACCACCATACCTGGCTAATTTTTTATTTTTCTGTAGAGGCACATTCTCCCTATGTTGCCCAGACTGGTCTCAAACTCCTAGGCTCAAGCGATCCTCCCACCTTGGCCTCCCAAAGTGCTGGGATTACAGGTTTGAGCCACCACACTCAGTCCAAAATATTTTTTAATTAACTTCGTGGTTTCTTCTTGATCCATGGTTTATTTTGTTTTTATTTTTATTTTTTTTCCAAACCCTGCATGTGGCATTTGAGCATGGTTTATTTTAAAATATTATGTTAAATTTCCAAATACTTGGGGCTCTTCTAGGTATCTTACTGATGCTTTCTGATTTAATTTCATTATGCTCAGAGAACATTATATAAGTTTACAATAAATCTTTTGAGATTTATTGAGACTTACCTTCTGATTTAGCATTTGATCTGAATTGGTGATTAGACCATGCACACTTGAAAGGAATATATTTCGTGAAGTTGTTAGTGTAGAATTTATAAATGTCAATTAGATTAAGTTGGTTAATAGTGCTGTTCACATGATCTATGTCCATACTGATTCTTTTTTCATTTATTTATTATTTCAGTTACTATGAGAAGGATGTTAGTTCACAATCATAGAGATTTTTAAAAAATCTGTTTCTCCCTTTAATTCTGTCAAATTTTCTTTGTTTTGTTTTGTTTTGAGACAAGGGTCTCACTGTGTTGCCTAGGCTAGTCTCAAACTCCTGCACTCACACAGTCCTTTCACTTCAGCCTTCAAATTTTCTTCTTAAGACCAGGAATGGTGGCTTATACCTGTAATCCCAGCACTGGGAGGCTGAGGTGGGAGGATTGCTTGAGCCCAGGAGTTTGAGACCAGCCTGGGCAACATAGCCAGGCATGATGGTGCACTCCTGTGGTCCCAGCTACTTGAGATGCTGAGGTAGGAGGATTGCTTGGGCCTGGGAGGTCAAGGCTGCAGTGAGCCATTATCATGACACTACACTCAGCCTAGGTGAGAGGGCAAAACCCTGTCTCAAAAAAAGGGGGGGGTTATTAAATAACAACACATTTTCTTTCTTTCTGTTTTTTTTGAGACGGAGTTTTGCTCTTTTTGTCCAGGCTGGAGTGCAATGGCGCAATCTCAGTTCACCTCAACCTCTGCCTCCCGTGTTCAAGCGATTCTCCTGCCTCAGCCTCCGGAGTAGCTGGGATTACAGGCATGTGCCACCATGCCAGCTAATTTTGTATTTTTAGTAGAGATGGGGTTTCTCCATGTTAGTCAGGCTGGTCTCGAACTCCTGACTTCGTGATCCACCCACCTTGGCCTCCCAAAGTGTTGGGATTGCAGGCGTGAGCCACTGCACCTGGCCACAAATTTTCTTAAGGTTGAAGCTTTATATCAGACATATATGCATTTCTGATTGTATTTTTCTGATAAGTTATCTGTTTTATTATTTTTTTTTTGGAGACAAGGTCTTGCTTTGTCACCTAACAGGAGTGCAGTAGTGTGATCACGGCTCACTGCAGCCTCTACCTCCTGGGCTAAGATGAACCTCCCACCTCAGCCTCACTAGTAGCTGGGACCACAAGTGCAAGCCATGACACCTGGCTAATTAAAAAAAATTTTTTTTTGTTTTTTTGTCTCACTACGTTGCCCAGGCTGGTCTCCAACTCCTGGACTCAAGCGATCCTCCCGCCTTGGCCTCCCAATGTGCTGGGTTTACAGGCATGGGCCACTATGCCTGTCCTGTTTTATCATTATGAAATGTCAGTCTTTATTTCTGGTAATACTCTATCTTGGAGTCTATAAATGAAAATAATATAGCCTCTCCCCATTTTTTTTCCCCCTTAAACATTACGCCATAAGAAGCTTTTCAAAAGGAGCTAAGTTGCCTGGCTGGAGTGCAGTGGCTATTCACAGGTGTAATTATAACCCACTACAGCCTTGAATTCCTGGGCTCAAGAGAGCTTCCTGCCTCAGCCACCCCAGCAGCTAGGACTATAGACACAAGCTAGCCTTTTTATACTTACTGTTTTCATCAAATGTCTTTTTCCAACCAGTTTCCAACCTGTCTTTGTATCTGAAGTGCATCTATTGTAGATAGTTCAGTGTTGCTTTTAAAGTGCTTACTCCATTTATGTTTAGTATGTTGACATGGTTGGATTTAGATCTACTATTTTGCTTTCTGTTTTTATTCCTGTTTATCCTTTTTTACGTCTTACAGCTTAATGAATTTTGGGGGGGAATTCCATTTTAATTTATCTCTTGGGTTTTTAGCTACATCTTTCTTTAGGATTGCACTAGAGATTACAATATACATTCTTAATGTCTCACCCTTTTGCCTGGGGCGGTGGCTCATGCCTGTAATCCCAGCACTTTGGGAGGCTGAGGTGGGTGGATTGCCTGAGCTCAGGAGTTCCAGACCAGCTTAGGCAACATGGTGAAACCCTGTTTCTATGAAAAATACAGAAACATTAGCTGGTTGTGGTGGCACACACCTGTAGTCCCAGCTACTTGGGTGGCTGAGGTGGGAGGATCCCTTCAGCCTGGGAGGTTGAGGCTGTGGTGAGCTGAGATCATACCACTGCATTCTAGCCTGGGTGACAGAGTGAGACCCTGTCTCCAAAAATAAATAAATAAATGAAACAATACCATTTAATTTAAATTTCAGGAATTATACAACCACAGAATTCTGTTTATGACTCTTCTTTTATGCAGTAGTTGTCATGGTTTTTTCTTAATGTGATAACCTGTATTTCAATATATAACTTTTGCTTTAAGTAGTCATATGTATTTCCAGTAGATGAGGAAAGAATAAAACATAGTCTTATATATTTAACCATATTTATTAGTTCCACTGATCGTCATTTCTTTCTGAAGATCTGTTCTGCCATCTAGTTTTGTTTCCCATTAGGTTGAATAATTTCCTTTAGCATTTCTTGTTGTGCAGGTATGTTGGGCAGGGAGTTGGCTTAGTTTTCACTTACCTGAAAATCTTGTTATTTCTTCTTTATTCTTGATGGATATTTTTGATGAATATGGAGTTTCAGCCAAACAACAGTTTTGTTGTTTGTCTTCAGCAAAAGACAGTTTTTGCTCTTCCCCTTCTTTTTCTTATGAGAGTCCAATTATGCAGATGTTAATTTTTTTAATACTGCATCCCATATGTTTCTCAGGCTCTGTTTTTTCCCCCCATCTTTTTTTCTCTCTTTTTAAACTGGATAATTTCTTTCCATTTATCTTTTAGTTCACTGATCCTTCCGTCATTTCCAATCTGCTGTTTTGACCTTTTAGGGAATTTTTTCTTTTTTACCTCAGATATATTTTTTAGTTTTAGAATATCAATTTGGTTAGTTTATAGTTTATTTCTCTTTTGAGATTTCCTACCTGTGTGTTAATTTTCAAACATCTTTTTTATCTACATCCTTAATCATAGTTATCACTGTAGCTTTCTCTGCTAATTCCGACACCTAGGTAATTTCAAGTTTTGTCTCCAACTGTTTCTTTTGAGTGTGTCATATTTTCCTGTTTATTCATATAGCTGATAATTTTGTATTGTACACTGGACATTGGGAATGCTGCATTATAGATATATGGATTCTGTTATGATTGTCTGAGAAATGTTGATTTTTTTGTGTTCACAGGCAGTTAACTTGACTGAGTCTAACACCAACCCCTCTCTTGCCTTCAGTGGGTACCTGCTGAAACTTCTGTTCACATATTTTAGCTTTATCTGGGCTTCTTAGAATCTGTCCTGTACATTCAGAGTTTACTTGTCAGCCAGAAATCTCAGTAGAGTTTATATGCAGAGTGTGGGTTTATGTGTGGCTGTCTTTCTTTTCTTTTCTTTTTGAGACAGAATGTAGCTCTGTTGCCCAGGCTGGAGTGCAGTGGCACGATCTCAGCTCACTGCAAGCTCTGCCTCCTGGGTTCATGCCATTCTCCTGCCTCAGCCTCCCGAATAGCCGGGACTACAGGCGCCAGCCACCATGCCCGGCTAATTTTTTGTATTTTCAGTAGAGACGGGGTTTCACTTTGTTAGCCAGGATAGAATGGTCTCGATCTCCTGACCTCGTGATCCGCCTGCTTCAGCCTCCCAAATATTGTGTCTTTTTAAAGTATCTACAGTAACCTTGTATCAACTTAGTTTGTCAATCTATTAATACTAAATTTAGCTCCTTTAAAGCAATTGGAACTATGTGCTACATAAATGTCAGTTTCACCCAAGGGAAGAAGTGAAATTAGTGAATAGACAGTTACAGCAAAAAACAAAAACAGAAACAAAAAACCATAAAAATTAAATAGCTGGCTCTAGTGAAATGAGCAAGGACTTTGGAGTTAAACTGACCTGGATTTGAATCCTGATCCTACTGTTTGTAGCTGTATGATCTGGACAAATGACATTAACTCTTTCTAATCTTGATTTTCTCATCTGTAAGACGCCAATGGTAACTCCTAAGGATATTGAGGTGGTTGTTTTTGTTTTTGTTTTTTTTTGTTTGTTTGTTTTTGAGGTGGAGTTTCGCTCTTGTTGCCCAGGCTGGAGTGCAGTGGCATGATCTCAGCTCACTGCAACCTCCCACTCCCAGGTTCAAGCGATTCTCCTGCCTCAGCCTCCCGAGTAGCTGGGATTACAGGTGCACACCACCATGCCTAGCTAATTTTTTGTATTTTTAATAGAGACAGGGTTTCACCATGTTGGCTAGGCTGGTCTCCAACTCCTTTCCTCAGGTGATCCGCTCAGCTGGGCCTCCCAAAGTGCTGGGATTACAGGTGTGAGCCACCATGCCCGGCCTAGATACTGAGGATTTTTTTAAGTGCACATACAGTTCCTGACCAGTGGTTTGTGCCTAATAAATAACTTATTACAAATTGTTACTCGGTAAAAACCCTGAGACGAGTGAAAAAATAAAGCTAATTAATCCACTACTTGCTAGTAAGAAAAAAAAAAAATCTCTGTTCATTTATGTCTTAAGATTTATCTTAAGATTTATCAGTATCTCCATATAGCTTTGCATAGTGTTACTATTATAGGAGGTGCTTTTTATAAAATGTCAGATGTTAGGCCAGACACAGTGGCTCACATCTGTAATCTTAGCACTTTCGGAGGCCAAGGCAGGAGGACTGCTTGAGCCCAGGAGTTCGTCACCAGCCTGGGCAACATAGGGAGACCCTGTCTCTACCAAAAAAAAAAACCTAAATATTAGTAGGCTGGCCAGGCATGGTGGCTCATGCCTGTAATCCCAGCACTTTGGGAGGCTGAGGCAGGTGGATAATGAGGTCAGGAGATCAAGACCAGCCTGGCTAACATGGTGAAACCCCATCTCTACTAAAAATACAAAAATTAGCTGGGTGTGGTGGCAGGCACCTGTAATCCCAGCTACTCACGAGGCTGAGGCAGGAGAATCGCTTGAACCCAGGAGGCGGAGATTGCGGTGAGCCGAGATCATACCACTGCAGTCCGGCCTGGTGACACAGCAGGACTCCGTCTCAAAAATAAAAAGAAAAGAAAAGAAAAGAAAATATTAGCAGGTTGTGGTGGTGCACGCTTGTAGTCTCAGCTACTAGGGAGCCTGAGGTGGATCATTTGAGCCCAGGAAGTTGAGGCTTCAGTGAGCTGTGATCTCGCTACTGCACTCCAGCCTTGGTGACAGAATGAGACGCTGTTTTAGATGCTGAGGTCTTTATTAGTGCAGGAAGGCCAAAAAAAAAAAAAGTTAGATGCAACTTATATTAGTATTTGAAACATCCTTTTGAGCCTATGGAATTTTAGTTAGAAAAAAAACTCAATGAAAAATATAAAGCAGTACTTAATGGGAAACAGAAGCTACTCATTGAAAGAAGAAAATAGAACAGCGTGCTAGGTGCTTACAGTCTTATATTTCCAAGATGTATGTATATACACACACACACATATTTGGATACTGTTAATATCAGTAATATTTATCTCTATATAATTAACTCAGTTTTTAGAAAATTCCTTGATTCTCATCAAAAGTTAACAGAGGTATATTGCAGTTTGTTTTTGGATTATTTTGGTCCTAGAGAGCTTGTGAATTTATGAGATTTGTTAAGGTCTTTAAATATTGTCCTGGCAGGATGCTGCTAGTAACACATCTGCTACTTGTAATATTGTGTCATCATCAACTAGTGGCTAATACCTTGTATCTCTGTAGCACATTTAAAGCCTAGTCACATCTGTTTTTGTGTTTTCCTCACAATTTCTCTATGAAGTAAATATAGCAAGCGATGTCAGCATTTAATAGATGAGAAATTGAGACACAGTTTATTGGCTACATAAATATTCTGATTTCCAGTCATACTTTTTTTTCTAAGCATAGAAATCAAAATCTCCACAATCTTGGCAAATTTCTTGGTCAAGTTTGAACCTCGACATAAAAATCAAATTCTTCTTTATAACTATAAACTAAGTATCACCTCTCAATTTAACTGATAGATGATAAATATTTCTTGATTTTATTGATGTCTAACACATAGGAGGTGCTCAATAAATATTTATTTATTTATTTTAGATGGAGTCTCACTCTGTTGCCCAGGCTGGAGTGCAGTGGTGCAATCTCGGCTCACTGCAACTTCCGTCTCCCAGGTTCAAGTGATTCTCCTGCCTCAGACTCCCGAGTAGCTGGGACTACAGGCATGTGCCACCACGCCCGGCTAATTTTTTGTATTTTTAGTAGAGACAGGGTTTCACCCTGTTAGCCAGGGTGGTCTTAATCTCCTGACCTCATGATCTGCCTGCCTCGGCCTCCCAAAGTGCTGGGATTACAGGCGTGAGCCACCGCACCCAGCCTAGTATTTCTTAAATGAGTGAATGAGTGAACAAGACAGCTTTTCTTATAGTGTAGTCGAAATACAAATTCCAGAGCATGGGACTGTATTTCTTAGAGTAGTGTTGCTACATTAACTACTCTAATTACTTTTGGGTAAAAAATTACTTTTGGGTACTTTTGACCTGCATGTTTCTATAATTTTCTATGCAGAAATTAACTTAAACTCTTTTGTATAAACAAAAACAGTGTGGGCATTTTTAGCATTTTTCTTTGAGATTAGAGACTTCAATTTAGTGATTATATTTTCATTTCAAGAAATTCTATTTGGCTCTTTTTCATATCTGGTCATTTAAAATAATATATTCTTCCAGACTGGACAACATAGTGACACTGTCTCCACAAATATATATATATATATATATAAATATAAATATATATATATAGTATAATATATATACTAATATATATAACATATATTTGTATATATAAATATATTATATATATATATTAGCCAGGCATGGTGTCATACGTCTGTAATCCTAGCTACTCAGGAGGCTGAGGTAGGAGAAACATTTGAACCTGGGAGGTTGAGGCTGAAGTGAGTGGTGATCACGCCACTGTCACACCACTGTATGCCAGCCTGAGTAACAGAATGAGACCCTGTCTCAAAAAATAGAATAAAATAATTTTTATTCTGTATCTGATTATTCCATTTTGTGAAGTTCTTACAGGTCTAAATGCTGTTATTTGTTTCTGCTGATTATCACACATAGTAGATTTTTTATTCTTATTTTTTAAGTTTTTATTTATTTTGAGACAGAGTTTCACACTGTCGCCAGGCTGTAGTGCAGTGGCGTGATCTCAGCTCACTGCAACCTCCGCCTCCTGGGTTCAGGTGATTCTCCTGCGTCAGCTTCCCAAGTAGCAGGGATTACAGGTATGTGCCACAACGCCTGGCTAATTTTTGTATTTTTAGTAGAGATGGGTTTACACCATTTTGGCCAGGCTGGTCTCAAATGCCTGACCTCCAGGGATCCACCCACCTTGGCCTCCCAAAGTGCCGGGATTACAGGCGTGTGCCACCATGCCCGGTCCATAGTAGCTTTTTTATTCCTGTGTTTTATAATTTTTGATTGAGAGCTCTCTTTGTTCTTGGCCCTCTTGCTTTTTTTGTGAGCTTAGCCGTTTATTTCAAAAGAGGTATTTATTTATCTAACCTTTCTAAATTTTTTAAAGTTTTTTTAAAAGAATATTTGTGTACCATGTTCTTAGAAACTATTTAGCCTTTTTGTATCAATACTTGGCATCATAAAAATCTATGCTGTGCCAGGTGCAGTAGCTCATGCCTGTAATTCCAGCATTTTTGGAGGCCGAGGCAGATAGATTGCTTGAATCCAGGAGTTCCAGACCAGCCTGGGCAACATGGCGAAACCCCATCTCTACTAAAAAATACAAAAATTAGCTGGGCATGGTGGCAAGCACCTGTAATCCCACAAGTAGCTGGGACGCAGGAGGATGGCTTGAGCCCAGGAGGTTGAGGCTGCGGTGAGCCAAGATTGTGCCACTGCACTCCAGCCTGGGTGTCAGAGCAAGACCCTGTCTCTCAAAAATATGTGTATGACGTATTTTCCCATATTTTCCTGGGTAAGTGGGTGATGAAGCTTGAAATTCTATCAATAGCATGCAGAGATTCAGAACATATGAACAAAACTATTTATAACTCCAGGCCACCATGACTCAGTAAAGTACAACAGTGACATTTTATATGTACTTACTTTTTTTTTTTAGATAGGGTCTTGCTCTGTTACCCAGGCTAAAGTGCAGTGGCGTGACCTCCTGGGCTCAAGCAATTCTCCCATCTCAGCCTCCTGAGTAGCTGGAACAACAGCCATGCACCACCACACCTGACTACTTTTTTTATGTGTGTGTAGAGACACAGTCTCATGTGTTGCCCAGCATTGTCTCTCCTGGGCTCAAGCCATCCCCCTGCCTCAGCCTCCCAAATTTATGGGATTACAGGCATGAGCCACCACACCTGGCCCTTATATATACTTACTTTAAAGGTAACTGGAAATTTAATTGTTGCTTTCATTTCAAATGCTTTACCAGAAATAGTACCATTTAGATCATGAAGGTATGATGTTTATTATGATTGTTCATTTGTTTTTAGTAAAAGTCTTCAGGGTGAAACTTTTGATAGATTATACCTCAAAGCAAAAATTAATGTAGATGTTTCTGTGTAATTTAGGAGGAACCATTTAACTGGAAAGCTCTGTGATGATTTGAATTGTGTTATGCAGTTTAATTATTAAATTAGAATCTTGAAAGCTATGAAAGAAAAATAAGAGAAAAAGAGAGAAATAAGAATGGGAAATAGCTAGTCACAATGGAAGGAGTGTGAGACAGACCCAGGTGTAGAAATTGGGTCTTTCCACTTAGCACCCTAGAGGTATATTAGAATTTCCCACTCAATCTGGCTGATTTTAGGCAGTGAAACTGGCATTACTGGGGTTTAATTTGAATTGACTAAGGGTACTTGTCCTTATTTCTTCTGAAAGATAAAATTGGAGAGAGGACAACTGGATTCTTGAATTATTTGTCATTTCTAATCTTACAGTTATTTCCTAAAATGACCCACAGATACTCCCTACCCCACCTTTTTTTTTTTTTTTTTTCCCCACTACTGCGCTCTAGCTCTTAAAATGATCTTTGTTTAGCATTCAGATACCTATACTTAGGTTGAGGGAGGAGAAGAGGGCAAAGTGATAATGAAAATGCCTAAACTCCCAGGGAAAAATGAGGGGAAATTTTGACTACAGCTGCTTCACTTCTGTAATGACTGATCAGGGATGCAAAGCAAGATCAAATCTTTTTTTTTTTTGAGATGGAGTCTCGCTCTGTCACCCAGGCTGGAGTGCAGTGGTGCTATCTCGGCTCACTGCAAGCTCTGCCTCCCAGGTTCATGACTACAGGTGGCCGCCACCATGCCTGGCTAATTTTTTGTATTTTTAGTAGAGACGGGGTTTCACTGTGTTAGCCAGGATGGTCTGGATCGCCTGACCTCATGAACCGCCTGCCTCGGCCTCCCAAAGTGCTGGGATTACAGGCGTGAGCCACCACGCCCGGCCTAAAGCAAGATCAAATCTATATAGATTTTTGTTTGTTTGTTTTTGAGATACAGTCTTGCTCTGTCACCTAGGCTGGAGTGCAGAGGCAGGATTGCGGCTCACTGCAACCTCCACCTCCTGGGTTCTAGCAATTCTTGTGCCTCAGCCTCCCGAGTAGTTGGGATTACAGATGTGCACCACCATGCCTGGCTAAGTTTTGTATTTTTAGTAGAGACAGCGTTTCACCATGTTGGCCAGGCTGGTCACAAACTCCTGGCCTCATGTAATCTGCCCTCCTTGACCTCCCAAAATGCTGGGATTACAGGCGTGAGCCACTGTGCCCAGCCCAAATGTATATAGATTGATGGGCTATTTGTTATTGTTAAAATCCTAGGTTTGGGCCGGGCATGGTGGCTCACGCCTGTAATCCCAGCTACTAAGGAGGCTGAGGCAGGAGAATCGCTTGAACCCAGGAGGCGGAGGTTGCGGTGAGCAGAAATGGTGCCACTGCATTCCACCCTGGGTGACAAGAGCGAAACTCCATCTCAAAAAAAAAAGGAAAAGAAAAATCCTAGGTTCAAGTTTCAATATTAGATTTGGAAAAAAGTATGGAACTTGGTCGTTATAAGTACTTAAAATTAGTTTTCTAAATGAAAAATCAGAACAAATCTTCTATTTGCATAGTTTGTTCTAGGCGTTTTCCTGTTTGCTTACTTGACCTTTAACACTCTTTTGTTGTTAGACATTTTCCCCAAGCCCCATAGAGTTGTATGACTTCAAGTTAAAGGGGAGAAAAAAGTTTATGGCTGATGCCTCACAACAAGACAGAGTAACAAGAGAAAAGCTTGCAAATTTACTTAATATGAGTTTTACATGACATGGAAGCCTTCAAAAATGAAGACACAGAGACCCAGGGAAAACTGTATTTTTTATGCCTAGTTTTGATGAAGGAATGGACAGTTATTTAGAAGTACGATTGGACAAAAAAGTAGGGATATGATCCTATGATAGTAAATTGAGGGTAACTAAGCAAGGCCTGTTTGCTGGGATTCTTCTTGGCCTTTCTCTGTAAGATTCCTTTCCTTTGCATATAGGGCAGGACACCTGTCACTTTGAGGATCTTCTAGAGAGATGTCAGAGACCTTTCTGCTTCTAAGCTTTTCACAGTTTCTTTCAGCTTAAAATACTCAGTATGCCAAGGTGCCGTATTTTGAGGTATAGTGTTCTGTGCCCTGACAAGGTCATTGTTGATGGGACTTTTACTAGAATTGATTTTTATTAATTCTTAATCCCATTTTCTATTTATAGAATGCTGATTACCCTATCAAATTCCTACTAATGAAGAAACACACTGATCACAATGTAGCCACCAGATAAAGCCATTTAGTTCGTGGTCCCAGTTAACTGAGAAAGGATAAATACCTAGGTCAATATAATACTATATAGAGTCCAGAGCTAGACCTACAGATATTTGGTCAATTGATTCTCAACCAAGATGATTCCATGAATAAAGGATATATTTCTTTCAAGAAATAGGGTTGGGACAATTAGACATCTGTATGTGTTGAGGGGAGCAGGAGACCTTGAACCACATACGAACATTGACTCAAAATGGATCATAAAACTATAAAACCTCTCCCAGATATTTTCTCCCAGTTTCTGGCTTTTTATTCTCTTAACAGTGTGTTTTGCAGAACAAAATAAGAAAGCAGAAAATGTTTGTGATTTGGGGTTAGGCAAAGAATTCTTAGATATAACACCAAAAACATGATCCATAAAAGAAAAGTAATAAATTAGACTTCATCAAAATTAAAAACTTCTGCTGGAATTCAAAATGACTGCTGAAAGTTACTACAAGGATAGTAGTTACCTCTAAGGGTAAGATTGGAGAATGCAATTAGGAAGGAAGGTGCAGAGCTTCAAAGATAGTAGTATTATAATCTTTTTTTTTTTTTTTTTTTTTTTGAGACCGAGTCTCACTCTGTCTCCCAAGCTGGAGTGCAGTGGCACGATCTCGGCTCACTGTAACTTCCGCCTCCTGGGTTCAAGCGATTCTCCTGTTTCGCCCTCCTGAGTAGCTGGGACTATAGGTGTGTGCCACCACACCCGGCTGATTTTTTTTTTTTTTTTAGTAGAGATGGGGTTTCACCATGTTAGCCAGGATGGTCTCGATCTCCTGACCTTGTGATTCACCCACCTCGGCCTCCCAAAGTGCTGGGATTACAGACATGAGCCACCACGCCCAGCAGTGGTATTATAATCTTAAGATAGGTGAAAAGATACTAAAGACCTTTTTGGAGAATGAGAATACCACTGTCAATCAATAAATCCAACTATATTAAATAGTTTTGTCTAGAGCTATAATATAGAGGATTTACGAAAACTTTGCTTTGTATAACAAAGGCAGATATTTTATATTCTGGTTCTATTTTTACTTTTTCTGATATTAACTTCAGATTTTTTGTTTTGGCTTTTTTTTGTTTTGTAGAGACAAGGTCTCACTGTGTTTCCCAGGCTGGTCTCAAACTCCTGGGCTCAAGCTATCCTCCTGCCTCAGCCTCTCAAAGTGCTGGGATTATAGGTATGAGCCACCATGCCTGGTCAACATCAAGTTTTAACATGATGTTAATTCTATGTGTTTTAGGACTTTGTAGAATAAGGAAAGAGGCAAATATGGGAGATTTGAAGATTTTCAGTGAGACAGGCAAGATAAGTTAACAATCTGATAGGAAATAATGTGACAGAAGGAGAAGTTTTCATTGATTAGGGCCAGGCACTTTATTTGACTTAAAATAATTAGAGCTCAGATAGTATTAGGAGTAGCAACTCAGGTGGGATATTAATTGAAGGGGACAGAATTGATGTGGGTGGTGGGTAGGGCAAGGACTTAAAGTTGACCAAAAATACGTAACAATACACATTTCTGGGGCCTGAAGGACAAACCCTCACTGGTTGTATTTCTTGGCTGGCAGGCTTCTAACAAGAAGTTTTCAAGGGAGACTACATGTTAGTTTTTTATTTTGCTTGAAGAGAGAGATCATTTCCAAGTTGACTTTTGTCTTCTCAGTGTAACATTTGGCACTTCTTTTCCTAAAATTATCACTTGTGGCTGAGATACAAGCTGTTGAATTCAGACTATAAGCTAAATTGTTGGCTTTCGATTATTCTTGAGATTGAAAATCTTTCTGGCATCAACAATTTAGATCAATCAAAATGTGTTAATAGTGGTAAATCTTCAACTTAGAGACTTAGAATATACTGCAATATTTCAGTTCTGATGCTAGCCACTCAAAAGTTAGCATAGACCCCACAAGTTAGAGGCACAGTTCCCAACAAGACTGCCCTCACTTCAGATGCCTGTTGCAAGTTGGGGTTGGGGGTCCCAGGCCATCTCCATTTCTGACCAACTGGCTATAAATTGGAGGGATCCCTTAAGCCTCCTTCAGGCTCTATAATTAGAACAACTCACAGAACTCAGGAAAGCACTATACATTTGACCCTTGAACAACATGGGTTTGAATTGCACAGGTCCACTTATTAGTGATTTTTTCCCAACAAAAAGTAAATCAGAAATACAGTTGGCTGGGTGCAGCCTGCTCACACTTGTAATCTCAGTACTTTGAGAGGCCAAGGAAAGAGGATTGCTTGAGGTCAGGAGTTTGAGGCCAGCTTGCACAACATAGCGAGACCCTGTCACTAAAAAAAATATTTAAAAATTAGCCAGGCATGGTGATGCTTTCCTGTAATCCCAGTTACTGTGGAGGCTGATCACTTGAGCTCAGGAGTTTGAGGCTTCAGTGAGCTATGATCATGCCACTGCAACCCAGCCTGAATGTCAGAGCAAGACCCTGTCTCTAAAAAAAAAAAAAAAAACAACTAAAAGATAAAAGGAAACAAAGTATTTGCAGGATGTGAAACCCATGTATGTGTGTTACCAGAAAGGGCTCCTGATCCAGACCCCAAAAGGGTTCTTGGATCCCACACAAGAAAGAGTTAAGGATGAGTCCATAGAATAAAGTGAAAACAGGTTTATTAAGAAAGTAAAGAAATAGGCCAGGTGCAGTGGCTCACGCCTATAATCCCAGCACTTTGGGAGGCCAAGGCGTGCGGATCAGTTGAGGTCAGGAGTTAAAGACCAGCCTGGCTAACTTGGTGAAACCCCATCTCTATCAAAAATACAAAAAATTAGCTGGGTGTGGTGGTGCATGCCTGTAGTCCCAGCTTCTTGGGAGGCTGAGACAGGAGAATCACTTGAACCTGGGACATGGATGTTGCAGTGAGCTGAGATTGTGCCATTGCACTCCAGCCTGGATGATAGAGCAAGACTCCATCTCAAAAAAAGAGAAAGTAAAGGAATAAAAAATGGCTACTCCATAGGCAGAGCAGAGGCATGGGCTGCTTATTCTTATTGTTACTTCTTGATTATATGCTAAACAAGGAGTGGTTTATTCATGAATTTTCCGGGAAAGGGGTGGGCAATTCCTGGAACTGAGGGTTCCTCCCCCTTTTATACCGTATATGGTAATTTCCTGACATTGCCATGGGATTTGTAAGCTGTAATGTTGCTGGTGAGAGTGTCTTTTGGTATGCTGATGCATTATAATTAGCACATAATGAGCAGTGAGGATGACCAGAGGTCACTTTTATCACCATCTTGGACTTGGAGGGATTTGTCTGGCTTTTTTACCACATGCTGTTTTATCAGCAAGGTCTTTGTGACCTGTATGTCCTGCCGACTTTCTGTTTCATCTCGTGACTAATAATGCCTTAACTTCCTAGGAATGCAGCCTAGTAGGTCTCAGCCTTATTTTACCCAGGCCCTATTCAAGATGGAGTCACTCTGGTTCAAATGCCTCTGACATATGGAGGGGCCAGTTCTACTTATGATTACAGTTTAGTTATAAACTATTGTGTTCCATTCACTGGAAGAAAACTTTCTAAAAAAGAAAAAATAATTATAAAAATAAACTATTATAAATCAAAAATAAAATCCTAAGCCTCCCTCACCCCACGATCGACTGAGCAGACCTCTTTTGGCCATGGGAACCCCAGAGCCACCTGAAAAACTAAATTCCCAGCCATGATAGGAAGGAAGGTTGAACACACCTCATTATACCCCCTCCCTTTTGGAGTTTAGGCACAACTGATTAGCATTAAGTTTAAAATGGAAATCATAAGACTGACCAAACAGACTCTTTATGGCAGTAAGATACCAAATTATAAATAAGACCTAAGCCCATGCAGGACAAGTGTTAAGTCACACCCTCAAACCGTAAAAATCTTGTTAAATTGTTTTTTTTTTTAAATTAACCCAGTATAATGTGGCTTACTTTCCAGCCTCACTCTAGTATAGTATCACATGACAGGTAGTAGACCTTGAAGAAAATAAAAATATTTTACTACACTATATATATTTATATGTATATATTCTTTTATGAGCCACCTCCCCATGCTGCTGATAGTGACAGGAGGTAGACAAATTCCTAGGCAGACAGGGGTGGGTCCCTGGTGAAACCCAACCTTCAAACCAAAGACAAATTAAAGCCTGAAAACCAAGGTGCCAGTTCTGGGTAAAGTCCCTGACCAGACTGAGAACTTCCTCAATGCCTTTTAACCAATCAAATGGTGCTGTTCTAGGCCCACCCATGGACCAATCAGCACTCACTCCCCCATTCTGAGCCCATAAAAACCCTGGACTCAGCCACACATTGGGACTACCTGCCTTCAGGTAGGGGTTACCCACTTAAAGTCCCTCTCTGCTGAGAGCTGTTCTGTCACTCAGTAAAACTCTTCTCCACCTTGCTAACCCTCTGGTTGTCCACATAACCTGATTCTTTTTGGACATGGGATAAGAACCTGGGACCTGCCGAAGGGTGGGTATGAAAAGCGCTGTGACATGTTCCTGGCCAGCTCACCAAGCTGCAGGCAGTGACACACTCTTGTCTGCCAGACAACAGGAGTGAAGAGCGGCAATGCTTCTACTCCCTTGGGGCTCCACGTTTGCTGGCATCTCTGAGTTTTCGGGCACCACCGCATTCTCCACATCTAGATGCTGGTGCCCAAGGCAGAAGCTGCTTGAGGCACACCTGGTCCAGCCACAGCCTTGTACGGGGCTCATGTCTGCGCCAGAATCTGGAGCTGTCTGCCCTGCCATAGCCTGTGTGCCTGGCTGCACACCATGGATGGACCCTGCGCTTACTTGCTCACACACCCCTTGCCACTCCATGTCTGGCTCACTTGTGGTGGGCATGGGATCCAGGCTGATAGTGCTAGCTGAGTGCAGTCCATCAGGCCGATTGGGGAAAGCAAGCCCAGTGGCAAGCCCAGCTGGCAAAGTGGCACTGAAAGAATTCTGTGTCACTGCCCTGTGTGGACCACCACATGGGTTCCCACCCAGCAGCACAGACAGGAAACAGTCCCACAATATATTTCTCTGACGTATTTTCAGATGGCTTCCACGGTGCTAACCTATTGAAATGGCCCTGCAAAGCCATCTTTTGTGGGGGAAATTTGCATTTGTAGAGAATCTCTGTTAATGCAACTGGGCCTTCCCTTTCTAGGCCTTTCCTGCATCTAGGAGAGATTAATTGAGAGTCTGACGTCTTTAAGTTCTAAAAAGAGACATTTACCATCATTCTCTCTGAGGCTTGCTACCCATGAGGCTTTATGTATATAACAAGAACCTTGACCTCCACCATCCTCTTAACTTAACCTAAACATTCCTTTCTACCAACCTCGTCTTTAGACAGTAGCTTTACTCTTTCAGCCAATTGGCAACTAAAGAATTCCTAAAACCTACCCATGACTTGTAAGCCCTCACTGCAAGATGTCCTGCCTTTTTGGGCTGAACCAATGTATACCTTACCTGTAATTTCCATTTCCCTAAAATGCTTAAAACCAAACTGTAACCTAACTGCCTTGGGCATACTTTCTCAGGATCTCTTGAGACTGTACCCTGAGCCATGGTCACTCAAATCGGCCCAGAATAAACCTATTTATTGATTGATTGATTGATTGATTGATTGATTTATGAGACAAAATTTCGCTTTTGTTGCCTAGGCTGGAGTGCAGTGGTGCGATCTCGGCTCACTGCCACCTCTGCTTCCTGGGTTCAAGTGATTCTCCTGCCTCAGCCTCCCAAGTAGCTGGCATTACAGGTGCCACCATCATGCTTGGCTAATTTTTGTATTTTTAGTAGAGTCCGGATTTCGCCATGTTGGCCAGGCTGGTCTTTAACGCTGACCTCAGGTGATCCACCTGCCTTGGCCTCCTAAAGTGTTGGGATTAAAGGCATAAGCCACTGTGCTAAGCTAGAATAAACATCTTCAAAATACTTTACAGTTTATTTTTCCTCTTAACACTATACAAACCAGGGCCAGCCAAATGAGGAAACACATAGGGTGAAGTCTAGAAGGATTCCACAGAGCTTCCATGCACTCTTCCTTTGGAATCAGGGCACATCTCCCTTCCATCACATCAATGTGTTAATTAACCAGGAAGCTCCATTGAGACTCTCATGTCCAAAGATTTTTATTGAGGTTTCATTACATAGGCATGATTGATTGAAGGTTGGCCACATGATTGAACTCAGTCTTCAGCTCTCCTCTGTCCCGAGGCTGGGCTAATATTAAGTGGCTCAAAGTCCCATCCCTGTAATCACGTGGTTGGTCTTTTTGGCTTGGCCCACCCCTCATCCTGAGTTATCTCATTAGCATGAGCTCCCTGGGGGCCCACAATGAATTGCCTCATTAGTTTAAACTACCAGGGCCCACCATGAATAACAAACACACTCCTGGTCACTTGGGAAGTTCCAAGGTTTAGATGCTTTCTACCAGGAACCTGGGACAAACCAGTCAAATTCTGTATTATACAACACTCTGAACCCAGGAGGCTAAACAGTATGCAGGGTTTCTGCTTTCTGTGTTTGGGATGGTCTCTGAACAGCAGTATCTAGTTTGTCTTCTCTATCTTGTCTATTATCATTTTCACAGCACAGGAAAAAACAAAAACTAAGTGGTAAAATCATAACTAGGCATTAACTTCCACTCTCACCAAGTCTTTGGAGCTTCTAGCAGGGGAACTATTAATATATTTGCCATTTCTCCCTTCCCTCTTAGCCATTAAGGCATAGATTGCAAGCTGATGGCTTACAAATTTAGGCTGACAGATGTTTCATTTGGTGCACATTTTGTTTGTGTGTGTTTTTTTTTTTTTTTGAGACAAAGTCTCGCTCTTGTTGTCCAGGCTGGAGTGCAATGGCGCGATCTCGGCTCACTTCAACTACTGCCTCCCAGGTTCAAGCGATTCTCCTGCCTCAGCCTCCCTAGTAGCTCAAACTACAGGTGCACGCCACCACACCCAGCTAATTTTTGTGTTTTTAGTAGAGACAGGGTTTCGCCATGTAGACCAGGCTGGTCTTGAACCCCTGACCTCAGGTGATCCACCCACCTCGGCCTCCCAAAGTGCCAGGATTACAACAGGCATAAGCCACCGTGCCTGGCCTGGTGCACATGTTTTTTAAAAATTTCAATTACATGTCAGTGTTCAAAAAAACAGAATTCATATTAATGTGAACTTTCTGACTTCTCTTTAAAAAAAATAAAAACATCACTGGGCCTGTATTCCTCTATAGCAGTAATTGGCTAAGGTGGAATAGTGGCTGTTCCCTTTTAAAGGCAATTTAGAATGTCTCCAGTTTATCACAGTCGCTACCCCCACTTCCTCACTCCCATCCTGCAACTTGATCTTTAAGGAATCTCTGAGATTAAGAGTAAAACTTTAAAAGCCCATCTATAATGTATCACCCTCTGGCTAGAGCCTCTTATTTATGCTGTCTCAATTATCTCTGGATATAATCATATGAGGTAAGCATTGTAACTCCTCTTTTGTAGTTGAACAGAATGAAACTGGATTCATGAGTTTCCCAAATGAATTTCCCAAGGCTTCATAATTCATGAGGAACTAGAACTCAAATCCCATTCATAGTTCTGCTACCCTGGCCCCAGACCTCTGGCTCCCACCCCGTTCTGAGAGCTACAACTCACAATTCAGACACTAACAACACATGTTTTAAGTGTGTGGCACAACTTCTTGCTCAGTGTAGCAGCTCAATAAATGCTAACTGACATAAAAATTCAGCACATTTCTTGACATCTGATTTGTATGAACCATATGTTGTCACATGGCAATATAATGGTTTGGAAGTCTTAGAGAAAGAGGTTTTCCAGCAGAATTGCAAGAATATCTCAGTCTGAGACCACTCTGTTGTAAGTTCCCTAGACCTTTTTCTCTGAATTCTGTAGGGGGAGAATATAATAAAGGGAATGGAGAAGACCTTGCTGTTGCAATATTCCTTTCCCAGTGTCTTAGCCACCCTGGCTGCATTTGGGAGCATTGCAAAAGGACTCAGCCTCTCTCATTTTCTCTGACTGCCTGACTGTGGTACAAAGTCTCATCCTTTCATCCCTTAACAGATCAGTAATTTGTTGAATGCTTACTATGTTCAAAACACTGTGTAGATGCAATAATGAATCAGATTCCTGTTGGAGGAAAAGAGCTGTGATGTACATAATGTTGTCTTTGTTAGGAAAGGATGATTGCCAGAAGAGCAGACAGATAAAGTGCTGAGAGGGACCAAGATGAGGCAAGAGGTGGTGAGGTTGGCGTCTGAGAGGGATGCATAAAAGAGGATGTCTTTGGCCTAAGCCTTGAAGAATAGGTAGATAGGAGACAACAGAGATGGGAAAGAGGTCAAGTTGAAAGAGTAGTAAAAACAGCGGCCGGGTGCGGTGGCTTACGCCTGTAATCCCAACACTTTAGGAGGCCAAAGCCTCCTAAAGATCGCTTGAGCCCTAGAGTTCGAGACCAGCCTGGGCAACATGGTGAAACCCCGTCTCTACTAAAAACACAAAAACTAGCCGGGCATGGTGGCGGGCACCTGTAATCCTAGCTACTCAGGAGGCTGAGGCATGAGAATCACTTGAACCCTGGAGGCGGAGGTTGCAGTGAGCCGAGATCATACCACTGCACTCCAGCCTGGGTGAAAGAGCAAGACTCCGTCTCAAAAAAAAGAAAGAGTAGTAAAAACAAAGGAAAGGAATGAGAAAGCAGGGGCATATACCAAGACAAACAAATGGCTTGTTGAGTATTTATGAAGAGTATTTAGGTTGGGCCCGGTGGCTCCCGCCTGTAATCCCAGCACTTTGGGAGGCCAAGGCGGGAGGATCATTTGAGCCCAAGAGTTTGAGACCAGCCTGAGCAACATGGCAAGACCCTGTCTCCATAAAAAATAAAAAATTAGCCTGGCGTAGTGGCTCATTCCTGTGGCCCCAGCTACTTGGGAGGCTGAGGTGGCAAGATCGTTTGAGCCCGGGAGGTTGAGGCTGCAGTGTGCTATGATTGCACCACTGCCCTCCAGCCTGGGCGACCGAGTGAGACCCTGTCTGAAAAAAAAAAAATTATTAGAAGGGATTGATGTAACTTGGCAGAGTCAAATGGAAAGTGTTCAGTTACTTACTGTAAACAGACTTGCTCTGTTAAATTTGGTTTAAGAGAAAGAAGAAATATTATTTATTGTTCCAATTTGTAATAAAATTACACACTTATTTTGTTAGATATACTTGTTAGAATTAATATTATAAAAGGAACAAATAGTGAATTTTAAACACAGGGTAACCACATTAGTTTCCTCTTTCTATTTTGAGAAGTGACTGATGGAAGGGAAAAATACTTCAGTTGAAGGTATTTTTATCTCTCAAATTGGGATTTTCTTTTTCTAGAGTCTGCCAACCAAACAGCGTTGACATTGTTATGCATGTCATAGGCAACGTGTATAGCCTCCCACATCCCTATTGTCATACTTTACTTCACATTGTGGACAGAATCTATTTATATTTCTCTCTCTTCTATGGCATTGCAAATTTCAGGACAGGGACCTAATCTTTGTAACAAAAAGAGCCAAACTCCGTAAAATATTTTAAGAGATTTATAAATAAATAAATAAATATATTTATTCTGAGCCAGATGAGAGTGGTCATGGCCCGTGACTCAGCTCTCAGAAGGTCCTGAGAACCCAAGGTGGTCAGGGTGCAGCTTGGTTTTATACATTTTAGGGAGACATGAAGCTTCAATGAAATACATTTCAGAAATACATTGGTTTGGTACAGAAAGATGGGACAACTTGAAGTGGGGTGGGGCTTCCAGCTTATAGGTAGATTTAAAATTCTTCTGTTTGACAATGGGTTGAGTTTATATAAAGACCTGGGATCAACAGAAAGGAATATCTGGGTTAAGATAAAGAATTGTGGGACTGGGCGTAGCGGCTCAGGCCTATAATCACAGAACTTTGGGAGGCCAAAGCAGGCGGATCACAAGGTCAGAAGATCAAGACTATCCTGACTAACACGGTGAAACTCTGTCTGTACTAAAAATACAAAAAATTAGCCGGGCGTGGTGGCGGGCACCTGTAGTCCCAGCTACTCGGGAGGCTGAGGCAGGAGAATGGCGTGAACCCAGGAGGCAGAGCTTGCAGTGAGCGGAGATCGCACCACTGCACTCCAGCCTGGGCTACAGAGCAAGACACCGTCTCAAAAAAAAAAAAAAAAAAAAAAAAAAAAAAGGGTGGGGCCGGGCACGGTGGCTCATGCCTGTAATCCCAGCACTTTGGGAGGCCGAGGTGGGTGGATCACGAGGTCAGGAGTTCGAGACCAGCCTGACCAGCATGGTGAAACTCTCTCTATTAAAAATAAAAAAAATTAGCCAGGCATGGTGGCACATGCCGGTAATCCCAGCCACTCGGGAGGCTGAGGCAGGAGAGTGGCGTGAACCCAGGAGGTGGAGCTTGCAGTGAGCCAAGATCGTGCCACTGCACTCTAGCCTGGGCTACAGAGTGATACTCCGTCTCAAAAAAAAAAAAAAAAACTGGGGCCGGGCACGGTGGCTCACGCCTGTAATCCCAGCACTTTGGGAGGCCGAGGTGGGTGGATCACGAGGTCAGGAGTTCGAGACCATCCTGGCCAGCATGGTGAAACTCTGTCTCTATTAAAAATTAAAAAAAAAAAAAAAAAAATTTGCGGGGCATGGTGGCACATGCCTGTAATCCCAGCCACTCGGGAGGCTGAGGCAGGAGAATGGCGTGAACCCGGGAGGCGGAGGTTGCAGTGAGCCGAGATTGTGCCACTACACTCCAGCCTGGACAACAGAGTGAGACCCCGTCTCAAAAAAAAAAAAAAAAAAAAGAATTGTGGAGACCAAAGTTTTTATTTGCAGAGGAAGCCTTCAGGTAGTAGGCTTTAGAGAGAATAGGTTGTAAAATGTTTCTTTTCAGGCTTAAAGTCTGTGTTGATGTTAATATCAGAGAGGTATAATGAGGCATGTCTGACCCCCACCTCCCATCATGTCCTAAACCAGTCTTTCAGGTTAAATTTTAAAAGTGCCCTTGTTACAGGAAAGGGGTCCTGATCCAGACCCCAAGAGAGGGTTCTCGGATCTTGTGCAAGAAAGAATTCAGGGCGAGTCCACAGTGCAAAGTAAAAACAAGTTTATTAAGAAAGTAAAGTAGTGAAAGTACAGCTACTCCGTAGACAGAGTAGGGCGTTCCTGAAAGAGAAGGAAAGCATCCAGCCTGGGTACAGTGCTTGTTTATATACAGGATAAAAAGATCATGGGGGGATGTGCTCTGCTACAAGGGTTCGCTCTTAATTACTGTATTTTGCAAGAATCAATATTATTATCTTTAAAGCAAAATTAGGAATGCCTTTGCTCTCCATATATTGGGATATTAGGACACTCCCAAGTCTGGGTCTGTTTAGTAAATATTATCAATCTGTTCCCTTCACCGGAAACATCTAGAGGCTAGATGCTGGGAAGGCAGCCCACCAAGTCCCAGCCTCATTTTCCTTGCCCTCACTCAAGATGGAGTTGCTCTGGTTTGAACACCTCTGACACCCTGGCTGAGGAGGAAGTCCATTCAGATGGTTGGAGAGGTGTTCGAAGTTTATTTTGGGTTTACATTTTTTGTGTTTTTTGGGTAGCATAGTTAATGGACATAGTACGTACTTAGAAACAAACCATTTTTCATTCAGACTTTATTCCTGGAGACATCACTTTAAACAAGATCTTTCCACGCTCAAGGCAAAATTCTCTCTGGTGGTGTCTGTCAGATGTCAACAGAAAGAAATGGATTGAAGTGGAATTCACTGAGAATTGGTATAATAAGGCTTTTATGTAGCATTTAAATAAATAGGGAGAGGTGGAATGTGAAGCACTGCAACGTATTATCTCTGAATATAATCTTTCCAAAAGGTCTGGATATAATGTTTCCAAAAGTTAGCACCCAAAGAATTATACTTCCTGGAAAATGTAAATAGTTTTGCACCTCAGATTTCCTCCTGTAGTAATGGCTGGCATTCTGTGTGATTTGCTCTTGTACCTATCTATGGTAAGTATCATATAAACAATATGCTTCCAAAGAATGTCCATAAAGAAAACCAGAATGAAGATGAAGACTTGGGCCAGGAGTAGTGGCTCATGCCTGTAATCCCAGTACTTTGGGAGGCTGAGGCAGGAGAATGATTTGAGCCCAAGAGTTTGAGACCAGCTTGGACAACATAGGGAGACCCTGTCTCTACAAAAATAAAAAATAAAAAAAGAGATGAATACTAGCAATGTGCCTGCCTTATTCACTGCCCTGTCCCTAGTACCCAGTAGAGTTGGCTGAAAATAAGTATACTTTGAGTAAGTGGATAACGTTATCTGTTCTGTATACTTGGTGTTTGTTAATTGGTGCCTGAGATGTACATTTGGGCCATGTTGTGGTCAGGGGAGAAATCATTGGGGGAGTTGTTGAATGTAATTGACTTCCAGCAGAGGAACAGGAGTTCATAGTCCCAATTCTCTTCAAGCAGTCACTAAATGGGATAAAGAACTCTTAGGTAAATTTTATTTGTCAAGCTCCTTTTCAAAAATTACAGAAGACTACTACTCATAAAACTACTGAAAAACACAAAAATATACAAAACTTAAATAAGATATCCCCAGTTCTACCAATATTAGTATTCTTTGACATCATTTCTCCTGCAAATACAAACATAATCATACTTATGGAGTTCTGGGTGATAGTTGGATTTTTTTTTTTACCAAAATTGGCTATATTATATATATTACTCAGGCAAGTTGCTTTACTGAATAGATCATGGGCAACTCTCCAGCTCAATAGATACAAGTATAACATTGTTTCTTTTTTAATAGCTGCATAATACTTATTCCATATTCTGGGTAAGGTTCTGTTAATGACATTTAAGATGTTTCTACTTTGTTGTTTTTATTGGTGTTTTTGCTACTACAAACCAGAAAAAAAAATCTTATATATGTATATATACCCTTCTATACTGGTGCTTTTGTTTTTTATTTTAGCATTAGGATTTCTGTTGCAAACGGTGTACATGCATTAATTTTAATAGCTACTGCTGGATCACTTTTCAGAAGGTTGTACTAGTTTACACTTCTGCCAGCAACATATCAGATTTTTCCTTTGTCTACATCTCTACCATCCCTGAATGTTACCCTCTAGTTTTTCTCAATCTAGATTTTTTTTTTTTTTTTTCTGAGACAGAGTCTCGCTCTGTCGCCCAGGCTGGAGTGCAATGGCGCGATCTCGGCTCACTGCAACCTCCGCCTCCTGGGTTCAAGCAATTCTCCTGTCTCAGCCTCCCAAGTAGCTAGGATTACAGGAATGTGCCACCACACCCGGCTAATTTTGTATTTTTAGTAGAAACAGGGTTTCTCCATGTTGGTCAGGCTGGTCTTGAACTCCCGACCTCAAGTGATCTGCCTGCCTCAGCCTCCCAAAGTGCTGGGATTACAGGCGTGAGCCACCGTGCCCGGCCCAATCTAGATTTTTTTTAAAAATTGTATCCCTTGTTGCTTTACTCTACATTTCCTTGTCCACCAGTGAGGTTGAGTCTGTTGTCTTGTCTACTAGCTATCTAGATTTCCTCTTAGTTATTGCCTGTGTACATCCTGTACCTCCTTTTTCTCTTGGATGATTTATGATTTCCTTATCGATTTATAAAAGCTTTTTGAATTATAGGAATTTAAAATCTATTGTGTATTATAGTTGATTGCTTTTACTTTGTTAATGATTTTTTTCTTCAGAAAAAAATTTCAATTTGTATATATTCAAATATGTCAATCTTATGCTTTTATTTGAGGTTTCCTGCTTTTTTTAGATCTCTAAAACCATTCTGTTTTGGGTTTTTATGTTTGTTTTTGGCATTAACATTAAATTTGTAACCTACTAGGAATTTGTACAGAGTGTAAGTCGGGAATCTAATTTCCCTTTCTTGGTAGTTAGAAAATGTCATCGAAATGTATATACTACATTTATCATTGGACCACAAAATTAACCTTGTATCCATTAGTTTGACATTTAACACTGGATGGAGGGTTAGGAATTAGATATAGGACCTCTCTCACCTGAAAAGTGACCAAATTACGAAAGCTTGTATACATTTCTGATTTGTGATGCTGAATTTTTTATGTCTCTGTGATGCTGAACAACAGAACATAGACTTTTTCCAGTTCTAAATGCATACATACTTTGCTGATACCTGAACGAGAATCTCGTAAATGTTCTCATACTGCATTGTTTCTGTATCCTTTTAATCTCTGTTAATTTGAAGCAGGGAGACCTTAGAACACTCCAGTGGTAATCCTGGCACTAGCAGGAAGTAGGAGCTGCTGGAGGACCTGGAGCCAGGTTGTCCCCCACACCTCTGTCTTTCCCTTAGATGACGCGCCCCATGGTCTGTGGGCAGTGACTAGCTCTCCCAGCGAAGCTGGAAGCTTTCATTTCTTCGCTTTCTGTTCCTGTCCAGCTTTGTGATCATGTGTAACCAAAACAGTTAAAATTTTAGGCTGTCTTGGCCGGATGCGGTGGCTCACGCCTGTAATCCCAGCACTTTGGGAGGCCGAGGCAGGCGGATCATGAGGTCAGGAGTTCAAGACCAGCCTGACCAACATGGTGAAACGTTGTCTCTACTAAAAATTCAAAAATTAGCTGAGCGTGGTGGCGCATGCCTGTAGTCCCAGCTACTCAGGAGGCTGAGGCAGAAAAATTTTTTTGTTTTGATTTTGAACACAGATTGGTTGGCTGGGATTACAGGCGTGTGCTACCATGCCCCGCTACTATTAGCGGTTGGTTGGTTTTACATGTGCACATGTAAAAAAATCAACAATTAGAAAACCATATACAGTAAAAAAACAAGTTTCCTTCCCTTCCTTGATATCAGCTATCCAATTCCCCTTCTTAGCATCTCTCATTTTTAGGAGACATCTTTGTTAAATTTGGCCAGGCACAGTGGCTCACACCTGTAATTCCAGCACTTTGAGAGGCTGAGGCAGGAAGATGGCTTGAGCCCAGGAGTTTGAGACCAGCCTGGGCAACATACTGAGACCCCATCTCTACAAAAAATTTAAAAATTAGCTAGGTGTGCTGGCACATGCCTGTAGTTCCATCTACTTGACATAACACCTAACGTGGGAGGTTTGCTTGAGCCTAGGAGGTTGAGGTTGCAGTGAGCCATGATTGTGCCACTGCGCTCCAGCCTGGGTGACAGAATAAGATCCTGTCTCAGTTGAGAAGAAAAAAAAAAAAAGTCCTGGATAATAAATATTTCAGGCTTTGTGTGCCACATTGCCTCTGCCGCAGCTATGCAACTTTGCCATTGTAGCCTGAAAGCAGCCGCAGATTACGTGAAAATGAATGAGCCTCTCTATATTCTGATAAAGCTTTAATGAAGAAGAAGATAGGAGCAAGCCAGACTTGCCCATGGGCTGAAGTTTGCCATGAACTTCTGATCTAGAATAGTCCTGCTCATTTACAGTAGTCTTTTCTGTCTGTCTGTCTCTTTCTCTCTCTCTGTCTCTCTCGAAGTGTCTAAGTCAGTGTTCTTATAGAATGCCTTACTTCCTACTTATTCATTTTGTCATTCAACTTTTTTTTGTTCCTCTGTTTCCTGTAAGATGAAAGGTAAGTCTAGAGATTTCATTAGATTCACATTAAACATTTTTGGCAAAAATTGTTTTTAGGTGAATTTTTTAACAAGTTTTGCCCAAGGGGCAGAAGGAGAGATTTTTAGAGTATAGAGATTTATGGATGATACTCAAGTGTATAGTATAAGGGATCCAACATCTGAGAAAGGTGTGACCAAAACAAAGGGAGTGACAGAAAATATTCTTAGTTCCTAGAGACTAGAAGAATTTTAGTTTTCATGGAGCAGTTCCTGTCTGTTGACCACTCATCGATGAACACATTGCACTCAGAGTACTCAGTCTGATTGGCTACTGAAATTCTGGCTTCTAAAAAATTTAACTAAACATCTTTCTGTTTCCTCCTAAATAAAGCAGTTCTTAAAACTTTGGTTCCTGGGTTGTTTTTGTATTGTTTTGTTTTTCTTCATAGGATCAGCTCTAAACACAACTTCCATTGATAAGTTAGGGGAGCACATGGCTTACACAATGACTTCTCAATTCATTATTAAATACAGTTGACCTTTGAGCAACAAAGGAGTTAAGGGACACCAACTCCCCCACACCCAGCATAGTCAAAAATCTACATATAATTTTGACTTCTCAAAAACTTAACTACTAATAGCCAGAAGTAGTTAAGTTCTAACCAGAAGCCTTACATAACAGATGATTAACACATATCTTTTATGTATTATGTATTATATACTATATTATAATAAAGTGAGCTAAAGAAAATGTTATTAAGAAAGTCATAAGGAAGATAAAATATATGTACTATTCATTAAGTAGAAGTAGATCATCATAAAGCTCTTCATCCTCATCCTTTACACTGAGGAAGAAGAAGGGTTGATCTTGCTGTCGTAGGGGTGGCAGGGGGGAAGAAAATTTGCGTGTAAATGGACCCATGCAGTTCACACTCATGTTGTTCAAGGGTCAACTGTATTCTGTTTTATGATTTCTCAAAAAGGCTCATTTGATCTTTTTTTGTAATGAGGTAAAAATATGTCACCATCAGTTGCTTTCTGAATGGTTTTTTGTTCTCTACATGGGGAGTATTATTTTTATAACATGTCTTGTCTTACTAGTATTCTTTTAAATGCTCTACATAGGCTCCATCACTGTTACAACTGGCCTACATCTAGATTAGACAAGCCGAGACTTATATTTAAAGGATTGTTTTTTTGGTATCCTTTTCCAAGCACAGACTTTAGGGAAACCTAAGTAGGAAAAATGACATCAGAATAATTCCACTAGTCACCTGCCAGAAAACAAAAGAAAAAGGAATAAGTCTACTGGTCACTGGTAATTAGGGCGTTTCATCTGTGCAGTTAAAAGAGCTATAAAAACATTATCTCATAATTCTCACATGGCCCTCTGAAGTGAGCCGGCAAATAACTATAACCCTAATTATAGAAGTAGTTTGTGGTCTTTAAGAGGTTAGAAGCTCCTTCAGATAGAGTTAAAATCAAAGGTGGAGACGAATTTTAAAAACTTCCTGAATCTTTCTAACTCTTTAAGTCCACAGTTGCTGTTTTTAGAACAATAAGCATTGTTACAGTTTGAATTTTTTTTTTTTTTTTGAGACGGAGTCTTGCTCTGTCACACAGACTGGAGTGCAGTGGCGGGATCTCTGCTCACTGCAAGCTCCACCTCCCGGGTTCACGCCATTCTTCTGCCTCAGCCTCCCCAGCAGCTGGAACTACAGGTGCCCACTACCACGCCCGGCTAATTTTTTGTGTTTTTAGTAGAGATGGGGTTTCACCATGTTAGCCAGAATGGTCTCAATCTCCTGACCTCGTGATCCACCTGCCTCGGCCTCTGAAAGTGCTAGGATTACAGGTGTGAGCCACCGTGCCTGGCTTATAGTTTGAAATTTTTTCTAGACAAAAGATAAAAACATGGCTGGGCATGGTGGCTCATGCCTATAATGCCAAAACTTTGGGAGGCCAAGGTGAGAGGATCATTTGAGCCTAGGAGTTTGAGACCAGCCTGGGCAATAGAGTGAGACACCATGTCTCTATAAAAAATGTTTAAGAAAATGAGGCCGGGTGCGGTGGCTCACGCCTGTAATCGCAGCACTTTGGGAGGCTGAGGTGGCCGGATCACGAGGTCAGGAGATCGAGACCATCCTGGCTAATATGGTGAAACCCCGTCTCTACTAAAAAAATTAGCCGGGCGTGGTGGCGGGCGCCTGTAGTCCCAGCTACTCAGGAGGCTGAGGCAGGAGAATGGCATGAACCCGAGAGGCGGAGCTTGCAGTGAGCCCAGATTGTGCCACTGCACTCCAGCCTGGGCGACAGAGCAAGACTCTGTCTCAAAAAAAAACAAAAAAAATTTTAAGAAAATGAGCCAGGCATGGTGGCACACACCTAGTCGCATCTACTGGGGAGGGAAAGGGTGTGTGGGGGTTGAGGTGGGAGGAGCGCTTGAGCCCAGGAGGTGGAGGCTGCAGTGAGCCATCATCACACCGCTGCACTCCAGCCTGGGATACAGAGCAAGATTCTGTCTCAGAAAACAAAAAAGATAAAAACATGAAATTAAAATTTCTCTTCCGTGGCCAGGCGCGGTGGCTCAAGCCTGTAATCCCAGCACTTTGGGAGGCCGAGGCGGGCGGATCACGAGGTCAGGAGATCGAGACAATCCTGGCTAACACGGTGAAACCCTGTCTCTACTAAAAATATAAAAAAATTAGCCAGGTGTGACGGCGTGCGCCTGTAGTCCCAGCTGCTGGGAAGGCTGAGGCAGGAGAATCGCGTGAACCCGGGAGGCGGAGCTTGCAGTGAGCAGAGATCGCGCCACTGCACTCCAGCCTCTGTGACAGAGCAAGACTCCGTCTCAAAAAAAAAAAAAAAATTGCCTTCTGTTTCTGTTAGTGCCTTTCATAAAGTTCGACTAAGCATTTCTGGTAGGTACTTAATAAATAATGATAATGGCCCCTCTCATCAAAAATATTTAAGACTTTACAAAAAACAATGGACATACTACCATTTATTATTTATAACCTAAATGTCCTCAATGTGAATAATGCTTTGTTCTTAAATGTTCCCCAGAACTAGACAGTGAACCTAGGATCCAGAACTTATTTTGGTTGCAGATTACTTATATATACTGTTAACTCTTTAATAAAGACAATTTCTATATGTAAAACAGCAATATAATATTGGAAGAATTTCTTTTTTGTTTTTGGTTTTTTTAAAATTTGAGATGGAGTCTCCCTCTGTTGCCCAGGCTGGAGTGCGGTATTGCGATCTCAGCTCACTGCAGCTTCTGCCTCTCAAGTAGCTGGGATTACAAGCATGTGCCACCATGCCCGGCTAATTTTTGTATTTTTAGTAGAGACAGGGTTTCACCATGTAGGCCAGGCTGGTCTCGAACTCCTGACCTCAAATGACCTGCCTGCCTTGGCCTCCCAAAGTGCTGAATTACAGGTGTGAGCCACTGCACCCGGCCTAATATTGGAAGAATTTCTGAATAATGTTCTCCAAACAGCAAAATGTGTTTTTAAAGCTTCAACAAAATTATTGAATGATAATAGATTTCAGTTTTTCTGAAATTCTTCATAATTTTTTTACATATACCCTAAAGTTTTAATGATTTGGAGGTAGAGTCCGTGAGGGTCACATGGCTGCTTCAGGATTTATCAAAGAAAGGCCTGAATGCAAATGGAGGGTAGATAACAAATCCTCATATTAGAAAACTCTACTTGGCATACTTTTAGAAAAACAGGACCCAATGTTATGTTCAAACACTCTTCTGAGATAAAGGTATTTTCCTCATTAAAAACTTTGATAAGCGGGGTGTGGTGGCTCATGCCTGTAATCCCGGCACTTTGGGAGGCTAAGGCGGGTGGATCACCTGAGGTCAGGAGTTTGAGACCAGCCTGGCCAACATGACGAAACCCCGTCTCTACTAAAAGTACAAAAATTAGTCGGGCATGGGTGGCAGAAGCCTGTAATCGCAGCTACCCAGGAGGCTGAGGCAAAAGAATTGCTTGAACTTGGGAGATGGAAATTGGAGTGAGCTGAGATCGTGCCATTGCACTCCAGCCTGGGCAACAAGAGTGAAACTCCCTCTCAAATAATAACAAAAACCTTGATAAATTTCATAAAAATGCCTTCTGATGCATCCACCATGTGTTAGTCCATATGTTAGTAGGGAGATAATATCCATGTTTTCTAATGAGAAATTGGAGACCCTTTGCCTTACCCTCAAAATTTATTAAAATGTAGTCTATACTCGCTGTCTCTACTTTTTCACTTCCCATTTACTCCTGAGTCTCAGGGGTAACCATCTTTTTCCTCACACTGTTTTTCTTGAACTGTTCTGGCAAAAGTCATGAATAACATTTTAAGTACCAGAGTCCGCATCCTCTTTCGTTTCTCATCCAATTCACTTATATTTGAAACTTTGACCTCTCCTTCCTCCCTTGACTTTGACACTGCTCTCTCCTGTTTCCCCTTCCTTTCTTTTTTTCTGTCTCCTTCATTGATGTCTTCCTCAGTACTTCATTACTTGTCTTATAAATATACTTCCAGCCTTAGCTTTCTTCTTTTTTCTCTGGACTTTCACTTGAAAATCATATCCACCCTCCACCCCCCACTATCTTTGCTTTCAGTTCCTTGTGAGCTGCTTCCAAATTCATGTCTTTAGCTCTCCCTTTTTCTCAAAAACTCAGATCTACATGTTTTAACTGCATCGTAAGCACTGATGCATAAATGTACTGTGGGCACTTTCAGCTCAGTATGACATTTTTACTTCAAATATGTTTTTCCCCATTTCTTGTTTCAGTTAATGGCATTGCAATCAAACTTATAATCCAGGCTGGAAATATAAATGGTCTTCATTACTTCTCTCTCCCTCATCTACAGTCCATTTGGTTACCTAGTCCTATATGTCTACAGTATTTTGTGTACCTACCCATTTACTCCCATGGCTACTACCCTAGATCAAGTCCTCTTTTCCTGGTTTCTAATCATTTACCTCTAGTCCTTCACATTGCTTTCTGAAATATATACCTGACCATTTGACAACTCTTTAATGATGTCCACGAAAAGAGCCAAACTCTGTAAAATATTTGAAGAGATTTATTCTGAGCCAAATATGAGTGATCATGGCCCGTGACACAGCCTTCAGGAGGTCCTGAGAACATGTGCGCAAGGTGGTGGGGTTACAGCTTGGATTTATGTATTTTAGGGAGGCATGAGACTTAATCAAATACATTTAAGAAATACATTGGTTTGGTTCAGAAAGGCGGGACAACTCAAAGAGGGCGAGAAGGGGGTTGCGGGCTATAGGTAAATTTAAACATTTTCTGGTTGACAATTGGTTGAGTTTATCTAAGGATCTAGGATCCATAATAAGGAAATGTTCAGGTTAAGATAAAAGATTGTGGAGACCAAGGTTCCTTTGAAGTCTTATAGTGGCTGCTTTTAGAGACAATAGATGACAAATATTTCCAAAAGGTACTAGACATTTAGCTAGTCTCTTCAGGATTGGGACGGCTTGGAAGAAAAAGATCTAGCTATGTTAATAGAGATTCTTTACCGATGCAGATTTTCGCCTACAAGGATGACTTTGCAGGGCCATTTTCTCTTTCTTTTCTTTCTTTTTTTTTGTTTTTAAGACGAGTCTCACTCTCTTGCCCAGGCTGGAGTGCAGTGGCGTGATCTTGGCTCGTTGCAACCTAAGCCTCCCGGGTTCAAGCGATTCTCCTGCCTCAGCCTCCTGAGTAGCTGGGATTACAAGCACGCCACCACATCCGGCTAATTTTTGTATTTTTAGTAAAGACGGGATCTTGCCATGTTGGCCAGGCTGGTCTCGAACTCCTGACCTTAAGTGATCACCTGCCTCGGCCTCTCAAAGTGCTGGGATTACAGGCATGAGCCACTGCACCTGGCCTGCAGGCTGTTTTCAAGATATGGCAGGGAAACATGTCTTGGGGTTAAATATTTTTTAGGTTTTTCCTTGTCTCATAATGTTATGCCAGAGTCAGAATGGAATTTAAGTCACAACATATACGGTTAAATAAAACCCATCTGATGAGAATTTATGGTTTGTAGGGCGTGACTCCTGAGACTCCTTTGAAAGGAATTTGGGCAAGATAAAAAAATGAGAGCTTTGTCCTCAGTCCCTCCTCTTGGCCAAAAAGCATTCCTCAGAATGCATATGCAGGCCAACAAACAGCGGCAGGTCCCACAGCGCTAAGAAGGCTCATTCCTAGAGTTGTCTGATTTGGTCACTTGGCAAGGTCCCATGGCACTAGGAAGGCTCATTCGTAGAGTAGCCTGGTTGGTAGCAGTAGTTTTAAATACCTGTGATTTGGATCACTGGGAGAGGACACAGTCTAACCTGATGTAATAGCCAATAGTTTAAGGGGTGAGATGGAGTCAGGCCTAGGGTTTAGTCTAAAAAAAAATCCCAGGTCATATTTTGTGAGCTACCATGATCCAGTTCTTTAATTGTGCCTTTTCCTTTTGCTATATCTGGCATAACATTTACAAGAGATATATAATCCTAATACAGTGACAAACACCATAAAGATAGCAAAGATTAGGCATCCAAGAAGGTTATAGGTAGAGTCAGAGGGCAGTAAACAACCTAACCAGCCAAAAAAACCACTGCATGCATTATCATATTCTTTGATTAGACTCACAATGTGATTACTCTCCTTATCAAGGGTCATTTGAACCCTATGATAGATCTTATTTGAGGATTGTAGGACTGACACTAAATCAGAATCCAATAAATTTAATGTCTCTTCTGGCCAATTTGTCTCCATAGATATAACATCCTGAGGAGGGTATACATCAAATGCAAGGAATGCCTGGTCCTCAATGTCTAAATTGTCATAGGACTTGTTAACAGTGGACAAATCTGTTTTTCCAACCACTTTTGTATTGCACCATATACTGGTATTTGGAAGAGAAAAGAAAGTTTTGTTGCAGGAGAAGTCATATAATTCTACAATGTCGTTTTTTTTGTCCCTCCCAACAGAAGCGGCCCTTCCCCATATACCAGATGTTATGTTCCATTGGGGTGGATATTAGAGGCCAAGTTTGGGAAAAATCAGGGTTCCAAGTAGTTTGAGGGCATAGCCATTCTCCTTTCCTGTTTTCACAATCTGAAAGGGAGATGGGATGCCATGTGTTATTACCAGCTAAAATAGCCCACCTATTTCCCAGGGGGAGTATTCTTGTATTGTTTATAATAGTCCCAATGCCTGCCAGTTGGACAACAGAGTACCTTTGAGCCTCATTTAACTTTGGTGCCTGTGCTCTGAGAATACAATGTTTAAGGTCATATTTACCGTCCAAAAATCTCCATAAGTGTGGTGGACCATATGTTTTACACAGGTGTTTGGATTGTGCCTCAGAACTGAGGATTATAGGCCATTGTTTCATAGCCACCTCAGATTCCATTTGTAGTAAAATAGACATGAGCCCCTGTTGGGTAAGAGTACATGCTTGTTCCCATCTTTGGGTTTGGAAGTATGTTTTCATGGTTTGTCTGGTTTCTTCTATCCATTTGATGAGTGCTGTATTATCTTTTAAAGCAGCTTCCCATCCTTTTCCCTCTTCCTGGAATAGCATTCCTTCAATGTGGCCTATTTTTGATAGGGAATTTTTTTCTAAAGACTGTCTCTCTTCATTAGTCATGAACTCAGCTTGCCCCTATATGCCTAGCCCAGCTTCAACTCCTCCAGTGAGGTCACACTTTAGTTTTTTGGGTGGCCAATTTTGGTGTATCCACCAGGAATGCTGTTGCCATAGTATACTGATGGCATTTGTACAATTTGGATAAATGGAGTCAATCCAGAACCGCTGGGTATCCCAGACAATTGTTAGGTGAGTGGAGGATACACCTAAGTATGCCCATGTCTGGGTATTCCATAATGCTTCCCAGAGGCACCCTGGTCTTAGGGTGGAATTTGTGCTATCAGCGACCTTTGTCCACCACTTGACCATAAATAGTTCTTTAAGGGCAGTGTCTGTGGTTGGTGCTGGATAGGAGGATCCAGCCACAAGCACAGGGCTGGTGGTTATTTGGGCAGGCCATGCTATGGCAGTTTATACAGGAGGCAGCTAGATTTTTCCCATTGTAACCAGGCAGTTGTCTCAACTGATAATCCCCAATATCTATTGTTATGCAGTGTTCTACGTGGTTAGACCCCCTCAGTGATCGTCCTGAGACATTGTTAGGCAAGTATTCCTGCAGGGCGTCATATTTGGTTGCAGCCCTGTAATAGAGGTACCCTAAAAACTGGACACCTCGGGGAATGTTTAGAATGGTGCTGTTCCATATAACACTCTTCAATGCATCCTGATCTATATCATACCAAATGATATGGGCTTTGCCTGCAGGAAGATTGCTGAGGTTTGCAGGGGACCAGGAGAAATTTTCAGGTCTGAAGAGAGAAGGAGTGTGGGGTAGGCAGACAGAAGAGACTGTGGGAATGAGAATGAACAAGTAAAACAGTTTTCTAGCTTTAGCAAGGGAATGTATAGCTGCACCCATTTAGAAAGTTATACCAAGGAAGAGAGTGCATCAATCCCAAACAGCTTCTTAGGGGTCTCAGTTAAAACATTCAGGGTTTTAGCAATATTCTATAGCAAGGAAAGTAAGAATGAGAGTTATTTTAGGGTTCATGAGGACCGGCCTGGTCCAGCATCTCTGGAAGTATGTCTGCTTTCATTGTAGCTCTAGAGACTGGCTGAGCCTCCAGTGTTCTCTTGATTTGCAAGCAGGTGTCACAGACTGGTTCAGAAGTCCAGGGGCGGTCAGGAAAGTGGTCAAATGCTCGTTTTAGGAGTGAAATGTGAATCCAAGAAGTGACTCCCTTTAACTTTGCAGTACGAGAGTTGATTGAAAGCCCCTGATAAGGTCCTTTCCAGTGGGATTGTAGGGAATCCTTCAGTTGAAGTCTTTTCCAATATACAAAGTCACCTGGCTGTAATCCGTGGTCTTTGGGGTCGTCAGCCCCCGGGAGCTCACTGTGGAAAGATTCTGTTAACAGCTTTGTTTTATTTGTTAAGATTTTGAGGAGCCCTTGACAATAATGGAGTATTTCCCCTTTGAGTAAGGCCAGTTTGTATAAGCCCTTAGCCAACCTCATAGGTCTCCCTGTTACGATTTCATAGGGCGATAAATAATGTTTTTGAAAAGGAGTGGATCTAAGATTAAGCAAGACCAGTGGGAGGGGTTTTGGCCAAGGGAGGTTAAAAGCCTCTGTCAGCTTAGCTAATTGAGTTTTTATTGTGCTATTTGTCTGTTCCACCAACCCAGAGGATTGGGGATGGTAGGCACAATGGAAATGTTGTATTATAGGCCAGATTTTGCAAATGGATTGAACAACTTGTCCAGTAAAATGAGTCCCATGGTCACTGTGCATTTCAGAAGGAATTCCCGAAACTGGAATGATTCTAACAAAATTTTCCCTACTGTTAAGGTGGTAGCCCTCCAACAAGGAAATCTTTCTACCCAATGAGAAAACATACAAACTAAGACAAGCATGTATTTGAAATTTTGCAATGGCGGCATCTGGATAAACTCCAACTGCCATACTTCAAAAGGTCCCATTGGCAAAGGAAAATGACCTTGGGAGCCATGTAAGGGCTTGCTAGGGTTAGGTTTTGGGCATGTAGTACATCAAGAGTATACCTTTTGGGCTACTATGGGGGATGGTTTCCAAAAGTATTGTTTTCCCATGATACTATTTTTTCAGGGGCCCAATGAGTCATTTTGTGAATAAACTGAAGGAAAGGCAATTGTGCACCTATGGGAACTATGGGCTTTTTGTTAGACCCTATCCATAATTTCTTAGTTGGGTCAAACATAACTCCCTTCTGTTTCTCTTGAGGGGTAGATGCTTATTGACATTGTAAAAGAATGTTAGTGAGGGTATTTATAGGACGAAAAGTACATTGCCATACAGGACAGGCCATCTTTCCTAGGGCAGCATTCTTTGCTGCAGCATCAGCTAGATTATTTCATTTTGCTTCTTGAGTGTTATCTTTTGAGTGCCCAGAAACTTTTATGATTGCAAGTTGATTTGGCATCTGAATTGCTTCTAGTAACTCCGAGACTTGGTGCCCATTTCATATGGGCTATTTGGATGAGGTAAGAAATCCTCTCTGTTTCCATAGCATGCCAAAATCATGGGCTACTCCAAAAGCATATTGGCTCTCAGTAAATATATTTGCCACTTTTCCTTTAGCTAATTTACAAGCTCTAGTTAATGCTATTAATTCAGCCATCTGGGCTGGTTTGATTCCTTGGAGTTGGACACTTTTGATTATGTCTGTTATGGAAGTGATGGTGTATCCTGCCCGGTAATGCCCCTGGTTGTCCCTTAAATAAGAACCATACGTGAACCTAATTAACTCAGCATTCTCTATGGGAGTTTCCTGTAATTTTTCCCTAGGGGAGAGTAAGATATTAGTTAGTAGATTGCAGTCATGTTCCTCTTCCTCTTGTTGTTCACCTGGGAGGGGGAGCTGGGTAGCAGAGTCAAGAGTGTTACAGTGCTTCAAAATGATGTTGGGGGCAGAAAGCAGGAGTTCCTCATAAGAGGCAAAGCAGCTAACAGAATAGTGTTGAGTGTAGTGAGAGCTTAGAAGAGATTTCACAGAGTTGGGGGGCATAGACGGTCAGGGGACCCTAGGACAAGTTCTTTGATGTTTTTGCATAAGGTGGCTGCAGCCAGTATAGCCCTCAGGCAAGGAGGGTGCCCCCCTTGCAACTGGATCTAACTGTTGACAAAATAACCAGTTGGTCTGTGATTGTCACCATATTTTGTTGTTGTTGTTTTACAAAAGGAAATTTATTTCAAAAGCATGAGGGGACATTTACATTTAAACAAGGTGATAAACAGGTGTGTTGCAAAAGAAAAAAAATCCACAGCATTAGGTTTTTTATTCAAATTCGGAAGCAAAAATAACCTAAATTGTGCACTATTGCCTTAGGAAAGGGAAAGGGAAGAGTGAGGGGTAAGGGAACAGTCAGTCAACTCAGTATCAAACTTGAGAGAATAAAGTCACTTCTGCTCAGCTTTGAGTTTACAAATATGCTTATAAAGAGGAAAAGTGGAAAAATTATACTTAATGTTCAAATTTATTTAGCTGTAGTCTCAATACAATTTCTGTACTTGAAATGGCTTTGGGCCACTGGCTGATCTATCTCTGAGGTCCAGATTAGCTGTTCAGTTTTCAAGTAGCAATTTTGTATTCCTTTTCTGTTCAGATTCCAAGGGAGTTTAGGTTCAGCTCATAGTCTTTTGGAATGTTTAGAGATTATTGCCACCACTCCATAGTCAAGCTGACCAACTTCTTTTGCTCACTTGTATCATTCTAGCCTTTCGGAACTAATTTCCCCATACACATGTGCAATAATTCTCACAAAGGAGTTTTGTTTCTTCTGCAGTGTAGAGGAAATGGTAATGAAGACACCTGCATTGGAATCACAAACTTTTCCTCAAAAAATACATCAAACTACTAGAAATGTCTTTCAGGCACTTGATTTGAATAGCAAACTTGGGAGGGAAGATTAACTGTGAAACAAAAATATGTGAAACATTCAAATGCAGAACAAAGGGTCTATGCTACTAAAAATGCCCATGACATTAAACACTCCACAAACCTCCCATCTGTTGTTTTAACCTAAAAATTCTATTGGCTAACTTATACAATAATTTTGATTAATAACCTGAGAAGGTAAAATCTTGAAAGTAGCAAACGCAAACCGAGAGAGCATCCCTTACTTATTGGTACCATGTTATCAAGTCACTTTTTCTGGGTAGCCCTGGTTATTAAATATCCAAATTGTAAATTACACTATCCCTGCCTGTAGCAACCTATATGTACATCAGATTCAGTATTTTGGCTGTATTTCATCAATAGCAATCTCCAATTTATCTTTGAAAATGCAGCCTTTATTTTTAGTTTTAAATGACAATAATCATATAAGTGCAACTGACTCAGAATCCCTTGCTACTGTTAGTGAAAACCTAAATAACAAGATAATAATGGATTCAGCAGCAAAAGGATAATCACCAGATCAGACTACCCATTCCTGGAATTTAAAAAAATGATTTATGTTGTGTAGTCAAGTTTCACAGCATGCACCTATATATATATATACACATATATATACATATATATATACACATATATATACACATATATACATATATATACACATATATATACATATATATATACACATATATATACATATATATACACATATATATACATATATACACATATATATACATGTATATATATACACATATGCATACACACACATATGCTTGTGTGTGTATGTATGTATATTATACATGCACATTTCTATTCAAATAGTAAGATTCCATATTCAAAAGTTTGTATCACAGTATATGGAAAAGAGTTAAATAAGCAGTGCAAAGCAACTAACTTTCTCCTAAAAATGTAGTGTCATTCCTACATTTTAAGAAAGCTATGTAAGTATTTTGCTTTTATGACACTAGGTAGGAATGCTGCACCACTGCCTAGCAGCTTTATTAAAAAACAATGAAAACAAAATGTTAAGATTGACTGTTACTTTTCTCCATATATTGGGCAAAAAACTAAGAGGGAAGAGAAAAATCAGTAACCTTTCTAAACTGATGATCTTTATCAGCAGAACTAGACTGAATTTCCCTGCATTTTAGAATGAACGGCTTTCAACAACAAGTCACCATGTTTTTGAGTTAATATTCCTAGCGCATTCTCATTTATTTCACGTACAAAGAGGGTAAAAGGAAGACTATGATTGGGATGGCCTAGAACAGGTGCTTGGGTGAGAGCCTGTTTTAGATCTTCTGTGTGTTGTTTTTTTCCCCTCTTCCCAGTGGATTGGGTCCATCTGGGTCTGTTTTAGATTTTTATATAGGGGTTGGGCCATTAAGGAGTAGTTTGGAATCCAACTCCTGCCTGTTAACTCTAAGAATCCTCTTAATTGTTTTTTAGTTTTGGGCAGAGGAAAGGTCATAATAGCAGAGATTCTCTCAGAGTTTATTAATAGCCCCCTTGGGGAAATCATATGTCCCAAATATTTAACTTGGGGAGGCAAAATTGTAATTTGTCTTTTGACACGTTGTGTCCCCTAAAACCAAGCCATTGTAATAGGTGGACAGTATCTTCTCTGCATTTTGATAGGGAGGATGAGCACAACAATAAATCACATACTGAATTAGAGTAGATTCATTTGGAAATTCAGTGTCCTCTAAATCTGGCTTTAGTATTTGAGAAAAATAAGTAGGACTTTCTGAGTAGCCCTGGGGTAAGACTGTCCACGTGTGTTGGTGATTTGCCCAAGTGAAAGCAAAAAGATACTGGCTATTTTGCTCCACAGGTATACTGAAGAATGCACTACATAAATCAGTAACAGAGAAGTGGCTGGCAGTGATAGGAATATTGGACAGTAAGGTGTGGGGGTTAGGAACAACAGGGTGTCTAGGAATTATTATTTTATTTATAGCTCTTAGCTCTTGAACAAGTCTCCAGCTTGTCCCATTTGGCTTTTTAACTGGGATAATTGGTGTATTCCAAGGGCTGGTGCAGGGTATTATAAGTCCTTTGTCTAAATCGTCCTGAATGATTGGTTTGATTCCTAGTAAGGCTTCAGGTCTTCGGGGCTATTGCCTTACATTTGGCAGGGATTTGGATTTACTTAGGGTTGGCTCTATAGGGACTGCTGACTGAATTCTCCCAGTATCTGTGGAAGAGTTTGCCCATAGGGAGTCTGGTACCTTAGGTAAGAAAGGCTCTAATTCTTCCTGTCCAGAATCTTGATTAACTTTCACAAGCATAATATACATGTGGGCTTTTGTAAGTCTGCATCTCCCAAGTTGAGAATCATTTCTCCCTTCTGTGAAAATGAGATGTGAGCATTATGGGTCTCTAGGAAATCCCGTTGTAGTAGGTGTATGGGGGCACTATCTACTATAAGAAAAAGGTGATGCCTCACTAGTCCTCCTAATTAAAATTGAAAGGGATTTGATTTAAAGGCTATAATAAGAGAGTTTGAAACCCCTACCATTTGGACTTTTTCTTTACTCCAAGGGAGAGGGTTTTTAATCTAGGTAGGGTTGAGGACTGACAGTATAGTGCTGGTGTCGACAAGAGCTCTGGTATTTTCCCCATTTATGGCTATTTCTACTTCTCCTAAAGCATTAGTTAGAAGTAGGGGGGAAACCCTCTCTATTCCCTCAGAGCATCCCTATTCTGGTTTTTGAGTTGTTCTGGTGCCTTCCTCTGGGGCCCGTTGCCCGCTTTGTGCAAGCACCCATTTAAGTTTTTTGCATTCTTTTTTAAAATATTCTTTCTTTTTGCAATAGTGGCAAATTGCTTCCTCTTGGGGTCGCTTAGATCTCTGGGGACCATGGGACTGTTGCAAACTCCCAACTTGGTTGCTAAGTTGTTTTAGTTGTAAACTCATAATTTTAGAGACTGTTTCCTTTCCTTTCTTTTTTTTTTTTTTTTTTCTTTTTGAGACAGAGTCTCTTGCCCAGGCTGGAGTGCAATGGCGCGATCTTGGCTCACTGCAACTTCTGCCTCCTGGGTTCAAGCAAGATTCTCCTGCCTCAGCCTCCCAAGTAGCTGGGATTACAGGCATGCGCCACCACACCCGGCTAATTTTTTATTTTTAGTAGAGACAGGGTTTCACCATATTGGCCAGGCTGGTCTCGAACTCCTGGCCTCAAGTGATCCACCTGTCTCAGCCTTCCAAAGTGCTGGGATTACAGGTGTGAGCCACTGTGCCTGGCCTCCTTTTCTTTCTTAATGATTGTGACAGCTAGGTCAGCTAGGGTTGACTAGGTGGCTGGTGGGCAAGGAAGCCCAAGCCACATTATTCCTCTTTATTAGGGTTGCTAACTCCTTATCTAAACCTTGCATAAACGCAGAATTTAGTAAGATATCACTTTCCCCAGGAGTATTCCTGAAAACTCTTTGAATGTCTTTTCAAACCTGATATAAAAGTCAGGCATGATTTTGTTTGGGCGTATTTTACATTGTTTCACCTTTGCCCAATCTGTAACTGTGGAGAATATCTGTGATACAGTTTCACAGAGGCGATTGCAGAGCTCTCTGCATTTCTCTCTTCCAGCTGCATCTATTTTGTCAAAATCGTCTAAAGGCTGTTTCCAATCTGCTACTCTAAACCATTCTTCAGCTTTGTTCTGGGGACCAGTAACTCAATCAGCTGACACATGTCAGAGAACCCTGGATCATAAGTCTTAAGTGTTCATTGGAATTCCTTAGCAAACCTAAAGGGATCTTTAGTCGGATTGGGGAATCCAGGTACCAGGGCCTTTAACTCTGATTTGGTCCAGGGGGTATATATTATGTTAGGATCCCCTCTGCCTGTAGGTTTTACCCTAAAAGGAGCAACTACTATATTATTTTATCCAGCTATTTCTGGTCCCCCTGTGGCTTGAGGCAAGGGAGTAGGGGAGGGAGAAGGAAAAATGAAATTGTCTGGACAAGGAAGTTCAGAGAGAGCAGAGGGTCAGGAGGAGCAGAAGGGGAGACAGTTTCTGGAGCCTTCCTGATTTCAGAAGTGGCGAGACAGTTTCAAAATTTTTTTTGTTAATTTCCTAAAGGGAGGCAAGCTTATCGTTTCCTCTTTTTGATGATTCTAGGTGCCAAGTAAGTACGATTCCCATTCATTTTCTTTGATTCAGGAGCCTAAGTTTTCTAATCTAGCACACAAGAAAACCAATTTAGGGACATCAAAAGTTCCCCATTTTGGAAACCTTAGACCTAGGTCGTCTTTAGTAAGATCTTCCTATTTACATAAATACTCGCAAGTCAAGGCACCATAATTATTAAATATAAACCCAGCTGTGGTGCCCACTGGGGACCGCTCTCCTTGCCTTTCCTCTCTTTTAGAGGGTTTATTTGCCATCTCTCTCTCTTTTTTTTTTTAAGAGCAATTGACCTGTGGCCTAAGTCTTTTGTGTGGTGGATCGATATGTGCTGCTTGTGGGCAGCACTTTACAGTGTTTCAACAGTCGTTTCTACCCTCTTACGTGTCTCAGTTTCTCTCTTCAAAGGTCTGTCACCTCTGAGACGGCTCAAAACACCCGGTGACCAGCCCTTATATGCATTTCCTGGACAAGCCTTCTTAATATTTGTTGGGGAGTTTCCTATAGGGCCGCTGCATGTTGCGGACAGTCAGCCTCCCAGACACTCCCACAAGGCCCCTGGTCACCCAGGGGCGCCTTCCGGCTGGGAGGAGCAAAATGCCCTTTCTCTTCAAAGCTGAGGGACTCACTCTCTCATTTGCTTATGAAAAATAACAGTTCACTTCCTCACGCAAAGTACGCACAGACAAGCCAATTGAGATTAATTTTGAGAGAAAAGGCAATGGAGAACGACTGTTTTGAATACACCTTTGAAACCAAAATTAAGATTTTAACCAACTTCCTAGGAGAAAAGAGAGAGAGAGAGAAAAAAAAAAAAACAGCTCAATGAATCAAGGACCATCAACCAAAATGGGAGGTCCAGGACTCAGGAGGACTTACCAGTTTCACCAGAGGAGAAACTAGAACATGGTGAGGCTTCACTGGGCCCCTGCTAGTACCTTAGCTAGGGTTTCAGACAACAACTTCAGGGTCCTGAGTCTTCTCTGTGGCCCCATGTGTTTGGGCACCAGATTATTGTTAAAGAGTCAAACACTTAAAATATTTGAAGAGATTTATTCTGAGCAAAATATGAGTGACCATGGCCCGTGGCACAGCCCTCGGGAGGTCCTGAGAACATGTGCCCAAGGTGATCAGGGCACAGCTTGATTTTATACATTTTAGGGAGGCATGAGACTTCGATCAAATACATTTAAGAAATACATTGGTTTGGTTCAGAAAGGCGGGACAACTCAAAGGCAGGGGGTGGGGAAGGGGACAGTGGGGGCAGGGAGGTACTTCCAGGCTATAGGTAAATTTAAACATTTTCTGGTTGACAATTGGTTGAGTTTATCTAAGGACTTAGGATCCACAGAAAGGAAATGTTCGGGTTAAGGTAAAAGATTATGGAGACCAAGGTTCTTTTGAAGTCTTATAGTAGCTGCCCTTAGAGACAGTAGATGAAAAATGTTTCCTATTCGGATCTTTAAAAGGTACTAGACTTCAGCTAATCTCTTCAGGATTGGGAGGGCCTGGAAGAAAAAGATCCAGCTATGTTAATAGAGATTCTTTACAGATGCAGGTTTTCACCCTACAAAGGATGGCTTTGCAGGGACATTTTCAAGATATGGCAGAGAAACATGTTTTGGGGTTAAATATTTTGATTTTTTTGCCTGTCTCATAATGTTATGCCAGAGTCTGATTGGAAAGTAAGTCATGACATATAGGGTTAAATAAAACCCATCTGATGAGAATTTATGGTTTGTAGGACATGACTCCCCAGATCTCTTAGATAGGAATTGGGGCAAGATTTAAAAAAAAAAAATGAGAGCTTAGTCCTCAATGGCTTTTCTGGGCTTTTATTCACAACACCTCTGACACCAAAAGTATAGGTTTTTTTCTCCCCTGCATGCCAGCCAATTCTCTAATTCTCTGAATACCAACTGGATGTTCTACAATTAAATTCTGATACTACCCAGAGTTAGTTGAGACCCCACAGGTCTTAACCCCATTTTGGATGCCAGTCAAAAGTATTGAGTCCCTGCCAGGCATGGTGGCTCACACCTGTAATCCTAGCACTTTGGAAGGCCAAGATGGGAGGATCACTTCAGCCCAAAAGTCAAGACCAGCCTGGGCAACATAGCAAGACCTCATCTCTACAAAAAATTTAAAAAATTAGCTGGGCATAGTGGCAGACACCTGTAGTTCTAGCTATTCAGGAGGCTGAGACAGGAGAATCACTTGAGCTCAGAAGGTCTAGGCTGCAGTGATCCCTGATTGCACCACTGCACTCCACCCTGAGTGACAGAACAAGACCCTGTCTCTCTCTCTCTCTATATATATGGTCCCCAGGTTACCCACACTTATATCTAGCTACAAATTGGGTATTCTCATGATCCCTACCCCCAGTTCAATAATACGCTAGAATGGCTCATGAAGTAAAGTTCTTTACTTACCAAAGTATGGAGGAGGAACTCCAAAAGCTTCCATGCCCTCTCCAGGTACACCACCCTTCCAGCACATCAGTGTGCTCGTCACCTTGGTAGCTCTCTAAACACTGTTGTTTAGGGTTTTTATGGTGTCTCTCTCATGTAGGCACCATTGATTAAATCATTGGCCATTGGTGATTGACTTAATCTCCGTCTCCTCTCCTCTCCCTGAAGGTCAGCCTATAGGACGGAAATTTCTAACCCTCAAATCATGCTTTGGTCTTTCTGACTACCAGCCCCATCTAGAAGCTATCTAGGGGCCCCCAGCTACTACTCATCTCATTAGTGTACAAAAGACACTCTTATCATGAGATTCCAAGGATTTTAGGAGCTGTGTGTGAGAAACCATAAACAAAGACCATATATATTTCCCATTGTATCACAGCTTCCCATCACCTGAAGTATGAAGTCCTAATGCCTTATGACATCTCACGTTGACTATAAATCACCTGGACTCCTCTTCCATGAGACTAGACTTAAATTTATATAAACACCTTCTGTACTATTTTTGTACTTTTGATATTCCCTCTGCTTCAAAATATTCCTGTATTTCTTATGAAAATCCTAGTACAGATGCCATTTCCTTCATGAAACTCTTAATTCCTCCTGTCAGACTTAATATGCACTCAAATACCTGAACTAAACCTTTTCTCTTTTCTCTGTATCACTTGGACTGTCTGAACTAAACCGTTTCTATTATATCTTTGACCTTTTACTTCAAATTATAGTTCATTGTGTAATGCTGGGTCTCAGAAAACAATACCCCAAAATGAAAGCTTCAAAAGCAGAAGTTTTTCTGACCTTCTGCCCCCTGCTCTCCTGTCTCTCAGTCTCATTCTCCCCTAAGGCTAACCATAGCAACTAGAATCCCTCTTCCCCAAGGCAGGTCATAGAAACCAGAACTCCTTGTCCCCAAAGCCAGCCATAAAACCTAAGAGTATTACTTTAATATTCCTCTGCCTTTCTGTGTAAAAACTGGCCATAAAGAAATTATCTGACCTCCCTTATTTGACTGTAGGCCATAAGACCCTGGTTCCACAGAGGGTCCTGTCCCACACCCAGAAGGAAGGAATGCATGCTTAGAGAGGCCAAGAAGAATTTAGACAGACAGGCCTTGCTGGGTTTCTCCACTCAGTCTATTAGTTTTAGATTCTTTGGTGTTAGACCCTTTTTATCCAATCATATTTCTTTTTTTTTTTTTTTTTGAGACGGAGGCTCGCTCTGTCGCCCAGGCTGGAGTGCAGTGGCGCGATCTCCGCTCACTGCAAGCTCCGCCTCCCGAGTTCAGGCCATTCTCCTGCCTCAGCCTCCCAAGAAGCTGGGACTACAGGTGCCTGCAACCACGCCTGGCTAATTTTTTGTATTTTTAGTAGAGACGGGGTTTCACCGTGTTAGCCAGGACGATCTCGATTTCCTGACCTCGTGATCCGCCCACCTCGGCCTCCCAAAGTGCTGGGATTACAGGCATGAGCCACCGTGCCCAGCCTCCAATCATATTTCTATACCTCCTATACCTCTTCCATAGTTTGTTGAACCTACACACAAAAATGGAAAATTTCCCCTGTATCTTTGGTTCTCCATTGTAAAGGCTTCTGTGAATATAGGTTAAATAGATTTGTCTGCCTTTTCTTCTATTAATCTGCCCCATGTCAGTGATTTTTTTCAGTGAACTTTCAGAGGGCCCTTGGCCCCTACAGTATGTGGCCCCTACAGTATGTACATCTCTTCCCCACTATCATGAGTTTATTTTAGGTGTAGACCATATGTAGAACACAGTCACAATTTTATAACTTAGCATGTAGTCATCTTTGCTTTCAACTTTTAGTTACATTTTATAATTCACTGGGCAGACCAATTGAGCAATTTCAAAAATTTGCTCAGTTCATCTTTATACTACCCCTAAAAAATGACTAGAATAATTTTGCTTCACAGATCATAAAAGCACAGGAAAAAGCTGCTTCTTTATACATGTTTCCTGAAATCAGCAATGTAAACAGAAATGGAACCTTGTATCATCTATAGTAAATTATTCTCAATAATTGAAATTGTAATGTGTGCCATCAGTATTTTTTTTTTCCTAGACAGGGTCTGGCTGTCTCACCCACGTTGGAGTGCAGTGGCATGATCTCGGCTTACTGCGACCTCTGCCTCCCAGGTTTAAGTGACTTTCCCACCTCAGCTTCCCAAGTAGCTGGGACTGCACACACATGCCACCACACTTGGCTAATATTTGTATTTTTTGTATAGGCAGGGTCTCACTTTGTTGCCCAGGCTGGTCTTGTACTCCTAAGCTCGAGGGATCCACTCGCTTCAGCCTCCCAAAGTGCTAAGATTACAGGCATGAGCCACTGCCCAGGCCATCAGAATTCTTTTTGATGAAGCTTGTTATAGGATAGTAATATGGGTTAGCAATATTCACTGCATCTCTTAGGCTGGGCACAGTGGCTTACGCTTATAATCCCAACACTTTGGGAGACCAAGGCAGAGGATCACTTGAGGCCAGGAGCTCACAGTGAGCCTGGGCAACATAGTGAGACCCCATCTCTACAAAAAGTTTAGAAGAAAACAACAGGCCAGGCGCAGTGGCTCACGCCTGTAATCCCAGCACTTTGGGAGGCCGAGGTGGGCAGATCCCCTGAGGTCAGGAGTTCAAGACCAGCCTGACCAACATGGTAAAACCCCATCTCTAATAAAAATGCAAAAATTAGCTGGGCGTGCTGATGGGCACCTGTAATCCCAGCTACTCGGGAAGCTGAGGCAGGAGAATCACTTGAACCCAGGAGGCAGAGGCTGCAGTGAGTCAAGATCGCGCCACTGTACTCCAGCCTGGGCAACAGAGTGAGACTCCGTCTCAAAAAAAACCAACAATAACAACAACAAACACATCCCTTACTTTATTCCATTCTTATGTTCTTCCCACCAGCCAGTCAGTCATCATTTAGAAGTGCCTGCTATGTGCCAGGCACAATGCTAGGTGCTAGAGATAAAACTATAAACAAAACAGAATCTGTCTTCTAGGTTCAAGAAACAGCCATGTAAAGAAAGCAAATTTATGACTGGGCGCAGTGGCTCATGCCTGTAGTCCCAGCACTTTGGGAGGCCGAGGTGGGTGGATCACCTGAGGTCAGGAGTTTGAGACCAGCCTGGCCAACATGGAGAAACCCCGTCTCTACTAAAAATACAAAATTAGCCAGGCATGATGGCGCATGCCTGTAATCCCAGCTACTCGGGAGGTTGAGGCAGGAGAATTGCTTGAACCTGGGAGGTGGAGGTTGCAGTGAGCTGAGATCGCACCATTGCACTCCAGCCTGGGCAACAAGAGCAAAACTCTGTCTGAAAAAGAAAAAAAAAAGAAAATTTATATAACCTAGTAGTAGATTGAATTATAAACAAATGCTAAGAAAACAGAAAAATCTCTTATTATGGTTGTCAGAATCTGGGCTTAATTGCTTGCTATGAATTTTAATTTCTGTTGAAATCCTTGCTTGTCTGTCACCTTCCTTGCCTATACTAATTTTGTTTGGGGTTCATATTTTGGGTTTCAGATTATTTAGCGATAATATAATTATTAGAAGTAAATAGCATTTATTAAACTTAAGTATGATTTATTAAAATATGTTATTAATGCTACATAATATGTAAGTTCTTAGAAAATCATAAGAACATCAGATCTCCAAAACTTCAGTTTTTGAGAGGCAGAGGGAAGGATTGCCACTTTTAAATGACCAGATTGGTCCTGGTACGGTGGTTCACGCCTATAATCCCAGCACTTTGGGAGGCTGAGGCGAGTGGATCACCTGAGGTCAGAAGTTCGAGACAAGCCTTACCAACATGGCAAAACCCCATCTCTACTAAAAATATGAAAATTAGCTGGGCGTGGTGGCGGGCGCTTGTAATCCCAGCTACTCGGGAAGCTGAGGCAGGAGAATCACTTGAACCTGGGAGGCAGAGGTTGCGTTGAGTCAAGATTGTGCCACTGCATTCCAGCTTGGGTGACAAGAGTGAAACTCTGTCTCAAAATAATAAATGACCAGATCTCTTAAGAACTCATTTACTGCCGCAAAGACAGCACCAACCCTCCAACATTGGGGATTACAATTCAACATGAGATTTGGACAGGGACAAATATCCAAACTATGTCAGGGATTATATTTAAAAGACCTATGAAATTCTTTAGAGAATGAACTTTTTTTTTTCTTCTGTGACAGGGTCTGGCTCTGTCACCCAGGCTGGAGTGCAGCAGTGTGAACACAGCTCACGTCCAGCCTCAAAATCCTGTACTCAAGTGATACTGTTAACCTCAGACTTCCAATGTGCTGATATTACAGGCATGAGCCATTGTGCCTGGCAGAAAATGAACAATTTTCACTTGGGTGAAACTAATTCTTTATATATGGCACTTTGCTTGGACCAAGGGGCACATATACATCATTTTTAGTCAAATAATCAATTTGTTTATATCAGTACCATTTAATCTTATATGTGTTTGCTAATCTTAAATGGCAGTCACTTCTAACATTCTTGGTTTTTAACATTCTCTGTGTTCTACTCAGGGTAGCTTTATTTTCTGCTCTTTCTGAACTATAGCAAAAGATATGTATCTTTGTTTGTTCTACCCTGTCAGCTTACCTAAAGGAAGCTACTTTCCCTATACCCTTGCTGTGTGAATAGTAGAGCATGCCAACTTTCCAACCCTACCACTGGCCTCAGCTAATTAGATCAGAGGAGACCCTGAATGCGGGGTGACCTATCCACACTCTAAACAAGTATTTTATGGTTTGGTGTGATGAGCTTCACTCAGACAGAGATAATAGTTTTTGAGACCATAGAGTCATCTCAGGATTTTCAACTTATAGACGTAGGGAAGCTGACAGGTGGTGATGAGCACCAAAACAGAGGTCGCATAGAATTTGAGTTAGGGTAGTAATTATTGACCATCTGTATACTGCAGACATTTTCTGGAAGGGAGAAAAGAAAAAAAATGGTAAGCAAAAGCAGAGACTGTGTGGAAAGTGCACATCCGTGTGTGTGAGAGACTGTAAATCAAGAAACAAAGGAAGGGTGGAGAGAAATGTTAATCTACATGCTTGCAAGAATAGCAAGTTCCTGGTGGGTCCCTAGGCCCTATGAGGCCCAGACTTGCCTCCTCACTATTCTGCAGGTCTACCATGCTCATTCATTCCCAGCTCTACATTTGCTTATCTTGGTCTTCCTGCTTCTGATCTTTCTCACCACTTCAAGCCATACTGAGTATTACCACCAGGTTAGTGTTCCTTAAAATCCTTAAAATTTTAAGGATCATGTTATTTACCTAGGCAAAATTCATTAATGGTTCCCTCATTGCCTCATAGGAAAGTTTAAGTTATTTAGCAATCTGTATATTGCTTTTTAAACTCTGTCTTCTAGGATGTTTTCTCTAAAAGAACAAAGTTCATTTAATGTGGTATTTTAGTGTTGCAGGTAATGGTGAGGGTCACTACCTCTATTCTCCTGGCCATTTGTCTCTAGGAATTTTTCTTGAGAGTATCAAGTGGACTGGTAGCCCCAGAATCATTTGTTGCAGAAGAAAACAAAAATGGCTCTGAGGTTGAAACATGAGCTGGTGGAGGCATATCTCCACGTGGTGAATATGGATGGCAGTGCATTCTGGGGCTGTTGTACCTGGTTGAAGACTTTTATGAGGTCAGTCTCCTCCATCCAGCTTCTTGCCAACTTTCAGGCAGGTTGAAGAGAGCTCTGCCTGATGATGAACCTGACAAAATGCCAACCTGTCCAGTAGCCTTTTCTTTGGGGTTTACATTCTAAATGTTTTTATTGATTAGAAGGAAATAGCCTCTTAGAGATCATTTAATTTTTGCTTTGAAAGCCTTGACTACCACATTGCCAACAGAATTTACTTATAATGTGGTTGGTTAAACTGGCATTCATTTGGGAATTTTTTAGAACTCTAAGTTTTATGTGTCAACATTCAGCTTTATCTTCTATTTTTGAAAAAATGGAAAGAACAGTAACATATAACCCTCAACAAGATATGAAATGTAGTGATCCCTTCCTCGTAATAGCTCTCCGTTATCTACAGACTTTTTCCTTTAAAGGTTATAAAAAACTCTAGAATTCAATGTCTTTCACATTTTTTCCCACCTATGCCCTATTCCTTCTCAAAAGGAATCCTATCTTTCAGCAAAATGAGTCTGTTTATCCCCCAGTATGCCAGCCATATTTCTACCTCAGTATTTTTGGATATTATGTTTGCCCAGCCTGAACTGTCTTCTTTCCCATCTCTAGCTTGCAAGGCCCTGCTTAATATTTACTTCCCCATATCAGAATGATAACGTATACATTGGCATCACATATATTGGCATTACAATGCCTAAAAGTATTTTTGCCAAATACTTTATAAATACATAACTCATCCTTTCACAGCCAGAGAATTCTGCACTATTATGTTTGTAGGAGAGGAGAAAACTTTTCCCTCTGCCCTCTAGTTTCATTGTCTGGGGCCCTGTCAATTAAACTGACAGAAGACAGATTAACAGGAGAAACAGTTTATTACATGTGCATATGGAGGACTTCATAGAAAAAAAATGAAGACCTAAAGTGGTTAGGCCTGAGATCTTATGTACCATTTTTAACAAAAAGTGGTAAATTGTAGAGATGTACAAGGCAAAAAAGGGGTTTGAGCTTTCTAGGGGTGGTAAATTGTGGGAAGGTAAATATAGGGGTTGTTTTAGGGAGGTTTTTTAGGCAGATTTCTCTCTTGCCATCTATGGGCTAATAATAATAAGACTCTAGAATCATCTCAGGTGATTAAGGGTCATTTTGCCCTTCCTGTATAAAAGGTAGGGACACTTCCACAAAGGAGATTTATGTTCTGCTTTTAGGCAAAGCAATTCTCCTGTTTATCAATTGCCTTCAATTCAAAAAAATCATTCTGTGAAGGTGGCATATTTTGGGGTGGTATGCTCTGATATCCTTCCATTTGTAGTAGACCTAGATAACTATAAGCATTGTGCAAATGAAATAAAATTGGGTGTGTGTCACAAAATGTAGTTTCTGTAATCTTTTGAAATAACAAAGATCTGGCAACACTGGGCCCACTTTTCTATAAATAACAGGCTAGAGCTGAGAAGTTATTATCCCTTTAGGTGATACTGTACTCAGCACTTCAGTCCTACCACTCCTTACTCTCCCCATATTGCCCCAGCAAGCTTTAACTCTCTACTTGGCCTGTCTGCCCCACAGGCAATTGAATTTAAGATAGAGATACCCAAAAGGGCAGTATTCCAAGAAGAACAGAGATTATCAAGGTGCTTGATAATGACTTAATAGCTAAGAGAAGTGACTTCATACTTATTTCCTATCTCTTAATTGAAAGTAATTAGCATACCAAGAAATGAAAAACCTTTCAGAAAGTAATTTTCTGATCTCGCTTGGTGAGGTTGAGGGTAATCACTAAAAAGCATTCTGTAAGCCCTGATATCATTTTTTGGGATCCATTTCCTCCAGAGCTCTTGGGGACAATAGAATGGAAGCTAAGATTTTAAAACAGCTAATATACAGGAGCAGGAACTCATTTTGGTCTTAAAAGTAGCTACACCCATCTCTTCTCATTTGAGTCTTCTTATAAACATTTTGATTAGGCAGTTATAGTTAGCATTTATCCAATGCTTTAAATATTTTCGGTGCTTTTATTATATTGCTTTCTTAAAACTTTCTAAAAACCCTGTGAAGTGGGATAGAATAGATGAAGAAAGTCAGGCTCCAAGAGTTTTAAGTGAATTACGTGAATTCCCATGAGTGTTAGGTGATAGAATTGGAAGTAGATCCTATAACTTCAGTCTTCTGATTTGTGGTCTTGTGCTTTGTAATTTTATACTGTCTGGGTCTTCATGATCTCCCTATAAATGATGTCATCCTGTTTTTGTATGTTATCAAAGGACAGAGGTGACTCCACTAACTCTAACAGCTAGATAAGAATGTGAGAATTGAATTTTGGAACTGGGTCAGCCTCTATCTGTAATTTATTCAGTTGTCTTTATCCCCTTGAATAAACTACCTGGGAGGTGGCTAATAGTTGTCTCATGACATGAAAAGTATTAATCTACATGATCTTGATTTTTTTTTTTTTTTTTTTTGGTAGAGATGTGGTCTTGCTATGTTGCCTAGGCTGGTCTTAAACTCCTGACCTCAAGTGATCCTCCTGCCTCCCCAGGTGTTGGGATTATAGGTGTGAGCCACCGCATCTAGCCCTACATAATCTATTGAAATTGCCCTTTTCTGGCGGGGGTGGGAGACAGGGTCTCTGTTGCCCAGGCTGAGTGCAGTGGCACAATCACAGCTCACTGCAGCCTTGGCCTCCGAGGGTTAGTCTCCCACCTCAGCCTCTTGAGTATCTGGGACTACAGGGGTGTACCAACATGCCTGGCTAATTTTTGATTTTTTTAATAGGAATAGGGTCTCACTATATTGCCCAGGCTGGTCGTCTACTTCTAGGCTCAAGCGATCTTCCTGCCTCAGCCTCCAAAGTGTTGGGATTACAGGCATGAGCCACCACACCCAGCTGAAGGGCAGACACTTATTTAAAGCTGAATCCCCATTGTCTGTGACTATGCCTGGCAGGTGTAAGACACTGAATTAGTTTTTTTGCCTAATTCACTGACTTACAGTTTTATGATTCTTACATTGACAACTGACTTCCCCAAGTCAAACGTTAGCTGCTTTTCTGACATCCCCTTTCTCCTTGAGGTCTGACAGAAGTGAAGAGTGATCAGCCCTGTGAGGCAGTGTGGACATTGACCCTGAGCTACATGAAGTTGAGATAATTATGTTTATGTGATTAAAGTCTCTGTGTTAGATGGCAAATAGGTTTATCTTTGTATACCTTTCTCTCAATTCTGCTTGTACTTTAACCTTTTGTAGTATAAGGGAGGAAAAATAATCTTCTCCTCCACCATTCACGAGTTCTTATCTGGGACACCGTTCAAAAAATACAGATTAACAAGAGAAAAACAGATGGAAATTTAATAACATACCTCTTCTATATATGAGAAATAACCCAGAGAGATGAGTAAATCTTTAGGGTAGATCTCAAAGGGGTAAACATCAGGCTTAAATACTGTCATTCTCTGAAACAAAAAAAGAGTGGGGAAAGGCCCAGCTAAGATGGCCACGGAAAGCACCATAAAACAAAGGTGAGGTTTATTAATGCAGATTTAAGTCTGTGTATTCTCTGTTGATTGAGTCTCTAGTGATTTAGTCATCTTTCTTTACCTGGTGCAGAGAGGGAGATAGAGTTCCTTTATAGAAGTGCATTTCAATTACAAGTTTCTCAAAATAATCCTTATGCTAATGAGGCACATTTTGGAGTGGCATGTCCTAAGCCTCGTAAAGGTGGAAAAAGTATAATACCTTTTCTCACCCATCATAAGGGTCACAGCTGACACTCCAACAAGGACAGGTTAACAAGAGAAAAGCATAATAAATTTATTTCATCAAAGTTTTATGTGACAGGGGAGGCTTCAGAATGAAGATCCCAAGACATAGGGAAAACTGTCTGTTTTTATGCTTAGGTTTGATAAAGAATGGACAGTTGCGTAGAAGTGTACATGGGGTATATTCTAATGGTAATAGACTGAGGGGGGAAGCCCAGCAAGGCCTTTCTGTTCAGATTCTTATTGGCCTGTCTGTATAGCATTCCTTCCTCCCAGATATGGGGCAGGACCCTCTGGAATAAGGGTTTAGAAGGGAGAGAGTGACCTTTCTAGGTTTTATGGCTTGCTTTGAGGGAGAGGGGTTCTAGTTTCTGTGACCCACCCTGGGGAAGAAGAATTCTGGTTTCTATGACTTGAAACGGGATAGAGGGGAGGGAGACAGGAAGGCAGGAGAAAGTCAGAGGCTTGACTTCTGAGGCTACTTCTGGGGCCATCCAGTCTTTTAGTTCGAAGTACTCACCATGCCAAAGTGCCATGCTTTGGGATATTGTTTTTTGAGCCCCAACAGTCCCATTAGTAGTCATCAATACTTTCAAGTCCCTTTAGTTCAGAGCTTTCCAAGAGGTGCCATTTTTCAAGGTCTGTCTGTACCATGAAGTGAGAGAGGTTGGGAAGCACTGCCTTATTAAATTGTAGTCATAGTCTGAGATTCAGGACTTCAGTAAGAAGTCTTCTACATGGTAAGTTCTTTGGTAATGTAGGTGAGGAAAATACACAGATGTGTTTGAACCAGTACATCAACAAGTCTGCTATTTTCAAGAAAAGCAAGCACAGAAATCCAGATTTTAAAAGGTTAAGAAGGGCTTACTCTTTAGTCTTGAGACTTTGCCAGTTTCTTCATGGTCGAACCTGGCCTTTTCTGATTCCAAATATTTGAGTGCAGTGGGTGGTCTGTTGAATAAAGACCTCTCTTAAGGGGAAAGAGGGCAAACTGTGTGCCTGATCCTTACAGGGAGAAAAAGACTCTTGGAAGAGCACAAAGCTCTCAGGATGTTAAGTAACACTGTAAAAACATGCAGGAAGAGATTTATGTTTTGGGGCTTATGATAGCCTGAAGCAGTTGGTACTGTTCTCTAATGTGAGAACTTTTTTGTTTCTCTGGAACAGTGTCAGGCCCCAGGAGTCTTTCACATGACTGTTTGTCACTATTAACAGCCAAGTGCCTGTTTTGAAGAAAACAGAGCTGGTAGTTAAAATGTTTAGCAGAACTCCTCATAAAGTGTCAGGGGACAGGATATGTGTAACAAGGTAGGAAGAAGGACTAAACAAACATTTATTGAGAGTCTGTTTCATACCTGACACAATGCTGGGTGCTTGTACATGTGCCATCTTATTTAGTCTTTATAACAGTCCTACAAGATAGGTATTATTTTTCCATTTTTTAGATTTGGAAGCCAAGACTCAAAAAATTAATTTTTTTCCCCCAAGGTCACACAGCTAATAGTAGTGGGGACATATCTAAACCTGTATAGTCAGACTCTTAAATCAATGATTTTTTCCCTCTTAATACTGCTTTGGGTTCCATGGGTAATGATGGAGAGGGCTCACTTCCTGATTTTTTTTTTTTAAATAAAGAGAAAGGGAAACAGTATAAAATAACAGCATTTACATGCAAAGACTCTTTTCTAACCCTAATCTTCAAAATGTTCTAAATATACTGAACTTTTAAGCATTATATTAAGATCTCATGAGTGATGCAGTGGAGTGAACTGAGAAGAGATTTTTCTCCTTGAATTAAAGATGTCTACAAAAGCATATATGGGCTGGGTGGCCCATGCCTGTAGTCCCCCTACTTTGGGAGGCAGAGGTGGGAGGGTCGCATGAGGCCAGGAGTTCAAGACTAGCCTGGGCAACATAGCAAGACTCCATCACTACAAAAAAATTAAAAAAAAAAAAATTAGCTGGATGTCGTGGTGAATGCCTGTAGTACTAGCTACTTAGAAGGCTGAGGCAGGAGGATTACTTGAGCCCAGGAGATCAAGGTTATGATGAGCTATGATTGTGCCACTGCACTCCAGCCTGGGCAGCAGAGCAAGACACTGTCTTAAAAAAAAAAAAAAGAAGTATATATGATTTCCTGGAAATTTCTGATAGAGCCATTATGGTTTTTATTTTTATTTTATTTTATTTTTATTTTTGAGACAGAGTCTCGCTGTGTCACCCAGGCTCACTGCAACCTCCACCTCCTGGGTTCAAGCAATTCCCCTGCCCCAGCCTCCTGAGTAGCTGGGATCACAGGCACCCACCACCACACCCAGCTAATTTTTGTATTTTTAGTAGAGACGGGGTTTCACCATGTTGGCCAGGCTGGTCTCCAACTCCTGACCTCAGGTCATCCACCTGCCTTGGCCTCCCAAAGTGCTGGGATTACAGGCATGAGCCACTGTGCTGCCTGGCCTGAGCCATTATATTCTAAGAAATAGATGCTGACATACCTTCAGGATATAGTATGTCCATTGTCATCACATTGATTTAGCCTGCAGTTGTTTAGTAAGTATTTCTCAGAGGCAGACTAAAACTTAGGGCCTTTGCTCTATAAATGGCAGAATTATTGGAAGTTTCATTTTATATTTGTGTTACAGTATTTTTACTCTTCATTGATGAAGAGAAATACAAAGGCTTCGCTTTAGAATTTTCTTTTCTCTTTTCAGATGGCAAATGTAAACGCTCATCACAGCCCATTTATGAGGATATAATTTTCCATTAGCTTTGCTGGAGGCCTGTCCTCTCAGTTTGAAATGAGGGATTCAGGGATTTTTCTGGTTTGTTTCATTTTATATTTTTATCCGTAGGTAGCATTTTACTTTCATTTGAAGTTCTAATTGACAGAAGGAAAAACAGAAATATGATAGAATATTTGAGTAATAACATAGAAAACCCCAAATTATATTTGATCCCAAATCTCGAGGTGGGTTTGTACTTCTGTGCTTTGAAGAATTGATGCAGCTGCTGTATTTCTTGTTTTGTTTTGTCCTAGTCTCTTACACAGAGGATTGACTGAACATAAGTAGAATAATTTTATTGGTATTTTCTCAGAGGTGGAGAGGATGAGATTATTATACTAAAACAATAGACTGGAAATGTTCTGCATACCACCTCCCTTGCTCTTATCAAGAGGGCAAGGGAATTATGGAAATGAAGTATGAGTGGCATCTTAACTGTGGACTTCCTGATTTTTCAGTGTTATTTTTGAATATTAAAATTATCTCCCAATTTGATTATAAGAAAATTGCTTGATTTGAGTATTCTCCTCTTCTTTCTTAGGATTGCCAGTGATGGGTAGACAGGAAAGACAGAGTTTGCACCTGAGCTCTGGACCCTGCTTTTAGTCAGTGCTCATTAGTAGTCCCCTAAGCAGGCTCACGTTCTTGGCTGCTCCAGACTGGAGTCTTGTTTGTGTTTGGTGCCCTGTCATACTCGTCCACTCTGCTGCACTGGCCAGTGTCACACCCAGAGCTTGGAGGGAAGGAACACACTTGACTCTGGTGCCTCTGGTATTCTTCCACTAGCCGATGCATGTGTACAAGGCACCAGCAGGATATCAGGAGGTAGCCATTAGGAACATCCAGGAAGCAGGATACTGCTACAGATTTCAGGCTGGCAGCAAGGTTCCTTGGTCACACTAGATTGCTAGGGGTGCAGTGAGTAACTGTCAGAGTGAAGCACTTATTTTTCCCTTTGGGAAAGTAAATAGAGATAGTGCTTAACTGACCAACATTTTTTAATATTGTTGAGTATGAGATATTGTGGTAAAAAATCAGAGGTGTAAGACACAGTTTTACCACCAGAAGACTGTGAAGTTGCTTTAAATGCATTATCATTAAATTCTCACAACTACCTTATTTGTTAAATCGGTTAAAACGACTATTTTGCAGATTAGGGAACTAAAACCTAGCCAACCACACAGCTAGAAAGCGGTGGAGTCTTTATTTAGATTTCCTTTTAGGTCTGTATGATTTCAAAGCCCATGTTCACTAATCACTGGGGAGAGGAACTAGTCAATAGATTAGGCACACACACACATAGTGTGCAATATTTCTCACATTTATAAGATCATTAAATTTTCCACTGATTGAGAGGAGGGAGAGGCCTGTTTGGCTGGAGTATCAGGAAAATCTTCATTAAGAAAATGGAACTTAATCTAGGCCTTGAAAGATACGTGAGATTTAGAAGTAGTGAGGACATTCAATGTGGGAATAATAGTGTGAGTAAAAGATAAAAGAGTTATGACATCTAAATCCAGTGTGTGATTATAGATTTGATTCTGGGAAAAAGTCTAGTTAGGATATTACTGGGGCATTTGATAAATTTGAATATAGACTGGATTAGATAGTATTTATCAATATTATATAACTGTGGCTATGTGAGTTAGGAAATATACCCTAAGCTAATTAGAGATAAAGGGGTATGACATCCTGTACTTACGAGTGGTTGTGTGTGAGAGAACGATTGACAAAGCAAATATAGTAAAATGTAAACAATTGAACAATTGGTGAATCTGGGTAGAATATAGGAGAGTCATAATTTTGGTGGTTTTTTTTTTCTTTCTTTCTTTTTTTGAGATAGGGTCTTGCTATCACCTAGACAGGAGTGCATGATCTTGGCTCACTGCAACTTCTGCCTCCTGGGCTCAATTAATTCTCTCACCTCAGCCTCCCAAGTAGCTACAGGCATGAGGCACCATGCCCAGCTAATTTTTGTATTTTTTTGTAGAGATGGGGTTTGCCGTGTTGCCCAGGCTGGTTATGAACTCCTGGGCTCAAGCAGTCCATCTGCCTTGGCCTTCCACAGTGCTGGGATTACAGGCGTGAGCCACTGCACCCGGCCCTGTTGTATTTTTTATGTGCTTGAAATTATATAACAGTATTTCAGATGTCTTATGTTTTATAAGTGTGGCTAAAATTCTTCAGAAACCAGCAAAACCCAACTAAGGCATCTCAGCCAGGACCATATTCTGTTCGTGCTTCCTCCATTGGTAAAAAAGTTGCCAAACCAAGTTGATGAGATAAACAGAGACTATAATTTTACAGAGAAACTATGTTAAGTTGTAGTTAAGATGTTTTTCTTGGCCGGGTGCGGTGGCTTATGCTTGTAATGCCAGCATTTTGGGAGGCCGAGGCAGGCGGATCACCTGAGGCCAGGAGTTCAAGACCAGCCTGGCTAACATGGCGAAACCCCGTCTGTACTAAAAATACAAAAATTAGTCGGGTATGGAGGCATGCGCCTATAGTCCCAGCTACTTGGGAGGCTGAGGCAGGAGAATCGCTTAAACCCAGGAGGCAGAGGTTGCAGTGAGCAAAGATAGCACCACTGCACTCCAGCCTGGGTGACAGAGCGAGACTCTGTCTCATAAAAAAAAAAAAAAAAAAAAAAAGGCCGGGCATGGTGGCTCACACCTGTAAATCCCAGCACTTTAGGAAGCTGAGGCAGGCAGATCACCTGACGTCGGGAGTTCCAGACCAGCCTGACCAACCTGACCAACATGGAGAAACCCCATCTCTACTAAAAATACAAAACTAGCCAGGCGTGGTGGCACATGCCTGTAATCCCAGCTACTCAGAAGGCTGAGGCAGGAGAATCGCTTGAACCCGGGAGGCGGAGATTGTGGTGAGCCGAGATTGCACCATTGCACTCCAGCCTGGGCAACAAGAGCGAAAACTTCAACTCAAAAAAAAAAAGAACGACAAAGATGAACCTTGCCTACAGTTTTGCTGCTGATGGTAATAAGTAGCTATATACTGGATCCTCCCTGCCTCCCTCTTTGCCCCCACACATACCCACAGAAAGAGAGAAGGAATATGAGACCCCCTTGCCTCATAATAGGAACTGAGTCTCTTTATAACATGCTTCTCTGCCTGGGTCACATGCACATATTAACTCAGCCGGGCTGCTGCCCCATCACACTACTACATTCATGCTACAAATCTACCAAAATGGATGTACTCGTTGCCTGTACATAAAGTGGTTTTTATAGGCTACTTAAGGTTGACTCTGAGTGTTAGACTGGCAACATCCTGCTTTCCTGTGAGTCTTTCTTAAAGTTAACTGAATCTTAGAGTAACATTTACACGTGGGTAATTAGTGACTATTAATGATGGCGTTTATGTTCTATGTGAATGTGAGTCAGGATTGTGAAACAGTTAAGTGCTCAGGTCCTGAAGCCAGATTGATCTGGGTTTAAAACCAGCTCTGCTACTTACTACTTGTGTGGCTTTGAACAAATTACTCCTCATCTTTCCTCACTTTTCTCATCTGTAAAATGGGATAAAATTATTCTCACCAACTGAAATAACACATGTACAGCACTTCACATAATGCTTGGCATTTTGTATGTGTGGAATAAATGTTGGCCATTGTTAGTTATCATTATCATTATTTTTTTTATTTTGTGTGATTTCTGGCTCCCCCTGAATTTGCTAATATCTTCCGATTTGCCAGACTTTTCCCACAATCTCTCCTACTTCTGTCTTCCATGCTGATTTTTCTTTAGTGGCTTTTCACTTTTTAGGCATTTCGTTTTTCCCAAGGGTCCAGAAATGATCCCTGCACCCTGCCCCCCACTCCCCGCCCCCAAATTTTCTATTCTCTTCACTGCTTTCAAAGAATGAGTGGTGTCCAAGTAAGAAAGCCTATTTCTTCCCTAGTTAGGACCTGACTACCTACTCTGTGTTTTGTAAAGGACGGAACTTTTAAACCAAGTTTATAGAATTGTGTGCGATTTTAAGTAAATGAGGTCTTACTTTCTTTTCCTCCCTAACTTTGATTAGAAGTATATCAAGGCCCTTAAAATCCATTGCATTTTCTGATAAAATCTTTCTGCCAAATATGAGTGGAAGAATGTGCTTTGGGTTAGATGGGCAAATTCTGTCATTTTTACAGTTATTCACAGTGCCTTACCTTCTGGCTTGATCTCTTCCTGTTTAACAGTTCTGTTCTAAGGATCAAATGAGATCATGCATGTGAAAGGGCTTTCTAAACTGCGAAGCACATTGTTAATGTGAGGGATGATAATTGCATTTGAACAAAGGCCCCAGCAACCCAACTGATGTCAGAATTCAACTTTAGATAATAAAGCAACCTCCTATCTTCCTGTCTGTCTAACACCACCTCCAGAAGTTTGCATAAAGCTATTTGAGCTAGAGAGATTTGGTGACTAACTTCATGCAGTGACTACAATCCTTTATCCTAATCCCTCATCCCCATGTTATTCTCTCTCAGGATGGTGTGCCAGATCCTGAGTTAGTCTTCAGGGCTAGACTTTGGGATATAGCATGGCAGGCAAGGCACTTAATAGGATCTAGTTGTGGGGATTAGGAGAGATTTCTTTTGTGTCATTTTCTAATCCCCTTCCTCACAGGTTTTATCCTGGCAGTCCCCATAAATTAAATTACATTTCAAAATCAAGTTCAATGAGGGTGAGGCCAGATATGGCTTCTGCCAAACTGGTCTGGCAGACCTGGGCAATTAAGCAGATAGCTTTGGTCCATTGTGTTTTTCTTATTTCTGGACTAAATACCAGAAATTATTATTTGTACCATGTGGGCAGCAAATCAGGAAATAGGTGTGAGATCATCACCGTCAACCACAAACACTTACCAGATGCTTGATAAGCACAGGACCCTCTAAGCATTGGGGAATATTTTGTTGCATCTCCCCAAAATTCATTTGTTGAAATTCCAACTCCCAGTACCTCAGAATGTAACTATATTTGGAGATAAACACATAAAGAGGCAGTTAAGTTACAATGAGACTGTGGGGCACGGGGAGAGGGCTCAAATCCAAAATGACTTGTGTCCTTACATACACACACACACAGAAGATACCAGCTGTACCTGCACACAAAGAAAAGGCCATGAGAGAAGATAGCTGTCTACAAGCCAAGGAGAGGCCTCAGGAGAAACCACACCTGCTGACACCTTGATCTTGGACTTCTAGCCTCCAGATCTATGAGAAATAAAATTTCTGTTGCATGAGCCACCCAGTCTGTGATATTTTGCTGTGGCAACCCTAGCAAACTAATACAGAGAATAAGAGGCCACCTTGCCTCATATATAAACAGAGATATAAACAGATAGGAACAGCTTTTGCAGTGGGAAACCCAATAAAATTAATCCTCACAACCCATACAACTCCACCCCAGCCAAAAAAACAAAATCCAAAACTTTTTTTCCCCAATCAGCATTTTCTGAATTTGAAAGTCCTCTTATCCTTGGTCATTTCAACATTTGCCCTCCTTACATAGCTTTATTTGCTTTCTCTAGAGAAGGGTCAAGAGAAAGGCTGCTTTCTAACTATGCCTATTTCTGCCTAATGGTGCTGTCATGAGTTAACTTAGAGAAACCACATTGAGAAGGCTGGGAATAGATAGATGGCAGAGTAAGTTGGTGATCCCTTTTGTTGGAGAAGAACTGCAATCCCAGAATTGGTTTGATTAGTACCACTTCTCCTTTCCTCCTCTGCCAAGGAGTTTCAAATTCATTGCTGATGCTGTGTTCCTGTTTTTGTATTAGATGTATTATGGCGTTTCCCCATCTTAATCTGTAGATTATCATCCTTAGAAAGCAAGTACTATTGCATATTTTGTTCGGCCTATAGTGATGTGCAGATGTTCAGGCAACTCTGGATGACTTTGTTTATTTTTTTTTATTATTATTCTTTTTTTATTTCATTTCGAGACAGAGTCTTACTCTGTTGCCCAAACTGGAGTACAGTGGCCCAATCACAGCTCACTACAGCCTTGACCTCTGGGCTCAAGCAGTCTTCCTGCCTCACTCAGCCTCCTGAAGAGCTGGGATTACAGGTGTGCGCCACCACACTGGCTAATTTTTGTATTTTTAGTAGAGAATGGGTTTCACCATGTTGCCCAGGCTGGTCTTGAACTCCCCAGACTGAAGTGATACACCTACCTTGGCCTCCCAAAGTGCTGGGATTACAGACATGAGCCACTGCACCCAGCTGTGGGTTTTTTGGGTTTTTTTTTTTCCTTCAATTCCTCTGTTTCTTTCATGTAAATATATTGTAGTTTGTTTATCAAATTTGTTTGCAAATTGAGTTGTTGCAAATGGAATGAACCTCATCAGGAATGATGAGGGGCCCTAATCTGAACTTTAAACTAAAATCAACAACACTCTTTTTTTAATATGCTAAGAGTTTTGTCATTTTGGTTTCTTTGAGATTTAAGTGAAATTTATTTCTCCTTCAGTGTGATTTGCCTTTCAGCTCTTCAGTGGTTTTCTTCAGGTATGCTGTCCATTGTAATATGGGAACTAGTTCTACTTAGCCAAAAATAAGATGATTTCCCACACATCAAATCAGAGCACCTAAAAATAATTTTTTAACCAAATTTCTTTCAGCCAAAGTTTTTCAAAATACAGAAAATTCTTTTTTCTTTTCTTTCTTTTTTTTAGAGATGGAGTCTTGCCCTGTCATCCAGGCTGGCGTGCAGTGGCGCAAACACAGCTCACTGCAGTCTTGACCTGTGCTCAAGCAGCCCTCCTGCCTCAGCCTCCCAAGTAGCTAGGACTACAGGCACGTGCCACCATATCCGGCTAATTTTTGTATTTTTTTTTTTTTTTTAGAGACAGGGTTTTTTCATGTTGCCCAGGCTGGTTGTGAACTCCTGAGCTCAGGCAATCCACACATCTTGGCCTCCTAAAGTGCTGAGATTACAGATATGAGCCACCACGCCCAGCAAAATACAGAAAATCTTAACAGGTAATCATTAAATCCTCCCTAAAGGCCAGGCACAGTGGCTCACGCCTGTAATTCCAGCACTTTGGGAGGCCAAGGCAGGCGGATCACTTGAGTTCAGGAGTTTGAGACCAGCCTGGCCAACATGGTGAAACCCCATCTCTACTAAAAATACAAAAATTAACTGGGCGTGGTGGCATTTGCCTATAATCCCAGCCACTTGGGAGGCTGAGGCAGGAGAATCACCTGAACCTGGGAGGCGGAGGTTATAGTCAGCCAAGATCACGCCACTACACTCCAGCCTGGGCAACAAAGTGAGAGACTCTTTCTCAAAAAAAAAAAAAAAAAAAAAAAAATTCCTGCCTAAAATGAAAAGTTGTAAAATGAACTAGGGTGTGATGTTTTGAAAAAACAGGACTGGGCGTGTTGGCTCATGCCTGTAATCCCAACACTTTGGGAGGCCAAGGTGGGTGGATCACTTGAGGTCAGGAGTTTGAGACCAACCTGGACAACATGGTGAAACCCCATCTCTACTAAAAATACAAAAATTAGCCAGGCGTGGTGGTGCGCATCTGTAATCCCAGCTACTTGGAAGGCTGAGGTAGGAGAATTGCTGGAACCGGGGAGGTGGAGGTTGTAGTGAGCTGAGATTGTGCCACTGCACTCCAGCCTGGGCAACAGGAGCGAGACTCCATCTCAAAAAAAAAAAAAAAAAGAGAGAGAGAGAGAGAGAAAGAGAAAAAACATAGAAATTAGCCATTTGTTTATTTATTTATTTTGAGACAGGATCTCACTCTGTCACCCAGGTTGGAGTGCAGTGGCACAATCACAGCTCACTGCAGCCTCTATCTCCCGGGCTCAGGTGATCCTCCCACCTCAGCCTCCTAACTAGCTAGGACTACAGGTACCCACCACCATGCCCAGCTAATTTTTTGTATTTTTTGTAGAGATGGGGTTGCCGTGTTGCCCAGGCTGGTCTCAAACTCCTGGGCTCAAGTGATCCGCCTACATAGGCCTCCCAAAGTGCTAGGAAATACAGGCATGAGCCATCACACCTGGCCATATTTATTTATTTTGTACAGCCCTTTAATGCATGAGAAATTAGCCAATTATTTAATTGTATTTAACTTTTAGTGTTTATATAACTTGGCTACATTTTATTTTATTTTGTTGGATGTTTCTAAAATCCCTTTGTAAATGCTTAAGTCCTGGTGCTTATGTAAATCAATACAGAATCAGGTATTTCTAATTAGTTCCCATTCTACCCTGTTAAATGTTTACCAGTTGGGTTTGAAAGTATCAAAACTCAGGAGTCAGATGTGAGTCAGGGGTTAGCCAGTGATAGGTTGAATCAAAGAGCTGGGAATTATGGGCTTCACATAATGAGGGAAAATCTCTAAGTTTCTTTTTCTTTTTTTTCTAGTAGTGAAACAAACATTGGTGGTACCTCTACCTTTTATTATCCACTGGCCTATAACAGGGAACAGAGTGTATGTCAGACTGCTTTGAAATCTCTAGGAGAAAAAGAATAGTGATTACTCTTGGTTTAGCTGTACATAATTCATCCAACCAAAGAACCACTCATTCTTACAAGATCAAAACAATTTTCTTCCTTTCAGAAACAAGGCAGGGTGGCCTGGGCCAAAATACATGTTCCTTTTGACCACATATTGGCAGAACAGGAATATCTATCTAGCTAAATTATGGCTCTAGCTTTTTTCTAACCAAGAAATCTCAAACGAAAAGAAGAACCTCTGGGTCCTATTCTTGGCACATTCCCACTTTCTCTCTTCTTGGAAATTTAAACAACTTTGAGTGGATAGTGTTTTTAGAATCTCATTGCCTTGTTAATGCACAGGCCCTGAGCCTGCAGATAAAAATGGAAACACAGCAGTAGGAGGGTATGTGTGTGTATGTGTAAATTCAGACTTTGGTTTTTATTGAGATTATCTTGCTAATGGCCCCTTTGTAAGGTTCCCTAGGTTTTCTTGATGTCTAGCAGCCTTGGTAACTGAGTGATTAGAAAGGCATGGAAGCCAGGTGTGTTGGCATGCACCTATAATCCTAGCTACTTGGGAGGCCAAGCCAGGAGGATTGCTTGACCCAAGGAATTCAAGACCAGCCTGGGCAACATACCAAGACCCCATCAGAAAAAAGATACTTTTTAAAAAGAAAGGCATGGGCCGGGCATAGTGGCTCACCCCTGTAATCCCAGCACTTTGGGAGGCTGAGGCAGGCAGATCATGAGGTCAGGAGTTCAGGACCAGCCTGGCCAATATGGTGAAACCCCTTCTCTACTAAAAAGTACAATAACTAGCTGGGTGTGGTGGTGCACACCAGCTACTTGGGAGGCTGAGGCAGGAGAATCGCTGGAACCCGGGAGGCGGAGGGTGCAGTGAGCCAAGATTGCACCACTGCACTCCAGCCTGGGCAACAAAGCAAGACATGTCAAAAAAAAAAAGAAAAAAAGGACAGGAAGGAAGGCAGGCAGGCAGGAAGGAAGGAAGGAGAGAGAAAGAAAGAAAGGAAGGAAGGCATGGAGGGTATGGATCAGCGAATCTGAATAACTGAAAATATTTTACCTATGGATCTGTATGTGTATCTGATAGGAATTATAGAGTAAGGAGAAGAATTTGCCTTTGTTACTTTCCTGATTCTCTTATATCTTGTGCTTTGCAGGGTTTGGTCCTACACCCCCTAGCCCCAGTCCCTCTTAATGCTTTAAGGCAGACTACATGGTTCATTCTTCCTGGGAGAAAATAAATCTCTTGATTTTTAAGTAATAGAAGGTGTTAATGACCTCTCCTGGGAGTATTTATGTTTTTAAAACATAACCTAGGCTGAGGGCAGTAGTACTGGTCATTAAAGGAAGGGAAATATTTGGGAATAAAAATATTTTTCTGCCCTAATTGCACCATAGGGTATGATTTTCCAAAGTAGTATGAAGTCACAGTTAAAGTTCCTCCCAGCCAGGCACGGTGGCTCACACCTGTAATCCCAGCACTTTGGGAGGCCGAGGTGGGCAGATCACAAGGTCAGGAGTTTGAGACCAGCCTGGCCAACATGGTGAAACACTGTCTCTACTAAAAATACAAAATTAACTGGGTATGGTGGCACACACACCTGTAGTCCCAGCTACTTGGGAGGCTGAGGCAGGAGAATTGCTTGTACCTGAGAGGCGGAGGTTGCAGTGAGCCGAGATCGTGCCACTGCACTCCAGCCTGAGCAATGGAGCAAGACTTTGTCTCAATAAATAAGTAAGTAAATAAATAAATAAATAAATAAATAAAGTTCCTCCCAATAGCTCTAATCTCCTTTTCCAGAAAATGTTTTGCAGAGCTGCTGTGATATGGTCAGATTAACCAGTTTAAGTTTGCTTTATTTTTCCTTCTTGTGGAAATATCTAAAAGATGGACCAACAAAGGTGGCAGAAGAGAAGCAGCAGAGGACCTGGATAATCTCTGAATAATTAAGATCTGATGTTATTTTATTTTAAAAATGCCTTTTGTTTGTTTGTTTTTGAGACAGAGTCTCACTCTATTGCCCAGGCTGGAGTGTAGTGGTACCATCTCAGCTCACTGCAACCTCCGCCTCCTGGGTTCAAGTGATTCTCGTGCTTCAGCCACATGAATAGCTGGGGTTACAGGCTAATGTTTGTATTTTTAGTGGAGATGGGGTTTTACTATGTGAGCCAGGCTGGTCTCAAACTCCTGGCCTCAAGCAATCCACCTGCCTTGGCCTCCCAATTTTGCCATCTTATATTAAACCTGTGTGTGTCCCTTGGAAAACTGATCACTTAGATTTGTTTAGCAGTAACTTACATCAGTGGTACATCTGAAATTTCCTAGATACCAAATGTCTCTTTCTTCCTTGAGTTTCTAGTAAGCCATTTGAAAGTTCATGTTTCCTGTAAAGTTTATTTTTGAATACAAGAATTTATAGGACTGCAGGCTTTTAAATTTTTAAGCATTCTAACACTGTCATCAGGTTGTCGTCACAAAAATTCTTTGAAATGCCTGAATGACATCTCCAGAAAAATCACTAATTGTCCAGTGATAATCAATGTTTTTGTATTACACTAATACTGTAATACCTAGTCCTTTTCTAGGAGATTGTGAGAATATGGATAAACACTTCCTCTAGAAGATTCTGTGGCTCTGAAAGCACCTGGTAGGTGCTGAGGCACTGCTCTGTTCATTTATTAGAGTAAATTCTGTTACTTCCTGCAGACTCTTATCTTAGTCCCACATAGCTCTCAGCACGATATGGGTATCTGTTGAGTTTGGGGGTGAGTCATTTTAATTTAATTGCTCAGTAATTAAGTTGCTGTCCTAGACTGATGTCAGTCCTTTTTCAGCCTCAGTAGGATGACTTGCGTTGTGATTTGCAGTATGATTTTTTTCTCTTTTGTTAGCATGCTCTCTGAGCATAGTAGATGTGGGACTTATTGGCTATTGTGTTTGAAATGAGGCTATGTCTAGATAAAAATGGCCTGAATAAGAACCATTGGTAGTAATATTTATTGTTTTAAAAAAAAAACTTTGTCAAAGGCTAAAGAAAAAATATTATGTCACAAATTTTCTTTTTGTAAAGTGTTGTTTTAAGATACAGCATAAGCTATCCATTGTATAAGAACAGGTTATAGTAACAAGGCCATGTTTCAGTTGTCCAGGACTTTTGATGCAAATTCTCTCTTTTTTTAATTTTTATTTTAAGTTCTGGGGTACATGTGCAGTATGTGCAGGTTTGTTACATAGGTAAACGTGTGCCATGGTGGTTTGCTACCTATCAACCCATCACCTACATATTAAGCCCAGCATGCATTAGCTATTTTTCCTAATGCTCTCCCTCCCCCCACTTCACCCCCGACAGGCCCCAGTGTATGTTGTTCCCCTCCCTGTGTCCATGTGTTCTCATTGTTCAGCTCCCACTTATAAGTGAGAACGTGCGGTGTTTGGTTTTCTGTTCTTGGATTAGTTTGCTGAGGATAATGGCTTCATTTTCTGTTCCTGCATTAGTTTGCTGAAGATAATGGCTTTGAACTCCATCTGTGTCCCCTGCAAAGGACATTATCTTATTCCTTTTTATGGCTGCATAGTATTCCATGGTGTGTGTGTACCACATTTTCTTTATCCAGCCTATCATTGATGGGCATTTGGGTTGATTCCATGTCTTTGCTATTGTGAATAGTGCTGCAGTGAACACATATGTGCATGTATCTTTTTAATAGAATGATTTATATTCCTTTGGGTATATACCCAGTAAGGGGATTGCTGGGTCAAATGGTATTTCTGGTTCTAGATCTTCGATGAATCGCCACACCGTCTTCCACAATGGTTGGACTAATTTTACATTCCCACCAACAGTGTAAAAGCATTCCTATTTCTCCACAACCTTACTAGCTTCTGTTGTTTCTTGACTTCTTAATAATTGCCATTCTGACTGGCATGAGATGTTATCTCATTGTGGTTTTGATTTGCATTTCTCTAATGATCAGTGACGTTGAGCTTTTTTTCACGTTTGTTGGCTGCATGAATGTCTTCTTTTGAGAAGTGTCTGTTCATTTCCTTTGCCCACTTTTTAATGGGTTTTTTATTGTAAATTTAAGTTCTTTGTAGATTTAGATATTAGACCTTTGTCAGATGGATAGATGGCAAAAATTTTCTCCAACTCTGTAGGTTGCCTGTTTGCTGTGATGATAGTTTCTTTTATGAGAGCCATTCATGACAAACCCACAGCCAATATCATACTGAATGGGCAAAAGCTGGAAGCATTCCCCTTGAAAACCGGCATAAGACAAGGATGCCCTCTCTCACCATTCCTATTCAACATAGTATTGGAAGTTCTGGCCAGGGCAATCAGGCAAGAGAAAGAAATAAAGGTATTCAAATAGGAAGAGTGGAAGTCAAATTGTCTTTGTTTGCAAATGACATGATCCTATATCTAGAAAACCCTATCATCTCAGCCCAAAAGCTTCTTAAGCTGAAGCAACTTCAGCGAAGTCTCAGGATACAAAATCAGTGTGCAAAAGTCACAAGCATTCCTGTACACCAACAACAGGCAAGCAGAAAGCCAAGTCATGAATGAACTCCCATTCACAATTGCTACAAAGAGAATAAAATACCTAAGAGTACAGCTAACAAGGGAAATGAAGGACCTCTTCAAAGAGAACTACAGACCACTGCTCAAGGAAATCAGAGAGGACACAAACAAATGGAAAAACATTCCATGCTCATGGATAGGAAGAATCAAGATTGTGAAAATGGCCATACTGCCCAAAGTAATTTATAGATTCAGTGCTATTGTTGTTAAACTACTATTGACATTCTTCATAGAATTAGAAGAAAGTATTTTAAAATTCATATGGAACCAAAAAAGAGTTTGCATAACCAAGACAATCCTAAGCAAAAAGAACAAAGCTGAAGGCATCATGCTACCAGACTTCAAACTATACTACAAGGCTACAATAACCAAAACAGCATGGTACTGACACAAGAACAGACACATAGACGAATGGAACAGAATAGAGAACCCAGAAATAAGACTGCACATCTACAACCATCTGATCTTCAACAAACCTGACAAAAACAAGCAATGGGGAAAGGATTCCCTATTTAATAAATGGTGCTGGGAGAACTGGCTAGCCATATGCAGAAAATTGAAACTGAACCCCTTCCTTACACCTTATATAAAAATTAACTCAAGATGAGGCCAGGGGGCCGGGCGTAGTGGCTCACATCTATAATCCCAACACTTTGGGAGGCTGAGGCAGGCAGATCATTTGAGGTCAGGAGTTTGAGACCAGCCTGACCAACATGGTGAAACTCCATCTCTACTAAAAATACAAAAAAATTAGGCATGGTGGCACATGCCTGTAGTCCCAGCTACTCAGGAGGCTGAGGCAGGAGAATTGCTTGAACCCAGGAGACAGAGGTTGCAGTCAGCCAAGATCGTGCCACTGTACTTCGGCCTGGGAGACAGAGCGAGACTCCATCTCAAAAAAAAAAAAAAAAAAAAAATGGATGAGGTTGGGCACAGTGGCTCATGCCTCTAATCCCAGCACTTTGGGAGGCTGAGGCAGATGGATCATTTGAGATCAGAAACTCAAGACTAGCCTGGCCAAAATGGTGAAACCCCATCTCTACTAGAAATGCAAAAATTAGCCAGGCATGTTGGCATGCGCCTGTAGTCCCAGCTACTTGGGAGGCTAAGACATGAGAATGCCTGCTTGAACACAGCAGGCAGAGGTTGCTGTGAGCTGAGATGGCACCACTTCACTCCAGCCTGGGCGGCAGTGTGAGACTCTGTCTAAAAAAAAGAAAAAAAAAAAAAAAAAACGAGATGGATTAAAGACTTAAATGTAAAACCCAAAACTGTAAAAATCCTAGAAGAAAATCTAGGCAGTACCATTCAGGGCATGGTCATGGGCAAAGATTTCATGACGAAATCACCAAAAAGCAATTGAAATGAAAGCAAAAATTGACAGACGGGATCTAATTAAACTGAAGAGCAAATTCTTAATGAAATCTCATCTTAGTTGTTGATGTTGTTGTTCTTCCTCCTCCTTCTCCTAGTCTTCTGCCTGCCTCCCTCCCTCCCTCCTTCCCTTCCTTTCATTCTTAAGATATCAAAGTGCTACCATATAAGATATTTCAAGACCGGGCACGGTGGCTCACGCCCGTAATCCCAGCACTTTGGGAGGCTGAGGCGGGTGGATCACAAAGTCAGGAGATTGAGACCATCCTGGCTAACATAGTGAAACCCCATCTTTACTAAAAATATAAAAAATTAGCTGGGCATGGTGGCACACGCCTGTAGTCCCAGCTACTTGGGAGGCTGAGGCAGGTGAATTGCTTGAACCTGGGAGGCAGAGGATGCAGTGAGCTGAGATCACGCGACTGCACTCCAGCCTGGGTGACAGCGAGACTCCGTCTAAAAATAAAATAAAATATCAGTATCAAATGATAATAGAAAATATCAAATATTGGTTCTAGCTTATCCTATTATTTAATACTTGGAGGGCAACCTTCTTACCAACCTAGGCATGATGACGGTCCTTGCTCTGCTCAACCTTGGAGTTTGTATTTGGTGATTCTATGCTTCAGCAGTCTGAAGAGACTTAGCTTTATGTGTGTACTGTTGGCTTTGTGAACCAGAAGAAATAGTGATTGAGACCAGTAAATAAAATAGGAAATGAAGAAACGATACCCTACATAGAAAATATTGGAAATATCAGAGGAATTAATATAATAACCTCTCTCTCCTCTTGCCTGAACCCAACTGTAAGGAATGACACAATTTTTTGAGAACAGCCCCGCAGGACATGGAATAAGACAGAGAAGGGAAGATAATGAATAGGAAAGGACAAATGGAAAATAATCAGCACAGTTTTCAGGAAAATATAAAATTTTAATTGGGGCCAGTGGTTCCTTAGGAAGGAAGTTGGGTGATCTTTTGCTACAGAGAAGCTATTTCTGGGATTCCAGGTCTCTTGAAGTAAAGGAGCAGTATCAGTGATAATTGTGAGAAAGCCACAGAAGTGTGGGAATGAGTGGTGAACACAGGCTTACTTATGAAGATGTTTTGAACTTCTCTGGCAGACAATGTTCAGTGCTACTGGGTTTCTTATTCATTATTCAGTTGCCCTTCAAGGAGCCATTGCCAATTTTAATGTCTGCCATATGTGTTCATTCTTGAGTGCTTGCACTCCCTCTTCCTCTTTCTCTCTTTCTCTCCCCTCCTTCCGCTGTGGTTAAACACAGAAGACAGTTGCAGAGTTGTGGGTCAAAGGGTTATTTTAAGCATATGAAAGGACAGTCCAAACAGAAGATAGGCTTTATGGCCAAAGTTTGTGCTCAGTAAAGAGTCCCTTTGTGTCAACAAATGAAATTAAAAGAAAAATCTGGGGTAATAAGCTTTATGAAACATAGCCAGCTTTATGTGGCTTTTTTTTTTCTTTTTCTTTTTTGAGATGGAGTCTCAATCTGTCGCCCAGGCTGGAGTGCAGTGGCGCAATCTCGGCTCACTGCAACCTCCCTCTCCCAGGTTCAAGCGATTCTCCTGCCTCAGCCTCCTGAGTAGCTGGGATTACAGGTGCCCACCACCAAGCCTGGCTAATTGTTGTATTTTTAATAAAGACAGGGTTTCACCATGTTGATCAGGCTAGTCTCGAACTTCTGACCTCCTGATCCGCCCGCCTCGGCTTCCCAAAGTGCTGAGATTACAGGTGTGAGCCACCGTGCCCGGCCTCTGTTTTCAAGTGCATCAGATGTATTTTCCGTAGTGTACCCGAGCCAAATGCAAAATGTGAAGAAATTTCTATATGTTAAGCCCCAGTTTAAAGGCTCTTGAATTCCTTATAAAATATTTTGATAGCATAACTAGATGAAAGTGGGCCTTGGTAATACAGTTTTAAGTAAACAGTTTCAAGTGTCATGTATGCTTACATGTCGCTTTTGAAGGCTGTTAATGTGCATTATTTCAAGGGGAGAAAGGTGAAGATTGGGATGGAAAATATATCTGTTTAACTTTGGACTTCTTTATTTATTTTTTATTTTATTTGTTTTGAGATAGAGTCTTTCTCTGTTGCCCAGGCTGTAGTGCAGTGGCGTGATCTCAGCTCACTGCAAGCTCCACCTCCCAGGTTCACGCCATTCTCCTGCCTCAGCCTCCCAAGTAGCTGGGACTACAGGCCTGCCACCACACCTGGCTAATTTTTTGTATTTTAAGTGGAGACGGGGTTTCACCATGTTAGCCAGGATGGTCTTGATCACGGACCTCGTGATCCACCCGCCTCAGCCTCCCAAAGTGCTCATTACAGGCATGAGCCACCACACTGGGCCTGGACTTCTTTATTTAGCCTACTCTTTGTCTAGTATTTGGCATCCCTCAAAAATAAACTGAGCTTCATTCATACATAGAGGTCCAATCACAAATGAGTCCTGAAACCTACAACAAACTAATGATCCCTTAGTCAGAAAAGATCCTGGCTATTTTTAAACATGCCTTACTCAGTTGCTCCTATCTCTATGAATATTGTTCCTGGTAATCTCTTTGCCTATACATAGAAAACCAGGTGATTTATTACTATAACTTACTTTCACTGAGGTGAAATATAGGCTACGTCATCTTTTTTTATCAATGTCCTTAATATATATGTTAGTTACTGGTAATCACTAATTTCTAGACCATTGTGTCCAAGGCCAGATGTTTAAAAAATTGTTTTAGGCCAGACACAGTGGCTCGTGCCTGTAATCCCAGCTCTTTGAAGGCCAAGGCAGCTGGATCACTTGAGGTCAGGAGTTCGAGATCAGCCTGACCAACATGACGACACCCTGTCTCTACTGAAAAAAAAAAAAAAAAAATTAGCCAGGCATGGTAGTGCACACCTGTAATCCCAGCCACTCAGGAGGCTGAGGCAGGAGAATCGCTTGAACCTGGGAGGCAAAGGTTGCAGATCGGGCCACTGTACTCCAACCTGGGCAACAGAGCGAGAGACTCTTGTCTCAAAAAAAAAAAAAAAAAAAAAATTGTTTTAAAGTCAAACTAAAGGCCTCAATAAAACTGAATGAAGAACAGGCTTTCACATCTGAGAGCTGTTCTAAATTTTGCCAACTGAACTGCCTAATTTGTCATAAATTTGCTTTTCTTTCCAAAAGGAGATAACCCCTCTTACAGCTTGAACACTTAATTAATATTCTTTCTTTGTTTAAACTTGGTTTTTGCTTTGGACTAAATGAAAACTTGGCAAAGTTTCTAAGCTCACATATGAGACTGCACTTCTCTCCTATCCAAATACATGTTTGAGGACAGGACTCCTGTAGGCAATGAGAGCTGCCTTCCCTGTCTTTGGAAGCCTTTCATCCAAGAGGCCCCTTCTTTCTCTTTGTACTTATTTCTCCTTGGGGGATGTTCACTATCATCATTGTAGACTCAGCTTAGCAGCTTAGCAACAGCAAAATCAACTCCTGAATGTTCTTCTGGCTGATGGCAAAGTGACACCCTCCTTCTGAAGAAGCTTGTTGGCCTTCCTTTAACTACCACTTTGGAGATGGGGGTAGGAAATGCCATAGTATTGTAGGGGAGGAAAAACTTTTTCTCTGCCTTCTTAGGTTCATGTATAAGGCCTGCAAATTAAACTGACAAAAGATTCATAGGAGAAAAAAAATTACAAATTTTACTAATGTAAGTATTTTTAATTTTGTATGCACACAAGCTTAACAGAAAAAAAAAAAAAAAAAGAAAACCCAAAGAGGCAGTTAGACTTGAAAGCTTGCATACCATTTTAACAAAGGAAGATAAATTGTGGAGAGAAGTGACTAGACAAAGGAAGAAGGGTTTGGTCTTCTAAAGGTAGTAAATTATGGGAATTAAGTATATGGTGAATCTAATAGTAGATAAGAGTTATTTTACTAAGGTTTGGGCAGGCTCATCGTGGTGTCAGCTTTCCATCTTTTTTGTGCCCATAAAACTTCCCCAGAGAGGGATTTATGGCAGTTCTCACCCTCTCTTTTTTTTTTGAGACAAGGTCTCACCCACGTTGCTAGGCTCACTCCACCTCTTGGGTTCAAGCAATCCTCCCACCTCAGCCTCCCAAGTAGCTAGGACTATAGGTGCACACCATCATGTCTGGCTTTTTTAAATTTTTTTTTTTAATTTTTAGAGATAGGGTTTCATTATTATTGCCCAGGCTGGTATTGAACTCCTGGCTTCGAGTGATCCTCCTGCCTCAGCCTCCCAAAATGCTGGGGTTACAGGCATGAGCCACCATGCCTGGCCTGGCAGTTCTCATTTTTTAGAAGTTTCTGCTCTTGGCCAGATAAGGGAAACTCCAAGACTTATTTTTCCATCTGTTGAGTCTCAATTGCCTTCAGCACAAAATAACCTATATGCCAAAGTGGCAAAGTTGGGGCTGGTATATTCTGATACTTTTCAGTAGTTAGATAGGAAAATACAGAGAAAAGAACATTGACTTAGTGACTGTCATCAACAGAGGGACATTAGCCACATCATTTAACATGCCTGGGGCTTAATTTAATTATCTAGAAAACAAGGCAATTGGATTATATGCTCTGTAAGGATTCATACTGCTCTAAAATTACTTGATTACTGTTCTGAAGGATTTTGAATGTAGTTGCTCTTAGATACATAAAATTTATCCTTGTCTCTCAAGATAATGCAGATGTAGAATTTGTCCAGTGTACATGAAATTCCTGCTACCATAACTCAGAGATCTTACTACTGGGCAACATACTGATTCCCCCCACCCCCGTCTCTACAAAAAAAAAAAAAAAATTTCTTTTTAAATTAGCTGGGCATGGTTGCATACCTGTAGTCCTAGCTACTCAGGAGGCTGAGGTGGGAGGATCGCTTTAGCCCAGGAGTTTGAGGCTACAGTGAGCTATGGTCATGCCACTGCACTCCAGCCTGGACAACAGAGAGAAAAAAAAAAAAATCTTATTTTTTGATATCTACCATCTACCTAACCTAGGATTGATTGACCAATCGTAACAGTGATTGAAGGAATGTATTTAAGGGAGCTGTGAGGAGGGTTGGCTTGCAGCAAGTGGAAGGACCCCAGAAATGTTTGTTGCCATTTCAAGATCTGGTTATCTTTCAGTTATCTGGCTCATGTTTCCCAACCAACTTGTCACAATTTCTGGCATAACCACTAAATCCAAGTTAGCTCACTTCCCAGACTAACTCAGAGTCCATCAGAGTCAGTCAAAATTCTCCTTTCATTTTTGTAATCCAAGGTGCTGTGGAGACAGTATGGACTTCAGCGTCATCCAGAGCTGAGAGTTCACTGTCTGATTCTGCCTTTTTATGGTATTTATTTTTGATACAGGTTAACCTCTTTGTGCCTCAGGGTCCTCATTTTTAAAACAGCACTACTCAAGTTCTTACCTTAAAAATTATTAGAGGATCAAATGAGATGACAAAGAGGACGAGCTTCTCATATGCCTCCTAGTGAGAACATCTGACATTTGTATGCCTCTTGTTTTTCAATATGAAACACCATCATAAAAGCACTTTTATTTAGGGCATTATGTGCATATGCTTTGCTGGGTAAAATATCACTTCGATATTAAGGTCTGAGCTGGGCTTGCTGGATTGGGACCCTAGATATTTTGAGTTTGGTAATGCCTGATGGCCTTGGCAATCTTGCGGTTTCCCTCTAAAATATCCTTTTATGTTTTCCAGGAATCTGAATTTCTGTGTTTGGAATTTGACGAGGTCAAAGTCAACCAAATTCTGAAGACGCTGTCAGAGGTAGAAGAAAGTATCAACACACTGATCAGCCAGCCTAACTGAAGATGATGTATGAGGAAGTTGGAGTTGTTGAAACCAAGTTGTTCATGATCTGTACCGCTGACCTTTTTTAAAAAAATTCTTGTGCCCGCATTGGTATTAAATCCTCGCATTCAATCTTCCTGCCTCTGCTTGCTCAGATTTCTTTTTTTCTAGCTTTCATTTACTCTTACAGTTGTTCCAGTGCAGAGGTTCTCACCCTTCAGTGTGCATAAATGTTACAAGGGGTACTTGTAAAAGCATTCACTTTTTTGTTGTTATTATTAAATTCAGAGTCTTGCTCTGTTGCCCAGGCTGGAGTGCAGTGGTGCAGTCATGGCTCACTGCAGCCTCAAGCTCCTGGACTCAAGCGAGCCTCCCACCTCAGCCCTCTCAAGTAGCTGGGACTACAGGTGCATGCCACCACACTCAGGTAATTTTTGTATTTTTTGTAGAGATGGGGTTTCACCATATTGCCCAGGCTGGTCTGGAACTCCTGGGGTCAAGTGATCCTCCTGCCTTGGCTTCCCAAAGCCCAAAGTGCTGGGATTACAGGCATGAGAAAAGCATTTACATTAAAAAAAAAAAAAAAAAAAAAAAAAAAAAAGGATGCTTCCAGGGCCCTATCCCCAGAGACTTGGATTCAATAGGATTAGGGTGAGAGGGATCAACAATGGAAATCCTTGATATAGTGGTTTGTCCTGGGTGGGGTTTTAAGAATTTATACATGATAAATCATGCAGGAATTATTTTTAAAGTAGGGAAAAAAAAAGCTTTTATCATGCAAATATAGGGCTGACCAAAGTGCTATGTCCTTAGCTGAGGCATAGGAGCACCTACCTAACCTAGAAAAGATGTACCTGACCCTAGTTAAAACCTGAGATCCTTCTGAAACTGATTTGGGCATTTGGATTAGTTCTGCTTAAATCTAGGGCATCTGGTTTGATCTGAACTACTGAGAGACTCAGGCTTTTCTGGAACCTAGAACTAAATTGGCCTCGCAACAAAGGGACTCCCTTCACTTGCCTCAAGTCAGGATCGTGGGAAGGGGCAGATGTCTGCTGAGACAGATGTGAGGTCTTTTACCTCAGAAAATTTTACCTGAGTCATTAAAATAAAACTCCTTTCAAAAAATTTCTTTAAGAAAAACTAGTGTAAAAAAAACTAGGTCCTACTAGAGAAGTTACCAAACACCAAGAATATTCCAAAGGAGGAGGCTGTCAACCAGCATATTGAGGCTATGGTCCTTGTTGAACAGGTTTTGTCATCTGATACTGATAATATTTAGAAATCTAAGATGCCTTTGGGGTATAATATGTTCAAAAAATGTGGTTCTCTTCGTCTGTGGTTACAGCATATGTCCATGCTAAGGAGTTTGTTTCAGGACAGGAATAAGTCATCTTCTGTTAAGCAGTTTCTCCTAAATCAGTTTGGAGACATTTCAGGAGCTCTTCTAACACCCAAGCTGAAATTATTGGCTTCTTCTCTGATTAAAACCATCCCAGCAGTTAGCAAACAATAACCAGAAGGTTTTCAATGTAGCCCCTGTGGACCCTTCAGAAAACATCTTGAAACAGTACTGTAAATAGATTCAAGAAAGGAATGTGGTTTGGAAAAAAAAAACAACTATTTTAAACTTGCCTTCTGTTCCCAGGGCTGCTGCCATGTAATCTAGGAGAATTTTGATAAGGTCTCCTGCTGTAAAATGGAGCAATAGAATATCTCATCAGATAATCGGATTCCAGATGTCCTTGGAAGGAATAACTAGAGCTACCACCTTAGTATTGACTCACATATCCCATGGAAGTCTGTGGAAGTGTGAAGGAACAGCACATGGGCCACAAGGAGAGGAAATCATTGTCATAGTCTGAAGCTCTGTTTAGGTCATCCCATGAAAGTAATAGCTACAAGAGTGGCCACGGGCTTTTAAAATTGTATTCCCAAACCCTAGGTCATTGGAAGAACTACAGTTAATGTATACTGAGTTTTCAAGAATTAAAAAGAAAATCAAAAACTGGTTGTTTCTAACAGGGTATATTTTATATTTACTGATGACTTTTAATTTTTTATTATCAAAGGTATATATGTTTATTATAGTCTATTATGAAAATACAGAAACAGACTAAGAGCAGTTAATGACCCATCAATCTAATGTACAGAAAGAAGGCTAGAACTAGGAGAAGAGTTGACTTTCCTTGAATAAATTCCCAGAAGTGGAGTACACATTTTTATTTATTTATTTAGAGACAGAGTTTCACTCTGTCACCCATGCTGGAATGCAGTGGCGCTACCTTGGCTCACTGCAACCTCCACCTCTCGGGTTCAAGTGATTCTCCTGCCTCAGCCTCCTGAGTAGCTGGGATTACAGGCACCTGCCACCACGTCCGGCTAATTTTTTTTTGTATTTTTAGTAGAGACAGGGTTTCACTATGTTGGCCAGGCTGGTCTCGAACTCCTGACCTCAAGTGATTCACCCGCCTTGGCCTCCCAAAGTGCTGGGATTACAGGCGTGAGCCACTGCACCCGGCCTAGTACACAGTTTTTAACTTTGATAAACATTGCCAAATTCCTCTCCAGGAAGGCTGTATTAATTTGTATTCCCTCTGAGAAAGTATAAGACTAAATTACCCCCTCTCTTGCCTAATTGGCTATCATCATTTTTTGTATTTTCTGGGACTAAGTTCTTAGAAAGTTTTGTAAGGGACACTTACATTAAACCAGGACATCTGCCTGGTAACAATAAAAGCATGGAGAAAGGACCAGCGAAGGAGAAAACAGGCATGAAGTTCCCAGTGACCCCACTAGGTTTTCTACCTCTGCGATCCTAGATTAAAACCACTTTGTTTTGATTTCAGGAAATTAGGGACAAAATAAAAATCTCAGCCTGAACTGGACCTTGTAGAAATTATCCCTGCTTGAGCAATAAGCACTCTAAATTCAGTCTGTTTAGAAACATTCCTGCCCATTAGCTGGGTGTGGTAGCACAGGCCTCAAGTCCAAGCTGCTCAGGAGGCTGAGGAAGGAGGATGCCTTGAGCCCAGGAGTTTGGGGCTTCAGGCAACAACAGCAAGAGCCCATCTCTAAAAAATAAAAGGAGAGAGAGAGAGAGAAAGAGGAGAGAGAGAGAAACGAGAGAAGAAAAGAAAAAAACAGTCCAGCCAAGCTAAAAGTTAGCTTTCAGAATAAAGTCAGAAAATAACTCCAGACTTTGGTAGTGTGTTGATAAGAAGCAAAAGATTTGGTCTTATTCTTAGGTCAGACTTCCCTTGGAAGCTCTAGTTCTTCTCAGCTGTAACAGCAAAAGCCTAAATTCCATTATAGACTCTTTATTTCCTTTATATAACCTCTCTTCCCTCAGTCTTATTTTAATAATGATTCAAAAAGAGTTGCAGCATTAAAAAAAAAGTAGTTTAACTCTTCGCCCCCAAATGCAAGAAGGTGGTGAAAAGCAGAGGATGACACTGAGTATCTTAAATAGCTGACATCATGTCAAACTATTAATTGTTGAAGTTATTTTTTTACACCTGAGTGAACATTTAGAAAATAATAGAAATAGAAATTAAAGGGAAATAAATGCTAAACAGATGTTAGAAAATACTGTTTTCTGAAGTGTACAGTAAGCATCTTTTTGTGTTTTTTTTTCTTTTTTTTCTTTTTAATTTATTTATTTATTGAGATGGAGTCTCACTCTGTCGCCCAGGTTGGAGTGCAGTGGCGCGATCTTGGCTCACTGCAACCTCCGCCCTTTGAGTTCAAGCGATTCTCCTGCCTCAGCCTCCTGAGTACCTGGGATTACAGGCACCTGCCACTGCACCCAGCTAATTTTTTTTTATTTTTGGTAGAGACGGGGTTTCACCTTCTTGGCCAGGCTGGTCTTGAACTCCTGACCTCATGATCCCAAAGTGCTGGGATTACAGGCGTGAGCCACCGTGCCTGGGCTTTTTTTTTTTTTTTTTTTGAGAAGGAGTCTTACTCTGTCGCCCAGGGTAGAGTGCAGTGGTGCAATCTCTGCTCACTGCAACCTCTGCCTCCCGGGTTCAAGCGATTCTCCTGTGTCAGCCTCCCGAGTAGCTGGGATTACAGGCATGCGCCACCACTCCCAGCTAATTTTTGTATTTTTAGTAGAGACAGGGTTTCACCATGTTGGCCAGGCTGGTCTCGAACTCCTGACCTTAGGTGATCCACCCGCCTCTGCCTCCCAAAGTGCTGTGATGACAGGCATGAGCCACTGCACCCAGCCCCAAAGTGTATAGTAAATGTCTAAACCAATGAAAGGGACAAGATATAGAAGGAATCCTAGGATCAGCTGAGAAATAATTGAATACTTTCCTAAAAGAACATGATACTGGAAGGGATGGGGTTTGTGGGACAATTGCTATTTTGAATTCTTAGGTGTCCAGCTTTACAACCAAGGTTTACAAATATTTTAAATGGTGATTTAGCAGAAGGGAAAACTAAAATAGAATATGATTAGCTTAAGCTTACCTCTAGTTGTAGAGTATACAGGTTTTGACCTCAAAATTTGAGAAATCACAATTTTTATGTAAGTGCAATTAAGTTTTCCTTATTTGGGGGATGGTCATGATTGTCTCTCATGGCAACACAACTGTATGCAACATTGAACCATCCTTTGTTGCAAAGGAACCTGCCTGGGCCTGCTTCCTGTTAGATAAATGGTCCCAACTGGCATAACTTACAAGTTTGGTACATAAACTATCTGATTACAATACTAACGCTATACATGAGCAGGTAGTAAAATATGGGCATTTACATCATTTATTCACCAAGAACTGTAATTAGGCATTTTCTTTCCCTTTTATTATATTTTAAAATTTAATATAGAGACAGGGTCTCACGCTGTCCCTCAAGCTAGAATGCAGTGGTGCAACCATTATTCACTGCAGCCTGAACTCCTGAGCTCAAGTGATCTTCCCATCTCAGCACCACCACGCCTGTCTTGTTTTTGTTTTACATGCTCTTGGCTAGTTTCTGTTTCCCGCTGGTGTTAGGGTTTTAACTTCTGTTGATTCACAGGATGCAGGTGGGGGAGAGATGGCAAGGGGGAAAATACGAATTTGATTACTCAAGTGGAACAAGGTGAAACTGTTAGTTTAAAATAATTTTAGGCTGAAAAATTAAAATCGTTAAATTATTTCCTTCATGCTGTTATTACACTGTTTTTATATTAAAGAAGCATAAATAGGATTGTATATTATTTCTATTCTGGCTATTTTTAGAATCATGGTTAAGAATTGGCATGGATCTCAGAATGACTGATTTGGAGGCTTTAGTATCTCGTCAAAAATGAGGAAATATCTGGACAGACAGGGCAGAAGATTTGTACAAGGCCATGATCAGGAAGGAATTTCAGGTCTACTGTCTTCCATCTCTATGTTCTACCTTTTAGACCCTTCAGAAGAATAAGTACTTATTTCACAAATCTGTGTCCTTGCTCATGTGTTTAAATAATGACAGTTCCTGTAGTGAGGATTTTTGTATGCAGATGTGACCTAGGACTAGGCCTAATGTCACTTGCATCCTGCATCCATGTTAGACCTGTCTCTGTGCTTTAGCTTGCTGTCACTCTTTGTAGAGCCTGATGTTGTTTGTGATGACCTTGGCCTCACTTTCCACTCAGTGCCACCCTTCTCTGGGTGCAGTGTGCAAAATGAGTAAGTTGGCTGCCGCATGGGGCTTCCAGGCTGTCCACAGTACCCAGATAGCCAGCACAACATTCTCATCCTAGCTGGAGAACCATTGACCCAAGCTTGGGTCTCGGGTTCTTGGTGACAAGTTGTTGTAAATGGAGAACCGATACCGGGGCATGGTGGCTCATGCCTGTAATCTCAGCACTTTGGGAGGCCGAGGCGGGCGGATTGCTTGAACTCAGGAGTTCAAGGCCAGCCTGGGCAACATAGGGAGACCCTGTCTCTACTAATAATAAAAAAATTAGCCAGGGATGGTGGTGCATGCCTGTGATCCCAACTACTCAGGAGGCTGAACTTGGAGGTCGAGGCTGCAGTGAGGCTGTGTTTGTGCCACTGCACTCCATTCTAGGTGACAGAGCAAGACCCTCTCTCAGAAATTAAATAAATAAATAAAAATTTTTGAAATGGAGAATTGAGAAAAGGAACACTAATACAGTTGTGTTCCCATGGAAGATAGTCAAACAAAGCTAAACATAGCTGGAGTAAGAGAACCAGTGGCTGCTAACAGACGTGGAACTGTGCAACTGAACTAACCCCAAGGCTTACTCCCTCCCTGGGGAGTTGAGGCCAGAAGCATTTTCTGTAGCATCTGTGGCAGAGCTGTGGGGCCTTTCTGGCTCAACTGGGAAGGAAGGTGACAGCTGTTGTTCTTCAAGGAATTGCTTTCCTGCCTCCTGAAGGGAATCACCAGGGCCTAGATTCTGGAAAGGGAAGGGAAAGTGGAGAATACAAAAAGGAAACGTTTTCTTGTTCTCCCATGAGATTCATGTGCATGTCCCCAAGCAGATTGCCAGAGGAAATGAAGGTTCTTTAAAAATAGTAAATAAATAATAAATTCTGGCCCAGCATGGTGGCTAACACTTGTAACCCAGCACTTTGGGAGGCTGAAGCAGGAGGACCACTTGAGCCCTGGAGTTAGAAACCAGCCTGGGCAACATAGCAAGACCCTGTCTCTACAAAAATGTTGAACAATTAGCTGGGTGTGGTGCACACAGCTGTAGTTCCAGCTACTCAGGAGGCTGAGATGGGAGGATTACTTGAGCCCAGGAGTTCAAGACCATCCTGGGTATGATGGTGAGACCTCGTCTCAATTTAAAGAAAAAAAAAAAATCCCTCCCATGCCTGTAATTCCAGCACTTTGGGAGGCTGAGGTGGGTGAATTGTTTGAGCTCAGGAGTTCAAGACCAGTCTGGACAACATGGCAAAATCCTGTCTCTACAAAAAATACAAAAAATTAGCCAGGCGTGATGGTGCATGCCTGTAGTCCCAGCTACTTGGGGAGCTGAGGTAGGAAGATCAATCGAGCCCAAGAGGTCAAGAGGCTGCAGTGAGCCGAGATCATGCCACTGCACTCCAGCCTGGGTGACCTTGTCTCAAAAAAAAAAAAAACAAGCCCCATCAAAATCCCTCCCTTAAAACAGAGTTCAGTGAAGGTTGTCACTCTGTGCAAAAATGAACTTGCCCACTGGGTTTATATTTACTATCAACCAATATCAGCCTATGAATAGCAGAAAAAGGCAAGTAAGGCCATGTAACATTTCATTTTTTCCTGGATCCCCAGGCTGACCCTGGTTTGGCTGGCCAGGGTGGGACTAGAGGTGAGGCTCCAAATCATCTGGGTACAGGCGGACTACATAGACCAAGAAAGTGCCTTTCAAACTGCCACACTTGTAATCCTAGCTACTCAGGAGGCTGAGGCAGGAGGATCCTTGAGCCCAGGAGTTCAAGACCATCTGGGCAATATATTGAGACCCCATCTTGAATGAATGAATGGTGCCTTTCCCCAGACCTCCTTTGAATTGAAAGAAAACAAGTCACTTGATAAGTTACTTTATGAACCATGAAAACTGTGGATACAGCCATTTCCTGGGTGGCATACCACCACTTCAAATATCACTTATACGGAATTTAGGGAAAAATCTTTTCCCCTAATATCAGGAAGTTTAAAAATAAGTAACCAGATAATCTGGGGCCAGGAGCATTTAGTGGGAGAGTTATCAGGCCCACCCAGTTCCCTGAGACAGATGGAAAAAACTGACCCTTCTCTTCATCAGTTCTTATAGATGTAATTTCAATAAATAGGAAAGGATAATGCAAAACCCTTCCTTGTCCCTGTACACATGGGGAAGAGTTGAACAAAACGCTAGGGGAATTTGGCTCTGAAGTTCCCTGAATAGCTTGAGAGCTCTCACTGGGGACCCATCCCTGGGAGAATCAACTTGCAGCCCCTTTGGGCAACCACCCCTGGAACCATAACAGAAGGGGCAAGACCAAGCAAGTCCCTATTGCCTTGAGTGAGTCCTTGGAGAAAGTGGTTACTGGGGTTACCACAGCCTGTGCCATTCTTTACAGCCCAAATGCCATCCCTAGTTTTGCACCTAGAAGTATAGCCATTAATTGTGTTCATAGATTTAGGGGTCCATGTGCAGCTTTGTTACTTTAGGTATATTGTGTGATGCTGACATTTGGCATATGAATGATTCTGTCACCCGGGTAGTGAACATAGTACCCAGTAGTCCCTAGTAGCTAGTATTGCCGTCTTTATGTCTATAAGTATCCACAGTTTAGCTCCCACTTGTAACATGTGGTATTTGGTTTTCCGTTCTTGCATTAATTTGCTTAGGATAATGGCCTCCAGCCGCATCCATGTCGCTGCAAAGGATATGATTTTATTCTTTTATGGCTGTGCGATTTTTCCCCCTAGCTCTTCTGGGAGCTACTCTCTTTAGGGCACCTTCACATATGTAGTACGTTTTTCTCCTGTTAATCTGTCTATTGTCCGTTGATTCACAGGCCACTGACCAATTGGACCTAAATTGGTAGAGAAGTTTTTCTTCCCAACAGTTTATATAAATTTAGTTTATTAATTTTAACTGCTGCATAGTGTTCCATTTAGAATAGGTTGGAGGTTTTTGTTTGTTTTTGAGTTTCCTATTATAAACCAAAAATAAAATTCTGATCTCCCCAACCACCTGAATGAACCCCCTCAGCCAAGGGGATCCCAAAAAAGCCTGAAAAAGTTCAGGCCATGACAGGAAGAGAGGAGGAAGTTCTCACACCCTCCTTTCTTTGGAGTTTAGACCCAACTGACCAGCATTAACATTAAAACAGAGATCTTAAGACCGACAAAACAGACTCTTTGTAGCAATAAGATCAAATTCCAGCCCGACTCTGATGTAACATCTCATGACAGACAGCAGGCCCGGAAGGAGATCAAAGTATTTTACCCCAAAATATATTTCTTCGACATATTTTGAATGGCCCTGCAAAGCTGTCCCTTGTGGGGGAAATTTGCATTTTTTTAGAGAATCTCCTTCCTCTAACTAGGTTTTTCCAGAGTTTGACACTTTTTAGGTCAGATAAGAGACTGTCACATCTATTATCTCTGAAGCTTGTTCCTTGGAGGTTTCACCTACATGACAAGAACCTTGGCTTCCAAAACATTCCCCCCTTACCATAACTCAAGCTGGCTTCAACTCTTCAGTCAGAGCTTAACTCTTTCAACCAATTGCCAGTCAGGAAATCTCTCAATCCACCTGTGACCTAGAAACAGCCCCCAACTCCCACTTTGAGATGTCCCCCTATTCCAGGCCAAAACCAATGTATACCTTCCATGTATTGATTTATGTCTTTGCCCGTAACTTCTGTCTCCCTAAAACCAAGCCGCAATCCAACCATCTTGGGCACATGTTCTCAGGACCTCCTGAGGCTGCAGCATGGGCCACAGTCCTTAACCTTGGCAAAGTAAACGTCTTAATCAATTGAGACCTGTCTCAGATACTTTTTGGTTTACACTATCAATGAGTGGGTTTTTAGGTTGTCTTCAATTTTCCATTGCAAACAATGCTGCTGTGAACGTCCTTGAACATGCCTCCCTGTTTACATGTACAAATATATCTTAGAAAACAGGAATACTGTATCATGGGTTATGTGCTTTTTTTTTTCGTTCTTTTTTTATTGTAGACACTGTCAAATAGACTTTAGAGTACTGATAAATGTTTAACAACCAGTCTTCCAAAAAGAGGAAGTGGGGCTGATTTGTAGCATTTACCAATTTCCATGGTGTGAATTCTTCCACCATGGCCGATTTCAAACTACTAATGAGACATTAATGCACAATCAGCTCTGTTAGCTGGTATGAAGTGGCTCCAGCATAGTTCTCAGAATCTCTCAAACTCAGAATGCCTATAGATATTGGCAAATAGCCCTCTAAAGTAGCCCAACAATGTATACTTTCACAAGCAGCGTATGAGAATATCTACAGTCATGCTCTGCATAATGATGTTGCAGTCAATGACAGATCACATGTGTGACAGTGGTCCCATAAGATTATAATGGAGCTGAAAAATTCCCATCACTAGTGTCATAACACATTATTCATGTGTTTGTGGTGATGCTGGTGTAAATAAACTACTGCACTGCCAGTCATATAAAAATATAACACATACAATTATGTGCAATACATAATACTTGATAATAAGTGCGTTACTGGTTTATGTACTTACTATACTGTGCTTTTTATCATTTAAGTATACTCTCTACTTATAAAAAAAAAAAAAAGTCCTTTCCGCGCTACCTGCAGAGGGGTCCATATGGTGTTGTTCTGGATTCCCGTCGTAACTTAAAGGGAAACTTTCACAATGTCCAGAGCCCTTGATGTCCTGCAAATGAAGGAGGAGGATGTCCTTAAGTTCCTCGCAGCAGGAACCCACTTAGGTGGCACCAATCTTGACTTCCAGATGGAACAGTACATCTATAAAAGGAAAAGCGATGGCATCTATATCATAAATCTGAAGAGGACCTGGGAGAAGCTTCTGCTGGCAGCTCGTGCTATTGTTGCCATTGAAAACCCTGCTGATGTCATCGTTATATCCTCCAGGAATACTGGCCAGAGGGCTGTGCTGAAGTTTGCTGCTGCCACTGGAGCCACTCCAATTGCTGGCCACTTCACTCCTGGAACGTTCACTAACCAGATCCAGGCAGCCTTCCGGGAGCCACGGCTTCTTGTGGTTACTGACCCCAGGGCTGACCACCAGCCTCTCACGGAGGCATCTTATGTTAACCTACCTACCATTGCGCTGTGTAACACAGATTCTCCTCTGCGCTTTGTGGACATTGTCATCCCATGCAGCAACAAGGGAGCTCACTCAGTGGGTTTGATGTGGTGGATGCTGGCTCGGGAAGTTCTGCACATGCGTGGCACCATTTCCCGTGAACACCCATGGGAGGTCATGCCTGATCTGTACTTCTACAGAGATCCTGAAGAGATTGAAAAAGAAGAAGAGCAGGCTGCTGCTGAAAAGGCAGTGACCAAGGAGGAATTTCAGGGTGAATGGACTGCTCCAGCTCTTGAGTTCACTGCTACTCAGCCTGAGGTTGCAGACTGGTCTGAAGGTGTACAGGTGCCCTCTGTGCCTATTCAGCAGTTCCCTACTGAAGACTGGAGCGCTCAGCCTGCCACGGAAGACTGGTCTGCAGCTCCCACTGCTCAGGCCACTGAATGGGTAGGAGCAACCACCGACTGGTCTTAAGCTGTTCTTGCATAGGCTCTTCAGCAACATGGAAAAATGGTTGATGGAAAATAAACATCAGTTTCTAAAAAAAAAAAAAGTTAACTGTAAAACAACCTCAGGCAGGTCCTTCAGGAGAGATTCCAGAAGAAGGCATTGTTATCGTAGGAGATGACAGCTCTATGCGCGTATTGCCCCTGGAGACCTTCCAGTGGGACAAGATGTAGAGGTGGAAGACAGTGATATTGATGATCCCAACACTGTGTACACCTAGGCTAATGTGTATTTGTGTCCTGGTTTTTGACAAAAAAAATTAAAAAGTAAATAAATTTTTAAAAATTTTAATAGGAAAAAAGCTTACAGAATGAGAATATAAAGAAAATATTTGTATACAGCTGTACAGTGTGTTTGTTTTCAGATAAGTTGTTATTAAAAGAGAGCCAAAAAGTTAATTACAGTGAACTAAGGTTAAATGTATTGAAGAAAATTTTTTTAATTTAGTGTAGCATGTGTATAGTGTAAAGTCTACAGTAGGGTACAGTAATGTCCTAGGCCTTCACATCCACTGACAACTCACACACTGACTCACCCAGAGAAACTTCCAGTCTTGTAAGCTCCATTCAGGTAAATACCCTAGATAGGTATACCATTTTTTATCTTTTACGCCGTATTTTTACTGTATCTTTTCTGTGTTTAGACAGACAAATACCATTGTGTTACAGTTGCCTACAGTATTCAGTACAGCAACATGCTGTACAGGTTTGTAGCCTATAAACTCTACCATATAAGTAGGCTGTACTGTCTAGGTTTGTGTAAGTACTCTGTGATATTCACACAATGATGAAATCGCCTAATGATGCATTGCTCAGGATGTATCCCCGTCGTTAAGCAACGATGACTGTATTTCCCATTATCCTTGCCAGTGCTTGGTAATACCATAATTTTTTGCCAGTATGATGAGTCAAAATTCATTTTTGCATTTTTCCCAATCATTAGTGAGATTGAGCTTTTTTTTTTTTTTTTTTTTTATGTCTTTGCTGCTTTTATTTCCCTTTCCATGAAATGGTCTTTTGCCTTTTGCCTGGTTTTCTTTTCTTTCTTTCTTTCGAGACAGGGTCTCGCTCTATCGCCCAGGCTGGAGGGCAGTGGCATGCGATGACGGCTCACTGCAGCCTCAACCTCAGGTGATTCTCCCATCCCAAGCCTCGCAAGTAGCTGGGGCTACAGGTGTGCGCCACCATGCCCAGCTAATTTTTTGTAACTTTTGTAGAGACAGGGTTTCACTCTGTTGCCCAGGCTGGAGTACAGTGGCGCCATCCCGGCTCACTGCAACCTCCACCTCCCAGGTTCAAGTGATTCTTCTGCCTCAGCCTCCCTAGTAGCTGGAATTACAGGCATGTACCACCACACCCAGCTAATTTTTTGTATTTTTAGTAGAGATGAGGTTTCACCATCTCTACCAGGCTAGGCTGGTCTCGAACTCCTGACCTCAGCTGATCTGCCTGCCTTGGCCTCCCAAAGTGCTGGGATTTATAGGTGTGAGCCACCACGCCTGGCCCTGTTTTTCTTTTGGTATTTTTCTGTTGATTTGTCGCAGCCCTTGATGTAGCCTGGAAACAATTGTCCATCAAGAAGTTTTCAATCTATTTTAGAGAGTGAAGTGGGAGGAATATTCCCAAATGTTATTGAGCACCTGCTATATGAAAATACCTTTCAAGGACTGGGACTGAGAGAAAAGAGTATACATTGTGTACATCAAACCCTATTACCGATTTAACACTGGTAGGGTCAGTTGAACACACACACACACCAGTGATGCAAATAAAAACAAATTATTAGGAGTAGTGAAGAAAATAAATTGCATTTTGGCTCAGTCTGCCTATTTGTCATTTTTTTCATAAGCTTCCTATTGGTCCTCATCTCCGTTGGGACACTGAGGTCACTGGATTATTTTTCTGGAGGGAATTCATCAGCATTTCCTATTCTCACTGAGGTTTCTAGGGAGTCTTCCTATGAGGCTTATCCCTCATCTCCCCACCTGTCACATTGGCCCTGATCTCAAAAGGTGGAGTGGTTTCTCTTCCCAGGCTGTTTCTTCCTGAAAATGACTGGCTGCCCCACCAGCTGGCTATCCTCTGGGATGAGTTAAGGATGCACCATTTTTCTGGGGTGTGGACAATTCCCAGAATCCCTCAAATGCAGATGCAGGAGGTGGCCAGTTTTTACAAAGGCAGGGCTGTGTAGGAGGAAACATAGGTGTTATCTTAGATGGGAGTGATTATTTGCTAAATGCAATTTTGACTGCTTCTAATTTGCTGCTCAGAGATTCTGTCCTTGAACCAAACACAAAAATTTTTAAGTTGAAAAGATTGAAATAGCGTCAGGTAGTAATGCAGATGTTAGAGAAGACAACTCTTGCATCTTTCAATTCCTTGGTAGTTTTGCCACCCCCATCCCTCATCCTTTACTGGTTTTAGTGAATTCTGAAAGGGGACTTTGATTCTCTGAATGGCACCAAGATAGAAAATGGCTTTGGTAACATCTTAGAGCAGTGAGTAGTTCTTAACCAGGGATGGACATCAGAATCCCCCAGGGAGTATCTACTAAACACCAGGCCCGCTGAATCAGAGTCTGGGTGAAAGGCAGGCACATGTAGTTAGGAAAAGCTCTGGAAATGATTCAGTTGTGCCACTGCTGTGTGTGTGTGTGTGAAATGATTCAGAGCCACTGCTATGTTCTACTGCCATTCTGTGATAAGATCAGTACAAACCTTCAGGGTAAGTGTTCAGAAACATTTACAGCAAATTCACAGAGTATGTCTATTAAATGTAATAAGTTTGGGCTTGTATTTTGCATGTATTTTACTTTGTTTTGTATTTTACAAAATTACCAGTCTGTGATGAATTGGAAATGTTAAAAATCAACCTTACTCACAGTTTGAGAAGCACTGTTCTTGGCTTGTTTAGTTGTATCCAAGTCAGACAGGCACAACTAAAAATTACCTGGTATTAAAGTAAATAATTAAGGCCGGGCACAGTGGATCACGCCTGTAATCCCAGCACTTTGGGAGGCTGAGGCAGACCAATCACTTGAGGTCAGGAGTTTGAGACCAGCCTGGCCAACATGACAAAACCCCATCTCCACTACAAATAAAAAAATTAGCTGGGCATGGTGGTGGGCGCCTGTAATCCCGGCTACTCGGGAGGCTGAGGCAGGCGAATTGCTGGAGCCCGAGAGGCGGAGGTTGCAGTGAGCCGAGATCACACCACTGCACTCCAGCCTGGGTGACAGAGCAAAACTCGATCTCAAAAATAAATAAATAATAAATAAATGAGAGGCCATTAGACTCAGACTTCTCTAGTGCCTTAGGTTCCTTTCTAAGCAAATCAAAACCCAACTCAAAGTGGCCTAGGAAAACAAAACTTAAGTATAACCCAGTCAAAACCTGCTAATCTCTAACTAGAAACTACCAATCAGAAACCACCAACTAGCCTCTAACTAGAGACTTCCACTTCAACGAATCAAATTGTGGTTTGGCAATGTCCAATTCATGAATCGTGGTCTCAAACCTTTTTAAAATTTTAATGTGTCTAAGTTTATCTAACACTGGTTTGGTAGCCTTGTGATCCTGGCGAGTAACTCTCTAGGTATCAGTGACCTCGTCTGGTGGGTCCTTGAGAGGATTAGAGATAATGAATGTATCCAAAGCACCTAGCACCATGCCTGACATTCATAGAAGTTATTGGAAGCCCATCGTAAAACAGTTCCTAACAAAACTGTCTTCCAATTAGTTGTTGAAGAACACACAGAATCCTAGAGGTTAGTGACTGCTGCATCATATTGTAACCAACCCAGAGTGCACAGGATGACAGATTCGTGCAGCCTCTCTAAACAGTTTAACGGGGAGTTCAGCCATGCGGAAGGAAGCTCAGTGGCCATGGCACTATAGGACAAACCTCTGGTTAGCAGACCTCTCCCCAGTCTCTCCTTCCTGGCTCCTCTCTCACATTCCCCTTTCCCTTCTCTTTCATACCCTACTGGGCCTTCCCCCAAGGTCTCAACTGTTTTTATTTCTTCCCTCCAGCACAATCATTTTCTGTTCCTGATGGAACGATGAGAAGGGTGGGGGATGAAAATTTCTGGCCACCGTGCTCTGGCCTCCTGTTCAAGCATCTAAAAATAAGCAGATCATTCATGCTGGGCCAAATGACCTCCTGCTGGCATACTCCTGTGCCCTTATTGTGCTAAAAGAGAATCTATCTCTTCCTTTGACTTTCATTACAAAAAGCCTCTTTCTCTAAGCTTTGTCTTATGTAGGTGCCATTATTATTACTGGGAGCAGTGTTGTATGATAAATACAGGTGCTTTGGAAACAGCAACTTTGGACTGGATTCTGACTCTGCCTCTTACTTGTGTGGCTTAGGGAATTTTTTATTTTTTAGAGACAGGGTCACACTCTGTCGCCCAGGCTGGAGTGCAGTGACATGATCATAGCTTAAGTGATCCTTCTACCTTGGCCTCCTGAGTAGCTGGGACCCGCAGGCACATGCCACCACGCCCAGCTAATTTTTTTTAAGTGTTTTGTAAAGATGAGATCTCACTATATTGCCCAGGCTGGTCTTAAGCTCCTGGGTGTAAATGATCCTCCTGCCTCAGCCTCCCAAAGTGCTGGGATTACAGAGATGAGTCACCATGCCTGGCCTTAGTTAGAGTTTTTAATTCAAATCAGTATTGAATCCCCAGTATTTCCTGTAAACCAGAAGTTAGATCTAGAGTTTTTATTTATATTAAAATTTTTGGCAAGAATATGTCATAGTTTTCTTGAACCTAAGTTCCTACACAGATTTAACTCTAGCAACTAACAGGCTGCTTTGCTTCTCCATCTTCTCTCTGCTCGCCTCCACGGACTGAGTCATCCTTCAGGCCTTCCTTTGCACGTCACTCTCTCAGGGAAGCTGCCCTGACCGCCCATGTTTAGCATGTAGGTTCGTTCCTGCCATGGCAACACCACAGGGGATTCTAATTGCCTGCCTGCCATTTGGGGAACTTCTTCTAGCTCACCTCCCTTGCCCTGCCTTCCACTAATCCTTCCCTCCCACCACACACATCCCCCTGCTTTTCTATGAGAGGCATGCTCCCCATCCTTCAGTCCTCACCTCACATGGCACACCCCTAGGTCAGGTTTCCCATGATACAGAGCCATACTCTCCTGTGCTTTTTTTTTCCCCATAGCATTTATCACAAGTTATTTCTGGATTTTCTTTGTTATGAATATTTGCCTTGTACTTTAGACTGTAAACTTGTTGGCCTTTGCTTAATGCTGTATCCCCAGCAGCTAGCATGGTGCCTGGCTCCTCATGGCAGTTACTACATATTTATTGGATGATAAAGGGTGCTATTGCATTCTTTTATCTCCTTTAGGACAGAAACTACCTTATTGATGTTTGCAGCCTTGGTGTCTAGCTGGTACACCAGGCCCACCACAAGATATGGTTGCCCAGGTACACAAGTCCTTCATCGTATGAGAGAGAAATGTAGAAATGTAGAAAAATAGGCCAGTAGGGAGGCCAGTAAGAGGGAAAAATAAGTCTCTATCAGCTGTGAACTATTCTTGCCAAAAGCATTTAACCAGAATCTAATCAAGCCTTTAGACCTAATTTCTAGTTTACAAGAAATGCAGGGATAGAAGAACATATTTGGTAACACCATGAAGAAGTGATCAACCACATCCAGAATGTCGGACGTTCTGCAGTACGATGTGTTTGGACAAAGGTCATAACAAGAAAAAAGATGCTAGCCAGGTATAGTGGCTCATACCTGTAATCCCAGCACTTCGGGAAGCCAAGGCAGGAGGATCACTTGAGGCTAGGAGTTTGAGACCAGCCTGGGTAACGTAGCAAGATCTTGTTGCTACAAAAAAATTAAAAGTAAATAAATAACTTTAAAAATTAAAAGATGCAAAGATGGCCGGGTGTGGTGGCTCACGCCTATAATCCTGGCACTTTGGGAGGCGGATCACCTGCAGTCAAGAGTTCGAGACCAGCCTGGCCAACATAGCGAAACACCGTCTCTACTAAAAATACAAAAGTTAGCCGGGCATTGTGGCAGCCGCCTGTAATCCCAGCTACTCAGGAGGCTGAGGCAGGAGAATCGCTTGAACCTGGAAGGAGGAGGTTGCAGTGAGCCGAGATGGAGCCACTGCACTCCAGCCTAGGTAACAGAGGAAGATTCCGTCTCCAAAATAAATAAATAAAAGATGCAAAGATTATTCTACATTAAGAGATTGTAGAGACACACCATCCAAATACATAATATTATCCTTGACTGGATATAGTTAGAAAAAGACAATTACAAAAGACATTTTGAATACATTGGAGAAGTTGAAATATGGACCGTAAATTAAATGATATAATAATTAGAGTTATTGTTACCTTTCTTGGATATGTAGAAAATTGACCTTATTCTTAGAAGATGTATAATGAGGGGCTGGACGCCGTGGCTCGTGCCTGTAATCCCAGCACTTTGGGAGGCTGAGGCGGGTAGATCACCTGAGATCGGGAGTTTGAGACCAGCCTGACCAACATGGAGAAACCCCGTCTCTACTAAAAATACAAAATTAGCAGGGTGTGGTGGCGCATGCCTGTAATCCCAGCTGAGGCAGGAGAATCACTTGAACTCAGGAGGCGGATGTTGTGGTGAGCTGAGACTGTGCCATTGCACTCCAGCCTGGGCAACAAGAGCAAAACTCCGTCTCAAAAAAAAAAAAAAAAAAAAGCGTATAATGAAATATTTAGGTATAAAATGTCCCTATGTCTGCAACTTATTTTCAAATGATTCAGGAAAAATCACATTCATATATGAAGCAAATGGTCAAATATTAGCAGCTATTGAATCTGGGTAGAAGATATGCAAAGTTTTTTGACTGTTGGTTTTGGGTTTTTGGAAATTATTTTTGGTCAGATTAATTAGGTATAATTTACAAAGTAAAATGTACCCATTTAATTGTAAAGTTTTATGAATTTTGACAAACACATGCAATTGTATAACTACCATCATAATCAACACATAGAACAGTTTATCATCCCTAGAACTCTCCCTTGCCCCTTTATAGTCATCCCCTCACCTACCCCCTACCCCTTGTACCACTGATCTATTCAACATTTCTACAGTTTTGCCTTTCCCAGAATGTCATACAAATGGAAGCACATAGTATGTTGCCTTTTAAGTCTGGCTTCTTTCACTTATACATTAGTTTGCTAGGGCTGCTATAACAAAACACCACAAACTGGGTGACTTCAAACTATAGAAATGTATTGTCAGCCAGGCGCGGGTGGCTCATGCCTGTAATCCCAGCACTTTGGGAGGCCAAGGTGGGCAGATTACCCGAGGTCAGGAGTTTGAGACCAGCCTGGCCAACACGACAAAACCCCGTCTCTACTAAAAACACAAAAATTAGCTGGGCATGGTGGTGTACACCTGTAATCCTAGCTACTCGGGAGGCTGAGACAGGAGAATCACGTGAACCCGGGAGGCGGAGGTTGCAATGAGCCGAGATGATGCCACTGCACTCCAGCCTGGACGACAGAGCGAGACTCTGTCTCAAAAAAAAAAAAAAAAGAAAAAAAAGAAAAAAGAAACATATTGTCTCATTCTGGATGCTGGAAGTCCAAAATTAAGTTGTCAGAAGGGCCATGCTTTCCCAAAGGCTCCAGGAAGAATCTGTTCCATTCCTTTCTCTTAGCTACTGGTGTCACCAGCAATCTTGGCATTTTTTACCTTGTGCCTGCGTAACTCCAATCTCCGCCTCTGTCATTGCATGGCATTGTTCCTGTGTGTCTTTTTATAAGGACATCAGTCATATAGGACTAAGGGCCCACCTTATTTGAGTATGACCTCATCTCAAGACATTATATCTGCAGTGACCCTATTTCCAAATAAGATCACATTCTGAAGTGTTAGAGAGTTAGGACTTAATATTTTTGGGAGGACACAATTCAACCTTTGACACTTAGCTTAAGACGTTTGAGATTAATCCATGTTTTTGCATGTGTCAGTTTATTCCCTTTTTATTGCTGTGTAGTATTCCACTGTTTGGATGTATTGCTCTTTGTTTATCCATGTATCAGCTGAAAGACATGTAGGTTGTTTTCAATATTAGGCAATTATGAATAAAGCCACTACAAACATTTGCCTGTGGATTTTTGTGTAAACACAAATTTTCACTTCTCTCTGGTAAATATTGAGGAGTGAGATTATGTTTAACTCTTTAAGAAACTGCTAAACAGTTTTCCAGGATATTTTCAGTTCCCAGTAGCGATATATGAGAGTTCTAGTTCTTCATGTTTTCACCAACACTTGGTATTGCTGGCTTTTCTAATGATAGCCGTTTTAATGGGTATGTAGTGGTATCATGTAATGGTTTTGATTTGCATTTCCCTAGTGACTTATGATGTTCAGCATCTTTTCATGTGCCTATATGCCATTTGTATGTCTTCTTTTTTTTTTTTTGAGACGGAGTCTCACTCTGTTGCCAAGGCTGGAGTGCAGTGGCGCAATCTTGGCTCACTGCAAGCTCTGCCTTCCGGGTTCACGCCATTCTCCTGCCTCAGCCTCCTGAGTAGCTGGGACTACAGGCCTGTGCCACCACGCCTGGCTAATTTAAAATACTGTTTTTAGTAGAGATGGGGTCACCATGTTAGCCAGGATGCTCTCGATCTCCTGACCTTGTGATCTGCCCCCCTCGGCTTCCCAAAGTGCTAGGATTATAGGCATGAGCCACCGCGCCTGGCCTGTATGTCTTCTTTAGTGAAGTGTCTGTTAGGATCTTTTGCCCATTTTTATTAGGTTATCTATGTTCTTATTGAGTTTTGTGAATATTAAAAATATTCTCCATATAAGTCCTTTATCAGATATGTATTTTAGTTTTATTTGTTTATTTAATTTATTTTTTTGAAATGGAGTCTCGCTCTGTTGCTCAGGCTGGAGTGGAATGGCGCCATCTCCGTTCACTGCACACTCCGCCTCCTGGTTCAAGCGATTCTTCTGCCTCAGCCTCCCGAGTAGCTGGGATTACAGGTGCCCGCCACCACGCCCGGCTAAGTTTTATATTTTTAGTAGAGACGGAGTTTCACCATGTTGGCCAGGCTGGTCTTGAACTCCTGGCCTCAGGTGATCCGCCTGCCTTGGACTTCCAAAGTGCTGGGATTATAGGCATGAGCCAGTGCGCCCATCCAGATATGTATTTTAAAAATATTTTCTTCCAGTCCATGGTTTGTCTTTTCCTTAACAATGTCTTTCAAGGAGCAGAAGCTTTTAATTTTGATGACATTCAATTTATCTTTATGGATAGTTTTTTTGATGTCATTTCATTCTATGTGTTTTTCAACTTTTCTCTGGGTTTGAAATCTTTCATAATAAAAAGTTGAGAGAAAAAAAGGCAGAAATAGCTATTTTGTTTTTTTTTTTTTAAAGCAAACAGTTACTAAAAGGCAAACAATAACATCCTCTTTATTTACCCTCCAATTCTGCTCCTTTCACAGAGGAAATCACTTTTAAACCCTTTAACTGTTTCTTCTTCAACTCCTTATTTAATCAGTCTTTGAGGGGCAGGGGAGACACCTCCAGGACATACCAGGGTTCATGACAGGGAGCTTTGGATCTGCCCTGGGAGTGCCCTGAGGCTAGAGTGGGCAGTGACCCAGACTCCTCAGCAAGTGGGTTGATTCTGGCTGTGAAATGAGCACCCAGCTCTTGTTAAAAGCAAGCGCTGAGACTGCAGAAGGTCCCCTGTTGTCCTTGGCGTCTGACTTGGTGTTCCCTCAGCCATTAACCACACTCCGAACCTCAGACAGTTGCCAGGCCTCCCTTCTTCAGCCAGACTTGGGCGGGAAGCCTGCTGAAGCTGCAGAATGTGTGGCCTGAGAGGAGCCCTCAGCAAGGCAGGTAACTGTGTCATCTTGTTGGATGTCAAACTCATTCAAAAACAGATGAACAATGGGAATTCCAGCCTCCAAACTGGCTTCCTCTCTGCTTGCTTCCCAGCGGTGCTGCCATACACACCTCTCTTCTCTCTCCTGGGCAAGGATTTGCCTGTCACTCTACAGTCTTTGAAGTTGTTTTAAAGGACAATGAGAGAATAGGACAGGCTTCCTGCAGGACATTTTCCAGGTGGCAGCCTAGGTAGAGGAAGGCTTAAGACGTCTTTTTGACTCCTTGCCCATTCCCTCTGGCTTCTCTTACTGCTGCGTCACTCATTCTGCCTGAAAAGGAAAAGTTGGAAACAGATGCTAACTCAATCTGGGTCCTAGTTTCCTGGCTGAGCCTGTGTCAGATCTCCTGGGTTGGCCCTGTCATAAATTAGGCTTTGCATGAGCTTTGGAACAGGCCCTTCTAGATGGTCTTCAGAAGACCCCAACATGCTCAAGTCTGTTTTGAGTTCAACCCAACATTATCACTGGCCCAAAAGTGGGCCTTTTCCTGGGAGAAGGTGCCTCTCTTTATCAGCTAGCCTTGAACCCTGCTGCATTTCTTCGGTACATGGGCAACAGACAGATGGAAAGTTTCTCCCACCAGCTCCAGGGTAGTTTTTGTGCATCACTGGCTTCCCACAGTTCTTTCCTTGCTAGCCTATCAGACCCTGTTTTATGCTGACTTTAACCATATTAGTTTCCCTGTGACCTGTGTTCTCTCTCCCTCAGTCAGCTTCAGGTACTTCCCCAGGACTAATTCCTGATTCTGGAGAACCTACTGAATACAGCCGATCTCCATCTCACTATTGCTACATGGTGGCTGCTCCCATGAGAACAACAGCTGGCAGTGGCACACTACCTTTCTATTTAGAATGCACCATTTAATAGGATTTTATTTAATGTGCACCCTAACCTTGTGAAGTAGGTGCTGTTACTACCTTTTTTCAGATGAAGAACCACCCAGCTAGTAAGGATTGATCTAACTCAGGCTTCCTGGGGAAAATAAGAAACATGTTTTTTTATAGAGCATATCTCCGGAAGGATACAGAAGAATCGAATTTCATGGGTGTCCTATCAGTAGAGGAGGACTGAGTGACAGGGGGACAGGAGTGGCAGGAAGACTTCCTATCATATGCCATTAGGTAAACTATGTTACTGTATTATCCATTTAAAACAAACAAAAATACTTGTGCCTGCCCTATTTCTTTAGTCTGATCTACTGACTCCTCTGTCTGGGACCAGCTTAATGAGCCACTCAGCCGAGTGCACCAAGAAAACATGACTCAGGCAGTATTTTTGGTGTAAAATTAAAATACTAGCTCCGGTGTTCCATCACAAGTCCACTTTATGTTATAGACATATCCAATCCCCTTTAGGAGAAAAAAGAAGTTCTATTTTTCTTCTCAAGGCAGGCCAGCGCCCAAGTTGCCTGGGCACGGTACTTCAGCCAGCCCAGTAGGCAGCCAGGACTGTGGGGTCAGGAGAACTTCCACTGTCAGCCCCGGGAGGACCTGGGCCAGTTATACTGCTAGAGGACTTTATAATTTTTTGGCAGGATGTGGGATTTTCCCCTCTATCAGATTCTTGGTCACATAAAGAATCAAACTTGAGGGGTTGGGACTTCCAGAAGGGCAGAGTCAGGAGCTCAGCCGACCCTCTCCGCAGCAAACAACAATTTGGTGAAAATTATAAAAAAAATAAAAAATAAATAAAAACCACTTTAAAAATTCCTGAGAATTGTCCCAAGGGGACACAGCCAACGAAGAGACATTCATTCAAGGAAATCTACTGAATCTTAGCAAGAACAAGGAGAGTCTATGGCATGTGAGACAGGAACAAGCTTCTTTACCCCTTGCCCCAGCTTCATGTTCTGGAAGTTCTACCTCAGGAATGATAACGCCATGCAAGTAACTGACAAGGAGACCGGGGCGCCCTCTCCTGGAGCGCCCAGTCTGGTCTCCCAGCTTAACCCCAGGAGGGGAGGCTGCCAGTGTTTCTCTCTCCCTCCCCAGCCCTTGTTGCAGAGGCTCTGTGACAGACAAGTGCGTCAGAGGGGACCAGGTGTCCCTTCCCCTGCTCAGCCTTCATAGGGCAGAAGATCTACTCTAGTGCCGCAAAGAAACTGGATCACTCATCCATTGCTGGAGGGAATGTAAAATGGCACAACCATGCTGGAAATCAGTTTGACAATTTTCTAAAAAAGTTAAATATACAACTACCATACAACTCAGCAATTTCAACCCCAGGCATTTAACCCAGATAAATGAGGACATATATTCAAACCAAAACCTGTACACATATGTTTATAGCAGCTTTACTTGTAATAGGTCAGAACTGGAAGCAGCCCAGATGTCCTTCCACAGGTAAATGGTTAAACAAACTGGCCCATCCCAAGGTGCTCAGCAATAAAAAGCAACACTAGCACTTAACAACCTGAATGAATCTCCAGAGAATTTTGCTGAGTGAAAACAAGAACAATCCCAGAAGGTTATATACTCTATTGTTTCACGTGTATCAGGTTCTTGAAATGATACAATTTTAGAAATGAAGAAGAGATTAGGGGCTGCCAGGGGTGAGAAGGGGTAAGGGCAGGAGGGAAGTGGGTGTGGTTTTAAAAGGGAAACATGAGGGATCCTAGTGGTGACGGAAATGTTCTGTATCTTGACTGTATCAGTGGCAATATATTGGTTGTCACATTGTACTCGTTTTGAAGGATGTTACCATGGGGAAAACTGGGTAAAAAATACACAGGATCTCTCTGTATTATTTCTTAGAAGTGCATGTGAATTTATAATTACCTCAAAATAACAAGCTTATTTAAAAAAAATAGAAAAGGTTTGGAATAGACATTTGTCCAAAGAAGATATACAGATGGCCTATAAGTACATGAGAACGTGCTTACATGGAGTCATTAGGAATATGCAAGTCAAAGGCACAGTGACATAGGAGAGCTAGAATTAAAAGCCACACAATAACAAGTATTAGGGAGGATGCAGAGAAATTGGAACCTTATACATTGCTGGTGGGAATCTAAAATGCTGCAGCTAATATCAAGCAACAATATGGTATTTCCTCAAAATCACAAACATAGAGTTACCTTATGACTCAGTAACTCTACTCCCACATAGATACCCCCCAAAATGAAAACGAACATTCACCAAAACTGTTTTTCAGCAACAAAAAGGAATGAAGTACCAATACATGCCACAACGTGGATGACCCTTGAAAACATTATTCTTGGTGAGGGAAGCCAGTCACAAAATATTGAATTATTATATTTATATGAAATGCTCAGAATAGGCAAATCTATAGAGACAAAGTAAATTAGTGGTTGCCTGGGGTCAATCTGTGTGACTGCTAATGGGTATGGGATTTCTTTTAGGGGGAATGGATGTTTAAAATAGATTGTAGCCGGGCCCGGTGGCTCACGCCTGTAATCCCAGCACTTCGGGAGGCTGAGGCAGGCGGGATCACCTGAGGTCAGGAGTTCGAGACCAGCCTGACCAACATGGTGAAACACCTTCTCTACTAAAAATACAAAAATTAGCCGTGTGTGGTGGCGGGCACCTGTAGTCCCAGCTACACGGGAGGCTGAGGTGGGAGAATTGCTTGAACCTGGGAGGCGGAGGTTGCAGTGAGCCGAGATTGCGCCAATACACTCCAGCCTGGCGACAGAGTGAGACTCCGTCTCAAAATAAATAAATAAATAAATAAATAAATAAATAAAATAAAATAAAATTAGATTGTGGTAACGGTTGCACAACTTTGAACTTACTAAAAAAATTTTACTTTAAATGGAATGCTAAAATGGACTTAAAGTAAGAACATGGACTTTAAATTAAATTTACCCCTTAAATGGGTGAATAGTTAGGTATGTGAATTGTATCTCAATAAACATATGTTTTTTAAAGGAACAACTTTGAATCCAAGCTATGTCTTTCTCTCTTCTCTCTCTCTCTCTCGTCGTCGTCTTCTTCTTTTTCTTTTTTTTTAAGAGATGATGGGGTTTTGTTCTGTTGCCCAGGCTAGAGTGCAGTGGCATGATCATGGCTCACTGCAGCCTCGACCACCTGGGCCCAAGTGATCTTCTTGCCTCACCTTCCCGAGGAGCTGGGACTATAGGCATGGACCACCACGCCCCACTAATTTCTGTATTTTTTGTAGAGATAGGATTTCACCATGTTGTCCAGGCTGGTCTCAAACTCCTGGGCTTAAGTGATCCTCCTGCCTTGGCCTCCCAAAGTGCTGGAATTACAGTGGTGAGCTACCGCACCTGGCCTCTCTCTTTTTAGAACTTTTTATTTCGAAACAGTTTCAAGGTGACAGAAAGTTGCAAGCTTCACCTCTTACTGACATTTTGCCTCTTTTTGAGGACAAATTCCATCAGCTTTGGGCTGATGCATTCACTGGCTTTTTTGTAGTCATGTATTTCAGATTGTGTTGCTTACCCCAGTGGTTCCCAAACAGGACATCTGGCAATGTTGTGAGATATTTTTGGGTGGGAGTGGCACCTCCCTGCACCTAGTGAGTAGGAGCCAGAGATGCTGCTAAACACCCTACAATGTGGAGGACAGCACTCTCAGCACAAAATTATCTGGACCAAAATGCTGATAGTGCTAAGTCTCAGAAACCTGTTCTATGCACTATATTTATCAAAAACAGAAGTATTGCCAGTCGTGGTGGCATGCACCTATAGTCCCAGCTACTTGGGAGACTGAGGCAGGGGATCCCTGGGATCTAGACAAGGATTTTCAGAGCTGGAGTTTGAGGCAACATAGCAAGACCCTGTCTCTAAAAAAAATAAATTAGAGAAGTATAGTCTGATTAAACCGACTGGGGATTTTACTCCAAGATTAGGGTTTTGGAACATGTGGAGTGTTATCTCCTGTGATTTATTTATTAGTTTGTCTTTCAGTCAGCTCTCCTACCCTGAACATTGCCTGTTCCCTGAGGGGCTGGGCTTAAAGGGCTACAGCATCTGAGTACTAATGGGCACTTAAGCATTAGGAAAAGATGATAGGGCAGCAGCTAGGAAGTCAGGTGGCAGCATTAACATGGCCCAGGAAGTCAGTGGCTTGGGAGATCTGGTCCTGGTTTGAGGCAGCCCTGTCACAGCACTGGAATAAACCACAATCACAGAAGTTAAAGAACTCAAAGGGACATTTCACATGTGACGTTTTGTTACTGTGTTTCCCTCAAAAATGGTAGTAGTATGGCCATTTCCAGAGGCTGAACAGCTGAAGGGATGACTGCATGCTAGAATATCTCTACCTGCAACTAGCCAAGGCTTTTCAGAGCTGCATCCCCACCTTACCTGGTGAATATGCCTCTCCCAACTCCGCATAGTGGGCCTATGCAGGGTTTCTGTGGCCTCCAAGGAGATGGTAACCACAGAGGGAATCTTGGCTCTTCCAAAAGGCTGTCGCATAGGGAGTCCAAGCTTTCACCCACCATTAGATAGAGGTATGTGTCATGACAGGCCTTGGGTGGGTAGAGGGGGGCAATGGTCAGGAACCCCTGAATCCTTTATTTCTGCAAATTCCCAGAAGGTCTAAGAATAGTATCCTGCTCAGGGAAGGCACTCAACAATTTTCAGGAAATATTTGAGTCTCTACTATGTTCCAGGAATTGTATGAGGACACAGTAGTAGACAAGAGAGACAAGGCCCCTACCCTCAGATAGCATATATTAACAGGAGTACCCCAATATATATTTATTCATCGGTTGATTTGGCTGTCTCAGCTCTTAATGGCTTAAACTGCATTTATTTGTTTATTTATTTTAGTTCTGGAGTCTGGGAAATCCAAGATCAAGGTGCCAGCTGTTTTAATTCCTGGTGAAGGCTCTCTTTCTGGCTTGCAGACAGTGGCCTTCTCACTGTGTCCTCACAGAGAGGGAGAGGGAAAGAGAGAGAGAGATCTGACTTCTCTTCTTCTTCTTATAAGGACACTAATCCCATTAGGAGGGCGTCACCCTCATGACCTCATCTAAATGTAATTACCTCCCAAGGTGCTGCCTCCAAATACCAGCACATTGGGGGTTGGGGCTTCAACATATGAATTTAGGGGGAGGGACACAATTTAGTCCATATCACTGGCTTTATCACATCTTTGCAAGTTATCATCAGAATGTTTTTGAGATGAATAATGTTTGTGTGTGGGAGTAACAGAAGAGTCATCTGTATTGTTTTCTAGAAGGGGTAAATAGCTATCAACTGGAGTCTTAAGACTACTGGAAAATCCTTCTTAAGATGTTGAAGTGGATAAGCCACTAAGAGCTTGGTAATTGAGAAGCAAGGAAACAGTGAAATGGAAAATATGGGAGTATAAATTGAACTTTGAAGACATCATATTAGGGAAGTCAGAAGATGGCTTTCTAAAAGAGTGTTGTTGGATTTGAGTAATAGAAGCTAAGAGCCAGGCATGGTGGTGCACCCTGTAGTCCCAGGAGGCTGGGCTTAAGGGATCTCCCAGGGGGCTGCAGTGAGCTATGATCATGCAACTACTCCCCAGCCTGACTGACACAGCAAGACCCTCTGTCTCTCTCTCTCTTTTCTTTTATTTTTAATAAGAAAGCTAAGCATATTCTTTAAAGTGCGATCATTGCAGATGATAAATGCACATTTGGCCATGTCTATTTTTCTGCTCCTTTTAACTAGTTTTAGTTCTGTTTTCCTTTTTCTTGTCCTGTTTTATAGAGGAAAATATTTCAATTTTTAAATGTCTTCAAAGCTTTTTTGGAGTAGGGTAGGGTATTAAAAAATACTTAAAAACAATCAGACTAGTATATGAACAATAGATGTCCCCTGGGGTGAAAGGCAGGAACAGCTGGGGTGGAGAAAGGTATGCTGGGAAGGACAGAAAGTCCCCTAATAGCATTATTCCTCTACGTGGTTCTGAGCACAGTGTTCTGTGTCATTCCAGACAAAACTGACCTTTAACTAAAGAGTTCTTTTTTAAAAACCAAGTACTTTTGATACATCAAGGCCCTCTGCTCCTTAGATAACTGAGATCCCTTAATTGGACAGTAATATGGTTTAATCCATATTCACAACTTTCAGGAAAAGGAATGTATTGTCTTAGGCTTGATACAATAGATCAAAGTGGAAGAAAATGAGATAGACTCGGGCGACAACCTAGGAATCTCCTTGAATACAATCCACTGGGGAGGGGTAAGGTGCTGTTCTCTCAGGTTGAAAATCAGTTCCATTTTGCCACAAGTGGGCAAGGGCCTTTGTTAGCTTTGCCCTGCTTCTTTACAAAACACAGGCAGAATCTGAACCCCTTTTTGGAGACCCAGAGAGTAAATACCCTTCCTTTCACCTGAAGCTTCAAACGGCTGACTTTGAGCTTCTGCTGGATCCAGACAGTAATTTCCTTCTTTAATGCTTCCATAAAGTTGGTTTTTCCCTCTGAGCTAGGTGGTCCACAGGGAAGCTTTCCCTGACACAACTTCCTGTTAGGGGTGACCAGGGGTCATCATCCAAAACGCATCCTGACTGCTGAGCCTGCAGGCTCTTAGGGCTAACTCTGGAGAAATGGGCTCCCTCTCATGCTCTAGTCCTGCCTCTCCAGTCCCTCACATACAAGAGCTGGGTGTCCTCCATGCTCAGAAAGCCTAACTTGGAGCCAGGCACACAGGAAATGTTAGCTAGTTAGCATTGGCTCTAATACTTTAATGTGTATATAGCTTTCCAAAAGAAAGTATAAACACAGCTATCAGAATGGCTGAAACAAAATTAGTGATAATTCCAAATGCCAGCAAGAGTGCAGAGAAACAGAATCACTCATATATCACTGATGAGAATGTAAAATGCTACAGGTGCTCTGGAAAAACAATCTGGCAGTTTCTTACAAATTTAAACGTGCACTTACCATATGATCTGGCAATTGCACTCCTGAGAAATAAAAACCTATGCTCACACAATAACCTGTATATGAATGTTTATAGCAGCTTTATTCATAATAGCCCAAAGTGCAAAAAAGCCAGATATCCTTTCATAGGTGAATGATTAAACAAACTTTGGTACATCTATACCATAGAATACTACACAACAATAAAAAGGAATGAGCTATTGGCCAGGCACGGTGGCTCACACCTGTAATCCCAGCACTTTGGGAGGCCGAAGCAGGTGGATCGCCTGAGGTCAGGAGTTCAAGACCAGCCTGGCCAATATGGCAAGACCCCGTCTCTACTAAAAATACAAAAATTTAGCTGGGAGTGGTGGCAGACACCTGTAATCCCAGCTACTTGGGAGGCTGAGGCAGGAGAATCACTTGAACCCAGGGAGCAGAGGTTACAGTGAGCTGAGATCGCGCCATTTCACTCCAGCCTGGGCGAAAGAGTGAGACTCCATCTCAAAAAAAAAAAAAAAAAGGAATGAATTATTGATATATAGAACAACTTGGATGGAACACAAGGAAATTATGCTGAGTCCAAAAAAAAAAAAAAAACAAAAAAGAAAAGCCCACCCAAAAATCATACAGGTACACACTGTATGATCCAATTTATATAACATTTTTTAAATAACAAAATTATTTATGATACTATAATAGTGAATACAAGAATACCAGACATTAAGCATCTTTCAAAACCCATAGAACTTCACATTTTAAGGCGTAAATCTTTTTTTTTTTTTTAAGACAGAGTCTTGCTCTGTCATCCAGGCTGGAGTGTGCAGTGGTGTGATCTTGGCTGACTGCAACCTCCGCCTCCTGGCTTCAAGTGATTCTCCTGCCTCAGCCTCCCGAGTATCTGGGATTACAGGCATGCACCACTATGTCCAGCTAATTTTTGTATTTTTAGTAGAGATGGGGTTTCACCATGTTGCCCAGGCTGGTCTGGAACTCCTGACCTCAGGTAATCCACCCACCTTGGCCTCCCGAAGTGCTGAGAATACAGGCATGAGCCACCGTGTCTGGCCAAGGGTAAATCTTAAAATGCACATTTAAAAATAATTTAGGAGGTCAGTAAATCCCAGGATAAAATGCAGAATATGACCAAAGTATATAAATGTAATCCAAAAACAAGAAACAACCTCACTGGCCGTGTGCACTGGCTCATGCCTATAATACTAGCTACTTGGGAGGCCAAGGCAGTGGAGGATTGCTTCAGCCCAGGAGTTGGAGTCTGCAGTGAGCTATGATCATGCCACTGCACTCCAGCCTGGACAACAGAGTGAGACCCCACTCTAAAAAAAAAAAAAAAAGAAAGAAAGAAAGGAAGGAAGGAAGAAGAAAAGAAACAATAAAAGGGTGCAGGAATAAGGTGCTGACCTAAGTAACTTTGGAAGTGAAAAGGGTCTATACAACTAAAAGCAAATGGAATTGCATAAAAGTCCCATACTCTAGTTGATAAAGTTGTTTTCTATGGAGGTATGGATTCAGAATTAGCAATTCTGAAAACCACTATACATGTTTACTGGAATTAAGCAATTAAGTAAATGAATAATGGACGATGGGAGTGATTGTTGGAGTGGGAGGTTACAGATAAGAAGGGAAAGAAGCTGGAAGAATCCGTGTGGCAATGGATTCACGTTGGAGACGTGAGTGTGAACTCATATTTAGCTTAATATAGGCACACATGGTTACATCCAGAAATATTTACAGATATGTATGTATCTAGATGGGTTAGCCTACGCACCTCTAATTATTTGTCAACCGAGAGGGTCTATAAGAAATGACAGCCTAGCAGAAATGAACACACCTAGAACCTATTCTCGAATTAAAGGAATCAAGACTTCTTAGAGGAAAAGGCTGATTCTAAGAATGGGCATGAAACACACAATTTGAGCCTAGAGGATCTTGAAGTGCCAGGAGGTAAAAACGTGCTCAAAAAAGAAAACACAAAAACCCCTTATATCAAAAGGATACAGGAATCAACTCAAAGAACTCCTAATGGCCAAAACTGGAACAATTTGAGCAAGAAAATGAGTAAAGTAGTATGGGATTATAACCCTAAGTATAAAATAAATATTCATGACTCTGCTGATACAAATAAGTGATTGAATAAAAAAGTAAATTGGGGAGATTAGACATATCTCTATACATAACGAGGATCATTTGCAGAAAAATAAAAAATAAAAATGAATAAAAAGACATATCTCCATGCAGAATTCCAAATAATTGATGTTGATATTCTGCCCTTACGAAGTTAGAACATAATTCCCTACTTCTTAAATATGAGTTGCACACAGTGACTTTCTTCCCAAGAGTACAGTACGAAATGGGATTAAAAAAAAAAGAGTAACTTTACAGTGGTGAAGCCTGACAAACACTATCTCAAGACAGGTGGTCAAGGTCAACATCAACAGTGATGTTGGCCGGGCGCAGTGGCTCATGCCTGTAATCCCAGCACTTTGGGAGGCCGAGGCAGATGGATCGTTTGTGGTCAGCAGTTTGAAAGCCTGAGCAACATGGTGAAACCCTGCCTCTACTAAAATACAAAAAAAAAAAAAAAAAAAATTAGCTGACCATGGTGGTGGGCACCTGTAATCCCAACTACTCTGGATGAGGCAGGAGAATCACTTGAGCCTGGGAGGCGGAGGTTGCAGTGAGCAGAGATCGAGCCATTGCACTCCAGCCTGGGCAACGGAGCGAGACTCCGTCTCCAAACAACAACAACAACAACAAAACCAGTGATGTCGATGTGATGACAATGGCACTTCACCTCTCTAGTCTTCCTCCCTAAAACACATTACCCCAATCTGATCATAAGGAAATCATTAAATAAGTCACAGTTGAAGGACATTCTATAAAATACGTAATCTGTTTTCCTCAAAACTCTCACCAGGCATGGTGGCTCACGCCTGTAATCCCAGCACTTTGGAAGGCCGAGGCGGGCGGATCATGAGGTCAGGAGTTTGAGACCAGCCTGGCCATGATAGTGAAACCCTGGCTCTACTAAAAACTACAAAAATTAGCCGGGCATGGTGGCGCGAGCCTGTAATCCCAGATACTCGGGAGGCTGAGGCAGGAGAATCGCTTGAAACCGGAAGGCGGAGGTTGCTGTGAGCTGAGATCAGGCCATTGCACCCCAGCCTGGGCGAAAAAGCGAAACTCTGTCTGAAAAACAAAACAAAACAAAACAAAAAACTCTTAAAGTCATCAAAGACAAGGAAAGTCAGAGAAAGTGTCACAGCCAAGAGGAGCCTAAGGAGATAAAACTGCCAAACAAAATATGGTATTCTGGGTGGCATCCTGAGACAGAAAAGGGACATTAGGAAAACACTGAGGAACTCTCAAGTATGGACTTCAGTTAATAATAATATATCAAGATTAGTCCATTCATGGTGACATATGTGCCCCACTAATGTTAGATGTTACTAAGAGGGAAAACTGGGTGTGGAGTATATGAGAACTCTACTGTCTTAACAGTCTCCCTGTAAATCTAAATAATTCTGTAAATCTAAACTGTTCTAAAATTAAAATTTTATATTAAAATAAAAGGAATGAGTGAGGGTTGTGGTTTGCCTGGGCTAGGGTGAGGACGATGCCATTGCACTTTCTCCTTTTCTTCACTGCATCTTCCTGAAACCCCTGGTGCAGCAGCTGCTCGGAAGGTCCTCTGCTGAGATGGTCTAAAGACCTGGGGACACGGTGGAAAATTCACTATCATCACTGCTTCCCAGAAGGAGTGATTTGTACCTCTCTTCCTAAGTTCCCAATTAGGTTTCCCATTCTATCTCATGCAGGCTTTTATTTATTTATTTGTTTTTAATTTATTTTTCAACTGTTATTTCAGGTTCAGGGGTACATGTGCAGGTTTGTTACATGGATAAATTGCATGTCACTGGAGTTTGGGGTACAAATAATCTCATCCCCCGGATAGTGAGCATAGTACTAGACAGGTGCTTTTTCTTTCTTTTTCTTTTTTGACACGGAGTCTCACTCTGTTGCCCAGGCTGGAGTGCAGTGGAGCGATCTTGGCTCACTGCAAGCTCCGCCTCCCGGGTTCCAGCGATTCTCCTGCCTCAGCCTTCGGAGGGGCTGGGATTACAGGCATGTGCCACCATGCCTGGCTAATTTTGTATTTTTCAGTAGAAACGGGTTTTCTCCATGCTGGCCAGGCTGGTCTTGAACTCCCAACCTCAGGTGATCTGCCTGCCTCAGCCTCCCAAAGTGCTGCTATTACAGGAGTGGGCCACCGCACCTGGAGACAGGTGCTTTTTCAACCCTCCCCCTCCTTTCACTCTCCACCCTCAGGTAGACCCAGTGTCTGTCATTCCCCTCTTTGTGTCCACATGCACTCAATATTTAGCTCCCCCTTTAAGTGACAACATGTGGTATTTGGTTTTCTATTCCTGTTGTTAGATATGAGTTCTAAATTTCTTTTCAAAAAATTAATATGTCAATATGTTCAATTCTTTGCCTTCTATTTTTAAACTTAACTTCCTCCTAAAGCAACCTTTTTCGATTACCTATTCCACCCTAACTCATCCCAATTACCTACTCCACCCTGACTCTTTCTAATCACCTACTCCACCCTAACTCATTCCAATCACCTGCTCCACCCTAACTCATTCTGATCACCTGCTCCATCCTAACTCATTCTGATCATCTACTCCACCCTAACTCATTCCAATTACCTGCTACCTGCTCTGCCCTGACTCTGGCCAAAACACTCACCCCGTCATTCTCTTTAAATTAGCCAATCAAAATTAGTTTAGCCTGTACAGTCTAACCCTAGCCAATAAAAAAAGACACAACAACAAAAGCCATGTGCATCAAAAATAACCCCTTCCTCTCCCTTGTCTAAGTATGCACTCACCATTGTTCCATCTATAAAGGTGCACCCTTCTATATAAAAACACCTTGCCTTGGCCGGGGGCGCTGGCTCATGCCTGTAATCCCAGCACTTTGGGAGGCCGAGACGGGCAGATTGCCTGAGGTTGGGAGTTCGAGACCAGCCTGACCAACATGGAGAAACCCTGTCTCTGCTAAAAATACAAAATTAGCTGGGCGTGGTGGTGCATGCCTGTAATCCCAGCTACTCAGGAGGCTGAGGCAGGATAATTGCTTGAACCTGGGAGGCAGAGGTTGTGGTGAGCTGAGATCACGCCATTGCACTCCAGCCTGGGCAACAAGAGTGAAACTCTGTCTCAGAAAAATAAATAAATAAATAAATAATACCTTGCCTTACTAAAAAAAAATTATATTCGAGTGCTATTTCTTTTGCAGCACTGAAACTTTATATATAACACTGTGTTAATTTGCTTAGGCTATTGGCGTCTGGCTGCATCTATATTGTTGCTAAGGACATAGTTTTTTTTATTTTTTATGTTGTGTGGGGTTTTATACCTCAATTTTTTTTTTTTTTTTTTTTTTTGGAGACAGAGTCTCCAAAGACGGGAGTGCAGTGGCACGATTATACGATTGCTCACTGCAACCTTGCCCTCCTGGGGTCAACTGATCCTCCCATCTCTGCCTCCCAAGTACCTGGGACTACAGGCGTGTGCCACAATGCCTAATTTTTATACTTTTGTAGAGATGGGGTCTCGCCATGTTGCCCAAGCTGGTCTTGAACTCCTGGGCTCAAGTGATCCTCCCACCTTGGCCTTACAAAGTGCTGGGATTACAGGTGTGAGCCACCACGCCGAGCCATACCTAATTCTTGACTCAACTCCCTGGGCTCAACCAATTGGCCTAACATACATTGGGCAGTTGCATTACCTGTCTACCTCCTTCTTACTGCAGTAATCAGCTATGCACACTTATTTGAAATTAGCATGATTTAATAGCCCTCCACTTGACTCCATTCATACAATCACAGATAACTGTGGTAAAAAATCAGCAGCAGAAAAATACCAAGAAGAGGTTCTCTCAACATTAAGAGATATTCCTATTAGTGAAGTAAACTAAATATATTTTTCTTGTAGCCAAAGTACATTATACCAAAAACTGAATTTGATGTAGAATTTTCTTTTTTTTGAGACAGTCTCACTCTTTTGCCCAGGCTGGAGTGCAGTGGCATGATCTCGGCTCACTGCAACCTCTGCCTCCCAGGTTCAAGTGATTCTTGTGCCTCATCCTCCCTAGTAGCTGGGATTACAGGCATGTTTCACCACCCCCGGCTAATTTGTTAATTTTTAGTAGAGATGGGGTCTCACTTTGTTGCCCAGACTGCTCTCAAATTCCTGAGCTCAAACGATTCACCCTCCTCAGCCTCACAAAGTGCTGGGATTACAGGCGTGCACCACTACACCCAGCCAAGAAATAACAATTTATATTAAAATTTTGAAATAACAAAATTACAGAGATGGAGAACAGATTCATGGTTGCCAGGGATTAGGGATGTAGAACAGGAAGGGTGTGAGTACAAACAGGTACCATAAAGGATCCTTTGATAATGGAACTGTTATGTATCTTGACTGTCATTGTCGTTACAGTCATCTACACATGTGATAAAATTGTATAGAACTACATACACACATGAGCAGGTAAAAATGGCAAAATCTGAATAAGCTTTGTGGATTGTACCAATGTCATTCATTTTCCTAGTTGTGATATGGTACCACAGTTATGCAAAATGTTACCACTGGGATAGTCTAAATACAAGGTAAGTGGAATCTTTCATATATTTTTAAAGGCATTAGTTGTTATTTTTATTCATTCTTTTAAAATTGACATATAATTCATATACCATAATATTCGCCCTTTTAAGTGTACAATTCAGTGGGGGTTTTTTTTAGCATATTCACAGTTGTGCATCCAGCATAACTATCTAATTCCAGAACAATGTCATCATCCCCAAAAGAAACCCCATACCCATTAGTAGGCACTTACCATTCTCCTGTCCTCCCATTCTCTAAAAACTATTAATCCACTTCTTGTCTCTGTGGATTTACTTATTCTTGATATTTCATAAAAGTGGAATCATACAATATATGTTCTTTTGTTTCTGGTGAACATTTTCAGGATTCATCCACATTGTAGCATGTGTCAGTACTTCATTCCTTTCTGTGGTTAAGTAATATTCTATTATACAGATAGGCCACATTTGGTTTATTGATTGATTTGGTTTACTGATTGGCATCTAGGTTGTTTCCACTTTTTGACTATTATGAATAATGTTGCTATGAACACTTATGTACACATTTTTGTGAACATATGTTTTCAATTCTCTTGAGTATATATCTATAAGAGGAATTTTTGGGTCATATTTTAACTCAATATTTTAACTTTTTGAAGGACTGACACAGTTTTTCAAGATATACCATTTTACATTCCCATCATCAATGCACAACAGTTCCAATTTCCTCACATCCTCAATAACACTTGTTATTATCTGTGTTTTAGATTATAGACATCCAAGTTGGTATTAAGTAGTATCTCATTGTGGGTTTGATTTTCTATTTTCTTGGCTCTGTTTCACTAGCTTTTGTCATTCTAGGAATTTGTCTGTTTTATCTAGGTTATCCAATTTGTTGATATATACTTAATCTTTTATAATCCTCTCTATTTCTGTAAAATTGGTAGTACTACCCACTTTTTCATTTCTGATTTTAGTAATTTGAATCTTCTGTTCTTTTCTCTTCATCAATCTAACTAAATGTTTGTCAATTTTGTTGATCTTTTTAAGGAACCAACTTTTGGTTTTACTGATTTTCTTTATTTTTTTATTCTCTTTTTTTTTCTTTCTTCTTCTTCTTTTTTAGTTTTATTTTTGGAAGAGACAAGGTTTTGCTGTGTCTCCCAGGCTGATATTGAACTCCTGGGCTCAAATGATACTCCCACCTCAGCCTCCCAAAGTGCAGAGATTACAGGAATGAGTGAGCCACTGTGCCCAGATGGTTTTTCTATCCTTTCTTTCATTTATTCCTTTCTAATATTTTTTCTTCTTCCTGCCACTTGCTTTGAATGTAGTTTGCTCTTCTTGTTCTAGTTTCTTTTTTTTTTTTTTGAGATAGAGTCTTGCTCTGTCACACAGGCTGGAGTACAGTGGCACAATCTTGACTCACTGCAACCTCCGCCTCCCTGGTTCAAGCAATTCTCTGCCTCAGTCTCCCGAGTAGCTGGAATTACAAGCACCCACCACCACACCTAGCTAATTTTTGTATTTTTAGTAGAAAGGGGGTTTCACCATCTTGGCCAGGCTGGTCTTGAACTCCTGACCTCGTGATCCACCCGCCTCAGCCTCCCAAAGTGCTGGGATTACAGGCATGAGCCACCGCGCCTAGCTGTACTACTTTCTTTAGGTGAAAAATTAGGCTACTGATTTAATTTTTTTCCTTCTTTTTAAATATAGGCACTTATAACTTCTGTATATTTATTCCAATTTCATGTGAATCTATAATTATTTCAAAGTAAAACCTTATGAAGAAAGTATGTATTAGGGGAGCCATGTATGGTGATGACTCAACTGTTATACTTACCTTCAAGTAGCTTAATTTAGTGGAGAAAGATATAAACAGAGTGATATGGAAGATGGGACAAAGAGATGGCTGGCTGCTGCAGAGATGAGAGAAAACACTAAGCGATATCCAGGAAAGCCACGAAGGCACAATCAAGGGCTTATCTGAATTGAAGAGTGATGCTTTTTATCTCCTTTTTTTCTTTCTTCCTGATATCTCCTTCTAGATGAAGAGTGATGCTTTATCATGAGAGTTCCATACTCAGAGGCCCAGCCTCTAGGGAGGCTGTCACTTATTTCTCCTCAGATCTTTAGAGACCACAGCTGAAGCCATTTGGGACAGGGATGGACCTACATTCTGATTAAGGCTAATATTCCTAGCTGAGGGCTTTTCTCTGTAGCTCAAAATGTTCAAAGTCACCCCATCTCGTACCAAGTCACTTACGTGTTCTAAATGTACAGACTGACTTCCTTCACAAAAGATAGCAAGAATGGTATTTAAACAGCAAGGGAAAACTAGAAAATTTGTTTGGGACCAGGAGCAGTGGCTCACACCTGTAATCCCAGCACTTTGGGAGGCTGAGGCGGGTGTATCACTTGAGGCCAAGGGTTTGAGACCAGCCTGGCCAGCATAGCGAAACCCCGTCTCTACTAAACATACAACAAATTAGCTGCGTGTGGTGGTGCACGCCTGTAGTCCCAGTTACTCAGGAGGCTGAGGCATGAGAATCGCTTGAACCCAGGAGGTGGAGGTTGTAGTGAGCCGAGATCGCGCCGCTGCACTCCAGCCCAGCGACACAGCGAGACATTGTCTCAAAAAAAAAAAAAAAAGAAAAGAAAAAAGAAAATTTGTTTGGGTTGTTAATGCTGAAAACATTTATTTTAACTTAATTTTGAAATAATTCTAGACTCACCGAAAAAAAGTTGCAAAAATAGTACAAAGAACTCCTTTGTACCCTTTAGTCAACTTTTCCAATTCTCCCAAACAGTAACAACTTGAATTGGGTTGCTAACACTTTTTGATGCTTATTTTTAATTTGCTTTTTTTTTTTTTGACTAGGTTTTTGCTTTTAGTTTATAAAACAAAACAATATAAAGAGATACACAAGTGAGAAATCTTGTTCTTGGCCCTACCCTTTATACCCCATCACTCTCACCCCTCACAAACACAGGTGACCATCTGTCTTTTTCTTTATGCAAACATAAACAAAAAAATATTTTTTTCACTACCCCTGTCTGTGTACACATACAAAAGCTAGCATCTATGGATACTGTTCTGGATCTTGCATTTATTGTTTAACAATATAGTTTAGAAATATTTCCCAAATTGCTAGGTGTGGTGGCTCATGCCTGTAATCTCAGCACTTTGGGAGGCCGAGGCAGGTGGATCACCAGAGGTCAGGAGTTTGAGACCAGCCTGGCCGACATGGTGAAATCCTGTCTCTACTAAAAATACAAAAATTAGGTGTGGTGGCAGGTGCCTGTAATCCCAACTACTAGGGAGGCTAAGGCAGGAGAATTGCTTGAACCTGGGAGGCGGAGGTTGCAGTAAGCCGAGATCGTGCCATTGTACTCCAGCCTGGGTGACAAGAGCAAAACTACGTTTCAAAAAAAAAAAAAAAATCACAAATGAGAATGTAGCAATGCTTTTTAATTTTTTTTATTTTTAAAGAACTTTAGAGCCGGGTGCGGTGGCTTACACCTGTAATCCCAGCACTTTGGGAGGCTGAGGCGGGCGGATCACCTGAGGTCAGGAGTTCGAGACCAGCCTGGCCAACATGGTGAAACCCCATCTCTACAAAAAATACAAAAATTAGCCAGGAATGATGGCGATGCCTATAATCCTAGCTACTCGGGAGGCTGAGGCAGAAGAATCGCTTAAACCCGGGAAGCAGAGGTTGCAGTGAGCCAAGATAGTGCCATTGCACTTCAGCCTGGGTGACAAGAGCGACAAGAGAAAACTCTGTCTCAAAAAAAAAAAAAGAACTTTAGTATTTACTCCATCTACCCTCCAGCAACATCTCAGACATTGCTTATGGCTCCCTCTTTTCTGTCTAACCTGGATTGTTCAGATCTCAAATTCTCCAAGCATATTTCATTTTCTGCACTGTGTAGGCTCAGGGCTTACACAGACCTCAGGCAGTATGACTGGAGCAAAGCCATCAATCCCTTGTGCCATCAGGACTACAGGGACACATTCAGAAACAACACCAAGAGGGTGATGATTGCTTAGCCTGAGCGACACCCCAAAGAGATCACTCTGGGCCAAAGAGACGAGATGGTCTGGAACAAGGCCTTGTTGCCAAGCAACCCCAGAGGGGATGAAATTAACGCAGTCTGTTTTTCATGTAACTGCATCTCAAATGAAAGCTGAGGCCAGAGTTGATCCTATGCAAAATTAATAATTACCATATGATTCTTTCTTTTAAATGGCTGTTGCCAAAAGACCGAGGACTAAAGAAACCAGTATATCCTTTATTTAAAAGGGATAAGGGAAAAGGAAAAAAAAAGAACAAGTATATTCAGATCCTGTGTTTTTCCATTTGCATCTTAGGTAGGAAATCAGACATTGCTATCTTAGACTGCTGTTGAATCTGCCTGGTGGGGAACCTGCTTTGAAAGCAGATCCCAAGCAGACAAGATAATATGTAGCAAAGAGCTGAGAAAAGATATTTTTTAGGGAAAGGAAAAAGCTTAGGATCATTTGAGACCCTTTTAATGTCCTTTCTAGAAGATCTAAAATGTACTTTTCCCCATTAGTACATTTAGAGACGGCAAATTGTTGTAAAAATAAAAATAACCCTACTGCTTCCACTCCACTCTCTCTAACCTCATACTTAAAGGCTGAAAAAGCACAGGTTGAGATACCCAGTAACCTTTGCTTCCTGAGAGCTTATTAATATTTTTAAAAATGCAAAAATGAGATAGAAAAGAAGATTCTACCCCCACCCGCTTTTGCTGCGTTGATTTGGGTAAATTAACTGTGTGGTCAGAGCAGAGCGATGACCTTTCTCACCAAGAGAAAATTTTTGATTATTATTTTGTGGTTGTGCAATAAAACATAATTCAAAACAAGGCATTTTTTAGCCAAAGAAACTATTTTTTTCTGAAAAGGAAAACTTTCTTGCTTAATGGAAGGTTGGATCCAGACTTTGTTCTGGGGAAATTGGCCACCAAGTTCAGTGACTTCCTCTTAACATTTATGAAATGAAATTATTGGCATTGAGGGATGACTCCCTTCCCTCCCTCCTGCCACCTCACCACCCTCACCTCATTCTGGGCCATCAGACTGGCAAATATCCTCCCAGCCAACTTTCCCCTGTGAAGCTGTATTTGCTGATAGGGTTGAGCAGAGCGTACCAGTACATAGAGAAAACCAGAGAGCAAAAGGTGCATGCTTGATTTGGGGGACCTCTTATCATTCAAAGTCTCAGCAAGAAACAGATGATAGAGTCAAACTGGGTGGGGAAAGGGTGTTAGGATGGGCTGGTAACATGAGTTGGGAGTCATTACCATGTCTAGGCCTGAAAAAATGAGAGAATTGGGAGGCAGAGGGGTTGTATGGAGAGGGCTGCCTCACAACAATGTCAGGCTCAGGGGGAATGAATATCCCAGTGTCATTTGCCTTCTTCCCTCTGATGTCTGGCTAAGACTCCTCATTTGGTTGAACCCCACCAGAAGTCAGAGGACAGGGAAGCCCTTTAAGGTAGTACCCCCAGAGCAGCCTCCCGGGGCAGGGAGCAGCAGGGAGATGGTGACACACAGAAGATGGCCAATACTGAACCTTAAATAACCTTTTTGGTTCCCAGTCTATTCAATCACTCAGCCAGCACTTATTGATCACCAAGCTATTTGATCAACCAGTACTATTGATCACCAAGCTATTGATCAGCCAATACTTATTGATCACCAACCTATTGATCAGCCAGCACTTACTGATCACCAAGCTATTTGATCAGCCAGCACTTATTGATCACCAAGCTATTGATCGGCCAGGACTTATTGATCACCAAGCTATTGATCAGCCAGCACTTACTGATCACCAGACACACACTGAACTAGGAGATACAGTGGTAAAAATGCAGCCCTCATGGCTCACAATTCTTGTGGCTGCGTCAGGCCCTGGCAAGCTTCAAACCATATCCAGACTGAAGGTGTAAGATCACAGCTCTCCAGCTTGTACTGTAGTTATCACATGACTTCTCTTATTTTCTTCCTGCCTGTCAGGAAGGAGTATGGTCTCTATTTACACTTAATAGTGGTGATAATGGTGACATGTACTTGTTGGTGTATGTTAAGTTGCGGATATTGAAAGGGTACATATACAGAAGAACCCAGAAAAAGAAAAACGCTGGGTCTCAGGAAAGGCAAGAATGGTGGTAAAGCCAGGTCACAGGAGTTTCTCTCCAGCACTTGGCCGTTCATGTGACCCAGCTGCTACCCATGCATCTGACCCTCTGCCTCCTCCACATACACCCAGCTTCCGGCTGCAATTTCCATAAATGTGGCCCAGCTCATCTATCCATGCCAGCCTCACTTGAGCTCACTACCTAGTCTATGTGGGGTGGTCCTTGAGCTGGCCCCCTTGGACCTGGCCCAATCAGTGGCCATTCCTGGGCATAGAATAGCTTGGTGCTATCTCTGAGCAGGGGGCTATAGATGGGGCAGTTTCCTCCCTCTATAGGAGATACTGGGCATGGCAGAGCCCAAAGCTGACATGCTCAGAGCCCCCTACTAGGAGATGATAAGCTCCTGGAGGCCAGGGACCTAGGACTTACACTGGCTTTCCAGTAGCATATGGCATCATTTCATGGAATTCAGCCACTCAGTTGACATTAAATTAGACTGGGCAAAATAACCCCCAAGCTAAAAATTGGATACTTCAATCACATCTGTCATAGGAATCTTTTAAAGCACCAAGACACTTGACATTTGTTGAGAAGGACATTGTTGATCCACAGGCAGAGAAGCCAACCTGTGTTTGGGATGACAAGGAGACAGGCTGGCAAGGTGCACATCCTGCTGGGGACAATGGCTCCTTTCTCCTGAAATGCCTCCCAGCTCTGTGTGGCCAAGCCAAGGTGAGGCAAAGCTGAATTCCTTGCCCTAAGAAACCTCCTGCGACAGCAGGAGAGTAAGGGAGGTGCTGCCTTTGTACTATGGTGACCTGCTTATTCTGTTTCAGTGACACAAGCTCATTGACATTGTATGGAGAGACTGATGTCATCTATTCTTCCCAGAGCCAAGCTGGCCTTTCTGATGGTGCACATGGTACTCCAGTGCTGCGTACCATAGAGATGTTTTCCTCCTGGCTGCATGTGGGGAATTGAATTCCTTTGGCTGAAAATGAGCTATGAACCGTAGTAAAAGCTGCTAGTAGGAAGGCCTTTGGACTTTTCTGGCTTAGAATTTCTGAGTCAGAGAATAACTGTTTCCCTTGTAGGCAAGGGAAATAGTTTTCTACATGGCAGTTTTCCAAATCAAATTCTTAAGTCCAGAGACTTAGCTGGAGAGCATCTTGAAGGTTCTCCATGAATGGTAGGCGCTGGCCCTTGGGGGAGGGGAAGGTTTTAATTAACTTTGTCGGAGAAGTTTCCAAGCACTCTTCAGCTGTTTTGGAATGTTGTATTCCAAGTTGTAGAGGTTATGACTTTCTCTTTCTGGAACCCAAAAGCGACTTGTGGAAGCAAAATGAAAACAGCTTTTGGCCTCCGACACCACAATGCATCAGCCAGACCTGGATGTTGCCACTAAACCAAGGAAAAACTGTCTCTGGTGTCTCCTTATGGCCAGAATGGCATGCTCGACTTTAGATTTGAAGACTTGGCAGTTTCGGAACAGCTTGTTGACCCTCTGCTAGGGTCTGGGTCTTCTCCCAATGCCTGGGAATTTGAGAGACAGCCAGCTAATGGAATGGCCAACTGTGCAGTGCTGGGTATCAGGAGAGGGGAAATGGTGGCTCTTTGGTACCATGAGGCCTGACATCTTGGAACAGACGGCACCTGTTGGGACTAATGTATCTAAGAATGTCAAGGAAAAGCATGTGAGAACTTTTCTCAATTGAAAGGATGTGCTGAATCTTTTCAAGAATGGGCATCCCATTCTCCCATTCAGGGAAGACTGAGACCCTTTTGTCCAGCAGGCACCATGGTGGGTGTTAGAAGCTAGAGCAGTGAATCAGTCACACATTTTAAGGACAAGGACCACGTTCCATTCTTCTCTGTCTTGCTCGTAACAGGTACTCAGGCACACTGCAGTGAAATGGTTCTTTTTTTTTTTTTTTTTTTTTTGAGATGGAGTCTCACTCTGTCACCCAGGCTGGAGTACAGTGGCACAATCTTGGCTCACTGCAACCCCCGCCTCCCAGGTTCAAGCGATTCTCCTGCCTCAGCCTCCCAAGTAGCTGGGACTACAGGCATCTGCCACCATGCCTGGTTAATTTTTGTATTTTTAGTAGAGACAGGGTTTCACCATATTGGCCGGGCTGGTCTTGAACTCCTGACCTTGTGATCCACCTGCCTCGGCCTCCCAAAGTGCTGGGATTACAGGCGTGAGCCACCGCGTCCAGCTAGAAATGGTTCTTTCAAAGTTCCCTGGCTTTCACCCCATCCTTCAGTGTCCATTTTTCATCTCCTTCCCCACTTTGGTCTCCTATCTCACCAAATTAAGGAAAATGCAATGTCTTCCCTTATGCAATTGCTGTCTTGCCAGAAATTCATCTTTAAGCCAAACCAATAATCTACAAACCAAAAGAAAACAACTGGGGAAGGGACGAATAACTGATTTCCCTGCGAGCCCTACCTAGTTTTCATCTGGCACATTCTGATTCGAAGTGGTTGCTGGTCACACTGGCAGATAGCCTGTTTCTCCTTAACTCTTCCTCCTCAACCACCTACTCTCTCATTAAAGAAAAAATTAAGAAAGTTTCCTGATTATAAAAATGATAAATACATTTGGAAAGGGGAACACATTGTCCCACCCCCACTACATTTTTGGTTTTGTTTTGTTTTGTTTTTTAGAGACACGGTCTCACTCTGTTGCCCAGGGTGGAGTGCAGTGGCATGAACATGGCTCACTGCAGACTCAACTCCTGGGCTCCCTACGATGATTAAAAAATGATTTTCAGGCCAGGGACGGTGGCTTATGCCTGAAAAATCGAAATTTTCAGTGCTTTGGGAGGCTAAGACAGGAAAATTGCTTGAGCCCAGGAGTTTGAGACCAGCCTAGGCAACTTAGCAAGACTCTGTCTTTACAAAAAAATTAAAGAATTAAGTGGGCATCTTGGCATGTGCCTGTAGTCCTACCTACTTAGGAGGCAGAGGCGGGAGGATGATTTGAGTGCAGGAGTTTGAGACTGCAGTGAGCCACGATCATGCCACTGTACTCCAGCCTGGGTGACAAAACAAGAGTCTGTCTCTAAAAAAAAAAAAAAAAAAAAAAATGTAGGGTGGCTTTCTGAAGCCATGCTTGGCCCTCCCCTCTCAGGGGTTTCCAGAGGAGGCAGATGAGCAACGCTTGATCTCTGACCCTCAACTCCATTGTTTACCTGCTGCCATGCAAACTGCCTCAACCGCAGGGTTTGTAACTTCGTGCAGATGATCACAGCTGCCCAGATGTTCATTTTAACTGAATTTCACTCATATAAAAGTGAAGGAAATGGGCAGGAAATGAGGAGAGGGGCCTAGTAGTGAGACTGTATTTTTATAATGGAAATAGCACCAGCCTGGGGGCCGAGCTGTCAATTTGAGTTCAACCTTTACCAATGACTAGCTGTTCCTTACACAAGTCCCCAGCCTCTATAAGTGTTTACTTTATCATTTGTGAAATAATACAATTGATTTTATTATCTCTAAGGTTCTTTAAGTTGCTCTGTCATAGAGTTTAAGAATAAAATGTGGGAGCTGGGCTGGGCTTGGTGGCTCATGCCTGTAATCCCAGCACTTTGGGAGGCTAAGAAAAAAAGTAAGAAGAAGAAGAAGAAGGAGAAAAATAATAAAATGTTTATTTGGCTAATCTACTTTCTCCCCCACCATGTTTTTCCTCTTTTCACCTCAAAGACCTATCAGTTTTCACTGTTTTTTGTTACCCAGCTCTGCCGCTGTTCTTTTTGGTAAGGAGTGAAATATTTTTTCCAACTGTTCATGCAGCGGGCAAACTTGTCTTACTTCTCAGGCATTTTTATGCTTTTCTCTGTGCCCTCTCTGTTGTCTTCCTAGCCTTTTATCCCAAACTAGGCCTCACACAAGCAGGTTTGCCTCTCTGATCTGTGGCTTTAATTAACAGAACGAATGAGCAAACAAGACTTTATTGGGCATTTACAATGAACAATGCACAGCTTGGTGCTGTTGAAGATAAAATAGGTTTAAGACATGTTCTCAGCCTTCAAGGAGACAAGACCTGTGGGGCTTCAAATCCCTTAGCTGCCTTATGTTCTACCACTAACATCTGAGTGCCAACACTGATACCCACCCCCCCACACCCACCCAACGCTACTGTGCTCTGAAACCAGCTCTTCGGTGGGATGCTGTGTCTCCACACTCTGGTTTTTTTCCTTCTCTCACTTCTTGCTGGCTTCCTTTTGCTGGATTCTCCCTCTGGGTCCACCCATTAATTGGATCCTCAGAGGCTCTATCCTAGGCCCTCTCCTTCTCTCAGTCTCTTTTCATTCCCTGGACGAGTTCAACCATACTCATGACTTCAGTTACCATCTATATGCAGATAATTCCCGTGTGTGTGTGTGTGTGTGTGTATTCCTGGTTGCTATGGTTTGTCTCCACCAAAACTCAGGTTGAGGCTTAGTCCCCAGTGTAATGATATTGAGACATGGTGAGACCTTTAAGAGGCATTTGGGTCATGAGGGATCTGCCCTCACGAAGGGATTAATGCAGTTTCTTGAGCGTGTGAGAGCAGGTTGTTATAAAGTGAGGCTGCCTCTCATGTTTGCTCTTCTCACATGCGCCCGCCTCCCCTTTTGCTTCTCTGCAATGTTATAACACAGCATGAGGCCCTTACCGGCAGCTGGCCAGATGGGCCACCCAGTCTTTCACCTCCTGGCCTCCAGAATTGTGAGCTAAATAAACTTCTTTCCTTAATAAATTATTCAGCTTCAGGTATTTTGTTATAGCAACAGAATATGAATGAAGACACTGGTCTTTCTTTGGGTTCCAGACCTGTATATCCAGTTGCCTCATGGGCAGCTCCACTTCGACATCACATAGACACCTCATACTCCCCATGGTCACCACCGACTGTATCACCTTTCCCACCACTCTGCTCCTTTTCCCTTCCCAGTGTTCTCAAACTCAGTAGATGGCACTGCTACTGTCTACCCAGCTGTTCAATCCAGCAACCTAGGACTCCTCATTTCCACAATCTTCCTGTCCCTGCCCCCAAATCCAATCGAATTGCCTTATAAATATCTTGAAATAAGCCAGGCATGGTGGCTCATACCTATAATCCCAGCACTTTGGGAGGCCAAGGTGAGAGGATCAGGCCAGGAGTTTGAGACCAGCTTGGACCAACCTTGGAGGTTTGGATTAATATACATATATACATGTATGGACTAGTACACCTATGTATATATGTACACAGTGTGTACATATATACATAGGTGTACTAGTCCAAACCTCCAAACTTCCAAACATTATCTCAGCCAGAATATATAAAGAATGCCTACAAATGAATAAGAAAAAGACAACCCAATTTAAAATGGACAAAAGACTTAAACAGGCACTTTACAAAAGAGGGTATCCAAACAACCAGCATGCATATGAAAGGACATTTACTGTAATGATCAAGTTAAATGCAAGTTAAAACTGCAACGGGGTACCAGTACACCTCCACTGAAACAGCTAACATTTTAAAAAACCTGATGATACCAAGTTTTGGTGAGGTGTTGGAGCAGCTGGAATCTTCATACTGATGGACGTGTAAACTGGCACAACACTGTTGGAAACATGTTTGCCTGGAATTAGTAAAAGTAAACATATGCATCCCTTGTAACCCAGCAGTTCAATGCCTGGGTACAAAGCCAACAATAATGGGTGCTTCTGTCCACCGAAAGATGTGACCTGGGTTCATGATTTTGTTGCTTTTCCAACATGGATGTGAAGGAGCTGGATGTGAAGGGGCTCCCTCATATCCTCATCACCCCTCACTGTGCCCAGAAGTGGCAGCATGCGCTGCTTCCCTGCCAACATGAGCCCTTCAGCTAAACCTTGGTCACCAGTCCAGATGACCCAGTATTCTGTCCTGCACACTGACCTCAATTGGGATTAACTCTATCCATCAGATTCTAGTGCAGGCCCACAATCCTTATCCAGGAGTTAGAATTTTCCAGATTTTGGGAAGTAATGGTATATACCTATCATAGTCTATCTAACACCCCATGTTTCACTGCAGATATATGAATGTGTTTGGAGCAGCTCCATGATCAAACACCTTAACATATTTGTAGTGAAACATAGGATAAATAAAAACTATGCCCCCCCATAAGTTCCAGTCAGATTTTGCTGCCATGTTAGTTTTAGTGCCACCTTCTGAAAAAACTCATTTTCCAGCCCTTTATGGACTTCAGAATTGCAGACAAGATTGTGGGCCTGTGGGAGGAGGGGTGGCCTTTGTCAGCGCAGGGAGGGAAAAAAAGAAAACAAAACTGTTCATTTCCATTTCCCCAAGACAACCAACAGCCCCTGGTCTTATAGCTACATAACCAAAGGACCCTCCAGTGGTTTTTTCCCAAGGGGAGTCGGTGTATCTACTGCTAGAATGAGGAGTGATGAGAAACTTGTAAATAGTTTTTCTTGTTAAAAAAAAAAAAATTTCTACCACATCTGGCTCCACACTACAGTAGGTGCAGCCCGAAGTATAAGATTCAAGTTCCTTGCTCTTACTCACTTAGCTGAAATGCTTGAGGTTTCTATAACACATATTCCCTGTGCTTCCTTAATAGACACACAAACACCCATGTGTATGGCTTTAATTTTGAGGTATTTAACTAGATATATAACAATGCACAAAGTAATTTCCCCAGCTCCTTTCCATGACAACTATTTACATATCCTAGCATAACACTTCCTATGAGTTGGCCCTACAGCCAGAGTAGGAATACAGTCAGGGATGGGGTGGAGGAGGCAGGGCAGCATGGAGAGGCTGGATAAAATAATATTTCAGTATTTTTAGTGAGACAGAAAAAAATTCACACAAACAGCTCTATTCCCTCCCCCTCTTTTTGTTTTGTAAAATCTTTCTTTCTCCAAAGCTCAGTTTTGGATTAGACCCTTGTTGACCATGTCTGCTTAAGTCTTAGATAAAGACTTATTTATTTGACCTGCATATCCATAGTTGCTGGAACTGCTCATTTCAATTTTCCTATTGTGTACACTGTGTTGGGAAGCTTGACAGGAAGCACACTATGGAAATGTGGAACCGAACAGTTGAATGTGTGTGATTTGGGAAGTTCAGCAGATGCCAGGGCTTAGCAGGCTCCCGGCTTGTTCAAGACTAATCCTGTGGATTTTCATTCTTGTGGGCCTCATGCCCCTTAAGTCTGAGGGCTGGGTCCCGCTGGGTCCCACCTAGACTCAGTCCATACAGCTATCTCTCAGCTGTCCTACTAGTAACGACCAAGGTAGTGCTGTGCTGACTCTTGGATGCTCTCCTTTTCCCTCTCACCAAGGAAGTGGAGGGTTCCAGAAATGGCCCTGGTCAAGGCTGCATGTTTTCTCTGGACATGAGTGTAGACTCCAGGTTGGATTCTAGGAGACCTGAGGCACTGACAATGCAAACTCATCTTCCCTATAGCAGATGACATGTGTCACCCAGATCCCCCCTCCACGACTGAAGCACTCATGCCCCCATCTACTGGGAGTGCTGACCGCGGCAACTGTCTGCTGAGTTCCTCTCTGATACTTGTCCTCTGCTGCAGAGAGAGTCACCTTGCCTAAGAGGAAGCTCACATTGACCACGGGCAGCCCATATCTAATGACTGGCGGACGCAGGAGTAAAAAGGCTTCGTCCTTTCACCCCAATTTGTAATAACTCTGGGCCATCCCACCACCAGAGCTCCCTGAAAGATCAGCTGAGGTCTTCACCACGATTGCACTGCAGTTCAACTTCTCTCTTTGTCCATTTCCACCCACCTCACTTCCCCTCAGGCGTTGATGCTGTACCCTTCAATAAACTTCCTGCTTGCCAAAACCTCTGTGTCCGAGCTTGGAAACCTTACCTACAGCACCCACTTTATCGGGCGGGTGGAGCCCTGTGTCTGGGGGACCATGCCTTCTTCATGCAATTCATGCTGCCCTCCCCCTCCACCCTATCCCGCCATCCTTTGAAAACTCAAATTTGTCTAAATGATTTAGGATGGCGCTATGCACTCTTGCCAGTGATTGGCTTAGGAAGGGTCATGTGACTGTGTTCTAGCCAATGAGACGAGAAGGGAACTTGGGTAGAGAACTATAGGAAAGGTTTTCTGGGTCATAACAAGAGACAAGGGAAGAAAGAGTCCCTTTTCTGTCGGATGTTGGCTCTGACTAAGATGCCTGAAATAGCTGTAGAAAGCAATAGATGTGAGAAGAAGATGGAGCCAAGACAACAGCAGAGAAGTCAGACTGAAGCAGAGCCACGATGTGCTGGGTTGGAGCCTACTCTGCCTGTGATTTTCTTGTCATGTGTGATACATCCCCTTTGACAGCACAGAAGGGATTTGTCACACAAGTACTTAATGATGAAGTTGCATCAAATTTTCAATTTTTGTTCCAGTTCCAACTGCCCATTTCATTTTCCCACCCTTCGGGGGCCTTTGTGTTTTGAAATCCTTGGTTGTCAGGATTCTTTTCTTCTTGGAAGTTTTCTAGTGATCTAAACTCTCTTTTTTTCCTGATTTTTGATGACCATAAACATGTCTGATTGATTAACTAAACTGCTTCCTTCTTCCATGGCCTTATGGGTGTAAAATTTATACGGCCAATGTTATGCAATGTGTATGCAGTGCTGGGGATGGAGGGCTGCTGACTCTGAAAAACCCTTTCCTGGGATGACCTTAGATGAGAAAAGAAGGAAATGGTGATGAAAAGCTTTCAAAATGTAAGGAAATGGGGCTTGGACCTAAATGGTTAGCACAGACTAGGATATTCTTAGAAAATGCCTCCCGCCTCTCTGTAGTTGATTTTGAAATGTCAGTTCATAACTGCCGTAGAGTTTGGCACAGGGAAAATTGCCTAACACAGCAGTGGGATTGATGGGTGGAGAAGCCCTTTCTTTTTTCCCACTTGCCCATACTCCTCTCTGCCTAAAGACTGCTGCTTCCTTTTTTTTTTTTAAGTGGATGCACAATTTACAAACAATAAGATGCACATATTTCAAGCAGTTAAGTAATAAAAACATTATTTTTTTCAGAAAAGAAAAGCACAAATATGAAGTTTACAGTGTAAAGAGTTGTGACAATGGTATGCTCCCATGTAACCAACATTCCAATTAAGTGGTAGAATATTTCTCTTGTCCCAGAAAATCCCCTCATGCTTTTTTTTTCCAGTTAATTCTCTCTTTATCCCAGAAGCAACTCGAGTTCTGATTTCTGCCACCATAGATAAGTTCTTGCCTGTTCTTGAACTTCACATGTACTTGCGTATGACTTCTTTCACTCAGCATAATGTTGGAAGATTCATCCGTGCTGTCGCATGGATCCTGCTTCCCTTTCAGACTATTTATGGGATCTGTTGCTCTCTGATTTCCCTGACTGCCGACTGTCGTGTTTGAGGAGGAGGCCCTGCCCTTCCTGGCAATGGTTTTGCTGTAAGATGATTTTGCCAAGTGAGTTTCATAAGTCACTGGATCCTAAAGATCAAGCAGGTGGCTCCTTCCAGGGACAGCCAATTGATTTTTCCATTCTACATGATTATATTGATGATGATGGCGTCAGAACCCTTTGGAATGAGGACAGAATGGCAGTTCCTCCAGTGGAGGGCCCAGGACAAATGTTGAGAATGCCAAGCATTCTATGCCAAGATACCACTCGTACTTTATCCTGATGGGGACTTGGTTCCATGGCCAAGACTGAGGAGGGAAACAAACATTATTAAGCCCCAAATGTTTGCAGGTACTTGGCCATAAATGACCTAATTTCCTCTTCCTGAGAACTCTTTAGATGTTACTGTTCCCATGTGGACCACACTTGGCTTCTTCCCAAGGTGGGATTTGAACCTGAAATTGGGGATTTCCATACCATGGTTTTTCACTAGCAGCAGCCAAGACCTAGGCCACTGTATCCATCTGAGCTGTTGCATGCATATCTCCATGTGGTGGTTAAACCTCACAATTATGTCCACAACTGGATTGCCACAAAGCAAGACTTGGAGCCAGATACACTCCCTTTCTTCCTTTCTCAATAACAGCCACCTAGAGTTGGCAGATTGTTCTTCATTTTCTAAAAATATTCTCTTTCTCCATAGCCAGGCAGCTTTGATCTTTGGTAAAGGTCGGCAGATCTTTGTTATGCCCCCTGGAAATCACTGTTTTGTAACAGTTATGTTTACAACTGAGATGGTTTCTAAACCCTGAGAAGCATAACAAAGGGCGATGCCAGCAAAAGGGCATTAAGTTCTCTAATAGGCTTATGTCCTGATAATCATATTAATGGCACTATCTCATGCTTGATGCTGCCATTATGGGCCTCTCCTCTTGAATATAATTTTTCAGTTTGATGATAATTAAGACTATGATTTTGCATTTCTCCTTACTGAGAATTCTATTCCCAAAACAATATGATGACCGTAATAGAGACAGCTGTTCATGCCCCTCCAAATTGTTGACCATAGGCACCACCACAATGTCCTATACATGCTGGACTTTACTAACCTGGGAATTTTAAGTTCTTTCAGCATCAGGACTCTGGGATATGGAGCAAGTCCCCTGGGAATCATTACATTTGTTTCTATATCTGCATCTGATAATGAGGCTTTATGTTTTTCAACTGTTACAAAGTCCAAAGTCATAGTAACCTTGGGAGCAAAGGGCCTGCTTTAAGAGCCAGGTGATTTTTAACCTGTGATTTAATTGTCCAACGTTCAAGATATTATCTCTGGTATTAGGTATTTGGCTTCCAGAAAGCTACTTTTGGGGCCTCATTTGCCAGTTTCAAGGGATTGGACTAGAATTCTAAGAATTCCAGTGCCAAGCTTCCACACTTTCCATCAATAATTAATACTTTAGCCATTGCGAGAGGTGGTTGTTGTTTTCATAATTCCACTTGGGACTGATTAACAGACTAGGAAACATTGTCATCCTTCTGTGACAACCTAAGTTGGAGGATATACAAAGTTTGGGGATTTCTGGTGCTGATGCTATCTGTGTGAGCCTGGCCCTTAGACAGGCTGGGAACTTTTCTAGATCTGTGCTGAAAGGAGGAGGGAGATACAGGGCTTAGGCATTCATCTGGCCATGGGGTTTGCCACCGAGGAAGAAGGCTTTCATTCTGAACCATGTCCAAAGGGTTGCAGGAATTGGTTCCAACAGAACCAAGAAGGTGGAAGCCCGCTCTGGGCTTATAGATGTTTGAGTTCTGGGGTGGCATCTCCATGGGGTCTGTACCTGAATGGCAGGTTGTTGGGGTGCTCCTGGTTAGTAAGGCAGAGGCAGTAAAGAACAAAGGAGGTGGGTGTGGACCAGGGCTATGGCTCTGTGGGCATGAAGGTGTCCTAGGCTGGCCAGGTGAAGTAAGGCAAACCGCAGACCTCGAAGGCTGAGAAGGAGGGGCATTCAGGTCCGCTTGCTCAAAAGCTTGCAGTCTGGCTGGGCAAAAATACCAGGTGGATGCTGGCACCAAAGGGGACACAGGAAACTTGCTGAAGATCAGTCCATTTCCTCACCAGAAAAATGGGTGACAAGGCTGGATGCTGTGGCTCATGCCTGTAATCCCAGCACTTTGGGAGGCCAAGGCAGGTGAATCACTTGAAATCAGGAGTTCGAGACCAGCGTGGCCATCAAGGTGAAATGCCATCCCTACTAAAAATACAAAAATTAGCTGGGCGTGGTGGTGCATGCTTGTAATCCCAGCTACTTGGGAGGCTAAGGTGGGAGGATCACTTAACCCTGGGAGGCAGAGGTTGTAGTGAGTTGAGATTGTACCACTGTACTCCAGCCTGGGGAAAAAAAAAAAAAAAAAAGAAGAAGAAAGAAAGAAAGAAAGAGAGAGAAAGAAAGAAAGAGAAAAGAAAGAACGAAAGAAAGAAAAAAAGAAAAGAAAAAGGAGTGACATGGAAAAGCCAGACATGAGAGGCCCAGGGCAAAGCACACAGGATTCACTGTGTGGTCTGGGCTGCCTGTCCACCTGGGAGGAGCACATGAGTGTGACTGAGAGGTGGCAGGGCTACAGGAATGACAACATGCTGGGAAGCAGGAGTGCCAAGGGAGAAATCTATGACCTAGAAGCTTTTTGTAGACCCTCTTCAGACTGTCAGATCAACAGTCTTCACAGCCACAAAGAAATGGGCACATTCGCAAATGTTCTCAGGATAAATGAGCAGTCTGGATGCCTTCCACTCCACCTTCTCCAGGAAGCCTCCCAGACTTTTCCCCTACCTACCTGACTAATTGTTCCCCTACCTGATCTCTTCTCCTCCACCTCCCATAAACGCTGTTGTTCCTTTGGGGAGACTGTTGCCCAGCCATACTGCCTGTCCCCTGCCTGGTGCTTTTTATCTTCTGCTGTCCTGGTCATTCCCTCTTCCCCACTCTCTTAAAACTTTAGCTCCTGGCTCCATGGCCTTCACACCATAACTGCCATTCCTCCTCACATCCTGGATGGCTTTCCTGTTCACACAGAGGACCTATCCAGTGTCCTCTTAATCTCTTGACCTCATATTCTCCAATGACTTTCTCCTCTATGCCTCCCCATCATGTCCTGGCATTGTCATGGCCCTAAACTTCTCCATCTCCTGAACCCCTTACTTCAGATCCAGATCTCCGACCCAACTCCTCTCCTTCTGGTGTGACTTGGTCTTGACCGCTTGACTTTTCCAGTCCTTTGGCTCCTGTCCTTTCTCTCTGATCATTCACCGTGCCACCTCACCTTTGCCAAAGCTCTCAATTCCTTTGCTCCTCTGCCCTGGTAATTTCCTCATTTGAGCTGGCACCACAGTGGGCAGCTGAGCTGTTGGAAGAAACCACACAGGAGGGCCAAAGCACACCTTAAAAGTTCACAGGCAGCAGCCTCAAGTGGACTGCCATGCTGTCTTGCTATCTGGCTGTTTCTCTGGTCATCACCACCCTCCCAAACTCCTGCAGTGACTGTCATACCTTCTCCACTCTCTTCAAATCTGTCATCTCTCCTTGCCCTATCGCTAGCCTCCTTTATGTCACAGAGTTAAGAGGAAATCATCAGGTGGAAAGATTCAACTATCTCTGTGACGGCAGCCTGGCTCAGTCCTCCTCCAGCCTCCTTCCTCCTGTTATAATAGAGAAGGTGGCCCCTGCCTGAGATCAGCCTTTCCACCCACACTCTGGTTACATCCCTCCCATGGGCACAGGAGCCTCTGTGCTCCATTGTCCTTTCTCTACTGTACCTTCATCTTCCTCTTCTCTGTGGGATCCTCCTTATTTGCATTTAAATATACTGAAGTAATTCCATCCTAAAAATAATTAAAATATATAAACCAAAATAAACCCACTGCCGACATAACATTCCCCTCCAGCTATTTCTCTGACTTTTCACAGTTAAACCTTTCAAGAATTGTGTGCACCTTGTGCCTTTCATTTCTTCACCTCTTGCTCATACCTCCATCCACTCCAGTCTATTTCCCATCCCCTTCATTCCACCAGCCACTGCTCTGTAGAAGTCCCAACGACATCAAGGTCACTAACTCCAGTGGACGTTATTCAACTTTCACTTCACTTGGGTCACTTAGCCTTTTTTTTTTTTTTTTTTTTTTTGAGATGGAGTCTTGCTCTGTTGCCCAGGCTGGAGTGCACTGGCCTGATCTCAGTTCACTGCAAGCCCCGCCTCCCGGGTTCATGCCATTCTCCTGCCTCAGCCTCCCGAGTAGCTGGGACTACAGGCACCTGCCACCACGCCCGGCTAATTTTTTGTGTTTTTAGTAGAGATGGGGTTTCACCATGTTAGCCAGGATGGTCTTGATCTCCTGACTTCGTGATCCACCCGCCTCAGCTTCCCAAAGTGCTGGGATTACAGGTGTAAGCCACTACGCCCGGCCAGCCATTTTTAAAAAAAGACATGGGGGTCTTGCTATGTTGCCCAGGCTGGCCTCAAATTGGGCTCAAGCTATCCTCCCATCTCAGTCTCCTGAGTAGCTGACACTACAGGTGTGTGCCACTAGATGCATCTTTTGTCAGCCATTTTGAGTGCTGTTGACTACTGCCTCCTGCTTAGAGTGCTTTTGTCCCTGGACTCTGTGACTCCACCTCCTCAAGCTCCTAGTTTTTTCTTTTTTTTTTTTTTTTGAGACAGAGTCTCGCTCTGTCGCCCAGGCTGGAGTGCGTGGTGTGAACTCGGCTCACTTTAACCTCCACCTCCTGGGTTCAAGCAATTCTCCTGCCTCAACCTCCCAAGTAGCTGGGATTACAGGCGCCTGCCACCACGCCCAGCTAATTTTTAGTAGAGATGGGGTTTCACCATGTTGTCCAGGCTGGTCTCAAACTCCTGACCTCAGGTGATCCACCTGCCTCGGCCTCCCAAAATGCTGGGATTACAGGCGTGAGCCACTGCACCCGGCCAAGCTCCTGGTTTTCTTCCTGCCTCTCTAGCTGCTCTTCCACCTCCTCTGCCAGAGGTTTGCCTCTGTCTGGCCCTTAGATAAGAGTTCCTCAAGGCTCAGTGGTAGGTCCTCTTCTGATCTAATTGTACAGTCTCATAGGAGCCCACATGCCTCTGGTGACTTCATTACCACTGCCACACCAGCTATTCCAGCCCCAGCCTCTCTTCAGAGCACCAGACCCTGCAGCCAACCACCTGTTCAACATCTCCACCCGGACATCTCACAGGCACCTCAAACCTACTTTGACCAAATCTGAACCTTGAGAGGGTTCTCCAACTCAGAAAATGGCACCACCATCCATCTGGTTAAAGAAGCAGAGATCTGGGAGTTTTCCTTGATTCATCCCCCCTAAGCAATTAACAAGTCTTGTTGGTGTCTACTTCTCTACATTTGCTCTACTGCTTAGACAAATGGCCCCTCTCACATTATAGCAACAGCCTCCTAACTGTCCCTCCACTCCATTCTTCCCCTTTCCCTTTTCCTTCTTCACATTGCAGTCAGAATGATCTACTTCAAAATGCAAAATTTAGTGTATGACTCTTGTTTTAAATGTCTCAGGATAAAGTCCAATCTCTGTAATGTGGTGTACTGGCCCTGCATGATCTAACCCCTGCCTGCCTCTCTAACTTCCTCCTCAACCACCTCTTCCTTTATAGTCTGAACCAGCTAGGAACTCCTCATGGACTCCGCAAATGATCTCACCACCTTGCACTCCCTTTGGCCCATATGACAATTGTAATTAATTGATAGTGCATTTAATTGTTAAGCCCCTCTCTCCAGCTAGACTGTGAGCTCCAAGCAGGGAGTGTGTTTGCCATGTTCACCACTCCAGCGCCTAGTCCTGTGCTGCATCTAGAGGATGGCCAGCACATTTTTGTTGAATAAGTGAATAACACATCTCTGCCTACTGATGATGGACCTGGGTCCCAACCTAACAGTAGGGACTATAGCCAAGCGATGTGGAATCTAGCATTGAGTTACTCCCCAAAAGACACAAGGTAACTGTTGTAGATATACTCCCAACTGTGTTAAAGCCACCATGGAGAAAATGCCCTTATTTATTTGAGACGGAGTCTTGCTCTGTCACCCAGGCTGGAGTGCAGTGGCACCATCACAGCTTAGTGCAACCTCCACCTCCCGAGTTCAAGCAATTCTCCTGCCTCAGCCTGCCAAGTAGCTGGGACTACAGGTGCCCACCACCATACCTGGCTAATTTTTTTGTATTTTTCGTAAAGACGGGGTTTTACCATGTTGGCCAGGGTGGTCTTGAGCTCCTGACCTCAAGTGATCCACCCACCTTGGCCTCCCAAGGTGCTAGGATTACAGGCGTGAGCCACCGCGCCCGGCGTAAGAATATCCTTATTTTTAAATTTCATGGCCTGGGCAGCCTTGGGCAGCTGTGAGGGACACAAGCTTAATTTCCTAGTTGGTTGCCAGCTGACATTGTAGCAGTTCCTTTACTAAAAACTCCTTGGCTGGCGGTCCTTGCAAGCATGTCTGTGGCTACAGGGAGTGCATGTAAAGGGAAGACACATATGCATGGAAACAATATACCAATCTGATGGCATAGAAAATCTTCCTTAGATGTCCGCTTTGTCTCATCACTGCATTTAAATATCAGACAGCAGCCTAGAGATATCTTTATTTAAACCCAGGAACATGGACTCAATATTATTTTGATACAGAATAAAGACATAGACTTCATTTATTAATTTATACTCCCTAGAGTTCTTTTTTTTTTTTTTTGAGACAGAGTCTCACTCTGTCACCCAGGCTGGAGTACAGTGGCACGATTTTGGCTTACTGCAACCTCCGCCTCCCTTAGTCCAGCGATTCTCCTGCCTCAGCCTCCCAAGTGGCTGGGATTACAGGTACATGTCACCACGCCCGGCTAATTTTTGTATTTTTAGTAGAAACGGGGTTTCCCCATGTTGGCCAGGCAGGTCTCGAACTCCTGACCTTGTGATCCGCCCGCCTCGGCCTCCCAAGGTGCTGGGATTACAGGCGTGAGCCACCGCGCCCGGGCTCTACTTCCTAGAGTTCTTAAAGAATTTCTAGCTTCTGTTTCTTTAAACATGTTTTATTAGCTTTCTAAATTATGAAAGTAAATACAACTGGAAAAATACAAAATCCAAAGTCAATGGAGTAAAAAAATGTAACTCCCTTGTTTCCCCTCCCCGTGTAACCGTGGTTAACAGTCGGTGTGCACCCTTACAGATGTTTTTCCTATGAATATTCAAACATTCGACTTGTTTCTTGGACTTTACGTCGCAGTCCAAGGAGAATCATGTGAACAGCATGAAAGCAGCATGGTCCGAAGACTGCAAACCATAACATTTCCATATCTACTGACTCGGAATTCCTGTTTCTAGAGGACCCGCACCCACGTGGCTCTGTGAATCCGCAGCAACTTGGTCTTTCTTCCTTTGTTGAGTTTGGTTAAGGGAAAGGGCCGATTATTGAGTAGGCTCAGTTCACAGGTGCCTGAAATTCCTACTTAGCAATGTTCCTTTCCAGCTGATTCCGCCTCCGAGAGCCTTAGGAAAAAATGCTAACAGTTGGGAGTGAAGCGTCCTTAATTGCTCAGTCCAATTATCTAGATGGGTCCAGGTTCGGTTTCGATTCAGAAATAAGGACCAGGGTGCGGGGACGCTTCCAGGTGAGCCCCTGGTGAGGCTTGCCTCCCCGCGGAGCGCACGCGGGTCTCGCTGGCTGGGCTGGGCCTTTCAAGACCAGGTAACTTCTCCATCCCGTATCGCCAGGCTTACCTGGGGGCCTCAGAATTGTGTCAGCTGCGTCTCTGAGTCACCTTGGAACCCCTCGAAGGAGCGAAGGGCTAGGAGGGCGCATCGGTGGGCCCGGGGACCCCGCTGGTAGGTGTGGTTGGCGCCAAGGCCGCCTCTGGCCGGCGGAGCCCTGCAGTGTCCGGAGGGGGCGGTCAGAGTCCGGCCCTTTAGGCCTCGCCTGGGTATCCGCCTTGCCCCTTGGGCCGCGGCACACGTTCGGGCCGAGCGCCCGGCATCTTGCGTTTCTGCCTTCCTGAGACGGGCGTGGGACCTCGAGGAAACCACTCTGCATGACCCCACGAAGAGAGCTAAGGACCACCTCCCACCCTTCCTGTCCTGGACGGCTTCATAAGCCGGAGGATCCAGTGGCAGTACCAAGCAGGGCACCACTCTGGGTCGTGAGCACCTAAGAGGTAGAGCAAAGGTCAGGCCCCAAGGTGGCCCAGGCCTCCCTCCCCCGCCTCCCCGGCGGGGCCATTCCTCATCCGCCCCTGCACTGGATGGGGCGGCCGGGGTCGGTCTAGTTCCGGTTACAAACTGGACGGAAAAGGCCACTGGAGTCTCGCTAGGCGATGCGCCTAGTCCCCTAGCCTCAGACGAACCGCAAGAGGGGCCACCCACAACTGGAGGGGCGGAGGCTGGAGCTGAGTTTCATTCGTGTTTTTGGAGCTGCCAGGCATTTCCAGGGGGGTCGCCTTCCTAGAGGCCCCCTTTCCCCAGCTTAACCCTCGGCTTTGCAGGCGGGTGCGTGGGGGCTGGAGGGTCCCTGGAAGCCGCGGGGAGCGCGGGCCCGGGTGGGTCCTGGTACCGGGCGGAGAGAGGAGAACCCTCCCAAAACTTGGGGCGCGGGGCGGGGCCGTCGGGCGGTGACGTGAGGGGCGGGGCCGGGCCCCATTGGCGGGGGGGCAGGGGCGGGGCGGGGCCGGGCGCCCGCGGCGGCTGCTGCGCCTGGAACCGGAGCCGGGAGTGAGGCTCAGCAGCGGCGGCGGCGGCGGCAACAAGTGCCGGAGGCCAGCAGAGCCGAGCCGGAGCAGTCCCTGCCGCCGACACCGCCGGGCCGCCCGTCCGGGGCGCCGCGCATGGAGCGTGAGCTGCGGCGGTCGCCGGGCTGAGCCGCGCGGAGCGGCCGGGACGTGGATGTGGCCGCGATCTCCCGCCCTTGCCCCCGCCCCGCCGAGCTGGAGCTGCTCCCGGACAAGGTAGGGCCCGGGTGCCGAGCACCTCCGCCGGCTCCCTCCCCGCTGCCCTCTCACCGCCAGGCCCCTCTACCAGTCCCCTCCCGCCTCCCTGCTTCCCGGCCCCACCTTCCGGACACCCTGCTACCCCCGCCCGGTTCCTCGCCGGTTCCGGCTTCGTACCCACGCCCCGGTGGAGGAAGCCGTCCCTAGGTGGCTCCTGCCGCATTTAAGCCTCCCCTACCTTCCCGCCGTCCCAGCCACCCAACCTCAGCCCAGAGGGAGAGGAGAGGGACAACGCCCGCTGCGGGGCTTTGGAACCTCCCAACCCATTCTGTGCCCACCTCGCCCTGGAGCCCGGGGACCTTCCCCCTCCCCGCTGCACCCCAACTTCCGGGGGATCCGGCGCCGGGGCGATGCAGGCTTTGGCAAGGGGCATCTGGGGCCGGGCCTCCTCATCCGGGGCGCGCGGGCATTTCGGGGAGGGGGGCGCGCGTGATTCCTCGCTCGCACCCCCGCACCCCACACTCGCACTGCGCCGGCCTCCCGTGCCGCATGGGGAGATCAGGTGTTTTGTGAGCCAAAGAGCCGCCGGCAGCCGCTCCCCACCCCCAACCTCTGCCACTTCTGTCTCCGGCTCCCCCAAAACTGGTTTCTGCCAAACTTAGGGAGAACCTTTCGCTTTGACCTTTAAAAAAAATATTCCACGCTGCCTGCGTTGAATGATTAACCAGGCTGCTAGCCCGAGTCGTGGGGGTGGGGTGGGGCGGGGTGGGGTGGGTGCTGCCAGGCCAGGGAGCGTCTGGACTCTGCCAGACACCGCTCGTGGGAAGATGCGCGTGGGGGGCCCTGCCGGGGCTGCGGGCGCGGGGCTGGTGGCTACTCCAGCACGGCAGGCGGACCCTTCTGGAGGCAATAAACCGAGTCAGCTGGTTAATTTCCAGGCCACGGTATTTGACACTCGGGGCTGGGGAGCCGCAGAACTCCCTGTACCCCCATCAAGTAGAGGAGCCGTCGGGAGACTCCCCACAAGTGTCACAGCGTCAAAGCTCATCTTTAAAAATATGTACATTTATAACCTGGGTTGGCGAGGAGGCGCTCTCCTGCCCAAAACGTAGGGGTGGTTAGTTTGTTGAGTGGGCTTAGCTCACAGGTGCCTGAGCTGTATCCCCCGTGGCCGCCTCAGCCACCCCAACTTCGCAGAAAGATTGTTGAGAACAATTAAACCATATTCTTTTGCCCTTCTCTTGTTGGAACCCTACCATAATACCTGATAGCGAAGCCAGTTGGTGAATATAGAATTCTACTTGTTGAATTCTACTTGTTATATTCTTCCGGTATAATTATTTGTGCCTCTGGAGGTGGTAAACGAGGTGGCCGACAGGGCCGGGACTGGGAGTGGAAAGGCGGGGACCCTGGCCGAGCCAGTCCCTGGGCTCCGGTGCCGGCTCATAGTCGCACCCATGCGGATCTGACAGCTGACCCGGAGGGAGGACCGGCAGGGCAGGGCAGGGCGGTCACTTCCCATTGTCCTAACTCCTGCTCCTGGTTCTTTTGAGTAGAGGGTGGTTAAGCCTGGAGGAATTTGGGAGAGTTTTACTTTGAGCCCATGCGCTCTTAAACTAGATTAGATTTTAAGAACACAGAAGTGAGGGAGCCCCATAGGGCTGTACTTGAGTTATTTCAGTAATCCTTTTCCTCCCTGCCCAGACTTTACAAATGTGTTTATCATTAGATCTTCTGTTTGAAACTACTTTTTTAGTTCGGAATATTGCGTTTTCTCCCTACAGCAAGGGTTCACTGTTTCTCATTTAGTTTTTGTGCAGACGGCATTTGTATGATGAAGGCCTAATTCTCTGTGAAACTGACCGGTTCTCACCCTTACCATTCATTAGACTTGATTCTGCCACATTTAATTCAGTGATCTTGGGCAAGTTATTCTTCACCTGAGCCTCATTTTACACATCTGGTTTTGGGGATGGTGGTGTTTGCTCTGCAAGATTATTTCTGAGGACATATAGGATGTTTGCCAAACTCCTAGTACTGCACCGGGAGAGCTAAGAAGTGCTTAATAAATGCTGGTCATTGCTGTAATCAATAGAGAAGTTCCTCCTGGCATCGACTTCCCCTTACCAAAAACAGTAACCCTGTGGTAGTAGCCTTTTAGATTTGCCTGTCTGAGACTGAAATCAGCCACATTTGGCAGATGCACATCAGAAGGTTCTTAAAACCTAAGTAGTATTTTGAGGAAAATAAACATGATTTGCTTGTTGTTCAAAAATTATGAATTTTTTCCTGGGCTTCTGGTGAAGGGCTGAATATATGAAGGTTTGTAGTTTTGAAAAATTTCTTGTTTTAAAAGTCATGTTTCAGGTTTCTGACACACTAAAGTCATGCTAAAAATAGGAAAGTGGAACTGATAATTCATAGTTGATTTTCACTATACTGTTCAGATGTGTGGTTTTTTGTTTTTTTTTAATAGTTGCATTAGTGAGGCATCGTTGGTATGTTCTGGAGAGAAATATGCGGGGCTTTTTCAGCTGATGCAGGGATAAAAGAAAAGGTGAATCCTCTGTTTCTCAAACTTTGAAACTTACCTTTAAATGTTTTTTTCTTTTTTTTTTTGAAATGGAGTCTCACTCTCCCGCCCAGGCTGGAGTGCAATGGCGCAATCTCAGCTCACTGCAACCTCTGCCTCTTGGATTCAAGTGATTCTCCTGCCTCAGCCTCCCCAGTAGCTGGGATTACAGGCATCCACCTCCACGCCTGGCTAATTTTTGTATCTTTAGTAGAGACAGGGTTTCACTATGTTGGCCAGGCTGGTCTCGAACTCCTGACCTCGTGATCCACCCGCCTCGGCCTCCCAAAGTGCTGGGATTACAGACGTAAGCCACCGCGCCTGGCCTTAGCTTTAAATGTTTTCTAGCAATGCTAGGGTTTCATGAAAATCCTAATTTAGGGATGCTGATCCACAGCTGTTGATGTTCTTGACATACTGGGTCGGTGCTTTTCATTCTTTCTGACTTGGTTAATGGATGTGGTATTTGACTCTCTTTTTCTGTATTTTTTTGATGGTTTTATTGGAAAGTCTGTTAGAGACTTTAAAAATTAATAACTGCCTATGGTTACTTTTATAAACATTGAGATCTTGAGATCTTGCAACTAGGATAATACTTGGTGATGTGTAATCTATTGCAACATCCCTGATGGTGGTACATATATTACCCATACTGAAAGATTCTCATAAAGGCCTTTTGGTCTCTTATGTAAGTGCCCAGGGGAAACTAAAGTCATTTGGTTGCTTGGTATTTTTGGTGTGTACAGAAGGTTAAAACATGAATTAAACTAGACTCTGAAGTGGTAAATGTTTCCTGGCTGCATCCAGTAAAGAAAACAGCACAAACACCCAAAAGGTGTGGACCCAGCTGTCTTTTTCTCCACTCTCTAAGGTGGGATTGCTGTTCCTATGTACTTGCCAAATATGTCTGCAAATTACAGAATGAATACATTCCTCTCTCTGGAGAGACAATTACTGTTTGAATAAGAGGTGTATGTATGTGTGGGGTAAGGTTTTGGGAGAATTGATGTAATGATTTCATCATCACTCACTGGTAAGGAGGCTTTGCCAGGCTGAACAAAGCTTCAGCAAAGAGAACTTGTTACTTGATGGAGAATTTATTATTAGGGCTTATGTGGCACAATTACTTTGCTGCTGGAAAAAGTTATTTGTACTGAGTTTTCTATTTGTTACAAATTTTAAGAGTTGAGATTTTTGCCCTCTGTGTGTTGCCCTGTGAGTATTAACGACCTCTGCCCACCAGCTTTGTCTTTTTGCCTTGTCTTAATTTTTGTAACAAAAATTCAGATGTCTTTTGAGAGTCATAACATGTATCTTGTGCAATTTTAGCTTTAGATATTTTCATATATAACTTTAAGAATGTTACACATTATTTTCTGTGCATCTGTAAGTTAAATTAAAAAAAAAACATTTTCTGATGTGGCTACAGAGGGGGAAATTCCCAGTAGCCAGGAAATTGATACTTTCTACTTTTCATTCTGTGGCATTTTAAAACAGAGGGTTCGGGTGTCTTCATTCTGATATGAGTAGGATGTACGTAGCTTACCAGAATGTTTGAAAAAATTGATAATCCAAGGTAATCAATTCTAGCATGTGGCTAGGTTCTGTCGGAGTGCCATGTGGTGGTTTAGTGGTTAAGAGCATAAACTGGGAGTCCATAAGATGAGGATTTTTTTTAACTTCATGTATAACATGCAGTAAAGTGTGAGAAGTGTTAATATTAAGCATGAGCTCATGTATGTAAGCGCTCAGATTAAGAAATAAACATTTTCAGTACTGCAGAAGGTTCCTGCGCCCATGTCTTGTCCGTATTCCCACCCCCTCACCCTGAAGGAACTGTTATTCTTTCTTACATCATCATAGATGTGACTTCTGTCATCATAGATGGGTTTTACCTGTTGAACTTCATGTAAGTGGAATCAGTCATACAGTATGGCATGTAGTCTTTTGTGAAATAGACTTGAATTCTATTTTTACCACTTACTGTGTGACTATGGACAAGTTATTTAATCTGAGTCTCAGTTACATATGGGAATGCCTAAAGTTAAAGTTACACGAACTATTTCAGGATAAATTTTCTCACTTGTAAAATGGGGAAGATAAAGCCCTATGTTAGATTTACTGGGGAAAGTAATATAAAGCTACACCTAAAATACCTAGCACTGTGCCTGACTGCAGTTTCCTCTTCCCCTTTTTATTTATTTCTTTAACAGGGTGATAACTAAAGCAACTAGATCTTTTGTGTTTAAATGAGCTATTTCATTAAAAGTTCTGTAGGTCTTTTATTGAAAGTTAGAAGACAAATCTTTATTTAATACTTTGTTGATAAAGCTTTAGCTTTAAGATGTATTATTTGTTAGTTGATTGCCTGTTTTTGACATTTCCTCTCTAAAGACAGTCATTGAAATGTCCCATTCAGAGCTGTTTGGCCACCTGTGTAACGTGAGCTAGGATGCAGTGATGAGAACTGGTTTATGGTCAATTATGGAGCTTGTGGAAGAGTTTAGTTTGGGTAAGAGTCATCAATAAATGCCCAAGATGCTCATAACATCTGCTTTACGTTTAGTGAAATAATTATTTCAGAGGTGAAAGCATAGGGCCAATTATTTTAATTGCTTGCTTCAGACAAGCCACTTAAAACATTTTCAGCTCTTGTAATCTTACTGTGTAAGTGGTATTACATAATTCCATGGCCTCATGTCTCCTTATTTGTTTGGTACTTTTCATTTTTGGACCCATTCTTCAAATGTAACTTGGGTGGTACTTGGCATTCTTTCTAAATGACTTTCATTAAGTGTTTATTTAGAAAAAATATTCAAGATAAAGTAAAGGAAAATAAAACTAATTCCACCCTCTCTCACCGCTATAACTACAGTTAACTTGATGTGGGTCCTTCTAAGTGCTCATTTCTTCTTTTGTACACTTCTAGAATGACCTTAGGAAAAACATACTTCCCATACTTTATGGAAATTTAAAACAAAATATGGGCCTGCTTAGAGATGTCTAGCAGAGAAGGCAAGAGTCTTCGTAGGCCTAAGTTCAAATCTGTCCACACTGTGGTCCCTACTTGTACCTTTGTTAGTGCTGAGCAGACAGTCCCCAGAGACTCCATCAGAGGGTCCCCTGGTCTCCAGATTACAGTAGCCAACATGGAAAACCTGCCCTGGAATACTTCTCCATTAAGACCTCAAGATGTTGGGTGAAGTGGGCAGTTTGTTCTCCGACCAAACACGCATTGATTGAGCGCTTTGTGTGTGCCTAGCGCTGTGCTTGGCTGTGCGTGATTGCTGCCTTCAGTGGGCAGTGTGGTGGAGACAGCCAGGAACTGGTAAGATTGCCTTGGTAGAGGTGTAAGCAAATTGTGTGTTGGAGGCAGCCAAGAAAGGCTTCTTAAGGAAGTGGCCTTGGGGCTTGGTCTTGAAGGATGTGAATAACATTTCAGAGGCAGAGAAAGGAAGGCAGAAGTGCTCAAGGGATTGTAGGCTGAGAAAACAGGACACAGCAGAAAGGCTCATAGAAGTCTTTTGGGGAAACAGCAGGTGATCCATTGGGTTTGGAGTGCATGGTGCTTAGAAAGGTGTAATAGGCCGTGATGCAACCTCGGGGATCATGCAGAGATGTGGCAGTTAATAGTTACGGAGATAGTGAGGAACCAGTGAAAGTTCTTGTGGTCAGGGGAGAGAGAGAGAGGGTGTGCTGACAAGTTATGGCCAGGCTTGCATTGAGGAAGATGGGCCTGAGCGTGAATGAGGCGAGCCTGAACCTGGGCAGGTCATTGCGGTCCCTCTGTTCTCTGCTTTCCATTTGCCCACTACCAGTCTCTCTCAGAAAGAAGCTGGAGGGATCCTTTAAAAACTGAAATGACTTGAGGTTACTTCTCTACTCAGAATCCTCCAGTCAGAATCCCTGTCTTCTTCAGAGGAAAGCCAGAGTTCAAATGTCACCTACCAGGATTGGTGATCTGCCCTCCTCTCCTACCTCCCTTCTCCCCCTCATTTCACTCCAGGCACAAGGCCCCCAGCTTTCCTGCCTCTGGCCTTTGTGGTGACTGCTCCCCCTGCCTGGAACTATCCTCACCTCTTTTCTGAGAAGAGGTTTTCTCTGATCACCCTGCATAAAGCAGCCTTTCCTTATCCCCTGTGCAGTGCTTCGTATTTCATCTAAGTGTTTATCAACCTTACAGCAATCAACTCTGACTTGGTTCTTTGCTGCCTGTTTTCAACACTGCTTGGTTTGAGTAGGCGTTTGACATTTGTTGAGTTAGGCCACTTCATTAAAATTAGTCTTAGTAGAGGGGAAACTGAGGGCTCAAACCAGGGCAGGGATGGTACAAGATTGAAATATGTATGTGTGTTATTTGAAAGAGGTGGATGAGAGAAAAAGACTCATGGTGGGTGTAAAGAAAGGAATTTGGAAACCAATTAAGGGAGGTTAGGAGAAGGGCCATGACACAGGTATATTGGGGCATTTTTTAGCATATGGGATATGGGAGTCTGTAGTGATGTCTAGGGGACAAGAATAGGGGGTAAGGGAAGACCCAGCAATAGACTTGGGCCCAGAACTGTGGAGCAAGTCCATTTTGTGGGATGGGGCCAAGGAGCAAAGGCTGCCAACATGCAAGAGAACCCCGGGGGTTCCTGAGCTTGGGGTGGGGTAGACATGGTGGCCAGCAGTATTGGGTGCCCTAGAAAGTCAGGAGGGTGCAAGGACTGTGAAGATTCTAGAAGGTGAGGGGGTTTGGGATGGTCAAGGCAGGACAAATGGGCATGACAAGGAGCATGTGCCTGGAGCCTTTGGAGAGGGAGAGGCTGAAGATGGGGGAAACAGTGGAGATTGCTATTGGTGCAAGACCCCAGAAGCAGCAAGAGCTGTCACAGGGAGTGGAGATCCTGGGAGTGGGGGGTCAGGGACTAGCTGATGTAGAGAACTTGAAGTAGGTTTTGGTCCCAGAGCTGACATCAAATGTCTTTGTAACTATGGCAACCCACTTAGCTCCTGTTTCCTACCTCCCTGCAAAATAGCATGAAACCTGCACAGCCAACTTCACATGTTTATTATTGGAATGCATTGAACTCATGAATATGAAAGTGTTAATACTCTGGGAAGATATTTCTATGGACCATAAACTTGCTGCAGTTTATTTGTGCTTCAGAATTTTTTTTGAGACAAAATTTCCCTCTTGTTGCCCAGGCTGGAGCGCAATGGCATGACCTTGGCTCACTGCAGCCTCTGCCTCCTGGGTTCAAGAAATTCTCCTGCCTCAGTCTCCTGAGTAGCTGGGATTACAGGCATACACCACCATGCCTGGCTAATTTTGTATTTCTAGTAGAGACAGGGTTTCTCCGTGTTGGTCAGGCTGGTCTTGAACTCCCAACCTTAGGTGATCCACCTGCCTCAGCCTCCCTAAGTGCCTGGTAGAAATTTTTCTAATTGTTTATTTTCTTTGAGAAGCACTTAACATCCAACTGGTTCTCCAAAGTACTTCTTTTTTGAGTCTTGATCAGGGAATGTCACAATTGTGGGGAGTTTTATGTGCACATGTGTGTTTTTAACCCTCCAGGTCTGGCTCTAGATTGTTCGCTGGGAAGCCGAATGATACTTTCAGATTCAAATATATTTATCTAATAATGAAAGGGTCGAAGTGTTACAAATGCTATCCTTTCTAAATAGTCAACATTTGGAACTAGTGAGATGTATTTTTACCTTTATTATTTTATGGTTGTATTTGAAGCTTGTTTATAAGGAACTTTTATGTAACTTTATTCTTGAGATGCAGCCATTATATTTTTCTTCTTTTCCTTTACCACATAAGGAATTATTTCCTCCAAATGAACTTAAAATGTCTCTCATGAATACTCCTATTTTTAACTGAATGTTTCTTTTTTTAAAAAACTTTTATTCCTCAAAGTTCTGATGGATCATCTTTTTTTTAACTCTTTATAATGGAAATTTTCAAACAAGTGCAGATACAGAGAATGGTATCATGAGGCTTCAGGTAGCCACCAGCGACTTCAGGGTGATGATTCTTTATTTTCATCTCTACCCCACTCACGACTGGGGGCCCATGGGCACCATCCAGAGAGGGAGAGAGAGGAAGGTCACACTGGACCACAGGGTGGGCAGCCATCAATTTAGAGATATTAGAGGCTGGGGGAGAGGGTTGGATGCCCCCGGGGAGAGTGAGAGGCAGACTGGGGAGATTGGAAGCCCCATGGCACTGTGATTGCTGCGGTCCCTGGTCCCTCCACATATGTGATCACCTACGGTATATGAAGGGAACGTGCAGAGACTCGCTTAAAACCGAGGTGACTTAAATTGCTTGGTAAAAGAGGCCCAGTTTTTAAGCAGTTCAATAGGGTGCCCACATATTGAGCAAACATGTTCTCTTTTTACTGTGGCGACAAAAACTTCTCTTAGCGGGTGGCCGGAGAAAGCTGTTACTATTGCACTTCTTTAAATACGGAAGCAAGTCTTGGTTGAAGGCATGAATGATGCCTCCCCTTTTATAGAACATTTGGATAAAAGGCCAAAGTGTTACTTTTTTTGAGGATACGTATTTTAAAATGTATATGGCTTATTTTGATATTTAAAAAGAAACAACTTGAAAACAACAGTCCTGAAACACTTGTCAGTAACGTGTTGGGATTTAACCAGCTTTTGAGAAAGGGAGAAGAGGCGGGACAAGAATCCGACACGGAGCAGGGAGCTGGTTTGCTTGTTTGCCGCCTTGCTCTGAAGTTGCCACCCAGGGTCACACATCACTAGAAGTGTTGTCCTCTGGGAGGAGGATGATCTCTGACTGTGGAGAAGAGGCAGCATCCCAGAGGGAGCCCAATTTAACTGGATGCTCAGTGTGAGAGGAGGAGCGCTGGCACTTAGTGGCTGGGTGCTGTGGGCGGGGCCTGCCAGCCCTTGGCTGTCATTTGCCACCTGAGGGACAGGCTGCTTAGTTCCAGCCTCCCGGTTCACCTGGAACCATTTCTCCTGGGAAGCATCGTAGCCAAGAGAGTGGATTCCAGGTGGTGAGGGCCTGGTACTCCTTTTGGGGGATCCTGAGTGCCAGGAGGAGAGGATGAAATCAATGGACTGGGGGAATCGAGGCTGTCCTCGTGGAGAAGGAGACAGGATTTGAACCTGGGCCTTCAAGGATGGGGGTAAGGGTGGAGAGAAGCAAGATAAGGGACGTTTTAAGCCAGGAGAAACAAGGCTGAGCAGAGGTATGGGTGGGGAGGATAGTAGTTGTTGTTAAGGGGTGCTGGTGTCTAGAGGCCTCCGGGATGGGGTTTTAGGGGTGGCCTGCCTGGATCAAGGATCAGCTTGGATGTGCTCAGCGAGGATGGGGATGCCCATTTCCCTCCATGCAGCTCTGGGCTGGGGGCGGCCCATCTGGGTTCTCAGTTCCTGCCCTCTCCCTCTACTTTTTCTGGGACCATCAGACAACTTTCTGATCCTGTGAGCCAGTTTACTTCTCTGTGAAATGAAGACACCTCAGTCACCACTTGACTGTGTATCCAATTGCGCCCATGGCATATGGACAAGCCCTCACTCAGCTAATGGGTAGGCACTAGGTGTGCAGTGGTTAATTTGTTTTATTATAAGGAGTGTCCTTGATACCTTTATCTCATTTCTCTATTTTTTCCCTTCCCCAAAGTGTCAGACCATGCACTTTAATCCAATATTATTTTTATATATTTTTTATTCTTGTAGAGACAGTGTCTCTCTATGTTGCCCAGGCTGGCCTCGAGCGATCCTCTCACCTCCACCTCCCAAAGCACTGGGATTACAGGTGTAAGCCACTGTGCCTGGCCTAGTACAACATTATTTAAAAAATCTCTACACATGCCTATTCTGCAGAACTTTCTGCACTCTTTGCGCCTGCTTTTGGAAGAGCGAGTCAGGCAGCTCTCTCCAAGCTGCTCCCCTACAAGACTCCAAATGGATAAGCCAAGGAGTCCTGCAGTCTGAGGTTGTAGTACCTCACTTTCTGGTGTCCCCTTCACTGTAACCAAGGGCATATTCTCTTTTAAGAAAATGTGTCACTGGAAACCTTCATTCTAACTACCAAGAAATTGAGACTTCCCAAAGCAATTTATTAAATTACTTAAAATACAATGAATGTCATTGGTATAATTGTAAATATTTATTGAAGTTACAAAAGGTTATTTTTAATATGCTATATGTAATCTCAAGTTGCAGCATGTTCAAACAATGCTTTTCTGATTTTGAGGTTATATTTTTATTTTGGAAGGAAGACAAATGTAAACGTTTATCTTGCAGGGAAATGTCGGGGATGCTCTCAAACTCTACAGTTTTTTTTTTTTTTTTTAAGACAGGGTCTCACTCTGTCACTCAGGCTGGAGTGCAGTGGCGCAGTCTGGGTACACCGCAACCTCCGCTTCCTGGGTTCAAGCAATTCTTCTGTCTCAGCCTCATGAGTAGTTGGGACAACAGACATGCTACAGGCCACCATGCCCAGCTAATTTTTGTATTTTTTGCAGAGACGGTGTTTCATCATGTTGGTTAGACTTATGGTTCTTGAGGGACAAGAATTGCCAAGTATAATTTAATAGAATTGGAAAGGCAGTGGTTGTTTTGAAAGAGTTTGTCTGTAGGATACCTGATGGAAGTGAGATAGATCAGTGGTCCCCAACCTTTTTAGCACTGGAGACCGGTTTTGTGAAAGACAGTTTTCCACGGACTCCAGGGTGGGAGGACATGCAAGATGGTTTCGGGATGAAACTGTCTCACCTTAGATCATCAGGCATCAGATTCTCATAAGGAGCATGCAACCTAGATCCTTACATGCGCAGTTCACAAAGGGTTCGCCCTCCTGTGAGAATCTAATGTCAAGCTGATCTGTCAGGAGGCAGAGCTCAGGCAGTAATGCTTGCAGGCCTGCCCACCACTGCTCACCACCAGCTGTGTGGCCCCGTTCCTAACAGACCATGGACCGCTAGGGGTCCATGGCCTGGGGTTTGGGAACCCCTGCCGTAGATTATTCTTCTTGCTAGGGAAAATAGTGGACTGAATTTGATTGCCTGAGTGCTTAATATTAAAGTGCTTATTTTAAAATTTAAAATTTCTGCTTCTCTGTGTGTGGCCATTTATCACACCAATGGAACTAAGTGGTGGGGAATGGTGTACTTTTGAAAGTCGATCTTATGAGTTTGAGAGGGGTCATCTTTAAATTTTGTAAATTGGTCATTAGTTGAATTCTTGTACATTTTACTATGTAAAATGACAGTAATCACTTTTTCATACCTATGTGAAAATAGTCTCCTTGTCTGTGTGTGTCTGTAGACGTGAGGAGCCCACATAACAGACAACAGATTCCTCCTTCCCTCCCCTCTTCCTTTCCCCCTTCCCCCCCACCCCCAATCTCTACACCAAGACTGCCAAGACTGGGCTGATGGCCTACTTATTTCCAGAAGCACTTGTACAAGGTCACTTTGATAACAGTTTATATAATGGGATTCTGTTTCTAGTCCAGTAAATGTAATTTATGCTTGTGCGTTTCTATTAATTTTTAATTGCCTTCTTTCACCTCCCCCATCCCTGAGGCCTATGTTTGTTTATAGATTTATGTAATTGTATGTGTTTCCTGAGTCATGTTTTTAGGTGATGTACTGCTTTGAGATGACACCATGTAATTCTGTCTTGAGGAGTGAGGCCTAGAGGGGAAAGCCCGGGAATTGGTAGATGCTTAGTACACTTATGGAGAAGAGGGCCAGGACTGGCACAGAGCCAGGGACCAGGGGGAGGGATGCTGGGGAGGGGGGCATGTGTGAAATTATCCAAGAATGGTTTGCTGGAGCAGTGTTTAAAGTGTTTGATCAAAATGGTCAAAGAATACAAAACGTCCTTAGGTTAGGTCCTGGTTCCTTTACTGCCCCTCCCCTTCTTGTTCTCATATTGATTGTGTGTTGAGTGGTAGGTACTAGAGATGCAGAAGTGAATATGGCCCATTCTGCCCAGGAGTCCTTGGTGTGTCAGACCTGTTATCACACCGTGTGCTAAGTCAGATAAGTGTGGGTGAGGTGGTAACAGCAAGGGGGAAGAAACACAAGCAGCCCAACCTGGGTGGGGGCAGTGGGCTGGGAGGAAGAGGTGATGCATTGGCGCTTTTTTGTCGCAGTCTCACTCTCGCCCAGGCTGTGTCGGAGTGCAGTGGTACATCTCAGCTCACTGCAGCCTCTGCCTCCCGGGTTCAAGCGCCTCAGCCTTCCTAGTAGCTGGGATTACAGGCATGAGCCACCACACCAGGCTAATTTCGGGCCATTGGCTCTTTTGTTTTTTATGTTGATAGCCCAGGATGGAAGCTATAGACTGTGAGAAAAAGACTTTGTTACTAACGATAATTTTGACTACTGGACTCCCCCAGTCCCCTGGGACACGTGGTGTAGTAATCCTGGTTCTCCTCCCCAGGGCAGCCTTGGACAAGGCTCTGTCTCCCTGTGCCTTGGTCTCCTCTGCTGTAAAAGAGGTATTAGAGTGGATGGTCTAGAAGGCCCTGGGAAAGAAATTCTTGGAGCTTCTTTCTGGTAATGAAATTGGGTCACAATCTGTGTATGAATTCATGTGCATGTTGTTGAAAAACAAGTAAAAGAATGAGGTAAGCCAGGCGTGGTGGCACACTTCTAGTCCCAGCTATGAGCTGGTCGCTGAGGTGAGAGGATCACTTGAGCCCAGGAATTCAAGACCAGATGGGGCAACACAGAACACAGGCCAGACCCTTTACCCGCCCCCACGCCCTCATCCCCCACACACACCAAGAGTGAGATGGTACAGTTGGTGGGTACGCTGGTTCTTTGATCCCTTTTCTGTCACAGGAGAGCTGGGGTCTGGACCAGCCCTGTGCCACTGTCCCAACCCTGTGGCAGGTTGTAAGACTGTGCTGGTCTCCCTTCACTGCAGGCTGTGATGTTGGAGGGAAGGAAAGGCAGATTTTCTCCACCTGTAGGCAGCTCTGACAGGTGTTTAAGACGAGGCTAGTTTAAGCCCCGGCAGTCTCTCATCCTTTCCTATGAATAATCAAAACTAAGTCATCACAAAACACACCTGCAGGGGATTCTGCCTATGGTGCGGAAGTGTTACCAGACCAGGACCCCTGGATACGTTAAACCATTGAGTGGTTCCCAATCGGCCATTTTGTTGTCTACATTATTACTTTCTCATATCAATTTGGAAAAAAAAAAAATTCGATTTCCCCTGCCTTTCCTTGGAATGGTTTACATCTTCCTGGGTGGGTATCCACAAATGCAATAATTTTGGTACCTTAATTTTTTAAAAGTACAACTTTATTTGGGGATTCTCAATCCTCCTCGAGCAACGGTGTTGTGTGGTAGAAAGTATAAGAGCTTAGACCCAAGGTTGGGACCAAAGTCCAAACACTGGCTCCACTGGGATTAGCTCTGTGACCTCAAACTAATTACCTCACATTTTTTAGCTTGTTGTGGAGATTAAATGAGATGAGAACATCCCAACATTAAAAATGGGCAAAGAGCACGGGGAGTAGGAAGACCAGGAAGGATGCATATGAAAAGATGGCATCAATTAAAACAGGGAGATGTTCTTTTTTGGTAAAGATTAAAAAGGAGGACAGTGGCCGGGTGTGGTGGCTCAGACCTGTAATCCCAGCACTTTGGGAGGCTGAGGTGGGCAGATCACTTGAGGTCAGGAGTTCGAGACCAGCCTGGCTAATATAGCGAAACCCCATCTCTACTAAACAATACAAAAATTAGCTGGGTGTGGTGGTGGGCGCCTACAGTCCCAGCTACTTGGGAGGCAGAGGTAGGAGAATCATTTGAACCCGGGAGGCAGAGGTTGCAGTGAGCTGAGATCGCACCACTGACTCCAGCCTGAACGACAGAGCAAGACTCCATCTCAAAAAAAATAAATAAATAAATAAATAGGAGTACAGTATTCACTGTCAGTGTGGATGACTTCATGCTCTTGTGTATACGAGAGGATAAATCAGTTTGACCTTTCTTTTTGGTGGGAGGTTAAGTGTGAGAGTGAGGGGAATAGCTTGATTCTATGCTAACTGAGTTTAAAAGGTTGGGTTCCCTTCCTAATGTTTCCTCTAGAAGTAACCAGATGATGATGTGTCTAGGATGGTGTTTATCTGTTTTCAGTTATAGGAAAAAATCAGAAACAACTCATAAGCTCATTGATTAGCAATTGGTAAAGCAGTTGGGTGGGGTGGCTTGTGCCTGTAATCTCAGCACTTTGGGAGGCTGAGGCAGGTGGATCATTTGAGGCCAGGAGTTTGAGACCAGCCTAGGCGACATGGCAAAACCTTGTCTCCACAAAAAATACCAAAATTAGCCAGGTGTGGTGACATGCCTATAGTCCCAGCTACTCAGGAGGCTGAAGTGCAGGGAGATGGATTGAACCCAGGAGGTTGAGGCTGCAGTGAGCTGTGATTGCGCCACTGCACTTCAACCTGGGTGACAGAGTAAGACCCTGTCCCCCGCCCCCCCAAAAATTTGATAAGGCAGACCACATTTACCTATATTCTGTCAGGGGAGTTAGAGATCCGACAGAAGACAAACCACTCTTCCTCTGTGAACTGAATCTGCTTTAGAGAAATTAAGTCTTTGGGACAACAAAACCAACTAAAGTTGTAATCAATGGGCATCCAACTTGGAGTTCTTCATTTTTTCCCTAATTTCATGTTCCTATGTGATGTGGTCAGTTTTCTGTTTTAAGTAGAGGAGATATGAAAGAAAACACATTCCTCCAGTCCATCCAGCAGCAGCATTTGTCCACTTAGCCACAGCTTCACATACCCTCTCTTAGCAGCCCTGGGCCCCACCAGCTCCTACCTGCCCTTCTAGTGTGGCCTCAGAACCTGTCTATGAACTGGCTGTGTCCATCTCTGCCTGCAGACATTCTGTACCCCTACCCCCATGTCTTGCCTGCCCTGCTTCTCTCTACATTTCTGAAATTTGCCCTGTTGGAAGCCCCACTCAGGTCCTGCCTTGTCCCCTCCTGTTGACTAAAGGGCTGTCACATATTTATTACCTCTGCCAATTCAGTGTATAGGACCCATGTTTTATACCCCCTTCTCCCCAAGCCCCAGACTTAAATAAAAATGTTCGTTGTTAGAAATGACCCTGGGTTGGTGATGTAGAGATCTATAACTTGTGCCAGTTCTTAAGTATTGCCTTTCTGCTCCAAATTCACCCTCAGTTGCCTGATCTCTGAAAATGGGTCTGGGCCCTTTAAATGTTTTTTCTTTGCCTTTTGTAAGTAAAGGGCTCTGAAGGGGACCTTGTACGAGGAAGGGATTTTTCTCCCTGATTTCATGTGTGCGCACGCGCATGCTTTTCCTGCACTCCTATATTCCTGCAGGGCACACCTTTCTCCAGCATCTGTTGCTCTGTTTTCTACAGCTCTGGCATCAGTGGTGGTACCAGGAACCTAAGACTGGGTGGTCCTCATCCAACCCAGATCATTGCTTCCTACAGCCTCTCAGCCCCCATGTGTGTACCCCAAGCCCCCCTGGTTCTGGCCGTCTGGTGAGCTAGCCTCCTGATCTTTGTCCTGAACACAACCCTAAGCTGCTCTGGCCTAGGGTATACATTGACGTGGCAAGCTCCTATGGAGGGAGGCCTCTTCACTCCGGTCCAGCAGCACCCGATGACTCCCTGTGTGTGCCCCTCCTTCCTTCTGTCTGCTTGACTGTCTATACCCAGACTTGCTTGCCTGTACCCTAGAGGGTTGCCCCTGCTGCTTGGTGACTGTGGGGGATCTCTGGCCTAGGTACCCGGGAGTTTTTCTGCCATCTATACTTTCTTCAACAAACTCAGAAAAACCCCCTGCCCTACCAAATTTTGGGGGATATTTTTCATCTGTTCCAGGGCATCCTTTAGATGGTTATTCCATCTTTATAGTTACTCAAGAATCACATTTATTGTATTAAACTTCCCTTGCTTAGATTACTGTTTGGTTTCCACCTGCTGGTTGAACCCAGACTGAAAAACATTCTGTGCAGCTCACCTAAGCAAGCAGAAGGATGAATCAGAGAGAAGTCTTTAGAGATTTCTGAGGGCTCACTGACAGCCTGCCAGAGTCCACTTGCTTGTACATAGGTCCTAGAGATTGGAGTGGAAGCATTTACCAAGCCACGTACAAGCTCTTACCAAGGGCTTCCAAAATGCATTAAGCTCCCCAGGAAGGGACCGCTTGCATTCCAGTATTTCTTTTCTAAAATGACTGTCAGCTGGGGCAACATGAGGAGACCTTGTCTCTACAAAAAAATTTAAAAAATTAGTTGGGTATGGTGGTGTATCCCAGCTACTCGAGAGGCTGAGATGGAAGGATTGCTTGGGCCTAGGAGGTTGAGGCTGCAATGATCAGGCAACTGTAGTCTAGCCTGGGCGATAGCGGAGACCCTGTGTCAAAAACAAAAAATGATTGTCCCACCTTAGGTAAGTAGATGCCCCCAGGTTGCAAATCTGTACTAAGGATCTTCCTCTAGATATGCTTCCCATGACTGTCATGGCCTTGTAGGTTACAGTTGCTAGAGGTCCATCTCTCTCCAGAAAGGAGGTAGAGATGCCCCATTTTGGGATAGGGTGCAGGAGGGATGACGGGTCTGCTGCGGAGGAAGATGGCACCCTCACCTGGAAGCACTGCTGAATCCCACACACCTGCACACCCATGAGTCTGCTGCCTTTGGTGGTCTGGGGCTGACTGTGGGAAATGAGGGGGCGGCTGTACTTCTCACCCCAGTTTACCTCTTCAGATCTTGCCCCCACCCTCACGTCTAACATGGAGTCAGCATTGCTGAAATTCTTATCTCCTAAGTCTAGCAAGTTATTTAAATTTTTCTGTTATCCTTTAGTTCTTCATAAGTGACGCAGTTTTCTATAAACATATCTGTAATTCAGCACACATATGATTTTTCCATTGTCATCTCTTAGGAGAAAGGGTGTATATATATATAATCTGGTTTCTACTGAACACTGTGTTCAGTAAACTTGTCCAGATGACCAAAGTATCTGTTCCTTTAGCAAATGCTGGGTGAGTCTCAGGTACCATGTGCTGGAGTATAATGGTGGTGCAGTGTGAAGACCTTGACTGTGGAGGGTTCCCAGGCCAGAGGCATCCTGATCAGGAGCAGATATCCTGACTCCTGGGTAGTGAGGCTGGTGTTTAGGCTGGGGCATACCCATGGGCAGGAAATCTCTTAGAAGAGAGAAAGAAGTGATGAAGCCCTGAGTTCAACCTCTGGGAATGGAGAAGAAAGGAGTTCTAGAAAACAACAGACACATAGCTACAGTTAGGCTCTGAGGGAGCAGTAGCATATTGGTGGTGGTCTGGGGGAACTTGGGGAACAGCATGAGCAGGGAGGGTGTGTCCAGGGGACTGAAGACTTGGGAAATAGGACATATTTGGGAGCATAGTGGGAAAGGAGGCTGTAGGCTATTGCAGGCTCTGTGGAATAGAGGAGAGATGAGGAGGGGAGCTATCAGTGCTGTTATGGAAGCACCTGGCTCCTGGCTGAATGCGCAGAGCAGGAAGCAACTCAAGGTAATGTGGGGTTTTCACCAGGTGCCTGGGAACTTGATCAATTGCACACAGAGGCCCGAGGAAGAGGGACTCCACAAGGCATGTGGAAGCTAATATCTGGAGTTAGTTGGTTGACCCGTGAACCCTCCTTTTGGAGGTGATGCTCATGGCATTGAATGGATGAGTTTGTAAAGAGAAGACTACTAAAGAGGCAGTGAAGGACAGACTTTGAGAAATGTGCTTCATTTAGGGTTTGGTGGAGGAGGCAGACTCCTGAAGAGCTATTGGAGGTTGTATCATCCCATTTTACAAAGGAGGAAAGTGAGGCTTAGAGAGGTCGGGTAACTTGCCTACGGTCACACAGCCAGTAGGTAGCATAACCAGAATTTAATCCTGGTCCTGTCACTCCAGATGCCAAACTGGTTTTCCAGACTGAAAATGGATCTGGGACATCTCCATCCTCAAACGTCTGCTACCCTTATTTTTAAATTGCATAATCTTTCCACCTAGACCTAAAACCCTCTTCAGTTTTACTAAAGGCAGGGCAGAATGGCCTCTGGGAGGGTTAATTCCCTTATCCTTTTTTCCCAAAAGTTCTGTATGTGTTTATTTGAAGAATATATCTAGTGGCTAATTTGATTTGAAATGATGAATATCATTTGAGAAAATTGGCCACACTAGGCTTTCGGGGGGTTGTAATCAGTGGGGACCAGAATATGTCCTGCCAGATGCTTTGATCTATAATGTTGCCTGTGGGACTGTGTAGGTGAGTAGATTCATTGTAAATACGTTTCCCTTTTAATTTTGAACATAAAGGCTAAAAGTAATGGCTGGGAACCAAATTCCTTAAATCTAGCTGACAGTCGTTCCGTGACTTACAGACTGGAGAGCAGAGGCAGACCATCATCTTAGCTGAGTGCCAGCCTCTTGGTAAGGGAGTCCAGGGAGTCCTGAGGCTCCCTTGCCCCGGCGAGAACCCAGGCCAGGCCTCTTTTCCCAATCAAGGAACAAGCTCTAGGTGTGGCCCAGCTCTTCTGGTCCCACTGAGCTGCTCCACTCACACCCTTATCACTCCACCATCTGCCAGCAGTGCTGGGAGCTGTTGTCTCCCCTAGAGCCATTTAGCTGCAAACTGTCTCTGTCTCTGTTTATCCAAGCAGAACCTGGAAAGGGCTGGCAAGAACCAGGCAACAGATGGGACAGCCAGAGAGGTGAGGACTTAGGTAAACCACTCTTGCCAGACTCCCGGAGGTGGTGGGGAGGGCAAAGGGCAGAGTGAACATGCTCCTCTGGCCTCGTGATATGGCAGGGAGCTTGGGCTCTTTCTCTCTGAGGATTTGTGTGTCCTGTTGGAGCAGGAAAGTGAGCAGGAACCAGGATGCCCCCTAGACATGGAGGCTGCTAACTCTGACACTCCTGGGGTTTAGTCAGAAGCTTGAATTTCCAGCCCCTTTCTCTCAGCCTGAGTGGGTTGTGCCAGACTCCCGGAGGTGGTGGGGAGGGCAAAGGGCAGAGTGAACATGCTCCTCTGGCCTCATGATATGGCAGGGAGCTTGGGCTCTTTCTCTCTGAGGATTTGTGTGTCCTGTTGGAGCAGGAAAGTGAGCAGGAACCAGGATGCCCCCTAGACATGGAGGCTGCTAACTCTGACACTCCTGGGGTTTAGTCAGAAGCTTGAATTTCCAGCCCCTTTCTCTCAGCCTGAGTGGGTTGGGGGTGACTGGTCATTTTATTTTACGGTTACAAGGAGGCCTTGCTTTTCTTTCATCCTTAATCTTGGTAGTAGGAGAAAGTGCAGGGCAGTCTTGGCACAGGTCGTGGGTCTGGCTTGTACGTATTGCTCGTTCTGTCCCTGGCTAGTTACTATTGGGCATCTTTTTAGCTTGCCTGAGCCCATGGCGGGGGAGTCAGACCCTGCCTGAGTTCTGGGGGAGAGTCCTCATGGCTGCTGGTGGCCACATCCAAATGCTTTTTGGCTAGCAGTTTTGCTTCAGTGCTACAGGGCTCTCAGAATTGAAGGGAACCTTTTTAGGATCATTGGGTTCAGCGATTCCCAGTCTAGTGTCCACGAATGAAACGTTGAAATTGTTTCAGTATTTGAGTCCTAAGGAAAATAGCCTGTGTGGGCTAAGTAGGTATTGAAGATCTTTGCTTTGGTCAGAGTGAAACCAACCGAAGGTCATCTCATGTGGATGGGTGGGTGGGTGGGAGGGAAGCCTGGGGGAGGAGGGATCATAGCTTCTGATTTTTCTTTTTTTTTTAAAAAAAAAAAAGAGATAGGGTCTCACTCTGTCACTCAGCCTGGAGTACAGTGGTACAATCTCGGCTCACTGCAGCCTGGATCTTCTGGGTTCAAGCAGTCCCTCCCACCTCAGCCTCCTGAGTAGCTGGGACCACAGGTGCATGCCACTACACCCAGCTAATTTTTTTTTTTTTTAATGTAGACATGGGGTCTTGCTATGTTGCCCAGGTTGGTCTCGAACTCCTGGGCTCAAGGAATCCTCTCACCCTGGCTTCCTAAAATGTTGGGGTTACAGGCATGAGCCATGGCACCCAGCCCATAGCTTCTGATTAATAGAACATTGGGACAGTAGGAAAATGGGTGCCTTTGAAAACCATGGTTTTGCATGGGAGAAAAAAAATTAAAAACAGGCTCTTAGCCAAGAAACTAAGGTCTTGAGAAATGGGCTTCCCCAGGGTCATAAAGTCCACGTGAGTCACTGTCTGTTTTCACAGCTTGGTAATCTTTCCCATGTTCCAGTGCAATGTGTAGAAGAAACTAGAACTAGAAGGCCTGGGCGCAAGCCCTGACTCCATCACTTGCTGGATGGGAACCTGGGACTCTCAAAGCCTCATTTTTTCTCATTTTCTTTTAGGAGAGAGATGAATGGGGACTGCCTTTTGCCCAGAGCCTAGCCTGTAGAGTCACTAATGTTACTTAGGATAGTACACTGCCTCCCATATCTGATTGTTGACTCGTAGTTTTGTGAGTTAAAATGTATAAATACAGAGCTTTTAAAAAGTTACTTTAAGAAGATTAACCATGGAAAATAAGACATAAATCCCTTCAGTTCCTGCAGTCATAACCATATGCAGCAGCGTTTGCTTCCGTGATTGTGTGATGGTTGAAAACTCGCACTCTGGAGCTATCATTGCCTGGGTTTGAGTCCTGGCTCTACCATTTACCAGCTGTGTGACATTGGACAAGTTCAGTCACTTGTCCACCCACCCTGTGCCCCTACCCTGTGCCTCAGCGAAATAAGCAGTGGGAATTTAGAGTATCTGCCTCAAAGGATTGCTGGTGCCTGGTACATATTTGTTAAGGCAGGTGTGTTCATGTTTCACTATTACATGTAGGAGCCTTTAGGACGTGGCATAGGCACAAGGGAAGGTGTGCAGGTAATAGGGATGGGTGTTGTGACAGCCTCTATGCAGCACTGTAGGGGTCGAATACGGTGATGCTGACACAGGCTTGGGGTGGGCTGTGGAACAGGGAACCCCTCATGGGGCTGTGTGCTGTGTCCCGGTCCCCAGCGTGCGGCGGAAGAGGCTGCTTACAGGGCAGACCATTGGTTAGCGTTAAAGGAGGTGAAAACACCCTCTCATCCCACCACCCTGAATAAACCCACTTTGTTTTTGTGTAGTATTTTATCTAGATTGTCACATAGTTTCAGCATCATGTCTGTACTGTTTTGTAAGCCATTTTTCAGCTAAGGTTTTCTCTGTTATACCATCTTTCTAAATATTTTCATTTCATTAAACAAAACCAACTGAAGTTTCAAAACTTTTCTGTCCCTGTTGGGGACAAGGTAAAAAGCTAAGGTTGCTTTGTGTTTGTATATGGGGTTTTCTCTTATTTCTGTTACAACAGAAAGTCTGTGTTTCACAGTGAGAGTTTATAACATCTTCCCCCAGCTTTGGGGTAAGTTTTCTTAAATTCTTCTTACGCAATGTAACTTCCTGCTGAAGAAAGGACATTGGAATTGGGTTTTCTGTCTGCGATGGGAATGTTTAGTCAGATATTTAGAGAGCTTTTTCCCACAGATATTTTTACGGGGGTCACTGCTTTATCCTCCTTTCCATGAACTTGGCTTTGTTCTAAGAGCCTACTAGAAGCTGAGTTCTCATGCAAGACACTGGGCCCAGGTCACAAGTGCACGGTGACATTTAACCTTGATGGAAATGTGCAGTTGAGAATCTTGTGTTTTCCACCTTCCTCTTCAGATTGGCTTGAAAGAAATACCCTTTAGCAAGTAATGGGAAGAGTTGCCTCAAATTGAGCCTTTGGGAATCTGAAGTCTTTTACAAGAAAGGCTGATCTGTTTCCTGAGGTGGGGCTGGGAGCTTGTAAGTGCCCCCATTTCTCTTTCTTTGGAGCCTCTTAGTAACTATCAATGTACCATGATCCCGTGCCATAATCAGCCTGTGGGACTTCACTGTTGACCTGGACCATGTAACTAGAATGTGGTTGAACCTCATAGAAAAAAGAGATCCAGAGAGTCCTGGATTGGGAGCCAGAAGGTGGTCTTGTCTAAGCCTTGTCACGTAACTCTTCCATAATATTCAGGCAAATCATCAGTCCCCTCTGAGCTTCCATTTTCTCCTGGTAAAGTGGCATCCCGCGCAATGAGAAATGAGCAGGAAAATGCCCTGCGGGCTGGAGGCCTTGAGCACTTAAAGTTGACGGTGGTGTTCCTGGGAAGGCCATTCATTAGTCCCTGTGTCTTGAGCCAAGGTGATGTGAGAACTGCACCTTGGCGTGGCCTTGATTGAGGAAATGAAAGGCTGAATTGTAGCAGATGAAGTTGGAAATCTTGCCAGGGGTCAGCAAGCTTATTCCTCAAAGCATCCTCAGAAGGATTGGTGTTTTCTGTGATAGAGGCTTCAAGTGGTTGTGGCTGGATTCCAGTTATTCATGGCCTCCCCCATAATCTAGATGTATAAACTTGTTAAATTATCTGGAGTCATTTTTACATATTATTCACCCTGTATCTTTCCTGGGAGAATTAGCTCTGGAAGTTCACAGCCTCCTATGTAAAGTACTGTGCTTCCCTTTTTTCTTCCCTAAGCTGTCCTCTTTTACTCCAGAAATTTTGGTAAAGGTCTATTAATGTTTAGATCCCTTTACTGAGTTAAATTTTTGCCAGGTATTTAGCTGTTCATAGTATGTGCTGTTTTTTCCTGAGTAGTTTTGCTCTGTCGCCCAGGTTGGAGTGCAGTGGCACGATCTCAGCTCAGTGCAACCTCAGCCTCCCAAGTAGCTTGGACTACAGGAGTATACCACCATACCTTTTTTGTATTTTTAGTAGAGGCAGGGTTTTTGCTATGTTGGCCAGGCTGGTCTCAAACTCCTGGCCTCAAGTGATCTGGTTTACAGGCGTGAGTCATTGTGCCTGGCCCCTTTGCAAATCTTTTTCTTCATTGTAGTTTTTCACCATCACGCATTTCCTGTTGCCCTTCCTTCCAGACTAGGAAGGGCCTGAGACCTAGAGACAGCAGTACTGGGTCAAGGGCTCACTTTAACATTAGGAGAATTGTCCCAAGTTAGGGAGAAGCTTTTCTTTTTGAGAAGTATTTGAGAAGTAACTGGAGTTATCACTGAAGTCTCCAAAGGTATGAGGTTAGGTTTTTCAAGAATAGTTTCGTGGGCAGGGGACCAGGGAGTGGGTGCTGCTGATTGGCTGTGGATGCAATCAAAGCCATGTGCTGAGTCTGCGGGGGTTGGGGGGAGTCATGAGTCTCTAGTCTGGGTGGGGTAAGTCTGAAAAACATTCAAAAGACCAATCTTAGTTTCTATAATAGTGGTGTTAACTACAGGAGCACTTGGGGAAGTCAAAGATCTTGTGGCCTCTGGCCACATGACTCCTGAGCAATAAAGGATTATAAAAACTGTGCTTACATTTTAGCAGAATTCAGGCCCCTCTCAGTCCTAATCTTGTGACCTTTCATTAGCCTCAGCCCCCTGAACAAGGAAGGGATCAGTTTTATGGAGGGACTGTTACCATCTTTGCTTCCAAGTTAAACTGTAAACTAAATTTCTCTGGTGGTTAGCTTGGCCTATGCCCAGGAATGAGTGGAGACAGCCAGCCTGTGAGGGTAGACGCAAGATGGAGTCAGCCATGCTAGATTTCTTACTGTCCATAATCTTTGCAAAGGTGGTTTCAACAGTAGTAAATACAAGCAACCAGATTAAGGTCTGCTAGGCAGATCTTTAGAGAGACACAATAGCTTGTGAATTCCTGTTGATCTCATCTGGGCTCTCTAATGTGTAATAGTTTTACAGCATTCTCAGCATGACAAATATTTTTCTACTTTAGTACTGTTTGTTAGAATCCAGTGAACTTAAAAATCCTCTCCTTTTAAAAAGCAAATACTAGATTAAAATAGTCGCAAAGCTTTCTTTTAGGGATTGGAGAAGTGTGGCTACCTTTTGGCGTGGTACAGACTTGGAATCTGTTTGCCTTGGCTGGTATTCCAGTCTGCCCTTCTTTAAATGTGTACCTCCTCAGGTATAAAATGGGAATGAGTAATAGTACCTAAGGATAAATTCCCAGTTGAATTAACCTGATAAGAAAATCCTCAGCTCTTTATAGAACATTGCCATTCCACTTTTTTGGGCTATCTTTTAATGTCACCTTGGTTTAGATGTTCATTCTTGTATAGGTCATCCATGTCAATAGTGTTAGAACCTTGGATATCCCCAGCAAACTGTCTCATTACTCATTCTTTATTCTTCCATTGCTCACAGCCTGAAATCCTTTGATATTTCACCAAAATATCATTTGTATTTCCCTTTTTCTTTGTTTGTTCTACAAACAATAGAGATCTTAAATATACACTTCAGGTTTTGGCAAATGCATACATCCATGGAGCCTTCATCAGGATCAAGACTTACATGGTACATTTCTGTACCCCAGGAAGTTCCCTCCTATCCTTCTCTAAGTCCACCGCCTCCATCACTTTCAGATTTCTAGAACCTAAATTAGTTTTGCCTGTTCTTGAAGTTAATATAAATGAAAACTTGGGTCTGGCCTTCATTCACAATGTAATGTAATGTTTCATCCACAATAGTTTCCCTTTCTATTGCCGAGGGGTATACCATTGTATGCAGATGCCACAGTTTGATCATCTGTTCTGCTGATACTTGGGCTGTTGCCAGTTTTTGGCTATTGGGATAAAGCTGTCCTGAGTTCGCTTTCATTTTCTCTGAGATGCTCTGTGGTTCCTGTCTCCTGCTTCCTAGCCCTGCAACCTTGGGCAAGTGTCTTAATCTCTCTGCTTTGGTTTCCTTATCTGTAAAATGGTAGGTTGGAAAATAACTCAGGGTTGGGACTAACATTAAAAAAAAGAGAGAGATAGGGTCAGACACGCCTATAATCCCAGCACTTTGGGAGGCTGAAGCGGGAGGATCACCTTAGGTCGGGAGTTCGAGCCCAGCCTGAGCAACGTAACCAGTCCCTGTTTCTACATTTTAAAATCTCGAAGTTTTTCAAATGAAATAGAAGAGAACTTGAGAGTGAATGACATGCAACTGCACACAGTGCATCACACGTGTAAATAGAGTTTTGTGTGTGTGTGTGTGTGTATTTGTATACTAAACACAGTGTAAAATGTATTTGTTATAACTTAGGCAAATCGGTTTGCCAAGCACTGTATGTGCCTTTGTAAGCAAGGAAGTTGAACTCTCCTGAGGTTATTTAGTAATAAGTATTTCTAGCTTCAGCATGTCTAAAACAGTCACTTACATAGTGCTTGCTGTGAGCCAGGCACTATTTTAAAAGCTTTCCATATAACATCATATACTCACAACCATCCTTTGAAGTGGGCTTGATTCCCATTTTATATATGGAGAAGTTGAGACATGGACTATCCCACTTGCCCATGATCACAAAGCTAGAAAGGCAGGGCCAAGATTTGAACCTAGGCAGTGCAAGTGTAGAGTCTTTGCTGTAAACTACTATTCCTGGGGAGACAAGTAAAATAAATTGTATGTGCAAATGCAAATTGATAATTAATTGATACAGTACTCCACCCCTTTATTCCAGATATGAGAAATGAGTGTTGGACGTCGAAGAATAAAGTTGTTGGGTATCCTGATGATGGCAAATGTCTTCATTTATTTTATTATGGAAGTCTCCAAAAGCAGTAGCCAAGAAAAAAATGGAAAAGGGGAAGTAATAATACCCAAAGAGAAGTTCTGGAAGATATCTACCCCTCCCGAGGCATACTGGAACCGAGAGCAAGAGAAGCTGAACCGGCAGTACAACCCCATCCTGAGCATGCTGACCAACCAGACGGGGGAGGCGGGCAGGCTCTCCAATATAAGCCATCTGAACTACTGCGAACCTGACCTGAGGGTCACGTCGGTGGTTACGGGTTTTAACAACTTGCCGGACAGATTTAAAGACTTTCTGCTGTATTTGAGATGCCGCAATTATTCACTGCTTATAGATCAGCCGGATAAGTGTGCAAAGAAACCCTTCTTGTTGCTGGCGATTAAGTCCCTCACTCCACATTTTGCCAGAAGGCAAGCAATTCGGGAATCCTGGGGCCAAGAAAGCAACGCAGGGAACCAAACGGTGGTGCGAGTCTTCCTGCTGGGCCAGACACCCCCAGAGGACAACCACCCCGACCTTTCAGATATGCTGAAATTTGAGAGTGAGAAGCACCAAGACATTCTTATGTGGAACTACAGAGACACTTTCTTCAACTTGTCTCTGAAGGAAGTGCTGTTTCTCAGGTGGGTAAGTACTTCCTGCCCAGACACTGAGTTTGTTTTCAAGGGCGATGACGATGTTTTTGTGAACACCCATCACATCCTGAATTACTTGAATAGTTTATCCAAGACCAAAGCCAAAGATCTGTTTATAGGTGATGTGATCCACAATGCTGGACCTCATCGGGATAAGAAGCTGAAGTACTACATCCCAGAAGTTGTTTACTCTGGCCTCTACCCACCCTATGCAGGGGGAGGGGGGTTCCTCTACTCCGGCCACCTGGCCCTGAGGCTGTACCGTATCACTGACCGGGTCCATCTCTACCCCATTGATGACGTTTATACTGGAATGTGCCTTCAGAAACTCGGCCTCGTTCCAGAGAAACACAAAGGCTTCAGGACATTTGATATTGAGGAGAAAAACAAAAATAACATCTGCTCCTATGTAGATCTGATGTTAGTACATAGTAGAAAACCTCAAGAGATGATTGATATCTGGTCTCAGTTGCAGAGTGCTCATTTAAAATGCTAAAATAGATACAAACTCAATTTTGCATAGAAAGGTGTATTTTGAATAGTTCCCATGTTGTGTTCTCACATTAGAGTAATTTCTATATTAAACCATGAAAATTGCCTTTATGAGTGATATCCATTTGAGGGCCTCTAAACCCTTCAATTTGGTACTCACGTGAAGAGGGAAAGCGGAAGATGGTAATTTTTTTTACGGATGATATGGCAGGATGATTGGTTCTGATCTTACCGGCTAGTGGTCATTTTTAAAAAACTTGTACCCTCTTATCTGAAATCCTGTTTCTGGAATTTGACCATTTTAAGTTATTTTGTTTGCCCTTTTCTATAATATTCCTAGTTCCCATAATAATGACTGGTTTATTTGTAATTCAGGTATTTATAAACCTATTGGCTACAAAGACTTTGTTAAACGTGATCCAGTGGTTTTCGTGAAATGGAATTATGTTTATTTTTATGGGATTTGGGTAAATTTTAAATTGTCTAGAAAACTGAATTTTCAGTTGTCATTTGTGGAATTCAGTTTTTCAATTGTGGAAATTTCCTACCACCCCAACAGTATTTGTGTGTGTTAATTAATTTTGCTAAATGAGAATCATTGTGTGACCTCATCTAATTTATCTTGTTGTGATGTTATGGTCATAATAAGGAGAAAGAGGGTTTAATTTTTCTTGTATTTGGTTTGCTGGTGGTATCATAGTGTAATTTTAGTATTTGAAAATGAGTATGATTCCTTAATGGCCAACTGAAGATTGAATTGCCCCTAACAACCATATCGTGTTAGTGAATTTTCAATATGGACCAGGAAGGCATATGTATTTTGAACTTGAGTGAAAAGATTGAAGTTGCAGACTTTTGCATAAATGGTTTGTCAGTTTAAAATTCCAGAATTTATTATTGCCATATTTTCACATGCTGCTTATACAAGATTATTATTCTGAGTAGTAATTGCTTCCCTGTCTATGTAGAAGTGCCTGTGTTTTTATTTATTGTTCAGATCAAAGACCAAAACATTTTCTTAAATATATTTTATGTAATATTTTATTTGTATACAGTGTCGTTGACGAAATATTTAACTAGAGCATGATATTTTAAATGTTAAGGTGTAACATATGTTAAATAAAACTGTTATTTTTGAATTTTAAAATTTGTTTTTTGGGGGTATGAACTACTAGAGTTTAAAATTCTGCCAAACTATTACTTATATGTACTATTGTGTAACATACTTTCTTGAAATACTTTTGTTTATAGAATTGAAGGTTCTTATCAGATGGGATACTGGGGACTATAAACAATGGAAATAAAGCCACTGTATTTTTAATTTTTTGTGTAATGTGTAATCTATAATCCTTTTGTTTCCCATATTTGAGAACATTTTTCCCTGAAAGAGGCCAGTTTCCTCCCCAGAAACCATTACAGTAGTGTTGAACTATCACTGTCTCTCAGTGCGTCATCCATCTTTGCATTTAAAATCCCCAAAGTGCTTTCCCGTTTAAAGTCTTTAACGAAAAGTGAGAATATTTATTTATGCTTCCATTTTCAGTGAGTATAAATAATTTAATTAGGGAGTGGTGTGGCATTGTAAAGATTGTGTTATCCTAAGCCATTTCTATTTTGGAGTTTGTAGCCACAAAGATGAAATATAGAGGCAGCCTTGGCTACTCAATTTCCTTTCATAGACCCACGTTGAGAAGACACTACTAACGTCCAGTGGGAAACAAGTAGACAATTGATGAAGCTCAAAAAACAGAAGGGTTAGTGTTGTAAGAGCAAACAGTCTGTTTGGAATGTGGAAGTCATTTCTGAGCAAGTGTGAGGACACAGGTGCTTGATTTGAGATCGAAGACTATATTCAGCCTGGTCTTCCTGAAGGTTTCCTGGGGCCTGCATCTACCTTCTACTCCCATGGCTGCTAGCACACACCTCCCAGAGGGCCGCATCGCCACATTACGGTTAGAGGAGAGGAAAAAAGAAGCTCTGAGAACATTCACCGGTAATTGGATCACATTTGCATTTGTCCGAAAAACCTGACCATGAATTCTCAGGTAATAGGTTTCTCCTCTCAGAGGAATTTCAATTTTTTTTCTTGTTAGAGATTCCCCTTCTCTGAGGTTTCAAGTCTCTTGTAGAGAAAGAAGAGATGGAGCAGGTTTTGAATGAGGTGTGGAGGGCCACTGGGGGGCCTTTTGTGAGCCTTCAGTCCACATGTGTGCTGTTGTTTGAACATGAGTTCTTGGTGCTGATGACATTTGGATGAGATGATCTCTGGTCCTTCTTCGTTTGGCAAAAGTTGTTGTGCAATGGCTGCCCAAGCCCACCACACTGGTCATTGCTGCCCTGTGAGATGGACCTCATGGGCTTTTTAGCAGAGCACATTAGGTTTTAGAGCTTTACACATGCTTAGGCTCTGTTATGGCACAAACCCTTAAATCCAGGAAGGCCTCTATTGGTGCCCACAATATGGGTTCTCACCTGATCCCCCATCTCACGGATGGAACTGCTGTAAGTCTAACTTATTCTTTGAGAACTGCTGAACAATTTAGGCCTCAAGGGAAACTGGTATTTTGGGCCCTTTTCTTGGCTATTCCCAAGTCATGTTGATTTTGAGTTTGAAGGTCAAAAAGGCTGAAAGCATTGCCAGGGTTTGGACTATTCATAAACCCAAGCAAGTCTTAAAAAAAGAATGCAAGAGACAAGAATGGCTCATTCCCCTTCCTGATCCTGGTTATACCCATCAAGAGAGGCTGGAAAGAAGAACAGGAAGTTGGGGGAGTGCTTTGTTACACTTGGAAATTGAGTCAAGAATTAAAGACACCCAAAGTGGGCCATCTTCTCCTTGTCCACTCCTGATTGGTGGTGATGCAGAATATTTGATGTCCCGGGTCATCTTGACTTTCTCAGATGCAAAAAGGGAGGGTGACTGTAATAATGCAAAGGATGGGAAGCTGAAATGAATGAAGCCTTCACTTGGGCCATAGTTTAACTTCCCCGTGATTTGCCTTCTGATGAAAAATGCCAGATGAAGTGAAAATTCTTGTTTCTTGCCTAGAACAGGAAAATACATATTTTACATGCTGGGCTATTGAGGCTATGAAATATTGGCTAGAAACATTGGCCAAATAAGATTTTTTGAACTGAACTTTATTTACATTAATCTGAAAAATTGAAGTATTCTGACTCATGAAGTTCTCAAAGTAATACACTAAAAAAGTTTTGCCCTTAATACCATTATATCTTGAAACATAGAGGCCAAGAATGAGGGACTTCTGTCTTTAAAGAGCCCTAAAAATCTTGTTTGCTCACATGACATGAATTACCATATTTGTTGTAAATGCCCAACTTTGTATATACTAAAAGCACTGCCAATATGATTTTTTATCAATTGTGCCTCAGAGATATTAAAATGTGACATCTTAAATATTACATATTAGAATAATTGAAATACAGCATGAGTCTTTATATATTTTTTTAAACCCTTAAATTGAAAGATGGAGTCCTAGGCCGGGCATGGTGGCTCACGCCTGTAATCCCAGCACTTTGGGAGGCCAAGGGGGGGGGTGGATCATGAGGTCAGGAGTTCGAGACCAGCCTGGCCAACATAGTGAAACCCCATTTCTACTAAAAATACCAAAAATTAGCCGGGCGTGGTGGCAGCGCCTGTAATTCCAGCTACTTGGGAGGCTGAGGCAGGAGAATGGCTTGAACCCAGGAGGCGCAGGTTGCAGTGAGCCGAGATCACACCACTGCACTCCAGCCTGGGCAACAGAGCGAGACTCCATCTCAAAAAAAAAAAAAAAAAAAAAGAGTCCTGTTCAGGTGCATTTCCTGCTTCTGTCACTTTGACCTGTGTTTATGAATTCTCATCCCAAGCAACCCTGGTGGCTTTTGAGCTTTGTCAGTTGCTTTCTTCTTGGCTGTTGTGCATGGTGAAAGGGGATGTATTAACTGCACGGAAGCAGCAAGAGTAGTTGTTGTAATTTGATTGTAATCCAAGGACTTATTTCTAAGTCAGGGGCCTGGCAGTTGAACAAAGTGTTTGCAGCTTCCTGACAGCTGCCCCACATGGGATTGGAGGGTGGGCCTTTGATGCTCCTCAAGCAAAATAAGCCACATGGAGAACTTGCATCGTAAGTGTTAGCGAGGGCTCACCTCACTGCCTTGGAAACTTACCATCCTGTGACTCGCCCTTTCCCAGCCTGTCTTCAACTCACATCCTCTCTTCCTGCTCATCACCCCAGCCCTTCCTGAAGTTGGCTTTCCTAGCTATTCTACTGGGCACCAACTTCCACCACCTCTTTAAAAAGTATCTCAAGTACAAAATAAACATTATCCTATTCTTGGTTTGGGTTTTTCCAGAAAACAGACTTTAAGACAGGGATTCTATAGCTCAGGTAGACTTTTTTAGTGGAAGTGCAGGCACAAAGTTTGGCAGGAAGTGGCCCTTGGAAGGCAGCAGATGAGGAGTGTGAAGCCACTGCCACTGTGGGATTGGAGCTCAACCCCACAGGGAATCTGGAGAACAGTGCAGAATACATGCCTCAGAATGCACCTGTCTGAGGCTTGAAGGAGCTGAACTTTTTTTTTTTTTTTTTTTTTTTTTTTTTTGAGATGGAGACTTGCTCTGTTGCCCAGGATGGAGTGGGCGCAATTAGTGGCATGATCTTGGCTCACTGCAACCTCCGTCTCCCAGGATGAAGTGATTCTCCTGCCTCAGCCTCCCGAATAGCTGGGATTAGAGGCGCCCATCAGTGTGCCCAGCTAATTTTTGTATTTTCAATAGAGATGGGGTTTTGCCATGTTGGCCAGGCTGGTCTTGAACTCCTGACCTCAGGTGATCCACCTCGGCCTCAGCAAAGTGCTGGGATTACAGGCGTGAGTCACCGCGCCCCACCTGAACTACTTTTTATTTCTATTTTTTTAAGACGGAGTCTCTCTCTGTTGCCCAGGCTAGAGTGTAATGGTGCAATCTCAGCTCACTGCAACCTCTGCCTCCTGGGTTCAAGCAATTCTCCTGGCTCAGCCTCCCAAGTAGCTGAGATCACAGGCATGTGCCACTCGTCCGGCTAATTTTTGTATTTTTAGTAGAGATGGAGTTTCACCATGTTGGTCAGGCTGATCTTGAACTCCTGACCTCTAGTCATCTGCCCGCCTTGGCCTCCCAAAGTGCTGGGATTACAGGCAAGAGCCACCGTGCCTGGCCTTAGTAGATTGTAGAATTCTGCTGGAACCATCACTCCACTACAAAGCCAATTTGGTTTTAAGTCGTCATGATTCTACCCGCCCTCTAGAAATTTTTTATTTTGTCCATCTTTTTTTCTTTAAAAAATTTCCTAAACAGTTTGTTCTCTGATTGCTCCTCTTTCCATAGGAGACTGTTCTTCGTGGATGTAAGGACTGTGTATAAGAAAATGAATTAGAGTTTTGTTTTTTTTACAATTCTTGTCTCAGGGATTAGGTGAGTTGTTCACCCTAATTCTTATGGAGAAGAACGAATACTAAGTGGTGCTTAGTCCTTTAATGTAGGACTGAACTGATTTGTAGAAGTTCCTAGGAGGTGTTTCTTTTTCTGGACTGTTTACCCACAAGGCCACTTCCTACGTTGGAAGGCTGGGTGAGGGTCACTGTATGGACGTATGTCCTGGCTTCCTTTCAGGGACTGAGCAGGTGGGGGGCAGATAGACTTGACCCCAGATCTTGGAGCTGCCTTTCTTCCCTTTGCTCTGGGTCTGTTTCGCGGTATTCTACTCAGCTGCTTCAACCTGAACCTTCTACCTCCCCTTCAGTTTAGAGAACATTCCTTAGCAGGTAAGCATCTGAGCTTATGTGCACTTAACCTGTGTGTTTGCATGTGCACATGTGCATGTGCATTTGAATCTTAAGACGAAGAGTTGGTGAAGCCAGCCCACCAGTTAGTCACCCCTTCTGCCTCCTCCAAGCTGGGAGCCTTTCCAGGGAAGTCTTCCTGTAACCCACATCCCATGCAGCCTTCTCCCCATCGTGTGCTGGGCTGCGGTTTCCTCTTCCAGTTTGTCCATTAATACAATGCCGGATGTTTCCCATCTTTCACAAAATGAATTATTTCTCTTGGTGGTATTGTCTTCACTGCCAGTGCTGCCTTGGGCTTCTTCATTATATCTTTTGTTATTTAGTTAGGGAAGGAGGCAAACACTTCTGACCATCCACTATTCTGACCTGGGAGCCCCCAGCATTTTAAATGTATTAATTTAATTTAATTTAGTTTTTTGAGATGGTCTCACTCTGTTGCCCAGGCTGGTGTGCAGTGGTGTGATCTAGGCTCACTGCAACATCTGCCTCCTGGGTTCAAGTGATCCTCATGCCTCAGCCTCACAAGTAGCTGGGACCACAGGTGTGTGCCACCACACCTGGCTAATTTTTTTTTTTTTTTGGTATTTTTAGTAGAGATGGGGTTTTGCTATGTTGGCCAGGCTGGTCTCGAACTCCTGGCCTCCAGTGATTCACCTGCCTTGGCTTTCCAAAGTGCTGGAATTACAGATGTGAGCCACCGTGCCCAGCCTATTTATAATTTTTAAAGACAGGGTTTTCATCACCCAGGCTGGAGTGCAGTGACGCAATCATAATTCACTGCAGCCTCAACCTCCTGAGCTCAAGTGACCCTCCTGTCTCAGTCTCCTGAGTAGCTGGGACTCCAGGTGTGCACCCCCATGCTTGACTCCCCAGCATTTTTTCTTGTCTTCCCTGACCTGAGGCCTTCACCACATTGACCTCCACACCTGGAAATTCTCCTTCCTGCCGTGAATGCGGCATCCGTTGCCCGGGTTCTTGAATCTCTGCCTGAAAGCTTTCTTTGGCTGCTAAGTGCTGGGCCTGATCCTCCCACACTGCACCCACAGCCTCTTCCTGGGTCTCTTCCTTGGCCTCCCCGAAATATTTCCACCTCTCGTTCCTTTCTGAGTCAAGCCCACTCTTGAGTCCACCTCTGTGAAGGGGCTGTTGGCCCTTCATACCAGGAGAACCCTTCCAGGTTTACTCCTAGCCCACCCATTCCCCGTGTCGGCGCCCTCACCCTTCTCTTTCACGAGTCCAATCAACCCTCCCTCTCAAACAGTTCTGCCTCTCCAGCCCTCAGTCTCTCCCTGGATGTGCAAGTCAGCCTGTCCTTGAAGCCAGCACGACTCTTGGGGTCCCCTTTGCCCATCTGTGTACACTTCTCAGCTTCAAACCCAGCAAATCTCCTGCCCCATCCCCTTCCTGGGGAAATGGGTCTCTTTCTGAGGCCCCAGGCCTGAGGGAGGTCCATTTTGTAGAAATGGAAGGGGTTCCATTTTATCGTTTCTAAGGTGTATTTTCCACAAATTTAAAAGGATTGTCAGCTGGGTTTGGTGGCTTATGCCTGTGATCCCAGCACTTTGGGAGGCTGAGGCAGGAGGATTGCTTTAAGGCCAGGAGTTTGAGGCCAGTCCTGGTGACTTAGTGAGAACGCGCCTCTCTTGCAAAAAATAAATAAAATAAAAGGACTGTCCCTTGGCTCCTGATCCTTTTAAGTGCTCTTAGCTGTGGGGCGGGCCCTCAGTTCCCTTCCAAGTTGCTCTGGGTTGCCCAGGAATGTGACGGAGGTGAGAATGCTCCTCATATCAAGGCAAGAACGTGAATATCTAAGGTCGGTGCCTCCATCGTCATTAGGATCAAAGTGCATTCTACTTTGCTTGTCCTTGTTGATATCTGCCCTGTGCTCAGAGTCAGCACCCCCACATTCCCCCACTCAAATGTAGGAGCTTCCCCTTCTCTGACTGCCTTTGGGTGAGGCCCCTGCCCCTTGTCTATCGGAACTGGGCAGAAAGGACCTGAGACAGAGCTGTCTCCCTCTGCCTTATCCTCCTCCTTTGCCCCTTCTGTAGAGCTCAGTAGTGGGAAGGTGGCCTTGGGAAGGGGCCTCTGGGGCTCGTCCACAGACACCTGACCATGCCCAGGTGGCTGCATGGTCAGAATTCAGCTGTCAGAATTCCTGGGGTGGGTGGTAGGAAGCAGCCAGGCCCTTCCAGCCTCAGTCTGGCTCTACCCAAGACCTCCCTGGACACTAGAGAAAGCCCCAGCTCTCACCTCCTTTTGACTCAGTGACCTTCTGGGGCTCTTCCTCCTCTCATTCAAGGGTTCAGGGCAACTGGGGTTTGCCTTTTCTACTTTTCCTACTCTTTCTACCTTTCCTACTTTTCCAATCTCACTGCAAAATGTGGCATAGTAATGAGGTGTTAACTCATCACTGGATAATTTATTTATAGTCTGGCGTGGAGAGGGGAATGAGCATGTAGAATTTTGTTGACACAACATGAAGACTGCAGTGGGAAAGGCTTGCAGGAAACCTAACTGGGTGGAGATTCGGGAATCAGGCAATAGGTGCCAAGGTGCTGCGCGGGGACCTGGCCCAGGTCCTGCCTTGTCGTTTCAGCTATTGGAACCTTTGAGGACAGACCTACCTGCTTCTGAGCTGCAGTCAACCAGGAGGCCAGAGCTGTGGCTACCTTGGCAGCAGCTGCCAAGCTGCTGTTTTTCTGGCTGGGGAGGTGAGAGAACCCAGGGAAAACCTCAGAAAAATAAAGAAAATCTGAATGTGGACAAGCTCAGATGTCTTAAATAGCAACAATATCACATGAATCTTTCCTCTTGTGGGATATGAGAAATGAGTGGTAGACACTGAAGATAAAGTTGTTGGGCTTAAAGTTGGTGGGAAATGCCTTTATTTAGTTGCAAAAGTCTCCAAAAGTGAGTCACCGCGGAAGGAATGACAAGGAGGGGTTGCGATGGACTGTCAAGAAAGCTGGGGAACTTTCCCACTCACTGTCTTGAAGAACAAGACAGAAGATGCAAAACCACCCCACTGAGGCTGGCGCTGGAGGCCTGGGGAGAGCATTTCATTGTTGGGGGCGGCCTGTCTCACTGGTCCCTTCTCCAGAAGTTGGAGAGATGCTCCCTAGCTGAGTGTTTAGCACTTGTCCCTGCAACTGAGTACCTGCTCGACAAATAGGGGCTGCCATGGCAATAAAAAACCCAGCTGTGGCAGATGTTTATTATGGCAGACAATTAGAAATATTCTCTGCATTATCCCAGGTCTTGGCATGGTTCATTGTTGGTAGACCAACCCAATAAATTACTTTTCTGAGATAACATTGATGTGTTGGGTGAACCTTTCACTTAGAAAGCTATTTTATTTTATTTATTTTAATTTTTGAGACAGAGTCTCACTCTGCCGCCCCAGCTGAGGGAGTGCAGTGGCACGATCTTGGCTCACTGCAACCTCTGCCTCCCGGGTTCAAGCGATTCTCCTGCCTCAGCTTCCCAAGTAGCTGGGATTACAGGCGCCTGCCACCACACCCAGCTAATTTTTTGTATTGTTAGTAGAGACAGGGTTTCTCCATGTTGGCCAGGCTGATCTCGAACGCCTAACCTCAAGTGATCTGCCTGCCTCGGCCTCCCAAAGTGTTGGGATTACAGGCATGAGCCACCGTGCCCAGCCTCACTTAGAAAGCTTTAAATTAAAAAGTAAACATTTTCAGTTTTGAATTAATTTTGACTTACTGAGAAGTTATAAAAATAGTATGCAGAAGCCAGCCTCGGTGGCTCACACCTATAATCCCAGCACTTTGGGAGGCCGAGGTGGGTGAATCATGAGTTCAGGGGTTGAAGACCAGCCTGGCCAACATGGTGAAACCCTGTGTCTACTAAAAGTACAAATATTAGGTGGGCATGGTGGCGGGTGCCTGTAATCCCAGCTACTCGGGAGGCTGAGGCAGGAGAATTGCTCGAACCTGGGAGGTGGAGGTTGCAGTGAGCTGAGATTGTGCCATTGCACTCCAGCCTGGGGGACAAGAGCGAGACGAAGTCTCAAAAAAAAAAAAAAAAAAAAAAATAGTATGCAGAGAACCCATATGCCTCTACCCACGTATTCCCAATGTTAACATCTTACATAACCGTATCATAATTATCAAAATCAACATTGGACCAACCAAGAACAGCAATGAAATCAACATTGCTATTATTCTATTATCTGCACTGCAAACCTGACTTGAATTTTACCAATGTTTTTCACTAATGTCCATTTTCTTTTTTGTTCTTTTTTAAATTTGACACGGGGCCTCACTCTGTCACCCAGGGTGAGTGCAGTGGTGTGATCACGGCTCACTGCACCCTTGACTTCCTGGGCTCAAGTGATCCTACAGGTGTATACCACCACGCCCGGCTAAGATGTCCACTTTCTGTTCCCGGATGCTATTTAAGGCCCCACATGGCATTTGGTTATTTTTCCTTGGTTTCCTCCCATCTGTTTCTCAATCTTTCCTTGTCTTTCATGACTTTAACACTTCTGATGAGTACTGGTTATTTGTAGAATGTCCTTCCATTTGGGCTTGTATGGTGTTTTGCGTGATTAGAATGAGGTTATATATTTTTGGCAAGAATACCACAGATGTGATGTTTTGTCCGTCTCGAGGCCTCACACCGGGGGCTCTTGATGTCACTGTGTCCTATTCCTGGTTATATTAACTTTGTGCACTGGGTTCCTCCACAGTGAGGTATTGTCTTTCTCTTTGTAGTTAAAAATATCTTGGGGGACATTAGTATATGTAAAATGTGCAAATAATTCATTGAGTCAATGCATGTAAGGTGCTTGGAGCCTGGCATGTAGTAAGTGCTCGATGAATGAGTAGCTGCTGCTTTTGTTGTCATTATTAGTGCTGCTTCTGTGCCAGTTCTCTTCCAGCCTCCCTCCTCTGCTGTTCAGTCCTTTGACTCTCTGTTCATTGTCCTCTGCCTCTTGGGCTGATCCTCCTCCGGCTGGTCGCTTCCTTACATGAGGATTGACTGTCTTGCTCAAAATGTCTGTGGCCTTAAGCAGGGCCAAGAAGAGCTCCATGCTTCTCATCAGCGTATGGGGTTGGGTGGAGGAGGAGCCTACTGTTACTCAAAGGTAAGGGACAAAGCTGTGCTAACAGAACAGATGCCTCTGTCTTTGCAAGTTGTGCCTACTTCTGAGGTGACCTTGGAGGGACCCCACCTGGTCCACATCCCTGGACCACAACGCGTCCTGGAGGGACAGGTCACAGGAGCAGCCCACCTGGCTGAGGCCTGGAGGCAGGAGTGAGCCAGAGGTGAAACTCCTCCTCGGGGAGGTGGTGGAGTTTTCTCCAAGGAGCGGCTGGGTTGCTGCGCTGAGCAACCTCCAGGGACAGGAGAGCCAGGGCGGGGGCGGAGGGAGCATCAGGCCTGCTGTGGGAGGCCTCGCCTGCCTGCGATAGGCAAGGCGGTGCCAGTTAAAGCAACCTTAGTTCCCTCTGTAGATGAGAGCAGGGGTTCCCTCCTTCCTCAGTTGGGGTTAGGAGATGCCAGCATGCTCCATTTGCTTTCTGGGGCTCCCATGCCCTGGTCTAGCACACAGAACTCTTATCTGCAGAATGGCTGCTCTTGGCAGCAATCTCAGCCTTCCAGACTCCTCTCCAACTTTGGAGCATTTGAGCTCTATTTTTATGCAGAGAGGAGAAGTTTCCCATGTTTGAAAATAGCTGCCATGCAGAGGACTGTGGTAGCTCCTGTTGTTGCTTGTCCTTCTGTCCTCCTTTTTCTGGAGATGGGCTGTGCCCCGGGGCTGTGGGGTGATAAACAGGGCCTATTGGAACCCTCCTGGGGACTGGGAGAGGGAAGCTCTTCTTCCACTGGTGTTGCTAAATGGGCATGGTGGAGTTGCCTGGCCCTCTCCCTAACAAGTCAGAATGAGGGCAACACATGTGGAAGGAGGAGGGGCTGGGAGTGGTGCCAGCGTCCATTAGCCCCTTGCACCTGCCTCCATCCTGGCCTTCCCAGCCACGTGAGCCTTTTTCTTTTTTGCTTAAGCTGACTGCAGTCGGTCCTGACTGATACCATGAAGGCCTGCTTCCTTCCCTGAGTTCTAGGGTGAGCCCAGCTGCAGGTGCCTCCAGATTCCCGCCCTGAAACACCCAATTTTAAGACTGTGATAGTTGCTTCCAGTAGGCAGCTGGGGAAGAAACTTGATGTACCTGCGTTAGGCCAAAAATCTAAGTGGAAAGACTTAGGAAGCAGGGAACACCTTTCTTCAGCTGTTCAGTGTTCAGTGTGGGTCCAAAGTCCCCTGGGTGAGAGATAACAGTTTCTCTTTCGGGGTCAAGTTTATACATTTATAGATGTTTGCTTTGGTGACACGTGAAGAGCTGAAAAAAGGAGTGTGCATGCAAACCCAGTTCCTTGGGAGAGGAAGATGCTGGTGGGCTGGGAAGAGATTTCAAGGGGATAGAGGTGCTTGGCTGCCTGTATAGTCATTGTGGGGTGTGGGCCAGATGTGTTGGGTCTTATGGCCTAGGAGGGAGAGCTGGGTTTAGACCCTCACTCCTCCATAGCACAGTAACAAACAGCCTGGCCTGCCCAGAGAGGAAGGTGGACGCTCATTAGAAATTTCTGTGCTCCAAGCTGCCGTGGGTTCTCCTGGGCCAGAGCAAGCTGGGGTCTGGTCTTGCCCCTCTCCTGAGGCTGGAACAGCTGACCGACAGCCCCCTGCTGTCACATTCCTGGAAATATGCAGGGACCCCTGTGCCCCACCTGGGGGAGCATTGGGGTCCGGCTATGTGGCAAGCACTCAGGCAGCAGGGAGGGAAGCGTAGTATGCCTGTGTGCCGTGGCCCACCCATCCCAGTCCCAGCCCCTTCTTCATGTAACAGATGAGCAAAATGAAGCCAACCCAAGTTTAAACAACTAGCAAGTATTTTATACTTGGGGCCAGGATTTATACCTGCAGTCTCTGATTCCATTGCCCAAGGACTTTACCCTGCTATGGGACCGTCTCCCTGAGCCTTCCAAAGGAGGACATGTGCCACCAAAGGGCCACCAGCACTGCAAGGTCTGTCAGCTCCCTACCCGTGAACTTGTATTTGCCTTTTGCCCTTTGACCCCACTGTCCAGAGATTTTTGTCTCCATCAACTGCCTTACTCAGGCGTCGTCAGCCCAGACTCTGACCCGAGTCCCACTTGTGCCTCACTGTGCAAAGCTTGGGTTCCTATTCATAGACCTACAGTGTTTGTCAGTAAAGGGGTGGGCCACCCCAGAGTAGACATGTGTTATTAGATTAGATGAGAAAACTAAGCCTCAGAGGATGTGATTTTTTTTTTTTTTTTTTTTTTTTTGAGACGGAGTCTCGCTCTGTTGCCCAGGCTGGAGTGCAGTGGCACTATCTCTGCTCACTGCAAGCTATGCCTCCCGGGTTCATGCCATTCTCCTGCCTCAGCCTCCCAAGTAGCTGGGATTACAGGCTCACGCCACCACACTCAGCTAATTTTTGCATTTTTAGTAGAGATGAGGTTTCGCCATGTTGGCCAGGGTGGTCTCGAACTCCGGACCTCAGGTGATCCACCCACCTCAGCCTCCCAAAGTGCTGGGATTACAGGCTAAGCCACCATACCTGGCTTAATTTTTATGTTTAGAAAGACAGCCTCACTCTGTTGCCCAGGCTGCAGTGCAGTGGCACTATCATGGCTCACTGCAGCCTCAAATCCTGGACTCAAGCAAGAGCCAGCTCTCTCTCTCTCTCTCTCTCTCTATGTGTGTGTGTATATATATATATATATATATATATGTGTATATATATATATATATATATATATATGTGTATATATATATATATATATATGTGTATATATATATATATGTGTATATATATATATGTGTATATATATATGTGTGTATATATATATATATATATATATAATTATTATTTTTTTTTGGTAGAAACTGGGTCTCTCTATGTTGCCCAGGCCTGTCTCAAACTCCTGGCCTCAAGCAATCCTCCCATCTCGGCCTCCCAAAGTGCTGGGGTTACAAGGATGAGCCACTGTGCCAGGCAGATAATTTAACCTTTTAATTTCAAATAGGCAGTAAAAGGTAAGGCAGGTTAGGGGTTGCCTAGGTGTTGAAGTTGCTGTAGGGAAATGGGGAGTGACTACTATGGGATGCAGGGTTTCTTTTCGGTATGATGAAAATGTTCTAAAATTCACTGTGGCAATGGTCGAACAACTCTATGGATATACCAAAACCCATTGAATGATACACTTTAAATAGGTGAATTATGTGGATGTGAATCATATCTCAATAAAGTTGTATTAAAAAATAAAATTCCAGCCAGGTACAGTGGCTCACACCTGTAATCCCAGCACTTTGGGAGGCCGAGGTGGGTGGATCATCTGAGGTCAGGAGTTCGAGACCAGCCTGGCCAACATGGTGAAACCCCATCTCTACTAAAAATACAAAAAAAAAAAAAAAAAAAAAAAAATTAGGTGGGCATGGTGGTGGGCGCCTGTAATCCCAGCTAGTCAGGAGGCTGAGGCAGGAGAAGCGCTTGAACCCAGGAGGCGGAGGTTGCAGTGAGCCGAGGTCACACCATTGCACTCCAGCCTGGGCAACAAGACTGAAGCTCCATCTCAAAAAAAAGAAAGAAAAAAAGGTAAAAGTAAAAAAGATGGAAAAAGTTAGACATACAAACACTAGTCAAAAGAAAGCTGGAGTGGCTAGATTAGTGTTAGACAAAGTTGATTGCACAGGGATAGTGCATTTCATAATGACAAAGGGGTCAATTCACCCAGAAGACATAAAAATCCTAAATGTTTATGCACATAGATCTTCAAAACACATGAAGCAAAAACTGATAGAATGGTAAGGAGAAATAAAGAAATTTCCAATTATGACTGGAGATTTCAATACCTCTGTTTCAATAATTGGTAGAACATGAAAATAGAAAAATCATTAAGGATATAGAAGATTTCAACATTATCAACTAACATGGCCTAAAACAGTCCACCCAAGAACAGAACACACATGTTCAAGTGCGTGCCCATGGAAGATTTGCCAAGATCATATTCTGGGTTATAAACCAAGTTTCAATAAATTTTACAATATTAGAATCATGTTAAGTATCTTCTCTGGCCACAATGAAATTAAATTGGAAATCAATAATAGACTTCTGGGAAATCCTCAAATGCTTATAAACTTAATAACAGACTTCTAAATAAGCCATGGATCAAGAAGAAATCAAAGGGACATTACAAAGTCTTCTTTGAATTGAATGAAAATGAAAACACAACATATCAGAATGTTGGAGGTATTGTTAAAACAGCCGTTAGGGGAGAATTTATAGCACTAAGTGTCCATATGAGAAAAAAATGGAGGTCTCAAATCAATGTCCTCAGCTTACACATTAAGAAACTAGAAGAAAGAGACCAAATTAAACCAAACTAAGCAAAAGAAAGGAAATAATGAAGATCAAAGCAGAAATCAGTGGAACAGAAAACAGAAAAATAATAGAGAAAATGAATGAAACCGAAAGCTGGTTATTTGAGAAGTTCAATAAAATTGATAAACTTACTACCAGATTATTTAAAAAAAAAAGACTCAAATTATCAATCAGGAATGAAAGAGGTGACTTCCTTAGATATTCTGCAAATATTAACAGGAACATAAGGAACATTTTTGTGGTGTTATGATGTATATTGGTTTTCATCCACAGTTTCTGGCACGTACCTCCCATAGCCCTTGTTACAGTCTTTTGTTGGGTGTATTAGGCCTCAGGGGCAGGCCTCTGACCTGCCCTCTTCACCTGCTCCAAGGCAGGACTCTAATGTTCCCCTGCCTCTCTCATTGTGGGTCTTAAGACCCTCCTATGCGAACTCCCACCCTGTGCTCTGGGGGAAGGAATCCTTCCATTAAAAACGAGGGGACAGGGTTCAGGGAGCTTCCAGATAGCTGAACATGTGGAGGTTCCTGCACAGTGGCACCCAGGGAGGGCATGGAAGCTCCGCACCCCTTTCCCCATACCTCACCCTACGTGTTTCTTCATCTGTATCCTGTGCCTTATCCTTTATAATAAACTGGTAAACTAAGTAAGTGTTTCCCTGAGTTCTGTGAGCCACTCTAGCAAATTAGTCAAACCCAAAGAGGGGGTCACTGGAACCCTGACTTGAAGCCAGTCAGAAGTTCCAGAGGCCTGGATTTATGACTGGTGTCTCAGAGTGTGGGACTGAACCCTCAACCTGTGGGATCTGACACTAGCTCCAGGTAGATGGTGTCAGAACTAGATTAGAGGACACCCGGCTGGTGTCTGCTGCTTGGTATGTGGAGGAAAGCCCCCACACATTTGGTCACCGAAGGCTTCTGTGTTGATGACTGTCATGGTGTGAGAGCAGAAGAAAGCATGGATAGTTTCCCCTACACAATTGTGAACAACTTTATGCCAATAAGTTTGACAACCCAGACAAAATGGACAAATTCCTTGAAAGACCCAAACTACCAGAGTTCTCTCAAGAAGAAGTAGGTTACCTGAATAGTTCTATATCTGTTAAAGAAATTGAATGTGTAGTTAAAAACCTTCCCAATAAGACAGAGCTAGTGAATTCTACCAAACATTTAAAGAAGAAATAATACCAATTCCACATAAATTATTCAAGAAAATTGAAGAGAAGGGTCCATTTTCCAACTCATTTTATGAGACCAGCATTACTCTAATATTAAAGTCAGATAAAGACATTATAACAAAACTACAGACCAATACTCATAATGACCAAAAAATTTAAACAAAATTTTAGCAAAGTGAATTCAACAGTAAATAAATGGGGGATTTATCCCAGGATTGCCAGGTTGGTTCAATATTCAAAAATGAATCAATCTTCCAGAAATTTTTCCAGATTAAAAAAAAAGAATCAAGTTGAGTGTGGTGACATGCACCTCTAGTCCTAGCTACTTGGGAGACTGAGATGGAAGGATGGCTTGAGGCCAGGAGTTTTCTGGCTGCAGTGCACTGTAATCATGCCTTAGAATAGCCACTGCGCTCCAACCTGGGCAACACAGCAAGGCCTCATGTTTGAAAAAAATAAAAATAAATGAATTAATGTAGTCATTTTAACAAATTAAAACAGAAAACCTAGATGATAACCTCAATCGATACAGAAAACACATTGACAAAAATCCAACATCCACTCCTGATCAAAAACTTTTGGCAAAGAATAATTAGAAGGGAACATCCTCAACCTGATTGGTGAAGGACGTGTATGAAAAACCTGCAGCCAAAATTATACTTAAAGTGATAGACTGATGATTTCCTCCCATGCTTGGGAATAAGACAAGGATGTGAGATCTCACCTCTTCTAGGCAACATTGCATTGAGGTTTCTAGCTAGTGGGGTTAGGCAAGAAAAAGAAACAGAAGATAGCCATCTGATAAAAGAAAAAGTAGGCTGGGTGTGGTAGCTTATTCCTGTAATCCCAGCACTTTGGGAGGCCAAGGCAGGAGGATCAATGGAGCCCAAGAGTTTGAGACCAGCCTAGGCAACATGGTGAGAACTTGTCTTTACAAAAAATTAAAAAGTTAGCCAGGCTGGTGTTGTGCACCTGTGGTCCAAGTTACTCAGGAGGCTGAGGCAAGAGGATCACTTGAGCCCAGGAGGTTGAGGCTACAGTGAGCTGTGTTCACGCTACTGCATTCCAGCCTGGGTGACAGAGCAAGACCTTGTCTCAAAAAAACAATAAAAGAAACAAAAAAGTAAAAGTAAAACTGTCTTTATTTGCAGACAACGTGATCATCTATACAGAAAGCTGACACAATCTATTAAAAGCTACTAGAACTGGGCCAGGCGCAGTGGCTCACGCCTCGAATCCCAGCACTTTGGAAGGCCGAGGTGGGCGGATCACAAGGTCAGGAGTTTGAGACCAGTCTGGCCAACATGGTGAAACCCCTTCTCTACTAAAAACACAAAAATTAGCTGGGCGTGGTGGCACACACCTGTAGTCCCAGCTACTGGGGAGGCTGAGGCAGGAGAATCGCTTGAACCTGGGAGGCAGAGGTTGCAGTGAGCTGAGATCGTGCCGCTGCACTCCAGCCTGGGTGACAGAGCGAGACTTTGTCTCAAAAACAAAACAAAACAAAACAAAACACTACTAGAACTAATGAATGAGTTTAGCAAGATTACAAGATACAAGACTAATATATTAAAATAAACTGGCTGGGCACGGTGGTTCACGCCTGTAATCCTGGTACTTTGGGAGGCTGAGGCAGGCGGATTGCCTGAGCTCAAGAGTTCAAGACCAGCCTGGGCAATATAGTGAAACCTTGTCTCTACTAAAATACAAAAAAAAAAATTAGCCAGGCATGGCAGTGTGTGCCTGTGGTCCCAGCTACTCGGGAGGCTGAGGCAGGAGAATTGCTTGAACCCGGGAGGCGGAGGTTGCAGTGAGCCGAGATGGTGCCACTGCACTCCAGTCTGGTGACAGAGCGAGACTCCTTCTCAAAAAAATAAAAATAAAAATAAAATAAATTGCTTTTCTGTGTATGAACAATGAGCCATTGGAAATAAATAAAAATTTTAAAATATGCCACTAATAGCAACATCAAAAAAATAAAATACTTATGGATACATTTATCAAAAGATGTAAGAAGACCTGTACATTGAAAACTACAGAACACTGATGAGAAATATTTTATTTTATTTTATTTTTTATTTTTATTTTTTGGAGAAAGAGTCTTACTGTCATGCAGGCTGCAGTGCAGTGGTGGGATCTCAGCTCACTGCAACCTCCGCCTCCCAGGTTCGAGTGCTTCTCCTGCCTCAGCCTCCCGAGTAGCTGGGATTACAGGCACCTGCCACCACGCCTGGCTAATTTTTGTATTTTTAGTAGAGATGTGGTTTTACCATATTGGCCAGGCTGGTCTCAAACTCCTGACCTCAAGTGATCTGCCTGCCGTGGCCTCCCAAAGTGCTAGAATTACAGGAAAGAGCCACCGCGTCCGACCTGATGAGCAAAATTTTAAATGACCTAAATTAATGGAAAGATCAAATTGATCCATAGATTCAGTGCAATTACAAATACAATCCCAAGAGGCTTTTCTGCAGAAAATTACAAACTGAATCTAAAATTTACATGGAAATTCAAATGACCTAGAATACTAAGAACCATTTTAGAAGAGAAGAACAAAGTTGAAGGACTAACATTACCCAATTTCAAGACTTATTTTTAAAAATTTTGGTATGTAATAATAAAAAGTAAAAAAAAGAATGACATGAAAATATGTGATCCTTGAAAAGATAAAAATACTAAATATATATTTTTAAAAATTGATATAGTTGTATGTATTTGGGGGTACACGTGATATTTTGTTACATGCATACAATGTGTAGTGATCAGATGGGGCAATTGAGATATCCATCACGTCAAACATTTATCTTTTCTTTATGTTGAGAATATTCATTATTCTAGCTATCTTGAAATATACATTATTGTTAACTATAATCACCCTAGGGAACTATTGAACACGAGATCTTATTCCTTCTATCTAACTGTATTTTCGTACCCATCAATCAATCTCTCTTCATCCCTCTCTTCCCATCCTCTCAGCCTCTGGTCACCACCAATCTGCTGTCTCCATGAGATCCACTTTTTTAGCTTCCACATACGAGTGAGAACATTCGATATTTGCCTTACTGTGCTTAGCTTATGTCACTTAACATAATGATCTCCAGTTCCATCCATGTTGCCGCAAATGATGGGATTTCATTCTTTGTTATGGCTGAATACTGTTTTCAATTTTGACTTCTTATGCAACTACAATAACCAAGACAGGGTGATACTGATGTGAAGAAAGAAAATAGATCAATGGAATAGAACAGAGAGACTGGAAATGGATTTTCAATGAAGATACAAAGGCAATTCAGTAGAGAAAGGATCATCTTTTCAACAAATGGTGCTGGAACATTGGATATTCATAAAGCAGAAAAAATTAACTTCAACCCATACATTGCACCATATATAAAAATTAACTCAAAATGAATCATAGACGTCAATGTAAAACCCAAGATTATGAATCAACTTCTAGAAGAAAGCATAGGAGAAAACCTTTCTGACCTCGAGTTAGACAAAGATTTCTTAGAAACGGTAACAAAAGTACAATCTATAAAAAAGTAAATTGATAAATTGAATTTCATCTGTTGGGGCTCAGAAAACAATACGCCAAAGTGAAGACCTCAGCAGCAGCCTCAGAAGCAAAAGTTTTTCTCTGACCTTCTTCTTCCCTCTTATCTCTCAGTCCCATTCTGTCCCGAGGCTAGCCATAGAAACTAGAAATCTCTCTTCCCTAAAGTGGGACATAGAAACCAGAACCTCTTCTCCCCAAAGCTACTCATAAAACCTAAAAATATACTCTAATTTTCCATCCACCTTTCTGCATAAAAGCTGATCATAAATAAACTGTCTGACCTATCTTGTTTATACCTGTCATAAGATCCCCCGCTCCATCCCAGAGAGGAAGGAATGCATGCTCAGAGAGGCCAAGAAGAATGTAGACACACAGGCCCTACTGGGTTTCCCTAACTCAGCCTATTAGCATTAGATCATATTCTTTTTGTCCAATCATACTTCCTCACAGCTGTCTGTACTTTGTTGAACCTAAACATTAAAATGGACAATTTCTCCTGTATCTTTGGGTCTTCATTCTGAAGTCTCCTGTGTATACATGCCTTTTCTCCTATTTATCAATCTGCTTCATGTCAGTAATTTTCAACGAACCTCAGAAAACAATCAAAAGGAAACACTTTGGCTTTTTGACACGCTGTTAAAAGAACAAAGGCAGGCTACAGACTGAGAGACAATCTTTGCAAACCATATTTCTTTTTTTTTTTTTTTGAGATGGAGTTTCGCTCTTGTCGCCCAGGCTGGAACGTGATCTCGGCTCACTGCAACCTCCATCTCTTTAACCCAAGAGGTTGAGGCTGCAGTGAACTGTGATGGCGTCATTGCACTCCAGCCTGGGGGACAGAGTGAGACTCTGTCCTAAAATAAATAAATAAAAAGCCTGAAAGGAGATATGTCCTGAGTAGCTGGGATTACAGGCATGTGCCAACACGCCTGGCTAATTTTGTGTTTTAGTGGAGTTGGGGTTTCTCCATGTTGGTCAGGCTGCTCTCGAACTCCCGACCTCAGGTGATTCACCCGCCTCAGCCTCCCAAAGTGCTGGGATTACAGACATGAACAACCACGCCCAGCCTGCAAACCATATATCTAATAAAGGACTTGTATCTAGAATATATAATGAACTCTCAAAGCTCAACAGTAAGAAAATAAAATACCCAAACTTAAAATGGGAAAAATTTAGGCTGGGCATGGTGGCTCACACCTGTAATCCCAGCACTTTGGGAGGCCGAGGCAGGTGGATCACCTGAGGTCAGGAGTTCAAGACCAGCCTGGCCAACATGGTGAAACCTTGTCTCTACTGAAAATACAAAAGTTAGCTGGGCATCGTCGTGCTCACCCGTAGTCCCAGCTACTCGGGAGGCTGAGGCAGGAGAATCTCTTGAACCTGGGAGGTGGAGGTTGCAGCGAGCCAAGATCACACCACTGCACTCCAGCCTGGGTGAGAGAGTGAGATTCCATCTTATAAATAAATAAATAAATAAATGGAAAAATCTGAATAGACCCCTCACCAAACAGGATATATGGATGGCACATAAGCACAAGAAGAGGTGCTCAATATTATTTGTCATTTGGCTCACTAATGAGGCAACAAGCATTATGAAGTAGTCAGTTCCAAGGAGAATAACTGAAGTCTATATAGTCAGTGAAGGTATACGCATGTTATTTAGGAATGTAGAATAAATACAAACGTTTGAGTGGTTGCCTCTGAGAATGGGGTTCGTTGGTAGACAGTGGTAGGGCAGGTCCTGCTGTTTTTTGTTGGAGGTCTTATAGTATTATTACTATACTTAAAAACAAAGCAAAACTATGTATATGTATTACTTTCATAAGAATAAAATTTTAATTAAAAGAGAAAAACAGCAGGTGAATGTGAAAGTATAGCAATATTACTATCAGATAAGTAATCTCAAGGCAAAAACTTATAATTAACAAAGAGGGATGTTGCATATTGGTAAAAAATACCATGCATGAAGACGATGACAAATTTCCATAAACACTTACGTTTCTAACAACATATCTTCAAGACATGTAAAGCAAAATGATAGAAATATATATTCACAAACTTACAATCACACTATGGGGAAATCAACATACAAACAAACAGGCGTGGGGAGGAATCACCGCCTGTAATCCCAGCTCTCTGGGAAGCTGAGGCAGGAGGATTGCTTGAGGCTAGGAGTTTCAGACCAGCCTGGGCAACAAAAAAGAGATCTCTACCCTGCCCTGCCCTGCCCATCTCTACAAAAAATTGAAAAATTAGCCAGTCATGGTGGCAAGTACCTGTTGTTCCAGCTGTTTGGGAGTCTGAAGCAGAGGGATCGCTTGAGTCCAGGAGTTCGAGCCTGCAGTGAGCTGTGATTGCAGCACTGTACTCTGTCCTGGGCAGCAGAGCGAGACCAATAGATTTCACAGTAACAGTGTACAAAATATTCATTGTTAGGTTTCAGATTCCCCATTGCAAATAACTTTTAAGAAACTACCACTTGCACTTAGTTTAGTATCAAAGAAGAATATATGCAATTATTGGAAAAGGCTTTTTTTGGTTTGCTTTTTAGAGATGAGGTGTCTTGCTATGTTGCATAGGCTGGCCTTGAACTCCTAGGCTGAAGTGATCCTCCCACCTCAGCCTCCCTAATAGCTGGGACTACAGGTGTGCACCACCAAGGCTGGCTTAAAAAGCTATTTTTTTTTTTTTTTGAGACAGAGTCTCGCTGTTGTCACCCAGGGTGGAGTGCAGTGGCAGGATCTCGGCTCACTGCAGCCTCCACCTCACAGGTTCAAGCGATTCTCCTGCCTCAGCCTCACAAGTAACTGGGATTACAGGCACCCGCCACCACGCCCAGCTAATTGTATTTTTGGTAGAAATGGGGTTTCACCATATTGGCCAGGCTGGTCTTGAACTCCTGACCTCAAGTGACCTGCCCATCTCAGCCTCCCAAAGTGCTGGGATTACAGGTGTGAGCTGCCACACCTGGCCAAAAGGCTATTTTTAAAATGCTCCATTTTCCACCTACATATTTGTGTAATATCCATTTTTTTCATATACTTCAGCCAAAGCAATATAACAACAGATTGACTGCAAACACAGATATGAGAATCCAGCTGTCTTTTATTAAGTCAGATATTACAGAGATTTGCAAAGATGCAAAACAAGTCTACTCTTCTCACTGTTTTTTTTTATTTTGGGAAAATATTATTTCCATAAAAATATTTTATTTCTATTAATATGTAATATGCTCATTATTGTGATATATAGTTACATTTAATGTTATATATAATTTTTTATATTAATGTCTATAATTATTTACATATTTAAAAAATAAAGTTGTTAAGAATGTAAATGGGGCCAGGCATGGTGGGTCATGCCTGTAATCCCATCACTTTGGGAGGCCAAGGTGGGTGGATCATTTGAGGTCAGCAGTTCAAGACCAGCCTGGCCAACATGGCAAAACCCTGTCTCTACTAAAAATACAAAGTTAGCCAGGCGTGGTGGCGCGTGCCTGTAGTCCTAGCTACTCGAGAAGCTGAGGTATGAGAATCGCTTGAACCCAGGAGGCGGAGGTTGCAGTGAGCCAAGATCGTGCCACTACACTCCAGCCTGGGCGACAGAATGAGACCCTGTCTCAAAAACAAAAAACAAAAAAAGAATGTAAATAGATCCCGAGACCAAAAAGCTTAAGCACTAGAATAACACAATTAATAAGCTTGATTTAACATATTATATATTATAATTATACACAATTATAACATGCTGTTATTATTATATATTTTGTAACAAATAGAGAATACTATTTATTTTCAAACATTCAAGGAGCATTCCTGATAACTGACCATGTATCATCAAGCAATGTGAATTGCTTGATTGTATCATCAAGCAATCAAGAAAACTGAAACAAATTACAAAAACAAATTACAGGGACTCCATTACACCATGATACAATAAAGCTAAAAGAGAACAATCAGTAGAATAGCCAAAAAACAAACAAACAACAAACAAAAAAACCCACCCCTACTCTCTTAGAAAACTAAAAACACCCTTTAATTAACTCTTGGGTTAAATAGATAATCAAAACTAAAGTTACAAATTACTTAGAAAATTAATGACAATGAGAACACTTTGTATCAGAATTGGTGGGAGGAAATTAAAGATCAATTGAAAGACAATTAGTCATTTCAAAAGCTTTTCACAAAAGGGCAAGAATTGGAAACAACTTTACAAAATAACTGCACAAAACTACTGAAGATGGAGAAAAAGACGACTCTTAGAGATGTCAGAAAAAGTCGCATCTAAAAAGTTATTTTGATCTCACTCTCTCCAAAATCAAACAAAAAAATGTTAAGGAAAATATGTAGAAAACCCAGTCTTCTACAAAACTAGAAAATGTGCACAACCTCAAACCTCAATCATGAAGAATGCTTGGCATCTACGGTGAAATCAGGATCAATTTGAAGGCTCAGCACTCACTGATTATTTGGCTATTTGGAGAAGTAAACATTTGTGGGTGGAGTTAATGGGGAGGAATTGGTGCTTAAGATTTTGAGGTCTTAGGCCCTGTGCGTTTTATTGCCTCCTGAGACAGGGACTCACTCTGTCACCCAGGCTGGAGTCCAGTGGCACAATCATGGCTCACTGCTGCCTCAAACTCCTGGACTCAAGCTAACCTCCCACCTCAGCCTCCTGAGTAGCTGGGACTATAGGCATGTGAGAACATGCCTTGCTAATTTTCTTATTTTTGTAAAGATGGTATGTTCCTATGTTGTCCAAGCTAGTCTTGAACTGCTGGGCTCAAGCGATCCATCCACCTCTGCCTCCCAAAGCATTAGGAATATAGGTGTGAGCCACCTTGGCAGACCAGGCCTTGTGCTTGAATCACACCTGCCCACTCTCCACCCTCCACGGATATCTGTCTCAATGCGACTCAAGACTGCAAAGAGGGCGCATCCTCGGGCTGCATTTTCTCTGGTGACTTGGGAAGGGGCTTATGGTTAGTTTGAGATAAGTGGGGCCGGGCATGGTGGCTCACGCCTGTAATCCCAGCACTTTGGGAGGCCAAGACGGGTGGATCACGAGGTCAGGAGATTGAAACCATCCTGGCCAAAATGGTGAAACCCTGTCTCTACTAAAAATACAAAAATTATCTGGGCATGATGGTGCACGCCTGTAGTCCTAGCTACTCAGGAGGCTGAGGCAGGAGAATTGCTTGAACCCGGGAGGCGGGGGTTGCAGTGAGCTGAGATCGAGCCATCGCACTCCAGCCCGAGTGACAGAGCGAGACACCGTCTAAAAATAATAATAATAAGTGGAGAATGGTGGGCTGTTCCCAAACTTTATTGCCAAGAGGTTTACAGTATTTAGGAATTTAAGGAATCAAGAAACTTTGGATGATGTGTTCACCCCAGTGAAGAGATCCACTTCAGTGTGGCCAAATTCTGACCCATGAATCATGGATCCAGGTCAGCAGGTGACAGAACTTGCACTGTTCCATTTTTAATGACACTGCGTACATAGCCACCCTCCAGGCCTGGCCAAAGAAGAGTCTTAGCCTGTTTAAAATTGGAAAGGATCTGGTCTCAACATATGCCCTCTCATTCTCTCTCAAAGCTGCCAGGGAATGGGGGGTGCCTCTCTTTCTGTGTCTTTTACCTCTGTGTGCAGACTGTCAACACTCATACTGCTTTCTCAGAGCAGGAGCTTTATGCAGGCATATTGATGTAACAACACTTTGTATGCTACATCCAACTGGTATCACAATGAAGTCACATTTTACTTTCGTAGCCAGCTAAGATTGCCTTAAGCCACCACTCGGGATGTCCCTTCAGGGGTTCTGGGAATGCCTGGGATTTGGACTGAGATAGCTCAGGAACCAGTCTGCTTGGGTTCTTCCACTTAGTTTGAAAAAGCTTCCAGGTGTGTTCCCCCTGTGATACCAGCGAGGCTATGTACAGGCGCCCCTGCTGCCCATCTCTACCAGAACTAGCGCGAGTTTTCAAGCACAGAGAATTTTCAAACCATATTTAGGCAACACACACCGCCATACCCACAACCCGCACCCCCAACACCCACACACGCCCAAAACAAAAATCACTGCCTAAGGAAACAAATTCTGAAGAGATTTGACTCTGCAAAGCATAGACACCCTATTACATTATTATAGAAAGCAATTTAGCTCAAACATTTCCTGCTTAATAGTTGCATAAAATTAATGAACCAGGCAGGTGTTTTTCCAAGAACAAAGGGAGATTGAGTCTTTGGTTTATTGCAAAACAGAAAACTGCTCCCAGCTTTGAAATGACAGCTTTTTAAATTTTTGTTTTTCTGGTTTCTACCAAGCTGTGGGTAGCCTCCCCCAGCAATCTCTAAAAGGAGGCAGCTCCTTCCAAGCACTTAGAGTGTGTCTGGGAACTTAGCCTGAGGCATTGGCAGGAGAAGCTGTGTTAGCCCTCGGCACCTGCCCCAGGGATCTCTTCTGCCTTCTCTCAGGCCTGCAGGGTCTCCATTTCTCCAGAATAATTCATTAGAGGAAGTGTCTTGGTGAGGTTTGGGTGCTTGTGCTCAATCATAGTTTGCCAAGGTGGAACTCATTCGTCTACTGGGTATGGCCTCTGCTGGGAACTGAAGGCTACAAAAATGAACAAGGCAGGACAAGATATTTGCATGGTGCCAACATGTTACTCTATGAGTTATTTATTAATTGCAAAGGGAGATATCTGGTGATCAGAACTTTAACCATGCAATCAAATGTAGGTCACTAAGAGTGGGACACCTGACATGACATGGTATGCCCTAGGAAGTATAAAGCATCACCTATGAAATCATTTTACCAAAATGGCTTAACCTGAATCATCCAACTTTTATTTATTTACTTTATTTATTCATTATTATCTTTTTCAGACGAGGTCTCACTCTGTTGCCCAGGCTGGAGTGCAGTGGCACAATCATGGCATAAGTGATCCTCCCAGACTCAAGTGATCCTCCCCACCTCAGCCTCCCAAGTAGCTGGGAGTACAGGCACGAGCCACCATGCCCAGCCCCAACCTCAATTTAATAGGACGCATAGGTGATAAAGGAACCAAGTAAATTGCATCACACACACAAGCTGAATCAAGCTTACTTGGGTTGGAATCTTGGCTCTCCATATATTAGCTGTGAGCCCAGAGGGAAGTAGCTCAGCTTCTCTGAGACTCAGTTTTCTCTTCAGTAAAATGTGTGTACTCAGATATAACAGAGCCTTCCTAGGCAGCTCAGATTTGGCCTTAATGATTAATGATGCGTTAAGAAACAAAACAAGCCGGGTGCTGTGGCTCATGCCTGTAATCCCAGCACTTTGCTGAGGCCGAGGCGGGTGGATCACCTGAGGTCAGGAGTTCAAGACTAGCCTGGCCAACATGGTGAAACCCCATCTCTACTAAAAATACAAAAATTAGCCTGGTGTGTGGCTGCATGCCTGTAATCCCAGCTACTAGGGAGGCTGAGGCAGGGGAATCACTTGAACCTGGGAGGCAGAGGTTGCAATGAGCCAAGATTGTGCCACTGCACTCCAGCCTGTGTGACAGGGCAAGACTCTGTCCAAAGCAAAACAAAAAGGCATAAACACACACACAGACACACACAGAGACAATGTGACATTTTAAAAGACAAATGGCTTGAATTCTTCAAAAAGTCAACATCATAAAGTATAAAAATAGTTTAGGGATTGTTCTTGTAGGGGCCAAGGCAAAACTTATCCTTCAGCCTCTGAAGATTCACAGAAAATCAGCTGACAAAAAGCAGATTAATAGGAGAAAGGGCATATTAAATTTTTTTAACATGCATAGCACCAAGGAATCACAGGAGAGAATGATTACCCAATAACCCAGTAGGGTACAGAAGCCTGTGTACCCTTCTTCATAAGGGAGTGGGGAGACAATTCTTTTGAAGGGCAGTAAATTATTTTCAGGGAAAATGAGTGAGTCCAAAGACCAGTGGCCTGGGAACAAGTTTCCCTGGGCTCTGGGGGAGGTGACAGCACAGGTTATGGAAGAGGACGTCAAGCAAAGGCTGTCTTATTATGCAGATGGAAATATCTCAGGTCATCTCTGATATGGTTTAGCTCTGTGTCCCTACCCGAATCTCATCCCGAATGGTTATCCCCACAATCCCCACATGTCGAGGGAGGAATCAGGTGGGAGGTGATTGGATCTTGGGGGCATTTTCCCTTATGCTGTTCTCATGACAATGAGTGAGTTCTCATGAGATCTGATGGTTTTATAAGGCACTTTTCCCTGCTCTTGCTTGGTCTCTCTTTCCTGCCACCATGTGAAGAAGGTCTTTTGCTTCTCCTTCACCTTCTGCCATGATTGTAAGTTTCCCGAGGCCTCCCCAGACATGTGGAACTGTGAGTCAATTAAACCTCTTTTCTTTATAAACTACCCAGTCTTGTGCAGTTCTTTATAGCAGTATGAAAATGGACTAATACAGTCTCTGAGCTGCCCTCAAAAAGGATAGATGGTAGCCTGTGGTTGACATAATATTTTCTAGATCTGGACAAGGGATGGGTGGAGGCACTCAGAGAAAGCATGACTGTTCATTTCACTAACCTAGATTTTTCTGTATAAATGCAAATCTCTCCTACAAAAGGCAGCTTTTCAGGGCTATTCCTTTCTGCAGGTCCTCTGAATAGCCATCTCAAAATATGTCAAAGAAGTAAATTTTGGGGCCAGTCATGGTGGCTCATGCCTGTAATCCCAGAACTTTGGGAGGCCGAGGCAGGCAGATCACGAGGTCAGGAGTCACCAGCCTCGCCAACATTGTGAAACCCCGTCTCTACTAAAGATACAAAAAATTAGTCAGGCGTGGTGGCGCACGCCTGTAATCCCAGCTACTTGGGAGGCTGAGGCAGGAGAATCACTTAAACCTGAGAGGTGGAGGTTGCAGTGAGCCGAGATCGCGCCATTGCACTCTAGCCTGGGCCACAAGGCGAGACTCCATCTCAAAAAAAAAAAAGTATATTTTGGGGTGAAATATGGAAATATGTTTGGTTTCTTTTAGTCTCCCATTTGAAACTTTATTTTCAGGAAGTTTTACCTATTAAAATAGGATTGGTAGTTATGGAGAGAGAAATCAGGTTAGTAATTGAGTGGCAAGGAATTTGCAAAGGGAGAAAATAACACAGATTAGGATGAGAATAAGCACATAGAAAAGAACAAACTTAAGCACTTTCCCCCACGCCCAATTAAACCAGTGTCACATTTCAGGGATTAGGCCAGTCCAATTAAGCAGTGGTATATCACTCTAGAAGACAGCGTTGCAGATGGGTTGTCAAAGCTATGCCTCTATATATGATGCGGGCAGTCTTTAATAAGAGGCATTTCTGTGGAAACAGAAGAACAAAGGTTAATGTCTGGAGTAGTCTATAAACTAGTTTTCCTAGAGTTTGGAGGGCAGTCCATTGCAAAGATTAGTGGCAATCTGACAGATTTTTCTGGTTTGCAGTTTGCATGTACAACATTTGTCCAAATATAAGCTGTTGTGGTGATTTTTCTTCAAAGCCAAGCTGACTAGCTTCAACTTGTAGGCCATTAGGGAAAAGACGGTTTTAATTTCTAGTGATTCCAAGTCAGAAGGATGGGAGAACAATTGGAAACATTAGTCTGGAGAGTTGCAGCCAGATATTGGAGAAAACTGAAATTCTGGATTCAGCCCGGATAACAACAACAACAACAACAACAACAACAACAAACTCCTCAAAAACAAATGGATAGGGCTAGAATCTAATGCACTATAGTTTTCTTCTGAAACCTAAGCTTTCTCTCGCCATTTTCTCATTTTTACCAAAGATATTTATAGCGAGACTAATTTACTTGTAAAATAAGTTTAGTTTCATTAACTTGGCCTGGTTATATGCATAAAAATGCAATAATGATAGTGACTTATCATATAGACTCTTGTTAAGTTGGCTTTGCTGAAACTTCATAAGAAATGTCAAATTAGTCTTTTAAAAGCCACTTGAGGCTTAGGAGTTAAGCCAAAGACTGTAAGACCAATACAAATTGAGTGAATTACTCTCTTCCTGAGGTCCCCCAAATAACTTGAGGTTCCTGGGCCTGTCAGAAAGTGACATTCTTTACTTACTTCAAGGTTAGGAACCTTATTAGAGTACTGTGTAGACAAGGTACCAGCCCAGTCTTTCCAAAGGGCTTTTTATTGGCTCCATACAAGTCAACCTCAGTCCCTCAAAGCAGTCTAGTCATATTTCAAAATATGACATTCTAGTTAAAGCCTTTGTAAAATAACAAGTTTTTCCAATTGTGTTTTGTGGCAGATGAAAACAATCTTATCGAACTTACGCAAATAACTATATTGTCATAAAATAAGAATACTCACAAATAGTTTCCAGATTCTAGAGAGATTAGGTAGAGAGAGAGGTAAATGTTTTAAATCTGTTATGAAAGTACACTTTACTCAATTGCTGTAAGCTATAAATAGCCTTAAATAGGAAGAAAAAAGTTTTCTTAATTCTGGAAAACAAAACATAAAAATCAGCAATATGTCAAACAAAAAAAAGTCATAAAAAATCATTTCAGTCTTCTACCAGTTCAGCCCATCTAATTAGTTCTCGTTTTGCTTGATGTTAGGTGGGCAGTTTTATGAGTCCAGGTTTTCTAGTTTTGTTTTGTTTTTTAGTGTTCTTAAGTTTTTTGCCTAGTCCAATGGTGTGATCTCAATGTTGTCAGAAACATGTATTTGTCAGAGTTCTTTCCATCCTTTCCACAAACCTCCTTGAAGACACAACATTTAGGATTTGCAAAGAGCTTTCAGGAAAAAAAGTATCAAAATAAAGCAATTAACTGTGGACAACAGGACTTAAAATGGCCATACTTAAATAAATAGTTGATTTTTAAAACTTGGTTATTTTCTGTGGTCTACAACAATTTTACATAATCGCCATCATTATGAGTTGATAACATCAGATTTTTAGGATTTGCATACAATTTTTGAACACATTAATGACATGTTCATACAAATATAACTCAAAAAAAAGGCTGAGCATCATTTTTTATTTGACAGTGCTTCCCATATAATTTAACGTACCAATAGGCCTGCTTATGAGCTCTCTTTTGGATGCTTCAGGGGCCCCTTTGAACATCTCAAAGTTAGTTTGAGGTTGAAAACACTTAATTTCAAATATAAAGTTTGATTTGGGGAAGCCTGTGAAATATGTAAAAGCTTGAAAACACTTAATCAAAATAGGAAAGGTTTAAAAGGTTTAAAACACTTTATCACAATAGGATCACAGGTCACTGTAAAACAGTAGTCATTTAGCCAAAGTTGTAATTTATTTATAAAAGATTTTAAAAAGCAAAAGTCTTACTTTTTGATAGAGAGGAGACAAATATTCAAATAATTAAAAGATCTAATAAAGTACACAGAATCTGTTTCTGTCCTTCCTTTTTTTTTTTTGAGACGGAGTCTTACTCTGTTGCCCAGGCTGGAGTGCAGTGGTGCGATCTCCGCTCACTGCAACCTCTGCCTCCTAGGCTCAAGCGATTCTCCTGCCTCAGCCTCCCAAGTAGCTGGGATTATAGGTGCCTGCCACTGCGCCCAGCTCATTTTTGCATTTTTAGTAGAGACAGGGTTTTTGTTGGCCAGGCTGATCTTGAACTCCTGACCTCAGGTGATCCACCTGCCTTGGCCTCCTAAAGTGCAGGGATTACAGGCGTGAGACACTGTGCCCAGCTTACTATCTTTTATTAGTAGTACACAAAAATTTTGTCCAAAGAGAAAACCAAAATTTACCCATGTTTCAGTGTATTGATACTAAAGCTAAATTTAATAAAACTTTATAAGCTCATCTTTATGAACTTTATAAGTTCATCTATTCTTAATTAGCTTTGACCACACAAGATTTCCATAAGCCTTTTATAACCTAACCTGGTATGAAATTTTTTCTATTCTCTTTCTTTTCCCAACTTTCTATATTCACTCAATTTTATGTATATCATTAAAATTTTGAAATAGGCCGGGTGCGGTGGCTCACGCCAATAATCCCAGCACTTTGGGAAGCCAAGGCAGGAGGATCACTGGAGCCCAGGAGTTCAAGATCAGCCTGGGCAACATGGTGAAACCCTGTCTCTACAAAAAATACAAAAATTAGCCAGGTGTGGTGATGTGTGCCTGTAGTCCCAGCTACTTGGGAGGCTGAGGTGGGAGGATCACTTGAGGTCGAGAGGCAGAGGTTGCAGTGAGCTGAGAATGTGTCATTGGACTCCAGCCTGCGTGACAGAGTTAAGACCCTGTCTCAAAAAAAGGAAAAAAAAAAAACAACAAAAAAAAACTTTTAACTGCAAAACTAGACAAAAGTATTTTTTAAAAACAAAAACACATGTCCTTATGCCTTTTTATAACTCTTTTCTCACCAAAAACGTCTTGGGTTTTTTGTATACTTACTATACAGGATTGTTTTCCCTTATTTCTAGTAGTTTCAATTACATATACTTAAACCAATATTATTTTTATTCACCAAAGATTACTAAAAAGTCATATGAACTTGAAAAGCATTTGGTTTTATTTACTTAATTTATGAGCATTCATTTATTTACAAGTCAATTTGGTACCATATGGACAATATAGAAACACAGATGCATACACATGTATACATACAAACACAAACGTAAAGCCTTTAGAGTTTGATTTTTTTTTTTTTTTTTTTGGTGTGAGACAGAGTTTGTGAGATGGAGTCTGTGAGACAGAGTCTTCCTCTGTCACCCAGGCTGGAGTGCAGTGGCATGATCTTGGCTCTCTGCAACCTCCACCTCCCAGGTTCAAGTGATTCTTGTGCCTCAGCCTCCCAAGTAGCTGGGACTATAGGTGCCCGCTACCATGCCCAGCTACTTTTTGTATTTTTAGTAGAGATGGGGTTTCACCATGTTGGCCAGGCTGGTCTCGAACTCCTGACCTCAATTGATCCAATCCCCTTGGCCTCCCAAAATGCCGGGATTACAGGCGTGAGCCACCACACCAGCCCTATAGCTTTGATTTTTAAAACTAGCCATGAGACACATAACATTCACTAGTTTAAAAGGATAGTTGGATTCAAACTATGTCTTGTAAATAGAACAAATTAAAGCTTATCTGTCCCACATAAAGGGAGCCTTTATTGAGTTTTAAAGGAAACAGGACAGCAAATTTACATCTCAAAGCCCAGAGAGAGAATTTAAGCTTTTTCAAGGAGTTTGGATGTGTTAGAGGAAGATTAAAAATGGATGCCAATGCAAGGCTGAACACCTGGGGAGACGGAGGTGCGCAAATCACTTGAAGCCGGGAGTTCAGGACCAGCCTGGGCAACATGGTGAAACCCCGTCTCTACAAAATATACAAAAAATTAGCTGGGTGTGGTTGCATGTGCCTGTGGTCCCAGCTACTGGAGAGGCTGAGGTGAGAGGATGGCTTGAACCTGGGAGGCGGAGGTTGCAGCGCACTGCACTTCAGCCTGCATGACAGAGCCAGACCCCGTCTCAAAAATAAAATACAATAAAATAAAAGATGCCAAAGGTAACACAAAATCACAGGAATTTGCCATAGGATTGAATAAGGATACCAATTTTAGTTAGATAGGTAGCTTCCTATTGTCTTTTTCGGCTGGATGACTGAGCTCAGGGTGGAGGCCACTGAGGAGCAAAACCAAGCATTTGCAGCCTCTGGGGCCCAACACTCACACATGGAAAAGGCAGGTGCAGCTTGCCTTTTTCTCCTCTGTAAAACGGGTGTAACTGAAGTATAACAGACCCTTCCTGGGCAGCTCAGATCTGGCCTTGCCAGATAATGACACATTAAAAAACAAAACAAAAAGATATAACTCTGACTGTGAAAGGATTAAAGTATCATATATTGTATTTCTTTGAAATTGGACACATTTTGAACTGATGGGCGCTTGTAATTGGTAATTCTCTTCCTTCATACCTTTCTTCCTTCCTAAAATATGTGTTTTTTTTTTGTTTTTTTTTTTTTAAGAGATGAGTTTTCCAGGTTGGGGTGCCTGTTTATTCACAGGCATCATCCCACTGCTGATTAGCATGGGAATTTTGACCTGCTCTGTTTCCAACCTGGGTTCACCTCTCCTTAGACACCCTGGTGGTCCTCTGCTCCTGAGAGGTGACCATATTGATGCCAAACTTAATGCAGACATCCAGTCAGCATAGCACACTATATCCCAGAACTCCTGGGCTTTGTGAGATCATCCTCTCTCGGCCTTCCGAGTAAAGGCACTACAGGTGTGTACTAACATGCCCAACAATGATGTATCTTGCCATCGATTCTATCTTACAGTCATTCACATCTTGGATTAGATAAAATATGGCAGATTCAATGCTGAGATTTTCCTGGAGATATGGAAGAAAGAGTAAGTGATACTTCATGTACCAGAACTTTGAAAAATCCTCTCCAAATGTCCCGCTATTTCCACACAAATCCGCCTCCCCTCTGTTGTGGCCATGACACCTTCCCCTCCTCTTGAGCCTGCCAGCCCTTGCCAGGTTCTTCCCAGCTCCTCATCTTTGCCTTCACTTTCTCCTTACTCTCCTCTTCCACCCCTTAATCTACCCCCCTCCCCCAGCCCTTCCAGGTCTCCATCTCTTTATTCTAATTTAGCCTTCTCTCTCTCCCTTCACTTTTCCATGTCCTGTCCCCAGCAGCACCCCATCAAGTAAAATAAAGAACCCTCCAAGGAATCTACCTTCTTAGAAATTGAAGAGCAGGGAGACAATTATACGTACTTAACATTTAATATTTTTTGTGTTTCATGGATAATAATATCTACCTCATGAGGCTTTCGGGAGGATTAAAAGAGAGAGGGAATGTACACTTGGCAAGTGGCTGGCACATGTTAAGAATTCACCAAATGTTAGCTGACATTATTTACTATTGTTCTGTAAATGATTGTACAATCAACACTGTAACAACACAGGGAAGAGGAAAGAAGAAAAAGACCAAAGGAATAAGAATCACCTAGAGAATCAATACCATATATTTTTCTAGTAGTAATCATAAACATGCCACAGTGAATTTGATTTTGTGCTTTTCCAGTGACAGAGCATTCTTATGAATCATAGCTCATAAATGAAAATATCAAAGGGTGGAAAGAAAGTCGTGTATTTTTAATGTATTTTAACATGTAGCATTTTGTGATGTTTTTGGATCATGACAAAGAGGAAATTACTGTCATCTTTAGTATGAAGCTCTTTTTTTTTTTTTCTCTTTTTTTGAGACCGAGTTTTTGTTCCTGTTGCCCAGGCTGGAGTGCAATGGCACTACCTTGGCTCACTGCAAACTCTGTGTCCCAGGTTCAAGCAATTCTCCTGCCTCAGCCTCCTGAGTAGCTGGGATTACGGGCACCCGCCACCGTGTCTGGCTAATTTTTTTTGTTTGTTTTTTGAGATGGAGTCTTGCGCGGTCGCCCGGGCTGGAGTGCAGTGGCGCAATCTCGGCTCACTGCAACCTCTGCCTCCCGAGTTCAAGCAATTCTCCTGCCTCAGCCTCCTGAGTAGCTGGGATTATGGGTGCCCGCCACCATGCCTGGCTAATTTTTTGTATTTTTAGTAGAGATGGAGTTTCACTATGATGGCCAGGCTGGTCTCAAACTCCTGACCTCATGATCTGCCTGCCTTAGCCTCCCAAAGTGCTGGGATTACAGGCGTGAGCCACTGCACCTGGCCCACCTGCTAATTTTTTTTTTTTTTGTATTTTCAGTAGAGATGGGGTTTCACCATGTTGGTCAGGCTGGTCTCGAACTCCTGACCTCAGGTGATCTGCCCGCCTTGGTCTCCCAAAGTGCTGGGATTGCAGGCATAAGCCACTGCGCCTGGCCTGAAGCTCTTTTTCTTTAGAAGACCATGCTGCAGAAACTTCAAAATACAAAAGAATGCTGCTATCTACTATTCTGGTAAAGTATTTTAAGAGGACTGCAAAAAACTAGGGTAATAGTTTTTAAAATGCTTCCTTGTTTCTAGTAATGGAATGTAAGAGGGAAACTTTGTGGAGTTTAAGTCATAACTTGTGGTCTTGGTTGTCAATTCACATCATGTGATTGGAAATTGAAGATACTGTCCCAAAGGCTGAGACTGGGAAACAGACCCTATGCTGTGGACTGAATTGTACCTCCTACCCCAAATTCACATGTTGAAGCTCTAACCCCCAATACGGTAGTATTTTCTTTTGGAGATAATTAGAGTTAGATGAGCTCATGAGGGTGGGGCCTTCATAATGAGATTGGCATCTTTATAAGAAGAGACACCAGAGAGTTTGCTCTCCTACCACAAAGAGGTCATGTGAGCCCACAGCAAGAAGATGGCTGCCTGTGAACCAAGAGAAGAGGCTTCAGAATGAAACCTACTTGCTGGCACCTTGATCTTAGACATCCTGTGAACCAAGAGAAGAGGCTTCAGAATGAAACCTACTTGCTGGCACCTTGATCTTAGACGTCCAGCCTCCAGAACTATGAGAAGTAAATTCCTGTTTAAACACTCAGCCTATAATATTTTGTTACGACAGCCCAAATTGACTAATTACTGTCTGGTGGCCTCCATTATCAAAGTCAGCAACAAAGTTAACATAGAGCTTTCTTAGGCCAGCTTTTCCACGCAGAGGGCAATCTCCTAAAAGTAGTGTGAATACTGGGACAATGTGATCCTTCTGTAGTTCATAAGCATCATGCCTGGGTTTTCGCGTTCCCATGTGAGCTGTGCCTCCCTCAAACCTTGTCATGGCATCGGCACGTTACCCATTTGATGTGAAAAAGAAAAAAAAAGAGGAAGAAAATATAATTAAAAGGAGAATCAATGTGAGAGGGAAGGACATATGCATAATACTGTAAAACCAATGGAAGGCTTGATGAAACTCAAAACTAGGAAGTTCTATTTTAAGAAATTGCAACATGCAGCTTAACTGTTTCTGGATTTCTTTGCCGGTGGAAAAGTGGGGATGATGAATTGACACCCACTGCAGGGGCATTTTGCTGCCTCACCAAGTTTCATGCAGCTGCTTCAGTACTGACTACTGCAGTAGCTGCTGACAGCGTCTCCCGAGGGTCCCCAGCTAAGAGCCCTTAGACTACATGAGTGGACTAGGACACAAATTACCTGTGCCAAAAAGGTTTGCCTTGCCTTTGGGAAAACCTCATCTTCCCTAGAGGGAAATTCTTTTTTTTTTTTTTTTTTTTTTTTCTGAGACAGAGCCTCAGTCTGTCACCCAGGCTGGCGTGCAGCGGTACGATCTTGGCTTACTGCAACCTCCACCTCCTGGGTTCAAGCCATTCTCATGCATCAGCCTCCCGAGTAGCTGGGATTACAGGCGCGCGCCACCACGCCCAGCTAATTTTTGTATTTTTAGTAGAGAGGGGGTTTCACCATGTTGGCCAGGCTGGTCTCAAACTCCTGACCTCAGGTGATCCACTTGCCTTGGCCTTCCAAAGTGCTGGGGTTATAAGTGTGAGCCACAGTGCCTGCCGTGGGAAATTCTTAATCCAGTTCTTTTTGAGGCTCTGAGAGAGAGTATAAATATTGTCAATTAAAGGCAGTTTCCCAGGGAGCTACGTAACACTAAAAAAAAAAAAAATTCTTCTTCTCTTCCTCCATTTTGCCGTATATTTGTATTGTTCTTTCACGTGTGGTGGGAGAACATTTTGCTTCTTACTAAGAGAAATGTCTTATGTTGAGGGGAAATGGTTCTTAGTTTAGAAAATTACCTTGCTGGCCCCTAGGGTTGCTGATGGTGAGACTCAGCTTCAGGGCAGAATGGGCTGCACAAAGAGGGTATTTGGATGTGAGACCTTTGGGAGATAATTTTGAATTGTCCTGCCCAGTAAGGTAGGACAAATATTGAATTCCTGGAGATAGTTCTGGAAAGAGGGTCAGGGAAGAGAAGGGAGGGACTGTGGAAAGGTTTGCAGGGGTGTCCAATCTTTTGGCTTCTCTGGGCCACATTAGAAGAGTTGCCTTGGGCCCCATATAAAATACACTAACACTAATGATGCTGATGAACTTAAAAAGAAACTCAAAGAAAAAACACATAATGTTTTAAGAAAGTTTATGAACATTTTCACTGCTGTTCGGTTCTTGAAGGAAAAAAAAAAAAAAGTTTACGAATTTGTGTTGGGTCACATTCAAAGCCATCCTGGGCCACGGGTTTGACAAGCTTGGTTTAGAGGAAGGAAGGTGGAGGGGCTGACTTAATGTGCAGGTAGCCCAGTGTGAGGCCTGAGAAGGGAGAGCCAGCAAAACATCCAAAACGGCAAGGATGCTTCTGGATTCTAGCAGTCAATGTGAAAATGGTGGCTGTGCGGTGCTGGGAGGAACATCTCTCCAGAGCTTTATAGAGATCTGCTGCACACAACTGCTTTGGGCAAGTTATGGCTCCAAGAAATCAAGAGGGATGTAGGGTCCAGTGGTAGGACCAAGAGAAGGGAACAGCCACAGTGCAAGGCACAGGAATTCAGTGGGAATAGGAAATGGGAATGGGAGCTGGCCACCAGAACAAAACCCCAGGAATGCATAACTTGAGCTATTTAGATGCAAAGGTTAACAGAAAGGGCAACTTGCTGAAGCTGAGGATTTCCCAGCTGTCAGATCTGAGTCACGTGAAGGAGTAAGGGTGCGGTTTTACTCTTGGGCACTGGAAGAGATCAAGTCCCATCCAAGTAGGGGACGGGGGTGGGGGGTTGGGGGGCAGTAGGGGGATCTAGAAGAGGGAGGACATGCCCACAGCTATCCTCGACAGTCCTGCCCATCCTCTGGGGGAAAAGTCAAACCCCACATTTCAAAATGGCTTGAAAGCAAATTCTGATCTGCTTCATGGTCTAACTTTAGAGATGTCTGAGGGTGTGAGTGGGCAGCTGGATGGATGAGATGGTTTTTTTATACTTTTAAAATGTCTTCTGTTTATTCCCATTCTTTCATATTTAGCAAAGTCATTTTGAAAGCCTGCTACAACTGTATTAAGGATGTCAAATATAGTTTTCAAATAGTTAAGAATGTAACATAAGTGAGCCCTTGTCAAAGATGTGTTTAGCTCACTAATGAGGACACCAGCAAGATGGCAACACCAGTTCAAAGATTATATGTAGTTGGTGAAAAGAAGAATGCAGAAAGACAGCAGAGTCAGATACAAAACAAGTCCTGACAGAGCAATAACTGTAAACCTTTGGGCTTATCTTTTCTACCAGACAGAAATCATTTACCTCTCCACCAGAAAAAAAAAAAAAAAAAAACTTTGCAAAATGTATTAATATTTTATAGATTAAATCTAGCTTTTCAGAACCTAGCCTGATCAACTGTAAATAGTAAGTCAAGAGGCCAGGCACGGTGGCTCACGCCTGTAATCCCAACACTTTGGGAGGCCAAGGTGGGAGGATCACTTGAGCTCAGGGGTCCAAGGCTGCAGTGAGCTATGATTTTGCCACTGCACTTCAGCTTCGGTAACAAAGCAAGACCTTGTCTCTGTTAAAAAAAATAATAAGTAGGTCAAATGAAGTTATATCCCTTAGAAAATCAGATGATTGTTAGGAAGGTTGTTACACAATAGTCAGTCATGTGGCTTTAAAAGGGCCTTGAAAGCATCTTTGTGCTGAATTTCCAATTTCTGGATGACTTTTCTTTAAGGGAAAGCAGGGACTAGATTATTGTCCTCACTTAACCCGCAGAGCTAAAGGGGAGCAGCAGAGTCTTGGAGTCGCCATGATGGGGAGGAAGTAATAAAGGGAAAGAGAGATGGTTGAAACTCAAGAAATAAAAAGAAGACTGCCTGCTCATCCCTCCCCTCCTGGGGAGTCTTCTTTTACTTCTGAAACCAGATTTGTCTGCTACTGATCTAATAAAGGGACTGCTGGTCTCTTATATCCATCAATAGCTTCTGTGCTACCACTTGGGGACCCTTGAGTTTGCACTGGAGTCAAAACATTATAGGGAACCCAGGCCCTGCCCTATCCACTAGGGGTGAGAGAGTTAAATGTTAAAATCTCTTTGGGACATTTTTGCAATATCTAGCAACGTTATTTTTTTAATCGTGGTAAATTTATATATAACTTAAAATTTATCATTTTAACCATTTTAAGCATGTGGTTCAATAGTATTATGCACATTGACATTATTGTGCTATTATTACCATCATCCATCTCTAGAACTTTTTCATCTTCCCAATTTCTTCCCCCCACAACCATTGGCAGTCACTACTTTACTTTCTGTCTGTATGAATTTAACTATTCTACTCATGTAAGTGGAAATGTACAATATCTGTCCTTTTGTATCTGGCTTATTTCACTTGGTATAATATCTTCAGTCTGTCCGTGTTGTTGCATGTGTCTGAATTTCACTTCTTTTTAAGGCTGAATATTCCCTTTTATGTATATACCACATTTTGTTTATCCATTTGATATGGTTTTGCTGTGTCCCCACCCAAACCTCATCTTGAATTGTAGCTCCCATAATCCCCACATGTCGTGGGAGGGACCCAGTAGAAGGTAATTGAATCACGGGGGCGGGTTTTCCCCATGCTGTCTTTGTGATAGTGAATAAGTCTCACAAGATCTGATGGTTTTATAAAGTGCAGTTCCCCTGCACATGTTCTCTTGCCTGCCACCATGTAAGACATGCTTTTGCTCCTCTTTCACCTTCTGCCATGTTTGTGAGGCCTCCCCAGCCATGTGTGAGTCCATTAAACCTCTTTTTTGTTTTGTTTTGTTTTGAGACAGAGTTTCACTCTTGTTGCCCAGGCTGGAGTGCAATGGCTCGATCTCAGCTTATCGCAACCTTTGCCTTCCAAGTTCAAGGGATTCTCCTGCCTCAGCCTCCCGAGTAGCTGGGATTACAGGCATGCACCACCACGCCTGGCTAATTTTGTCTTTTTAGTAGAGATAGGGTTTCTACATGTTGGTCAGGCTGGTCTCCAGCTCCTAGCCTTAGGTGATCTGCCTACCTTGGCCTCCCAAAGTGCTGGGATTACAGGCGTGAGCCACTGTGCCTGGCCAAACCTCTTTTTCTTTATAAATTACCCAGTCCCAGGTATTTCTTCATGGCAGGATGAAAATGAACGAATACACCATTCATCCACTGACGCCTATCAACATTTAAAATGAACCTACTCTTTTGATCCAGCAAGTCTATTTCAAGGACTTTGTCATATGCATATATTTGCATATATACACAAAGATGGTATTTGTAGAAGACCCTCTTGGTTGCTACCCAATAGACATTTCATCCTTTCTTCTTGCCAATAGGACCTTGAGTTTCTTCAGGTATCAGGATGCTCTGTGATCAGGAAAAGCATGTTCTTCCACAGCTCCAGGGATTAATCTTAACGGGTATAAGCCAATAAGAGTAATTATTTCCCTCTTTAACAGTGATTGGTTTATGAATGGGTATGTTCTAGCTAATGATCTGTGAAGGGAAGTCTGTGGCAGGGCTTCTGGGAAAAGTTTTCCTCCCTGAGAACAAGAGATGTGTGAGAAGAAATTGATTTCTTGTCTTTAACAGAGCTCAGTCATGATGGGATGACTGGAACAGGACATGCCATCTTACTTCCAAACCCAGGGCAAAAAATCAAACACTCTGAAGATGGCAAGAGAAATATGGAAAACACTTGGTCCCTTAATGACATTGTTGGACCACTAAATTAACTCATCCTGGGACCACCTAGCTGTAGATCTCTTGTTATGTAAGATAATATATCCTTATGGTTTACTTATAGTTGGGTGTTCTGTTATTTTCATTCTAAAACACTAATTGATACAGTGTTTATTGCAGCATTGTTTGTAATAGTGAACACCCTAAATGTTAATCAATAGAGGACTCATTAAATAAATTATGTTACATCCATACAATAAAATACTATGCAGTTGTAAATAAAAAGAAGTGGATTTATATGCAGATATGGACTAAGATCTAAGAAATAGTGAATAGGGGCCGGGCGCGGTGGCTCACTCCTGTAATCCCTCTGCCTTGGGAGGCCGAGGCAGGCGGATCACGAGGTCAGGAGATAGAGACCATCCCGGCTAATACGGTGAAACCCCGTCTCTTCTAAAAAATACAAAAAATTAGCCGGGCGTGGTGGCGGGTGCCTATAGTCCCAGCTATTCTGGAGGCTGAGGCAGGAGAATGGTGGAGCTTGCAGTGAGCCGAGATCACGCCACTGCACTCCAGCCTGAGCGACAGAGCGAGACTCCGTCTCAAAAAAAAAAAGAAATAGTGACTAGGAATAGCAAAGTACATAAACATTTCTAAGTAGGCTCCTGTGTGTGTGTTAAAAAATATACGCATATATACGTTTGTGTAAATACAGAAAATTTATGCAAGTGTATGCAACAAATTTTTAATAAGGTACCTCTGGGGAATGAGGCTAGGAGTACCAGGATGGAAGGGAGACTTACTTTTTATTTTATGCTTCTCTCTAAAGTTTGTATTTTTATGCTGAGATCATGTATTACTCTTTCAATTTAAAAAGAAAGTTCAAAACCACTACCACCATAGCAAAAACATTAATATCAGTTCAGAGTGTAAACTGCCAACTTCCAGGCGCTGTCTTTTGCAGTGAGCCAGCCACGGATCTGCTTAAAGCTGATACGAGGCTTGGCTTCAGAAGGTAGAGGCAGGACTTTCAAAAGAGGCACATTGTAGGTGGAATCTGGTCCAAGAAAATTTATCCCCAAACATAGGGTTAATTGAGCCCCCTGTTTTGTCTTTTATAACTACCCTAAGGTAGGATACATTGGCATGGGCATATCATTTATAACTGGGATCCATTCTGACTGGGCTGGTCCCCTTTCAGAGTATTTTGTGCCCATGAGGGACCAGCTGTTAAATATCTTGAATATCATGTCTAACCTGTTCCACTCGGTATGCCTACCTCTTCTTGTGCCTTCAACCATCTGAATATGTCCTTAACTCTTGGTTAGTAACCTTGTCTCCTGATAGTGAACATTTTTGGGGATGTATTTGGCCGCAGGTAATATAATATCAACTAAAATAGCTTCAACAATATACAGTTATTGGGCTGGGCATGGTGGCTCATGCCTGTAATCCCAGCACCTTGGGAGGCTGAGGCAGGAGGATTGCTTGAGTCCAGGAGTTCAAGACTGGCCTGGGCAACAAAGTGAGACCTTGTCTCTATAAAAAGTAAAAAAAACTTAGCCATGCATGGTGGCACGTGCCCGTGGTCCCAGCTACTCAGGAGCCTGAGGCAGGAGGATTGCTTGAGCCTGGGAGGTTGAGGCTGCAGTGAGCTGTGATCACACCACAGCTTAGGCAACAGAGTGAGACCACGTCTCACAACAAACAAACAAACAATACAGTTATTTTGTATAACAAGTCTGGTTAGTAGTGGGCAGTTTTGGGGTTAGTTAGGTGGCTCAATAGTATCATTGGAGACCAGGAGCCTTCTCACTTTTCTTTCTGCCATCTCGGCATGTTGGCAAATCTCCCCGGCGGTCATCAGATGGCTGCTGTAGCACTGAGTATTGTCTTCACATGACAGCACCCTAACAAGATGGTTAAGGAGGAGAATATAGTGGACCTTTTCCTCCTGTGATTCTTTCTCCTTCTAATTTTTAACGAATGAGTAAAATCTTCCCTGACAGCCATGAGTAGGTGTCCACTTGTGTGTGTGTTTTTTTTTTTTTTTTGAGACAGAGTCTCGCTCTGTGGCCCAGGCTGGAGTGCAGTGGTACGATCTTGGCTCATTGCAACCTCCACCTACCGGGTTCAAGCAACTCTTCTGCCTCAGCCTCCTGAGTAGCTGGGACTACAGGCACACGCCACCATGCCCAGCTAATATTTTGTATTTTAATAGAGATGGGGTTTCACTGTGTTGCTCAGGCCGGTCTCAAACTCCTGAGCTCAGGCAATCTGCCTGCCTCGGCCTCCCAAAGTGCTAGGATTACAGGTGTGAGCCACCGTGCCCGGCCCCACTTGTGTTTTACTAGCCAGAACTAAGTCATGTAACTACCCTTAGACCAACCAATTACTGACAATGAGGATGAGCTTTGGACTAATTATGATTAATCTTTTTCAGTTGTGCATACTGACACTGAATCAAATCAGGTTTCTATTTACAAGAAGGAAGAAGAAATGGCAGCTAGGTAAGTAATCAGCTATGACTGGCTCTCATACCTCTTTAGTTTGTGCTCTCTTTAACTTGGAATTCCATCAATAGTCTGTTGCTTGGCTGGGCATGGTGGCTCACGCCTGTAATCCCAGCACTTTGGGAGGCCGAGGCAGGTGGATAGCTTGAGCCTGGGAGCTTGAGACCAGCCTGGCCAACATGGTGAAACCCCGTCGCTACAAAAATTAGCCAGGTGTGGTAGCTTGTGTCTGTAGTCCCAGCTACTCTGGAGGCAGAGGTTGCAGCAATCAGAGATGGTGCCATTGCACTCCAGCCTATGTGACAGAGTGAAACCCTGTCTTTAAAAAAAAAAAAAAATGTAGTCTATTGCTTCTTTCTTTCCGTTTTGAAATAATGTTCATGTGTTTCTTATTATAAAAGTAATGTATGCTCATTGCTAATTAAAGGGAATATAGAATACACAGAGAAAATAAATCAACACGTATGTGTGTGTATGTGTGTGTGTGAGTGTGTGTATGTATTAGGGTTCTCCAAATAAACAGAACCTATATGATATATATGTTAATTAATTTATTTTTGAGATATAGTCTTGCTCTGTCGCCCAGGCTGGAGTGCGGTGGCATGATCTCGGCTCACTGCAACCTCCACCTCCCAGGTTCAAGCAATTCTCCTGCCTCAGCCTCCCAAGTAGCTGGGATCACAGGCGCTCACCACCATGCCCGGCTAATTTTTTATTTTTAGTAGAGACGGGGTTTCACCATGTTGGCCAGGCTGGTCTTGAACTCCTGACCTTAAGTGATGTGCCCGTCTTGGCCTCTCAAAGTACTGAGACTACAGGCGTGAGCCGCCATGCCCGGCCTGAACCAATATGATATATATGGATATATAGAAAGATATATATTGTGACGGATTGGTTTGCGTGATTGTGGAGGCTGAGAAGTCCCATAATCTGCCTTATGTGAGCTGTAGATTGTGACATTGTGGTAAAATAAGAAATACATATTTGTTCTCTCTCCCTGGTTCCTGGCACAGAACCCCCAGTCCCTTGGAATTCCTGGGTGATAGGAGGATCTTTTGTTCTAATGAGGTGACTCTTGGTGGGCTTCTGGATGGGAGTTGGTCACCAGAAAGACCAAGCCATGATTAGAAGCTTGGAACTTTCAGCTTCAACCCCCATCCTCTGGGAAGGGGAGAAGGACTGGAGACTGAGTCAATAATCCATCATGCCTATGTGATAAGGCTCCTATAAAAATCCCTGAACTATGGGATTCAGAGAGCTTCCTGGTTGCTGAACACATGGAGGTACCAGAGGGTGGCGTGCTGACAAGGGCATGGAAGCTCCATGGCCCTTCCTTCATACCTCACCCTATGCATCTCTTCTCTTTGGTTGTTCTTCTGTATCCTTTTTAAGGTTCTTTATAATAAATGGGTAAACATAAATAGTTTCCCTGAGTTTTGTAAGCCACGCTAACAAATTAATTGAACCTGAGGAGGGATTAATGGAAACTCCTAATTTATGACTGGTTGGTTAGATGTACAGTCACAACCTGGAGAACCTGTGACTGGCATCTGAAGTGGGGGCCCTCTTCTGGGATTTCTTGTGGGACTGAGCCCTTAACCTGTGGTATCTGACACTAACTCCAGGTAGAGCATGTCAGAATTGAGTTAAATTGTATATACCCAGTTGGCGCCTGATGGAGAACTGGCTGATGACACACATTTTGGTGACTAGAGGTGAAGTATTGTATTGAGTGGTGAGTGTGTGAGGGTAGGAAAAGCAATTTGGTTTTTCCTGTCTCACAGACCAGGAGAGTTGGTGATGTAGTTCCAGTCCAAGCCCAAAGGCCTGAGAACCAGGGAAGCCAATGGTGTAAGTCCCAGTTCTAATCCAAAGACCTAAGAACAGGGTAGAGGGTGGGGTGTGGTGGATGGCGTGTATCCTGGTCAGAGTCTGAAGGCCTAAGAAGTGGGAGGCTGATGGTTCAAGTCCCAGTCTAAGTCTGAAGGCCTAAGAACTAGAAGCACTGATGTCTGAGGGCCTGAGAAGATGGATATCTGAACTTTAGCTGAGAGAATGAATTCGCCCTTCCTCCACCTTTTCATTCTATTTGGGTCCTCAACAGATTGGATCATGCCCACCCACATTGGTGAGGGTATCTTCTTTACTCAGTCTGCTGATCCCGATGCTAATCTCTTCCAGAAACATCCTCACAGACACACCCAGAGAGAATGTTTTACCAGTTAGCTCTACATTCCTAAGCCCAGTCAAACTGAGACATAAAATTAACCATCACAGAATGTATATGTATGTGCATATATATATGTGTGTGTGTGTGTATGATGATCTAGTTTAATATCTCTGTGTGTGTGTGTGTGTGTGTGTCTATGATCTAGTTTAATATCCTATCTATTTTCACTTAACATTTCATGATGAACTTGCTGTTTCCCCTGTTTGTCCCAGCCCCCTCTTCACACATGTCCAAAATAAGGAAAAGAAGCACAGAATACATCATAAGTCTCAGTGAAGTGATTAATTAGATCAAAGTCACTTTTGATTTGGAAATGTCCTTGTTTCATAGCTCCTGACTAGTCTCCACATGGGCATGCCATCTTGACACTGTCCACTGAAGAGCACCCTTGTGGGTTCCAAGGACATTTTGACACCTGGGTGCAACGTGAGAATGAGGGAACATACTCTTCTCCAGGCTGTCTAGACCTTGACATTGGGACTGACCACACCTTCATGGAGAATCTTGGCCTCACCCTTGCAGGCCTGACATAGTTTAGTTGTGTCCGCACCTAAATCTCAGCTTGAATGGTAACTCCTACAATCTCTATGTGTTGTAGGAGGGACCCAGTGGGAGGTAATTGAATCATGGGGGCGGTTCTTTCTCATGCTTTTCTCATGATAGTGAATAAGTCTCAAGAGATCTGATGGTTTTATAAAGAGGAGTTTCCCTGCACAAGTTCTCTCTCTTTGCCTGCCGCCATTCACCTAAGATGTGACTTGCTCCTCCTTGCCTTCTGCCATGATTGTGAGGCCTCTCCAGCCATGTGGAACTGTAAGTACATTAAACCTCTTTCTTTCATAAATTGCCCAGTCTTGAGTATATCTTTATTAGCAGCATGAAAATTCTGCTAATAAACACCTGTACCTCCAAACAAGCTGATAGCTTCAACTGTTATATAAAGTATACACATGCTCAGTGTTGGTGAGAGGGGTTAATCTCTGTCTTCATGAAACATTGCTCATTCCTTCAGTGTGTCCTTATGTTGAATTATAGGGAGCTGTGCACAGGAGTCTCTCTTGCTAAGCTGGACCTTTGGGAGCCACAGATGGGAAGCTGTTTGCCCCTCGCATAAGTTCCCTGATTATTCAATATGTCCCCAGTATACTGTCACTTCAGGAGGCCTTACTTTAGAAGAAACATGGTCTATGATGGTGCTGTGGATTATCTGTTTTTGTTGTTGTTTATTTGTTTTTTGAGACTGAGTCTTGCTCTGTTGCCCAGGCTGTAGTGCAGGGGTGCAATCTCGGCTCATTTAAACCTCTGCCTGCCAGGTTCAAGTGATTCTCCTGCCTCAGCCTCCCAAGTAGCTGGGATTACAGGCACCCACCACCATGCCTAGCTAATTTTTGTATTTTTAGTAGAGATGGGGTTTCACCATGTTGGCCAGGCTGGTCTTAAACTTCTGACCTCAAGTGATCTGCCCACCTTGGCTTCCCAAAGTGCTGGGATTACAGGCTGTTTTTCTTAATGTATAGTTAATTTTGGTTACAGAGCTGGCAGAGACAAATGCCTATTGGCAATAGGATTTAGACCTATTATCTGAGGACGGTTCCTCAAAGCTCAAAGTGAGGAAAAAAGAGATAAAAGCAGATCTTTTCTTGCAATTCTATTCCTTCAGGCCATGAAACTTAAATGTCATCTTTTAGGTAATAGAGAGCGATGAAAATCTTTAACCTTAACTCTATGAGGACCTCCTTGGCAACATGTAGCAGATTATATTTTCCAAAGATGGCCACAATGTCTCCCATCCCCCATGCCTTTCTGCAGTGTGACCTTGTCATTCCCTCATCAAGAGATGGATTGAATTCTCGCATTGAATCTGGCTGGCCTTAGGGATTCCCATGTGAGGTTACCAGATTTAGTAAATGAAAATGCAAGATGCCCAGTTGAATTTGAATTTCAGATGAACAACAAATGGCATTTGTTATATATAAGTATGTCTCATTAATATAGTTTGGATGTTTGTCCCCACCCAAATCTCATGTTGAATTGTAATCTGCAATGCTGGAGGTGGAGCCTGGTGGGAGGTATTTGGGTCGTGGGGCATATCCCTCATTTCTTGGTGATGTCTTTGTGATAGTGAGTGAGTTCTCAAGAGATGTGTTCATTTAAAAGTGTGTGGCACCTCCCTCCAACTTTCTCTTGCTCTTACTTTTACCATATGAAGTGTGTGCTCCTGCTTCATCTTGTACCATGAATAAAGGTTCCAGAGGCCTCCCCAGAAACAGATGCCAGAACTCTGTTTCCTGTAAAACCTCAGAACCCTGAGCCAATCAAACCGTTTTTCCTTATAAGTGACCCAGCCTTAGGTATTTCTTTATAGTAATGCAAGAATGGCTTAATACAGACAATTGGTACTTGGAGTGGTGCATTGCTATAAAGATACCTGAAAATGTGAAAGCAGCTTTGGAGCTGGGTAACAGGCAGAGGTTGGAAGAATTTGGGGGGCTTAGAAGAAGACAGGAAGATAAGGAAAAGTTTGGAACTTCTTAGAGACTGGTTAAATGGTTTTGACCAAAATGCTGATAGTGATATGGACAGTGAAATCCAGGCTGACAAGGTCTTAGATGAAAATGAAGAACTTACTGGGAATTGAAGCAAAGGTTGTGCCTGTTATGCCTTAGCAAAGAGCTTGGCTGCATTCTGTTCATGCCCTAGGAATATGTGGAAGTTTGAATTAAAGAGAGATGATTTAGGGTAGCTGGCAGAGGAAATTTCTAAGGAGCAAAGCATTCAAGAGGTAGCCTGGTGGCTTCTAACAGCCTATGCTACACTCAAATGTAGGAGCAAGTAAATGACTTAAAGTTGGAACCTATATTTAAAAGGGAGACAGAGCATAGAGAAAATTTGCAGCCTGATCATGTGGCAGAGAAAGAAAATGCTTTTTCCGGAGGGGAATTCAAGCAGGCTGTGGAGCAACCACTTGTTAGAGAGATTTGCATGACTGAAAAAGAGCCAAGTGTTAATAGCCAAGACAATGGGAAAAAGGTCTTGAAGACATTTCAGAGACCTTCAGGCAGCCCCTCCCATCACAGGCTCTGAGGCCTAGGAGGAATAAATGGTTCTGGGGGCCAGGCCCAGGGCCCTGCTGTTCTGTGCAGCCTTGGGACACTCCTCTCCACATCCTGGCTGCTCTAGCTCCAGCCTTGGCTCAAAGGGCCCTAGATATTTCTCATGCTGTCACTTTGGAGAATACAAGTCTCTGTAAGCCTTGGTGGCTTCCACATGGTGTTAAGCCTGTGGGTGCACAGAGTGCAAGAGTGAATGAGGCTTGGCACCCTCTACCTAGATTTCAGAGGATGTAGGAAAAGCCCAGGTGCCCAGTCAGAAGACTATTGCAGGGGCAGAGCCCCACAGAGAACATCTACTGGGGCAGTGTGGAGGGGAAATGTGGGGTTGGAGCCCCTACACAGTCTCCACTGGGGCACTGCCTAGTGGCATTGTGAGAAGGGTGCCACTGCCCTCCAGATCCAAGAATGATAGATCCACCAGCAGCTTGTGCCTTGTACCTGGAAAAGCTGCAGTCTCTCAACAACCTGTTAGAGCAGCTTCAGGGGCTGGACCCTGTAAAGCCACAGAGGTGGAGCTGCCCAAGGCCTTGAGAGCCCAGCCCTTGCACCAGTGTGCCTTGGATGTGGTACATGGAGTCAAAGGAGATTATTTTGGAGCCTTAAGATTTAATAACTGCCCTGCTAGGTTTTGGACTTGCATGGGCCCTATAGCCCCTTTCTTTTGGCTGATTTCTCCCTTTTGGAATGGGAGTATTTACACAATGCCTATGCCCCCATTGTATCTTGGAAGTAAATAACTTGTTTTTAATTTTACACTTTCACAGATGGAAGGGACTTGCCTTTTCTCAGATGATAATTTGGACTTTGGACTTTTGAGTTAGTGCTAGAATGAGTTAAGACTTTGGGGAACTATTGGGAAGGCAGGATTGTATTTTACAATGTGAGGACACAAGATTTGGGAGGGGCTGGGGCAGAATGATATATTTTGGATGTCTGTCCCTGCTCAAATCTCATGATGAATTGTAGTCTGCCATGCTGGAGGTGGGGCCTGATGGGAGGTATTTGGGTCATGGGGATGGATCCCTCATGGCTTGGTGCTGTTTTCAAGATAGTGAGTGAGTTCTTGACACATCTGGTCATTTAAAAGTGCGTGGCACCTCCCCTCCCACTCTCTCTTGCTCCTGCTTTTACCGTGAAGTGTCTGCTCCTGCTTCATCTTCTACCATGAGTAAAAGCTTCCTGAGGCCTCCTCAGATGCTGAGCAGATGCTGGCATCATGCTTCCTATAAAGCTTGCAGAACCATAAGCCAGTTAAACCTCTTTTCTTTGTATTTCTTTGTAGGAATGCAAGTACAGCCTAATACACCCATGCAATATTTGTATTTTATCTGGCAACCCTACTGGCATGTAACCAATAGAATGTGGCAGAAGGGATGCACATGACTCAAGGATGGATTACAAGAAGGCTTGAGCTTCTGCTTTGATCTGTTAGAACTCTCACTCTCCTGATGCTTCTCTTAGGACACTCTCTCTAGCAGCCATGGTATGAGAAGCCAAAACCAGTCAAAGATCTCAGCTGAGTCCAGCCTTCGAGTTATGCCAGCCCAGGCACCAGACATTTGAGTGAGGAAGCCTCCAAAGCAGGCTTTCCAAAAGAACTTTTTACAGTGATGGAAATATTTAATATCTGTACTGTCCAATATGGTAGACACTAGCCACGTGTGACTAGCAAGCCTTAAAATGTGATCAGTGCCACCTAGTAACTGAATTTTAAATTGTATTTAATTTTAATTCACATTTAAATATCCACATGTGAGTAGTGGCTACTGTACTGGACAGTGCAGTTCTTGATGATTTCAGCACCCAGCCTTTGGAGTCACCCCTACCTGTTTGCATCTTCCTAGCTGAGGCCCCAGGCACTATGGTGCAGAAAAAAGACACCCAAGAGTACCCTGTTCAAATGCTCAACTCGCAGAATCTGGGAGCATAATAAAATGATTGTTTCATGTTGCTAAGCTTAGGGTGGTTTATTCTGCAGCAATAGAATCAGAACAAGGTGAAATGTGCTAAGAAGAGACTAAGTAGAAGAGGGTTCCAAAATTAAAGGCCCCAGGGCCAGGAAGTGAGTTAATGAAGAGAACAGGCCTGGGGACTATAGCCAAGGCCCAGGTTGGTGGAAGATCTGAGATCTGGGCTCTACTTCTTACTATCAGGGAGATCTCAAGCTAGTAATTTTTTTTTCTGTGAGACGGAGTCACGCTCTGTTGCCCAGGCTGGAGTGCAGTGGCATGATCTGGGCTCACTGCAAGCTCTGCCTCCCAGGTTCACACCATTCTCCTGTCTCAGTCTTCCGAGTAGCTGGGACTACAGGTGCCCACCACCACGCCTAGCTAATTTTTTGTATTTTTAGTAGAGATGGGGTTTCACCGTGTTAACTAGGATGGTCTTGATCTCTTGACCTGTGATCCGCCCACCTTGGCCTCCCAAAGTGCTGGGATTACAGGCATGGGCCACCGTGCCCGGCCTTCAGGCTATTTTTAACTGGGCTCTACTTGTTACTAGCAGGGAGATCTCAAGCTAATTTAACTTTAACTCTCAATTTCTTTCTTTCTATTTTTCTTTTTCTTTCCTTTTTTTTTGTTTTTTTTTTTTGAGACAGAGGAGTTTCACTCATGTTGCCCAGACTGGAGTGCAATGGCACGATCTTGGCTCAATGCAACCTCTGCCTCCTAGGCTCAAGTGATTCTCCTGCCTTAGCCTCCATAGTGGCTGGGACTACAGGAGCACACCACTATGACTGGCTAATTTTGTATTCTTAGTAGAGATGGGATTTCATCATGTTGGCCAGGCTGGTCTCGACCTCCTGATCCGCCGCCTTGGCCTCCCAAAGTGCTGGGATTACAGACATGAGCCACCACGCCCGGCCTAATCCTCAATTTCTTAACCTACAAAGTGGGACTAAAATACCTACACAGGTTGGCTTAACATGTTGTTGGAAGATCAAGTGAGCCTGTGATAGGAGAACACATTGTTTGTTCATCACATCAGAATCTACCTCTCTTATACCTGCTCAGTCCTCAACTCTGCAATAGCTTTGAAAACCGGCCATCAAGGCTCGCATTTCACTTGCAAGAACTCTAGTCTTAGGAGCCAAATTCTTACTACACACACATTGATCTTGAATTGACTTGCTCTGGAAAATTGTCAACTGCACCAGAAAAATCAACATTTTTTGGGCACAATTTAGATGAAAACTCACTGTTAAAAGAAATCTCATTGTTTTTCTGTGGATTCTGTGTGCTCAGTTTCTATGACACCTTCAACTCTGTGTACTTGGCTAAAGCTGGTTTCCAATAACAGTCATTCAGGTGGTCTTGGGAGGCAAAGCCCACTTGTCTGGATGGACTTGCTTCAGGGACTGGGCATCTGTGTTTGGGTCTCAATGCCCTCTTAGATGTTGGGAGCATCAAGGGAATCGTTGCTTGAAACTGAATTCTGGCTGAGAAGGAGGAGTGAGCTCATGTATAATATCTAGGGAAAAACATGTGAAATGTGTATAGTCAATACACACTAGACTTTAGGAAGAATGATTTCAAAAAAGGTCAGGAGAAAGATAAATAGCTATAGGCATGATCCCATGTTTGAACGGAAAGAGTGGGGACTTTAGAATGAGGCAGCCTTGGGTTTGAACTCTGGTTCTGCCACTTATAGCTTCAATGATCTCTGAGACAGTTTTCTTATCTGTATAACGGGTATCATACCTACCTCATAGGGTATTGTGAAGAGTAAATTAGGACACAACAATACAGATATTTAATCATTTAAAATAAATATAAAAATATTCAATATACAATAAAATAAATCAAACAGATATTCAATAAATACATAGATGTTTGGTAAATACAGATCTCCCTCCAAAAAGAAGGTGGCTCAGGAAGGCTGGGGGCTCTTGAAAATAAAGTGGGACAACACGGCAGCCAATCATCTTGGTGAGGAAGGAAAAGTCAGGCAGCAAAAGCTGTCAGAAATCAAACAGGAATGTGGTTCCATTTTTCCACCTACAAAGAAGCAAAGATGAAAACGAGTAAAAATGTCCAGTGTTGAAGATGATTTAGGGGCTTGTGTTCCCTCACCCTTCTGAGTGGGAAGGTAAATCACACATACTTCCAGAGGTCAGTTTGACAATTTCTTAATATCTTAAAAACCCAGCAGTCCTCTTTCTTGAAATGTATCTTAAGGGAATAATTAGAAAAGTTAACCAAAAGGAATATTCAAGGGTGCTGTTGATTAATACCAGAAAACTAGAAACAGTCTAAATATCTAACAATGATAAATTGGCTAAATAATTGCTTTAACTATATAAGAGAATAATGTAGCCATAAATGTAGACGATGTAGATCTGTATTTATTGACATGGATTGATATTCAAAAAATGTAATGTGACAATGCAGGCTAACAAATAATATGAATAATATATATCTAAAAGTACATATTTGTTTAATGCGGACCCGGAAATATACCTGCTATGGTTTGAATGTATCCCCCAAAGATCATGTGTTAGAAATTTAATCCCTAATGTAGAGGTGTTGAGGGGTGGGATCTTCAAAAGGTGTTTAGGTCATGAAGGTTCTGTCCTCATGAATGGATTTATGCTATTACCACAGGAGTGGGTTCATTATTGTTGGAGTGGGTTCCCTATAGAAGGATGAGTTCAATCCCTTTTTGTCTCTTTCTAACTCTCTCACCTTCCACTATGGGATGATGCAGCAAGAAAACTCTCACCAGATGCCAGCCCTTCAATTTTGGATTTCCCAGCCTCCAGAACTGTGAGCCAATAAATTTCTGTTCATTGTAAATTACCCAGTCTGTCGTATTCTGTTATAGCAATATAAAGTGGATGAAGACAATGTCTATCTTCATATTAATTGCTTATGATTGGTCGGTGGCTAGGATGTACTTTTAATTGATATATAATTCACATACCATAAACTTTACCACTTTAATGTATACAATTCAGTGTTTTTTAGTATATTCACAGAGTTGTGCAATGATCATCACTATCTCATTCCATTTTCATCCTGAAAGAACATTTTCACAACCTGAAAAAGAAACTCCATATCCATTAGTAGTCACTTCTCTCCCAAGTCCTTGGAAACCACTAACCTACATGCTGTCTCTATAGATTTGCCTATTCTGGACACTTCATGTAAATGGAATCATACAATATGTGACCTTTCATGTCTGAGTTCTTTTAGCCTAATGTCTTCAAGGCACGTCGACATTGTAGCATGTCAGTACTTTATTCCTTTCTATTGCCAAATAATATTACATTGCCATATTTTGTTTAGTCATTCATCAGATGATGGACATTTGAGTTGTGTGTACTTTTTGGCTATTGTCAATAATGCTCCTATAAACATTTGAATACAACTTTTGTGTGAACATATATTTCAATTCTTTTGGGTTTATACTTAGGAGTGGAATTGCAGGATCATATAGTAATTCTATGTTTAATTTTTTGACTAATCCTCAAACTATTCTCCACAGTAGTTGTACCACTTTACATTCCCATCAGCAACATATGAGATTTCCAATTTCTCCACATCCTTGCCAACACTTGCCATTTTCTGTTTTTTTTTTTTCTTTTTTTTTGAGGTAGAGTCTTACTCTGTCACCCAGGCTGGAGTGCAATGGCGCGATCTCCACTCACTGCAAGCTCCGCCTCCCGGGTTCATGCCATTCTCCTGCCCCAGCCTCCTGAGTAGCTGAGACTACAGGTGCCTGCCACCATGCCTGGCTAATTTTTTTGTATTTTTAGTAGAGACGGGGTTTCACTGTGTTAGCGAGGATGGTCTCAATCTCCTGACCTCATGATCTGCCCGCCTCGGCCTCCCAGAGTGCTGGGATTACAGGCGTGAACCACCGTGCTTGGCCCATTTTCTGTATTTTTGTAATAGCAACCCTGTTAATGGATGATGTAACATGACATCTCACTGTCATTTTGATTTGCATTTCCCTCATGACTGACAATGAGCATCTTTTCATATCCTTATTGGTTATTTATCTTCTTTGGAGAAATGTCACAATCCTTTGCCAGTTGGTAGGATTTTGATTGTTTTCCTTTTGTTTTTCTGCATTTCTTATTTGGATGCAACAGCAAGAGTTGCTTGTGTAAGAACAAATAAAAGAACCAGGATAGAGCCAGGTGTGGTGGTACATGCCTATAGTCCCAGCTACTTGGGATGCTGAGTTGGGAGGATTGCTTGAGCTCAGGAGTTCAAGTTCAGCCTCAGCAATATAATGAGACCTTGTTTCATTTAAATGTGTGTATATGTATATATGTATGTATGTGCACAAAAAATTTGACCAGACTTCACAAAAGAAAATATATGAATACCTAAGGCCAGGTGTGGTGGCTCATGCCTGTGATCCCAGCACTTTGGGAGGCTGAGGTGGCCGGATCACCTGAGGTCAGGAGTTTGAGACCAGCCTGCCCAGCATGGTGAAAGTCTGTCTCTACTAAAAATACAAAAAATTAGCCGGGCCTGGTGGCTCATGCCTGTAATTCCAGCTACTTGGGAGGCTGAGGCAAGAGAATCGCTTGAGCCTGGGAGGCAGAGGGTGCAGTGAGCCGAGATTGTGCAACTGCACTCCAGCCTGGGTAGCAAGAGTGAAACTCCATCTCAAAAAAAAAAAAAGAAAATATATCAATAAACATATTAAAGGTACTCAACATCATTATTTGTCAGAGGAAAGCACATTAAAACCACAATACAATACCACTACCTAACCACTAGAATGACTAAAATTAAAAGATTGACAGAACCAACTGTCAATCTTGCTGGCAAGGATGTGGAACAACTGGAATTCTCATACATTGCTGGTAGAAATGTAAAATGTATAACCCTTTGGAAAATAGTTTGGCAGTTTCTCAGAAAGTTAAGTTAAATATATACTTACAAGTTAAATATATACTTCTAGGTATTTACCCAAGAGAAATGAAACATATGCCCATGAAATGTTCATGGCATGCATGAATGCATGAATGTTCATGGCATTATTTATAGTGGCCCCAATCTGAAAATGACCCAAATGTCTATCAACAGAGGAATGAATAAACAAACTATGGTATAGTCATACTGTAATTGCCTGACAGGTTCTTCCTGCCTACTGCACAGACAAAACCAAATCACTGAGACCGTAGTATTGTAGTAGAGAAAGGATTTAATTAATGCAAGGCCACCTAGTGGAAGGACTGGTGTTATCTCTCAATCAGTCTCCCCAAGGGCTTGGAAGTTAGGGTTTTTAAAGAATAGTTTGGTGGGTGAGGGACTAGGGAATAAGTGCTGCTGATTGGGTTGAGGATGCAATCATAGGGGTACAGAAAACAGTCCTTTTGCACTGTCTGCCTCTGGGTCGGGGACCACAGACCAGTTGAGTCATGAGTTACAAGTCCAGGTGGGGTCAGTTGGGTTCCAGAATGGAAAAGTCTGAAAAACATCTCAAAAGACCAATCTTAGGTTCTACAATAGTGATGTTATCTGTTGGAACAAATGGAGAAATCACAAATCTTGTGACTTCTGGCCACGTGACTCCTGAGCAGTAAGGAGTTATAGAGACTATACCTACAGCTGGGCATAATAGCTCATGCCTGTAGTCCCAGCATTCTGGGAGGCTGAGGTGGGAGGATTGCTTGAGCACAGGAGTTTAAGACCAACCTGGGCAACATGATGGGATCCCATCTCTACGAAAAATACAAAAATTAGCTGGGTGTGGTAGTGCACACCTGTAGTCCCAGCTACTCAGGAGGCTGAGATAGGAGGATTGCTTGAGTCTGGGAGGTTGAGGCTGCAGTGAGTTGTGATGGCACCACTGCACTCCAGCCTGGGTGACAGAGTGACACCTGGTTTCAAAAACGAAAGGAAAAGAAGGGAAGGGAAGGGGAGTGGAAGGGAGAGGTAGAGGCGGGGAAGAGGAAGGGGAAGGGGAGGGAAGGAATTACACCTATATTTTAGTAGAGTTCATGTCTCCTCTCATAATCCTAATCTCACGGCCTTTCATTAGTTTTGCTCCCTGAGCAAGGGGGCAGAGGTTAGTTTTAGGAAGGGACTATTATCATCTTTGTTTCCAAGTTAAACTGTAAGCTAAATTCCTCCCATGGTTAGCTTGGCCTTTGCACAGGAATGAGCAAAGATGCCAGCCTGTGAGGCTAAAAGCAAGATGGAGTCAGCTGTGTTGTATTTCTCTCACTGTCATAGTCTTTGCAAAGGCAGTTTCAACGCAAGGGCTACTACTCAATAATAAAAATGAACAAACTGCTGATGCATGCAAGAACATAGATACTTCTCAAAAACATCATGCTAAGCAAAGAAAGCCATACACAAAAGAGTACATGCTGTGTGAGTCTATTGACATGAAATTGCCAGAGGCTGGGGGTGGGAGAAGGAATTAACTGCAAGGAGGCAGTCAAGGGAACTCGGGGGGTGATGGAAATGTTCTCCAACTTGATTGTGATGGGGGTTCTGTGATGGAGTGAGCATCTAAAAACTAATAGAACTGCACAGTAAAAAGGTACATTCAATTGTATGCAAATTATACCTGAGAAAGTTAATTTAAAAAGCAGTAGGAGTAGACGAGGAAGAGGAGTAGGGATAGGAATAGCAAGAAGATGAACGGTAGAAGAGGAGGAGGAGAATCAGGAGAAGAAAATTATTATGTAGAAATGATAATATGCTCCCAGTCAATCCATCGCCCACGATGTGCCTGTCACTGTTAAGTGCCAGGGAGGGGATATTCTGTAAAAAGTGAAAACCTGTCCCCTGTCACTAGGAGTTTACAATCTATTGGAGAGGTGAAATATTCTTCAGAATCCCAAAGTGTGAGAAATAACAAAAATCAAATTCATCTGCTCCCCCCACTAGGGTTAGTGGGAAATCAGTCTCTGTCATTGTTTAGGATTTCCTCCCTCCTCCTCCACTCCATCCACCCAGCCCAAGGTGTGCATGTGATGCTCAGGCTTACACTGTCTTAGGGAAGAGGGAAGAGCCCCCGTCTTCGGTCCAGCATTGGCTGCTTCTCCTCGTGCAATTTGTCCACAGCTCTTCTGATCTCATCCATGCTCATGACTCCTCCTCTTTCTTTTTTTTTTTTTTGAGACGGAGTCTCCCTCTGTCGCCCAGGCTGGAGGGCAGGGGTGCGATCTCGGCTCACTGCAAGCTCCGCCTCCGGTTTCACACCATTCTCCTGCCTCAGCCTCCCGAGTAGCTGGGACTACAGGCGCCCGCCATCATGCCCAGCTAATTTTTTTGTATTTTTAGTAGAGACGGGGTTTCACCGTGTTAGCCAGGATGGTCTCGATCTCCTGACCTCGTGATCCGCCCGCCTTGGCCTCCCAAAGTGCTGGGATTACAGGCATGAGCCACCACGCCCGGCCGACTCCTCCTCTTTCAAACCAAGCTAGGACACTTCTTTGCAGAGGTTCTCAGGCCTCTGCCTCTGGTGCCACAGTCGCTAACCTTCAGGACGTGTCTTTCCTAGGGTGCAGATCCCCGAGTCATGAGGCCTGCAGAGGGCCGATGGCTCACGAACCTCATCCTTCCCTCCACTTTGGCTGCTTCCTTCTCTAGCTTCCTTCCAAGCCATCCCACTAGCTCTTTACTCACTTCCTAAAAATAAAGCCTTCACCTCTCTGGGCAGGGGAAACCCATGCCCCAGGACTTGAGGCCTGGCTATCCAATAGGAGGAGAGGGATAGTTCATTTTTTTCATTATGTGCCTACAGCCCAGAAAACAAGGGGCAGTTAGTTTTTCTTTTTCTTTTTTTTTTTTTTTTGTTGGGCCTCACTTTATCCCCCAGGCAGTAGTGCAATCTCAGCTCACTGCACCCTCAACTTCTGGGGCTCAAGCGGTCCTCCTACCTCAGTCCCCCAGGTAGCTGGGACTACAGGACATACTACCATGCCCAGGTTTGCCATGTTGACCAGGCTGGTCTTGAACTCCTGAGCTCAAGCAATCTGCCCGCCTCAGCCTCCCAAAAGTGCTGGGATTACAGGTGTGAGCCACCGTGCCCAGCCTGGGGCAGTTAGTTTCTTAGCCTGGTTGTTCTATTAGACTGCTGCAGGGGTCTGGTTCTAAAAAGATAGAGGGTGTTGGATGTCCATTGTGGGTGAGATGGCTCAGAGGGTGATTAGTGCCTGTCAGTTGAGTGTGGTGACCTCGTGAGGGGTGGGGCTAGTGGCAGGGAGCCAGGAGCTCCTGAAACAGAGGACGCCTCAGTGTCCTGGCACTGTGCCCAGTCTGTCTGGGGCCAGTCTCTCACCAGCTGAAATGTATGTGGTTACAGGAAAAAGGACACCACACTGGGTGACAGAGCAGCTAGTTTCAGGAGGTGTGAGCCCAGAGAAATCCTGGCTTTGGGGAACTTGAGGGAGGTGGCAGTTTCAGAGAATCTGAAAGTCAGCCCATAGTCCAAAACCAAGGAGAAAAGGCACCAAGCTCCACCCAGCCTCTGGCTACTGGCTGACTCTGAATGGGAAATGGGCCTACTATTTGCTGTGTGTAACCTGCCCATCCCCCAGGATTTCTAAGAAGTGCTTGGCCTGTGTTTCTTGGTTCTCCTGAGAGCCAGATGTTTAATAATTTGAGTACATTTGAACTTGAAAATGCAAAAACATCCTTCTAGCTGCATCCTCCTTTTCCTTCCAGGGCCAGAATGATGTAGTGGGAGAACTTGATTCTGAAATCAAATGGAAAGTGCTTTTGTTTCTGGAGGTTAGAAAAAAAAAATTGTCAAAGAGCCAGGGCCTCATCTCTAAAAAGAAAACGTGAAATGGGCCATGAGTCCTGCTTAATAATTCAGAGACCAAACGGAGCCAACAAGAAGCTGGAGTGAATGATCAGGTATACTCACACCCTTCTCTTTTTATCAGCTTGCAAATGTTCTCGTTGGCAGCTGGTTAGAGAGAAGTAGTCCATCACAAATAAGCTAAACCATTCATTCATTCACTTATTCAACAAAGTCTTCATGACCTCCTCTTATAGCAGACATCACTAGTGCTGGGGATGCAATCCAGAACCAGCATGTGTCCCTTCTGCTTCAGGGACCTCAGGATCTATATCATGGTTCTCAAACTTTCATGTCCATCAGACTCCCCTGGATGGCTTGTTAAAACACAGATTCCTGGGCCCTACCTGTGGAGTTTCCAATTCAATAGGTCTGGGATGGCCTGAGCATTTGTATTCCTGAACAGTTCCCAAGTGATGCTGATATTGCTGGTCCTGGGACCACCCTTTGAGAACCACTGGGCAAAGCAACCATGTCAGCCAACCATCTTCACCTCTCAGCATTACATGGCTCACTGTAGGAAATCTGAAGCCCTGGATAGGTTGCTAGGGGCCTGAGCTTACCAGCCCAAGAGCTGTGGCCATCCCAGGCCCACACAGCAAAGGGAACAAATATCTTAAGGCACACTTATGTCTAGGGAGACTGCCCAGAGGCCCTGGAACCCTCCCGAGAGAGGAGGAGGTACAGCTTTGAGAGATCTTCTGTTGACTTCTCAATGAAAATCGAGGCCTCATAGCACCACCATTTCACCACCAGCCCAGTGAGAGCCTATAGCTCTGGGAGCCTGAGTCTGGGCTGTGGTGCAAGGTGTGGTGCAAGGCTTCCACACTTTCATCCTTCCTCCACCTACAGCCTCTGCTGATCCCTTCCTGTCACATTCTTGACAACCCAAATAGCTCATTTCCCTTCCATGCTCACAGCTGGAGTAGGCAGGTGAGATCCCAAATGGGCCTCTGAGGCCTTTTCCACCTGAGTGGACACAGAGACATCATATATATCCACACGTAATATAGCAAATGGCAGATCATCTTGTGGATCAAAATCTGCAAAAATCATGGGTTTTTCTTCTAACAGCTTTATTGACATATAATTTACAATTCACCCATCTAAAGTACACAGTTCAGTGTTTTTTAGTACAGTCACAAAGATTGCCTGTTCATCTTCATAATCAATTTTAGAACATTTTCATCACTTCAGAAAGAAACTCTGTACCCTTTAGGTCACCCATCCCTCAACCATCCCCCAGCTATAGGCAACAACTCATCTACTTTTTGTCTCTTATCGATTTGCCTATTTTGGACATTTCATACACATGGAATCATGCTATATGTGGCCTTTTGTGATTGGCTTCAAAATTACTTTTAACAGGGACATGGGATGACCTACATGTGAGTCCAAAAGATCATTGGCAGAAAGACAAGGTGGAGACAAATGGTTTAGGTTTACTTAATCTTGGAGTTCCAGTTGTCCCAAGGTGCTAATTCCCACCTCAGGAGGCTGTGGTGGGGAGTATGAAGGACCAGCACAGGCCTGGTCCCCAGATGCTCAAGGTGGAGGAGCCTCGCTAGTGAAGAGAAGAGGCCTAGTATAATATTGTAAAATATATATTTGGGCCGGGCGTGGTGGCTCATGCCTGTAATCCCAGGACTTTGGGAGGCTGAGGCAGGTGGATCACTCGAGGCCCGGGGTTTGAGACCAGCCTGGCCAACATGGTGAATCCCCCCATCTCTACTAAAAATACAAAAATTAGCCAGGTGTGGTGGTGGGTGCCTGTAGTCCCAGCTACTCGGGAGGCTGAGGCAGGAGAATCACTTGAACCTGGGAGGCGGAGGTTGTAGTGAGCTGAGATTGTGCCACTGCACTCCAGCCTGGGTGACAGAGCAAGACTCCATCTAAAAAAAATTTTATATATATATATATATATATAGAGAGAGAGAGAGAGAGAGAGAGTCTTATTCTGGTCTCCTAGCGTACTCCTAAAATCCTTGGGAACTCCAAAGTCTTTTTGTTTGCTAATGAGTTGATCCATGGCTGCCAGCCCCTACCTAACTTCAGGATGGGAGCTGGTCACCAAAAAGACCAAGGCAGGATTAGAGGGATGGAACTTTCAGCTCTCCCTGCAATTCCTCATCTTATGCATCTCTTCATTTGGAGGAGAAGGGGCTAAAGGTTGGGTTAAGCACCAAAGGCCAATGGCTTAATCATGCCTGTGTAATGAAGCCTCCATAATAACCCGAAAGGTTCTGGTTCAGAGAGCTTCTGGACAGCTGAGCATGAGGAGGTTCTGTGAGGGTGGCAAACACCGAGAGGGCACGGAAGCTCCACACTCCATACCCCAACTTATGTATCTCTTCATTTCCTTTGTAATAAGCTTTATAAAAAATAAACAGTAAATGTGTTTCCTTGAGTTCTGTGAGCCACTCTAGCAAATTAATTGAACCCAAGGAGGGGGGCGTGGGAACCTGGATCAATAGCCAATTGGCAAGAAGCACAGACAAAATAATGAAACCACCTTTGCAAAGATGGTGATAATGAGAGAAATCTAACATGACTGACTTCATCTTGCTTCTGGCCTCACAGGCTGGCTGTCTTCACTTATTCCTGGGCACAGGCTGAGCTAACCATGGGAGGAAGTTAGTTTATAGTTGAATTTGGAAGCAAGGATGATAATAGTCCCTTCCTAAAACATATCTCTTCCCTGTTTGGGGACTAAAACCGCCTTTGCAAGACTAATTAGGATTATGGGAGAGGACTGAATTCTGCTAAAATATAGGCATAGTTTCTACAATCCTTTGCTGCTCAGGAGTCATGTGGCCAGAGGTCACAAGGTTTGCAACTTCCTCAGTTGCTCCTATAGTAGAACCTAAGATTTGTCTTTTGAGATCTTTTTCAGACTTTTGTATTCTGGAAACCAACTGACCCCTCATAACTTAACTAGTCCTGCGGTCCCTGACCCAGGAGCAGACTCAGGGCACGAGAACCGTTTTCCATGCCCCTATGATTGCATCCCCAACCAATCAGCAGCACCCATTCTCTAGTTCTCTGACAAACCCTAAACTCCGAACCCTCAAGGAGACTGATTAGAGTGATAACACCAGTTGTTTCATGTGTCTGGCCTTGCATTAATGAAACTATTTCTTTACTGCAGTACCATGGTCTCAGTGAATTGGTTTTGTCTGTGCAGTGGGTGGGAGGAACCTGTCAGGTGATTAAAATAATGGGGCTTGTGATTGACATTGGAAGTTGGGGGGCAGTCTTTTGAGGATGAACCCTCAACCTGTGGGATCTGATACTATCTCCAGGTAAATCGTGACTCAACAGCTGGCATCTGCTGTGGAATTGCTTGCTTGCCTGCTTATTGGTGGAGAGAAATTCCCACACATCTGGTCACCCAGGTTTTCTGTGCTGATGGTTGTGGTGTGAGAGCAGAGGAAAAACAGTGTGTTTTTCATTCATCCCTAGTGAAAAGAAGACTAGCTCTGGAGCACTCTCAGATCAAAGCAATCTTGTTATGTATCAGTGGCATGCCCTGGCTTTCGAAAAGTTGAGGTTATGTAAGAGGTATTTTCCCTGCCTCTTATCCAGGAGGTCTGTCTGAGTGCCAAAGTCAGCAAAGCAGTCCTCTAGGCTCTTCCCACTGAAGAGGTAGAGAAACTTTCAGTCACTTTGAAACTGAAAGTTGCCTAATCTGGGGTCCTTTAAGGACTGCTGTCTCCTCTATATTCCCAAATTTCTCCTGGCTGTTGTCCAGGGCTCTGCAGATTTCTCTGAAGGCCCTGAGCTGCCTGCCACCTGCCAGAGTCCGTGCTACCTGGCAATTACATTTGCCAAGGCAGAAGGCTTCTTGCCTCCTCCGTGTGAGCCCCACCATAGCAGCAGCCCCGTGAGAAGCTAGCTGGTCTGCATCCTAGCAGGACATCAGTGCTTTTGAAAAATATAGGCATTCATAGAAAAGATAGCAGGAAAGAAAACCAGACAGGGCTGTCTGGATCCACAGACCACCCAGATCATCCTCAGACCCACCAGATTCATTCTTGCCCCACGGTTCCAGACCCATGGCAGGTGGCACAGCCTGGGACCTGGCCTCTCCCTCTAGGTTTCATGGGCACTATTCCAACCGCCATGACTTCGGGTGGGTCCCTCCGCCTTTCTTTTTCTTTTTTTTCTTTTTGAGATAGAGTATTGCTGTGTCGCCCAGGCTGGAGTGTAGTGGCATGATCTCGGCTCACCACAACCTCCCCCTCCCGGGTTCAGCTCCCCGTGAGAAGTTCCAGCTCCCCGTGAGAAGTTCCACCATCAGGGACCCTCTCTTATTTTGTTCAGACCCTGCTTGTCCCCAGCTGGTGTACTGGGGGAAGCCCAGAACCCAGGGAGGGCAGGTTGCTGAACTGACCCTCTGCCCTAGCCTCTGTCTGAGGTGGAGGCTCTTTCAATGGTCTCTTTTTCTGGCTCAAGCCCATGACAGGAATGCCAGGAACCCACCCAGGGGGAATGAGGTCTCCCAGGATCCTTCTCTGCCCTGTCCAGACACTCAGGCCACAGAGCTGTCACCCCGGTTCCTACCCATACCATCACGTCGGTGGTCTGGGGCTTTCTTGACAATTGTGAACAGAGTTAGGGGTCTGGAGAAAGGGGAGCAGCTGTATTCCTGCCCTCTGCCATGCTGGTCCCCCACTTACCAGTGAGTCCAGGTCTGGGAGTAGAGGCACCTGGGGCACAGGATTGGGAGTGAAGCATGAGAAAGGCATGGAGGAGGGAGGGCAATGAGAGCTTCCCTTCCTTGGACTGTGCCCGGTGAGGTGTGAATCCAGCGGCCCAGGGCAGGGATTGGGCGGCTGCCAGAGAACAGTAACCAGAGGAGTTGCAGGATACCCACCCTCCCTGTGGGCGTGGGAAGCAGGCTGGGCAGGCTGAAGCTCAGGCAGGATGCCCCCACTGGTGGGTGGCTGAGGAGGGTCTTCTGGTTGGCAGCACTGTTGGCCTAGCACTGTGGGGAGGCAGCCAGGGAAACAGAAACCACAGTTCACAGCCCTGACGCGGGCCCTGGGCCCACTGGCTAGAGAGGCCTGAATTATTAACCTCGGGAGAGGCCAGCTGGCACGAAGGCCAAGGGGATTGAATTGACTCCTCCCAGCTCCGTTCAGTCACCTAGGAGGTGAAGAATTCAGCAAGCCCTGGTTCTGGTTGCCCCAATGTGACCAGCGCTGTAAACAGGGCGCTTGGCTGGTCTGGCACAGGCTGCAGCCAGGGCTGTTCGTGCCCCGCCTCCTACCAGCTCCTCCTGGATTTCTCAGGGCCGTGGCCTTTTGTTTACAGGCTCCCTCCTCACCTTCCTCTCCCAGCCCGGAGCCTCTCTGCTGAGCACATTTTTAGCATTCCCTCAGAGCAGCTTTGCTTTTCCTCTTCCCACAGAAGAAGACCCTGCAGCTGCAGACACGCTGTGGTTTCTGGAGCCTCGGCTGTCATGGGGCCTGTCACCAGAGTCCACCTGCACTCAGATGCTCTCCTGGGGGAACTGGCTGGCAAGACCCCTTCCACCCAGCTGGAGGGGTCCGCAGGAGGCCAAATCCACTCCCACATCTGCTCTGGGCTCGCTTTGGAGTTCCCCTCTGAGCAGACAGGGCTAATGTGTCCCATTTCCAATGTCTAAAAAAGAAAGGTCGAGGGGCTGGGCGCAGTGGCTCATGCCTGTAATCCCAGCACTTCGGGAGGCTGAGGCAGGTGGATCACCTGAGGTCAGAAGTTCAAGACCTGCCTGGCCAACATGGCAAAATCCCATCTCTACTAAAAATACAAACATTAGCTCGGTGTGGTGGTGTGTGCCTGTAATCCCAGCTACTCAGAAGGCTGAGGCAGGAGAATCTCTTGAACCCGGGAAGGGGAGGTTGCGGTGAGCCGAGATCATGCCACTACACTCCAGCCTGGGTGACAGAGCAATACTCTATCTCAAAAAAAAAAAAGAGAAAGAAAAGAAAGAAAAGAAAAAAAAAAAAAAGAAAGGCCTAGGGACCCACCCGAAGTCATGGCAGTTGGAATAGTGCCCATGAAACCTAGAGGGAGAGGCCAGGTCCCAGGCTGTGCCACCTGTCATGGGTCTGGAACCATGGGGCAAGAATGAATCTGGTGGGTCTGAGGATGATCTGGGTGGTCTGTGGATCCAGACAGCCCTGTCTGGTTTTCTTTCCTGCTATCTTTTCTATGAATGCCTATATTTTTCAAAAACACTGATGTCCTGCTAGGATGCAGACCAGCTAGCTTCCTTAGGACCACAGGACATCCATGGGCCTCTCCCTTCTTTGATAGCTCAGCTCACTATTTCCTCCCTGGGCACAGCTGTGGGCCTCACATTCCTGTTTCCTTTCCCCTGGGATATGGGAATGGGAAAATTGTTAGGGAAAATTGTCCAAGACTTGAAAATGGAGCAGAGATTCCTGCAGGTGATTTGAGTCATGTCAGCCTTGGGCATTGTCTGGCAGGCCTGTCTGAGGAATTACCTGAGTTTCTAGGGGTGTAGACCTTTGTCTAACTTGCTATTAACTACTCATTAGGTTATTTTACAACTTTATGACAAAGGCATAGGAAACTGATAGGGTGCAGGCTTGTTTTATAGTGACACAAATAAAAGCATTTCAGTCAAAAGGCCAGGGAGGACACTCATTCTATTTTATGGGATGAAGTATTGCCCCATAAAAAAATTGTAAAAAAAAAAAAAAAGGAGAAGGGGAAAAAAAGGCCAAGTCCGGGCACAGTGGCTCACGTCTGTAATCCCAGCACTTTGGGAGGCAGAGGTGGGCAGATCACCTAAGGTCAGGAGTTTGAGACCAGCCTGGCCAACATGGCGAAACCCCCACATCTCTACTAACAATACAAAAATTAGCTGGGCATGGTGGTGGGCATCTGTAATCTCAGCTACTCAGGAGGCTGAGGTGGGAGAATCACTTGAACCTGAGAGGCGGAGGTTGCAGTGAGTGGAGATCACGCCATTGCACTCCAGCCTGGGCAACAGAGCAAGACTCCATCTTAAAAAAAAAAAAAAAAAAAGAAGAGAAAGAAAGGCTAAGGTTTTATATAAAGTGATTTAGCAATATTACTTTAATATTCTTTCCTTCAGTGATTGTAACTATTTTGATGTCTCCTACGTTTTTTTTAAACCAGCTCTACCATCCTGCTGTTTCTCTCACTGATTAGTTAAATACTTTTTAGATACATGTTCATTCTATATTTATGTGAAAGCCATGTTTTAAAATTTCATTTTGAAAAATTAACATCTGGCAAAATTGAGGATTTTCTTCATTTACAGTTCTGTGAATTCTAACCCATATATAGTTGCATACCTGCTACCACAATTAGGATACAAAACACGTCCATCATCCCCCTAAAAAACTCCCTTGCGCCATCCCTTACAACCATGTTTTTGACTTTTTGAAAATGACTCTTTCACAGGATGCAGAGGGTTGTCAGTGACTCGGGAGTTGTGGGTGTGCCCATCTTATCAATCCCCACAGCTTTGCCTGTGGAGATGCCCTATCTGTCCCCCCTCTGTCAAGCCCAGGGAAAGGCGTGGGGTCTGAGGATTTGGCTCTGTCACACCACTCACTGCCGGCCCTCCCTCCCAGTGCTTCCAAGATCTGGTTGAATTAAACATGAGAATGAAGAGAGGAAAACGCCTTCACCCACAGTGTGCTCTGGGGACATCTCCAGGTGTGGGTGGCAGGGTCAGCCACAGGACGGGTAAATAACCAAAGGGAACATGGGTACCCAAGTCAGATGTCCTCTTAGCTCCTTCCCTCAGGAGAACCTGTCTTTTCCTCACCAGGGAGCTGGCGACACCCAGGCTTCCCTGCAAGGGCGGGAGGGACATTGAGGTGCCGGATTGCCAAGGGAGCAGAGGAGGAAGGGGCTCTTGGAGTAAACTTGTTGGGAATTAAGATGTGCTGCTCTCATTGCCGGGTGTTACTTCAGTTGGAGAAAAAAGAGGCTTCAGCATTTGTCTTTGTGCAGTGTTATCCTCAGCAAAGAGGACTGGGAACGTGGTACATGGGAGGAGGGAGCCAGGGATGCGAGTGGCCAGCCATGCCCAGGGAGGGGGAGCGAGGCACAGGGATGTCTCCAGACAAAACCCCTAAATCACATGGAATCAGATACACATATTCTCTCTCTCTCTCACTGAGCTGTTTTTCACTCAGCGTTCAGAGCCTGTGGTATGTGTGGATACAAAGTAGGGCTTCAGGTCTTCATAGGTCTAAAGTCCATAATGCTATCTCTAGTGCCCTCCCTTTAAAATGTATTTTATAGCCTTTTATTTGTCTTTACCAACAAATGGAAAAGCAATGAAGGCAGACTTTTTCGGGATTTGCTGCATCTAACCGGTGCCCTTGCCCTCTCCAGAGGCCTCCCTTTCCCTGCTGCGAGAGGCATGTGCAGGGCCTGGTAAGAAAAGGAGCCTTAGACACTGGCTCCAGGGGTCCCTCACCAGCCTCATGGGCTTTGTGACAATCCTAACACTTAATGGTGTGTTCTACTCTGACTTCCAAGTTCTCTTTTCATAAGAATGTGTCTTATCTAGGGTGACCGTGTAACTTTTAGCCTCCAAACCATGACATTCTTAAGAGTGAAAGGAAGTGGGAATAATAATTACTCTGGGACAATGTGTGTAAACTGGGACTGTGGCAGGCAAGTAGCGAAGTATAGTCACTCTTATCTTTCAGAGTAAATTGGGAACTTTTTCCATGAAGAGGCCCAGTCTATCTATCTGTGATAAAATATACTTGGGCTTTGTCCCCAAGAGATGAGTGTCTTTTGTGTGCCAATGAGATGTCCGGTCGCTGGGGGTCCCTAGATAGCTTCAGGATGGGGGCTGCTCTCCAGAAAGACCAAGGCAGGAGTAGAGGGTTGGAACTTTCAGCCCTATCCTGGACCTCCTGGGAGGAGAGAGGGGCTGGAGATGGAGTCAATCACCAATGGCTAATGATTTAATCAATCATGTCTAGGTAATGGGATCTCCATTAAAAACTGAACAGTGAGGTTCAGAGAGCTTCTGAGTTGCTGAATATGTTGAGGTCCTGGGAGGGTGGCATTCCAGAGAGAGCGTGGAAGCTCCACACCACCCCCTAGTACCTTGTTCTTTACATCTCTTCCATTTGCCTGTTTCTAACTTGTATCCATTCCAATAAACTGGTAATAGTAAGTAAAGTACTTTCCTGAGTTCTGTGAGTCCTTCTAGCAAATTATCCAACCTGAGGAGGAGGTTGTGGAAACTCTTGATTTATAGCTGATTGATCAGAAGTACTGGGGACAACCTGCGACTTTTGACTGGCATCCAAAGTGGGGCAGTCTCATGGGACTGAACCCTAAACCTGTGGTGTCTGCACTTACTCCAGGTACAATCCAACATATTAATTAATCCTACATATTAATCAGGATGGAATGGAATTGTAGGATGCAATTCCTATGGAGAGCTGGAGATCTCCTTGGAGTCCTCTTCTGCATCTAAGAGCTTTGTTAGGAGATGCTTAGTTAACACTGACTGATGGCTGCTTCTTTAAGGGGCTCTCTTCCTAAGAAATTTAACCTAATTGAAGTTTAGAGGGAGAAACTTCTTGGTTTAGTTCAAACACCTTATTATATGTTGGGCTGGCTTTGGTTGTTAAATATCAACTGTTGTGAATGAACACTAAGAGACAACAGGTGACTTGTGATGGAAGGAGACTCAGAGAAGCCAGCCAAGTCCAGGCAGCTGCAGGCCATGTTTGTCTAATAAGTCACAATTGTGTGGCAGAGACTCCTGTGACCCCAGTTGTGCTGGAGGCAAGAGCTAAGCATTAGCATGCCCAAATGGGATTTCAGGTGTCCACTTTGTGTGAAAACCCGCTAGGACTCCTTGAAGAAATGAAGATACTTTTAAGGACTGACTACAGGATTCTAGGAGAGCAGGTTTACACGTCTAGGGGAAAAAAAATAAAGACAAAGGTGACTTTGACCCCTGAAGAATATGCTTGGATAGGCAAAAAAATCACTCCGTGGTAGAATCACTGTGGGGAGTCTCTTGCACATATCCCTGGGTGGTCGATGGTGGTTGATGGTTGATGACTTCTGACCCAGCCCTGGTGGAGGAATCCAGGAGGCCCTAAGAAAATGAAAAGAGCAGGAGTGGTCCTTTTGGAGCCTTATAAACAAGCCATGAAAACTGATCAGGAGAGACATCTCTTCCACTTCAAAGAGTTAGAAACTGGGCAGGCTGTGCTCTACCACATCCCAAGAAGCCCATACACATAATGGACACCAAAGAGAAATCTTTCCAGCAAATGGCAGCCAAGTGTTGCATCCTAAAGTCAGAATATCATGATGGTTTTCTGTTAGAGGAAGTCCAATGTCTTAAGGAAGGGCACTCTTTGGTCTAACTGACACAAGGGCAATGGGGTAGTGGCAACCACGGTCAGAGTACACGGTGATGTCCTCACTGGGGAGTGACAGTGACTACACTGTATTGCTAGTGGCCAACACTAGCAGTGATGTATGGAGTTGGCAACATCACTGCTGGCCTTGATGATGGCCAGGCTGGTGCTCATGCAAAACCTGCTGCCAATCCCACGGAAGCACAGTGGAGAATAGCCCAGAGAGAAGTCCAGGAAGGCTTTATCAGTGGAGGCAGTGTTGATGAGATACTTGGGCCCTGCCGGGAGGAGGAGGAGGGGACCATTGCATAGGGGCCTAGGGTAAAAAATATTTCTATTCACACTGCAATTGTGACTCAGTCCCTTAGGATGCTATGACTGGGAAACTCACATTACATTGTGTACACACATATATTACACCGTAACCTCCACTTCCTGGGTTCAAGTGATTCTCTTGCCTCAGCCTCCTGAGTAGCTGGGGTTACAGGTGTATGCCACGACACCCGGCTAATTTTTTTGTGTTATTTTTAGTAGAGACAGGGTTTTGCCTTGTTGGCCAGGCTGGTCTCAATCTCCTGACCTCAAGTGATCCCCCTGCCTCTGCCTCCCAAAGTGCTGGGATTACAGGCATGAGCCACTGCGCCCAGCCCTGTATGATTTTTTATGTGCAGCTCACATTCAAAATTACTGCTTGGCATCTTCGGTGCAGAACCTCCCTTCTCCACCAGGGCCTCTCACTGGGTCTCAGTGGTAGACACTCTGGAGGATACCTGCCTCACTCTGAAGTGAATTATTTTGGGTATCGCCTTGATCCTAAATAAGGTCAGACAATACCAATATGCTCTAAACATTTGTTCAAATCTTATTCAACTATTTTCATGTAGTATAATAAAATTTTATTAATATCTCTTGGTTTAATTCATGATCATTTTACATGTGGTGACATTGACTGAGTCCAAGCTCTACTAACTCTGCCTTCGCTTTTTTTTTCAATTTTTAATTTTGAGGGTACGTAGTAGGTATACATCCTTCATCATTGTGAAATTAAAATGTGTCTTTAGGCTGAGCACAGTGGCTCACACTTGTAATCCCAGCACTTTCAGACGGTGAGGCGAGAGGATTGCTTGAGCCCAGGAGTTTGAGGCCAGCTTGGGCATTATAGAGAGACCTTGTCCCTACAAAAAAATAAAAGTTAAAAATTAAAAAACAAATATGTCTCTTAGTGATTTTTTCTTTTCTTAATTACATATTCACTGTAACAAAAAAGTTTGAAGTTACAGGTAGGCAAAAAGAAGAAAATAAAAACACCCTTAGTCCTATTCTCAGAGTTAGCTATTACTTACCACTTGACGTATTTCCCTCCAATCTTTTCCTGTGTATGTACATGTGAATGTTTGTGTATAAAAAACTCACACACCTATAAAATGTAAATAAGACATCCAGCTACCTCAATAGCTGCATTATTCATTTCTAATATATATACTTTGTTATGTATTTGCCTATTTTTATTTCATAACCATCTGTTCTTATTTGTGATGGCTATTCTTTCATTTAGTTCCCTGAAGTTTTATGTATACATTTTAAAACCCCCTTCAAGATTCTCTATTATCTCTAGTTCCTTAAGTATAAATTTTCTTGTTTGGGGGGGGTCTGAAAACTGCCTTTAGTGTTGTTGATCTTCCTTACAGAGTGTGTAATTCTTGCCTATGAGCTTGTCTTTCATGGGAGCCATCTTTCTTGGGACTTCTCCACTGTGTGGTCTGGGTTTTAGAAGAAGGATTCCAGTGAGGAGGTTTCAGTGTTGTCCTACGGAATAGAGCGCTGACTTCAAACCAAGTCTATGGTTAGTGGACCAGGACTGTTGACTGTTTCCACTGATAGCTGGGCAGATGGCTTGTGTTCAGCCACAACCTTGGGCAGCCCTCTTCCTGAAGGGGCGGCATGGTCCTGCCTCCTGGACTCATGGCTTCCTGCTGCATGTGGGGCTCATGACGCATTGAAATTGCAACCACAGCTCATCCAGTCTGAGTCCCCTGTGGGCCTTCCGGCTTTAGCTCCCATTTACAGGCATGCTTTATTATACTTTGCTTTATTGCACTTTGCAGATATTGCATTTTTTACAAATTGAAGGTTTGTGGCAACCCTGCCTGGAGCAAGTCTATCAGTGCCATTTTTCCAACAGCACGTGCTCACTTCATTAGCATTTTTTAGCAATATTATCTTTTAATTAAGGTATGTACATTGTTTAGACATATGCTATTGCACACTTAATAAACCACAGTATAGGGTAAACATACTTTTATATGCACTGGGAAACCAAAAAATTTGTGTGACTTGCTTTATCATGATATTTACTGCATGGTGGTCTGGAACTAAACTGGTACTATGCCTGAGGGCTGCCTGTATGACTTTGTTCCTACTCTGTCTTTGGAGATTTCTCTTTCTTGCTTGGAGCTTGGACATATCAATCTAAAATATATTTTTATATTTTATAAAGTTTTTCTATGCATTTGCAATCGAAGATGACAGCAGTAGGGGGAGTTCACCCTTTGCTCAACATGTTGACCTGAAATTCAATAGTAATTATCCTTATGTTGATTTGTGTTTGTCCTCCATACATCCAACATCTTCTTAACTACTTTAATTGCTTTGTCATTTTCTTCCATGTTCACTAGAATTATCTCAAGATTTTCCTGTACTGGGAAAATTTCAAGCTTCCTTGATGTTTCTAACTTATCTAATAGCTCTATAAAGCTCTTGTTTTCATCCTGAATTTTTTTCCTTAGCTCTGAATTTCCTTTGCATTTCACTTGGTAGACTTATCAAGTCATCTTTGGGTTCTTGTTTTACTAAATTTCAAAAGCATATTAAATATTTTAAAATTAATTATATACCAAGTTAATACAAATTATTAATTGTTAAATTAATATAATTAACTATTAAATTAAAATGACTAATTAAGTATTAAACATTCTTATTGGTTCTACAATGTGAAGCATTCTCAGGAGTTTTCTTCTGTACTTGGGAGAGTGATTTCTTCCAATCTAGATATCTGGATATGTTTATCTTTTTCATGTTGTGTTTCTTGCTTTTTTTGTTCTTTTTTGAGACAGAGTCTCACTCTGTCACCCAGGCTGGAGTTCGGGGGCGCAATTATGGCTCATTGCAGCCTCCACCTCCTGTGCTCAATTGATCCTCCTGCCTTATCCTCCAGAGTAGCTGGGACTACAGGCATGCGCCACTACACCCTGGTCATTTTTTCCATTTTTCATAGAGATAGGGTCTCACTATGTTGCCCAGCCTGGTCTCGAACTACTGGGCTCAAGTGATCCTCCTGCCTTACCCTCCCAAAGTGCTGGGATTACAGGCATGAGCCGCCGCACTCAGCCTGTTTCTTGCTTATTTTCCTTCTTTTCTTTCTCCTACTCTGCCTTCTCCTTCTTGGTGTTCTTCTTTTTTAAAATCTAGTATGTTGGCTTAGCCTTCATGCTGTCTCTTTTAATTTTGCACAGGTAAGTCTGGTCAGACCATCTAATGCTCTGAGAGTGTGAGGACGAATTCTTTTTAACACCTTTTCTAGCTACCTGTCATTTCCTCAATCCTAGAGTTTGGGGGCTGGGTGGTACTTCCTTCCTGCTTTCTGAGCTCTGAGGGTCACACGGACAGTCGAAGGACAGAGCTGGGCCTGGCTCCCTCCTGACGTGGGCTAGCATCCCACACCTGGGTCTGCTCCATTTGACAGGCACATGTCCCCTCCTGGGACTTCAGCTCATTCCCTTGGACAGCACAGAGTTCTGAACAGCAGCAAGTCCAGCCAGCCACTCCTCCAGCCGCTGCTGGCTTCTGTGATGGTGCTCAGGGGCTCCTCCTCTCTGGAGTTTCTCCTGGACTTCCCAGGCTGCCAATTTAGCATCTTAGCCCTCTTTGTGCCTAACTGAGAGGTGCTGTTGACCCTTCTTGGGATCCTGTTCTCTTACCTTCCTTCATTTGGCTTCAGCTGTAGGTGTGTGGGAGAGAGACAGCTAACATTCCATTCTGAGACCCTCTATTTCTTGCCTCTTGACAGCTTTTCAGTCTTATGTCATAAGGTTGTACTATTTTCCATGTGTGGTTGACTCTGGTTAGCTTTTGACTTTTTTGTTTTTGTTTTGTTTTGAGATGGAGTTTCACTCTTGTCACCCGGGCTGGAATGCAATGGCACAACCTTGGCTCACTGCAACCTCTGCCTCCCAGGTTCAAGGAATTCTCCTGCCTCAGCCTCCCAAGTAGCTGGGACTACAGGCACCCATCACCACACCCAGCTAATTTCTGTATTTTTAGTAGAGCCTATTGTCCAGGCTGGCCTCAAACTCCTGACCTCAGGTGATCTGCCTGCCTCAGCCTCCCAAAGTGCTGGGATTACAGAGATGAGCCACTGCACCCTGCCAGCTTTTGACTTTCTTCAAAAAAAATTATTCTTTGATCACCTTATGATGTGCCAGGTAGAAGGAGGGGTGCTTCTGGCCTCACTTGTGCCACCCTCACCCAAAATCCTGGCACATGTGCTGTCGAGGCTCTGCGCAAGACCCCAGGAACTCCTGGGTCTTTGCTACCACCAGAGGGTTGCACCTGCTTCTCAGACAGAAGACCCCCCTGTCATGGTTTCTCTTTCTCAGGCCTCCAAACCGCTGGTTACTTCATCTTTGAAATGAGTGTTTCATAAGCAATTAACCTATGTTGAAACTTTACCAACTCTAAAGTGAAATTATACTTCCTTCCTACATCTAACTCTACCTAACCATAGAGTTCCCCTCCTGAGTATTTCTGAAAGTTTCCCAGGGACAGCTTTGCACAGCTCCAGAAAGTATCTCTCACTCTCACTCTACCCTTTTCTTCTTGCTGCCATGATTGTGCCTCTGTAGCTTATGGGACTGGTGACTTACTGACTCTGCCAGGCCTTGGGAAGGAGACATTGCCCTCCCCAACCCCCCACAGCTCATCTGACCACAGGTTCCACTGAGTGGGGGCATAAAGAAAGCAGCCTTAGAAATTTCCATCTGCCTTCAGAGGAGAAGTGTCTTGTACCAAAAGGCCTCCTCCATTTGGCAGGCGCCACTTTAGCCCCCACCAACAGCAATATGCAGGCCCCCTTTCTCCACAGAGAGAGGAAGAAATCCCTCCCTTGCCAGCCCACAACACTCTTCCTTGCCTGCCTTGGGATGACAGACCATGAGGACACCCCTTTCTCTTAGGGGCAATCTCCCTCCTCCCTCCACACCTGAAGGTGTGGTCTGACCCTTTCCCCTCTGAGAAAATAAACCACCATCTTAGTGTCCAGTCTGAGTGTTTTGTTGTCAGAGCCTCAGGCCTGTCTAGGCAGCATCGTTCCCTCCCAGGGCATCATCGCAGCCTTTCCTCCAGCCTGAGGTGAGGAGAGGGTCAGGTCTTCCGAACTCTGGTAACCCCATCTCCCAGGAACAAATGTTGGACAACAAAGCACTCATGTCACCCAGGAGCCAAAGGGCAACCTCAGCCAAGATTTTTAAAAATTGACACCTTAGAACATGCGTCTAATTTGTTTGGGGGCAGTTCTACCCATAAACACAATTAATGTTTCCTAACAGGACCCATAACGACTTTGCTCAGAATCACCCCACCTGGGCTTCCTCCAGAACAGCAGAGGCTTCTTGCCTCACAACAGTTGGCCTGCAAGTGCTGCCCAACATGGTTAAAATGTGAGCACACTGGCGGCTGACTCACAGGAAAGGGTTCCCAAGGCTGTGCCTGAGATAAGGCTGGCTTCTGGAGGCCTCTTTGCAGAGGAACCAATCCCACCCCAACTCCCTGATTGGATAATAAGACTCAGAAGCTCCAGTTCTCCCCTCCCTATGTGGCTTTGCAGGTTCTGTGTCTGACTGGACTGCCACTTTCCTCACGCACCTGTGGTCTGTGCTACAGAACATCCTAGCCACACAGGAAAGGCGGGAGCAGTGGGTGGCTTGAGGCCAACGGAGGTTTCAATCCAGTTCCTCTCCCCTGCCACCTGCCTTACCTGGTGCTACCTCTGCAAATACCACCTACTGGGACAGTGTGGGTGGGAGGGGCTGGTGAGGAGGATTATTTCCTGTTACTGCCTTGGGGAAGCTGCTGAGGGCATTGCTCACTCCTTTGATCTGGGCAGAGAAGGAAGGCACCTACCCTAGCCAAGGTTTTAGCACAATGACCAGAGGAGAGGCTTCAGGTTACCTTGGGGCCCTAAGTCTGGAATCCAGAGCCATAGAGAATGAGGGAAAGTTGTGGAATCATTGGTGGAGACAGGATTAGAAACCTCTTGCAGCCAGAAAAATCACCATCGCAGAGGGAGACTAGAAACCATCTCTGGGCCTGAATCTATCTTTGCTTCCGCCTTTCTTGTGCGGTTAGGTGGTTCTGTGACACTAACCTCAGGCAGGTGAGAAAAGTGGCAGTGCGATCAGACAATTCACAGAGGCCAGACGGGACAGGGAGAACTGGAGCTTCTGAGTCTTATTATCCAACTAGCCAGGCATTGGGGGTGGGCTTTGCTCTTCTCTGCAGAGAGGCCTCCAGTAGCAACCTTATCTCAGGCACAGCTTATGAAGCTCTTTCCTGTGAGCCAGCCACCAGTGTGCTCAAATCTTAATAAACAGCATGACCTTTACTTAATAAAGGCCTGGGGGAAAGCCAGGGCAAACGTTCCCACTTTAAAGTGCTTCATAAACAACGTGGCACCTGCAGTCACAAGGATGACATGATTAGCCCGCTGTCACCTGAGTCATTTTTTCCAGATGTGGTGAGAGGCAAGGCAGCCAGCTGGTGTCATGGAAAAAGCTCTGGATTCGAGTCTCGGTCAGATGTTGGCTACCCACTCAATATGCTGCCGTGGCAGTCCTGCCTCCTTGCACTGCCGTTTCACATCTCTGATGTGGGAGATGAAGAGGGGAATGATCCATGCCTGGTATTTTGCAAACAGAATGCATGCATTCATAGATATGAGAGAGCTGAAAAAACCCGAGCTGTTGATTCGGCAGCCAGACTGTGTAGGGGGATGTTCACTAGACTTGGTGTTTAAAAATTCAGGTTGGATCCAAGCTAATTCTTTTTTTTTTTTTTTTTTTTTTTTTGAGACAGAGTCTCCCTCTGTCACCCAGGCTGGAGTGCAGTGGTGCGATTTCGGCTCACTGCAACCTCCACCTCCCGGGTTCAAGCAGTTCTCCTGCCTCAGCCTCCCAAGTAGCTGGGATTACAGGCATAAGCCCCCAGCCTGGCTAGTTTTTCGTTTGTTTGGTTGGTTGTTTTTTTTTTCGTTTTTGTTTTTGTATTTTCAGTAGAGATGGCATTTTACCATGTTGTCCAGGCTGGCCTGGGACTCCTGACCTCAAGTGATCTGCCCACTTCAGCCTCCCAAAGTGCTGGGATTATAGGTGTGAGCCACCACCATGCCCAGATGGATCCAAACTAATTCTTAGTCACGTAAATCTAAGCAAGTGACTTAGTGTCTCCGGATCTCAGTTTTCTCCACTGTGGAATGGAATGGGTATAATCACCTTGCACCCGGCTCTCCCGAGAGGTAGATTAAATGAGATGGGGCTGCATGGGAAGTGCTGTGGGGGCGGCGTACTCCGATGTCACTTGATGCTGTCTAAGGTTAAGCCTTCTTATTTGGGCTACTAGGGCAGAGCACATCTGGGCCTCCCAAGTCCATTCTCTTTCAAGAGAAGAGAGCAGCTGCCAGTTGCCCTGGTAACCCAGACCAGCAGCAGGCTTCCTGCAGGGACTTTCCTGCCCTGGCACAGTTGTCAGTTTCCCTTCTCAACCTTAGCTGAGGCCGAAAGTGTGGTAGAGACACAGGTTTCTCAAGCAGGGCCCTCAGCAGAGCACACCGTGCCCACTGGCATTATTGCCACAACTTCTCCTTGTTTTGTGGAAGAGAATCTGGTTACACATCTTACTGGTTTTTCTGCTTTCTTTCTGTGACTCATCATGTTTGTGAATATTTCAGGTAAACACTTGTAGGGGGCAGCCTTCTTGGTTCAGTTTTCTGCTCTCTGTGTTCTCTGTGCCAGGCTGGTGACCCTCCTCTCTGTGTCCAGCTCCCTGTCCCCTGGGAATAGGTCAGGTGTCTGAGATCGCCGGCTGCCTGGGCTGTCTTCAGCCAGGACCTGAGGGGTTTATCTCTGTAGCAGTGGAGTTCATTCACTGCTATCCTTTGTGAAGAGTGGAAGCTGCCCATTTCTCCCCTGCCCTTCCTGACAGGAAACTAGCACTGGCTGAAATTTCTCCAGGGCTGACCCGCCTCTCAGTGTCCTGGTCCCATGTTCAATATAAAAGTCCTGTGAATCACCACAGTCTTCAGGAGTAACACTTCCTACTCCCAGAAAGTCAGGACCAGCCTGGGAGGACTTCGTACCTTCCTGGGATTTGCTCTTTTGACCATCCCCTGTCTGTTTTCCTGTAATTATCTGCTGTGAAACTTACAAAACTGAAACACCATGAATGCTTATCTACAGGGCAACCAAAAAAGAGAAGGCCTTGAACCTGAGTCCCTCTGTACGTGTGGGTTTCTATGAGGGGTGGGTAGGCACTGCCTGATGAGGGGGCAAGAAAGCCTAGAGCTGACAGGGCACCAGGGAGGGGCCGAGGAGCCTGCCCAGTAAGGAGGCCTGTGGGCGAGTCCCTGATCTGTGCCAGCCAGGAAGTTGTAGAAGGCAGGGAGCAGTTGCCATGCTTATGTGATTCTTGTAGGAGTGGTCCCTGAGATTAGTTGGAAAGGCCATTTATCAAGGATCAGAGAGCTATCCAAACTCTTGGTTCACAGGAATAATAAAAGTGTAAAAGCATGTAACATCCCTCGTAGCTGTCCCTTATCGATGTTTTCTCTGTGCCCTGCCTTATCTCATGCTCATGTTAAACCTGGGAGGTGGTAGTTTTATCATCCCCATTTTACAGAAAAGGAAAACCAAAGGGCAACCACGTGGGCTAGGAATGTCGCATCCGAGTGGCTTTTACGGAAGCATGCTAGATGCCAGGCGCCCTGCTAGGTGCTTTTCCAAGTACCATCTGGAATCCTCAGAAGAGCTCTGTGGGGTAGGCTCTATTATCCCTGCTTTATAGGTGAGGCCCATAAGGTCCGCAGAAGGTGACGTGCCCAGGGTGTGAGTGCAAGTCTGTCTGTCATCCCCGCTGCAGCTTTCTGCAGCACAGAAAGCTGGTCCAGCTCTTCAACTGGTTAGAAGGCTGATTAGGAATCAGCCATGGGTCTCTCTCACATCCCAGACCATCACAGACCTCCGTGCTGCTGGAGGGTGGCAACATGCTCTTGTCTGGCTCTCCCACCATCTAATCCCTAAGCAGGCCTGAGAGAGAGGAAGGAAAAGGGAACACCTGGCCCAACAAGGGGCTTGGATCCAGGTCACCTGTACCTACCATGTTTACTTTCACAGTCTCCTCACCCTCTGTACTTATTCTGAGGGTGCATGAGCTTGGCCATTAAATAAACCAAGGAGATAAACTTATTTATTAGCTGCTGTGAGCCCTACTCTGTGTCTTTCCTGCTCACAAAATCTCTGTGAGGGAGAGAGCAATCCCCATTCCACAGAAGCAGGAACTGAGATAGAGGGGTCACGAATGAACCTCCCGGGTTCAAGCAATTCTCCTGCCTTGGCCTCCCGAGCAGCTGAGATTACAGGCATGCACCACCACGCCTGGCTAATTTTTTGTATTTTTAGTGGAGATGGGGTTTCACCATGTTGGCCGGGCTGTTCTCGAACTCCTGATCTCAAGTGATCTGCCCACCTTGGCCTCCCCAAAGTGCTGGGATTACAGGTGTGAGCCACTGCACCCAGCTGAGGTTCATTCTTACACTTAATAAAAATACACATATCAGACAGTCTGCTTGATGATTTATATTTTTTGTAGCTAAGTTCTTGTCAGATCTGAGTAGAGCATCATGTTTTTTAATAATCACCAGAGCTAGCTTTTATTAAGGGTTTACTGTGTCCAGTGCTGTTCTAAGCATGTCACATACTGTATTAATTCACTTAATCCTCACAACTACCCTCTGAGGTGGCAACTATTATTATCCCCATTTTGCAGATGAGGAAACAGAAGCCCAGGGAGGTCAGATAACATGCCCATATAGCTAGAGAGTGGCAGAGCTGGGGGGAACCCTGTCGGTCTGGCTCCAGAGCCCATTCTATAGCAGCCACCTCTGCCCACCCTGGCTTGGCTAGGCCTTAATGCCAGAAACACACCATTCTCTGATCTCCTGGAGGGTAACAGAGCTGCCATTAGGAGGCAAGGCTGTCCCAAGAGCATAGACCAGTAGTAGGGTTGGTTGCCAGCTTCTAGGTGTCGCCTCAGGGCTCCTTACTGCTTCTATTATTATTCTAATAGTTCTGAGCTAGGCATGAGGTAATCTGAGCTTTTAGACCTTGGCCATTTCACTGAGGTTTGCTGTTAGGCTTCAGTTTTGTCATCTAAAACAGCACTGTCCTTCTAGAGTTGCTGTGAGGACAGGAGAGGAGTCTGCCAAGCACTTAGCAGGTGCCTGGAGGGCAGAAAGCATTCAGTGATGGGGAGGAGAGGAAAGCTCACAGAGCCTCGGTCCACGTGGCTCAGCTCTGTGCTGGAGCTGCGATGCGGTCAAAAGACCATGAAACAAAACGTGATTTCAAAATAACTCAAGTCTTTCACGTGTGTTTCTCACACCGATAAGTGAACGTAGTCCTTCGGAAGACTGCACTTGATTCTCATGGTGGCCACGTGAGAGTCACAGTTCTTCTTGCACGTCCCCCTCCGTCTTCTCCCACACATGGCTCTCACTTGCTGCAGGGGCTCCCGGTCTGGCTCTCAGTTTCTGTTTCCTCTGATTTTCATCTCACAAATGGCTGGCAGGGTGGGGCTCCTTCCTTGGAGGGTGGGGCTCCTTCCTTGGAGGGTGGGCTCCAGGAGGAACTGAGGAGAGTGTAATCAGGACCCTCATTAGGGGCCATGGGGTGGGAAAGGTTGGGAACTGGCCAGTCATTTTTATCCCATCACATGAATTATTATTTTTGGCAGAGGAGAAGGTGCCTGTGTTAGTACCACAAACTGTGGCTTAAAATGACAGAAATCTATTCTCTTACAATTCTGGAGGTTAGAAGTCAGAAATCAAGGTGGTGGCAGGGCCATGCTCTCTCTAGAATCTCTAGGAGAGGGTCCTTCTGAAAAAAGAAAAACTTCAGCTGAATTACATTTAAAGGAGTTTAATTGAGTTTAATTAAATGAACAATTTGTGAATCGGGCAGCACCCAAATCAAGCAGATTCACAGAGACTCCGGCGCAGCCACATGGTGGAAGAAGATATATAGACAAAGGGAAATGATGTACAGAAATTGGAAGTGAGGTACAGAATGGCCAGATTGGTTACAGCTCAGTGTTTGCCTTATTTGAACGTAGTTTGAACACTCAGCAGAGTATGAACGGTTGAAGTATAGCCTCTGGGATTGGCCAAGACTTAGTTATTGTTACAGGCCCATACTCCTAAGTTAGGTTTTCAATTTTGTCTGACTATTAAGCTAGGTTACAGTTCATCCACAAGGACTCAAATACAGAAGTACAGAGTCCTTCTCAGGACATACATAGTTTGCTTTAACACTTCCTTTCCTCTTCTCAGCTTCTTATCCTTTCTGGCATTCCTTGGCGTTTCTTGCCTTGTAGACCCATCATGTTCATTTCTACCTCCATCTTTACGAGGTCTTTTCCCTGTGTATTTGTGTCCAAACTTTCCTCTTCTTATAGGGCCACCAGTCATTGGATTAGGGACCACTCTAGTTGAGTATGACTCTATCCTAACTTGATTGCATCTGCAAAGACTATTCCCAAATAAGACAGTCACAGGTTTGGGGGTCAGGATATATCCTTTGGGGGAACATAATTTAACCCAGCCTGTAACAACGTCATATCATTCAGATTGATTCTGAGCTAGCCCATTCCCAGTCTAATATCTCCAAACCTGGTTTCCCTAGACCGTTGAGCTTGTCTGCGACTCTTGTACAAATGAAGCTGTGAGGCGAGCTGCCCTGCTGACCAATGGCAGGGCCTCCCTTCTGGCTCCAGGCTCTGCACTGAAGCGCAGTGGGCCAACCAGGTACTTGCCCAGTGCCGTGGGGGAAGCCAAGGAGGGCATAGCCAGTAGGAAATATATTCTACAGAAGTGATCACTTTTCAGTAGAAAAAAAAAAAAAAAAAAAGGCCGGGCTCAGTGGCTTACGCCTGTAATCCCAGCACTTTGGGAGGCCAAGGCAGGTGGATCACGAGGTCAGGAGATCGAGACCATCCTGGCTAACACAGTGAAACCCTGTCTCTACTAAAAATACAAAAAATTAGCCGGGCGTAGTGGCGGGTGTCTGTAGTCCCAGCTACTCGGGAGGCTGAGGCAGGAGAATGGCGTGAACCCGAGAGGCGGAGCTTGCAGTGAGCGGAGACCACCACCGCACTCCAGCCTGGGCGAGACTCCGTCTCAAAAAAAAAAAAAGTAATTAATTGGTATGTTTTAAAGGTATATGTCAACATAATGTTTTATTAAGATTATGAGTGAAATTTTTTCTTCTACAAAGAATCAATGTGAAGTTATGGTTAAAATATCAATCACTATGTCATATTAGGAGATAAAAGAGGAACTATTCAATAACTGAAGCTAGGAAAACATCCATATGGAGAAAAATGAAACTGGGCAATGTCAAAGCATGTCTTCATTGTTTATCTTGGTAGAAAAGATAGAGGACTGTCTTTCTCGGACTAAAGAAGGGAAGAGGCCAGGCATGGTGGCTCACACCTGTAATTCTAACATTCTTGGAGGCCAAGGCGGAGGGTTCACTTGAGGCCAGGAGTTTGAGACTAGTCTGGGCAACAAAGCAGACCCTGTCTCTATAGAAAAATGTTTTAAATTGGCTGGGTGTGGTGGCATGTGCCGGTAGTCCCAGCTACTCAGGAGACAGAGGTAGGAGGATTGCTTGAGCCCAGGAGTTCCAGGCTGCAGTGAGCTGTGATTGAGCCACTGCACTGAAGTCTGAGTAACAGAACAAGACCTGTCAGTAAAAAATATTTAAAAAGAAGGGAAGAATTCTTAAATTAGGTACAAAAAAGTACCAACCAAAAAGAGAACAGATTGATACATTATATTATTATTATTGACTATATTAACTATATTATAAAATTGAATATTCACATTCTCTATGACCCAATGTGTGCATCAAGATATATCTATTAGAATACCCTTAGGAACTCTGTAGATATCAGCAAAAACAAACAAAATCAAACCAGAAACATCCCAAATGTCCACTGACAGGTAAATGAATAAGCAAATTGATCTATTCACACTGTAGAATATTACACAATTAAAGCAATGAACTATAACTATATGCTACACTGTTCTTACAATGTAATTGTATATAGACTACCTATAACATAATACCTTTCTATCAAGTGTTCTTCATTTATTTATTTTTTGAGACAGGGTCTAACTCTGTCACCCAGGCTGGAGTGAAGTGGTACAACCTCGGCTCACTGCAACCTCCACCTCCCAGGCTCAAGTGATCCTCCCGCCTCAGCCTTCTGAGCAGCTGGGACAGCAGGCACATGCCACCATGCCCAGCTAATTTTTGTATTTTTTTGTAGAGATGGATTCTTGCCATATTGCCCAGGCTAGTCTCTAACTCCTGGGCTCAAGCGATCCTCCCACCTTGGCCCCCAAAAGTGCTGGGATTATAGGTGTGAGCCTCTGTGGCTGGCCCTCTAACAAGTTTAAAAACAACTAAAACTAAACATTTATTAAGCATTACATTAATCAATTTAACATTATTAAATTTATATAATTTAATACATTATATATATTTATTATTAAATATATATAATTATAAATAATATAATTTAACATTAATTAAACATTAATTAAGGATAACACTAATTTAACTATTTTTTAAAGGAAGAAAATTATTGGACAAAATGGAAGTAAAGGGGTAAAGGGAAGCACACAGGTAAATGTAAGTTATTGTTGCTATTTTAGGCCAGGTGCAGTGGCTCACGCCTGTAATCCCAGCATTTGGGAGGCCAAGGCTGGTAGATCACTTGAGCCTTGTGTTGAGACCAGCCTGGGCAACACAGGGAGACCTCGTCTCTACAAAAATAATAAAAATTTAAAAAATTAGTTGAGCTTGGTGCACCTGTTATAGGTGCAACTGTAGTCCCATCTATAGCTACTTGAGGTGGGAGGATCACCTGAACCTGAAGAGGTCAAGGCTGCAGTGAGCCGTGATTGTGCCACTCCCCTTGGTACCAGTGAAACCCTGTCTCAAAAAAAAAAAAAAAATTAGATCTTGGGTTGACAGATGTGTTCACAGGTGTTCAGATACATATAATTTTGAAATAAATTAATAAAATAAAAGAAAGCCATGCTAGGAAAAAAGGAAATATCAATGGTCAAGTGGCTAGGCTGTATGGCATGAAGAGTAGTTAGTCAAAGAGAAGCACCTTTTCAAATGTGCCCTATCACCCACCAGCCAGTAGTGGACAGCTCCCTGTCATGGGATGACCTGGCTGTGCTTCTCCTGGAACTTGGGCCTTACCATCTGGGAGTTCCCATTTAGTTGAGAAGCTGTAGAGGGAGTTTATTTCTGTGGCCTTGTAATGGGGCACATCTTCTGTTTGGGGGGGAAGTTCCCTCCTGTTCCAGGGAGATCATGAAGCAGCAGCTGCATTGGCAAGGGCAGAGAAGATGTCCCAGTGATGGCTATTAAGGGGTCCCTCCCTTGCAGAAAAGGATTAGTGTCCAGCTAGCAGAGAAACACTTGCCAGGTACTTAATAGGTTCTACTTGATGGTAGTAGAAGCTCTCCCCAACACACATGCCCACTCAGCCTGGGAGAAGGTAGCAGGAAGGAAGGAGGCCCCCTGAGTATTGTGACCACAGAGATAGCCTGCCCCTGCAACCACACCCACACACTGAGGTTTCACCAGGGCGTAGGGGAATGGTGGTTAAAAGACAAGAGAACAGGCAGATACTATTATCTCCAAGTTTTGCTCCAAAATATGAGCTCTGAAAGTGAACGTGAGGACCCATTTCCATCTGTCCCCTACCCCATTCTACTCCCAGGTATAAGTTGCTTACCAAGATGAATAATGAGGGTTCTTTGCAGCTTGTAAAATACTTTTTAAAAACATTATCACATTTGATCCTCCTTAAAAAAAACCCAGTGGGGGTGGTTATCGTGCTTACCTTTATTTTACAGATGAAAAAACTGAGGCTTGGAGAGGCTCAGCGACTTGTCTAAGGTCATAGACTTGGAGGCAGAGATGAGAGGAATGCTTCTGACTCCCTCTTATGCCATGTTCCCAGAGGGAGTGCCCAAAAACATGCTGTCTCAGCAGGAAGCAGCCACTACCCAAAAGCAGAATGGGAGGAAAGGAACAGGGGCCACATCAGATCCTTACTAGCCAGTGCAGAAATGGTGGTACTGGAAGGAGATATTTAGAGAGTGGCCCTCCTCTCACCTGATCCAAAGGCCAGGATCGAAGGAGCTATGTCCTAGAGCAGCAGAGTTCTGTTAATTTGTTGTCTGTGCCTTCTGTATAATATCCCTTTGTGCCCCTGGATATGCTGTTTTCTCCAGTGAGTCTAGGGAAGGAACTCCGAGGGATCATTTCACTGTCATTAAAAAACAAAACAAAACAAAACAAAAAAAAGTTTAAAAGGGATGCTTCAAAGTTTGATGCTCTAGTTGTTTTTAATCAAGCAGGGATTGCTCATTGTAAAAGTAATTTGGGATAATATAATCAAATAAAAAGTAGAAAAAAGAATCACACCACCCAGGGATAATCACTTGTCCATCACCAACTTATCCCTGGCAGGGAATCTGCAGATAACATAGCACTGTTACCTCCCTTTGAGGCCTCAAATAATTTCTAACAGAAAGAGGCTGTTTTCGCTTAGGATGCAGATGAATAAAGAACAGAACTCCCCAGGCCGGGTGCGGTGGCTCACACCTGTAATCCCAGCCCTTTGGGAGGCTGAGGCAGGTGGATCACAAGGTCAGGAGATGGAGACCATCCCGGCTAACACGGTGAAACCTCGTCTCTACTAAAAATATAAAAAATTAGCCGGGCATGGTTGCGGGCGCCTGTAGTCCCAGCTACTTGGGAGGCTGAGGCAGGAGAATGGCATGAACCCGGGAGGCAGAGCTTGCAGTGAGCCGAGATCGCGCCACTGCACTCCAGCCTGGGCAACAGAGCAAGACTCCATCTCAAAAAAAAAAAAAAAAAAAAAGAACAGAACTCCCATCCAAACGGTGAGAAAAAGACGTATAATCTACAAATCACACCTTTTCTTGAACTCGTCAGAGAGCTGAGGTCACAAGGCAATGAAATGAACTGAATTCTAAAGAGTAACTATCCCCCCTGAGAAGAAATAGGGAACAGGAGCTATTTTACCTTTGCCCAGGACTGGCTACATCATTTACAGATTTATAGGACCCAGTGAAAAATACGGGGAACTTCTGAGCACAGGGCACTGTGTGACTGCACAGCTTGGATACCATGAGGTGGGTCCTGTCTTTGGCAGAGAACAGAAGGAAGTGGCCACCACCAGTGTTGGTGAAAAGGAAGGAACTCAAATGTCTTGGATTCCCGAAGACTAAGTATGGATTAGCATTCAGTTTATTTATTTATTTATTTATTTTTGAGACAGAGTCTTGCTCTGTCACCTAGGCCAGAGTGCAGTGGTGCAATCTTCGCTCACTGCAACCTCCTCCTCCCAGGTTCTAGTCATTCTCGTGCCTCAGCCTCCCAAGTAGCTGGGATTACAGATGTGTACCACCATGCCCAGCTAATTTTTTTTTTTTTTTTTTTTTTTTTTTGAGATGGAGTCTCACTCTGTCACCCAGGCTAGAGTGCAGTGGTATGATCTCAGCTCACTGCAACCTCCACCTCTCAGGTTCAAGCGATTCTCCTGCCTCAGCCTCCCAAGTAGCTGGGATTACAGGCCTGCACCACCATGCCTGGCTAATTTTTGTATTTTTAGTAGAGGCAGGGTTTCACCATGTTGGCCAGGCTGGTCTCAAACTCCTGACCTCAAGTGATCTGCCTGCCTCAGCCTCCCAAGCTGCTGGGATTACAGGCGTGAGACACTGCACCCGGCGCGTATCAGTTTAGAATGACTGGGAGCCCCAGACAGAAGGGGAGTTTGTCACTACAAGCCCTTTTCCATGGGCCTCCACTAGGTGCTCACGAGAGAAAATGGGGATAGGGCAAGAGCCCCATGCTTGATGGTGCAGGCATTCAAGATGATGCAGGCAACCCTACGCCAGGGTGTAGCCAAGAAGTGGGTGGGGACTCACTTCCAAAGACTCCTCTTTCATCAAGTAAAAGCATCAAGCAGCTAGAAGAATGGCAGCAAACACTTTCCACCCCAGAGCCACAGGTGTAGAAGCGGAGTCTGGCTGCCTTTGGGAAACAATAGGAAACTCTCATTCTACATTGGCAAGGGCAAAGATCCACTGCTTCTGGGATAAGAGTCAAAGCAAAAGCTGACTTCTCCTGGGAAAACAGGGGTAGGAAAACCTTCTGGGCCTAGGATTCTGCACCAATATACAGTGGAGACGTGTGAGTCTGGAGGAGGGACTCTTGCTATGTTGCTCAGGCTGGTCTTGAACTCCTGGCCTCAAGCAATCCTCACACCTCAGCCTCCCAAAGTGCTGGAATTATAGGCATAAACCACTATGTCTGGCCGGAGGGGCTCTTTTACACCCAAGACCCAGCACAGATTCCAGGACAGAGTTTGGTTGCCATGGGGATGGGAAAGGAGCAGAAACTCTGAGAAGGCCTCAATCACAGGGCTCAGGCTCACAGCCTCTGCCTAAGACTGAGGCTGGACCAGGAGAAGCAAGAATGCCCTTAGACCCTACCATGAGCCTAACATCGAGTAACAAAATAACAGCAATCTATATTAATCAAAACTTAACTGGGCGTGGTGGTGTGCACCTGTAATCCCAGCTACTGGGGAGGCTGAGGCACGAGAATCACTTGAACCCGGGAGACAGAGGTTACAGTGAGCAGAGATCATGCCACCGCACTCCAGCCTGGGCGACAGAGTGAAATTCTGTCTCAAAAAACAAACAAACAAACATATTGGCTGTATTAGTAAGCTTTTGCTAGATTGTGCTATGGAAACAACCAACCCCAGAAGCTCCACGGCTTGTGAAAATAAAGGTTTGCTTCTTTGTCATATCACATGGCCTTCATGAGTGGGTTTGGCCCTGCCCCATATCTTGTTCATTTTAGGATTCAAGTTCAAGGAACAGCCCCCTCCTATCTGAAAGACAGAAAAAGGGACATCAGAACCACATGAAGACTCTTTTTTTTTTTTTTTTTTTTTTTTTTTTGAGACAGAGTCTCATTCTGTTGCCCAGGCTGGAGTGCAATGGCGCGATCTCGGCTCGCTGCAACCTGCACCTCCCTGGTTCAAGAGATTTTCCTGCCTCAGCTCCCCAAGTAGGTGAGATTACAGGTGCCTGCCACCATCCCCGGCTAATTTTTGTATTTTTTTAAGTAGAGACGGGGTTTCATCATGCTGGCCAGGCTGGTCTCAAACTCCCGACCTCAGGCGATCCACCCACCTCAGCCTCTCAAAGTGCTGAGATTACAGGCGTGAGCCACCATGCCCAGCCCGCATGAAGACTCTTAAAGCTTCTCCGAAATGGCCTGTGTTGCTTCTGCTCACATTTCATTGGCTAAAGCAAGTCACTCGCCAAGCCGGATGTTAGCAGGGTAGAAAAGTGTAAGCACGTTGCGGAGAGGAGCAGCAAATAACTGAGGATAATGATACAGTCTACCTCCTGAGCATTTAAGAAGCCTTAAATATAGCATCAAAACATTTTTTCTGGAACTAAAAACATGATTTTCTGATTAAAAACTCAGTAGATGTATTCAAAGAGCTCACGGGCAAAGTCATAAAAGAAAAACTTCAGCCAAATTAAATTTAAAGGAGTTTAATTGAGCAAGGAACAATTTGTAATTCAGGCAGCCCCCAGAATCACAGCAGATTCACAGAGACCCCCGGGGTGCCTCGTGGTCAGGACAAATTTTTAGACAAAAAAGGTAAAGTGAAGAGGCCGGGCGCGGTGGCTCACGCCTGTAATCCCAGCACTTTGGGAGGCCGAGGTGGCCGGATCACGAGGTCAGGAGCTCGAGACCATCCTGGCTAACGAGGTGAAACCCCGTCTCTACTAAAAATACAAAAAATTAGCTGGGCGTGGTGGCGGGCGCCTATAGTCCCAGCTACTGGGGAGGCTGAGGCAGGAGAATGGCTGAACCCAGGAGGCGGAGCTTGCAGTGAGCCGAGATTGTGCCACTGCACTCCAGCCTGGGCGACAGAGCAAGACTCCGTTTCAAAAAAAAAAAAAGGTAAAGTGACGTACAGGAATCAGAAGTGAGGTACAGAAACAGTGAGATTGGTTACAGCTCTGCGTTTGTCTTATTTGTACATAGTTTGAACATTCAGCAGTCTGTGACTGGTTGAAGTATGACCACTGGGATTGTCCAACACTCAGTTATTGTCACAGGTACATACTATTAAGTTAGGTTTTCAATTTTGTCTATTAAGCTAGGTTACAGTTCACCCACAAGGACTCAAATATAGGAGTACAGAGTCCTTCTCAGGCCATATTTAGTTTGCTTTAACAGTAGAAATATTAATTAGTAGCCTGGAAGATCAAATGGAAGAAAATCTCAAATCATAGCACAGAACTTCAAAAAGATGAGGAAATATAATCACTATATTATTATCAAAACTTACATACACTAATATACTTAATTTATACTGACATCTATGAGTTAGCTATTATTACTCACCAACCCATGTCACAGCTGAAGAAACTGAGGCTCAGAGGGGTAAGGAGCAATCCCAGGGTTGCACAGCTGGTATTCAGACCCAGGTAGTTGCGCTTCTGTGACTGTGCTGTTAAGTGCTGGTTTGCTGTTGTTGTTGTTTTAAATTTAACTTAATTTTATTTTAAGTTCCAGGATACATGTGAAGGATGTGTAGGTTTGTTACATAGGTAAACATGTGCCGTGGTGGTTTGCTGTGCTGTTGTTAATCACATTTTTTTGCTTCTTAATGCCCATGCAATTTTACCATGATAAAAGACTTGGAGGATTGATCCAGGAGACCTAATTTAAGAAACAGAAATTCAAGAAGGAGAAAAGGAATTGTTGGAGGAAGTACAGGGATTAAATAAATGATGAAGTTGAGGTGGGAGGAACACTTGAATCGGAGGTCAAGGCTGCAGTGAGCTGTGATCATGCCACTGCACTCCAGCTTGGGCAACAGAGTGAGACTCTGTCAAAACAAAGAAAGAGAGAGAAAGAGAAAGAGAAAGAGAAAATGCTTCTGTGATTAAAAAAGACTTGTTATTTACAAGGGCTCATTGAATTCCAGCCTGGATTGAGAAAAAAGGCACACATCCAGAAATATCCTGTAAAAAGCCCTCAACTTCCAGGATAAAGAGAAATTTCTGTAAGTTTCCAGGCAAAAAGAACAAATGACTTATAAAGGAGTATCAGACCTTCCTCAGGCTTTTCATCTACAACAATGGAAGCTAGAAGATTACAGAATAAAATCTAATGACAATGAGAGTAAAAAGACCTTGAGAAATTAGCCAGGCATGATGGCTGGTGCCTGTAGTCCCAGGTACTCGGGAGGCTGAGGCAGGAGGATCGCCTGAACCCGGCAGGTGGAGGTTGCAGTGAGATCACGCCACTGCACTCCAGCCTGGTGACAGAGCAAGACTCCGTCTCAAAAAAAAAAAAAAAAAGACCTTGGCCTAAGGATCTGACACCCAGGCTGACAGGCCTCACTTATCACGGTGAAAGAATGTTTTCTGTGGATATGATATGAGTCAGAGAGTACTGCACCCACACACTCTACTTGGGGAATTTATTCAAGAAGAGCCTCCGTCCAAGCAACACGTGAATCAATCCCAAAGGTAGTATGTGCTTAAAAAATAATAAATAAAGGCAGTGGCTCACATCTGTAATCCTATCACTTTGGGAGGCTGAGGCAGGTGGATTGCCTGAGTTCAGGAGTTTGAGACCAGCCTGAGCAACACAATGAACTGTACTAAACTACAAAAAAATGAGCTGGGTGTGGCGGTGTGTGCTTGTAATCCCAGCTACTTGGGAGGTTGAGGCAGAAGAATCACTTGAACCTGGGAGGTGGAGGTTGCAGTGAGCCAAGATCGCGCCATTGCACTCCAGCCTGGGTGACAGAGCAAGACTCTGTCTCAAAAATAAAAATAAATAAATAAATAAATAAATAAACCAAATGAATCAAAACAAAAATCTCAGCGTAGTGGAATATGATAAAAAGAGGAAACAATAACAGTGAGACATAAGCCTAATACATATCTATTTATCTAAATTTAAATGAATACTGATAGAGTAACTAGGAAATTATTCTATAAATTTGGTTTTATCAGATGCTTGAAGGCAGCATGCTCTTTAAGAGTCATCACCACTCCCTAATCTCAAGTACCCAGGGACACAAACACTGCAGAAGGCCGCAGGGACCTCTGCCTAGGAAAACCAGAGACCTTTGTTCATGTGTTTATCTGCTGACCTTCTCTCCACTATCATCCTATGACCCTGCCACATCCCCCTCTCTGAGAAACACCCAAGAATGATCAATAAATACTTCATAAAAAAAAAAAAAATTTGGTTTTATGATTGTGGTGGGAGATTTAAAAACACTCCTTTTAATCAAATCTAAACAGGCCAAAAAATAGTGAAATCATAAAGAAATGAAATATTTCATTAACAGGCCCAATTATAGTAAGTGTTAACTCAATTATAGTAAATGTAAATGTTAATGTTTACAATGATAATAAAGGTTATAATGATAGGAAATGTACTCTATGTGTGGCAGAGGCACCTGGCAGCCTTAACTTACGCATACCCTGAGAATGACTACAGTCTAAGAAGAAACTGTTTTTGGAGTTACAACCTAAAGAATCCGGGAGTGGCCAAGCTGGAGATTCACTCCCTGTGGTTTGAAGGACATCTGAGCTTCTGGCCCATCCTGTGGAATGCAGGACACATAGGGGATCTAGGCATTTTGTTTTGGGTTAAATGGAGGCTGCTAGGTGCATGCTTTTCACAAAGGGTAGCAGTCTTCCTGTTCAGCCCCCTGCCACTGGACTGTCCCTATTTGTAAGTGCCCCCAGTAAACCCTTTGTCTCGTTCGCTCTCTCTGGATCTCTTTTTGTCCCTTCAGACACAGTGCTATTCCTACTGGAGTCAATTGGGGTCTGGCACAACACCCTATGAATAGAGAGAGTGAGAATAAGGCTGCTCTCCTGCATAGAGACCCCACCATCCCAGGGACATAAAATGCTCCTCTCAGGGAACATTCTTCTGCTCACTGACCTTTAAATCGAGATGAGAAATGACTCCTTTGGTTTGAGGTTTTGTTCTCTGTTCAGAGATCTCCCAGAGAAGTCTTTATTTTAAACTATGGCCATCACCTTCCCTTCAACAGAAATCTGCTTGTTAAATTCTATCCTGAGAAGAGATTTAATAAGGGATAAATGGGGAGAGTATAAATTCAAGGGAAGGGTACCTAAGGGAGTGAGACAGTGGGGAAAAGACCCTAAAGCTATTAAAAAGGGTAGTTCTGACCCACCTCAAGCCCACCTTGCCTGCCTCCCAGGCTGGGATACATACTCCCGGCCCTTCTCTCTCTGCTCCCATCTCTTCCTGTTCTTCCCTATCATCTCTCCGTGCCTACATTGCAATTGTTAAGTTAATGGGGGATGGGACAAAGCATTTCTTGTTCCTTCAACCTAATTCCCGAGAGAAGCAGCTGCTACTTAAGGAATTTCTCAAGCTCAGAGCATAATTAAGTGTGACTTTTAGCCCTGAAAAAAAAAAATCTGAATTTCAATTTGGAGCTCCTGAGTGAGCAGTCTCCTTGACATTTGAAAGCTCAAACCTTATCTGGAGCAGCCCTTTGGAGGCTGACAGACCTTGTTGAACTTGAGCCATTTCAGAACCCACCGTAGGGTTATTTTTCATTCCTGTTTTTCAATTACACAGCAGCAGAAGATTCAATTAGACTGTGAGGGCTTTTCCTCATTAATCCATAGAAGCTTAAGTGACCATATTTTATAGAGAATACCATAAAATAAATATTGCACTGGATTTCTTTCTTATGTTAGTTTCCTCTTGCTATTATTAAAATGCGAGGAACATCAAAATCCAGAAGCCTCAGGGTTCACTCAGGTGTCAAAACCTCCACAAGCATCTCTTCCCACTGCTTCTTCTCTGCTCTGCCGTGACCTTTGAGAGCCTCGGTTTTTACCCAGCTGTATCTGTTTCTAGCCTCCTCCCCTAGCACATTTGTATATGTATTACAAGAATAATCTCACTGTGGATGTCAGTATTTTTCCATTATAACAATTGCTCCACTTGGTGCGTTTACACAGACATACCATTTTTAAAGTACAAAAGCATTGTGTCAGATATCTTATACACATTTTTCTCTATCCTCACACAAACATGTAAGCTTGGTATTATTATTCCCATTTCTCAGATGATGTTCTGGTTATCCATTGTATCTATATGTACCATGTTTTGTTTATCCATTCATCTATTGATAGATATTTGGGTTTGAGAAAGAAAACAACATTTTTGCCGGGCGTGGTGGCTCACACCTGTAATCCCAGCACTTTGGGAGGCTGAGGCAGGCAGACCACCTGAGGTCAGGTGTCCGAGACCAGCCTGGCCAACATGGTGAAACCCCATCTCTAGTAAAAATACAAAAATTAGCCAGGTGTGGTGGTGCATGCCTGTAATCTCAGCTGCTCGGGAGGCCAAGGCGGGAGAATTGCTTGAACCTGGGAGGCAGAAGTTGCCGTGAGCCGAGATCACGCCACTGCACTCTAGCCTGGGCAACAGAGCGAGGCTCTGTCTCAAAAAAAAAAAAAAGGAAAACATTTTTATATGGGGAATGTGAGCCCCTTTTAACTACCAGGCCCAGAGAGCACTGAAATGTGACAGTGTGTGACAGCAATCATTCTCACTCCCCCCGGTAAGCCAAATAATTACCTCTTGAAGCCACTTACTATGCAGGCTCTAGACTAATGCCAAGTAGCCATAAAATGCCCCATGCTAAACACCATAACTCATACTCTACATTTCAAGTACGCATAGGCAATTGCTAATCAATGTTGTTTCTGCAAACCAGTGAGAATTCCTGTCAAACAATTTTGTATCAGCCCATTTCTTGTTCTCTTTTGCCTTTAAAAACCTGCTTGTAACCAATCCGGAATGGACCACTCCCCAAACCAACTTGGAAGCCAGTTGCCCTCAACCTTGGCCCAAATAAACTGTCTACATTCATTTTGCCTCAGATTCTTCAGGTCAACGTTTTGTTTCCATCTCTTGGCTATTGCAAATAATTCTGCTGTGAACATGAATGTACATATATCTGTTCAAGTCCCTGCTTTTAATTCTTTCGGATATGTACCTAAAAGTAGAATTGCTGGATCCTAATAGTAATTCTGTTTAATTTTTTGAGGACCACCATGCTGTTTTCCACGGTAGCTGGACCATTTGACATTCCCACCAACAATGCTCAAGGATTCCAACTTCTATGCATCCTTGCCATCCTAGTGGGTATGATGTGGTATCATCTGCCACTTTTGAATGGTAAATACCTAAGAGAAAAAGCAGCCCCCAATATGAGGCTCACCTCCCTGGGCTTCCCTTCTCCCTGGCATCTTGGCCCATCAAGTCCTTACTGCCTTTGGTAGTTCTCTAGTACATTCACACCTATTTCAAGAACATTTTGTCCAGCTTAGAGTTGTACTCACTAGGAGGTTGGTTGAAACAAGCCATTGGTGCCCCTTCCACACTTCTGGAAAAAAAAAAGATTACTCTCTAACTCCTTGCATCATGGGATTGTAAGAAAACCTATAAGGTCATTTTCTTGTGTGTGGGTTTTTTTTGTTGTTGTTGTTGCTTGTTGTTTGTTTTACGTAGAGATGGGTCTGATTCCCAGGCTGGTCTCAAACTCCTGGGCTCCAGTGATCCTCCTGCCTTGGTCTCCCAAAGTGCTGGGATTACAAGCATGAGCCACCATGCCTGGCCCTATACAGTCATTTATATGTGGTAATCATCAATGCTTTTGCCAAATATCCATTTTAGTTTTATCCCCTTCTGGGCATGTGTCAGGATTGTATTTCTTGGTGTCCTTGTGATAGGGTAGAGCCACATAGCCAGTCCTGGCCGGTGATTTTCTTTGTCGGATGATGTTGGAGCAGCAGTGTAACTAAAATGCGTGCCAGTCACTCACCACCTGCAGGGTCCAATTCACAAGAGTGAGGTCTGGTCTAAAGAAAGTGACTTTATTCCAATGTTTAGCTTAATGGAAGTACAGGCTCCTGCCTTTAAGGGTATTGCTTCACTTTTGGGGCAGAAAGCAGGGAATTTTAAAGGGGATTTGGCATGAATGGCATGCATGGGAGGGAATGAGCAGGTGCAAGATCTAAGTGACTGACTTTGGTGCCTTATCTACCAGGTGGTCAAGCTGGTGCCATTGCAAGTCGTAAAGTGGCCATTGCCTCAAGATCCCCTCCGGGTGGGAGACAATTCCCTCGCAGGCATTCTTTAGGTTGTAAATTGACTGTTGTCTCTCAGGTGATCTCTTGATGGAAGAGAGCTCCCGCTCTGGAGCTTCTAAGTCAGCACATAGATAAGCTTGCTGCGCAGGGAGTGTCTTAAGGTCTGTGTCCTTCTGCACACTCAGGGAAATCCATTTACCTTTTGCAGCTCCTGGAGGCTGCCACATTCCCTGGCTCATAGCCCCTTCCTTCTTCAAAGCCAGCCACGGCTGGCTAAGCCTTCCTCATATCACATCACTCTGACACCCACTCTTGTTAACAAAAGACCATGAGGTCCACAGAGAAAGGAAAGGAGAAGACTTTCTTTTCAGAGGGAGAAGCAATCGTGGATTGAGGAACATAGCTTCCAGGGACAACCAAAAGTACACGCCCTGCAGAAGGAAGGGGGAGCTGGTATATGTGTCTTACAGGGCAAGCCTTACATGCATATTGAGCAGGGTTGGGGACATTCTATGAATATTCATGAGGGATGGCTGGCACGTGCACAGTGGGTAAACGTCTATAATGTACATTCCGTTCACTTTGGGATGGGGTTTTAGGCATTAAAATGAGGTAGAATTTGGCTCTTGATCTCAAAAGGTAAACTGTGGGGCACAAAGACACTTTGTGCACAGTCTCTGTAAGCTAAATGGCTGCAACTAGCTTGAGGTCTGCAGCCATTTATCAATAAAGAAAGTTTATAAGACCAGTCATCTGTCCAGTCAGAGTTGTGGTGGGGAGGGAGGGGAGATTGGGGACTGGGTATGCAGGAGGCAGGTGGAGGGGTTGGGTCGGCTAGAATCTTGGGGTCATTTGGGAAATTTTCCAGCTATAGTTGTTTGGGCAATGCTTTTCAGAAACTGGTTTCTGCTTAATTACAGGAAATAAACCTTATGGCCGTTAACGACACTGGAATTTGTGACTAATCCCCCATCCTGCTGGCCATGAGATTCTGTTTTTGGTGTATCTCATTTTAGCCACAAGAAGTCTGCTTTGTTTGTTGGGGGTATATTTTAACACTCTTTTGCCTCCCTCTTCCACATTTAAGGATCTGTTAGGAATGCAAAATGCTTGTTCCCTGGTGCCATACAGAAATAGCACTTGAACATAAATTTAATTCTCTCAGCAAGGCAATTTTTACTTTCTGCAGAAAGGGTACACTCGCCAGCCATCTTGCCACGAGAGTATACTGAACAAAGGAAAAGCAGACATATTTATCTCTTACGCATTTGGGTCGTTCTTACTGCTGTGTCCTGCATCCACTAGCTGGAGCCAAACCTCATAGTCTAAACTGATCCCCGATTTGCTAACAACCTAAAACTTTCTTAAATAGGTGAAGGCAAGGGAGAACAAAGGAAAGGAGGAAGTTGCTTACAAAAGATTTAGAGAAGCAATAGCATTTCCAAATAAGGAAGGGGCATAGGCTGTTAGCTGGAACGTGCCTGTGAGCATGTCCAACAACTATATGGGATAGGGCTTAACAAAGAGTTATTAGCACAAATCAAGGAGGTTTGAAGAAAGTCTTTAAAAGAAGCTATTATTTCTAACACTTATGATTTATTTTTTAACAAGAAGGGAAACTTTGAAGAGGAAACTTTTTACTTTCTATAGATCTGTATGATTACATTGGGCCCACCTGCATAATCTAGGGTGCCCTTTCTATTTTAAGGTCAAGGGATTGGCAACCTTAATTCCCCTTTGCTATGTACGGTAACATATTTTCAGGTTTTAGGATTAGGACTTGGGCATCTTTGGGGGGCCATTATTCTGCCTACCAGGGTCACTCAGCTTTGCCCTGTGGTAGGAGATGGTGGTAATGACCGTGATGGTAGTGGTGGTGAGGCTCATAGTCCTGATGAGTCTTGCTTGAAGCTATAGGTCAGTACCTTCCTGATTTTTACATAGTGGGTGTCCTACATTTTCCAACCTTCCAGAATTACCGTTTACTTAAATAATCAACGAAAAGAACATGCTCTGCAGCCAGAGGAATTCTAGCCCCTTTCCAAATTGCCAAGAGTTCCTGGAAGCACATCCACCCTCACAGTCACTGGTCTCCTCCCACTCTGCTGCTCCCAGCTTCTCCTCGATCCCTCTGGCTCCTCTATCACAGGCTCTGCATACCTTCCACTTCCTCTGAGGATTTTCCTCCCAAACAGGGACCTTCCCGTCATTCTGGAGACAGGGCTACCTGGAGAGATCAAGGTTAGAAGGTTTTATTAACTCCACCAAAGGCCTGAAGATCCTTGTAAGGACTTTAAAGTACAGGAGGAGAGAACTTCATTTAGTACTTAGTACAGAGAAGTTCCTGAGTCCTTTGGTTACACCAGTGTCAAGGGAGGCCTTTACTTAAAGTCTCCCTGCTTGAGCCAAGCTTAAATTCTCTTCCCTGAAGCCCCAGGCCTCAAATTGCTCCTTCTAGGACCACCAAAGGAAACAGAAACCCTTAAATATTGATTTTATTATGCAGAGCATTATAGCTCCTTTGGTCTCCAAGAGCTTACTTCAGCCTGATCTCAGGGCCTTACCTTTGCATAACCACAGGGCCCATTAAGACGTTTTTCCCAAACAAAAGATACATTCTTTCCCAAGATGAATTCTTCTCCCACTCTTGGAATGCACAAATGCTGCAGTTGAAAAGTACAGCAAAGCAAAAACAGCTCCGTTTATTTCTACTTCCATTATTTACCACAGAAACAAGTAGTGTTAGTATGTGTGGTGTGGTGCAAAAGACTTAGATTTTATATCACAACACACATACCAATTGTATTAGTCCATTTTCACGCTGCTAATAGAGGCATACCTGAGACTGGGCAATTTACAACATAAAGAGGTTTGATAGATGCACACAGTTCCACTTGGCTGGGGAGGCCTCACAATCATGGCGGAAGGCAAGGTGAAGCAAGTCACATCTTCCATGGATGGCAGCAGACCAAGAGAGAGAGCTTGTGCAGGGAAATTCCTCTTTATTAAGCCAACAGATCTCATGAGACTTATTCACCATCACGAAAATAGCATGGGAAAGACCTGCCCCCATGATTCAATTACCTCCCATGGGGTCCCTCCCATGACATGTGGAAATTCAAGATGAGATTTGGTTGGGGACACAGCCAAACCATATCATCCCTGCACACATGTGACTTAAATAAAAGAAAAAATACCTATTCCTACTATTTGGGATACACACCTTGATATTTTCCATTCTGTTCAAATTTTAAAATGCTAAACATGATTTACAGAGGAGAACAAAATATGCCACCCTAAAATATGACCGTATGAAACCAGATTATGCCACTGTAGGGGAGTGAAAATGATTTCCTTCCACCCTTCTAGGTCCCTTGGCTGGGCTATGAATTAAATTGGCATAAGACAGATTAACAGGAGAAAAATCATATTTAATTATGGTCATATGCACAGAGACCCACAAAATATGACTCAAAGAAAGACTGATGATTGGAGTTTATATGGCATCCTGAGCTACAGAAAGGAACGGTGGCTTGCAGCTTCTGCGGGTGTGGTGGCCACACAAGTTATGAGAGAATGAGGGAAGGAAATGTATGGTGAATAAAGGTCTTCTTGTTATGCAGGTAAAAGTCTCCCAGGTTGGCCAGTTGGTGGCTCACTCCTGTAATCCCAGCACTTTGGGATGCCAAGGTGGGCAGATCACCTGAGGTCGGGAGTTTAAGACAAGCCTGGCCAACATGGTGAAACCCTGTCTCTACCAAAAATAAAAAAATTAGCCAGGTGTGGTGGCATGTGCCTGTAGTCCCAGCTACTTGGGAGGCTGAGGCAGGAGAATCTCCTGAACCCAGGAGGCAGAGGTTGCAGTGAGCTGAGATCATACCACTGCACTCCAGGCTGGGTGCAAAAAAAAAAAAAAGTCTCCCGGGTAAAAAAAGTTGGCTGGAGCAGCCCTCAGGAGAATGAGTGGTTTCTGTCTGGATGTGACACCCAGGCTCTCTTGTGTGATCCCAGTTAATCTTCCCTGGTGGATGAGATTCCTGGGAAGGGAATTCCTGGGATTCAGGACCGTTGAGTTCCCTTTGGAGGATGGTCTTTAGGTAAGGGGAACTCAGAGAAAGCCTCTGCCTGTTTTCCTGTTCCTCTATTCCCCATGTACCCTCAGTTCAATGTAATCAGCACACCAAGGCATCATATTCTGGGGGTGGCACTCCCTGAACTCCCTCACCTCCCCCCCCCAAATATGCCATTTTGGCATAAGGATTATTTGAGCTTGAGCTTTTTTTTTTTTTTTCTTGAAAGGGTCTTGCTCTGTCACCCAGGCTGGAGTGCAGTGATGCAATCATAGTTCACTGCAGCGTCAAATTCCTGGGCTCAAGTGATCCTCCTGCCTCAGCCTTCTGAGTAGCTGGGACTACAAGTGTATGCTTCTGCATATTTCTTCTATTTTTCTGTAGAGATGAGTCCTTGTTATGTCGCCCAGGTTGATCTCACACTCTTGGACTCAAGCGATCTTCTTGCCTTGGCCTCCCAAAGTGCTGGAATTACAGGTTTCAGCCACCATGCCTAGCCCTAAGCTGATTATTTTGAGGAACAGCAGACACAGGAGAGGCTCCAAAACCAGTATAAGTTGCCCTTTTGTTAGGGAAATTTACATTTCTAAAGTAACTCCCCATTTGTAAGGATGTCTCCCTCTCTGCACCAGGAAGAAAAGGAAGACTCTAAATCACAAGACTTTTATCAATGGAGAAAGCACTGACTTAAATCTGCACAGCAAACCTTACTCTTGTTAACTGTACTTTTCCTGGTCACCTTCCCATAACTTGCCTTGCCCACACCCTTCTGCCTTTGTTAGCTAAAGAGTGTATTTCAGCTCAAGTTTTAGCCACTACTCTTCCCTGAGTTTCTCCCATTTGTATATAAGATCTGCATATTAATAAACTTCTGTTTGCCGTTCTCTTGCTAATATATCTTTTGTAACAGGAGCTTGAGCTGAGAACATAGAAGAATAGAAGGAAATATTTTGTTCTTCCCTTACACTCACTAAATATTTTTCATGACCTGCTGATAGCTCATAACCTGCACATTTAAAAGCATTGCACTAAGCAGAATACCCTTTTATCTCCCCTCCCAGGGCTAAGTATTTGTGTAATGCTTTAGTGTCTACAAAGCATGTTTTAAAGCATACATTATCCCATTTAATCCTTGCACAACCCCAAAATGGGAATAATAACTTTCCTTTTATAAATGGGGGGAAATGAGGTCTAAAATGCTGGAGCAGCTTGCCAAAGTCATGCACCCAGAAATGCAGAGTTTGGATACTAATCTCTGAATCTAAATCCAGAGCTCTTTCACCAAAACCAGACTCCTAGTCCCACTTTATCAATACCTTCAACTCTTATGGTTTAGGTTAAACTAGACGAAGTAAGCTCTTTTTGCGTAAACTGGATTCTTAGTGCTCACAAAACCTCAGAATTCTTTGTGAGCCTGGAGTTTGCATACCTGTCCTGCCTTCCCTTCCCTTAGCCCAGGTGGTCTGGCAGAGCTGGGAAGGTCTTTGCAGAGTATAAGGTGTGCCACTTTCCCCCCAGGGCAAAAGGCCTCTACACCCACCTGGGGCTTCACTGTGGCTGGCCTTGGGTTTGAGCCCTGCCTTTGAACACAGCAGGGGGACACAGTCCCTGCCCTGGGTTGGAAGTAGTTCATTCACGTTGCTGTAACAAAGTACCATACACTGGGCAGCTTATACACAACAGAAATGTATTTCTCATAGTTGTAGAGGCTGGGAAATCCTAAGATGAAAGTTCTGGCAGATTCAGTGTCTGTTGAAGGTCTGCTTCCTGGTTCATAGATGGTGCCGTCTCAGTGTGTCCTCACTTGGTAGAAGGAGTGTCGATGAAAAGAGTCAACTCTGTAAAATATTTGAAGAGATTTATTCCGAGCTAAATATGAGTGACCCATGCATGGCCCATGACACAGCCCTCAGGAGGGCCTGAGAACATGCGCCCAAGGTGGTCAGGGCACAGTTTGGTTTTATACATTTTAGGAAAACATTAGTGTATTAGTCCTTTTTCATACTGCTATAAAGAACTGCTTGAGACCAGGTAATTTATAAAGGAAAGAGGTTTAATTGACTCACAGTTCAGCACGGCTGGGGAGGCCTCAGGAAACTTATAATCATGGCGGAAGGTGAAGCAAGGCACCTTCTTCACAAGGCAGCAGGAAGGAGAAGTGTCGAGTGAAGGGGGAAGAGTCTCTTATAAAACCATCAGATCTCATGAGAACTGACTCACTATCACAAGAACAGCATGGAGGGAACTATCCCCGTGATTCAATTACCTCCACCTGGTTTCTCCCTTGACATGTGGGGATTATGGGGATTACACTTCAAGATGAGATTTAGGTGGGGACACAGAGCCTAACCATATCAATGAGACATCAATCAAATGCATGTAAGATGTACATTGGTTTGGTCCAGAAAGGTAGGACAACAGGAAATTGGTAGGGGACTTCCAGGTCATAGGTAGATTCAAAAATTTTTCTGATTGGCAATTGGTTGAAAGAGTTAAGTTATTGTCTAAAGACTTAGGAATGCCTGGGATAAGATAAGGGGTTGTAGAGGCCAAGGTTTTATCATGCAGGTAAAGCCTCTAGGTAGTGGGCTTCAGAAAGAATAGATTGTAAATGTTTCTTATCAGACTTAAAGAGTGTTCTATCAGTAATTCCAAAAAGGAGGAGGGTATAGGGAGGCAGTCTGACCCCTCCTTCCCATCATGGCCTGAACTAGTTTTTCAGGTTAGCTTTGGAATGCCCTTGCCAAGAGGAGGGGTCTATGCAGATGGTGCGGGGCTTAGAATTTTATTTTTGGTTTACAGGAGCAAGGCAGCTCCCTGGGCTTCTTCTACAAAGGCTCTAATCCCATTCACGAGGGCACAGCCCTCACAACCTAATCACCCCCCAAAGGCCCCCCCGACCCACCTCCTAACACCATTACCTTGGGGGTTAGGATTTTAACCAGAGAGGAGGAATTTTGGGGGAACACAGACATTCAGACCTTGGCACTCAGGAAGCTGGGAAATGATACCAGGTATTGGAGAGGGAAAAATGGCTTTCCTCTACCCTTCTGCTTCATTGGCTAGGCTACTAATTACATTGACATTAGGCAGATTAACAGGGGGAAAAACATGTTTAATTCCATGCATACACATGGGAGACCCACAAAAACAGGAGAGTCACAGAAGGGCCAAATGATTGGAGGTTATATAGCATCCTGAGCTACAGAAAGGAACAGGGGCTTGGGGCTTCTGGGGGTTACCTTACACAGATGAAAAGTCTCTCAGGTAATAAAGCTTGTCTAAGCAGCCTTCTTCCTAATACAGATACGTTTACTAAGGTAAACTTCCTTTATAGATGTAATTTTTTTTTTTTTTTAAATAAAAAGAAAGCTTTTCAGAGCTACCCCTCTGTCTGCAGTTTCTCAGAATAACTAGCTCAAAATATACCAATGAAGTATAGTTTGGAGTGGCATATTCAGGTCACCTACAGTAATATTTTGGGGTGGTGTGTCCTGAGCCCCAACACAGAAAGACAAACCATGGGGTCTGAGGACAGATGAGCCAGCCTAAGGATGAGTGGCTTTGGGTGAGGGGCTGGTGAAAGGTCAACTGAATGAGCTGAGGATAGGGATGGGGTATCACATATCCATGAAATGCTGAGCACCCTGGGGGAAGGAAAGAAAACCTGGGGGTTAGAAAGCATGTCTACCAGGCCGGGCGTGGTAGCTCAAGCACTTTGGGAGGCCGAGGCGGGTGGATCACCTGAGGCCAGGTGTTCGAGACCAGCCTGGCCAACATGGTGAAACCCCATCTCCACTAAAAATACAAAAAAGTTAGCCGGGGGTGTTGGTGTGCACCTGTAATCCTAGCTACTTAGGTGGCTGAGGCAGGAGAACCTCTTGAACTCGAGAGGCAGAGGGTTGCAGTGAGCTGAGATCGTGCCACTGCACTCCAGCCTGGGTGACAGAGCAAGACTCCGTCTCAGAAAAAAAAAAAAAAAAAAAGGCATGTCTACCAGTTTTCAAGTTGAAACACTGCCTCTCCTTCTTATTCTCCTACAATTCTGCTTCCATGGGTTTTCTACATGAGGCAGTGGTTAGGAGGAGTTTTGCAACATTTCAAACAAATGAGCTTTGTCTTTGTAGGGAAGGAAGGCTATCTAAACGCTGATATGTCTAGAGAGACTGGTGAAGAACTTTTTCAAATGGGCTGCCAGGCTCTGCAAGCCAGAGAGCTCAGAGAAAAGCTCATCAGGGCCGAGAGAGAACTCTTTCTATATCCTCAGGATCCAGCCCTAGGTACCCGGGACAGCATTCTCTTCCCACCCAGAGAAACCAGGGTTCCACAGAACTGAGCCTCCCTCCAGCGCTAGCGGCTGGTGGGGGTTGAGGATTACCCGTATTTCATCCAACCGGAGACACCATCACTGTAAGCTGCACTGTTATTTTCTGTACCATTATGCAAGAAAAAAAAAGCCAAATATGGAGACACCACTTAAAAGCTGGGATGCTGTAAGAAAATAAGTCTTCCCACGGGAGTGGCAGGCTGGAGAAATGCGCACGTCTCAATCCTGACACTGTGGAGGGAGGAACAACAATTCTCTCCTGAGAATTTGAACCACAAGCCTGTGCTCATGCAGATTTGAGGTCTGAATTCATGCTGTCAGTGTGGTCTGAAAAAGTGAAGCTGAAAATTAATTTAAGGTGGTCTCAGGTTGGTGGTGACTTGGAAGTGACTGGCAGCTGTGCGTCATTTCAGGGAGAACTCAGCTTCGCACTGCAGGATGCCACTGATTTTAAAACACATCCTGGTTTCAGTGATGTTAAATATGAAGAAATGTGTTGCTTAAAATTAATGATGAAGGGGGCCAGGCACGGTGACTCATGCCTGTAATCCCAGCACTTTGGGAGGCTGAGGTGGGTGGATCATGAGGTCAAGAGATTGAGACTATCCTGGCCAACATGGTGAAACCCCATCTCTACTAAAAATACAAAAATTAGCTGGGCATGGTGGTGCGTGCCTGTAGTCCCAGCTACTTGGGAGGCTGAGGCAGGAGAATCGCTTGAATTCGGGAGGCAGAGGCTGCAGTGAGCCAAGATTGCACCGCTGCACTCCAGCCTGGCAACAGAGCGAGACTCCATCTCAAAAAAAAATAATAATAGTAATGATGTATGGGCATGAAATAGGTGTGACATTGGCTGAACTGATTACTAACTTTTCCAGGTTTGTCTGGAACTTTCCTGGTTTTAGCTCTAAAAGCCATGTTCTCTATGAAATCCCTCAGTCCCAGACAAACCACAAAGTTTGATCACTCCACCCATCTGGTTGTCTTTTGGAGTTATCTCCTCTGGCCTGGGGGGCCTTGTTTTTTGCAGGGGTGGGATAATTGTACCCAGCACGGACACCTGACCTGGGGTAGGATAGGGGAATATGGAAATTTAAACTCGGGAATCTGAAGAAATGAGAACATTTTCTGAGAACACTAGGCCTGGGCTAGTTATTCAGTTTCTCTTGGGTTCCTGTGCATTGAAATAATTTCAATAAATTCTCCCTTTTATTTATGTGCTCTTTGAGGGGTGGGGTAATTTCAGTATATCTTTGGCCTTTATAGCTAATGGGGCCCTGACTGAGGTAGGGAGGCAGCCCTGAAAGGCTTTTTAGAGGCTCCAAGACTGTCCTAGGCGCCAGGCTTGCCGCTTGGAAACCTTCCAAGAGAAACCAGCGATGCCTGTCAGCAGGTCTGTGTGTGTAGGGGATGGGCTTTCCTTAGGCAGATTTGTCTAAATGAAGCAGAAATACCATGAGCTCCATCGAACACTGTTGTTATTCTCACAACCCTGTAATTAGCAGAATGATGTGAATTATTCCCTAAACAAAGGCCAACAGAATAGTTTAACCGTCTCTGTTTTATTTGTGTACTAAATAACTGTACTTGGAGTCGTGTTTGCTTCCAAGCTCCTTATCACGTGTTTTCCTTTTTCTCTTCCCTGCCTCCTAGACCAGTAAACTTCTTGAGGGAAGAGTAAGGTTCTCCTGCTCATACCTGCCTCTCCCAGAGCCCAGCGTAGCTGCTTGTTTTCCTGTAAGCTCCTCGAGGACAGGCAGTGCGTCTCTGTGTGTTCCTAATGCTGAGCACCATCATGACACCTAATAAGTTCTCAATGAGTGAGTGCTGAACTGAGCTGCTGCTTGCAGACTCACCGATAAATACCTGAGCCAAGGATGACGGGTTTCCTCATCCATTCATTCACTGAGTAGTTAATGAATTTGTATTATATGTTTCCATGCAGCTTACATTCTACTGAAAGGCAGACCAAAACCTAGTAAACAGACAAATAAAGTCAGAATAAGGTATGATAAATGCTGTGGGAAACAAAAAGGAGAAAGAGGCCCAGTTGAGATACAATAGCCAGGGAAAAACCCCTCTGAGGAGGTGACAGCTGTGAGAAAGGAAACACTTTCTCCCCACTCTCTTAGGTTCAGTGTTGGAGGCCTGCGAATTAAACTGACAAAAGACAGATGGGCAAAACAAAAACAGAATTTTGCTCACATACATACATGAGAATTCACAGAAAAATGGGGCTCAAAGAGATGATTAGAATTGGGGGCTTATATATCTTTTTCACAGGCTCTCAGGTGAAAGACCTTTGTCTTTTGGTGGTAGCTCTGACATTTGATGACACAATATACACTCTTAATAGGAGAAGGGGATGGAGAGAAAGGGGACTGGAAAACCAATGACTTCTAGAAAAGATAAATGAGCCCTAAGGCGAATAGATATGAGGGAGATATGATAGTTTTGTGACCATGTCTATTTAGGAGAGTTTTTATAGCCTTGTGGCTTCTCCTCTCTGGTGAAGGGAGTCACTCTTCCCTGGTTGGGAAACCTCTGGGAAGGGGATCTACGATGGTTGCATTCTTTTGGGAGGCTCTGCTTTTAGGCAGAAAGGGGAGTTTAGGAAAAAAAAATCTCTTCACCGTGGTATGTTCTGGATCCTTTTGCTAGAAAGTTGGTTTCTTTTTTTTTTTTTTTTTTTGAAACAGAGTCTTGCTCTGTCACCCAGGCTGGAGTGCAACGGCTTGTGCATCTCCTTCTGCAGCTTTCTCTGTATTCATTGTTATGGACTGAATTGTGTCCCTCCAGATTCATACAGGGAAGCCCTAACCCCTAATGCCACTGTATTTGGAGGCAGGGCCTACAAGGAGCTAATTAAGATTAAGTGAGGTCACAAGGGTGCAGCCTAAAGCCAAAAGGACCGATGTCCTTATAAGAAGAGAAAGAGACATGAGAGAGCCCCCACTTCTCTCCTAAGCAAGCACAAAGAAGGGGCCATATGAGGACATAGGAGAAGGCAGCTGTCTACAGGACAGGAAGAAAGGCCTCACCAGAAAGCAGCCCTGACAGCATTTTGATCTTGGAGTTCTGGCCTCCAGAACTGAGAAAATAAATCTCTGTTGTTGAAGCCACCCAGTCTGTGGTATTTTGTGATGGCAGCCCTAGCCAACTAATAGACTTGTATTAGTATACACAAAGATCCGTGCACAGGGAGAGTGTGTTTTATTTGATGTTTATTTGAGCAAAAATGGGATTGGGCTATACTCTCTTTCCTCTGAAACTAGCCTTAGTCGTTAACACTATTAAGTGGCCATCTGGCTTCTTGCTGACACCCCACATCCAGTTCCATTAGGACATCCTGCAGGCTCCACCTTCAAAATCCATCCGGAATCAGACTGCGTCCCCCCACCTCGTGGCTTCCACTTGGAGCAAGCCCGATCCTCTGTCTCTCTCACTTAGCTACAGCAGCCTCTACACCCCTCTCTGCTTCCACCCTTGTTCCTTCAGTCCATTCCCCTCACAGCAGCCAGAGGAACCCTTTGAAACCTGTCAGATCACGTTGCTCCTCAGCTTAGAAATCTTAACTGCTTTCCATTCTACTCAGAGTAAAAACCAGTCTCAGCCACGTGGGGGGAGTGCACTCATTGTCTCAGTTACTCGGGAGGCTGAGGCAGGAGGACTGCTTGAGTCCAGGAGTTCAAATGCAGCCTGAGCAACATAGTGACACCCCATCAATAAAAAACCAAAAAAACCAAAACCAAAGTCTTCACCAGGAGCTGCCAGGCCCTACATGGTCTACACCATGCATATACATCCCCCGCCCCCCCACACCCCTGCTCGCCTCTCTGATCTTCCTTCCCATCCCCATCTCCTGCTCCCCTGGCCTCTTTGACGCTACTAGATCACACTAAGCACATTCCAAAATCAGGGCCTTGGCACTCAGTGGGGAATGCCCGTCCTCCTGACGGCCACAGTGTTCCTTCCCTCACTTCCTTCCGGGCTCCATCCCCCAACCCACCGCCATTATTCTTCATAGCATTTCTCATCAGCTGATACTATATACTTATTTATTTGTTTATGGCCTGTCTTCCTCCACTAAGATGTGAAATGCATGAGCAAAAAAACCTTGTCTTATTCCCTGCTATATCCCTAGCACTTAGAACAGTACTAGGTTCATAGATGATGCTTAGTAAATATTCAATAAAGAAATCTCTCCAAGTCACTAAACATAAATATAACAACCTTTTTAATGGTTTTATAACATGTGCTAATATGAATAGATCACAATTCACGAAACCATCCCCCGTTAATGATGTATATGTTGTTTTTCACTTTTTCCTACATTAAGCGATGTTTGTGACAGACGCTTTTACGTACCCTTCTCTATTAGTCCTTTTGTTTCTATAGGATATTTTCTCTAAAGCTGGATTGATGTGTCAAGAGATAGGCATCGGCTGGGTGTGGTGTCTCACACCTGTAATCCCAGCACTTTGGGAGGCCGAGGTGGGCAGATCATGAAGTCAGGAGTTCGAGACCAGCCTGACTAACATGGCGAAACCCCGTCTCTACTAAAAATAGAAAAATTAGCCGGGCATGGTGCTGTGTGCCTGTAATCCCAGCTACTAAGGAGGGTGAGGCAGGAGAATCTCTTGAACCCAGGAGGCAGAGGTTGTGGTGAGCCGAGATCGCACCACTGGACTCCAGCTTGGTCGTGACAGAGTGAGACTCCATCTCAAAAAAAAAAAAAAAAAAATGAGAGAGATAGACATCAAGTTGGAATAGCCATTAGTGCTTTTTCTTAGTCACTGTTCATAGACAAATCCCCAAGCAAGGCCTCAATCATTTCCGGGAACCTGGGGCCAGTGCAATATTGTCCTTAGACCAGGCAAGAGGCCCTCTACCCTTTGGAGGGCCTTGCATGTCACAAACACAAAAATTAAATTTATTGAAGACCACATGGGAGCTTTTGTCACCTGGGATCCTGGCCATATCACTGGCACAGTGTGACCCGTAATCGTGAACACCGATGCATGAGATGAACACCCTCAGTCTCCACATTTCCCTCCTATGTTCTCAAAACAAAAGGCTGCTGAGCCCAAACACTGTGAAGGTCTACAGGTTGTGCCCCTGCTGACACTGGAGACAGACACTGCTTTGGAGGGAGAAGGAATGTAATTGCCTCATATGTGTGTCCCTTCTCTCAGAGAGCACGAATTCAAGAGGTCCTGGCATAACCAAATATTATTTCTCAATAGTGCCAAGGGCCTATTTTTTTCTTAATTTGTCCTAATTCATGATTCTGGAGGCATTCACAAATTAGCTTAGTGTTTACAGGAGTCGCACGTGGTGGCTGTGTCAGTTATCTATTCCTGCATAACAAACCACACCGAAACCAGGTGGCTTAAAACGACAAAAATTTATTTGCTCATAGTTCTAGGTTGGGCTCAGCTGGGCAATTTTTCTGCTGATCTCCTTTGGGGTCACTTATACAGCTGCAGTCAGCCAGCAGCTCAGCTGGCACTGGATGTTCCCAGATGGCTTTGTTTATGTGCTTGATATTTATGCTGGCTATTGGCTGGGGCGCCCTAGTTCTCCTTCAAATAGCCTTTCCTCCTTTAGGAAAGGACTGGGCATTTTCACATAATGGCAGAAATGTGTAATGTAATTAAGGCCTAGCTGTGGGAGTTGCACCATGTTACTTCTGTCTCAGTCTATGGAGCAAATGAAGCCTTAAGGTATGCCCAGATCCAGGGATTGGAAGGATATAAGCTCTATGTCTCCATGAGAAACATGGCAAAAATTATATTGCAAAGGGGCTGGATGCAGGGAGGCAAGACGTGTTGGGGACCATTATGTAACAATATGCCACAGTGCCTGGGGAACATTTTGCCCGGCTGAAGAATTGAAATTTTTTGGCAAGGCACAGTGGCTCCCATGTGTAATTCTAGTACTTTGGGAGGCCAAGGCGGGTGAATCGCTTGAGCTCAGGAGTTCAAGACCAGCCTGGGCAACATGGTGAAACCCTGTCTCTACCAAAAATACAAAAAATTAGCCAGGTGTAATAGTGCGCACCTGTGGTCCCAGCTACTCGGGAACCTGAGGTGGGAGAATCGCTTGAGCCTGGGAGGTGGAGAGCCATGATCACACCACTGTACTCCAGCCTGAGTGAGAGAGTGAGACCCTGTCTTAAAAAAAAGAAAAAAAAAAGAATTCATATTTTCTTACATTTATATACATGTAGTTGTAAGATATTTGAAGCATGATACAGATTCTTTGTTTTGCTTATTAAACAGACATTAAAACCCAGAATTGTGAAGTTTTATTTATTTATTTTGAGATGGAGTCTCGCTCCGTTGCCAGGCTGGAGTGCGGTGGCACGATCTTGGCTCACTGAAACCTCTGCTTCCCTGGTTCAAGTGGATCTCCTGCCTCAGCCTCCCGAGTAGCTGGAACTACAGGCACGCACCACCACGCCCAGCTAATTTTTGTATTTTTAGTGCAGATGAGGTTTCACCATGTTGGCCAGGATGGTCCCAATCTCTTGACCTCATGATCCACCCGCCTTGGCCTCCCAAAGTTTTGGGATTACAGGCGTGAGCCACTGCGCCTGGCTGAAGTTTTACTTTTATAATAATATTGAATAAGATTTAATTATCAAGTATAAAAAAATTTAGCCTTAAATAACTTTATTTTTTAAATTTACTAATTAAATTTTTGTATTTTGCTTTGTAATATTAATAATTTGGTCAGGCATGGTGGCTCATGCCTGTAATCCCAGCACCTTGGGAGGCTAAGGTGAGAGGATCACTTGAGCCCAGGAGTTTGAGACCAGTCTGGGCAACATAGTGAGACCCCTGGTGGAGCTGGGGAAAGAGCCACAGAGAGAGCTCAAAAAATTAGCTGGGTGTGGTAGTGAGCACCTGTAGTCCCAGCTACTTGGAAGGCTTAGGTGGGAAGATTGCTTAAGTTTGGGAGGTCGAGGCTACTGTTGCCCAGGATGGAGTGCAGTGAACTGTGATCATACCACTACACTCCAGCCTGGGCAACAGAGAAAGACACTGTCTCAAAACAAAAAAAAGTTGAATGTTTTAGAAGAAAAACAACTTTATTTTGTAAACTCTTAGATCACTAGGAATGAATACAAGTTGAGTTGGGATCAATTTAGAAAATATGACAGTGGAGCTCAAAAAAAAAAAGCCAAAAAAGGAAAAGTATTCAGAAGGGCATCAGCTTAAATTTTTTAAAACTGGCAACACTGAAAATGAACAGTTTTCTGTCGAGGTCTCTCATGAAATTTGTAAGCAAGAGAACTTCACAAATTCTTTTTCTTTTCCCTTCCCTCCTTCCCTCCCTCCCTCCCTCCCTCCCTTCCTTCCTTCCTTCCATTTTTGAGCCAGGGTCTTGCTCTATTGCCCAGGCTAGAGTACAGTGGCATTATCATAGCTCACTGCAGCCTGGAACTCTTGGGCTCAAGCAAATCTCCTGCCTCAGCCTCCCAAGCTAAGACTACAAGTTCATACACCTCACACGGCTAATTTTTTATCTTTTGTAGAGATGAGGTCCAGCTATGTTGCCCAGTCTGGTCTTCAGCTCCTGGCCTCAAGTGATTCTGCTGCTTCCCAGGCTGGAGTGCAGTGAGCTGTCATCACAGCCTCCCAAAGTGTTGGGATTACAGGTGTGAGTCACAATGCCCAGCCACAGATGCTTTTTTAATGAGATTTTAATGCTGATGAAACTGTAAAAATTATTTTCATTAAATTCATAACTTGAAGAGGTTGAATGCAACTTCTTTTTTTTTTTTTTTTTTTTTTTTTGAGACGGAGTCTCGCTGGAGTGCAGTGGTGTGATCTCAGCTCACTGCAACCTCCCCTCCCGGGTTCAAGCAATTCTCCTGCCTCAGCCTCCCGAGTAGCTGGGATTACAGGCGCCTGCCACCATGCCCAGCTAATTTTTGTATTTTTAGTAGAGACAGGGTTTCTCCATGTTGGCCAGGCTGGTCTCGAACTCCTGACCTCAGGTGATCCACCCACCTCGGCCTCCAAAAGTGTTAGGCCTGGCCGCAACTTCATATTTTTTTACCAAATGAGGATCTGATTACAGATCCAAAGAATAAGAATGTATGTGGCCTCTGTTTGCACTTGCAAGTGTTGGGGGTGATGAAATTGTGTCAATCAGCTTCCTTCTCCCCAGAGTCTGTTTTCAGGTTAGGCAGGAGAACAGGGCAGAGTCATTCCCAGAAGCCTGGGCCTTTGTCAGATTCTTCAGAAGGGACGGCCTCCTGGGACACTCTGGGTCCCTGGCAGAGAGCTCAACCCTGACAGCCTCCCTGAGTCATACCAGAGCAGTCACTGGGTCCTGATGTCCCTGTTTCAGATGCTCTGCTCCCTGCCCCCGCATCTCTGGAGTCATCGGGGCTGCTGCATGCCCATCAGCCTGAGTAGTTGCAGGCTATTGGTGTCATTTCTGGAAAAGAAGGCAGCTGCTTCTCTGTTTTTCTCTTCCAACACAGTGCCCTATTTACCTACAGAACCCCCACAAAGTGACAGCCGTGGCAGATCTGCTACCATTCAGCAGCTGCCTCAAGTCACCCAACATAATGTTTGAGTCTCCAGTGAGAGGGAGGGAGACAAAGGCTGCATTCCACAGACCTGGTGTTGGAGGCCCAGAGAAGAGAAGTGATTTCCTCAAGGTCACCCTGCTTCTCGGTAGCAGAACCAGGATTCTCAATTTTCAGTTCAGATCTTTTCCATTGTATGAATTAGGAATACTGAACTGTCTTCACTTTTTGTTTGTTTGTTTGTTTTTGAGACAGGGTCTCACTCCCCTTGCCCAGGCTAGATTGCAGTGGTGAAATCACAGCTCACTGCAGCCTCAACTTTCTGGGCTTAGGTGATTTTCCCGTCTCAGCCTCCTGGGTAGCTGGGACTACAGGTGTGTGCCACCATGCCTGGCTCATTTTTTGTATTTTAGTAGAGATGTGGTTTTGCCATGTTGCTCAGGCTGGTCTTGAACTCCCGGGCTCAAGCAATCCACCTGCCTTGGTCTCCCAAAGTGCTGGGATTACAGGCGTGAGTCACATCTTGGTTAGAAGTTTGTTGTTTTGTTTTTTTGCCCTCCTTTGTAAGACAGCCCTATCCTGATAAATTATCAGAATACAGGCTTAGGGATTGGGTGAGTTTACCGATGAGATTGCAAGAATGCTAATTAAATTATCCCTTTCCCAGGAGCTTCTGCTTCCTGAGGCTGCCCCACTCCCAGCCACCAAATGCAAATGGACTTAACTGCAGTAAACTTTTGTTTACTTGGGGATGTTGGTTACATTTTCAACTGCAAAGATTTATAACCAAAGTTAAGGGGTTATAAAAAGACCTCAGTGTCCTATTTATTATGACGTGAAAAGTAAATATCCAGACTACCTTATCTGCAATAGCAAAAGTTTGGAAATAACTAACTTGCCCATTAAAATAGGATTGATGAAATGACTCCTAGTACATCCACAGGACAGCATACTATGGAGATATAAAAAAGGAATGATACAGAAGCTTTCCTTTTTACTTTTAAGTTCTATTTTTTGCATAATAATCTACAAATAGAATACTGTATAATGAAAAGCCTCCCTTCTATTCTGTCCCCCAGCCACCAAGTTCACCTTCCTACAGGCAACCAGCATGACCTATTGCTTCTGTAACCTTTTAAAGACATTTCATGCACATAGAAGCATTTATAAGGATAGTCAGCCCAGTGTTTTGAGGCTGGGCTCAAATGCCTCTGGATTTTTTCATTTACTGTTTTCATTTGTTCAGGAAACACTTACTGAGCACCTACTATGTGTCAAGCACTCTTTTAGGCATTTGGAATTTGGTAGTGAACAAAACAAATACATTTCTTGCCCTCCTGGGGCTTACATTTTTTAAATTTTTTTTTTTCCAAGACAAGGTCTTGCTCTGTCACCCAGGCTGGAGTGCAGTGATGTGAACACCGCTTGTTTCAGCCTCGACCTCCTGGGCGCAAGTGATCCTTCTGCCTCAGCCTTCCAAGTAGGTGGGACTACAGGCACCCACCACTACCCCCAGCCAGTTTTTAAATTTTCTGTAGAGACGGGGTCTCACCATGTTGCCTAGGCTGGTCTCAAACTCCTGGGCTCAAGCAATCCTCCCTCCTTGCCCTCCCAAAGTGCTAGCATTACAAGTGTGAGCCACTGCGCTGGCCACGCTTACAATTTTGTGGGATATAAATAAACAAGTGATATATAGTGATAAGTGGTAAGTGCTGTGGAGCAAAACAGGGTAAGGGGATAGATGTGTGTGCATGCATGCATGTGTGTGTGGCGAGGGTGGTGATGAATGGGATGTGGGTATTTTATGATAGGGTGGTGTGGGAGACCAGAATATGCCACCCCAAGATAGAAGGATTTTTGAGCTAAAGACAATTAAGAAGAAGCAGATGCAGGAAAGCTCTCTGCCCTCCTTCCATTTGCCTAAAAGCAGGACATAGATTTACAAAGGCAAAAGGTATCCTACCCTGCTACGCTTTTTCCAGGGAAAACAAAGATTAGCCCTGAAGGTCTAACTTTGAACCCTTATCAGCCTGGAGATGGCACCAGAGGAAGCCACATGAACAGGCCTTACTAGCCAGGCTGTATCTGCCATTTATTGGCTTTCTCACAAGTTGCTGCCCCTAGAGACTCAAAATCCTTTTCCTTTGCCTTGTCACTTCTCTAAATATTCATTGTTCTTTGTTGACAATGCCACATAAGCTAGAATTCAAAGCCACCTCTTTGAGAACTACTCATTCTCTGGGTGTGTTCCATGTATACATTAAATATACATGTTAAACTTCAGTTTGTTTTTATCTCGTCTTTTGCTACAAGGGTCTTTTCCAATCAAAAACCTATGAGCGTTGAAGAAAAAATTGTTTTTATTCTCCTATAGTGGTCAGTGAAAGATTTGCCAAGGCCTGAAGAAAGTGAGAGAGTGAGCCAGGTTTCCTCTGCTTTGAATCCAGATATCTGGATTTGAACCTTCAAAGCCTTCAAACCCTCCACGTGGAGCGGAAGGAACTTGCTATGAGGAACAAAGCAGTTATGGTTGAAACTGAGTGAATATATCTTGGAGACCTTCTGTATCATGAGAACTTGCTCATTCTTTTTACACCTGCATCTTATTCCATTGTATGTGTGCACCATGGTTGAATTAAGCAGTCTGTTACTAATGGAGATGTCTGAGACATCTGTTCTTTTGTGATTGCAAACAATATTGCAGTGAGTAACCTTATCAGGTGGTTCTTTGCAATATGCAAATTTCTGTGGAATTAATTCCCAGAAGTGGAACTGCTAGGTCAAAGGTATGTGTGCCTGTATTTTCATATAGATTTTGCCAAACTGTAACTAACAAAGAAGGTGAACTATTTTTGGTCTGCTGCCAACTATATATTGATTTTTTTTTTTTTTTGAGACAGAGTTTTGCTCTTGTTGCCCAGGCTGGAGTGCAATGGCGCAAACTTGGCTCACTGCAACCTCCGCCTTCCGGGTTCAAGTGATTCTCCTGCCTCAGCCTCTCGAGTAGGTGAGATTACAGGCCCCCGCCACCACGCGCGGCTAATTTTTTGTATTTTTAGTAGAGATGGGGTTTCACCATGTTGGCCAGGCTGGTCTCGAACTCCTGGCCTCAAGTGATCTGCCCGTCTCAGTCTCCCAAAGTGCTGGGATTACAAACATGAGCCACCGCACCTGGCCGATTTATTATTCTTTAAGTAAATATGTATTGAGCACCTACCATGAACCAGGTACTAGTCTAAATGCTGACTGTTGAGTATTGGAACAGAAACCACAACTTGCCAAGCATATCCTGACTCACAGAACAGATTGACTGTGCCAGACCAGTCATGCCAGAAGCTATGATGTGCTTCATACACTATCAAAACTCAATACTCAACACCAATTTATTCAGACCCATGATCCCAAGGTAAGACCACTGACAATTCCATTAATTATCTAGTTTTCAAAATCTTACCAATCCTTGCAAAGAGCACCCTCTAAATAACATCTGGGACAAAATATACCCATTAGTGAAGACCATTTGACTTTGGGTAGTGCAATAGGAAGAACACTCATTAATGAGAAAGGTCTCAAAAAAGAGGAAACAAACTTGCATTTTTTTTTTTTTTTTTTTTTGAGATGGAATCTCGCTCTTTCACCCAGGCTGGAGTGCAGTGGTGCCATCTTGGCTCACTGCAACCTCTGCCTCCTGGGTTCAAGTGATTCTCTTGCCTCAGCCTCCCGAGTAGCTGGGACTACAGGCGCCCACCAGCATGCCCAGCTGATTTTTGTATTTTAAGTAGGGAGAGGGTTTCACCATGTTGGCCAGGCTGGTCTCAAACTCCTGACCTCAGGTGATCCACCCACCCAGACTTCCCAAAATGGTGGGATTACAGGCATGAACCACTGTGCCCAGCCCAAACTTGCATTTTGATAAAACAAGGGAGTCATTGAGGAAGAGTGGAAGCAAGTCTCATCTTGGACATGTCAGGTGAGGTGGTCCTTTGTAGTTAGCGTTTTCTCTGAACATAAGGGTGGTGGGATTTCCTAACCATTAAAAAGGTTCTATCTCAGCCAAGCATGGTGGCTCATGCCTGTAATCCCAGCACTTTGGGAGGCCTAGGCAGGCAGATCACGAGGTCAGGAGTTCGAGACCAGCCTGGCCAACATGGTGAAACCTTGTCTCTACTAAAAACACACAAAAAAATTAGTCGGATGTGGTGGTATGCTCCTGTAGTCCCAGCTACTCGGGAGGCTGAGGCAGGAGAATCGCTTGAACCTGGGAAGGGGAGATTGCAGTGAGCCTAGATTGCACTACTGCACTCCAGCCTGGCAACAGAGCAAGACTCTGCCTCAAAAAAAAAAAAAAAAAAAAAAAAAAGGTGCTATATAGCTTTGGGCTTTGGGTTTTTTTTTTAAATGACAGCTTGACATATGATTCACATATTATACAATTAACTCATTTAGAGTGTACAATTCAATGGTTTTTGGTATATTCTTGGTAAATTTATGTGACCATCACTAGGATTAATTGTAGAACTTTTTCTTTTTTGTCTTTCTTTCTTTTTTTTTTTTTTTTTGAGACAGAGTCTGCAACCTGCACCTCCCGAGTTCATGCCATTCTCCTGCCTCAGTCTCCGGAGTAGCTGGGATTACAGGTGCCCGCCACCACGCCTGGCTGATTTTTGTATTTTTAGTAGAGACAGGGTTTCACCATGTTGGCCAGGCTGGTCTGAAACTGCTGACCTCATGATCTGCCTGCCTTGGCCTCCCAAAGTGCTGGGATTACAGATGTGAGCCACTGTGCCCAGCCAATTGTAGAACATTTTCATTACCCTCAAAAGAAACCTCATACCAATTAACTGTCATTTTCCATTTTCCCATTGCCTATTCCTAAGCTTGCTAATCTGTTCTTGCCTCTATAGATTTGCCTATTCTGGACATTTCATATAAATTGAATTATTCATTATGTGATCATCTTTTGTGACTGACTTCTTTCACTTTGCCTAATGTTGTCAAGGTCTATCCATTCTAGCATGCATCAATACTTCATTTCTTTTTATTGCTGAATTATACTCCATTGTATACTATATTTTGTTTATCCATTCATCAGTTGGTGGACATTTGGGTTGTTTCTACTTTTTCGTTATAATGAATAATATTACTAATAAACATTCAGGTACAAATTTTTGTGTGAACATATGTTTTCAATTCTTTTAGCCACGGACCTAGGAGTGGAATTGATGGATCCAATAGTAACTCTATGTTTAATCTTTTGAGGAACTGCCGAACTGTTTTCCAAAGCAGCTGCACCATTTTACCTTTCCACCAGCAATATGAGGGTTGCAATTTCTCCATATTTTTGCCAACACTTGGGTTTTTAAACATTTTTTATTATATTGTAGGGGCAGAAAGGTGTGATACTTTTCCTCACCCATCATAAGGCACATGGCCAATACTCTGATAACAAAAGACAGGTTAACAAGAGAAAAGCATAACGAATTTATTTAATCAAAGTTTTATGTGACACAGGAGCCTTCAGAAATGAAGGCCCAACAACTTAGGGAAAACCATTTATTTTTTGCTTAGGTTTGGTTAAGAAGGGACTGTCTTATAGAAATTGATTGGACAAAGAGGTACAAGCGAATAGGAATAGACTGAGGGGGAAAACCCAGCAAGGCTTGTCTAGATTCATCTTGGCCTCTCTGTGGAGCATCACTCTACCCTTCCCAGGTGTGGGGCAAGACACCCCTGAAATAAGGGCCTTCAAGGGAGAAGGGAGAGAGTGACCTTTCTAGGTTTTATGGCTTGCTTTTGGAGAGAGGGTCTCTGGTTTCTATGACTCACCTTAGAAGAATTCTTGTTTCTATGAGGAGAAAGAAGGGTGGGAGACAGGAGGACGGAAGAAGGTCAGAGAGATCTTGCTTCTGAGATCCTTCCAAGCTCTTTTAGTTCAAAGTACTTGCCATGCTGTTGGGACTCAGAAAACAATACCCCAAGAAGAAGACCTTAGCAGTGAAGGGGCATTGTTGTCTGGGGTAAATACCTGGGGTCTGTTGTCTGGTGTCAAGAAGATAAAGGACACAGATACACACGAAGTGTGAGTTTAGGAGCAGAGGTTCAATAGGCAAAAGAAAGAGAAGGGAGAGCAGCTCTTTCTCTGGTGAGGAAGAGGGGATATCCGAAAGGGAAAAGTCAGCCCATGGGGGACTGAGCCAGATTTTATAGGCAGGCTTGAGGAGGTGGTGTCTGATTTACGTAGGGCCCACAGATTGGTTGGACCAGGTGTGATGTTTGCATAGCTCAAGGGGAAGGCTGGTCACCCCACCCTTATTTTATTATGCAAATGGAGTCTTTCCCTGGCTGGTGCCATATTGTCTTTTCCTTACTGTACACATGGTTTGGCAAAGAGAAGCCGCCATTTTGAACATGGCTAGTCCCAGGTAGCCTTTTCCTATTAGCACGACTGCTAGCATTCACCTGTACAAGCTTCCAGCTCGTCTATGTCTGCAGCTCGATTTTACAGGTTGCTCTTCGTTAGAAAAGAGAACGATTTGGGGGCTGCTTTTCATTAAAAGGAAAACCTTACTGTGGTCTCCTGCACCCTCACTATCTGCCTAAGTAATTTCTTCTTAACTCCTATATCAGCAGCAGCCTCAGAAACAAAAAGTTTCCTCTGACCTTGTCATGCTCTCCTGTCTCTCAGTCCCATTCTCCCCAGAGGCCAGCCATAGCAACTAGAATCCCTCTTCCCTAAGGGAGGTCATTGAAACCAGAACCCTTTTCCCCCAGAGCTAGTCATAAAACCTAAAAATATTACTCTAATTTACTCCAATTATCACCAAAATAATTAGATAATATGTAAATTATCTAAATATTACTCTAATTTCCTCCACCTTTCCATGTAAAAACTGGACATAAATTATCTGGGCCAGGCGTGGTGGCTAACACCTGTAATCCAAGCAGTTTGGGAGGCTGAGGTAGGAGGATTCCTTGAGGCCAGGAGTTCGAGACCAGCCTGGGCAACATAACAAGACCCCATCTCTATTTTAAAAATTAAAATAAAATAAGAAATTACCCTGACCTACCTTGTTTGACTGTAGGTCATAAGAGTCCCATTCCAGACAGGGCTCTGTCTCATACTCAGAAGGAAGGAATAAGTGGTCAGAGGCCAAGAAAAATCTAGACAGACAGGCCTTGATGGGTTTTCCCACTTATTTAGATCATACCCTCTTGTCCAATCATATTTCTATACAGCTGTCCATACTTTTTAAAATCTAAGCATAAAAATGATAATTGTCCTTGTATCTTTGGGTCTTCATGCTAACAGCTCCCATGTAGACATGTTAAATAAATGTGCATGCCTTTTCTTCTATTAATCTGCCTCATATCAGTGATTTTTTGGTGAATCTTCAGAGGACCAAGGGAAATCTTCAAAGGGCCAGTGGGTTCCCCTTGGCCCCTACAATGCTAAAGCACCATAATTGGAGATATTTTGTTCTGAGCCCCAGTAATAGCTACTCTAGTGGGCACGAAATGAGATCTCATTGTGGTTTTTCTGGGTTTTGTTATTTAAGGTAAAATGTCACATGAAGTCTTGTACTGTCTATCCTCCACCATAACCACCACACAGATTGTCTCTCATGGTAGCCTTTAATCTCCCTCTGGGAAACACACCTTTCTTCTTTTTGGCTTTACTTTGTTTTTCTTGCTTCTGTTTTTCACTGCAAGTCATCAATTTCTGATGAAATACACTCATCTCAAACTGAGGCTTTAAAAAACTGGTATAATATAGTCACTTTTCATGCTGTGTAATTTTTGTCTTTAGTAACTTTCCAAACTCTGAAGTTATCTCTTAAAGAGGCTCGTAGCTATCTATTTCATAAACTGTATTATTAACACCAAAGGTTTATTTTGCTAATTCGAGATCTGACTTTTTCTGTGATTTCTTTAGTTGCAATTTATCTGCTATTTTTTCTGGTGTTAGCACTTTAGGTTTTTCACGTTCTTCTAACCTTTTCTTGATTTCTTATTATCTTTTCTTCTGTTGCCATTCTTTGTCTTTTATTGAAGCCATCCTTACAGGGTTAACAAGAATTTTGGCCAGAAATATAGTTATAATTAAGCATTGCCGGGTGTGGTGGTTCATGTCTGTAATCCCAGCACTTTGGTGAAGCTAAGGCAAGTGGATCACCTGAGGTCAGGAGTTCGAGACCAGCCTGGCCAACATAGTGAAACCCTGTCTGCACCAAAAAAATACAAAAATTAGCCGGGTGCAGTGGCGGGCACCTGTAATCCCAGCTGCTTGGGAGGATGAGACAGGAGAATTGTTTGAACCTGGGAGGCAGAAGTTGTAGTGAGCCAAGACTGTACCATTGCACTCTAGCCTGGGCAACAAGACTGAAACTCCGTCTCAAAAAAAAAAAAAAAAAAAAAATTAAGCATTAATCAGGCTGCGCTTTGACTCACTTCTTTGTAACCTTAAGTCACTTATGTAGCACTAGACGCTTACCATTTACATCCCCAATGTTCCTTTTCCGGTGTTAAGACTTTTGTTTAAAAATTGCTTAAGCAGATTCTGAATTCCAGCAAAACAGTAATGCCAACCAATTTAAAGACCCCCACGGAGGAACTGAATCAGCACAATAATACACTCTCCTTACCTCCGTGTCTCATCACTTCACCCTGCATTCAGCCAAACAATCTCCACACTTGAGCCCACTCCAAAATCCTTAAAAACCCTAGCCCCAAACTCCTCAGGGAGATTTGAGATCCCATTTGGCTGTCCTATGATTAAACCTCTTCCTCTGCCGCAGCCTGGTGTCTCGGCATACTGACTTGCCATGTGCACTGGGTGATGACTTTATTAAGGTTAGAGTATCTTCTCTGTTATTTTTTTCTTTTCTGAAAATTTTACTTCTTTTTTTTTTTGAGACAGGGTCTTACTCTGTCGCCCAGGCCGAAGTGCAGTGGCACCATCTCGGCTCACTGCAGCCTTGACCTCCTAGACTCAAGTGATCCTCCTGGGCTCAAGTGATCAATCCTTCCATCTCAGCCTCCTGAGTAGCTGGGACCATAGGTGTGCACCTCCACACCCAGCTAATATTTGTATTTTTGTAGAGACAGGATTTTGCCATGTTGTCTAGGATGGTCTTGAACTCCTGGGCTCAAGCAATCCTCCCGCCTTGGCCTCCCAACGTGCTGGGATTACAGGCGTGAGCTACCAGGCCCGGCCTGAAATTTTTACTTCTGGTTTTGCTTCTGCTTCCTTCCTTCCCTGCCCCTGACATATCATCATCATCCCAGTTATCCTTGATGTCTTCATCTTCTCCTTCCCAGTGGTCCCCTACCTTGTAGTGCCAGTGCCCTCCACACTCCACAGAGAATGAGTCCATGTCCCAAGAGTCCAAGTCCTCCCACCTATCATCACTGCTGCCATCTGAAGCCAGGTATGGCTGGGCCTGAAGGGAAGAGTTAGCGCTGCAGAGGTGAGAGGTGAAATGCTGGATTTGCTCTCGTTGGCTGGCAAGGGCCCTCAATGGTTGTGACTGGCATTTCCCTGATGGCTAGGGATGTTCAGCGGCTTTTCATATGCTTGTTTATTATTTTTTAAATTTCATCATCTCTTTTGATGAATAAGGTTATGCATCCTTGTATATGTTTAAGAGCCCTCTGTATGTTATTTTCTATGAATTGTTTATATCTTTTGTTTAGTTTTCTTTTGGGATGTTGTTTCTTTTTCTTGTTTTCTTTCTTCCTTTCTTGGCCTTTTTGAAGAACTAACTCATAGATTTATTTATTAGTGCTAATTTTTATGTTTTGTAATTCATTTGTTTATCCTTTATTAATTTCTTCCTCTTGCTTTCCTTAGGAACGATTTTCTTCCCCTCCCCCTATAACTTTCTTGAGTTTTTTTTGTTAAATGAATTTTATTATTTTGATTAAAATTATTTTTAACAGCCGGGTGTGGTGGCTCATGCCTGTAATCCCAGCACTTTGGGAGGCTGAGGCAGGCGAATCATGAGGTCAGGAGATCGAGACCATCCTGGCTAACACGGTGAAACCCCATCTCTACTAAAAATACAAAAAAATTAGCAGGGTGTGGTGGCACGTGCCTGTAGTTCCAGCTACTTGGGAGGCTGAGGAAGGAGAATCACTTAAACCCAGGAGGCAGAGGTTGCAGTGAGCTGAGATCATGCCACTGCACTCCAGCCTGGGCGACAGAGTGAGACTCCGTCTCAAAAAAAAAAAAGTATTTTTAACATAGTTTTTCTCCTCTACAAACTGTTTTAGCTATAGTCTATGGGTTCTGATATATACAGTTTTCACTAACATTATTGTCTACTTAGGGGAGAAAAAAGCTTTTCCTCTACCCTCTCAGTTTTAGTACCTAGCGACCTGTCAAGAGTCACATTCACAGGAGAAAAACCATACAGCCTTTTTTTTTTTTTTTTTTTTTTGAGATGGAGTCTTGCTCAGTCACCCAGGCTGGAGTGCAGTGGCACGATCTCGGCTCACTGCAAGCTCCACCTCCTGGGTTCACACCATTCTCCTGTCTCAGCCTCCCAAGTAGCTGGGACTACAGGTGCCTGCCACTACACCCGGCTAATTTTTTTGTATTTTTAGTAGAGACAGGGTTTCACCGTGTCAGCCAGGATGGTCTTGATCTCCTGACCTTGTGATCCACCAGCCTCAGCCTCCCAAAGTGCTGGGATTACAGGCGTGAGCCACCGCGCCCGGCCAAGGCATACAACTTTATCATGTTAATATTTGTACATGCGCCAGGCTTCACAGACAACAAGTGAAAAATCCAAAGAGATGATTGGATTTGAAGGCATATATACCATTTTAACATAAAGTGATAAACTAAGGAGAAATGACTAGAAAAGAAAAAGAAGCCTTGGGCTTCTAAGGGGTTAAATTGTAGGAAGGTGATGAGAAAAAGTCTGGGAGAAACTAATGGCAGATAAGGGTTGTTTAGTGCTATCTCTAGAGGTAACATTAATTTTCCATTCTCCTCTTCCTGGTATGGGTGGGGGGAACTTTACAAATGGGAATTTTCTTTGCAGAAAGGAAATGTATGTCCTGCTTGTAGTCAGATAGGAGGAGGGCAGAGAGCTCTTCCTGTGTCTGCTGCTTCAGCTCAAAATAATCCTTATACCAAAGTTATGTATTTTGAAGTACCATATTCTGATCTCCTTCACTGAGATATTTTATACTTTCTTTTTTTTCTCTTCCTCCTTCTTTTTCCTTTTTGGACCTAGTGTTAAGTCAGGGAGAGTTATAAAAGTCCAAGTGGTAGGCTGGACACTGTGGCTTACACCTGTAATCCTAGCACTTTGGGAGACTGAGGCGGGCGGATCATGAGGACAGGAGATTGAGACCATCCTGGCTAACATGGTGAATCCCATCTCTACTAAAAATACAAAAAATTAGCCAGGTGTGGTGGCAGGCGCCTGTAATCCCAGCTACTCAGGAGGCTTGAGATAAGAGAACCACTTGAACCTGGGAGGTGGAGGTTGCAGTGAGCCGAGGTCGCGCCATTGCACTCCAGCCCGGGTGACAGAGTGAGACTCTGTCTCAAAAAGGAAAAAACAAAAAGTCCAAGTGGTAAAGTTTGTTTGTTTTCTGGTTCTATAATAATTTTTAGTTTTATTACATCATGATTAGAGAATGGTGTCTCAGGCCAGGCATGATGGCTCATGCCTGTAATCCCAGTACTTTGGGAGGCCAAGGCAGGAGGATCACTCAAGCTCAGGAGTTTGAGACCAGCCTAGGCAACACAGTTAGACCTCACCTTTACTAAAAATAAAAAAATTATCGAGGTGCATACGCCAGCACACACCTGTAGTCTCAGCTACTCAAGAGGCTGAGGTGGGAGGATCACTTCAGCCTGGGACTTTGAGGTTGTAGTGAGCTATCATCACCAATGCACTCCAGCCTGGGTGAAAGAGTAAGACCCTAGAGAAAAAGAGAGAGACAGACAGTGGAGAGAGGGAGAGAGAGGTGTCTTTATTCCTTTTGCAATGTAATTACTTTTGGGATTTATTGAAGTTTTTGTGACATAATTACTGTGCAGTCAATTAATTTTGAAAACGTTCCATGGATACCTCATAATAAAATAAATTTTTAGTCTTTAGATTATAAATTTGATATATAAAAAGGAGCTCTATTGAAAAAATATGTTATTTGGGTCTACCTTATGACCATGGCCTAAAAGAGAGGTAAATTAAACTCCCTAACTGGTATGTTTCTATAAAAAGCAGTACAAAATTGTTCTTTATAGTCTTAATATTAATTAGATAATTATTAATTAGTGGTAATGTAACCACAAAACAGGTTCACCTTGCCTGCTGCCAAGTATTATTTGTTACTTAGATATTAATAAGAATTAATAAAAATATCAATTGTGTGAATTTCCCAACGTTATTATTAAAGAACTATTGTCTCATTTAATGATTTTTCTTTTTTAACAGAATTCACCCAAGTCTAGTATTAAGATCACAATCTCTGCTAAACTTTTTCTTTTTTTTGAGATGGAGTCTCACTCTGTCACCCAGGCTGGAGTGCAGTGGCGCGATCTTGGCTCACTGCAACCCCCAGGTTCAAGCGATTCTCCTTCCTCAGCCTCCCAAGTAGCTGGGATTACAAGTGCATGCCACCATGCCAGGCTAAGTTTTTTTTTGTATTTTTAGTAGAGATGGGGTTTCACTGTGTTAGCCAGAATGATCTCGATCTCCTGACCTCGTGATCAGCCTGCCTCGGCCTCCCAAAGTGCTGGGATTACAGGCGTGAGCCACTGTGCTCCACCTAATCGCTGCTAAACTTTTACACTTGCTTGGTGAAAACACATTTTTCTCAGCCTTTTGTATTCAAACTTTCTTTCTTTCTTTCTTTCTTTTTTTTTTTTTTTGAGACAGGGTCTCACTCTGTCACCCAGGCTGGAGTATAGTGGTGCCAGCTTGGCTCACTGCAACCTCCACCTCCCAGGTTCAAGCTATTCTCCTGCCTCAGCCTCTTGAGTAGCCGGGATTACAAGCATGCGCCACTACCCCTGGCTAATTTTTGTATTTTTAGTAGAGATGGGTTTTCCCTTGTTGGCCAGGGTGGTCTTGAACTCCTGGCCTCAGATGATCCACCTGCCTCGGCCTCCCAAAGTGCTGGGATTACAGGTGTGAGCCACTGCACCTGGCCACAACCTCTCTTAATCGTTTTGTTTTATCATTAGGTTTTACTTTGTGATTAAATATGAGAATGTCTTTTAGCAGCTGATTGTCATATCAACAAGTAAGTCATGTTGATATGACAATTATGTTGATATGACAATTATGTGTTGGTCTATTATCTTTGCTTTATTATTGTTTGTGTTTTTAGTGATAATTTGAAAGGTGTGTATTATTTTTGTTCTAGTAGCTACCTTTATCACTTTTTTAAGAAATAATTTTTAGAAAATGATAAAGACATAACTCTCATGTAGATACAAGAATGAACATGTGTTGAAGATTTTATTTTTCTCCTTAATTAGCAAGGGAACCAGTCAGGTATTATAACTGTTTCAAAGGAAAAAGTCAAAGGAACACAAATTTAAATGGACAAAGAGATTGAATTACAAATGGAGGCAAACTGGTTTTTCCACAAGGGAAAGAAATCAAAGGAATCTCTTCTAGGTAATACAGTTTGCATATCTATCAGTCACCTATGATTTACAAAGAGATGCAAAATAGCTCCAAGACAATGAACAGGACCAGAAAATGCAGTTTTTCATTGAAGTACAAAATTGCTTTTTATAGTCTTAATATTAATTAGATAATTATTAATTAGTGATAATGTAACCGCCCAACAGGTTCACCTTGCCTGCTGCCTAGACGGAGCTGATTTATCAAGACAGGGGCACTGCAAAAGAGAAAGAGTTTAATTCATGCAGAGCCAGCTGTATGAGAGACTGGAATTTTATTATTATTCAAATCAGTCTCCCTGAACTTCGAGGATGGCAGATTTTAGGATAATATGATAGGCAGGGGCCAGTGAATCAGGAGTACTGATTGGTTGGGTCAGAGATGAAATCATAAGGAGTCAAAGCTGTCCTCTTGTGCTGAGTCAGTTCCTGGGCGGGGGCCACAAGACCAGATGAGCCAGTTTTTTGAACTGGGTGATGCCAGCTGATCCATCAAGTGCAGGATCTGCAAAATATCTCAAGCACTGATCTTAGGTTTTACAATAGTGATATCATCCCCAGGAGGGCCAGAATCTTGTAGCCTCTACTCAAATTACCTAAACTCTGAGTCTCAGTTTCCTTCTCTGTAAAATGAGGATAATAATAGAACCTATCCCATAGGTTTGTGGAGAGGATTAGTGCATGTGAAATGCCTGATAAGTGTAATGAATATTGGCTGTTATTAAGGAAACTGAGGCTCAAAGCAGATGAAGGGTGATCTTTCTGTTCCCCAGTGCTGCTTGCCTTACCTAATATGTCAGAAGGTGACATAAGGAGGGGAGCATTCAGTTCTAGGATACACATTGTCTCTACAAGCATTTATGGAAACTTTCAGACCATGACTCTAACTCATGACATCCTTCCTCAGACTCCCCAAGAGCTGGCATGACACAGTGGGAGGTGCTGCCTGAGTGTGCAGAGTGGGCCTTCACAATGCCTGTCCAGGAGGACTGAGTTCACTGGGTGAGCACCTCAATCCCTTGTCCCTGTTGCCTCATCTGTGAAACGAAGGGGTTACCAGTGTGATGCTAAGCGTAGACCACAGACTATAGCCTCATCTTTTGGTGCACCTGAAGGAAGTTAGAAATGCAAATCTCAGCCATCCCCCTCCAACTCCCCTCACACAGACTTACTAAGTCAGAATCTCTGGAACAAGGATCTGAGAGCTTCCATTTCTCTTTTCTTTCTTTTTTTTTTTTTTTTTTTTTTGTGAGATGGAGTCTTGCTCTGTTGCCCAGGCTGGAGTGCAGTGGCATGATCTCAGCTCACTGCAACCTCCGCCTCCTGGGTTCAAGCGATTCTTCTGCGTCAGTCTCCCAAGTAGCTGGGACTACAGGCATGCAGCACCATGCCTGGCTAATTTTTGTATTATTAGTAGAGACAGGGTTTCTCCATATTGGCCAGGCTGGTCTCTTTTTTTTGTTGTTTTTTTGAGACAGAGTCTGTTGTCCAGGCTGGAGTGCAGTGGTGTGATCCCAGCTTACTGCAACCTCCACCTCCCAGGTTCAAGTGATTCTCCTGCCTCAGCCTCCTGAGTGGTTGGCACTACAGGCACCCGCCATCATGCCTAGTTAATTGTATTTTTTTTTTTATTTTTTATTTTTCTAGATGGAGTCTCGCTCTGTCACCCAGGCTGGAGTGCAGTGGCATAATCTGGGCTCACTGCAAGCTCCATCTCCCAGGTTCACGCCATTCTCCTGCCTCAGTCTCCTGAGTAGCTGGGACTACAGGTGCCACCACCATGCCCGGCTAATTTTTTATATTTTTAGTAGAGACAGTGTTTCACCGTGTTAGCCAGGATGGTCTCGATCTCCTGACCTTGTTATCTGCCCGCCTCGGTCTCCTAAAGTGCTGGGATTACAGGCATGAGCCACTGTGCCTGGCCAATTTTTGTATTCTTAATAGAGACAGGGTTTTGCCATGTTGGCCAGGCTGGTCTTGAACTCCTGACCTTAAGTGATCTGCCCATCTCAGTCTCCCAAAGTGCTGGGATTATAGGTGTGAGCCACCACACCTGGCAGAGTTTGCATTTCTAACATGCTCTCCAGGTACTTTTTTTGCTTGCTGAAGTGGAGAACCTCTGGGTTCTGACAGTGGACTGTCAGAGGTCTTCACAGACTTGAGTCCACAGATGCCTTCAGGTGCCAATGCAGGGGCCTCACGGTTGGGCTTCCTGGGTCCCCACCCTAGGTCAGTGCAGGACTCAACCAGAGCAACTCCCCTGGGGTTCTAAGAAAATGAATGTTCCCCTTCTCACTCATTAGAGGTTAGAAACTGCTGGGCTGGGGTCAGGGCCACTTTTGTAATTTGTGGGGTCCAGTGCAAAATGAAACTGCAGGGCCCCTTATTCAAAAAACAGGAAGAAAGCTTTTTTCCTTTCTTCTGTGGTCTCCCATGTCACAGTGGTTTTTAATTTGTGATTTAATGTCATGCACCCTTCAGGCATGGGGATACAGGCAAGGTGAGTACAGACCCTTACCAGCTTCCGGACCTTCCTGAGGAAGCTGCAGTTTACAGGGAAACCTCTGAGCTCTTTTTGGAGCAAAACTGATTGCAGCTGGCAGCACGCAGGTACTTAGGGTGATTAACGAATGCATTTGAAAATTCCCTCCTGCTTCAGCCTCAGCCTGCGCCTGAGCTATGGTCAGTGCAGCAGTACATTTCTGTATAATCTCTTTTGACAACTGAGAGGGGGGCCAACCCACAAGACTAACCCAATTACAGCAAAAGAGAGACCTGGCTGCTCCCTGTCGACAAGGTGAACACAAGGGTATCCTCTTTCGGGGATGTGGTGCTTCAGGACCAGTGGGCTGCCGGCACGGGAAGTACTTTCCTGCTCCAGCATCTTGAGATATTTTTGCTTTGTGACAAACGGTGGCTGTCACTCTTGGGCTGTGTCAATTAGGCACAATCTGCTTGCACCTCCACAGCTGGGCCTGAGATACTTCAGCCCAGGAAGAGATATGCAATGGTAAGAGCCCTTACCCGGGATCAGAAAAGTTGGGGTCTCTGGTTCCCTATCTTGCTGTGTGGCTTTGGGTAGAACATTCAGTCTCTTTGGGCCTCAGCATTCTCTTCTGTAACATAATAAGGTGTTAAAGTAGATTACCCCCACCTCTTCTTCTCTCTCATTAACATTCCATGCGGGTAAGGATTTAAGAGAGAGTTTTCAGTCTATACTGTTAGTTTTACAGGTATTGCTGTAAGAACATAGGGCAGAGGGGATATACACCAAAACAAGGGTTGGGGTTACATCATGGAAGGCTAAAGTGTCCACTTAAAGAGTTTGGCACTTCTTCATAGGCAACAGGGAGTCATTGAAGGCATCTAAAGAGGGAAAGGAATATGTTCAGAGCTGAGCATTAGGAAGAGGAAGTGGGAAGCGATGTTTCAGAAGAATTGAGGATGGAAAAGAAGCCAGCTAAGTAGTGACCACGTGTGCACACACCTTTTGCACTTCCTGGACAGCATCAGGCTGCCTCCCTAATTCACAGTCCCAACAGCAAGCTAAGAGAGTCCTTATTTCCTCATAATCTCTCTATCACTTGGCATTGTCAGACATCTACATTTTTGCCAATGAGATGGTTAGGAATTGGCATGTCATCGTACTAATTTGAAATTGCATTTCCTTGGTTAGTAGTGCAGTTGATTTCACTATATTGCCCAGGCTGGTCTCGAACTCCTGACCTCAGGTGATCCTCCTGCCTTGGCCTCCCAAAGTGGTGGGATTACAAGAGTGAGCCCCTGCACCCAGCCCATTTTTCTTTATGTATTTTTTTTTTTGAGATGGAGTTTCACTCTTGTTGCCCAGGCTGGAGTGCAATGGTGCGATCTCGGTTCATCGCAACCTCTGCCTCCCAGGTTCAAGTGATTCTCCTGCGTCAGCCTCCCAAGTAGCTGGGATTATAGGCATGCACCACTACACCTGGCTAATTTTGTATTTTTAGTAGAGACGGGGTTTCTCCATGTTGGCCAGTCTGGTCTCAAACTCCCAACCTCAGGTGATCCGCCACCCTCAGCCTCCCAAAGTGCTGTGATATAGGCGTGAGCCACTGCGCCCGGCCTTCTTTATGTATTTTTAAATCTTTTTTATTCCCCTACATATTCTGATACTCACCTTTTGTCAGTTATTTGCAATGCAAATGTACTTTCCTAGTTTGTCTTTACACTTGGGTTATTATGGTGGCTTTAAAAAACTAGTCATAGATAACTAACAGTTTAATTTTTATTAATTTATGTTTTTGAGATGGGGTCTCTCTCTGTCACACAGGCTGGAGTGCAGTGGCACAATCATGGTTCACTGTAGCCTCTACCTCCCAGGCTCAAGCAATCCTCCCACCTCAGCCTCTGGAGTAGTGGGGCCCTCAGGTATATGCCACTATGCCTAGCTAATTTATTATTATTATTATTTGTAGAGACTAGGTCTTGCTATGTTGTCCAGGCTGGTCTTGAACTCCTGGACTCAAGCAATCCTCCTGCCTCAGCCTCTCAAAGTACTGGTATTACAGGTGTGAGCCACCACACCCAGCCATCAACATTTTTACTTATGGTTTGTTCTTTGGTGTCTTTTTAGAAATTCTCTACACTTAAATCATAAACCTATTCTATATTTTCTAAAAGTTTTTTTTTTTTTTTTTTTTTTAAGACCGAGTTTCGCTCTTGTTACCCAAGCTGGAGTGCAACAGCGTGATTTGGCTCACTGCAACCTCCACCTCTCGGGTTCAAGCAATTCTCCTGCCTCAGCCTCCCAAGTAGCTGGGATTACAGGCACACACCACCACGCCAGGCTAATTTTGTATTTCTAGTACAAACAGGGTTTCACCATGTTAGCCAGGCTGGTCTCGAACTCCAGCCTCAGGTGATCCACCCACCTCGGCCTCCCAAAGTGCTGGGATTACAGGCATGAGCCACTGCGCCCGGCCTCTAAAAGTTTTAATAATTTTCTTTTACCTTTAAGTCTTTGACCCACGTTGAATTTATTTTGTGTATAGCATAGGTAAGGATGCAATTTTATCTTTTTCCACATGGATACCCAGTTGTCCTGGCACCATGTATTGAATGGTTCACAGGTCGACTCTGCTGCCCAGGGTGAGACAAGCAAAGCACTGGTTCTCAGGGTTGTGCAAGCTCATGACCGGCAGCAGAGAGTGAACACCTCCTTAAGTTTTGCACCCTGGGCACCTCACTTGCCTCCCCCTGCATGCCTGGCCTGGCTGTTGCTCTCTGCACCTGGGAATCCAGCCCAAGGTGAGAGGGCTTCTCTTGTCATTGACAGTCCCCGACACACACAAGAATTTGCGTCTCCTTCTTAGGAATGTTGGTTCCTGATACAGAAGGGGCTTTGTGAAGAAGGAGGAAAAGGAACTCTGGAATTTCCTATCAGCTCTGGAGGTGTTAGGAGGGGTGCCTGGGACTAGGGCAGCTATGGTGAGACCTTTCAGGGTGAGGGTCAGGGACCTTGTGCCCCAGAGGTGCTGTTTGAGGCTTCACAGTTTTCTGAGGCTTCTGGGGGCAGGATGCTGGTGCTTACATGGCCTCTCCCCTCTGCGCTGTCAGGAACGAACCCTGGAATGCCTGGTACTTGTGGTTCTGCCCCCGGCCTTCTCCACAGAATGTGGAAGATGCTTACAAAGCACCCTAGAAAGTTTAACCTACTGCACAGACGTGGACTCAGATAGCGGTAGAAGTAGAGAAAAATTTTCCTCTTCTTTTTTTTTTTTTTTTTTTTTTGAGATGGAGTCTCACACTGTCGCCTGGGCTGGTATGCAGTGGCATGATCTCAGCTCACTGCAACCTCCGCCTCCTGGGTTCAAGCGATTCTCCTGCCTCAGCCTCCTGAGTAGTTGGGACTACAGGTGCGTGCCACCACGTCCGGCTAATTTTTGTATTTTTAGTAGAGACAGAGTTTCACTATGTTGGCCAGGCTGGTCTACAAACTCTTGACCTCGTGATCCACCCATCTCAGCCTCTCGAAGTGCTGGGACTACAGGTGTGAGCCACTGCTCCCGGCCTTTTCATTCTCTTTTAATCCTTCTAATTGCACCTGGGAGAAAAGCTAACCTATAAAGCCCCCTCCGTGACAACACTTGCTAATCTTCCCCTGTTATCCCCTAGAGACTGGGCCTCAGGCTTGGGAGCCTTGGTGAGTTATGGTATCTGACCAGATATCTAGTCAATCGTTTTGTTTTGTTTATTGAGACGGAGTCTCACTGTGTTGCCCAGGCTGGAGTGCAGGGGCGCAATCTCGGCTCACTGCAACCTGTGCTTGCCAGGTTCAAGCAATTCTCTTGCCTCAGCCTCCCGAGTAGCTGGGATTACAGGTGCCTGACACCACGCCTGGCTTATTTTTGTATTTTTTAGTAGAGACGGGGTTTTGCCATGTTGGCCAGGCTGGTCTTGAACTCCTGACCTCAGGTGATCTGCCAGCCTCAGCCTCCGAAAGTACTGGGATTGCAGGCGTGAGCCACTGAGCCTGGCCACATTGTTTTGTTTTTGTTGTATTTATTTGGGAGGAGTTACCTTCTATTCTTGAAAGTGATGGCAGTTTGCTATTAATGATACCAGTAGAGCATTTCCTTTTGAACACATTTATTTGAGCAAAAAAATATGTCTTATGTGTGTAAAATCACATTTATGTGTGTATTTGGATAAAGACATGTAGGAAAGGAGGACATCAAAATGTTGATGGTGGTTTTCCCGGGGTGATGAGATTTCAGGTGGTTTTTGGCTTCCTTATTTTTTTTGTGTTGTTTGCATTTTTTATAATGAGTATACACTGAGTTACACAATCAGAAAAGAACTATATTTATTTATTATTATTATTATTTGTTTTTTGAGACAGTCTCACTCTTTCATTCAGGCTGGAGTGCAGTGATGTGATCTTGGCTCACTGCAACCTCCGCCTCCCGAGTTCAAGTAATTCTTGTGCCTTAGCCTCCTGAGTAGCTGGGATTACAGGTGTGCATCACCACACCGGCTAATCTTTGTATTTTTAGTAAAGATGGGGTTTTGCCATGTTGGCCAGGCTGGTCTCGAACTCCTGACCTCAAGTGATCCGCCTGCCTCAGCCTTCAAAAGTGCTGGGATTACAGGTGTGAGCCACCACACCCAGCAGAAAAAAAGTATTTTTATTATGGAAAGAGGTATATGCACTTAAAAGAACATATTAAGTGAATAATAATACAAGGAATATATTTGTCAACATGTTGACTAAAGTTGGGAAACCCAACTCACGAAATAGCAACTTAGGGAGAATGTGGGGCTTGCTTTGGGAGGCTGTGTGGGAGAGGAGGGGACAACTGAAAGCAAGCACAGAAGGATCTAGGAAGTGCTTCGTGTCCTGGGACATTGTGGCTGCCGCCAAACAGCAGCTGGGCTCTGTCCTTTCAGTGTTGTTCACAGGATGCCATTTCAGAGTCTCAGTTACAACTTTTTAATCAGGGACATATTGATCATTTGGTGAGGTCAAGGCTGAGTTTTGGTGGTGTGTTATTTACCTTGCCAGGATGGGGTGGACAAGAGGAAACTTCGTCAGGGGTCTTGCTATGTTGCCGTATTAGTCCATCCTCATACTGCTATAAAGACATAGCAGTATGAGACTGGGTAATTTATAAAGAAAAGAGGTTTAGGCCGGGCGCGCTGGCTCACTCCCGTAATCCCAGCACTTTGGGAGGCCGAGGCTGGTGGATCTCCTGAGGTCAGGAGTTTGAGAGCAGCCTGGCCAACATGGTGAAACCCCATCTCTACTAAAAATAAAAAATTAGCCAGGCATGGTGGTGGGCACCTGTAATCCCAGCTACTTGGGGAGCTGAGGCAGGAGAATCTCTTAAACCCGGGAGGCGGAGGTTGCAGTGAGCCGAGATCGCGCCACTGCACTCCAGCCTGGGAGGTTGCAGTGAGCTGAGATTGCGCCACCGCACTCCAGCCTGGGCGACAAAGTGAGACTCCATCTCAAAAAACAAAAAACAAAAAACAAGAAAACAGAAAAGAGGTTTAATTGGCTCACAGTTCCGCAGGCTGTACAGGAAGCATGGCTGAGGAGACCTCAGGAAACTTTCAATCATGGCAGAAGGTGAAGGGGAAGCAGCCATGTCTTACATGGCCTGAGCAGGAGGAAGAGAGAGAGGGGGAAGCGCTACACTTTTAAACAACTGGATCTCGTGAGGACTCACAGATGATAAGGGCAACAGCAAGGGGGAAATCCACCCCCATGATCCAACCACCTCCCACCAGGCCCCTCCTACAGACTGGGAAGGATTGGGAATTATACCTTGACATGAGATTTGGGCAGGGACACAAATCCAAACCATAGGAGTTACCCAGGCTGGTCTTGAACTCCTGGCCTCAAGCAATGTCTCTTCGTTGAGAGCACTGGCTTCTCCCCATTGGGCTGTCCTTGTCTGCAGGGTGACTGCTGTGTGGCTCCTATCCCAGACACTTGGCGGCTGGTGCCAGGCCCATTGTACTGGCCCCTCCCAGGGAGGACATAGTTTAACAGGAGCCCTGGGGCAAAGGATTCCTGATGTGTAGCCTTGGGAACCCTAGGCTCACTGCCCTCAGGAAGAGCCTTTTTCAGATCACAGCCTAAGTTACTGTTTAACCTTTAATAGGGCCAGCAGCACAGTCCAGATGCAACAAGAAGCAGACAAGTAATCTTAGCTCTTCTTCTTTGGGGACTTAACCTGGCTTCACATCTGATTCTGGATCTGGGCATGTAATGTGGGACAGATGTGGGGTAGGAGACAGTATCTGCTAATCATGAGATAATAAGGACTAAGTAGCTGCTACTCGCTAGCACTGTGGAAGGACCAGATAGTCACTGTCCCTGTTCTCCTGGAGGTGGCAGGAAGCAGCATGTGGCAGGGAAGTGGGGTTGCCACAGGACACAGTGTAGGGCTCTGGAGGTGGGGTAGGGCAGGGGGCCTGAGCAGGAAACCTTTGTGCTGAGACACAAGGAGTTTAAGGAGTTTGCCAGGTGAAAACAGGTAGGGAGGGGCAGCCCAGGAAGAGGACTGTGTGCAGAAATCCTGAGGCAGGAGGGATGTGGTGTCCAGTTGAGAGTCGCCCTTAAGGTGGTTAAAGAAGAAGGCACAGGCTGGGGATCCCTGGGGAGCATATGAGCCTCGGGAGACGGACAGGGCCAGATCCTGTGGGACCGCCTAGGGCAGTGGTTCCCAATGGAAGGCAATTTTGTCCTCCAGGGACATTTGGCAAGGTTGTCACAAGTATGTTGGGGGGTGCTCCAGGGATGCTGCTAAACATCCTGCAATGCAGAGGATAGCCTCTGACAACAAAGAATTTTCCGCCCCCAAATGTCAGTAGTGCTGAGGTTGAGAAACCCTCTTCTAGGACCACTTGAAGGACTTTGTTCCTTATTCTGAAGCCAAGGGGAAGCCATAAAGGGGTTTTCCATAGGAGAGTGACTGATCAGATTTCTGTTGTAGAGTATTCCCTGTGGCTGCTCTGAGGAATTTTGAGACCTAACTGTTCTAATTCAGAACCACTCTTGGTAGTTGTGGATCCATTCTCCAGCTTGGGAATTTCCAGCCTCTGTGATTTTCTCTCCCCCATCCCCGCACCCACACCTCCAGGGCTAAGCTTTTGGCTGCTTTGGGGCCATCTGGGTTTCTACCAGTGCAGGGAAACCAAAGCAGATATTTACTAAGAGCTAAGCAGGGCAGGGGTTTTTCCACTCCACACAATAGGCACAGCACTAGGGCCTACAAAAGTGTTTAAGGCCTATATATGGCAGGCAGAAAAATGCCCCTGCAAAGATGTGCATGTCCTAATCCCCCAAACCTGTGAATGTGTTACCTTACATGGCAAAGGGATTTGGTAGAAGTGATTAAGTTAAAGATCTTGAGAAGAGGAAAGATTATCCTGGATTATCTGGGTAAGCCCAATGTAATCAAAAGGGTCCTTCTAAGCGGAAGATAGGAGGATCAGATTCAGAGGCAGGGTGATGACAGAAGCAGAGGACAGAGAGGGATTTCCAGATGCTGCTGCTGGTTCTAAAGACAGAGGAAGGGACCAGAATTCCAAGATAAATTTGTGTGCCACCAAATTTTTGGTAATTTGTTACACAGCAACAGGAAACTAATACAGCCTGGAAAAAGTTTTTATTAACTCTGAAATAAAAGAGGAAAACTGCAAACTAGATGTTAATAAATGCATTTATTTTAAAATTTGTTTTTTAATATTTAATAAATACAAAAAGGTATAAAGATTAATACAACAGGCCGGGCACAGTGGCTCACATCTGTAAGCCCAGAATTTTGGGAGGCTGAGACAGGCGATTGCTTGAGGCCAGAAGTTCAAGCCCAGCACGGGCAACATAGGGAGCCCTTGTTTCTACAAAAAAATTTTAAAATTAGCCAGGTGTGGTAGTACATGCCTCTAGTCCCAGCTACCTGGGAAGCTGAGGCAAAAGGATTACTTGAGCCCAGGTGTTCAAGCCTGTAGTGAGCTATGATCAGGCTACTGCACTCCATCCTGGGTGATGGAGGGAGACTCTGCCTAAAAAGAAAAAAAAAAAAAAGACTAATACAACACACCACTAGGTAGTATTACCCACCCAACTCAAGAAATAAAGCCTCTGTTTCTTATTTTATCTATTTTTTTTTTAAGAATAGGGATGGGGTCTTGCTGTGTTGCCCAGGCTGGTCTCAAACTCCTGGGCTCAAGCAATCCTCCCATCTCGGCCTCCCAAACTGCTAGGATTCCAGGCACGAGCCACCATGCCTGGCTGAAATAAAGCATTTCTAATACAGCCAAAGAATCTTGCAGACCCCCATTGATTTCATTCCCCTTTCTTCCTTACAGAGGTAATCAATATCCTAAAGTTGGTATTTATTATTCTCATATTTTTAATAAATGTATCCCCAAACAATATGTAGTATTGCTTTGCATGCAACTTTATATACATGGCATCATAGTGTGTTTTCTTATGCAGCTTGATTTTTATGTCAAATGTGTTTTGAGAATCATTCTTGTTGATGTATATGGCAACTATATATTACCCTATCGTATGAATATGTCCTACTTTATTCTGCTGACAAACATTTAGGTTGTTACCGGTTTGGGGCTATTACAAACCATATGGCCATGAACATATTTGTACCTGTCTCATTGTGAATTTCTGCAAGGGTTTCTCTAGAGTTAATTCCCAAGAGTGGAACTTCTGGTACCTTGGATAAATAGTTTCTCCAGAGAGTTCAAACCATTCTTTAGAGAGACTGGGCCAATCAAAATTCAACTGGTGATGCATAGAATTCTTGGTGATGCTGGTATTGTTAGATTTTTGCCAATATAATGAATGCAAAATAATATTTTATTGTGATAAAAACTTTTATTTTCTGGATCACTATGGAGTTGAGTATGTTTTCCTATGTTTACAGATCATTCCTGTTTCTTCTGTGAATTGCCTGTTCATCTCTTTGCCCACTTCTCTGTTGGATTATGGTCTTTTTCTTGTCGTTTTGTAGAAATTCTTTGTATCGTTTTGGGTACTACCCCTTTGTAGCTATATGTGTTGCAAATATCTTCTCCCATGGTGTGGTTTGTCTTTTCATGAACATACGTTGTCTTTTGATGAATAGTCTATTAAGGCAGGAATATCTTCTTATCCCAAGGCAGGAACTGGGCAGAAATTCAGTTCCATGATCCACCTAGGATTATGTTTCAAGGCTCAACGGTGAGGATAGTTAAGGAGTGTAACTGGCACTGGACCTCTGTGTTGGGAAGTAATGGGGCATGGTGTGGACTGTAGCAAGCTGGAGAGTGTTGGGAACAGGTGCTTGGTGTCGCAAAAATCAACACTGAGACAAAGGATCTCTCAGCAAGGCTAGTTTACTTTCTGCAGAAAGGGTGCCGCTTGCTAGCAGTCTTGCCATGAGAGCACACCCAAACAAAGGAGACAGGGTCATTTATAACCTGAAGTGGCCACCCTACTGCTGTGTCTGGTTTCCATTGGATGGAATGGGACCTCACATTCTGTACTTGTCCCGATGGGCTAGTAACTTAGAACTTTCCAAAAGAGGCAAAGGTAGAGGAGAACAAAGGAAGGTGGAAGCAACTTGTGGAATGCTGAGAAAGGTGAAAACACCTCCAAATAAGGGAGAGAAACAGGCTGTGACCTAATGCTTGCTTGGACCAGTATAAGCATGCCAGGGCAAATATCTAGGCTAAAATACGGGAGCTAAGAACACAAAGTACATTGATTTGTTTATTACGGCTAGCAGATATCTAAGAATGTTAGCCCAGGTCTTTGAATAAATTTTATTTCTAAGAGAAGTTACTATTTATTCGTAATTAGACAGGGAGGAAAGTCCCTTTGAAGAGGAACCTCTACTTCACTTTCTACAATTGAAAATGGCTGTTAAAAAAAAGAAAAGAAAAGAAAATGGCTGTTATGGGATAGAGTGATTCCTTGATTCCAGCTGCCTTATGTCAGCAGGGAATGCAGACCTAATATTGTCAGATCTTCTGATTTTTTTCAAGAGAAACCAGAAATCCAGATTTTTATGGGGATGGCAGCTGATTTTTAAGTACTGGCTCAAATTCAATAATTTTACAAAGTTGTTCAGGCCAAATAATACATTTTTCTGGGGTGCCACTTTATGACCTTTGATTTAGCCCAGAATAAATTGTTTGTTTGCGGCCTGAACTACCTTTGGGATAACCAATTCCTAAGAGCCACATGAAATAATATTTCCTTTTACTTGTACTGAAATAACCTCTGTTGAATAACAAGAATCTTTCCTTACTTGAATGCTTAGGAATTTGTAGTCCCCAATACAATCTCACAGATTTCAGTTGTATCTCATATTAATTGTCTCCTTCTCAGACAGAAGTTGAGATGAATGAAATAGTCACAAAGCCTGAGACCGGTGTTCTGGTATTGACTTGCTTCCCACAGTACTTAATGAAAATAATTGTTTTTTTCTCTTAGGTATAAGTAAGTGTCTTAATGGCTGTAATTTACTTGTGTGAACCCAGAAAATCTGAGACAGGTCTCAGTTTATTTAGAAAGTTCATTTTGCCAAGGTTGTGGACAGCCTGTGACATAGCCTCAGGAAGTCCTGATGACATGTGCCCAAGGTGATCGGGGGACAGCTTGGTTTTATACATTTTAGGGAAACATGAGGGATCAATCAATATATGTAAGAAGTACATTGGTTTTGTCTGGAAAGGCAGGACAACTTGAAGCAAAGGCAGGAAGTGGGGAAGGAGCTTCTAGGTCACAGATAGGTGAGACACAAAGGGTTGCATTCTTTTGAGTTTCTGATTAGCCTTTCCAAAGGAGGCAATCAGATATGCATCTATCTCAGTGAGCAGAGGGATAACTTTGAATAGAACGGGAGGCAAGTTTGCCTTAAGCAGTTTCCAGCTTGAGTTTTCCTTAGTGTTTTTGGGAGCCCAAGATATTTTTCATTTCACACTTGTAAATACTGCAGCATTGACAATAGAATGCTGTGTACCTGCTAGTTAAATTAAGCTTCAATTCCAAGGGCAAGCTACACCCCAGGGGTGTCAGCTAGTGTTATATCTGAAAGGCTATTCAAGGTGCCCCTTAGAAGTTGCTTGAGTCATCTATATTTTGATTCATAGCAGATACTTTGCTAATCAGCACATAAATATCAGAAATTGGTTTTATTTTGTGGTGAAATCAGTGGCTTGGTAATTAGCTTGAGACAATGATCGAAAAGGGCTCACTGATGAGACTAAAGAGAATCAAGATACATGAATATGCTAACATATTTGAGAGGCTCTGCTCATTTGCCTGAACAGGGTGTAAGAGTCTATTGAGGCCTTTAGCATGCCCCTATAAAGATGGTGCAAGACCCTGGACCCTGAACCACTCCTGTATCCAGATATTGCTTTAGAAGAGTTTCTGGTTGCCTGATGCTGACCACAAAGATAATTAAATCCTGTCTCTGAAATGTTGGTTCTCTTACTGCGGACCATTCATGTCATGTAGTCATTAATGTCATTTAAAAGGACATAAGCTGGGACTTCATGAAACTTACAGAGTGGGTTGTATAAAATGTTCTGTGCCTAATAGTCCATGAATATTGGTTTAATAAATGTCTTTGAGTGGGGCAGAATTTGGCCTGGGGCTTGCTTTTATTACAAGTTGATAGCAAGGTAGGAAATGAGCGGCTGAATCGTACCCACTACAAAACATCTTGAGCTACTGCCATAAACTGAAAGTAACAGGCTAGTTCCCAAAAATGAAAAAATGGAGGAGCCAAAACAAAGCTGGAGGCATCACATTACCTGACTTTATACTACAAAGTTGTAGTAACCAAAACAACGTGGGACTGGTATAAAATCAGACCCACAGACCAATGGAAACAGAATAGAGAACCCAGAAATAAATGCACACATTTACAGTCAAGTCATTTTGTTGTTGTTGTTTTGCTTTTGTTTTTGAGACAGAGTCTAACTCTGATGCCAGGCTTGAGTGCAGTGGTGTGATCTCGGCTCACTGCAACGTCCTCCTCCCAGGTTCAAGCGATTCTCCTGCCTCAGCCTCCTGAGTAGCTGGGACTACAGGCGAGTGCCACTACACCCAGCTAATTTTTGTATTCTTAGTAGAGATGGGGTTTCACCATGTTGGTCAGGATGGTCTCAATCTCTTGACCTTGTGAGCCACTGCGCCTGGCCCAGTCAACTCATTTTTGACAAAGGCACCAAGAACATACATTAGGGAAAGGACACCTTTTTAATAAATGATGTTAGGAAAATGATAATCATATGCAGAGGAATGAAACTAGACCCCTATTTCTCACCATATACAAGAATCAAATAAAAATGGATCAGGCCAGGCACGGTGGCTCACGCTTGTAATCCTAGCACTTTGGGAGGCCAAGCCAGGTGGATCACCTGAGGTCAGGAGTTCGAGACCAGCCTGGCCAAGATGGCAAAACTCCGTCTCTACTAAAAATACAAAAATGAGCTGAGCATGGAGGCACATGCCTGTAATCCCAGCTACTCAGGAGGCTGAGGCAGGAAAATTACTTGAACCCAGGAGGTGGAGGTTGCAGTGAGCCAAGATCATGCCATTGCACTCCAGACTGGGCAACAGAGCAAGACTCCATCTTAAAAAAAATACAGTTAGATAGAAGTAATAAGATCTGGTGTTTGGTAGCACAATAGGGCAACTATAGCTATTAATAATCTATTGTATATTTCAAAATAGCTAGAAGAGTAGATTTAGAATGTTCCCAACACAAATGATAAATGTTTGTGGAGGTGGATATCCCAGTTATCCAGGTTTGATCATTACACATTGCATGCTTCTATCAAAATATCAGATGCACCCCTGATATGGTTTGGCTCTGTGTCCCCATCCAAATCTCACATCAAATTGTAATCCCCATGTGATTACGTAGGGAGGGAGGTGATTGGATCATGGGGGCAGTTTTCCCCATGCTGTTCTCATGATAGTGAGTTTGTTCTCATGAGATGTGATAGTTTTATAAGGGGCTCTTCCCCACTTTGCTTACTTCTCTCTCTCTCCTGCTGCCTTGTGAAGAAGGTGCCGGCTTCTTCTTCGCCATGATTGTAAGTTTCCTGAGGCCTCCCCACCATGCAGAACTGTCAGTCAATTAAGCCTCTTTCCTTTATAAATTGCCCAGTCTCAGGTATTTCCTTATAGCAGTGTGAGAACAGATTAATACAACACCATAATATGTACAACTATTTTTTTGAGACAGGATCTCACTGTGTCACCCAAGCTGGAGTGCAGTGGCATGATCACAGCTCACTGCAGCCCTGACCCCCAACCCATGTCAGCCTCCCACATCAAGTGATCTTCCCACGTCAGCCTCCCAAGTAGCTGGGACCACAGGTGCATGCCACAACACCTGGCTAATGTTTTATATATTTTTTGTAGAGATGGAGTTTCACCATGCTGTACAAGCTGATCTCAAACTCTTGGCTTCAAGTAATCCTCCCGCCTTAGCTTATCAAAGTGCTGGTATTACAGGTGTGAGCCACCATGCCTAGCCTGTACAACTATTATGTGCCCATAATAATTAAAAATAAAAAGTTTTTTGAAAGAAAGAAAATAGAACATGGAGGAGCCAGCCTCAGAGATGAGAACTGATTCCTGAAGGCCCCAGGAATACATGACTAACTCTGCTTCTGTAGGGGAGTAAAAAATGGCTTTCCTATAGCCTTCTAGGTTCCTTGGCTGGACTATGAATTAAATTAATGTAAGACTAATGAACAGGAGAAAAGCCATATTTAATTACCTATGCATGCATGGGAGTCTTACAGAATATGAGACTTGAAGAAGGGGCAGATGACTGAAGCTTATAGAGCATCCGGAGATACAGAAAGGAATGGGGGCTTGGGGCTTCTGGGAGGTGGTGGCCACACAAGTTATGGAAGGGAGAGGGGAGGAAATGTGTGGTGAATAAAGGTCTTCTTGTTATGCAGATAAAAGTCTCCCAGGTAACAAAGTCGGGAGCAACCCTTAGGAGAATAGGTGGTTTCTGTCTAGGCCTAGTGTCCACCTCCAGGCTCTCTCCTGTGAACCCAGGTAATCTCCCCCTGGTGGATGAGATTCCTGCAAAGCAGATTCAGGACAATTGAGTTCCATTTGGAGGAAGGTCTTTAGGCAGCTAAGGGGAGCTCAGAAAAAGCCTCTGTCTGCATCCACACTGTTCCCCGTGTGCCCTCGGTTCAAAGCAATCAGCGCACCAAAGTTTGATATTTTGGGGTGGCATTTCTTGGACTCCTTCAATTTCATCCTCCAAGCCAGACTTTTCAACAGGAAAGTCATCTGGGTGTCTACATACTGGTTGTCATTGTATTCATATTTCATTGTTCCTCTTCTATCTAGTTGTCCCCAATGGTTGGCAGGAAATTTATTTTTTATTACTTCTCTTCCTGTATTTTAACTGGAAACAGTGGTGTTTTCTGACAACACAGCACACAGGCAGCTGGGTTTTGTGGCATTGAGCACATAACAAAAGGGTCATGGGCTTTTGGCTTTATTTCCTGAAAGTTGGTGCTAGTGCCCGCATTTGATGTTTCTAGCCTATGAAACACATCAGGTGTCCCAGGAGGAGATACCAGCTCAGCTGCCGTAGGTACAGATACAAGTATGGGGCAGTGGCAGAAAAGTCTGAAGCAAGAACAGGACTGTGGCCTGGGCAAGCCCTTCCTTTGGGGTTTGAGCCCTAGGGGAGTTATCTAAACCTAAATGCAGGCCTGCAGGAGTGTAGCCTGTAGGACTTGCACACAGGGCTCTGCCAATTGAATGGGGATCAAGGTCACCAGTGTCTCCAAGGCACAGACCTACTAAACAGGTTGTCATCATAACATAGTGGTAGAGGCGGGGGGTGGGCCTTCAGTGAAGCCACAGGGAAACACAGCAGGAGCCCATCAGCGCAGCCTGTGCCAGCAGCCTGGGGGACCTTCTTGGAAAATGTTTATTTATTTATTTATTTTTTACCAGAAAGATTAATATGAAACACAAAGAAAATTACTCATGAAAATATACAGGAAATCAATTATTTCAAATAAAATACTACTACAAGCCATAGGTTCTGCATATTTGAAATCTAAATCCTGGAATTGTCTGTTGCTGTTCACCTGTCTCATTTTTGCTCTCCAGTTACACTTAAGGCTGGTGCTAATTTAAATATTCAGGGAGGGTGGGTGTCTAAGAGGTTCTGTCCATTTGGAAAAGGCAGCAGAGACTATCCTCTCACCCACTGCCCTAACCTGTGGATTATGTTGTGAGGGTAGGACCTCGTGCCTACCCTCATAACACTTTCAGTTCTTTGATTTGTGATCTGCTTCTTGTGTTTCACTGTGCCTGGCAAGGCCATTTCTTCTCTGCTAGTTCTAATTTAGGCAGATGGCTGTTGCTTTTCTTATATATGCCAACTTTTCCACACCAAAGTTTGTATCTCTAGGGAGCTACTTCTGTTTATTAACAATGGGATTTTATTCCTTCAGTGAAAGTAGATTATGAACAAATAGCAAAATGAATATGTATTTCACCAATCTCTTCCAGCTGCCTCTTAGCTCACCAGAGGGGCTGAGAGGAGCCTCTGCCTTATTCAGTCTTGAATCTTGGGTGACTGTGTGTGGCCATTTTTATGTGAGCCATTTCTGCTGACTCTCTCCTCAGCCTGTCCTAATCAAGCTTCTGCCCCATCTGCTGCACTGGTATGCTCTTTCCACAACTACCCGTGAAGCCCTGTCATGCTAAAAAGAATTGACATGGTCCACCTGTCATTTACTTAATGCTTCTGCTTATACTTGCATGTGAAATTAACACTCCCTTTTTATTTATATTTATATTTGTATTTTAAAAATTTAATCTTGGCCAGGCACAGTGGCTCATGCCTGTAATCCCAGCACTTTGGGAGGCTGAGGCATGCAGATCACCTGAGGTCAGGAGTTTGAGACTAGTCTGGCCAACATGGTGAAACCCTGTCTCTACTAAAAATACAAAAATCAGCTGGGTGTAGTGGCTCATGCCTGTAATCGCAGCTACTCAGGAGGCTGAGGCAGGAGAATTGCTTGAACCCAAGAGGCAGAGGTTGCAGTGAGCTGTGATCATGCTATTGCACTCCAGCCTGAGTGACAAGAGTAAAACTCCATCTCAAAAAAAAAAAAAAAAATTTTAATCCCTTGTCTGTGGATTTCTCTCACATCTTTCCCAGCTCATCTCACAATCTCTCCTATCATTTTCCTTCACTCCTTAAGGGGCTTCTCTTCCTCCCCTATTTATAAGTTTGCAAAGGTCCATCCTCAGCGAGCAAGCACTTTTATCCTCATGTTTTACCTCCCAAAATGCCTCTGAATGCAGACCTCTTTCTGAATTCATGTACCATATACCTAACCCCTAGGGGATGTCTTAAAAATTCTCCAAACTAAATTTTCTTAAAAGTTCTCCAAACTGAATTTCCCCCAAATTGCATACACCATTATGCCCCCAAGTTCTGCTTCTTTTCCTAGGCTATATTTCCTGACATGTCTTCTGCAGCCCAGGCAACAGCGATCAGGAACACAGATCCATTCTTGGGTTCCCAAAGGGGAAGCTGACTCTGAGAATTGCAATTATTATACTTTCCTTGGTTGGATCAGAAAATATGGCCTTGAGGATTTGGCAGATATTAACTTCAAAAGGAAGTTTGATGGCTCTCTCTCCTATGTTTGTGTCCCCTTAGAGGTCTTTATCTCCGCTGGTAGAAAATGGAGAGGAATCACTGTGCTTCTCCTTTGCACATAATGTCAGCCTAGAGATGCATATGTGTAAAAACAAAGTTGGAGGGGGCTTAAGGGGATGAAGAATGAACTAAGTAGGATTCTCCCAAATGCTCTACTGTGTCCAGAGAATACAAATGAAGCCAACACATTTAGCTCTAAACCTTGGAGCTTTAATCTTTCAAGAACACATTTCCTTCCTGTATTTCTAGTAACTACTGTTTCTGACTTTTCTGGAAATCCCACCAGTTTCCTTGACTCCCTTTTCCATAAGAATTGAGTCATAAAAATAGAACCATGAGAAAAGTTAGTTTGACCCCTTTGCCCTCTGAAATGTGCTGGTGGAAACAGCCTGGGGGGATTGGGGGTGGGGGAAATGCCTCTTTAATCGAACTGGTTCTTCCATCTCAAGGAAAAACAAACTGAAGCAAAGAATAAAAATTGCTTTAATTAGTCCTCCATGGGAAAGGGATTTTTTTTAAGGAAAGAATTTACCTGTGGACTCTTCTAGTGTTTGGAGAAGGAATTTTTAACCTGAGATCCATGAATGGGCTTTACTGGGATATATGATTCTCCAGAAACTGTGAGCTACATGTTTTTGTTTCTGTGAATTTTTCTCAAATGAGGGTCTATAATTTTTTATCAGATTCTCAAAGAAGTCCCTGTCCCCCGCAAAATGTAAGAACTACTCATTTAGAGGATAACCTAGTTGAATTATTTATTGCTGTGTAACCAATTACCTCAAAATTTAGCGATGTAACACAACTATTTGTTATCTCACAGTTTGTACGGGTCAGACATTCAAGAGTGGTTTAGTTGGATGACTGCTCAGGGTGTCTTATGATGTTGCAGTAAAAAGTGAGCTAGGGTTGCCGTCATCTGAAGAATGGGGCTAAAGAATCTGTTTTCAAGATGGTTCACTCACATGGCTGTTGACATAAGGTGCTGGTTTCCTGTTGGCCATTGGCAGGTGGCTTCAGTTCCTTACCACGTGGACCTCGCCATTGAGCTGCTTGAGTGTTCTCACAACATGGCACCTGGCTTCCCCCAGAGTGAGTGACTGGGAGAGAGCAAGGAGAAAATCACAATGCCTTTTGTAACTCAGTCTCAGAAGTCATACATTGTCAGTTCTGTCACATGCTATTCTATAAACAAGACAGTCCACTTTTTTTTTTTTTTTTTTAAGAGACAAGGTCTTACTCTGTCACCTAGGCCAGAGTGCAGTGGCACAATCATGGCTCACTGCAGGCTCAACCTCCTGGGCTCAAGTGATCCTCCTACCTCAGCCTCCTGAGTAGCTGAGACCACAGGCACATGCCACACGCCTGGCTAATTTTTATATTTTTATATTTTAAATTTTATTTCCCATACTACATGGATATATAATTTTTGTATTTTTTGTAGAGATGGAGTTTTGCTATGTTGCTCAGGCTGGTCTTGAACTCCTGGGCCCAGGTGATCCACCTGCCTCAGCCTTCCAAAGTGCTAGGATTACAAGTGTGAGTCACTGCACCCAGCCTACAGCCCACTCTTTTTTTTTTTTTTTCTTTTTTTTTTTTGAGACAGAGTCTCACTCTGTTACCCTGGCTGGAGTACAATGGTACAATCTTGGCTCGCTGCAAACTCCACCTATGGGTTCAAGTGATTCTCCTACTTCAGCCTCCCAAGTAGCTGGGATTACAGGCGTACACTACTACGCCCAGCTAATTTTTGTATTTTTAGTAGAGGTAGAGTTTCACCATGTTGGCCAGGCTGGTCTCGAACTCCTGACCTCGTGATCTGCCCACTTCAGCCTCCCAAAGTTCTGGGTTTACAGGCGTGAGCCACTGTGCCTGGCCAGCCCAGTGGGTTCTTCCTGCCTGCTGCACAAACCAAATCAACTCACCAAGACCGTGGCATTGTAGTAACAAAAGTGTTTAATTGTCATGAGGCTGGTCACTCCCCATAGCAAACGGGGTTATTACTCAAATCAATCTCCCTGAAGGCATGAGGTTAGGGGTTTTTCAAAGATAATTTGGTGGGCAGGGAGCATACTGATTGGTTGGGTCAGAGATGAAATCTTAGGGAATCAAAGCTGTCCTCTTGTGCTGAGTCAGTTCCTGGATTGGGGCAACAGGACTGGTTGGCAGGTCCAGATGGTGTCATGTGGTTGTCAGAACGGCAAAATCCGGAAAAGACATCTCAAAAGGCCAATCTTAGGTTCTACAATAGTGATAATATCTGCAAGAGTAACTGGGGAAGTTGCAAATCTTATAACTTCTGGAATAATGGCTGGTAATTATTTAGAATTCAAGCCCCTCTCATCCTCCTAACTAGGTGGCCGTTTATTAGTTTTACAGGAACAATTTCATTTTTGGGAAGGGCTATTATCATTTAAACTATAAACTAAATTTCTCCCGAAGTTAGCTTGACCCACACCAAGGCATAAGCAAAGAGAGCCAACTTGTGAGGCTAGAAGCAAGATGGAGTCAGCCATGTAGATTTCTCTTACTGTCATAATTTCCCAAAGGTGGTTTCAGTATGAGGATTACATGAAATGCTGGATTAATAGCTGCTAAAAAATGTTAGCAGTAACAATGGTGAGCCCACCCCCAATCTAAGGATTTCCATTTCCATTCAATAGAATTATACATTTATGAATTGTTAATCTTCTACATGTGGTCAGAAGTGATTATTTATTGAGAATTACTTTGTAGAGCAGGTGCTGTAGGGCAGGGAGATAAAAAAGAAATTAAAAACAGACCCTGTTCTCAATAATTCTACATTTTAGTTGGGGAAAAAAGATACATATGTGTAGAACAGAGGGATGCTTTGGAAATCCATTGATACTCATCTCTTTGTTGAGAAACAGGGGAAGTCCTTGCCTTGAGTGTAATTTTGAAGGTTAAGATTCAGGCATAGGAACATGAATGAAGATTTAATTGGAAAGGGAAGCTGAAATTTGAAGGAAGACCACAGAAGACATTTCAGGACCATACCAGAAAAAATAAAAGGGAAAAGAAGAGGATTTATGAAATCAAGAGTTCACAGATAAAGGAACAGACTTAAAGAAAAAGCAAAAAGCCACTGGGTGCAGTGGCTCACACCTATAATCCCAGCCCCTTGGGAGGCCAAGGCAGGCGGATCACGAGGTCAGGAGTTTGAGACCAGCCTAGCCAATGTGGTGAAACCCCATCTCTACTAAAAAATCCAAAAATTAGCCTGGTGTGGTGGTGGATGCCTGTAATCCCAGCTTTTGGGAGGCTGAGACAGGAGAATCGCTTGAACCGGAGAGGCAGAGGTTGCAGTGAGCTGAGATCGCACCATTGCACTCCAGCATGGGCAACAGAGTAAGACTCCATCAAAAAAACAAAAAACAAACAAAAGCCAGGCACTTCTCTGAGGGAAGAAATGATCTGTGCCATGGTAATTCCTGAAGGAGCACTTTATCATATTTATCCAACTGTTTACTGGAAGAGAAAGATATTCTATTAACCCTTCAAGAAGAAGGAAAGTATCTATTAGGCTTCTGTAATCCAGCATGGAGGATACTTAAAAAACAAATACTGAAAAACCAATTCTCTGACTAATTATAATTTTAGATTAAAATGTTTGCTGACCGGCATCCCATGGAGCTGGTTCCCTACAGCCCAGCTTTTTGGCTCATCCCCTGTTGTGGGTTTTCAACAGCTCTCTCAGGCAACCTCACAGGCTGGGGAAGAGAGAGAGGAGAGGCCTCTCCAGGCTGGCCTCAAAGGGCATTTGTAGCATGGAGAGCATGGAACGGAAGGAGTTCAGGAAAGGACATTTCAAAATATGACACTTTGGTGTGCTGATTACATTGAACTAAGGGCACTTTGGGAACAGGAGATTCAGACAGAGGCTTTTTCTGAGCTCCCCTTAGCTGCCTAAAGACAATCCTCCAAATGGAACTCAACTGTCCTGAATCCCCTTCACGGGAATCTCATCCACCAGGGAAGATTAACTGAGATCATAGGAGAAAGCCCGGAGGTGGAGACCACATGATATGGTTAACTGTATCCCTCACCAGATCTCATCTTGAATTGTAGCTCCCATAATCCCCATGTGTCATGGGAGGGACCTGGTGGGAGGTAATTGAATCATGGGGGCAGGACTTTCCTGTGCTGTCCTCTTGATAGTGAATAAGTCTCGTGAGATCTGATAGTTTTATTTATTAATTATTATTATTATTATTATTATTTTGAGACTGAGTCTTGCTCTGTTGCCAGGCTGGAGTTCAGATCTTGGCTCACTGCAACCTCTGTCTCCCAGATTCAAGCGATTCTCAGCTTCCCGAGTAGCTGGGACTACAGGCGCATGCCACCATGCCCAGCTAATTTTTATATTTTTAGTAGAGACGGGGTTTCGCCATGTTGGCCAGGATGGTCTCAATCTCTTGACCTCATGATCCACCCACCTTAGCCTCCCAAAGTGCTAGGATTACAGACGTGAGCCACTGCACATGGCCTGATCTGATGGTTTCATAAAGGGGAGTTCGCCTGCATAAGCTCTCTTGCCTACTGCCATGTAAGATGTGCCTTTGCTCCTCATTTGCCTTCTGCCACGATTGTGAGGCTTCCCCAGCCATGTGGAACTGTGAGTCAGTTAAACCTCTTTCCTTTATAAATTACTCAGTTTTGGGAATGTCTTTATTAGCAGCATGAGAACAGACTAATACACCATGCCCAGGCAGATATTCTCCTGAGGGTTGCTCCAGACAACTTTTATTACCTGGGAGACTTTTATCTGCCTAACGAGAAGACCTTTATTCACCATACATTTCTTCCCCTCACCCTCCCATAACTTGTGTGGCCACCACCTCCCAGAAGCCTCAAGTCCCCATTCCTTTCTGTAGCTCAAAATGCTACACAGGTTGCGTATCCCTAATCCAAAAACTCGAAATACTCTAAAATCCAAAAATTTTTTGAGTGTTGACATGAGCCTTCATGTCACGAGTGGAAAATTCCACACCTGAACTCATGTGATGTGTCACAGTCAAAACACATTAAAAACTTTGTTTCATGCTCAAAATCATTAAAAATATTATATAAAATTACCTTCAGGTTGTGTGTATAAGGTGTATATGTAACATAAATGAATTTTGTGTTCATACTTGAGTCCTAGCCCTAAGAACTCTCATTATATATATGTAAATATTTCAAAATTGGAGAAGATTCCCAATCTGAAACACTTCTGGTCCCAAGCATTTTGGATGAGAGATACTCAATCTGTGTAAGCCTTCAATCATCTGGCCCTCCTTTGAGTCTTATATTTTGAAGGACTCCTGTGCCAATGTATGTAACTAAAGATGGCTTTTCTCCTGTTAATCTGTCTTATGTCAGTTTAATTTGTAGTCCAGGCAAGGAGCCTAGAAGGGCAGAGGGAAGCCATTTTTCACTCACTTTCAATGTGGAAGACTTGGTCACATGGCTGACCTCAGGACAGTCATATAAGGCAGCTCTCTTGACTGGGGATTGAGAAGAACACAGCCATACCTCTGGTTGGTTCCCAGGAGCATTGGCTTCTTTGATGTCACAATAAAGCAAACGTTGGACTTTCTCAGAAGTTAGAAGGCAGGTGGCCGGGCACAGGGGCTCATGCCTGTAATCCCAGCACCTTGAGAGGCTGAGGCGGGTGGATCACCTGAGGTCAGGAGTTTGAGACTGGCCTGGCCAACATGATGAAACCCCATCTCTACTAAAAATACAGAAAATTAGCTGGGCATGGTAATGGGCACCTGTAATACCAGCTACTCAGGAGGCTGAGGCAGGAGACTCGCTTGAACCAAGGAGGCAGAGGTTGCAGTGAGCCGAGATCGTGCCACTGCACTCCAGCCTGGGGAATAAGAATACAATTCTGTCTCCAAAATAAAGAAAAAATATATATATTTATATATAGAGGCAGGTCCAATTCATTTTGCTGACCTTGGAGGCCATCTGATTTCTTTGAGGTTTGGGTCTGACCGTGGAAAGTTCTTAATACTTGTGGTAGCATCTGCGATTGAAGGAGTTTTTCATCACAGCAGCTGTGAAACAGTCCCCTCTCACCCCCAACCCCCAGTTTGGGAAGGGCCTCTGTGTTGTGTTGGCCGTCACAACACCCTCAGATCCTACCCTCTGCCTCCTGGACAGATCTCCTGCTGGCACCTAATGTTGAAGCAACCTATTGGCTCCTAGCACTGTCTCTCATTTTTTTTCCCTTGAGACAGGGTCTCTGTCACCCAGGCTGGAGTGCAGTGGCGTGATCATGGCTCACTGCAACTTCCACCTCCAGGCTCAAGGAATCCTCCCACCTCAGCCTCAGCATCCTGAGTAGCTGGGACTATACCACGTCTTGCTAATTTTTGTATTTTTTGTAAAGATGGGGTCTCACCATGTTGTCCAGGCTGATCTCAAACTCCTGGGATCAAGTTATCTGCCCTCCTTGGCCTCCCAAAGTGCTGGGATTACAGGTGTGACCCACTGTGCCCAACAGGCTCCTAGCACTCTCAATGCCTACAGAGAACTCTTTTAGGAAAAAAAATAGAAAAGGAAACAATGATTTTATTGTTTTTGTTCAAATAACACATATTTATTATAAAAATTTAAGTAATATAGAAAAGCATAATGAAGAAAGTTTAAAAAAAAAATACACACACACACTATAAATCCCATTGCTCCAAGATAATCATCCCCCAAAATTTGTAAAAAATATGATTCAGGAATCTATAGGTAGGTGAGTAGACAGAACAACAGAAATGATTTTATAAAAATAAAATCATTCTCTGCATACTATTTTAGATGTAAAAAGTTTAATATCATTTAACTTAAATTTAGCAGTACAAAAACTGAAGCAAAACTTTTTTTTTTTTTTTTTTTTTTTCGAGATGAGGTTGCTCTGGCACCCAGGCTGGAGTATAGTGGTGTGATCACAGCTCACTGTAGCCTCCACCTCCCAACCTCTGGAGTACCTGGGACTCTAGGTGCTCACCACCATGCCTGGCTAATTTTTTTTTTTTTTTTGAGACGGAGTTTCGTTCTTGTTGCCCAGGCTGGAGTGCAATAGTGTGATCTCAGCTCACTGCAACCTCTGCCTCCCAGGTTGAAGCAGTTCTCCTGCCTCAGCCTCCCAAGTAGCTGAGATTACAGGCATGCGCCACCATGCCCAGCTAATTTTGTATTTTTAATGAAGACAGGGTTTCTCCATGTTGGTCAGGCCGGTCTCGAACTCCTGACCTCGGGTGATCCGCCTGCCTCAGCCTCCCAAAGTGCTGGGATTATAGGTGTGAGCCACTGCACCCAGCCTTTATTTTGTTTTATTATTTGTAGAAATGAGCCCTGGCTATGTTGCCCAGGCTGGTCTGGAACTCCAGGGCTCAAGCAATCCTCCTGCCTGGAATTACAGGCATGAGCCACTGTGTCCAGCCAGCAAAACTTAAAAATTACTAAACTGGCCAGGTGCTGCGGCTCACGCCTATAATCTCAGCACTTTGGGAGGCCGAGGCGGGCGGATCACCTGAGGTCAGGAGTTCAAGACCAGCCTTGCCAACATGGTGAAACATCATCTCTACTAAAAATACAAAAATTAGCTGGGTGTAGTGGCGGGCACCTGTAATCCTAGCTACGGGGGGCTGAGGCAGGAGAACTGCTTGAACCTGGGAGGCGGAGGTTGCAGTGAGCCGAGATGGCGCCATTGCACTCCAGCCTGGGCAAGAAGAGCAAAACTCCATCTCAAAAAAAAAAAAAAATTACTAAATTGGCTGCTGCTTTATCACAAGATATAATAATTCTTAAGAGATTGATCTAGAAAAAAGACAATGCGAAACATTAGGAGATTAAATTTGCTTTTTTAAAAACAGCTATGTTTCAATTTTAAGTGATATCTATTGACTTCCTGCTACAAAAGATGAGGAATTACCCGCAATTATATTTTAGCCCAATGCCTGACTCTACCTCTTGATTTTTACTACAGTTGACCCTTGAAGAACACAGGTGGAAATTTATGAGTCCACTTATACATGGGTTTTCTTGCACCTCTGCCACCCTTGAGACAAGAAGTCTAACCCCTCCTTTTACTCCTCCTCAGATTGCTCAAGGGGAAGATTACGAAGATGGAGACCGTTATGATTTACTTCCACTTAATGAATAGTAAATATATTTTCTCTTCCTGATGATTTTCTTTCTTTCTTTCTTTCTTTTTTTTTTTTTTTTTTTTTTTGAGACAGAGTCTCTCTCTGTCACCCAGGCTGGAGTGCAGTGGCATGATTTTGGCTCACTGCAACCTCTGCCTCCCGGGTTCAAGCAATTCTCCTGCCTCAGCCTCCTGAGTAGCTGGGATTACAGGTGCATGCCACCACACCCAGCTAATTTTTTATATTTTTGGTAGAGACGAGGTTTCACCATGTTGGCCAGGCTGGTCTCAAACTCCTGACCTCAAGTAATCCGCCCACCTCGGTGTCCCAAAGTGTTGGGATTACAGGCGTGAGCCACCATGCCTGGCCAATGATTTTCTTTTTTTTCTTTTTCTTTTTTTTGAGACAGGGTCTTGCTCTGTCACCAGGCCGGAGTGCAGTGGCGTGATGTTGGCTCACTGCAACCTCCGCCTCCCGGGTTCAAGCGATTCCTCTGCCTCAGCCTCCCAAGTAGCTGGGATTACAGGCACATGCCACCACACCTGGCTAATTTTTTGTATTTTAGTAGACACGGGGTTTCACCATGTTGGCCAAGATGGTCTCTATCTCCTGACCTCATGATCCAGCCGCCTCTGCCTCCCAAAGTGCTGGGATTACAGGCATGAGCCACTGCGGATTTTCTTAATAACATTTTCTTTTTCTAGCTTACTTTATTGTAAGAACACAGAATATAATACATATAACCTCCAAAATATGTGTTAACCAACTGTTTATGTTATCAGTAAGGCTTCTGGTCAACAGTAGGCTATTAGTAGTTAAGTTTTGGGGGAATCAAAAGCTATATGCAGATTTTCAACTATGCAGGGAGGTCAGCACCCCTAATCCCCCCATTGTGCAAAGGTCGAGTGTATATTCCATTGTCAATGTTCCCCTCATTTCATTTTTTTCTAATTTTTATTAAAAAAATTTTTCCAATATGCTATTAGTTACATATTTTATTATTTTTATTTAAAAATATTTTTAAATTATTTTAAAAATTTCTTGTAGGTACATAGTAGTTGTATATATTTAGGGGGTACATGAAAGGTTTTGATACAGGCATGCAATGTGAAATAAGCATATCACGGATAATGGGGTATGTATTCCCTCAGGCATTTATCCTTTGAGTTACAAATAATCCAGTTCCATTCTTTAAATTATTTTCAAAATGTACAATTACGTTATTATTACATAGTTCCCATATTGTGCTATCAAGTTGTAGGTCTTATTCATTTTTTTCTAATTTTTTTCTTTACCCATTAACCATCCCTACCTCCCCCTCAACCCCTCACAACCCTTCCCAGCCTCTGATAACCATCCTTCTATTCTCTATGTCCATGAGTTCAATTTATTTTGATTTTTAGATCCTACAAATAAATGAGAACATGTGATATTTGTCCTTCTGTGCCTGACTTTTTTCACTTCACATAATGATCTCCAGTTCCATCCATGTTGCAAATGACTGAACCTCATTCTTTTTATGGCTGAATACTACTCCATTGTGTATATGTACCATATTTTCTTTATCTAGTCATTTGTTGATGGACACTTAGATTGCTTCCAAATTTTAGCTATTGTAAACAGTGCTGCAACAAACATAGAAGTGCAGATATCCTATAATTTCCTTTCTTTAGCAGTCTCACTGCTGGATCACAGAGTAGCTCAATTTTTAGTTTTTTGAGGAACCTCCAAATTGTTCTCCATAGTAGTTTTACTAATTTACATTCCCACCAACAGTATACAAGGGTTCCCCTTTCTCCATATCCTGGCCAACATTTGTTATTGCTTGTCTTTTCCCTATAAGCTGTTTTAACTGGGGTGAGATGATATCTCATTGTAATTTTGATTTGCATTTCTCTGATGATCAATGATGTTGAGCACCTTTTCCTATGCCTGTTTGCCATTTGTATGTCTTCTTTTGAGAAATGTCCGTTCAAATCTTTTGCCCATTTTGGATCAGATTATTGTATTTTTTTCTTATGGAGTTGTTTGAGCTCCTTATATATTCTGGTGATTAATCCCCTGTCTGATGGGTAGTTTGCAAATATTTTCTCCCATTCTGTGGGTTGCTCTTCACTTTGTTGACTGTATACTTTGCTGTTCAGAAGCTTTTTAACTTGATGTGATCCCATTTTTCCATTTTTGCTTAGGTTGCCTGTGTTTGTGGGGTATTACTCAAGAAATCTTTGCCCAGACCTATGTCCTGGAGATGTTCCCCAAAGTTTTCTTGTAGTAGTTTTGTAGTTTGAGGTCTTAGGCTTAGGTCTTTAATCCATTTTGATTTGATTTTTGTATATGATGAGAGATACAGGTCTAGTTTCATTCTTCTGCATATGAATATCCAGTTTTCCCAGCACCATTTATTTAAGAGACTGTCTTTTCCCCAGTGTATGTTATTGGCATCTTTGTCAAAAATGAGTTCGCTGTAGGTGTGTGGATTTGTTTCTCTCATCTCATTTTGTTCCCTACCCACGCTTCTCACTGTTGTTTAGTTTTGGCTTTATATATATATTTGTTTTGTTTTTTGAGATGGGGTTTTTGCTCTGCCACCCAGGCTGGAGTGCAGTGGCGTGATCTCGGCTCACTGCAACCTCCGCCTCCCAGGTTCAAGCAATTCTCCTGCCTCAGTCTCCCAAGTAGCTGGGATTACAGGCATCTGCCACCATGCCTGGCTACTTTTTTGTATTTTTAGTAGAGACGGGGTTACACCATGTTGGCCAGGCAGGTCTTGAACTTCTGACCTCAGGTGATCCACCAACCTTGGCTTCCCAAATGCTGGGAGGATAGGCGTGAGCCACCACACCTCGCTTGGCCCTATGTTTAATGGACTCAGTGCTCACCACCTCTATGTTACCCAGTGGTATGGATTAAATTGTGTGCTGTATCCCCACAACTGAGAAAAAGGTATGTTGAAGTCCTTACCCTCAGTACCTCAGAATAGGACCTTATTTTGGAAACAGGATTTTTACAGAGGTGATCAGATTAAAATGAGCTTAGTAGGGTGGGCCCTAATCTAATATGACTGGAAATTCGAACACAGGTGTGCACGGAGGAAAGACTCTGAGAAGAGGCATAGGGAGGACACTGTGTGAAGACTGCAGTTATGCTGCTGCAAGCCGAGGCATGTCTGGGGCTGCAGAACCTGGAAAAGGCAAGAAAGGATCCTCCTTCATGATCCTCAGAGGGAGCATGTCCCTGCTAACACCTTGATTTCATACTTCTAGCTCCCAGCACTGTGTGACAATGACTCTGTTGTTCTAAGTCATCCAGTTTGTGGTCCTTTGTTATAGCAGCCCCAAGAAACTAATACACCCAGGTCCTGTATTTTAGAGTCCATTTTGACTCATCCCTGGGTTGGATAGATTTCATTCATAAGTTGTTTTTCAAGAAAGGTTCCTGGGTCCTTTATTCCCTGAGGTTTAGCATGCCTGAGAGTGTCTGTTTATTGCCTTTATACTTGAAGGAAAACTTGGTGTGTAGAAAATCCTTGTGTCAATCAGAAATGACAAAGGAGATGTTACCACTGACCCCAGAGAAATAAAAATAACCATCAGAGACTACTATGAACACCTCTATGCACACAAACTAGAAAATGTGAAAGAGATGGATCCATTCTTGGGCACAAAAACCCTCCCAAGACTGAACCAGGAAGAATCTGATTCCCTGAACAGACCAATAATGAACTCCAAAACTGAATCAGTAATAAATAACCTACCAACCAAAAAAATCCTAGGACCAGACAGATTCACAGCCAAATTCTACCAGATGCACAAAGAAAAGCTGGAACCATTCCTACTGAAACTATTCCAAAAAACTGAGGAGGGACTCTTCCTCCACTCATTCTGTGAGGCCAGCATTATCCTGATACCAAAACCTGGCAGAGATATAACAACCAATAATAAACTTCAGGCCAGTATCCTTGATGAATATTGAATAAAGATCCTCAATAAAACACTGCACACCGAATCCAGCAGCACATCAAAAAGCTAATCCACAATGATCAAGCAGAAACAAAGCCTACTTGATCATGAATACTCCTACTTGTATACCCCTGTGTTACAAGGTTAGTTCAACATATGCAAATCAATAAATGTGACTCATCACATAAACAGAACTAAAGACAAAAATTACATGATAATCTCAATAGATGCAGAAAAGTCTTTCAATACAATTCAACATCCCTTCATGTTAAAAACTCCCAATAAACTAGGTAATGAAGGAACATACCTCAAAATAATAAGAGCTATCTATGACAAACCCACAGCCAACATCATACTGAATGGGCAAAAGCTGGAAGCATTCCCCTTGAAAACCAGCACAAGACAAGGATGCCCTCTCTCCCCATTCCTACTCAACATAGTATTGGAAGTCCTGGTCAGGGCAATCAGGCAAGAGAAATAAAGAAAGGGCATCTAAATAGGAAGAGAGGAAGTCAAACTATCCTGTTTGCAGATGACATGATTCCATATCTAGAAACCCCATAGTTTCAGCCCCAAAACTCCTTCAGCTGATAAATAACTTTAGCAAAGTTTTAGGATACAAGATTCATGTACAAAAATTACTAGCATTGCTATACACTAACAACAGCCGAACTGAGAGCCAAATCAGGAATGCAATCCCATTCACAATTGCCACAAAAATAATAAAATACCTAGGAATACAGCTGACTAGGGAGATGAAAGATCTCTATAATGAGAACTACAAAACACTGCTGAAAGAAGTCAGAGATGATACAAACAAATGGAAAAACATTCCAGTTTTCATGGATAGTAAGAATCAATATCATTAAAATGGCCATACTGCCCAAAACAATTTATAGATTCAATGCTATTCCTATCAAACTACCAATGACATTTTTCACAAAACTAGAAAAAAATTGTTTCAAAATTCACATGGAACCAAAATAGAGCCCAAATAGCCAAGGCAATCCTAAACAAAAAGAACAAAGCTGGAGGTATCACATTACCCAACTTCAAACTATACTACTGGTATAAACTATTTCTGGTTAATGGCTACATTAACCAGAAAAACATGGTACTGATACAAAAACAGACACATAGGCCAACGGAACAGAATAGAGAGCCCAGAAGTAAGGCCACACACCTTCAACCATCTGATCTTCAACAAAACCGACAAAAGCAACAAGGAAAGGATTTCCTATTCAATAAATGGTGCTGGGATGCCTGGCTAGCCATATACAGAAGATTAAAACTGGCCCCTTCCTTACACCGTATACAAGAATCAACTCAATATCGATTAAAGACTTAAATGTAAAACCAAAAACTATAAAAACCCTGGAAGACAACCTAGGCAATGCCATTCTGGACACAGGAACAGGTGACGATTTCATGACAAAGATGCCAAAAGCAATCACAACAAAAGCAAAAATTGACGAATCTAATTAAATTGACGATCTAATTAAATGTAAGAGCTTCTGCACAGCAAAAGAAACTGTCAACAGAGTAAACAGACAACCTACAGAATAAGAGAAAATTTTTGCCAACTATGCCTCCCACAAAGGTCTAATATCCAGCATCTATAAGGAACTTAAACAAATTTACAAGAAAAAAAAACCTCATTAAAAAGTAGGCAAAGGACATTAACAGACACTTTTCAAAGGAAGACATACATGGGGCCAACAAGCATGTGAAAAAAAGTTCAGTATTACTGATCATTAGAGAAATGCAAATAAAAACCACAATGAGATACCATCTTACACCAGTCAGAATGGCTGTTATTAAAAAGTTAATGCTGGGCGCAGTGGCTCACGCCTGTAATCCCAGTATTTTGGGAGGCCGAGGCGGGTGGATCATGAGGTCAGGAGATCGAGACCATCCTGGCTAACATGGTGAAACCCTATCTCTACTAAAAATACAAAAAATTAGCCAGGTGTGGTGGCAAGCGCCTGTAGTCCCAGCTACTTGGGAGGCTGAGGCAGGAGAATAGCTTGAACCTGGGAGGCGGAGGTTGCGGTGAGCTGAGATCTCACCACTGACCTCCAGCCTGGGCAACAGAGCAAGACTCCGTCTCAAAAAAAAAAAAAAAAAAAAACAGTTAAAAAATAACAGATGCTGGTGAGGTTATGGAGAAAAAGGAACAGTTATACACTGTTAATGGGAATGTAAATTAGTTCAACCATTGTGGAAAGCAATGTGGTGATTCCACAAAGAGCTAAAAACAGAACTATCATTCGACCCAGCAATCCCGTTACTGGGTATATACCCAAAGGAATATAAATGGCTCTACCATAAAGAGACATGTATGCATATGTTCATTGCAGCACCATTCACAATAGCAAAGACATGGAATCAACCTAAATGCCCATTAATGGTAGACTCAATAAAGAAAATGTGGTACATATGCATCATGGAATACTACATAGCCATAAAAAAGAACAAGATCATGTTCTTTGGAGAAACATGGATGGAGCAGGAGGCCATCATCTTTAGCAAACTAATGCAGGAACAGAAAACCAAATACTACATGTTGTCACTTATAAGTGGGAGCTAAATGATGAGAACACATGGACACACAGAGGGGAACAATAGACACTGGGGTCTACTTGAGGGTGAAGGGTGGAGGAGGGAGAGGAACAGAAAAAATAACTATTGGGTACTAGGCTTAGTGCCTGGGTGACAAAATAATCTGTACAACAAAGCCCCATGACATGAGTTTACCTATATGACAAACTTGCACATGTACCCCTGAACCTAAAATAAAAAGTTTTTAAAAAAGAAAATTCTTGTGTCATGTTTTCTTTACTTAAGAACTTTAAAAATGTTGGTTCTCTGTCTTTTGACATTGTGAAAAAACCTGAGGAAATTTGATCTGGTTTTTCCTTCGGTAAATGCTTTTCTACATGGTTAACCACATGAGTTTTTCTTTGTCCTTGGTGTTTCATAACTGCAATAGGATATATCTTGATGTTGAACAGTCTGTGTCAATTTTTCTTGGAACATCTATGCCCTTTTGATCAGCAGATTGAAATCATCCTTATTTCAAGAAATTTCTATTATTTTTGAAATAATTTACACTTAATTTCTTTTATTCTCTTTTTTTTTCAGAAGTGTTTATTCTCTGTCAGAAATGCTGGAGATCTTTTTTTTTTTTTTTTTTTGAGATGGAGTCTCGCTCTGTTGCCCAGGCTGGCGTGCAGTGGCGTGATCTCAGCTCACTGCAAGCTGCTAGAGATCTCTTTTACTGGTCTCCCATAAGAATAGTAATTTTCTCTAGAATCATTAACAAGTCTTGAGATTTAGTTGTTGGTTTTTTTTGTTTCTTTTGTTTTGTTTTTGAGATAGGGTCTTGCCCTGCTACTTAGGCTGGAGTGCAGTAGGATTGATATTCAAGTAGCTGGGGCCACAGGTGTGTGCCTCCATACCCAGCTATTCATTTCGTTTTGTGTGATTTCCTGGTTTCTGCCCACCAGATATTGAACTAGAGTCAGTTTTTTTTGTTTGTTTTTTTTTTCGACAGTGTTTTTTGCTCTTGTTGCCCAGGCTGGAGTGCAATAGTGCCATCTCAGCTCACTGCAACCTCTGCCTCCTAGGTTCAAGCAATTCTCCTGCCTCAGCCTCCCGAGTAGCTGGGATTACAGGCATGTGCCACCACGCCTGGCTAATTTTGTATTTTTAGTAGGGACAGGGTTTCTCCATGTTGGTCAGGCTGGTCTCGAACTCCCGACCTCAAGTGATCTGCCCACCTCGGCTTCCCAAAGTGCTGGGATTACAGGCGTAAGCCACTGTGCCTGCTGTCAGTTTTTTAAAATTTTTTTGTTTTTTGTTTTTGGTTTCTAATGTAGCTTCCATCTCTTATCATATTTTATTCTTCCATTTTTATCCTGAATTTATTAGCTTGCTTTTTATCTTCTGTCATTTTAGAATCTCTTCTTTGAATTCTTATATCTTGTCTTTGCAGGCTTTTTCTGGAAATAGTGTTGTCTGAAATTTCTTTGAGAATATGGAGAATTTATCTGAACATATTTTCTGTTTCCTTGGGTAATTATGCTTGCAGTGTTTATTTTTTTTATCAGCCTTTTGTGTATATTTCCTTCCTCTGCAATTTCTGTGTGTAAGTCCAATATGGTTCCCTGTTGGTTATTGTTTATCTTTGAATGGGATCCACTACTGGCTGAATAGCAGTATGAGGAGTAGAGAAAGAGCTAGGGATGTTGGAGAGAATCTAGGATCCTTCAGCTTCAATAGGTTTTGTTATCTCAAACACCCTTTCAGTTACTTCCTTTTTCTTGGGGGTCATCTCCCCACAGCTTTGGGTGTTCAGGAAGTCCAAGTGGCCTAGACTTACAGGTCCATGGGTGCAACCTGGCAGTCCCACCTCCACATCCTCCTTCCCCACTCATCCTTCCCGCAGGACTGCCTTTCAGGAGGTGAGGTTAGCAAGGTAGTTCCTGCAGGCCCCCCTCCCCTGCCATTCTGCAGTGCCTGTCAGCTCTCTACAGGACTTCCCCAGTCTCTGGGGACCAGCCCGTGCTACCATATTGCTGAGATATTAATAGATTCCAAGCGTTATCAGCCAAGCTTCTATCACAGACTTTTGGAGTAATCTGTGTCCTACCCTGGTCCAAGGAGGCACCTGGCATCTCTTTCCTGTTACAGTCCCCGTCTTACAGTAACAACAGGTTTGCTTCATGGGCTCTGGTTTGGTACTGTGTTATTTGTCTCATTGAAAATGGAGGCCTCAGCCAGTCGCAGTGGTTCACGCCTGTAATCCCAGCACTTTGGGAGGCCGAGGTGGGTGGATCACGAGGTCAGGAGTTCGAGACCAGCCTGGCCAGCATGGCGAAATCCTGTCTCTACTACAAATACAAAAAATTAGCCGCGCATAGTGATGCACGCCTGTAGTCCCAGCTACTCGGGAGGCTGAGGCAGGAGGATTGCTTGAACCCAGCAGGCGGAGGTTGCAGCGAGCTGAGGTCACACCACTACACTCCAGCCTGGGTGCCAGAGTGAGACTCCGTCTCAAAAAAAAAAAAAAAAAAGAAAGAAAACGAGGCCTCTTCCCCTATTTTTCATTTGTTTTGCTGTGATCAGTAGGCTTCATAATAGGAGAGTGGAGTAAATATTTTAACAGGAAGTCTTTTGTTTTGAAAGGCTAATTGATATTAATTAATCTATTTATAGCCTGGGAATATTTACCTTTGTTATGTTTTTATGTGAATATACTATAAATTATAAATAGGAACATTATTTTTGTGCTTGTTTGTATTCTATTTCTCCTACTTTCTTTTTTTTTGAGATGGAGTTTTGCTCTTGTTGCCCAGGTTGGAGTACAAATGGCGCAATCTTGGCTCACTACAAACTCTGCCTCCTGGGTTCAAGCGATTCTCCTGCCTCAGCCTCCTGAGTAGCTGGGATTACAGGCATGCGCCACCATGCCCAGCTAATTTTGTATTTTTAATAGAGACGGGGTTTCTCCATGTTGGTCAGGCTGGTCTCAAACTCCCAACCTCAGGTGATCCGCCCACCTTGGCCTCCCAAAGTGCTGGGGTTACAGGCATGAGGTACCGCGCCCAGCCTTCTACCTTAGTTTTAAAAGTGTAGTCGGTCATGAACTGCACTCCTTAGTTTCTGTTTCTTTTCAAAATAAGAATGTCTTCATAACTTTTTATTTATTTATTTATTTATTTGTTTATTTAGTTTTTGAGACAGGGTCTCACTCTGTCACCCAAGCTGGAATGCAGTGGTGCAATCTCGGCTCATTGAAACCTCTGCCTCCTGGATTCAAGTGATCCTGCCACCTCAGCCTCCCAAGTAGCTGGGATTACAGGTGTGTCCCACCACATCTGGCTAATTTTTATGTTTTGGTAGAGACGGGTTTCACCATGTTGGCCACACTGGTCTTGAACTCTTGACCTCAGGTAATCTGCCCGCCTCCCTAGAATGTGGGATTACAGGCGTGAGGCATCACCCCGGCCATAACTTTTTTATTATAAAAATAACACATGCTCATTATAAAACAGTGAGCAACACTAAAAAGAAAAATCACAGTGAAAGCCATTGAAATGCCACCATCTGTACATAATTGCTATTAAGTTTGTGTGATAATCTTTTGAGACATTTTCTATGTATACATCAACGTGTCAATAATTTGAGAAAATGAAATCATATATGCTTCTTTGTAAAGGTTTTGTTTTATTATATAAGTACTACATGAACACATTAGCATTGAAAAAAATTCAAAGGAGGCAGACAAGCTCTCCCTTGCTTTCCCTTCATCCTCTTTCCTTTCCTTGGGAAAATCACTTGTCTCAGATTTCCAGGCCTTTTTTCTATTCTTTTACATACGTATTTGTAAACACATAGAAACATATACAATTGTTTTTTTAAATTTTTGAGACACAGTCTTGCTTTGTCACTCAGGCTGGAGTGCGGTGGCACAATCATGGTTCACTGCTGCCTCGACCTCCCAGGCTTAAGTGATCCTCCCACTTCTGCCTCCTAAGTAACTGGGATCACAGGCACACGCCACCATGCCCAGCTAATTTTTAAATTTTTTGTAGAAACAGGGGTTTCACTATGTTACCCAGGGTGGTCTTGAACTCCAGGGCTCAATGTTCCTCCTGCTCAGGCCTTTGAAAGAGCTGGGATTACAGGCATGAGCTACTGTGCCTAGCCACATATACAGTTTTTTTTAAAAAAACATATATTAGATCACTGAATATGATTGAATTTCTTATTCAGTATATTTTTGGTTACTGTTGAGAAGGGGATCTAATTTTATTTATTTATTTTTGAGATGGAGTTTCGGTCTGTTGCCCAGGCTGGAGTGCAATGGTGTGATCTCTGGTCACTGCAACCTCTGCCTCTCGGGCTCAAGCGATTCTCCTGACTGACCCTCCCAAGTGTCTGGGATTACAGGCACATGCCACCACAACCAGCTAATTTTTTTGGTATTTTTAGTAGAGATGGGGTTTCACCGTGTTGGCCAGTCAGGTCTCAATCTCCTGACCTCAGGTGATCCACCTGCCTCGGCCTCCCAAAGTGCTTGGATTACAGGCATGAGCCACCGGGCCCGGCAGGGATCTTATTTTTAATTAAAATTTCTAATCATTTTAAAGGAATTGAATTGTGTTTTGAGTATACACCATCTTATATTCATCTACTTTGCTCAACTGTTTTATTAATTCATATGAATTACAACCCCTGCCTTGGATTTTTAAAGTTCCCAATTATGCTTGTAATACTGATATTTCTTGTGTATTTTGTTCTAATGTTTACTTTTCCAGCACCATATTTAAGTAACGGGGTGATGTAGAGATGTGATTCTCAACTTTAAGATGTGAGTGCATCAAACTCACCTGGAGGGCTGGTTTGGGATAAAGTTGACCAAAGATGGGCAAGACCTGTACATTGAAAACTATAAAACATTGCTGAGAGAAATTAAAGAACCAAGTATGTGAAAAGATACTATGAATTCGTGGATCAAAAGACTCAGTATTGTTATGATGTCAATTGTCTCCATATTCATCTGCTGTTTCAATGCAATCCCAATCAAAATCCCACAAGTTTCTTTGTAGAAATTGAAAAACTGATGCTAACATTTGTCTGTAAATTCAAAGAACCTGGAATAGCCAAAACAACTTTGGAAAAAAAAAAAGTTGGAGGACTAACACTACCTGATTTCAGACTAAAAATCAAGCTACAGAAATCAAGACAGTGTTGTATTACTGTAAAAACTGACAAATAGATATCACAACAGAACAGAACAGAGAGTCCAAAAATAGACTCACACATATATGGTCAATTGATTTCCAACAAAGTTGTCAAGGCAATTCAATGAAAAATAAAGGATAATTTTTTTAAACAGAATGTGCTAGAAAAATTGAAGAGATATATGCAAAAAACAAATCTCAATCTTTACCTCACACTATACATAAAAATTAAGATGAAAGACAGGATAGACTGGGGAACTGATTGAAGAAGACTAAGGGGACACAGCAATGGATGCAATATGAGATCCTGGATTGGCTTTTGGAACAGAAAAGTACATTGTGGGGAAACTGGCAAAATTTAAATAAAGTCTGTAGCTTAGTTAATAAATGTTGATTTCTCGGTTTTGATAATTGTACTATGGTTATATAAGTTGTTAACATTAGGGGAAGCAGGATGAAGGGTATATGTGAATACTTTGTACTGTATTTGTGGCTTCTTTTCAAAGCTAAATTTATTTCAACATAAAGCTTCTTAAAAAATAATTTTAAGGCTGGGCACAGTAGCTCTCACCTATAATCCCAGCATATTGGGAGACAAAAGTGGGTGGATCACCTGAGCTCAGGAGTTCGAGACCAGCCTGGACAACATGGCAAGACCCTGTCTCTATAAAAAATACAAAAAATTAGCTGGGCATAGTGGCATGTGCCTGTGGTCCCAGCTAGTTGAGAGGCTGAGGTGGGAGGACTGCTTGAGCTTGGGAGACAGAGGTTGCAGTGAGCCACAATTGTACCACTGCACTCCAGCCTGGGTGACAGAGCAAGACTCCATCTAAAAAATAATAATAATAATTAATTTTAAGTGGAAAATAGACCTAAATTCAAAAATTAAAATTTCTAAAATAAAATTTAGTAGAAAATCTTAGTAGCCTTGAGTTTGGCAAGACTTCTGAAATATGATGCACAAGAGGCATAAATTATAAAATAGACAAATAAATTGGACTACATCAAAATTTAAGACTTTTGCTCTTCAAAACACATGGCTACAAAAATGAAAAGGCAAGCCAATGACTGGGAGAAAATATTTGCCAAATATATATCTGACAAAAGACTAGAATATTTGAAGAGCTAGAACATATGTATTTTGTTTGGCTCAGACAGTATTTAAAGATTATTTTGAAAAGATTATGAGCTTTCTCTTTTTAAGAATAAGAGCTTTAGCTTTTTATTTTTTATTTTATTTATTTATTTATTTATTTATTTTTAATTTTTATGTATGTATGTATTTATTTATTCTTGAGACGGGGTCTCCCTTTGTCACCCAGGCTAGCATCTTGGCTCACTGCAACACTTGCCCCCAGGGCTCAAGCAGTCCTCCCACCTCAGCCTCACAAGTAGCTGGGATCACAGGCACATGCCACCATACCTGGCTAAGTTTTGCATTTTTTGTAGAGATGGAGTTTCGCCATGTTGCCCAGGCTGGTCTCAAACTTCCGGACTTAAGCAATCCACCCACCTCAGCCTCCCAAAGTGCTGAGATTACAGGTGTGAGCCACCACACCTGGCCTGTTTATTTGTTTTTTTGAGGCAGGGTCTTGCTCTGTTGTCCAGGCTGGAGTGTACTGGTATGATCATGACTCACTGCAGCCTCCTCCTCCTGGGCTGAAACAATCCTCCCACCTCAGCCTCCTGAGTAACTAGGACTACAGGTGTATGCCACTCACCCAGCTAATTGTTTTATTTTTATTTTGTAGAAACGGAGTCTCACTATGTTGCCCAGGCTGGCTTTAGCTTTTTAGATCCAAATATGAACGTACAGGAAATACAGAAGACAGGAGAGCATGTTAAATGACACCAGCAAAATCCAGACCGTGGAAAACTCTGTAGGACAAAAGGCCTAGCTTCTTTAACAAATACGTTGCAAGGGAAAAAAAGGTGGGAGCACAGACCTACAGATTAAAGACTTAAAAATATACCAGTCACTCTCAAGGTGTGGGCTGGGTTTAGATCCTGTTTCAAACACACTATACAAAGTAAAATAATATTAAATAAACATTTTTTGACAAAATTATAAATTTTAACACTACAGGCTATTTGATGGTAAGAAATTATTGAAAATTTATTTAGTTATTATATGTGTCATGGTTAGAGATAAGAGTTCTATGCTGGGCATCGTGGCTCACGCCTGTAATCCCAGCACTTTGGGAGGCTGAGGCAGGTGGATCACCTGAGGTCAGGAGTTTGAGACCAGCCTGGCCAATGTGGTGAAACCCCATCTGTACTGAAAATGCAAAAATTAGCTGGGTGTGATGGTGGGTGCCTGTAATCCCAGCTACTCAGGAGGCTGAGGTAGGAGAATTGCTTGAACCCAGGAGGCAGAGGTTGCAGTGAGCCGAGATTGTGCTACTGCACTCATGCCTGGACGACAGAGCAAGACTCCATCTCAAAAAAAAAAAAAAAGAAAGAAAAGAAAAGAAAGAAGAGTTATTTAGCTGGGCATGGTGGCTTGGGGCTCACGTCTGTAAACCCAGCACTTTGGGAGGCCAAGGTGGGCAGATCATGAGGTCAGGAGATTGAGACCATCCTGGCCAACATGGTGAAACTCCATCTCTACTAAAAATGCAAAAATTAGCTGGGCGTGGTGGTGCGTGCCTGTAATCCCAGCTACTCAGGAGGCTGAGGCAGGAGAATCACATGAACCCGGGAGGCGGATGTTGCAGTGAGCTGAGACCGCACCATTGCACTCCAGCCTGGCAACAGAGAGAGAGACTCCATCTCAAAATAAAAAAAGAAAAAAGAAAAGAAATATGAGTTCTTATCTTTACAAGAAAATGATGAATTGGATTTACTTCAACATAATTCTGAATGAAGGGAAGTAGGTGGGGTTATAGATGAAACAAAATCGGCCATAGTTGACAATTGTTGAAACTTGGTGGTGGAGACACGGGGATTCATTATATTCTTTTGCTTATTTTTAAATATGTTTGAAGTTTTCATTAATTTTGTTTTTTGTAAGCCTTTAGCAGCTAATAATAACTCATTTTTTAAGGGGAACTTCCTCAAAAAAATTCTGATTTTAGATTCTCTTGAAAAAAATGGAAAGATGTGGTAACACTAGGCCAGCTTCCACAGTGCAACAACCAGCCAGAGTTGAAAAGGATCACGAGGAAGGCCTGATGCAGCCACAATCCAGACCACTCCCGGGGTCACTTCCACCTGGCCCACTCCTGTGTCTACACTACCCACCTCAGCCTTTAAGTGTTGGGGTCACAATCCTGATATGGACCGCCTCACATTCCTCCTAGCACTCTCCTAAACCCAGCCCAAGCCCTGTTGTTCAAGTGGGGCTGGCACAAGGAGGGTTGCCTGCTCTTCCTCAATTTTTCATGTTTTTTTCCCGGATCTTTTTTTCTGTGCCATGGATCCTTTTTGGTCCCCCAAGAATCTAGGGTTTTAAAACTCAAAAGCCAGAAAGAAACACTTCTCTCTCCTGCCTCCTGCTTTCTGCCATTATGTCCCTTCCCTGAGGGAGTGAGAACAGAACAGGCTGACACTTTGGGGAAACAGGCGGAGATGGGAAGGAAAACCAGGAACCATGTGGTTAAGATGTAGCTGTAGAGCTGATACCTATCAGATTGGCAAATATTAAAAACTTGGATAATATCAAGTACTGCCAAAAGTGAAGGAAAACAGAAACCCTCTGGGAATGTCATCCAGTATAACCTTTCTGGGAAGAAGTTTAGAAATGGTAAGAGAAACTAAATACAGACATATCTTCCCACCCAGCAGTTCCATCCACTCCTAGATGCTGAGCCCAGAGAAACTCTAACAAAACATGTAACAGGATGTCCATTGCAGAACTGTTTGTAATAGGGATGATTTGAAAATACCTAGAAATTTATAGGAAATTTATAGGAAAATAGATAAAATGTGTTATATGCAAATGATGATAATAATTCAGCAGATAAAAGGAATGCTCTGGCCACATCCACTTATATCAACTTGGATCAATCTCAAAAACATAACTTTGACTGGAAAAGGGTGAGAAGCAGAATGAGATGTATACCAAAGACCACTTACACTTATTTTTATTTATTTTATTTATTTTATTTTATTTTTTTGACTCGCTCTGTCACCCAGGCTGGAGTGCAGTGGTGCGATCTTGGCTCACTGCGACCTCTGCCTCCCAGGTTCAAGCGATTCTGCTGCCTCAGCCTCCCAAGTAGCTGGGATTACAGACGTGTGCCACCACGCCTGGCTAATTTTTTGTATTTTTAGTAGAGACGGGGTTTCACCATTTTAGCCAGGATGATCTCGATCTCCTGACCTCGTGATCTGCCCGCTTTGGCCTCCCAAAGTGCTGGGATTACAGGCATGAGCCACGGTGCCTGGCCTACATATTTTTAAAATATGCACAAAATAACACCAATCTCAGACCTGCGTGCAAATCAAACTACAGATTGGGAGGGAAGACACACAAAATCACAGGAATGGGTCCTGTGGTAAGAGGAGAAAAATGAGATTGGGGATGGGCTGAAGGGGCCACAAAATAAAGTTAAGTAAAATACAATTGAGTCCAGCATATGCCAACAAAGATGCCATGCCTTGAACCAAGAAGTATGGCTAATTCATTTTGGGCACATGAAGTCTTTGCAAACAGAAAAAACTAAACCAAAACAATACATCAGTTAATGTGTAACACAAGTGGAAACAGAACTCAAGGGAGTGGCTGTGGCTACCCAGAGGTCTAATATGCACCCAGAGGTGGCAGAGGTTGGTCACGCTGGGGTTTGGACAGTGAGGGCAGAGGGTGGCCTTAGGCAACTCCAGGGGAAATCAGGTGACCTGGAACCTTCAGTCCCTGGTGATTACTTCTAAAAGACTGGTGTCATTCTGGGGTGACCCCATGTCATGGCCTGAGTCACTTTACTCACAGAAATTCAGCCTTCCTGAGGCACTGCTGACTGCTTTCAGGGAACTTGATGGTCACAAGATTTTCCCACAAAGATTGTTACCATGGGGTGCTTTCCATCTGTTATTAACCTCAGGCTTCTCCAGCAAAGTCAGCATATCCTGGGAACACAGACTCCTCCCGTCCACTTTTGTTGCCTGCTTTCAGTAACCAAAAGCTGTTTCTCAAACGGCATGTTATAGAACTCAGACTAGGACTGTCCAACTTATTTTTCACATGGCGGGGACGGGGGAAGTGGTTCTAGCTAACAGCTCTGATAATGCTTGAAGTCCCACTCTTGGGGAATGAAGGGGAGAAAGATAGATGATGAGTTATTTTCTGTCTCCTGAATCCATCCTTCTCTTCCTTCTTCTTCTCCCTCCTTTCCTTCTCAAACATATATTCACTGCTGAGTACACAACAGGCACTGTGCTAGGCACCATATGATTTGAGTCTGACATTATCACCTGCCCTCAAGGAGGTTAAAGTCTAGTGGGGAGGAAGCAGTGATATCAAGCATGATGGAGGCGTGAGGGTGCTTTGAGACATGGAGGCAGACAGCTGCATCTGATGGGAAGGTGTCAGAGACAGCTTGGAGGTGGAGCACCTTAAGTTGAGTCTGGAGGAACATAATGGAGTCAAGAAGAATGGAAGGAACCGGGAGAGGTATTCCTGCTGGAGAGGACAGTGTGAGCACTGGCTGGGAGCATGAAACAGCGTGAAGCACTGGGAGGCTGACTGTAGTTCATCATGTCTGGATTTGGTGCTCAGGACTGAACTCAGGCCCTATCTTCTCCCTGAAACCTGCAGCAGGTGCTCCACCCCATCAAGTTCCAGCCCCCACCGCCCCCCAGCTCCACCTACTGACAGTCGCATGTTTCCCTTCTGTTCTCTCTCTTATGAATTTTTTTGGTGTGAAGTCTTCCTTTCCCAGTCTCAGAGAGGGTCCCAAGAGGCCAATGCTTCTCCCACCCAGTGCTCAGAGCTCTTATTCCACCATGGGGATGCCTTGCCCGATTCTGAGTGGGTACAGTGTTGACCGAGGAGGCAGGCTGAGGCAGTTGGTAGCAGCACTGAATCCCACCCCAGCCCATTGGGTTTTCAGTCTGAGGGGCTTCTCCAGTGTGTGCCTGAGCCTGGCTGACACCTGGGCAGTAGGCAGGTGAGCATTCTTCTGGGAGGGGAACTGAAAGCCTGTTGTAGCCAGTTTCTCAGTGATCCTGATCTCCTGGTTTTCAGGCCCTTGAATGGTCTCCTGCCACATTGTATCAGGGTCGTTCTGCATGACCCACAAGTACAGCAGAAGTGATGGCATATGCCTTCGAGGCTAGCTTAAGAAAGACACTGTGATTAGCCCGCATTAGTTTCTGCCTTGGGCTGCTCACTATGGAAGCCAGCTGCTGTGTTGTAAGGATATTCATGCAGCCCTCTCAGAGGTCCCAGAGGTGAGGAACTGACGCCTCCTGCCAACAGCCATGTGAGGACCCATCTTGGACGTGAATCCTCCCGCCTCACATCAAGCCCTCACGTGACAGCAGCTCTGTTTAATATCTTGACCGCAACCTCATGAGAGACCCTGAACCAGAACAACTCACCTTAGCCGCGTCCAAATTCCTGACTCTAAGTTACCATTAGAGATGACACATGTTTTGCTGTTGAGGATGCTGTTTTAGGGCAATTTGTTACATAGCAATAGATAACTCATGCAAAGCACCTGGCAACTCTAAGTGGTTTTTCCCACTGCATGTTTGGGGAGGCTTCTGGACTGGGGTTTTGCCTCCTCTGCCAGACAGGAAATATTAGGGTTCCCAAAAGATCACAGCAACTCACTCAACAGCTCCTTCCCTCACTCCTTCTCTCTTCCCAGCAAATGGAAGGTACTTCCCATTAAGCAACCAAAATCCAACAACAGATGCTTCAACAATAGATGCAAAAAGAAATCTGAATTGGGGGAGGGTGAGAAAAGAAAAATAAGAAAAAAGGGAAGAAAAAGATCCATCTCTGTGAGGTCTGAGAATAAAAGAAGGAAAAGGAAAAGAGAAAAAAAAAGAAGAAATCACCACTGAACTCTTACCTGGCTAAAACAGAGTTTATCTCCTCATCTCCACCCCCCAGAGGTCTCCAGTCAGGGAGGTGACTGGCCTTGGGCACTGGGACATTCCCAAACACTATGTAAACAAGCCCCATCAGACCCTTCCAGCCTCCGAAGCTCTCATTGCCTCCCTTTTGCTAAGTTGGTATTTAAACCTTTACCTCTGGCTGTACAGCAAGGTACTTATTACCGAGTGCTCCCACATATGAATAGACCTTGTCTTTTTTCCTGTTCATATGTCTATTGTGAGTCATTTCACAAACCCCCTCCTGAAACCTAAGTTGGTAGAGGAAAACATTTTTCTCCCAGCACCCTCAAGTCAAAGAAATTCCCAGGGGCTGTCAAGTGGGAAGTTCTGGAGCCCACTGCACTGAGTATTCTCTCTGGTCAAAATGAACTTTCCTAAGAACAACCACCTCCATAGGGGAGATGCTGCAGGGATCCCAGATACACCCACCACCCCCAGATACAAATGGCCAGAGGCCCTTGGAAACACAACTCCTGGACCTTAGGTCATGGCTGGGGTACCCTCTGACATACAGAAGGCTGCATCATCGCCTGGTCTGCAGCAGCTTCTTTTTGGAGTTTGGCTTCTTTAACAAACACTTAGTGCTTGCTATGAGTCAGGCTCTCTTTTAAGTGTTTTAGAAATATGAAGTCATTTAATCCTCACAACAACCTGCCTAGGAAGGTATTTTTACAGATAAGGATCCTGGGGCACAGAGAGGTGAAACAATTTGCCCAAGGCCACACAGTGCGTGAGTGGCAGGGCCAGCCTGGCTCCATGCTCTGCCCTGAGATGAGAATGGACCCAGGGTCCATTTAGTGAGCATTCTGTGCCACCAGGGCACTGTTTCTTGGCCAGCACTCCTGGGGCTGGACAGGGTTGTGTATGTTGGTTTGGGCTGGGGGGAATCCAGGGGTCCATGTCCAAGCAGGGCATCAGCTCTTGAGGAAGCAAGGCCATGGCCTTACTAGAGAGAACTTCGTTTTCCAGGGCCAATCTCCACACTCAGCTGACGGTCTGCCCGAGCCCTGCCCAGGGTAGGAGGGGCTCTTGTGCTCAGGCTCACACCTGCCTCCTCACCCCTGCCAGGTTTGCCCCTATGTTTCCCATCTTCCTGGACCAGTGCCTCTCAACTAAGGGCAGTTTTGTCCCCCAGAAGACATCTGACAATGTCTAAAGGCATTTTTGATAGTCGTGACTAGAAGGCTGCTACTGGCATCTAGTGAACAGAGGCCAGAGATGCTGTGAAACAGCCTACAATGCACAGAACAAAGTCTCACCACAAAGAATGGTCTATCAATAGTGCCGCAGTGAGAAGCCATGATCTAGGCCCACCTCACGGCATCCTTAAGGCTGAGAACCTCTCCCGTGTGATCTGTTTCTTGTTACAGCAGGGGCCCAGCATCCTGGGAGGGCCACACCCATCCTCACTTTGGCGTTTCCCAGAGGCTACAACAGAAAGTGAAGGACTCAGTTTGTACTGCAGCCTCAAGTTCTTGGAAATAAAATAAGGATGTTGAGGTCCTGGTAAATGTGGTGGCCATTATTTTGCATCAGGCTCTGTGCTGAGCACTTTACATATTTTATCTTATGTCATTCTCATAAGCCAGTCTGTGATGCTATTATTATCCTTCTTTTATAGATTGGAAAACTGAGGCTTTAAAAAAGTAGCTTGCTCAAGGTCACACAGCTAATAAATCTGGTGACAGTCTGCTTTCTATCCTAACCAGGCCCTGATATACATACTTAGGAAAGTAAACATGGTAAATGCCCAGGGAGAGCCCAACTGATGCCCACCCTTGGCCCGGCTTATGTCTTCCCCTGGGATCGGCACCCCTCACTCCACAGTACAGTTGCAGCTGAAGCTCTCAGGGCCAGCTAATTCTCTTCCCCTCTCCGGTTCTTAAAGAAGGAAGGGGAAGAGTACAGAGAAGCAAGAGTAGGGTTAATTTTTGTGCAGGGACAGTTAAGACAGAGAGGAAGGGGCAGGGAAGAGATGGACAAGGGAGGGAGGCCTGGGAGCTTTTTATTATTTATTATAGCAGGGGAAAGAATGGGAGGTTTGTTTCTAAGCCATAAATACTCTCCTTTGATCCCTGTGTCTATCAGAGATAAATGAGTCACTCTTAGGCCTCAGAAATTAATGACTGTCCTAATGATCACCCTAAGTGACCTTGCAGCATTCCTAATTCTCGCCAATCCCTGCAAAGTAGCTGTGTCAGGGTTTGACAAGGTTTAGGGATGAGGCAGGACTGAGCAGGATGAAGCTGTAATTTCATTCCTCAGCCCCAGCCTCACTTTGCAGAGATGAAATTGGCCTCTACTCCTAAGGCCAGAGAACAGTCAGAACCAGACCCCAACTTCTGGGCTCTGCCTTCCCTGGCTTTGCTTCAAGCACAGGGATGGGGAGCACTGGGTAAGGAAGCTTCAGGGCCCTGTGGAATTCTGACCTGGGAGAGGGTGGATCCCCAAGGGGTGTGCAGGCCTGTGAGGGGCACCTGAAAGCAAGAGGGCATTTGGATCAAGTTAACATCTGACCTCTCAGTAGGCCCTGCCCATTCAGACTGGGGAAGAGCTTTGAAGTTTCCTTTGTGTGATGTTTTCATGGCCCTGATCCTACTGTACTGGAATTAGCCTGAGGCCCTGCCCCTTCCCTGGAGATTTGTTCCCCAACTACAAAAGTCTTAGAAAAATACCACAAGCCCCACCTACCATCCCCACACCACTGAATGCTTTTTCCTTAGGCTAAAATACCAGGGAGGAAAAGGCCTCAGAACCCCCACCAGGAGACATTCTGTGCATGTTTACAGTTTCTCAAGAGGAAAGCAAGGACCCCTGGAACCAGATCTGAGGGCAGGTGCTTCCCAGATAAGCATGTTATGGGGTGGGAAGGATGGAGTACGGGAGGGAGAAGCAAGATTGTCCCTGGAGGCTTCCCAAGCCACGGGCCAGGTCCAGAACAGCAAGGCTATGGGTTCTGGCCCAGAGAGAAGAGGAAGCAGGTGAACCCAGGCCTTCTGGCCTTGCCCAATGAGCAAACCATTGTGCTTAGTGTGGCCAAATATCCATCTCGGGGATCTCTCTCTCTCAGCTTCACCAATGGCTTCTCCTATACTATTGCTCAAGTCCACCATAAAAGCCGTGTTTAAAAACGAAGGGAGAGGAAGACAAAAGAGAGGAAAGCGGAGAGAGAAACGGGAGGAGACGGAGAGAAGCAAGGAATCCCAAACCAGGCCTGCTAGATTCTGCTAGATTCGGCTTTTCAGAGTAAAGACTCTGAGCAATAGTGCCATCTTGTGGCTACGAGTAGAAATTACAATTAGTTTTCTCTCTCTCTCTCTCTCTCTCTCTCTCCCCCTCCCTCTCTCTCTCTCTCTCTCTTTCTCTCTCTCTCTCCTCTCTCTCTCTCTCTCTCCTCTCTCTCCTCTCTCTCTCCCACTGTCTCTCTGTCTCCCCCACCACCATCTCTCTCTCTTGTCTACTCATGGTGTTTGCAACTGCAGGGGCACAAGCTATGGATTTTGTTTCCACCCGAGACAATCGCCTCTCCCCCTACACCTACACCCCAAACTACTCCAGACTCTGCACCTTCTTCCACACACCTCTGGGGTGAGTACACATTTGCCCAGTAGAAATACCTGCTATCTGATGTTTGACTCAACTCTAAGACTCATTCAACAAATATTTATTGTGCTCTTATTTTGTGCCAGGCACTGTCCTAAGACCTGCGGGCCTGACTATAAATAAAAATGTCTCCTTTCGTGCACTTTACATTTTAACTAGGGAGGCAAATATTAAACACATACATATAAAATATAATGGGAGTAGTAACAAGTGCAATAAAGGGAAATAAGGCAGGGGATTCAGGGCTATTTCAGATAGGGTAATTGATGAGCTACAACTTTTTTTTTTTTTTTTTTCCAGAGATAAGGTCTTGCTGTGTTGCCCAGGCTGGTCTTCAACCCCTAGCCTCAAGCAATCCTCCTGCCTCAGTCTTCCAAAGTGCTGGGATTATAGGTGTGAGCCACTGTGCCTGGTGCAGTCGCAACTTTTATCAGCAGAGGTGTCTGCTAATATCTGTGCAGAGGCATGGATGAGGTGAGGGAGTAGGGCAGGTGAGTATCTGAGGGAAAAAGGACCTACAAACACAAAGACCAAAGCCATCTGTCTGGATCTTCTCTGAGATGTGACTCCAGAGTTGCAGCCAAAGAATATGACACTCAGGAAGTCATCTAGGGTTCGAGGTGCTAAAGCCAACTTTTTTCTTTTACTTTTTTCGAGACAAGGTCTTGCGCTGTTACCCAGGCTGGAATGCAGTGGCGCAAACATGGCTCACTGCAGCCTTCATCTCATGGACTCAATTGATCCTCCCACCTCAGCCTCTCTAGTAGCTGGGACTACAGGTGGGTGACCCTATGCCCAACTAATTTTTGTATTTTTTGTAGAGATGAGATTTTGCCATGTTGCTCAGCCTGGTCTTGAACTCCTGGACTCAAGTGATTCACACGCCTTGGCCTCCCGAAGTGCTGGGATTGCAGGTGTGAGCCACCATACCCAGCCTAGAGCCAACATTTCTCTTTTTTTCTATGCTTAGCATCCAAAGCTATCTTTATCAAAATCCACCTGCTAAAGCCCCCCCTAGGACAGCATGTGGGGAGGCTCTAGGCCATTCTGGATTCAGGAACTTCTGGCTCCATTCTGAATACAAAAGCTGACTTTTGACATGAGAAATCTGACACACTCTTCACTCTCTAAGCCTGGGATTTTCTTTCCCAAATAGCTGGGCTTCTTTCTTTAGCCAGTGGTGATCCCACAAGCTTGCCTTTGCTTATATCAAAGACCCCAGATCTCCAGTTGAATATCTCCACCAAGACATCAGAGTTGAAATTAAAAAGAGCATTTCTTTCAGAGAATAAGCCCAAGCTTTGGAGATCTGGTTTGTAGGCAGTCCCTGTTCCAGGCCAGCCTGCTCTGTTCCTTGCTCATTTAATTTTCTAGGTTAACTAACAGAGCAAAGTTTCCAGGTGTGCTTGCAGAATATCACCTGGAACATTATTTGGAGGAGAGAGGCAGGGTGCTGAGCTTTTTCTGAAGCTTTTTCTGAAGGCTTATATTCTATAGGTCAGGAAGCCAGTTACTTACAAGTAAAACCGTCCCCAACAAGATTGCTCTATCAGGGCCCATTTGGGGTTGGCTTTTCTAGCATATGAATCAGCATATGAATCAGGCCAGGTGTGGTGGCTCACACCGGTAATCCTAGTGCTTAGGGAGGCTAAAGGGAGACGGTTGCTTGAGACCAGGGGTTTGAGATCAGCCTGGTCAACATAGTGAGACTCCATTTCTACAAAAAATTAAAAAATTACCCAGGCATGGTGGCACATGCCTGTAGTCCTAGCTAATTGGGAGGCTGAGGCAGGAGGATTGCTTGAGCCCAGTAGTTCGAGGTTTCAGTGAGCCGTGATTGTGCCACTGTACTCCAGCCTGGGTGACAGAATGAGACCCTGTCTCTAAAAAAAATTTAAAAATTGAAAAAAAAGTATGAATCAAGTATAGCCTGAGTGGACTCTGGGTGGACAAGAGGACTGCTTTCATCTGGTTACTTGACTCAGAAAGTCAAAAATAGTCTGGGCGTGGTGGCTCACGCCTGTAATCCCAGCACTTTGGGAAGTCAGGGTGGGTGGATCACTTGAGGTCAGGAGTTCAAGGCCAGCCTGGCCAACATGGTGAAACCCCGTCTCTACTAGAAATACAAAAATTAGCTGGGTGTGGTGGCATGCCCCTGTAATCCCAGCTACTCAGGAGGCTGATATGGGAGAATTGCTCGAACCTGGGAGGCAGAGGTTGCAGTGAGCCTAGATCGTGCCATTGCACTACAGCTTGGGTGACAGATTGAGACCCTGTCTCAAAAAAAAAAAAAGTCAAAAATATCTGTGGTCTTTTCTTCAGTGTCTGCATTCTCAATGTTCATTTCATACCCGAGAAGCAAAGCCAGTCAAGGCAGCCTGGTAAATGGGCCCGGATCTTTTCCCAGAGAGCACTTTGTAACCTTGATAATGAGACTCAAATGACCTCCACCAAAATCAAAAACAAAACAAACAAAAGCCCATTTGAATGTTAGAAAACATCTTCACAATGAATCTAGTCTTTTTGTTTTTGCGGTTTCGGCAGCTGCTTTATTTGGGTGTGTTCTTGACAGTCATGGTTTCAGAGGGTTCTTCTATCCAAGAGGAAGTCAGTCCTCTGAAGACCAAGTTTGTGTACTGGACAATTTGAGCTGACAGCAGCTGCCAACTCATGCTTGGCTCTTCACGGTGGACTGTCTCTTGTGCAGGTCAGCTTGTCCTGGCAGATGCTATCCATGGCAGTGCTTCCCTGCCTGGGCCTGGGGAGAGGCCCTCCTGGGAGATTCCTCTTCTGGCTGAGCCTGTACCTGGGCCTGTGTGCAGGTAAGGAAGGTAGGTCATTGCTTCCTTGAAACTAATCCAGTGGATGTACCTGGATCAGAAGACAAAATGAACTCACCAAATGTCAAATCATTGTTAACCAGGGCAAAGACTTACTTGTCCTCTCCCTGCCATGAAAAACAGCTCTGCCAACCACTGTCACATCTCCAGTGAGGGCTCTCATGGCATTTGCAGTGTGTGTGGTTGTTGTTTTTTGGAAGATGGGATCTAGAGAGTAAGAGGGGGTAGGGGTATAAGACTGGCAGCATTGGCAAGGCCTAGAGCAAGGACATTTGGTAGCTGCCCGTGGGAGTGTAAACATTTCAGGAGGCCAGTCTGGCAATGTGTGTCATGCCCAGAACAGTCCTGGCTTATTGTTATTTATTAATTAATATGGATTTTTAAGATTATCTTTTTTCACTCTCAAAGAATCCTGCTTTGGAGAATAAATGATATAGTCACCCAACCTTTGGTGTGCCTTTAGGGAATGTATCCTAAAAATATGTACAAAGATGTAGATTTAGGGACGTTTACCACAGGGGTACCAGGTTTAAAGAAAAGCTAGAGATAAGTTATGTGGTTAATAACAGAGAATTAACTAAATTAGTTAAATAAATTATAGTACATTCCACACAGTAGAATGTTAGCCATTAAAATGAAATGTGGAAAAATATTTAGTACCATGGGAATATATGCATATTATTAAGGAAAATTACTAAACATTGTTTATATATAACACTATTATATATAGTGTTTAGTAATATATATAGTGTTTAGTAATTTAATATTAAATACTATATATATTTAGTAATTCACTATATATAGTAATTTAATATTAATGATTTTATATATATATATTATTATACAAACCTAGTTTACAAAGAAAAAAACATATGCACTGAACAAAAGACTTGAAGAATATACACTAAGCCATCAACAGTGGTTATCTCCGGGAAGTGGAATTAGAAGTGTCATGTACTTTCTTTTATGCCTTTTCTGTATTCCTACATTTTCTACAAGGAATGTGTATGTTGTAGGCAGAATAATAACATCAAAGATGTCCACCTCGTAATCCTCAGAACCTGTGAATATGCTAGCTTACATGGCAAAAGGGAAGTACGTCCACAGATGGAATGAAGGTTGCTGATCAGCTGCCTTTGAGAAGGGGAGTGTATCCTGGATCATCCAGGGGAATCCAATGCAATGACAAAGGTCCTTAAAACAGGGAAGAGGGGCCTGGCGTGGTGGCTCATGCCTATAATCCCAGTACTTTGGGAGGCCGAGGTGGGCGGGATCACACAAGGTCAGGAGATCGAGACGATCCTGGCTAACACGATGAGACCCCGTCTCTACTAAAAATACAAAAAAAAAATGAGCTGGACATGTTGGTGGGTGCTTGTGGTCCCAGCTACTCAGGATAAGGCAGGAGAATGGCGTGAACCTGGGAGGTGGAGCTTGCAGTGAGCTGAGATCGCGCCACTGCACTCCAGCCTGGGTGACAGAGCAAGACTCTGTCTCAAAATAAATAAATAAATAAATAAAATGGGGAAGAGGGAGGCAGAAGAGTGAATGTCAGAGTGATGTGATATGATGTGAGGAAGGCTTGACCAGCCATGGCTGGCTTTGAAGAAGGGGCCATGAGCCAAGGCATGTGGAAGCCTCTAGGAGGTGCAAAAGGTGAATGGATTCCAAAAGGAATACAGTCCTGTTGCACCTTGATTTTAGCCCAGAGAGACTCATTTTGGACTTCTGACCTCCAGAACCATGAGATAATAAATCTGTGCTGTTTTAAGCCACTAAGTGTATGACAATTTGTTATAGCAGCAATAGGAAACTAACACAAGAAATTTCCTTTTTAGTCAGAAAAAAAAGATAATAAGAAAAGTCATTTTTAAAGAGAGGATTGGGCTGGGCTTGGTGGCTCATGCCTGTAATCCCAGCACTTCGGGAGGCCAAGGCAGATGGATCACTTGAGGTCAGGAGTTTGAGGCCAGTCTGGGCAACATAGCAAGGCCCTGTCTCTACAAAAAAATGAAAAAATTAGCCAGGCATGGTGGAGCTCACCTGTAGTCTCAGCTACTTGGGAAGCTGAGGCAGGAGGATTGCCTGAGCCCAGGAGTTTGAGGCCACAGTGAGCTGTAATGGCACCACTGCACTCCAACCTGTGTGATAGAGCAGTATCTTGTCTCAAAATAATAATAATAATAATAATAATAATAATAATAAAATAGAGGATTAGAAATCATTCTTTGTAATCTAACCCAACAGCCACCCAGGGAGGAGGCCTATAATCTGCATGAGGAGCTTCTAGAACTAGCTGGCTGTTGTTTTGTTATTAGCAGAAAACAATAATATTGTCAATAAGTAAATAATCAAGAACCCCAAGCAGATTTAACCCAAGGAAGACTACCTTAAGGCATTTAATAATCAAACTCCCAAAAGTCAAGGATAAAAAAAAGACTCTAAAAGCAGCAAGAGAAAAGAAACAAATAACATGCAATGGAGCCCAAATATACCTGGCAGCAGACTTTTCAGTAGAAAGTTTACAGGCCAAGAAAGAGTGGCATGACATATTAAAAATACTGAAGGAAACAAACTTCTACCCTAGAATAGTATATCCGGTGAAAATATCCTTCAAACATGAAGAAGAAATAAAGACTTTCCCAGACAAATAAACGCTGAAGGATTAATCAACTCCAGACCTATCCTACCAGAATGCTAAAGGGGGACTTCAATTGGAAAGAAAAGGACATTAATGAGCAATAAGAAATTATCTGAAGGTACAAAGCTCACTGCCAATAGTAAGTACACAGAAAAACATGGAATATGATAACACTGTAACTGTAGTTTGTAAACTACTTTTATCCTAAGTAGAAAGAATAAACGATGAACCAGTCAAAAATAATAACTACAACAACCTTTCAAGACGTAGTCAGTAAAATAAGATAAAAATAGGCCAGGCACAGTGGCACACACATGTAACCCCAGCACTTTGGGAGGATGAGGCGGGTGGATCACTTGAGGTCAGGAGTTCAAGACCAGCCTGGCCAACATGGTGAAATCCTGTGTCTAGTAAAAATACAAAAATTAGCTGGGTGTGGTAGTGCATTCCTGTAATCCCAGCTACTCAGGAGGCAAGGCAGGAGAATTGCTTTAAGATCATGCCACTGTACTCCAGCCTAGGTGATAGAACAAGACTCTGTCTCAAAAAAAAAAAAAGATATAGAAATAGAAACAACAAAAATTTAAAAAGCTGGGGGATGAAGTTAAGCCATAGAGATTTTATTAGTTTTCTTTTTGCTTGTTTGTTTATGCAGAGTGTTAAGTTGTTATCAGGTTAAAATAATGTGTTATGGCCAGGCACGGTGGCTCACGCCTGTAATCCCAGCACTTTGGGAGGCCAAGGCAGGCAGATCACGAGGTCAGGAGATGGAGACCATCCTGGCTAACACGGTGAAACCCCGTCTCTACTAAAAATACAAAAAATTAGCCGGGCGTGGTGGCAGGAGCCTGTAGTCCCAGCTACTCGGGAGGCTGAAGCAGGAGAATGGCATGAACCCAGGAGGTGGAGCTTGCAGTGAGCCAAGATCGTGCCACTGCACTCCACCCTGGGGGACAGAGCGAGACTCCATCTCAAAAAAAAAATGTGCTATAAGATAGCATTTGCAAGCCTCATGGTAACCTCATACAATTAATACACAAAAAATAAAAAGCAAGAAACTAAATCATATCACCAGAGAAAACCATTTTCACTAAAGGAAAACAGGAAGGAGACAAAAAAAAGACCAGAAGATAAATAACAAAATGGCAGGAGTAAGTCCTTACTTATCAATAATAACATTGAATGTAAATGGACTAAATTCTCCAATCAAAAGACATAGAATGACTGGCTGAATGGATGAAAAAATAACACCCATTGATCTGTTGCCTACAAGAAACACACTTCACCTATAAAGACACACATACACTGAAAATAAAGGGATGGAAAAAGATATTCCATGCCAACAGAAACCAAAAAAGAGCAGAAGTAGCTATGCTTATATCAGACAAAATCTATTTCGAAACAAAAACCTACAAGAAGAGACAAAGAAGATCACTATATAATGATAAAGGGGTCAATTCAGCAAAAGGATATAATAATGTTAAATATATATGTACCCAACACTGGAATACCCAGATATATAAAGCAAATATTAATTAGAGATAAGGAGAGAGATAGGCACCAATGCAATAACAGCTGGAGACTTCAACACCGCACCTTCAGCATTGGACAGATCTTCCAGACAGAAAATCAACAAAGAAACATCAGATTAATCTGCACTATAGGCCAAATGGATCTAATAGGTATTTACAGAACATTTCATCCAACGGCTGCCGAATACACATTCCTTTCCTCAGCACGTGGCTCGTTCTCAAGGATAGACCATATGTTAGGTCACAAAACAGGTCTTAAAACATCCAAAAAAATCAAAATAATATCCAGCATCTTCTCTGACCACAATGGAATAAAACTAGAAATTAATAACAAGAGGAATTTTGGGAACCATACAAATACATGGAAATTAATATATTCCTGAATGACCAATGAGTCAATGAAGAAATTGAGAAGGAATTTGAAAAATTTCTTGACGTGAATGACAATGGAAACACAACATGCCAAAACCCATGGAATACAGCAAAAGCAGTACTCAGAGGGACATTTATATTTAGGTGCCTACAACAAAAAAGAGGAAAAACTTCAAATAAACAATCTAATGATGCGTCTTAAAGAACTAGAAAAGCAACAGCAAACCAAAACCAAAATTAGAAGAAAAAAAAATAAAGATCAGAGAAAAAATAAATGACGTTGAAATGAAAAAAATTATATAAAAGATCAACAAGACAAAAAGTTAGTGTTTTGAAAAGTTAAACAAAATTGACAAACCTTTAGCCAGACTAAGAAAAAAAGAGAGAAGATCCAAATAAATAAAATCAGAAATGAAAAAGGAGACATTACAACTGATACTGAAGAAGTGCAAAGAATCATTAGTAGCTACTATAAGCAATTATATGCCAATAAATTGGAAAATCTAGAAGAATCTAGACACATACAACTTACCAAGATTGAACCATGAAGAAATCCAAAACTTGGACAGACCAATAACAAGTAATGAGATTAAAGCTGTAATAAAAAGCCTTCCACTAAAGAAAACCCTGGGACCCGATGGCTTCACTGCTAAATTCTACCAAACATTTAAAGAAGAACTAATACCAATCCTAGTCAAACTATTCCAAAAAGTAGAGGGAGAGGGAATACTTCCAAATTCATTCTACAAGGCGAGTATTACCCTGATACCAAAACCAAAGACACATCCAAAAAAGAAAACTACAGGCCAATATCTCTGATTGAAGCAAAAATCAACAACAAAATACTAGCAAACTGAATTCTGTAATACATTAGAAAGACCATTCATCATGACCAAGTGGGATTTATCTCTGGGATGCAAGGATAGTTCAACATACATAAATCAATCAATGTGATACATCATATCAACAGAATGAAGGATAAAAACCATATAATCATTTCAACTCATGCTGAAAAAGCATTTGATAAAATTCAACATCTTTTCATGATAAAATCCCTAAAAAAACTGGGTATAGAAGGAACATACCTCAACATAATAAAAGCCATATACAACAGACCCACAACCAGTATCATACTGAATAGGGAAAAACTAAAAGCCTCTCCTCTAAGATCTGGACAAGGATACCCAGTGTCACCACTGTTATTCAACATAGTACTGGAAGTCCTAGCTAGAGCAATCAGACAAGAGAAAGATATAAAGGGCATCCAAATTGGAAAGGAAGAAGTCAAATTATCTTTGTTTGCAGATGACGTGATCTTATATTTGGAAAAACCTAATGACTCCGCCAGAAAACTGTTAGAACTGATAAACAAATTCAGCAAATTTGCAGGATACCAAGTCAGCATACAAAAATCAGTAGCATTTCTATATGCCAACAGTGAACAATGTGAAAAAGAATTTAGCAAGTAATCCCATTTATAATAGCCACACATAAATACCTAGGAATTAGCTTAACCAAAGAAGTGAAATATTTGTATAATGAACACTATAAAACACTGATGAAAGATTGAAGATGAAAGATGAAAGATTGAAGCGGACACCAAAAATTGAAAAATATTTTGTGTTTATGAATTGGAAGAATTAATACTGTTAACATGTCCATACTACCCAAAGCAATCTACAGATTCAGTGCAATCCTTACCAAAATACCAATGACATTCTTCATAGAAATAGAAAAAACTACCCCAAAATTTATATGAAACCACAAAAGGCCCAATTGCCAAAGCTATCTTCAGCAAAAAGAACAAAACTGGAGGAATCCACATTACCTGACTTCAAATTATATTACAGAGCTATAGCAACCAAAACAGCATGGTACTGGCATAAAAACAGACACATAGACCAATGGAACAGAATAGAGAACCCAGAAACAAATCCACACAGCTACAGTGGACTTATTTTCAACAAAGGTGCCAAGAACATACGGTGGGGAAAAGATAGTCTTCAATAAATGCTGCTGGGAAAACTGGATATTCATATGCAAAAGAATGAAGATAGGGTGCTACCTCTCATCATATACAAAATTCAAATAAAAATGGATTAAAGACGTAAGTCTAAGACCTCAAACTATGAAACTACTACAAGAGAACATTGGGGAAAATCTCCAGGACATTGGTCTGGACAAAAATTTCATGAGCAGTACCCCACGAGCACAGGCAACCTAAGCAAAAATGAACAAATGGAATCATATCAAGTTAAAAGGCTGCTGCACAGCAAATGATACAGTCAACAAAGTGAAGAGACAACCCACAGAATGGGAGAAAATATTTGCAAAAACTACCCATCTGACAAGGGATTAATCACCAGCATATATAAGGAGCTGAAACAACTATATAGGGAAAAAATAAAATAATCCAATCAAAAAATGAGCAAAAGATTTGAATAGACGTTTCTCAAAAGAAGATCTATGGCACACAGGCGTATGAAATGGTACTTAACATTATCGATCATCAGAGAAATGCAAATCAAAAGTACAATGAGATATCATCTCACCCCAGTTAAAATGGTTTTTATCCGAAAGACAAGCAATAACAAATGCTGGCCAGGATGTGGAGAAAGGGGAACCCTTGTACACTGTTGGTGGGAATGTAAATTAGAACAACCACTATGGAGAATAGTTTGGAGGTTCCTCAAAAAACTAAAAATTGAGCTACCCTATGATTCAGCAATTCTACTGGTAGGTATACACCCTAAAGAAAGGAAATCATAGGATATCTGCACTCCTATGTTTGTTGCAGCACTGTTTACAATAGCTAAAATTTGGAAGCAACTTAAGTGTCCATCAACAGATGACTGGATAAAGAAAATATGGTACATATACACAATAGAGTAGTATTCAGCCATAAAAAGAATGAGGTTCAGTCATTTGCAACAACATGGATGGAACTGGAGATCATTATATGAAGTGAAATAAGCCAGGCACAGAAAGACAAACATCACATGTTCTCACTAATTTGTGGGATCTGAAAATCAAAACAATTGAACGCATGGACAGAGAGAGTAGAAAGATGGTTATCAGAGGCTGGGAAGAGTAGTGGGGGGTTGGGGGAATCGCTAATGGGTACAAAATTAGAAAGAATAAGACCCACTATTTGATGGCAGAACATTATGACTATAGTCAATAATAACTTAATTATACCTTTAAAAATAACTTAAAAGAGTGTATTGGATTGTTCGTAACTGAAAGGATAAATGCTCAAGGGAATGGATTAAAAAATATACAAGTAAATAACCAGAATGGCCCACAGCTGAGAACTGTCCTAAAGCCATGCACAGTTAATGGGGTGAAAGCAACCATCGCTATGTGACCAGAAGAGGCAGAACAAGGAGAGTGGCTGCTTTGGAGATCTCTGGGACTAGGCAAGGATAAGAACCCTTTTCAAGTGAGTGGAAATTACCAGGTCGTCCTACTGGTTTGTGCTGGCGAATCTTGTTCTGGCATCAACAAGTAGAAGAAGGGTGACGAGCACACCCGTGGGGAACTTTCCAACCCCACCCAGGGGCATGGAGCTGAGCATGTTTGGAGTCTTTACCTTTCCGGATTGCTCGTTAAAACAACATGTTCATGGTGGAAAGTTGCAGGAGATTCTCTCAAAATTCTTTTTTATTTGTTTTGAAGGAACTCTTAGGGAAACCTTAGACCCTTAGCATTGGCTGCAGTGAACAAGTTATCTGCAAATGGAAACAGCAGTTTCTTTGCTAGTGGGTCTAAAACTACCTACTGTTTGGTTTAATCTGTTGTAAGACTCCCTTTCCACAGGATCCAGGGCTCTCTGGAAGCAGGTGCTGAGATGGAGTTTGGTGTGCATGGTATTAATTAGGGATAAACACCTATGAAGGTCAGGCAGCAGCAGTAGGACTGGGCAGAGAGAGGGGTCACACTGTGATTCAAGCTGGATAAAGCCCATCCCATAGGCATGTATGGCCCATTGGTGTTGTTTATGGGTGGGCAGAAGTGTCCAGGCATTTAGATGCCCTTCCAACGATCAGTCACTGGATGTGGGCATGGTCTTGGTGAGGCAGCTCTCAGCCAACCCTGAGGGAGCTGGAGGTTGTCCGCTGGCTGTGGCAAATCCTTCTTTGAGGGGCAGCTGAGTTGGCATATCTCTGTGTCTACCACACTATCCCCCTAGTGGACCTTGTTCCACTTGCTGGCTTGGACCCACAGACCTGCTAATGTGGTGTGTGCAAGAGGGACTTGGCTCATTTTGCACCGCCCCTGAGAGCAGAGATGTGACCATCAGGGAAATGCGCCAAGGAGGCCGACCTCAGCTCAGAACAAAAGGCTTAATCATAAATGTCTCTTTACAATGGGACAGAGCTATAGCAACCAAAACAGCATGGTACTGGCATAAAAACAGACACTTAGACCAATGCAACAGAATAGAGAACCCAGGAACAAATCCACACAGCTACAGTGAACTTATTTTCACTTATATTTTCACTTACTTCACCTTTTAAAAAGAGGTGCAGACGTCCTGCGCCACTGGAATACTCAAACAGAGCTTGGGGACCTGTGTGACAAGATGGAGAAGGGATTTCTACATTGAGCCTGAGAGTGGACTGGTGCCTTCTGGGGCTCCTTATGTCTCTGAGAGTGTGTGGCTAATGGGGCCATCTCAGGCTGTACTTCCAGGTGGCTGCTCTTGGCCTCTGGGGCTCTGTCTGCTGTTGTCACCTCTAGAGGTGATGTCCATTTCAGGTGAGTCCATTGGCTACTTCCAGCATCTTGCCACAGGCCAGGTCCCACTTAGCCCAGACAAGGTCCAAATCTGGTTCAGATAATTCTACAGGCTGTCCCCGTCAGATACCCCACCTCAGAGAATTCTACAGGCATCCCTGTCAGATGCCCCACCCATCACACCACTTGCCTGGCTGCGAGTCTTGGTTCCCCTTCCCATTTGGCCACTTTTGGATTTACCAGCTCCAGCATGGGCCCACACACCCCGCAGGACACTGCCCCCACTGGCTGGCCCTCAGCCCTCCGCCTGCAGCCTTGGGCGTGCCACACTGTACTTCCTCTCCCGGGCAGGTCCTGGTGACTTCACCAGCTGGTGATGGCACCTTCTGCCCATCCCTGCCCTGGAGGTAAGAACAGACAGTAACGAGTCCCGAACGTTCATAATCCCCTTGGTACATGGGGTTTCCTTTTATTTGCTCAAGTTGTACTTACACAAATTCCAGAGGTTGCTGCCTTTTCCTTGTATTTCAGAATTTGATAAACAGTCATGTTTATTTTATTCATGCTGCTCATTATTTCATATATATGTTTAAAAATCTTAGTGTATCCTACACATAAAATGATATGCATTATGTATGTGTTACCATGTCTGAGCACCTACCGTCTGGTGTAAGACGTGGAAATTTATCAGTACCTTTGAAATTCCCTGCAGTCTTTTCTCTCCCAGAAGTAGAAGGGGGGCCTGTCCTGAATTTCAGGCGCATCATTCCTTTGCCTTCCTTTACAGCCTACCTCCTATAGCATATGCGATTTGCTTTTGCTAATTTAAAAAATTTATATAAATGGATTCTACTATATTATTCTTTGTGATGCGTTTTTCCCTCCTACTCAACGTTATGTGTTTGAGATCCAGCCATGCTATAGGGGAATGTGGTTTGTGATTTTATACTTCAGTCAGGCACCTCCTTAGTCTTCCTCTTTCCCATGATCCTGTGGGTTGGAGGGTCCTGGGCTTTTGGCTCATCTTTGTACAACAGTCCCACAGGAGACCACCTTTCTTTCTTTGCCTCTTTCTTATTATTCCCCTCTTCCACTATAACCTCCTTCAAGTGCTAGACTATCCCTGCCTCACCACACACATGCACATGTGCACAGGGTTTCTGGAGACAAATATAAAACCACGGAGTTCCTATGGACGTTGAGGATTGCAACTCTTTTACTTTGCTGAAATCTGGACCCTGGGACAGAAATGAATTTTCTCTTCCTGCTTTAGCAGAGTGAAGCATGTTGACTTACTGCAACTGGACTGGGCAGGCAATGTTTTGCAAACTTTAGTGAGCACCAGAATTCCTGGGTCTGGGGCTGAGGGCTTGTTAATTAGGTAGATCTTGGGACCCCATTCCCCAGAGGCTCAGAAACAGAAGACGTGGAGTGGGGCCCAGGAATATGCATTTTAACAGATATACTCTTCTCCATCCAGCGATTCTGATGCAGACCGTCCTCCGGGCACTCTTTTGGCAGACACCGGCCTCTGCCTGGGCCAGAACAAGAGGCACCTGACCTGAAATGTGGTCAATCTCCAAGCATGTCTCTTGGCCAGACATTAAATGAAAGCCTGTCTCCTGAGCTTTCAACACTAAGTCTGCGTAAAAATAAATCTTCACTGAGGCTTGAAGTTCTGGCAATGACTGTACCCCCGGAGAGAAATGTCAGGCAGCCTTCAGACCTGGTGCACTAAAACTTGGCCACTCTGTCCACGGTTGAGTGGAGTGGAGCTTGCTACCTTTACACACACAGAGCTGGGAGAAGGAGCGGATGCTTGCTGCAGGTGCATGAAATGGCTAAGCCCCCAGGCTGACGCCAGCAGTCCACGGGGCTGGCTCATGACTGGGGGAGCTGTAGCAGCAGCAGCAACTGCTGGAGGCACAGAGCCTGGCCCACAGGCACCTGGGAGCCCTCAGATGTGGGTAGGCCCGCTCTGGCGGCAGGCCTTCCTCAGGCATTTTGCAGGCTGGCCAACTTGGTTTGGCTGGGGAGAAGAATTAGCACTAGACATCTTTGGCAGGATCTATTGACGTGGGCACCTGTCTGCACTGCCCCCGTGGGACAAAGATCTTAGTGGTCACAGTGGGGTCACCAGTCACTGGGGCTACTGGGGCATGTTGGCAGCGATACCCAGGGAAGCAGCTAAACCATTCTTTTTCAGTCTAATGGAATGAAAAACAAACATTTTGAGCCAAGGGCAGTGGAGAGGCACTGGGTGGTACGGGGAGCCTGGGACATCTGTTCATCCGTGGTCGATGGGGCTGGGGGAGACATGGCAGCATCATTCAGTGAGTGAGCCTGGCTCTACGTGGTGCTGGCACCTCGGTGATGAACAAGAGACAGGGTCCCTGGCCTCACTGAGCTTTGTCTAGGTCAGTGATCGTCACAGATGTTTACAAACTGAAGTATCTGCTAGGTCAGTGGGGACACAAAGAGGAGAGATGAACTTGATTGTAGTAGTCAAGGAATGCTCCACAGAGGAAGAGACAGTTACGCCGGGCCCTAAAGGGTGGGTGGGAATCAGAAAGTTAGGAGAGGGCACTCCAGGCAGAGAAAACGTCAAGGACAAAGGCCTGGAGATGGGATTCAGCGGGTCGCAAACATTGCTTCTGAGAATTCTCCTAGAATGCACGTTAAGGTGCCTGGGCTCAGGTGCGGCATGGAGTGGGCTCTTTGGAGAACTGTGGGGAGTTCAGTGCAGCTGGGACCCAGTGGAGGGGGCCTGAGACACAGACCTGGGAAAAGGGAGGTGGGCCATGAGCCAGGCTTTTCATGCCAGGCTAGGAGTGAGAAAGAAAAGAAACTTTTTAATCTGAGGAACGTCAGCCCCTTTAAAATACCAGGCCCAGAGAGACATTTAAAATGTGGCTGTAGTTATGTCTCACTCCCCCCATGAGATCAATAATTCCTTCTTGAAGCCACTTGCCATGTGGGCTCTAGACTAAATGACACTCAGTAGCCATAAAATGCCACACTCTGGACACCATAACTCATACCCTATAGTTAAACAATGGTCAACAATGTATAGCCAATCACTAATCAGTGTTATTTCTGAAAACCAATGAGAACTGTCAAAGAACTTCGTATCGTCCCACTCCTTGTTCCCTTTTGCCTTTGAAAACTTGCTTGTAACAAAGGTGGAACGGAACACTCCCCAGGGCAACTTGGAAGTGTGTCCTGGGCAGCTGCCCTCACTTTGGCTCAAATAAATTCTTTAAGGCCAGGCATAGTCGCTCATCCTTGTAATCGCAGCACTTTGGGTAGGCCAAGGCGGGAGGACTGCTTGAGGTCAGGAGTTCAAGACCAGCTCTGGGCAACATTGCAAGAACCTGTCTCTGCAACAACAACAAAAAATACATAAAAATTTAAAAATCAAGTAAACTCTTTAAAATGATGTTTTATGCCTTCTTCCTTTACATCAATAGGACCTTGGCAGTGGCAGCCAGGGGAGGGTTTAGTAGGGTGTGCTCTTTTCTTGCATCTTGGGAAGATCACATAGGAGCCCTGTGGAGGGGGCAGGGCCAGAATCAGGGTGCTTCTTAGGAGCCTGTCAGTCTCTAAAGATATGTGGTCTTGAGAGCCTGAAGAGACAAGAAGTTTTTAAAAGTTCTTCAGAGATAGAAAGAGAAGATATTGACATTATCTATACAGCCAGAGAGTGAAGAGGCTACAGGCTGTACTCTGATTTGAAAACTGAATAATGATGTGATACCCATCAAAAGAAGGTGAGCCACCTCCTTTAACTTACAACAACCCTGAAATGAAAGATAAAAAAGGCGTAGGGGATCCTTTCAGAGTTACCCACAAGAATCTATTCAGAGCCTGGCCAAAATCTGGTCCATAGATGACTGAGAAGCAATTTTCCCCTAAGTAGTGTTTCCAAACTTCCACAGTGATAAGATAAAACTGGGGCTGTTAGGCCAGGCGTGGTGGCTCATGCCTGTAATCCCAGCACTTTGGGAGGCCGAGGTGGGCGGATCACGAGGTCAGGAGATCGAGACTATCCTGATTAACACGGTGAAACCCCATGTCTACTAAAAATACAAAAAAAATTAGCTGGGCGTGGTGGTGGGCGCCTGTAGTCCCAGCTATTCGGGAGGCTGAGGCAGGAGAACAGCATGAACCTGGGAGGCAAAGCTTGTAGTGAGCCGAGATGGCACTACTATGCTCCAGTCTGGGCGACAGAGCAAGACTCCTTCTCAAAAAAACAAAACAAAACAAAACAACAACAACAAAATCTGGGACTGTTATAATCATGCAGATTACCTGGTCTTTTTCCTGGAAATGCAGATTCAGGGAATGTAGGGCCCAGGAATCTGTGTATTTGACAAATGCCCAGGTGGTTCTTATTTTCTGGTAAGTCTGGAAAACTCCCCTCTCTGGGAAAACATCTTTAGGCCCATGAAAATTAAAGATTAAGTACAGTATAGAAATTAGAAATTATTTCAAATACATTGGATAGTATTAATTCTTTTTTTTTTTTTTGAGATGGAGTCTTGCTCTGTCACCCAGTCTGGAGTGCAGTGGCGTGATCTTGGCTCACTGCAACCTCTACCTGCCGGGTTCAAGCAATTCTTCTGCCTCAGCCTCCTGAGCAGCTGGGACTACAGGCGTGTGTTACCATGCCCAGCTAATTTTTGTATTTTTAGTAGAGGCGGGGTTTCAGCACATTGACCAGGCTGGTCTCGAACTCCTGACCTTGTGATCCGCCCACCTTGGCCTCCCAAAGTGCTGGGATTACAGGTGTGAGCCACTGCGCCTGGCCAGTATTAATTCTTTTGTTTTAGGAATACTCTACACATAGTTGGCATTTTAAGTACTTATGATGTTTAAGAGAATTTGGTCTATGAGAGGAACAGCTGAGGCTAATAATTTGAATTTTTTTTTTTTTGAGATAGGGTCTTGCTCTGCCACTCAGGCTGGAGTGCAGCCCCCAGGTTCAAGCAATTCTCCTACCTCAGCCTCCCGGGTAGCTCGGACTACAGGCATGCATCGCTACACCTGCTTAATCTTTTTGTATTTTTTGTGGAAATGGGATTTCTCCATGTTGCCCAGGCTGGTTTCAAATTCCTGGACTCAAATGATCTGCCTACCTCGGCCTCCCAAAGTGCTTGGATTACAGGCATGAGCCACTGTGCCAGGCCTGTAATTTGAATTTAAAAGTGTAATTGAAGAAGTTAGGCTTGTGATTTTAAGTTGAAAATTTAATAAATTTCTGTGTTGGAAGACTTACAAGAATTTAAGTATTGCTATATTTATCAGTTTATTATATTTACATTTTTAAAAAGTTATTAAGATTTTGTTTAAGTCAGATAATTGAGGTATTTAAAAAGAAATTGCATATATTAAATTTATAAAAGTAGTTTAAAATGTTTGAATATATATACATAAGCTTATAAATAGGACCAAATATTAACCAACAACATTCTAAAGATGTTTGCTATAATTTGCTACAGTTATAAATGGCGGGAAAATCTTTCAAAGAACTTAAAATCTAAAGGAAAGTTTTTTACAGATGAATGGATAAACAAAATGTGGTATAGCCATACAGTGGAATATTATGCATCCTTAAAAAGGAAGAAAATTCTGTCACATGCTTCAACATGGATGAACCTGGAGGACACTATGCTAAATGAAATAAGCCAGTCATGAAATAACAAATACAATATGATTCTACCTATGTAAGGTTAGAGTAGTCAAATCCATAAAGACAGAAGCAGGATGGTGGTGCCAGGGGCTGGGGCAGGGGAAGGAGAATGGGGAGTTAGTGTTTAATGTGTACTGAGTTTCAGTTTTGCAGATGAAAATAATTCTGTGGATGGATGTTAGCAGTGGTAGAACAACAACGTGAATGTACTTAATGTCACTGAACAATGTGCCACTTAAAAATGGTTAAGATGGTAAAAAAATATATATATATAAAAATATGTATATCAAGGGAGAGAGACAGAGAAATGACACCTGAAAGTGCTCAATCCTTAGAACTTTAAAAGCTCTACTTACTGAAAATGTTGCCCAATAAAGTATAATTATAATTATTGGTGATACAGTCAACAAATGTATGCCTAGTTAATTCTTTATATTAAATTATTCCTGTTGGAAAAAAAGCTAAAGGAAGATTTTTTAAATTGATCATGTCAAAAACTTATATTGTTTCTTTAAAAAACTAAAGTTATCTTTAATCTTTTCCATGCAGAAAAACCACCTGCAAGGACTCCTCAAACTCACAATAAACATAGACTGTTCTCATAGGTAAGTGAGGGTTCTAGGGCTCTAACCAAGGCAGTGGAATAATGGATGGAGAAGACAGGGGCTTATGCGGCAGGTGTCACCCAAGTAGAATGGTACCACTGATGGAGCTAAGGAAGAAGGAACAGATGGCATCTGGGGAAGGGGATGCCACATGTTCAGGTAGAAACTGAGCATTCAGTAGCCAGCCTGATCCCAAGGCAGGGCACTCAGAGACACCGGGTAGAGGTAAGGATTTGAGGGCATCGGGGATGGGTGGTGGTGGAAGTCCTGTGTGCTGCAGAGAGGACCCGAGAGAAGTGTGGAGGGACCTTGGCCAAGGACATAACCCTGAGGAGTGCCAACACTTTCGGAGTGGCGGGGCCTGAGATGGCAAGATTCACTTAAATGGTATAATTTCAGGACCCAGAATTCCTCTGCATCCCTCCTCCACCCCATATCTCTTCCAGGGCTTTGCCATGCCTGGAGTTCTTCAACCCAGGAAAAGTGGCTACAAGACTTTGATGTTCCACTCAGAGGACCAGGGATTATGGTGGGAGAGATGACATAAGGACTGAAATCACACAAAGGTGCAAACGACTAATGCCAGTAGGTTTCTGGAAGCAGGTTCCGTAGACTTGAGGGTGCACTCCGAGGAAAGCTGAATGATGAGGAAGCACCAGGAAGGGAGGAAGTGCTCAGAAAAGGGGAGGCCGGTGGCTGGAGTGACTCTGGTCTAGCAGTTCTTCATGTCCATCTTGTTTTCACTCCAGGGGAATTTCAGCCTTAGCTTTGCCCAGGTTTGGGTGGCAATGATAGGGACAGGAGGCAGGGAAATTCTGGGCAGAAGTGGGCAGGTCTCCAGCAAGGGCCTCACCCTCAAGCCTAAAACTATGGCCCAAAGTGAGAACATTCCTGTTTTCCTGCTTGACTGTTGCCTTTTCCAAAACCACCCATGGCCCGCCCCACTCCTAACCTGTGCCCAAGAAAGCCCCAGGCTCTGCTGGCAGAGAGAGAAGAGAAGAAGCAGCTGGATGTCAGAGACTATGGTTGAATGTTGGAGAGAAGGGGCTTGATTTCAGAGGGACAGCTTGATGGCATAGCTTTGGAGAGGAGTCTGGCCAGGGATGGCCAGGCTCTGGGGGAAAATTACCTACCCACTCCCTCCCCTTTTCAGCTCCCCTTCTCACTGAGAGCCACTTTCATCAGCAATAAAATCCCCTGCATTTATCATCTCCAATTTGTATGACCTCATTCCTCTTAGACCTCAGATAAGAATTCAAGTGTGGGTGCAAAGGGCTGTCACACTGACCGTCCACTGAGCTGTTAACACTTAAGCCATCTGCAGATGGCAAAGCTAAAAGAGCATTGACTGAAACACTCCTTCTGGGGCCTCAGGGGCTGTGGGCACCCCCCTAGACTGCAGGGCCAGTACAGAGTTTGTTCCTGCTGGCACCCAAAAGCGCTCTCCGTGGCTCCTGCACCCGCTCACCTGCATGCTCCATCCCTTGAGGGGTTGAGTGCAGCAGATTCCAGTGAGTGGGGTTTGCCCCTGCTAGCACTGAAGTAGCTAGTTCAAACACCCACACTCCAGTTCCCACCCACAATAGGTCAGGGAAATTTCCTGCTTCAGCAAGATCCCCTGAGAAATAAGTGAGGAGGAATCTCTTTCAGCCTCTGGTGAGGGCTGGTGGGGTGGAGGTGGGGGGTGAGTGGGAAGAAGCCACTCCATCAGCTTTGTCTTGGCCTTTGGTGTTTTTTGATCTTTAATTCCCCCAGTATTGGTTACATCCCAGCTGTGGTTGGGCATCCCTGCTTCACTGGTTACTGAAGAACAGGTGCATCATTAGTTAATTACATCCTCAGGCCTCAGAGCTGCCCAAAAGGAGGAGGCAGTGGAAGCTTTGTCCCGCCTCAGACCACTGCTGCTGGAAGAGGGAAGGGAGTTGTGATCAGAATGGGACCCCTGCTCTCCACGAGGCTCTTCTTCCTCCTGGTCTCCTTCTCTTGCCTGATGGCTGGAATGGAAGCTCCCTGAGGGCCAGGCTCAGGCCCACCTCCATGACTAGGTTGCAGGCCTAGCCCCAAGCCTGGCTTGGCTTTCAGGCCCTGAGCCAAAGAGGTGAGTATTCAGGGGCTGCCCAGGCTTCATGCAGAGAGTGCCTGGCCTGCCATCTCGTTGCTCTTGGGGAGCCCTGGGTTGAGGGGACCTTCCAGGAGTGGGTGGTGCATGGCTGTGCCCATGTGGGAAATGAGCTGTCCTCAGGCCTCCAAATTGCATTTCAGCACATTATTCAAGCCCCTTTGGATTCCCTCGGGCAAGGGGGAGATGTAGAGGGGTAGGTCCTGGGGCCATTTGCTAGATAAATTAGATGGGCGGGAGTTGAGAAAAGGCCTCTGTGCAAAACAGGCACCTCCTATTCCTAGAAGGAAGCATGTTTTTTGCCAGACATCAGGTGGACATTGGGATATCAGGCCCTGGGATAGTGGTGAGTGAAGTTCTTGACAACTCCTCCAAGGTGAGCTCTAGCTACCTGCTGCCCACTGTGCCCTTAATCACATTTAATTCTCAAGAGAGCCTGCCCAGGGGGAAGAACAGCTTCCTCTTCTACAAATGTGGCCTCCCATATTTTCTACCAACCAATCAATGCTTTTAGAACCCCTGCATGGGGGCAACCACAGGAGACAGAGCCCCGTAAAGCTTATCTCCTGACCTCAGGAAATCCGTCATCTTGGGGGATGCCAGGCAAACACCTCAGGCCCAGAAACCCAGTGACCCAGGCGGAGGAGCTCTTGAAGAGGTGGATGACATTGTAGGGACACAGACAAGTCAGGTACTCATGTTTGCAAAAACGGGTAAAAAAAACTACAGTATTATCAACATTTTGGGACTTTGGCCTTTGAGGAAATGACTGAGGAGGGGGTCATCAAATTGTGACACCTCTAAGACCAGGACTACTAATTCTATTCTGGCGTCTTTTTTTTTTTTTTGGAAATGGAGTCTTGCTCTGTTGCCCAGGCTGGAGTACAGTGGTGCAATCTCGGCTCACTGCAAGCTCCACCTCCTGGGTTCATTCAAGCAATTCTGCCTCAGCCTCTCGAGTAGCTGCGACTACAGGTGTCTGCCACCATGCTTGGCTAATTTTTTGTATTTTAGTAGAGACAGGGTTTCACCGTGTTGCCCAGGCTGGTCTCGAACTCGTGAGCTCAGGCAATCTGCCCGCCTCAGCCTCCCAAAGTGCTGGGATTATAGGCGTGAGCCACTGTGCCTGGCCATCTGGTGTCATCTTCTATCTTTACTCCAAAACTCCAGAAAATCGAGAGGAAATAGAAGTCAGAGTGCTGCAGGCACTGAAGCTGATTGCTCTGTCCCGAGAGGGGGTCTTGCCAGCCTCCCACAATATTGCCTCCATCCAAACAATGAGACCAGGGTTACGGCTGAGAGGCACCGCCTTTGGCCTTTTTAGGAACTCAAAACTGACAACACTATTAAATGGAGAGATGTAACCTTGAGGTTGGGCCTATGGAGAAGGCTTTGCTCTGGCGTTTGATTCTGTTTAAGTGTTTCTTGTCCCTGTATGAGGTTATGTCTCAGAGCTGAGTGACATGCAACAGCCAAGAATCAGGATCATTGTAAGGGCCAGAATGAATGATCCACTAAGGTGGACAACACTGCCAAGTCTACACTGGCATTTCTGAGGGCCTGTTAGAAAAAACAAAGCAGATTTTCTCAATTTTGGCGGAACATGAGAATTAACTGAAGGTCTTTTAAAATTGTGAGGCCTGAGTCCCACCCCTAGAGAGTCTGACTTAATTGGTTTTGAGTGGAACCCGGCCGTCTGGATGTTTACAAGCTTCCCAGCAAGTTCCAATATGCAGCCGGTGCTGAATACCACCACAGTAACACCTGCGTGGCCACCTGGAGTCTCCATGTGGGGCTGAACCCTGTCTGCGCAGGATTCTAGAGCAGGCTGTGCTTTTGACATCTGTTGTATTGGCCACAGGAGAAGGGACGAAGGAGAAGGCTGCTCCTGGTGTGTTTCTGAGTGGTGTATTTCTGTCAGGCCTAGATTTAGATACTTTGGAGGTGAAGAATGAATTGAATGAATTTTCTACTATTGTTTCCTCCTGTATCCACCTGTATCTGGTGTGTGTGTGTGTGTGAGAGAGAGAGAGAGATAAAGAGAAAGAAAGTCTTGCTCTGTCGCTCAGGCTGGAGCATGGTGGTGCAATCACAGCTCACTGCAGCTTTGCCCTCCCAGGCTCAAGTGATCTTCCCACCTCAACCTCCTGAGTAGCTGGGACCACAGGTGCATGCCACCACACCCAACTAATGTTTAAATTTTTTTGTGGAGATGGAGTCTATGTTGCCCTAGCTGGTCTCAAACTCCTGGCCTCAAGTGATCCTTCTTTCTTGGCCTCCCAAAGTGTTGGGATTACAGGCATCATGGACTAGTGCAGGCAGCGAATGCTCCATAAGGGAGGAAATACTTGATTTTTGGAAGAATTTAGGTAACAGGGTTTTTTCCCTGAAGGTTAGTGAAATGGGGATAACAATAGTAAAGACCAGCTATTAGGATCCATGTGATATTTGAAGGCCAGCATGCCCATACCCCTTCTAAGTCTACTCCTTGGGTTTCTGTCGATGGAAAGGTGATTATATAGTCCAAACTTCTATAACAAATGGCTCTCCAAGTGAGGTCCTCAGACCAGTATCGCCCCATCCCTGGGAACTTGTTAGACAGGCATAGGCCCCACCTAGACCTAAGGAATCAGAAATTCTGAGCCCAGCAGTTTCTATTTTTGACAAGTTCTCCATGTGGTTCTGATGCTCACTCAAGTATGAGAACCACTGTTCTGCTTTGCATCCACGTCGGCTAAGTAGACTCTAGTTATTAGGAACAAGAGACATGTTTGTTCTCAGTTACTTTTAACTTATATTGGGTTGAAACCTCTCCCTCTAACTGCCCCCACTGGTTCTATGGCCTTATTACTGGCCTTATGATTATTTACGTCCATCCAAGTGACACAGTGTCAAATAGTTGACAGGCTCTTATGTGTTCAGCCAACGTTTACTGAGCAGCTCTCATTTGCTAGGCACTATACTAAGCCCTGGGAATGTAGCAATGAACAAAATCAAAGTGTGTTCTTCCATGCAGCGTATGTTCTAGTGGGGGAGATGGTGCATTGATAGAACTACTATATTTTTATGTTTAGGTGATAGGAAGAAAAACATAATGTTGGGAGGCTATTTTTGATAGTGGTTAGAGGAGGCTTCTTTGAGGTGATGTTTGAGTAGAAAGCGGGTTGAAATGAGAAAGCCAAGTGAAGGGAGCGTGTCCTGGGAAGTGGGAACAGTAGTGTCACGTCCTAAGGTAGGAATGAGCTTCACGTGTTCTTAAGAACAGAAAGGAAGTTAGTATAGCCAGAAAGGAATGAGCAAGGAGGAGAGATGCAGGAAGTAAGGTCCAGGAGGCAGGGGCCAGATCAAGAGAAGCCTTACAGGTCCTGCATAGGTGTGTAGGGGAAGATAATTTTTTTTTCTACCCTTCTAGGTTCTCCAGCTGGGGTCCTGTAAGTGAGACTGACCAGAGAGACATTAACAGAAGAAAAATAGTTTGCTAACATGTACATCACACATGCACATATAAGAGCACTCAGTGATAAGTAACCCAAAGGGGTAGTTAGAACTTGGGTTTAAATACCTGTCAACTCAAGAATCATGAGGTCCATACATTTGGAAAAGAGAGCTTTATTTCTTATAAAGGGTTGCAGCCTGCAGGCTGGCCACCCTCAGGCTGGGGCGTACTTCAAAGGAGGAAAGGTGAAATGAGAATTGATGCTGAAGGGTTAGCTAAGTATACCTATTCAACAGGTTATCGGAGGAGCTATGAATATTCAGAAGGGGGATGTATACATGCATACTAAGCAAACATGCATGTTACACACATCCCATGTTCACTCTGGGGGTGGAGACTGAACACTTAAATGCATTAGAATCAGGCTGTCTATCAAAGGGTGAAACAGAGGTCACAGAGGCATCCCGTGCACAGCCTCTGTAAACCAGCCACCACCAGTTCCTGGCTGGTGGCCCCCTATCAGGAGGGAATACTGGCTAGTATTTGTATCAGACTGCAAAAGGGAAGAGGAGTCCTGCTAAAATCAGTGGTGGAGCAAGTCTTTTGAAAGGGCTGGCTTTGGTCAAGGTTGGTAAGCCCATGCCTGTGATCCCAGCACTTTGGGAAGCTAAGGGAGGAGGATCACTTGAGGCCAGCAGTTCAAGACCAGTCTGGGCAACATTGTGAGACCTTGTCTCTACTTAAAAAAGAGCTAGTTTCTGTTTAGCCCTTAGGAAACTAAGCCTAATGGCAATTAGGGAGGGAAGAGTATAATGGGGTCTGTCTGACCTCCCATGTGGTCATGGTGGGGAATTCAGTTTTTAAGTTTACTCTGGGGTATGCTTGGCAAAGAGGGGGTCCATCCAGTCAGTTGGGAGGCTTAAGATTTTAGTTTTATTTCTTATAACAACAACAACAACAACAACAACAACAGAGTTTTAGGCTCTTAGGGAAGGCAGGTTATGGGAAGACGACCCTGAAAAGTACGGTAAGCAAGGGTTGTTTATCAAGGTTTGTTACACAGATTGATGCCTTCTCCATTGAGAAGAGTTAAGAATCCTTCCTTTCCTGGAGGGGGAAACACCTCTACGACGGGAAATTTCCTTTATAAATGTAAATTTTCTTTACGATATAAAAACTTGTTTTTAGAGCTTTTTCTGAATCTGCTCGTTCTCAATGACGTTTAGCTGAAAATAATTTATATGCCAATGGTGCACATTTTGGGGTGGCATATTCTGGTACCCCTCAGGTGTCAGTATGGTTTTATGTCACTTTATGACAGGAATATGTTCTGAGAAATGCATCACGTGATTTCTTTCTTGTGTGCATATCATAGACCTACATAAACCTAGATGGTTTATGTAGGAGGGTAAGGTGGGGAGAGGGTCCACAGAGACCTCTTATTTGCAAATAAAACATTTTGGGTACCAGATGTAGATGTTCTCTCTTACATTATTTTCCTTCTCACCTCTGGTTAAACTTGGCAATTATGACTTCTGCTGGGGAATGAAATAAAACTTTCAGTCTCTTTAGGAAGTTAAAGCTGTGGGCAGCTTTCTTCATGGTGTTCCAATTCAGCACTGTATCTGATGTCTGGGGATTCCCTCATGGAGTGTTGAGATCTGTAATCACTGGAGGGCAGAGATGAGATCATACAGAGCCTAGATGTGGGCCTTGCCTGTTCTCTCCAAGCTGCCGATGCCAGGATTAGTAGCACTGAAAGCCAAGGTGAGAGGCTTCAGAGAACTCAGATGGGGGAAGAGTTAAGAAGGATGGCAAATGATAGATGGATGAGGGGATCTCTATTGACCCACATGCTACCCTCTGAGAGCTCTGCATCAGGATGGCAGAAGGCCCTTTAAGAGCCTGTTGGGGACCTTGCCATGTGTTCCAAGTGTCGTTCATTTTCCTGCTTGCTGATAAGCCATGAGTTGGATTAGCCTGCTCCTCTTATCACCTTCCCAGGTCTGGGTCAGTGAAGCAAATGAGATCTTGGCCCTTGAGATCTCTGCCCCTGTATTCTAGAGCAGAGGCTGGAGATGCTGTAAGATCACTTCCCATCCAGCAGGCACTTGAAAGTGCTTGTTGGCAAGTGGGAGACAAGAGCCGGTCCCTGCCCTCAAGAAGTGGAGGGTTAGAGACAAACCAGTGACAGCCAAATGTAGCTTGACTAATGCCATGCGTGACAACAGTCAGGATACAAGTATTTGCAGGGTACTGAGGGCAATCAGAGAAGGGAGGAATTATGGGGAAGTAGAAGAGAAGCTTCTAGGGCTGGTGACATGAGCTGAGAACCTTTTGAGAAGCCAGTAGCTCTGTTACATAAGTGTAACTTAAGGCGAGTCTTATGCTAACTTGGGGTTGAATATGTGGCATTTATAGTGCCCTTCTATGACTCAACTGAGTCTTGTACTAACCTGGTTCCTTCATCTTTCTCCTGTCTCTTCCATTCTTTACCCACAGAGGTGAGACAAAACCTCAGGGTAGTGTATATTCCAATCAGAAGGTGCCGTGTGGTTTTGAAGGATCCATTAGAGGAGCTCTCGCTGCCACAGAATCTATCCAGCCACCTGCCAAACATCTGGTACAACTGGGTCATCTGGGATGGGCTGAGAAACATATTGTCATTTATATCCAAGGGTTTGGTGGCCATGAGGACTGTGCTGAGAGCTCATCTTCCATGGGGTTTCCTCGACTGTGGAGAGGAAGGTCTCACATGCATGTGGACACTTGGGAAGTCAGGTGTTTGCTGCAGGGCCACTGGCTGGCAACGTGGTGCTGCTTTCCATGAGATTGACCTCAAGACCCACCAGCGCTGTATTCCAAGGCCAGTACTATGCCTTTGCTGAGCCCAAGAGAGAATCCCCCATGAGCTTTGGTATAAGTAGCTTCTCTCTGTTCTGGCCCCACAGTTTCCATTAGGAACAATCTCAGATCCAAGTGTCGCCCATGTGGGAAACAGAAGGGCAGAGGCTGGGGGGCCCTATCAAATGGGAAATAAGCCTCAGAGGATAGAGGGGAGGCCCCCAGCATATGATCCCTCTCTTCCTTCTACCCACTGGAAAAGAAGATCCTTTGTTAATGGATGAAACCTTAGTAGCCCCAAGGCTGCAGCTAAGCAAGACATGGGATGGAGTACAAGGTCTAACAAAAACCCTGCTCACTACTGCTTTCTCCAGACTGAGGCTAAACCCATGCAGGATGGCCTGGTGAACCATCTGCTTCCAGCCCCTTCAGAATGGCCCTCCATGTACTCTCTGCTCTTTACACATAGACAGGAGAGAGTGCTGGGGTCCAGAGTTGCCCTTGAAGAGAGGGATGGAAAAGCGGCTCGGACATGGGAAGGGGTGACCAAAAGAGAAAGCCTGGACTCCTCATCTGCCCCCTGGGAGATCAGTTCTCTCCAAGAGGAGCCCCTGGATTTGGAAAGTGCTCAAGAAGGCAGGACTGAGCACTGAACTGCCCAGAACCCTCTACCTGCTGGCAGCAGCTAGGCCAAACTCTTGGGTTTGAAGAGTGAGAGTACTGAGCACCAGGCTGCTCTCTGGCTTTGGAGCTGGCCCACTGGGCCGCAGATAATTCCTCAGCAGGTACTGTTGGAGACCATACCCTTGTCCCAGCACCAGAGCTCCAGGAAGACCAGGACATGAGACATAAATCCACGGTGCTTCATCTCCCTGCTGGGTCACTGAAGATCACGACCATTCATCTCAACCTCAGGTCTCAACCTTAGGTATGGGCAATGGCCAGTGGGAAGGCCTGGACACAAGGAGCAGGCATTCTGTTAAGCATGAATGTGGAAAGGTTACCCAAGTGCATAAGGCTGTTCTTGTGTTGCTATAAAGAAATACATGTCTGGGCACAGTGGCTCACACCTGTAATCCCAGCACTTTGGGAGGCCAAGGCAGGGGGATCACTCGAGCCTAGGAGTTTGAAACCAGCCTGGGCAACATGGTGAAACCCTGTTTCCACAAATAATATTAAAAATTAGCCAGGTGTGGTGGCACATGCCTGTAGTCCCAGCTACTAGGGAGGCTGAGGTGGGAGAATTGCTTGAGGTCAGGAGGTTGAGGCTGCAATGAGCCAAGACTGCACCACTGCACTCCAGCCTAGGTGACAGAGTGAGGCCCTGTCTCAAAAAACAAACAAAAAAATCACTGAGACTCAGTAATTGATAAAGAAAAGAGGTTTAATTGGCTGGCTTGAGGTTCTGCAGGCTTTACAGGAAGTATGGTGTTGGCATCTATCTGCTCAGTGTCTAGGGAGACCTTGGGAAGCTTTTACTCATGGCAGAAGGTGAAGAGGGGGCAGGTACATCAGATAATAAAGGCAGGAGCGAGAGAGAATTGGGGGTGGGGGAGAGGTGCCACACACTTAAACGACCAGATCTCAAGCGAATTAACTCACTATCTCAAGGATGGCACTAAGGGGATGGTGCCAAACCATTCATGAGAAACCTGCCCCCATGATGTGATCGCCTCCCACCAGGCCCCACCTGCAACACTGGGGATTTACATTTCAACATGACATTTGGGCAGGGACACAGATCCAAACCATATCACCAAGTGCTGATACCTCAAATTGTTTTCAGTGCTGTCTTGCATTGTGGCAGGCCTAGGAGAATTCAGACTGAAGTTTGTCCTTGTCTTCCCTTCATCAAAACTTACTTATCTTGTAACCCTCACTATGTCTAGCTTCCCAGATCACCTAACTTCTGTTAGTAGCTCTTCTCTTGGCCAATTCTTTTTCATCCTTCAGGTCTCTGCTCAGATGCCATCAACAGTTACTGCCACATCATCCTCTTTCATTCTTTCAGAGCACTTACTGCTGTCAGCGACTTTTTTTTTTTTTTTTTTTTTTTGAGAAAGGGTCTCCCTCTGTCACCCAGGTTGGAGTGCAGTGGTGTGATCACGGTTCACTTCAGCCTTGACATCCTGGGCTCAAGTGATCTTCCCACCTCAGCCTCCCAAGTAGCTGGGAAAACAGGTGCACACCACCACACCTGACTAATTTTTGTATTTTTAGTAGAGATGGGGTTTCACCACGTTGCCCAGGCTGGTCTTGAACTCCTGCGCTCAAACAATCCACCCACTTTGGTTTCCTGAAGTGCTAGGATTATGGGTTTGAGCCACCATGCCCAGCCGTTAGTGACTTTTTTATTGTCTGTCTCCCTCAGCGGAATGCAAGTGTCATGAGGACAGGCTCCTTGCCATCTGACTTTTCTCTGGTGTATCCTCAGGAATCAGCAAGGGACTTGGCACATAGCATATAGCTGTTGAATGAATGTTACCTGTTCTTCTAGTATCTTCCTATGAGGCACTTCAGGAAATACAACTCAACTAAATACTTGCTTATGACTTTAGTCTTCATGGAATCCTGGTGAGGGAGGGCTTTGAGTGAGAAGGGTCTTAAAGAATGCTCTAGAGGTATTTTCTCAGTTCTAAAAGCTTTGTTTCTCTATTTGCATCAGTGGAGCTCCAATGGGGTAATGACTGGCAGATATTCCCTCCCAAATGCCATACAGGAAATTGGGTAGGTTTCTCCCTGTCTTTTGACTGCTGTACCCCCACTCTGCCAAAATACTGGGTTTTAGAATCCTGTGAGGATTAAGTTAAACTTTTTCCCCCAGTACTCATGTTCTGAAGTTGGTAGGTTAAGGGGGCTAGTGGAGCCCATGAAGCTGATTCTGCTCCAGATGAGTAAATGCATATCCTGGGCCCCCTTGAGTTTTGGGGAGAGGTGGGAGTTCCTGTACCGACATAACCATTGAAAAGAAGCCTGGCAAGCCCAGCCACTGTGATCTGGGCATTCTGTATCTGCTTGGTAGATACAGAAAGACTCGCTTGGTAGGGAGTCACTTTCCCACGCCGTGCAGAGCAAAAAACACAATGGTACCAACTTAGTAACTTTCTAAATAAGTCACCACTATTTGTTTCTGGCCATGCCTCATATGGGAGCAATGACTGCACTTCCACGCTTCAGCTTCTGCCGGGAGTTTCTCATTCCCACGCCACAGGCTGGAACGAACCAGTTTCGCCCAGCTGAAAGCTGTTCCCAGGGAAAACGTGAACCTGATCGCAGGGCTACTCAAAAGCTTAGTTTATCTGGAATGTATCTTTCTCCCTCCCTTCTAAAGAAAATCACCCTCTCAGATTAAAATCACCTTAAATTTAAAATTTAAAATTTAAAATTAAATTTAATCTGAGTCTCAGATTAAAATCACCCTCCCCAGCTCTGAGTTCCCAAACTCACATGTTAGGCAGCAGTGGCTCGTGAAGACGGGAATAGCCCCTGTCCTTACTACAGCTTTTAGAAACATGGTTGTCTAGGAGCTTATGAGTGAGATGAGGTCTTCTTGCTGGTTCATCAGATAAGGGTTGAGCTTCTGTAATCCTAAATATTTTCATTTCAAATAAAATTGTTAAGCCCAATCAGAAAAAAGAGGGAGGAAGAAGTGTTGGGTAAGTATAAGCTCTTAAGAGATACTGGGAGCTATGGAAGGATCTAGGGGAGATTCCCATTTCTGGAGTTCATATATGTATTTTAGAGACAGGGTCTCATTCTGTCACTCAGGCTGGAGTGCAGTGGCATAATCACAGCTCACTGCAGTCTCAAACTCCTGGGCTCAAGTGATCCTTCCACCTCAGCTTCCCAGGTAGCTGGGGCTACAGGCCCACACAGCCATGGCTGGCTAATAAAAAAAAAAATTGCAGAGATGAGATCTCCCTATGTTACCCAGGGTGGTCTCAAACTCCTGGCCTCAAATGATCCTCCTGCTTCAGCCTCCTAAAGTACTGGGGTTACAGGCATGAGCCACTGTACCTGGCCACTTTTCTGGAGTTTAGTGATGGAGTTGTGTCAGAATATGCTAAGTTATGATGTGGTTTCAAGAGCAACCCAGTCTTCTCACTCAGGCCACAGTCCATGTGTGCAGCAGGTGGGCTCTGCTCATTGCAGTCCCCTGGGCACCAGCCTGACAGTTATTGGTTACCTGGCCTGAGGGGAAGCATGCTGGGAGTCTTCGCACTGGCAGTTAAGTGCTCTGGACAGAAATGATAGTCACTGACTGGAAGTGATCTCACAACCGTGCTCAAACATGAGAGTTGTGAAGGACAATTTTCTTATGTCTGTAGGGGAAAGAGCTGGAAGTATTTTAACAGTTTCAGAATCAGCAACAGGAGTTGACTGTGTTGGCCATTAGGGCTTCAGTTCAAACTGAAGTCAGACTTTTAATCATTTAGTGAGCTTGAAGGTCACAAAAGCAGGGTTTTATAGCCTTGTTCTTCTGTTCCAGCCGAGAGAAATTGTCTGCGTTTATTTTAGAAAAGGCCCTTTTTAGCCACTGTAGTATCAAGAGGCAGCTTTGGAGGATGGATGGTAATTTGAGATTAGGAGCTGGGATCTGGTGTTGTAGGCTTGGCTGTTTCAGAATCACTTGGAGAATACAAACCTGGGGTTGCATTAATAGGAGTAGAAGCAGCAGGTCAAGGGAGGGGTAAGTACCCCTTTATTTTGGCATAGTCATATCCTACCTGATACAACTCTGTTCCAAGTACCATACTTTGAAGATAGCTTTGTCAAGCTGGAACCCAGGGAGGGTTACCAGGGGAGTTGGGAGTCTTGGGAGTTGAAAGGGATTACTTGGTAGCTGCTCTAAGTATTTGAAGAGGTGTCAGAAGTTTTTTCCTTACTGGTAAGGAATTTACCTCTTTGTAGTGAGATGAATTGGACTGCATTGTAGGTGGTATACTCACTACTTTTAAGTGACCAAAGAAGCTGGAGAAGGGATTTGACCCTTCCAAGCGTAGAAAGAAACAGTGGTTGCCATGGGTGATTCCTAAGGTCCCATCCACCTCTATCATCATATTTCTGTGGTTCTGTTTTTTTCTCAGAAATAAACCTTTCCTCATAAGGAAGAGAGTGAATGCCAGTTGAGACCTCACTACATAAAGACGCAGCTGCTCACAAATCTTCCACCGTGAATCCCTCTGGAATCTTGAAATTGGTAGTAGGATCTCCATTTTACAGGTGAGGTGATTGAGGTTGAGAATGAAGGAAGCCAGGCACTCATGCAGTCTTACAAGGTATTGTGGTTAAAAGTGGAGTCTGGAGCCACATACAGGCTCTGCAGCTTCCTAGCTATGTGACCTTGGGTAACATCTCTGCAAAATGGAAATGATAGCACCTCATAGGGTCATGAAGATTAACCAGTTTATAGGCAGCATATTGAACATCAGTACCTTGGCACAGAATGTGAGCTAAATATGCTTCATGTGTTTACTACTATAATCATTATCAATGTCTGAACTAAGCTTGAGATACTATAGGCAAGCAAAAGTGACTTCTCTTTCCCTTTCTCCTGTCACCCAATGTAGATGCAACAACAATTTTCCTCACTTCCTGGAAATGGCTCTGCTCTAGCATTTCAACATTATCCAGGAGGTAAGATTTCTTAACTGGAGAAGACCAGATATATTCCCAATCTGTTGATCACATTTAGAGACCTGAAATCCCTAAACCTATCTTAAACTGATGGCAGAAAACGGGTGCGTACTCAGGATGCAAAGTATGATCTTTGACTAGTCATGTCAGGAAATGGACAAAATCAACCTTTTTGATCCAGATTTCAAACTGGATACTCTCCCAACTTGACAAATGCACAAATTCAATATGTTTTTAGTCATTTTTAGTGTATTATGTCTAAGGTTTTGTATTTCTCAGGTTTAATCTGAATAACAACATTACCCAGGGGCCAGTGTCTCCAAATCCATTCCCAAGTCTAGCATAAACTTAAACATAAAGCACGTTCTCATCTTGCATTGAGGTCAGTTTGAGAGTAAAAATCCCAGTGGGGCATGTGACACTGAAGCACTATTGGGACGCTTTGTTGATGGGGCTTTTTCTTTTCTCCCTGTCTTCCACAGATGCCTTAGTGATGGTGATGGTTAAGTCAGAGCACCTTAAAGAGTCTGAGTGCTGAATCTTCCAAAGTGTTCAAATCTGTGGTAAGGGAAATTAAGCACAAGGTAAGTTGAGGGTTGGACTGTGTGCTGTTGGACTCTTGTTCTTGTGACAAGGTCAGCAGTCCCTTGTGGGCATGTCAGTTCCTGCCCCCGCACAGGCATGTGTACACACACTCACGTGCCCACACACACTCCTGGCTTTTGCTTTTTTCCCAAGTGGGAAACTGTTTTTTACACCGTGACTTGCTGATCTGTCTTGTAGCAGGGATCCAGGAACATTACTGAGGGGCAATGGGACTTGGGGTGGGGGTAACAGACTAGGATTGAGGTGATTAGATTCTAGTCTCAGATGAGTCCCTAATAGGGTTTTGGACAAAATCTCCATTCTGAATTTGTTTTCTTAGCTCTATAAAGTCCACACGTAAGGTTTTTTGTTTGTTGGTTTTTTTCTTTTGAGACGGAGTTTCACTCTTGTTGCCCAGGCTGGAAGTGCAATGGCGCGATCTTGGCTCACCACAACCTCCGCCTCCTGGGTTCAAGCAATTCTCCTGCCTCAGCCTCCTGAGTACCTGGAATTACTGGTGTTTGCCACCATGACTGGCTAATTTTGTATTTTTAGTAGAGACGGGATTTCTCCATGTTGGTCAGGCTGGTTTTGAACTCCCAATGTCAGGTGATCACCTGCCTTGGCCTCCCAAACTGCTGGGATTATGGGCATGAGCCACCGTGCCTGGCCCACATGTAAGTTTAACAAGGTTTTAGTTCTAAAGTTTCTAACTCACTGAGACCTAACTGATGAGGAGCACTATTCCTGCCATTATCACCAGCACCAGCATCATTACCCTTTCTCTGAACTGGTGGTTGACCTTCTTTTGGGGAAGTGGTTGTGAAGGTTAAATGAGTTAATATGACAAGTTTCAAACAGTGCATGGGCATGGCATATAATACAATCTATAAAGTGTTAGTGGTGATGAGAAAACATTGCTTACAGGGTTGTGAAGTGTGATATGCCTCTTGGAAAACAAGGCAACAGATATATTAAGAGCCAAAAACAAATGGTTCTCAGACCAGAGATCCCACTTGTAGAAATCCCAGAAATATATAACTTTGGAAAACTTGTACCAACATATTCATCACAGGATTATTATATAAATTTTAAAACGAGTGGCTAAAAAGATCAAATAAATTAGACTATCTACTTGACTGACTCCTTTGTAGCCACTAAAAGACTAATAGCAACGCAAAAAAAAAAAAGATACAAGCCTGCATGCCTTTGACATAACTACAATGACGTAGATATGTAGTAGTATACAATGATGAACACTGTAACATGATATAGATCCTGGAGTATGTGGGCTTTGGCATTATGAGTCTTCGTTTCTCTTTCATAACTGACAAGGAGGTCTGAAACAGATTACACAGGTAGTCAAATACAACCAAAAGTGGGAACAGAAGACAATAAGGTTCTTTACATTTTGTCAAGACCTGACTTGACTTTAATGATCAGTAACTAAGTGTCCACTCAGCAGTTCTTTCCTGGAATTAGTTGCCTTTAACTTTTGTTCTTAAAATCTGTTCAGAAGAATACACCCCTAACAGAGATAAGCAACAGTGGTCTACACGATGCCAGGGTTCACTGGGTCTTTTTTGGCAACACTCCACAGTATTCTCAATCCGAAGGCAGCCTCTACAATCAGTTGGTAGGAAAGTGTTTTCTCTTGGCTAGTTCTAATAACAAACAAAGATAGTCTTATACCATCATAATCTCTACTCTTGCTTGCAGATCTTTGGAAAAACAACAACAACAACAAACAACTGCTATTCACTCCAAAATGATGAAGGCAAGCTAACTGGAATGGAAAAGTAAGTGTTCTCGAGGTTTAGTAGTTTTATTCAAGATGTGTTAGGCCAGGTGTGGTGGCTCACACCTGTAATCCTAGCACTTTGGGAGGCTGAGGTGAGAGGACCACTTGAGCCCAGGAGTTTGAGAGCAGCCTAGGCAATATGAAGAAACCCCGTATCTACTAAGAATACATGTACACAAACATTAGCTGGGCATGGTGGCGTGTACCTGTAGTCTCAGCTCCTTGGGAGGCCCAGGTGGGAGAATTGCTTGAACCTGGGAGGCAGAGGCTGCAGTGAGCCAAGATAATTCTACTGCACTTTAGCCCAGGTGATGGGAGTGAGACCCTGTCTCAAAAGGGTTAATTTCGTTTTTCCATTTGGGGGAGAAAATATATAGTTCTATAGTTCAAGTACCTGAAATAAAGGGAAAATACCCATAAAGTGTTAAAACTAGAGTGTCAAACAAGATCTTGATCAGTTTTCCCTTCCTTTGTAGTAAATGGGAGAAGAGCCTGGTAAAACACAATGAACTGTGGCCAGGGTCACTAATGTCTTGAAGAGTATGATTAAAAATCTTCTCCCTGGCTGGGCATGGTGGCTCACTCCTGTAATCCCAGCACTTTGGGAGGCTGAGACAGGAGGATCTCCTGAGAACAGGAGTTCAAGACCAGCCTGGGCAACATAGAGAGACTGTCTCTACAAAAAATACAAAGTTAGCCAAGCATGGTGGCGCATGCCTTTAGTCTCAGTTACTCAGGAGGCTGAGGCAGGAGAGGATCACTGGAGCCCAGGAGTTCAAGGCTGCAGTGAGCTATGATTGTGCCACTGCACTCCAGCCTGGATGACAGAGAGAGACACTGTCTCTTAAAAAACAAACAAAAACACTTCCTGTGCTAAACCTGCATGTGAAAAGTCAGCTTTTTTTCTACAGAGATGAACTAAGAAATTACTTGATGGAAAAGAATCCTGAATTTAAATAAGCTAAATTAATGAACGCAATAGTCCACAATATAGTTTCATAACTTTACTGTCTAATCTCAGAGTCTTTAAAAACAATGTAATATTTCTCTACCAAGTAGTGTTTAGATTGTTTTCTTCTCCTCCCTTTCAAAACATTCCTAGAAAAGACGCTTGTTTTTTTCTCCTCCCTTCTAAAACATTCCTAGAAAAGACGCTATGAATGTCACGTATGCTTTCTGGCTACACCCAAGGTCTCAAGGAATGGATGTGCCTGATCCCCTGTCTTACCAGATAAGGGCCCTCACTGAGGATGCTCTAGGAACCCACAAGGTGAAGAAGAGGTGCCCCTTCCTTAAAGGTATGGATAGGTCTCTTGGCTGCTGGTGACCAATGGCATGTGCCACACTTGGATTAGGCATGATTCAGCCAGGATCAAGTTGAACTAGGCAAAGTCCCCCGATGCTAGGCCATGTCATTTCCCATGGAGAGCAGACCCTTTCTCAGTCTACATCATGGGAATGTTATGCTTGTCCCCCAACCCGAGGAAGAATTGGCTATTAATTCATTCATGTATGCAATATATTGTATTGCATTTTACTATGGGTTAGGCATTGTTTGGGACACTGGGGATTCAATAGCAAACCTAAAAGGCAAATCCCTTCCCTCGTGTACTTCGCAGTCTAATCAGAAGATAGACCGGATAAACTACAGAGTATCTGAGTTGATATGCTCTATGAATAACAATCAGATAAAGGGGATAAATAGGGTTTTGTGTATGCACATGTATGTGATAAGTCTTCAAAAGGTGGTGAAGGAAGGCCTCCTTGAGAAGATGTTGAGGGACAGCCATGTAGCCCTCGAGGGAAGAGGCTTCTGGATGGTGCTTGAGGCCCTGCAGCAGGGTTGTGTGTGGTGTGTTCAAGGAACAGGTGGAGGCCAGCAAGATATGCTCTATGAATAACAATCAGATAAAGGGGATAAATAGGGTTTTGTGTATGCACATGTATGTGATAAGTCTTCAAAAGGTGGTGAAGGAAGGCCTCCTTGAGAAGATGTTGAGGGACAGCCATGTAGCCCTCGAGGGAAGAGGCTTCTGGATGGTGCTTGAGGCCCTGCAGCAGGGTTGTGTGTGGTGTGTTCAAGGAACAGGTGGAGGCCAGCAACAGAGGGGAAGAGCAGCAGAGGAGCCTTTGGGACACCCTGGGAGACTGTCCAGAACAGCCTATTTCTTCTGTCTTTAGATGCGAATGAGTGTGAGACAGGCCTAAAGCTCTGTGGTGATCCTTGCTGCCAAGAGGACTGAAGTCCATGCCCCCAACGCAGCCTGGCATGCAGTGTGTGCATGCTCCCTGCCCAGGTATCGGTTGCCCAGGCACCCTGCCACTGGCTGTGTTTATCAGCTGCTGGGATCTCCTGGAAACCCTGTACCCTGAGCAGGTCAGGGTGGAGCTCTTATTCTGATGCCTTTGGCCACAAATACCAAAGAAAACATTTTCCGAAGGATACAGACAAAGTCCAGGAACTGTTCTAGAACTTGGAACATGTTGTAAGGTCATTTACTATGAGAATGTTCATTGTACTGATTTTTCTTTTGCAACTTTGCCTTTGGAATACTTCCATAGGATGCTATTCCTGACTCTGATCAAAGTAGACGTGAGTAAGAATTAACTTGAACATCCAGTTGTTTCCCCAAGGCTCCTTCGTGACCCTTGCTTTTGGCTTGCTTTTTTTCTTCTTATCAAAGATTATATTGGGCAGGGACTTGCACAGGAAAATCGATGTGAGCTCCTTGTGAGCGGGTCCAGCATAGAGCAGTTGGTAATGAATTAACAGATGCCCTTAGCCTTTTTAAGGACTTACTGCTGGTGATGGTAATTCATTTGGTACAGTTACCTCTGAAATAATGTAACCTGCCTGTGCTGCCACAGGCAGATCAATAGACATGATTTTTATTTCCCATCTTGCGAACTTGCTGTGTGACCTTGGTGCTCAGGTCTTGCATATCCCTGTGAAACAAAGGATTAGACTAGATGTCGAAGGCTTTGTTTAGATCTTTGAATGTTAGATGCTGAAATCCCAGCAAAGATGCCATTTAGCACAATCTTTTTCCACTGAACTCTAAGGGCAGATAGGTAATCTTGCCATGTTATTTGCAAGTTTTTTTCTTGAGGTGGGGGTTTCTTAGTTCATATATGTCAAGAGAAGATTGAGTTGGCATAAAATAGAAGCTCGGTACATAGTAATTCAATTTCTTATGGCTAGAAATCTGCATGTAACTGACTATTTAAAATATTTCCATGTTTTTTTCTTCTCCTGCCGTCCCAAGTGTCCAGATAAGACACTCGACAAGAGTTAAGTTGGAACAGGGTCTGTGAGGCAGTCATCTGGAGGTTGCAGTCATCTAGCTTCTGTGGATTTTGCTCTAAAGATAGTTTCTAGTTCTTTGCATCCATATAAGCTATCTGATGGTAGAATACATTCTGAAATACAACTGGCCTTGTGCTTCTCTGGGTACATGGTCTCAAATGTAACAGAATCTTTTTAACAATAAACAATTTTTGATATGCATAAAATGAAAAATAATTATCAGCTCTCAGGCAATTTAGATTCAGCATCACAAAGGGATGTTAGGCGTTTTCCAAAGTTAACTCTGTGTGCATGCATAGGGTTCTTGAGGGAGCTATAGAGCAAAAATAGGTGGCGAGCCCTTATATTACCAGGTTCATTTGTTCCAAGTCTGGCTTTGGCTTTTAATCAAATGTTAGCATTTGTTTATTTTCTTAAAAAATACTTACCTGTGATGTGCCTGACAATATGCTAGGGATAGGTATAAGAGCATAAATCTCTGAAGGTGCTTTTGAGAGCCCATTAGGAAGGGGCCTGATACTTAGTTCCCTTTAAAAAAAATTCCTTTGTGTTTCAGGAGTCGGATTATCCTTTAACTACCTGGGCCTGCTGTTTGGAGTTGCTGTGCTTACTGCAATCTTGCATATGTTAGTTTTGGTCTTGTGTGACTTGTAACTAGAACGTACGTGAGGAAGGCAAATTCTCTGGGTCAGAACACAACATCACTGGAGTGCCCACCTACAGCACCTACTTTTGACCTGAGGAATTTTTTTTTTTTTTTTTTTCTCTCTGAGACAGCGTCTCGCTCTGTTGCCCAGGCTGGAGTACAGTGGCACGACCTTGGCTCACTGCAACCTCCGCCTCCCGGGTTCAAGCGATTCTCCTGCCTCATCCTTCTGAGTAGCTGGGACTACAGGTGTGCACCACCACAGCTGGCTAATTTTTTGTATTTTTAGTAGAGATGAGGTTTCGCCATGTTGGCCAGGCTGGTCTGGAACTCCTGACGTCAGGTGATCTGCCTGCCTGGGCCTCCCAAAGTGCTGGGATTCCAGGCATGAGTCAGTATGCCCGGCTGACTTGAGGAACTTCTGTAAGCTCCCTCCCTTCACCTCCTGCCAACCTAAGCTGCATGCCAAAGTTCCAGAAGGTGCTCAGGGCAAGAAGGTTCATCAGAGCTGGGAACCACAGGTGTGGAGGGAGCAATCAGAGGCCTGCTGCCTCCCTGATGCCTGTCTATAAAGCAGGGTGGGAGAGAGGACCACCTTGTCTCCTGTTGGAGGTGCCATCAAGTCACATAGATTCTCTGCGAACTTAGGAAGAAGCAGCTTGAGTCCCATCCTGTACATCATCCTTGTTGTCCGTGATGTAAATTATGCTGGGCTCCTGACTCTTTTCCTGGGAGAAGGCCTGTATGCTGTATGTTCTGCATCAAGACCCAGCCTGTAGTCCCAACAATAGGCTGAGGTAGACCTCTGGTGACTAAGATACTCCAGTGATGAGTGTGGTCTGCAGGAGGTGTCCAGGGGAGCAGGAGGCACACGTCACCAACTTGGAAAGTTAATGAATGAGTTTAGTGATGGACACACAAGGAACTGTTAACATGCTTTAGAAAACTTACTTGGCCTCAGCACTTTCTTCTCCTTTTAGGCTGGGTGCCGGGTGAGACCTCCTCCTCCTTTTTCCTTCACCCTCAGTTGTATTTTATTGGATTACAAGTTTGTATTTATTTTGTATTACAAGATCTTGTCTTCTGTTCCTGTTTTGGCCACTGCCTATGCCGGGCTGCTATTACAGCCTGACAGCATCACCCTAAATAAAAGAAAACCTTTTATGTGTAGTTTAAAAAAATAAACAAAAACATCTGTAGATCTTTTTAAAATCTACCAGCAATGTTTGACTCCTTTACTCTTAAAAGTGGGGCTATTCCCATTCCTCTGTTTTAGGCCTACACTTGTCATTTTGCAGGGGAGACCATTGGAGAGGATGCTAGAGGTCTTAAATATGGTTCTCACCCACGGTTTGCTTGCTTTTATTAGACTGAGCTAAAGGGTGGGGGAATTCACATGCTGTGAGAGAATAGATACTTGCATGTGCTTGCGTCTCATGGAGGTAAGAGTGGGAGAAATTTGTAAAGTAGATCAAGAAGAAAAACTTTGAGTTAGGCAGGATGGGTCCTGAGTTTCTGGAAGCAGGGCCACATTCTCTGCAGTGCCAGGCATGGGCCTGTTTTCTAGAAAGAACTCTTTTACTTGAAGGAAAGCTTCAGGATGAGGGGTGCCTGTAAGCTGGCCTTAGGGTCGTGAGAGATGCAGAGCTAAATGGGATTGGCAGCTCTGATCTTGCTGCAGCAGCCTCCTGGCCCAGCTCCCACATCTTAACCTCCCTGGAGAGCAGCCTAGTCGGCAGAGTGAAGCTGGGGAGAGCTGGATGGGATGAGGTGCAGGACCCTACTGAGAGGAGGGGAATGCAGTGTCTCCACAGACCCAGCTCTGGGGGTGGGAGGAGCAGATTCCATGCCTGCCTCGTGGAAAGCAGAGGCATCAGGCATGGGGTGCTTTTGTGTGAATTGTGGCTGCATGAAGCATGTTCTGGCTTCCATGTTGAGCCCCGGTGAAGGTATGAGGCAAACAGTGTGCAGCTCTGTTCCCACTGCTCCCCAGAATGTAAAAGGTGGCACAATATAGCTGCAGTATAGGGTGGTAGGGCTGCCCACTGGGATGATCCAGAGAAGTGCTGGCCATAGTCCCCAGGTGTGGTCTGTCACCAGGCCTTCCATCATACTGTAGGTTTTGAAATCTTTAAGGTCCCGCTCTTAAAATGCAAATACTCCTGTGAGGTTTGAGGTTTTATTATTCTATATGCTAGATTTGCCTTTAATGAAACAAAAAATCCAGCTTTATTTATGTATGTATGTATTTATTTATTTATTTTGAGATGGAGTCTCACTCTGTCACCCAGGCTAGAGTGCAGTGGTGCGATCTTGGCTCACTGCAAGCTCTGCCTCCTGAGTTCACGCCATTCTCCTGCCTCAGCCTCCTGAGTAGCTGGGACTACAGGCGCCCGCCACCACGCCCGGCTAATTTTTTGTATTCTTAGTAGAGACGGGGTTTCACTGTGTTAGCCAGGATGGTCTCGATCTCCTGACCTAGTGATCTGCCCGCCTTGGCCTTCCAAAGTGCTGGGATTACAGATGTGAACCACTGCGCCCAGCCAAAACCCAGCTTTATTGAAGGTCTAATTTGTATATCATAAAATTCATTTTGAGTTGTCTCACCATGACAATCCAACCTTAAAATGCTATCACTCCAAAGATACTCCTACTTGTAGCATTCCCATTCCCACCCCGTCCCTGTCCCGGGCAACCACTAATCTTTCTGTCTCTATGGATTTGCCTCTTGACATTTCATATAAATAATACAATATGTGGTCTTCTGTGTCTTGCTTCTTTTGCTTAGTGTAATGTTCTTGAGACTCCTCCATATTGCAGCATAACAGTAATCTGTTCCTTTATATTGCTGAGTAATATTCCACTGCAAATACCACATTTTCATTCACTGATGGTGAACATTTATTTCTAGGTTTGGGCAGCTATGAATAATGCAGCTATGAACATTCATAGCTTCTGTTCTTACATGCACATATATTTAGAGTATGTGCTTATTTTGGGTAAATTACTTTTAAAAACTGGCCGGGCACAGTGGCTCACGCCTGTAATCCCAGCACTTTGGGAGGCCGAGGCGGGTGGATCACCAGAGGTCAGGAGTTCAAGACCAGCCTGGCCAACATTGTGAAACCCCGTCTTTACTAAAAATACAAAAATTAGCTGGGTGTGGTGGTGGGTGCCTGTAATCCCAGCTACTCGGGAGGCTGAGGCAGGAGAATTGCTTGAACCTGAAAGGCAGAGGTTGCAGTGAGCCGAAATTGCACCACTGCACTCCAGCCTGGCCAACAGAGCAAGACTCCATCTCAAAAAACCAAACAAACTACCAAACTATTTTCCAAGTTAGTTGCACCATGTTCCAATCCCATCAGCAATATATGAAAATTATAGTTCTTCTACACTTTTGACATTTGTTATTGTCTTTTGTTATAGCCATCCTAGTGAGTATGAAGTGGTATCTCATTGTGGTTTTAATTTTCATTGCCCTAATGCTAATGATTTTGTGCATTTTCTTTTCATGTGTTTATTGACCATTCATATATCTTTGAGAAAATGTCTACGTGGCTGTTCCTTTTTAAAATCCAGAGACAGAGAGATGGTCAATTTCCCTGGGAGGTGTAGAGGTTTGTCGGGTTCACTGTTTGATCCCAAGTGCTCAGTACAAGAGTCAGAGAGTAGAGGGTCATGTATTAGCGTCCTGTGGCTGCTGTAACAAATTGCCACAAACTTGGTGGCTGAAAGCAACACACATTTATTCTCTTTCTGTTCTGCAGATCAGAAGTCTGAAATCAGTTTCACTGGGCCAAAATTAAGGGGTCAGCAGAGCCTGCAAGGGTTCTACATTTCCTTGCCCTTTCTAGCGTCCAGAGCTGCAGTCTTTGCATTCTTTGGGTCTTGGCCTCTTACCCATCTTCAAAGCCAGCAGCATAGCCTTTCCAAATCTGTTTCTCTCTGCTTCCTTTGTAATATGGCTTTGTTTGTCTTCTGTAGTAAAATCTTCCTCTGCCTCTCTTTTAGGAGGACCCTTGTGATTACATTTAAGATCCATCTGAATAATCCAGGATAATCTCCCCATCTCAAGGGCTTTTAGTCACACCAGCAAAGTTCGTTTTGCCATGTAGGGTAATATTCACAAGTTCCAGGGGTTAGGACCTGGCTGTCTTTGGGGGCCATCATTCAGCCCACCCAGTCAGTAGCCTGTCAAATGCACGTGGCCCCATCAGCTCATGGTTCGGGGTTGGCTGGTCTTGAGGAAGACATCAGTCTGAAGAAAGTCTTCTGGAGGCAGGCCCTGGAGGGAGACCAGAGCCAGGCATGCTACGGACCTCTCACCTCTTTTTTCTGACTCATCTCCTTTCTAGAAACTATGATATGAGGCGTTTGATAGCACGTGTGAACCGGGAGGTGCAGAGGCAGCTAGCACTGTTACCAGGGTGGCGGCGGGGACAGGACCAGAACTTGGGGCCTCGCGCCCAGGTCCTCCCGTCCTTGCCTTCTCCCAGCTCCCCTCCAGGCTAACCACCTCCACGCGGGGGCCGGGGGGCTGCTGCTGCCCTGAGAGCTCAGCCCCTTCCCGGGGCGGGCACCGCTTCCGGGTCCCGGGCCTCTCTGCTCTCCCGAGGCGATAGCCACCCTGCGATCTCTCGCGCGGCCAGCAGGGGCCAGCATCCCCCGCAGAAAGGGTCGCTGGGCTGGGCTGGCTGAGAGCCGGGGATCGGCGACCCCGGGCGCCGCTGCCAAGCCCCCTGCAGTGCAGGCTGCGGCTTCGCCTTCCCAGTCCCGCAGCCTTTTGTGTCTTTCCACTTCTCCCCTGGCCTGCTGCACTGTCGCTCTAGAGAAGGCAGAGACTGCCTTGGGTGTGGCAGCCAGGAGTGCGGGTGCGGGCTGGGAGGCTGGCCGGGCTTCTTCCCCATCGCGGGCCTGGAGGAAGGGCTGGGCGCGGCGGGAAGGCCCCGGAGGCAGAGCTGAGCCTGGGTTGGTAGCATGGTGAGGAATAGAGGCCTCAGGGGCAGAGATGTCCGTTTCTTTGTGCACTGAAAGCTCTGAGAAGGACATCCAGATACCAGTGAACTTCTAGATTTGGAATGAGCTTCTTACCGAGCATCTCAGATTCCAAAGTGCATCTGATTCGGAAGTCCTAGTGGTTCTACCTTCGGAAGGTGGGGGTGGGGTGGGCTGCCTGGGTGCGGAGGGCTGAGCCAGGCTGGTGGGAACTCCTCAGCGTCTAGCACCTGTGGGGCTGCAGCAAGCTTTTGCTGCTAGGCTCTGAACGAAGCCTGTAATTAAGGCCTTAGTTTAATTGGGTGCGCTCTCACTTTTATTTGTGGCCTGGCCTGAGCGGTTGCCTCCAGCAGCCTCAGCTACCCTCACTGCTTTGCCGCTGAACCCAAGAATGGCTATTCCCCTGCAAGGGAGCTAAGACCTTCATTTGTTGCACCAACGTTTTCCTCATGGCTTATTTCTCTAGCCTCAGAGAAATCAGAGATTAGAGCCCAGATCTGGGGTCAGAAAAAGACCTGGGTGTTAGATCTGACTTTGCTACTAGCTGGGTGGCAGAAGATGGGGGAACACTTGGCTCCTTTCTACCTGTTTCCTCCCCTTGTTAAATGGGGAGGCTAATGACACTTACTGCAGATGGGGAAGCTAGCAGCACTTACTGCAGAGGGTGTTGTGAAGAATCACTCAGCAAATTCTTGTAAAGGGCCAAGGTTAGAACTCAAGCCTTTTAAAATCCCATCTCTTAGTTTGGGTGGATCCCAGGAAGGTGTCAAGTCCAGCTGATGGGCATGGGTGTGGCCGTGAGGTGAGCCTGCTCTTGATGGAGCACGAAAGGAAATGCAGCCTGGCCCAGCTGACAGAGCTGTCTACAGTGCATGTCCTCACAGGACCAGACCTTCGTGCTCCCCTTGGCTTCAGCTCCGAGATCATTCTCAGTAGTTCATTCCATGTGTAAGCGCACACCCTCAGTTACTGTAGGAGCCAGACCACGTGAGTCCAATGTCAGCCCAAGATCCACCAGCCATGAGGCTTTGGGAAAGTCACTTCACCTCTGTAGGGACTGATTTCCCCATCTGCAAAATGGGCAGAGCATGACCCATCTCGAAGCATTGTGGTAACACATGGGGTGCTGCTGAATGGGACTCATTGCACGCTGCAATCTGGCTCTGGCGATTCAGACCGTGAATGCTTGGATTTTGATAGTAAGGCCAGGAAATGTTTAAAGGAGAGAACCCAGGATAAGTTGGGCCTTCTGGTGAGGTTCTTGCTACTCCTGGACAGCGTGCCCGTCTCTGTAGCAACTCAGGGCAAGGCAATGCTCTGGGGTTCCCAGACATCTGTGAGCGTGACAGCTGGTCCAAAGCTGTCTTGGATGTGTTTGTCCTCTCTAATCAAAAGAGTCCCTCGCGATGCCAAGATGGAACTCTGCAGACAGTTTGAGGAGAAACTAAATTCTGGTTTTGAAGTAAACTTGGCCTCAGTCTTTAAGGCAGATTCACAATCTATTATGAATAAAGCTGCTAGGAACATTTGTGTACGACTTCATATGGACATATGTTTTCACTTCTCTTGGATAAATATCCAGGAGTATAATTTCTGGGTCATGTGGTTTCCTTGCTTGTAGAATTTCTGACTGAAAATTGTAAAATAGTTGGATAATTTTTCCTTGGAGGGAGACATTTCAGATATGACAGGGAGAATGCCACAGGTATTGGGAGTCAGAGGTGGTTTTCGTGAATATCAGGCAGCATTTCTGTGGTTGGGGGGTCTGCCTTCCACTTTGACTCAGCTCTTGAGAGCAGCAGCTGCAGCTGCAAAGAGGCAGGCCTTGTTGTGACCCTCAGGGGCCCCTTACTTACGTCACTGAAATCCACATCACTTGTTTCTTTGGAATGTCCTGATTGTCAGCATGGTTCAAGGAATAGTTGAGGCCTTTGTCCTCAGGTTGGCCTGGGTCATGGTGGCTTGCTGCTCAGGCAGGGCCCACGTTTCTGACCTCCTGACCAAGCTTCTTGACCAACTGATTTGATAGAGCATCAGAATTTTCATTAACTCACTTTCCCGGCTGTCACAACAAGGGATTTTATAAGAAGCTTAACCAGGGCTAATGCTTTTAATCACTACAAACTAACTTATTTTACACACTAACTGCCTTACACACTAACTTATTTTACAAAACAAACTGTAATACTTAATTTTCATGTAGGCTGCATAAGCTCCTAACCTGAGAGAAAAAGAGAATGCATACAATCAACCCAAATGCCATTGTATATTGTTTTGGAATATTGTTTTGCTATAATCATTTTAAATGAATTTATATTTATTCTGTAAAAATAGAGATGGGGACTTGCTATGTTGCCCAGGCTGGAGTATGGTTGCTATTCACAGGTGTGGTCATAGCACACCATAGCCTCAAACTCCTGGACTCAGCTGATCCTCCCACCTTGGCCTCCAAGTAGCTGGGACTGCAGGTGGGCACAACTGTGCCCCACTTACAATCATTTTTGAATAGTAGATTTTTCTCAGGTCCTGATGAAATGGTTTTCCTTATGCAAGCAAAGTAAGGTAAACATTTCATAAAACCAGAACATAATGAAAATAGGGGAGAGTGGGGCTCATGCCTGTTACTGTGAGTAACTGAATAGTGCCTCTGTCTTCTACATCAGCCTGTAGATAGTTACATATAATTAATCAGGCCAAGGTACTGTGTATTCTGGTCTCAGGAAAAGCATCTACCAGCCCTGCTGTGATCTTATTTAATCCTCACAACAAACCAATGGGTAGGAATGACTGCTGCACACATTTTACAGATGATGGAATTGAGGCTCCATGAGTTGATCAGTTTTCCCTCCTTCCTTTGCGGCAGTTGAGTAGCTGAGATGAGCCATCATAGGGAGCCATGGAGCACTATGCCCACCCAAGCGTGGCTGCTGGGTCTTTGTCTCAGTCATTGAGCTTCCAGTTTTCTTTCTGCCTATGGTGCTCTCATGTTTTTGTCATAAATGTCTCAGGGCCATTAGTTACTTTCACCCACAAACCTTTTACTCCCTTTTTAAAATTCAACATTTCACCATTATGTTCCCTCTCCTGGAAGGCAGTTATCAGAGCTGGGCATCCCACCTGAATAGTAGACCATATTTGTATTTTTTAAAAAATTTTTATCCACTGTATGCATAAAAGGTTGCTCAGAGGCTATCAGGTAAACTTAAGAACAGGTATTTTAGTCCTGAAGGTCACATTTTTTCCCAGTCATTATTTTTATAAATAGTGAAATAAACTCTGAGATAAAGTCCTTTTAATATGGGCTGCACATGTCCCCTCCTTAGCACTTTTGTCTCCAGACAAAACATTTTGAACTGGAACCCTTGCCTCATTCAATGCTATTTTCGATTTGATGATGTGCCAGGCACTCCGGAGAACAAAGGTGGAACAGCCCCTACTTCCGTCTAGTGCAGGAGATGGACATTCAAATGGCTGGCTAACAAGGTTGTAGAGGAAAAAGCAGGTGATTGTGGCTGGGGAGAGGACAGATTTTGGAGGAAGGAACCCTTGAAAGATGGGGATTTGGAAGGCCCATACCCAGTGAGACAGACTGAGACCCAGAGCTATAACTTAGAGAGCGTGTGCCTTCCCACAGAGGAACCGAGTCCTGGGCTCTCTGGCCAGCCTCTTGGGCTCCTGTGAAGTTTCTTCAACTTGTCCATCTTCTGGAATTTGAGAAAACACAAAGGGCTTTTAGGGTTCAGGTCCTGAAATCTGCTCCCTGGTTACCAATATGTTCAAATGAGCTTTGGCTTGGTTGGGATTTAAGGTAAACAGGCCAGGCCAAGGAACAGGAGATGGAGATGAGTGGGACCTCAGGGACCTAAACAGATAGTGCAGCTTGCCCTCAGCCGCAGGCTCTGCACCTCCAGTTCAGTCCCCCAGTCTTGACTGCCAGGGCTGGTTTTCTGGTTCCCTGCTAGTGTCCTGCTTGGCCATTCCTGCCTGGTCAGTGGAGGATGTCCAGTCTCTTCTCCCACTGGCCCATCCCACACTGACTGGCAGGGGGTACCAGGAAAATAGCTGTCTTCCTCTCCTTGGCCCAAGGAACCTGTTTTTTTTGCAGGGAAACTTAAGAGAACCCGGAGATGGCCAAGTTCCTGTTGGTTAAAATGTGGCCCAGGACTGAGGATGGCCCAGAATCCTCTGGGGGCATCTGTTAACAAGGCATGTCCCTGAGCCTCATTCCAGAGCCCCTGAACCTGATCTCAGGTGGGCCTGGAATTTACCATCTCATTAGCTGTTCCGGTGATTCAGACTGAAAACCTCAGAAGCAGCCCCACACCTTCATTTTGCATCCAGTGAGTAAACCAGAGCCTGACAGGTGAAGACACTGTCTGTAATGGCCCAGCTGGGCCGAGAGCCCAGGACCACTGCCAATCCAGAGTTAGTCACTCCACTCAACACTGCTGCCCTGCTCTCTTTCCTCTGACTGTGTAGACCAAAGTCTAGGTCCTGGGCATTCGGCCCTGGCAGTCAGGCAAGTGAGCTGGCATTACTGTAGAAGAGGTGAATTCAGGAATTGGAAACTGAAGTCTGCAGCTGGCCCCTGGAGGCTGTTTCTCAGTGTTTTCAGCCTGTGGCTTCCTTGTGAACAATTCTCTCCTCCATCCAGCACCCCTCCGGTAGGCCTAGCTGTCACCCTTAGCCCTGGTCCCAGCCCGGGCCTCAGTCCTGCACTCAAGTGCATCTCCATAAACACCCACACCACACTCTCTGACCTCCCTTTGCTGCCATAGGGGTCTCAGGCCACCCCACCCTCTACCCCCTGCATCAAAAGGTAAGTAAAGATGAATGAGGAACATGTTTGAGCACAGGAAGAGCCCTGAAACCAGCACTGCAGGACCCAAGTTCCAGACTTGTGTGACTTTGAACAAGTCACTGACCCTCTCTGGACTGTGCAGGATGTCCTTCTGTGCACTTGTCCCTTTGGCTTCTCATTCTGGCTTGGTCTACCCCACCCATAGGCCGCAGGGAAGACAAGTCAGAAAAAAAATCAACCCCTTCCCACTGGGCTAAGGTGACCTCTGCTTTTGCTTACAATTTCATTCCCAGTACAGTGCTACCCCATGGAAGGTACTCAGTATTTGAATTATGGATAAATGTGAATTTAGAGGCACAGAAACACTGGTAATCAGGGGAAGCACTTGAGCTGAAAAGGCCCCTCGAGGCTACATTTCCTACCAATGAGTTGCAGTGAACTCCTTCCCTGAATACTTTCAACAAACCCTACTTTGCACTTGAGGGTCTGATTATAATCAGTAAAGCCCTAGAACATGGTCTTGGCCTCCTCACCTGTAAAATGATAAACAGATAAGATGGTCCCTCCTCCTTCTCTACCTTTTCTCTGAAACTTTCTCCCAACTATTCCCACCCATTATCCAGCTGGTATCTGCCCTCCTGAGCCCTCTGCCCCTCCGCGGAGGCCCTGCCCACATTTTTCCTCTGTCCAGACTTGGGTATGTCCCCATCTCTTTCCTTGTGACCTTGTGGGCTGGGAAAAAGGAAAGAAGCTGGACATTCTTTGGTTTCTACCTCCTCCTCTCAACACAGGTGGCCTTTTCAATCCTTCCAGCTACCAGTCAGTCCACAAGCACTTATGGGACACCAGACCTTGCCTGGAGCAGCCTGGGGGAATCAAATAGGAGCCAGTCCCTGCCCTCCAGAAACTGTGTGTCTGGGGGAGAAGATCACACACAGGAAAATCAAGTGGTGACAAGAGGTGCCATGAGACAGTATATGGTTCACTTCCCTACCGCAAGAGTACAGTGCTTAGGGTCAGAGGCACTGCTTTGGTGCCTGAGTTCTGACTCTGCCAATTATTAGCATTGGGACCTCGGGTAAGTTACAGATCCGAGCTGCAGTATCTTGTCTATAAAGTGGAGAAAACAGGGACCCTTGTAAAATACAAAATCACTATTAGACCAACATTATAGTAATAACTACTGCAGGGAAGATCTGCTGGTGGATCGAAATTCAGTGGACAGGAGTTAGAGGAGAAATAGGCTATTCATAGTCTCAAAGTATCTCCCTCAGGGTACTTACCAGTTATGAAAAGAAAAAGAATTTTACTATGGAGAAAACTACAAGATACCACCTTAATCAAGTGCTCAAGGTTGACACAACCTGCAATAAGACAAATCAGCATGAGGTACCTGCTAGTGATAGGGACAGGAGGCAGAGAAATTCTAGGCAGAAAAGGGCGGGTCCCAGCGAAAACCCCACCCTCCAGCTGAAAAGCCTGAAACCGTGGCCCAAAGTGAGAATTTCTATTCCTGTTTTCCCACTCAAATGTTGCGTTTTCCTAAATCACCTATGGCCCTGCCCCACCCCATCCCGTGCCTATAAAAAACCCCAGACTCAGCTGGCAGAGAGGAGAAGCAGCGGGACATCAGGACTATGGCTGGACGTCAGAGAGAAGCAGCTTAACTTCAGAGGTGCAGCTTGACGGCGTAACTTAGAAGAATCTGACTGGAGACGGCCGGACTTCAGAAGAAGATGACCTACCCCCCAATCCCCTTTTCAGCTCCCCTTCCTGCTGAGATCCACTTTCATTGGCAATAAAATCCTCCACATTTACCACCTTTCAATTCGTTCATGTGACTTCATTATTCCTGGACACCGGACAAGAGCTCAGGGGCCACAGGTGTGGATACGAAAGGCTGCCACACTGGCCCTTTGCCCTCGCTGGTGGAGGGCAGCTGCCCCATGCGACGAGGCAAAGGGCCCACTGAGCTGTTAAAACTTAAGCTGTCTGTGGACAGCAGAGCTAAAAGAGCACTGTAACACGCCCTGTGGGGCTTCGGGGGTCACAGCCCCCATCTGGATGCTGCTGCAGGGCCCTCCTGCTGGCACCAAAGCAGCCGGCGGTTCCAGCACTCATGCGCTCCAGTTCCCACCTCATTCACTTGTGCGCTACCTCCTGTGAGGAGTTGACAGCAGCGGGCTGAGTAAACGAGGCACCCCTGTCATGAGTCCCACAAAGGGGTCAGGGAAATATCCTGCTTCTTCAGTATGACATACCGAGAAGGACAAAACTTCACTTCTGTGGTATTCTTGCCAAAAGTGCATAACCTCCATCTAACTGTAACCGCCCAATGGGTTCACCTTGCCTGCTGCCTAGACAGAGCCGATTTATCAAGACAGGGAAATTGCAATGGAGAAAGTGTAATTCACATAGAGCTGGCTGTGTGGGAGACTGGAGTTTTATTATTACTCAAATCAGTCTCCCAGTGCATTCAGGGATCGGAGTTTTTAAGGATAATTTGGTGGACAGGGGTCAGTGAGTCAGGAGTGTTAATTGGTTGGGCCAGAGATGAAATCATAGGGAGTCAAAGCTATCTTCTTGTGCTGAGTCAGTTCCTGAGTGGGGTAGACCGAGTGAGCCAGTTTATTGATCTGGGTGGTGCCAGCTGATCCATCAAGGGCAGGGTCTGCAAAATATCTCAAGCACAGATCTTAGGTTTTACAATAGAGATGTTATCCCTATAAACAATTTGGGGAGGGTCAGAATCTTGTAGCCTCCAGCTGAATGACTCTTAAACCATAATTTCTAATCTTTAGGCTAATTTGCTAGTCCTACAAGGGCAGTCTAGTCCTCAGGCAGGGAGGGGATTTGTTTTGGGAAAGGGCTGTTATGGGTCTTTGTTTCAGAGTTAAACTATAAACTAAGTTCCTCCCAAAGTTGGTGAGGCCTACAATCAGGAATGAACAAGGACAGCTTGGAAGTGAGAAGCAAGATGGAGCTGGTTAGGTCAGATCTCTTTCACTGCCTCAGTTATAATTTTGCAATGGCAGTTTCATAATCATGAGAAAGACATCAGAAATTTGTGGAGGTATGAATTAATAGTATTGTACCAATATTAATTTCCTGGTGTTGATAATTGTGCTATATTTGTGTAAGATGTTAACATTAGGGGAATGGTACACAGAACTCTACTATTTTTCCAAATTTTCTGTAAGTCTAAAATTTCAAAATGAAAAGTTTCTTAAAAAGTGACTCAGCAACTGGGTACAGTAGCTCAGGCCTGTAATCCTAGCACTTTGGGAGACTGAGACAGGAGGATCGCTTGAGCTCAGGATGGGCAGCATAGTGAGACCTTGTCTATACTAAAAAAAAAAAAAATAGACTCAGCATTTTGTGAGGAGTAAAAGAGATGACACATATAGATAAGGTGCTTAGCACTGACACGGTAAGTGCTCAAGAAGTTTGTTTTAAAGCCCCATAAATGCTCAAGAAGTTTGAACCTCTATTATTTTTGTTATTTGACTTGAAAAATACTAAGGGTGGCAGGTAAAGTAAAGGGCAATCCATTCAAAACAGGAGGACTAGCAACAGCAGATACTTAGATGTGGAAAGGTACCCGGTACATTTAGGTAGGTAGGGGGCGTAAGCTGACCAGACAGGCAAAAGCAGAAGTCTCTTAATTTTTTTAAATTAAATAGAGAAATAATGGGACATGAGGCAGGAAAGGCCTCAAATGCCAAACTGGAGAGCCAGTTGTAGTTGGAGAAAGGCAGTAGGAAGTACCTCTGTTCAAAAGGGACAACAGAACTCAAGAAGTTACTGCCTTTCAGAAAGGCCCAAATCAGGAGGGGTCCCCACTGCCCTGCAGAGCTCCCTTGTCATTGATAAAGGACAAAGGATCTGAGAGAGGGGGAACCGGAAAAGTTTTCTAGGAGTTTGGAGTGTAAACTTCTTCACCAATGAGTGAAGGATAAACTCCAGCCAGTAGGGTTTGATTCTGCAGGGTGGTAGTGGTGGGGGAGGGGGTCTGTGGCTGGTGCTCTGGGGTGGGAGGCAGTGAAAGCGGAACCTTCCTGCAGGGGCCCCTGGAAGCTGAGCATCCTTGGTGGAAATCCAAGCTGAGCCTGCTTCCTGCCTGCTGGTCCCAGACGCTGAAGTGCAAAAGGGAGAAAATGGATGTTGGGAAACAGTCCAGGAACATTCAGCGTCGGCTGGGAAGTTAAACCAAATGCGATGTGAGTGTGACTTGCTGTGTTCAGAGAGGTGGGAGGCCTACTTGGCCACATGAGGAGACAGAAAATGAGGCTAAGTTGAAGCTCACCGTATTGGGGAGAGGGACTGGTCCTGTCTGTAACTTCCTGGAGGTGCAGATGCCACCCTCCCTGAGCTGGCACACTTGGCCCTGGAAGCCTTAGGAAGCAGCCTATTTGAGGGTTCCACCTTTCCAGGCAGAATAGACCAACTGGAGAACCTGGGACTGCAGCCTGGCAGGGCTTTGCACTGACCCCGCCCATCATCTCCCCTCTGAGAGGAGGAACTACAGCAGTAGAAGGTCAAAGCAAGTGGGACCTGAATTTGACTTGCTATGTTTGGTGGAAGATGTGGGTGGCTCAATTGCTCAGCCGCATGGGGGGCCATGGAGAGTGTTTCGTCCAACATTCTCAATCCTGGCTGCATATTGGCATCACCTGGGGACTCCTTTTTCGACACACCAATTCCATGGCCCCGAGCCCTTAGACATTCCATTTTATTTTATTTATTTATTTTTTTGAGATAGGGTCTCGCTCTGTTGCCCAGGCTGGAGTGCAGTGACGCGATCTCGGCTCACTGCAAGCTCCGCCTCCCGGGTTCACACCATTCTCCTGCCTCAGCCTCCCGAGTAGCTGGGACTACAGGCGCCCGCCACCACGCCCGGCTAATTTTTGTATTTTTAGTAGAGACGGGGTTTCACCGTGTTAGCCAGGATGGTCTCGATCTCCTGACCTCGTGATCCGCCCGCCTCGGCCTCCCAAAGTGCCGGGATTACAGGCCTGAGCCACTGCGCCCTGCCAGACGTCCCATTTTAATAGGTTCCAGGTGAGACCCAGGCATCAGTGATTTGGTTTTTCTTTTTTTTAAACTTTTTATTCTGAAAAACAGGGAATAGAATGATCCCACCGTCTTACCTTCCGTTTACCTATTATCCCATTTAAACAATTTCAACACTCAGCCAATCCTGTTGCACCATTTCCCCCGCCCCCGCCTCCCCACCCCCGCACCTGCCCCTTGTTTACTTTAAAGCTATCACAGACATCCCATGCCCATGATTGCAGGATCCCCAGGTGGTTCTCTTGTGCAGACAGGATTGAGACCCACGGATCTAGTCCAATCCCTTCATCGTGTAGATAAGCAAACTGCAGCCCAGAAAGGAGAAAGGACTTGCGAAAGTCCCACAAAAAGTCCCTTCCTACTTTAACATTCTATGAACATGTGAACTTGGAAGCACTATAGAGACTTCTGAAGTGTCTTTGTCAAAACACTTCTGGGAAGGTTCACCCAGGAGCCAAGGCCTCCTAGAGATAGAGTGGGCTCTGCCTCAGGTGCCAGCTGAGCGCTTGTCTCTTCTGGTTCAGTCCTGCTTTGTTCTGCTTAGTCTCATTGAAAGACTGAGCAGTAATGACCCTGTTTGAATCCTCCCAAACTGCGTGCCCTTTTGGTTGAAAGTCAGCGGCTCTGTTTTCTGGCTGCAGGGCCAGGTGGAGCTGTGATGATTCAGGGCTGGGAAAGTCAGGGTTTCTAGCCTTAGGAGCTCCTCTGAGCTCCAGAGACATGGAAGCCAAGTAGTCTCAGAGGTTCACACAGTCGGCAAAGGCCAGGTGGCAGGGCCTGGGGCGGTGGGTGAGCTTCCCCGCCAGGAGCATGTGGGCATGCCATATCTCTCCTTTTTTTTTTTCCTAATCAGAGAACAGATGCGAATTGTGAAACCAAGTGTTTGTTGACTCAGGACTCAGGACGTCTTTCAGAGGAAGCAAATCCTCGGGATACTCAGCATGAACTCTGCTGGGTCTGATTAGGAAGGCTTGGGGTTGAGGAGTTGTTAGTGGTGTAACAGTAGCCCCAGAGTTTGGTGTGGCTTTGGCAAATGTGCAGGGGGCTGGAGTGATTCCCTTTCCCTCCTTTAGGAAAGCCCCTTTCCACTTCACCCCTGCTGGGTGAGCCCTGTCCTGGTGCTCTTCCACGTGACTCTGCAGAGGCAGCCAGCAGCCCTACTTCTGGCTCTTAAAGAGGCTGCGGTTTGGCCCAGGGCTGAGCAAAGAGAGAAGGCCGTGTGTGCTCTACCCTCAGGAGGTCTGGGGGCAGGGTATGCCAGCACATCCCTGGACTAGCCTACACCCTGTCAGGTTTTCAAAGCATGGAAAAGACCCTAAAAATTAGAAGATCAGGACCCCACATCTTCATTTGACATTTAGCCTGAAGTCCAAGGGACAGTCTTGTTTGGCCCCTTAAAATATCAGTGGCTTCCAGCGGAATTACAGTTGGAGTCCTGACTTGAGCTATTGATGTTTTTGTCACATCTACGTTTAACCTCTAGATTGCTAGATAGAACTGTGTGTATGTGGGTGCATGTGGGTGTTGGGGGAGAGGGTTGTCACAGTGGAATGAGTGTTCACCACAGAGAGAACTTGGAGACACAGGGGAGAACCAGAGAGTAAAGTCCCAGATTGCAAGACCCTTACGGCTCAGCTGATAAGCAGACAGTCCCATATACGTGCAAGAAAGCAAGGATGCTTGTATTTCTGTTTGCCAGCAAGGCTGAAGCCCATCAAGTGTGGCTGTCAGAGAACTGGGGGATGGCTCAGAGATGGGAGGGGACTAGCTAGAGGCATGGTAGTTAGAGCTAGCAGAGTTTGACAGAGCTAAATGTTGTCCTTGGAACAAGAACCAAAGGTAACCTAGAAGCCCTCATACCCCATTTCTGAATGCAGACCATGGGGTCAATTAGGGTCTATGTCATGTCAGGCCCAGCAATGGCAGCCACCCACCTCTTTTACCCTCTGTCATTGCATCCCCAGATGGCCAAGCCAAACAATACCTTTACTGTTCCAGGAAATGTACAAATGCATTTTATGATATTTCAGGTACACATTTAATTTTTATTTAGCATAAATGTGTATGCTATACAGGCAACCCTTAGTACAGAAGAAGGTACGTACCTAAATTGGCTCAGGTTCAGGCCAAGTAGAACTGGTTGGGCTTCTGGAGATTGCTAACCTCTTCCCTCAGAGAGGACCCAGGATGGGATCAGGGTGGGATGGGACACTTTAGGCAAGGCTGGGAGGTCACCTGACCCTGTCACATGTGTGATCTTGGGGAGGTACAAACTTTGCTGAGACTTTTTACCTTCATTTTCAAACTGCATGGGCTAATTTAGCTTCTTGCCAAGATCTTTTCAGCTAATTCTTTTCTTTTTTCTTTAATTAAAAATCCAGAGATTGAACTGCCCTAGAAAATGCAAACATTCAATGGTGTTACCAAATTAGGATTTCTTCTCCTCACTTTCAGAGCTCTTTCCAAGGAATTTTATTTAAAGAAAACAAACATTTAAAGTTGTTGGTTCATCAGTCTGCCTGTTGCCTATTGCCAGGTGTTGGGAGGCAAACAGCAGTTTGAAGACTATCTGGCTGTTCTTCTGAGTATAGTTGCTGAGGTCAGGAACACAGAAGGACAGAAGGAGGCACATTCTTGGCTCCTGAGCATAGGAAAGTGTACAAGGAGGCCCAGGTGGCTTTTCTGTTGGCTGACGCTTTGCAGTCTTTGGGAAGAGGCAGTCTCTGGTGCTCTAGAAGCAGGCTGTCTCCTGGCCATTGGCTGCCTGGGCAGCCTGGGTCCTGCTGGCTGGCTGCAAGTTTGTCTCAGGTTGTCTGATCTCTTTCCTTTCTGCAGTCCCTGAGAGAGTCCATCCCCACTCCAGTCCCAGGGCCTCTGCCTTTGTATCGCCATGTTCTCCGGGCCTTGAATCCACATGTCCAGCATGTCCTCTCATTTTCCTGGCCCCTAAAGAAAAGTTCACCCCTGAAGCCAGCAAGCTGCTCCTTCCTTCAGGTCTTGGAGCTCTAGGAAGACACCCATTAGTTGGTTTGTTTCCCTTTGGCATAATTACATCTTGATTAGTCTGCTTCCTCCACTACACTGATTAATCCTTAGCTGGGGGCACCTTTCCTCTGTATTATGAGCACTTCTCTCTCAATCTCTCCACCCCTAGGGTATGATTCCAAGGTCCTAAAGTTCCCCTTCCAACTCACAGGATCCTGGGGCTGGCTCTGGAGAGAGTTAAATGGGACATTTAACTCAAAGACAAATCTACTGTAAGGTTCTGATCTGAATCCCGAAATCTACATGTTCCCATGCAGAGTTCTCAATTCCTGCTTCCTCAATTCCCCTGCCTGGTGTGGCTGCCCTCAGAGGGATAAACACTCACGAGCAGATTTGGGCTCATGCCACAGCCTGTAGTATTTCAGGTGAGTGCAGTGTCGATAGATGAACATTTTCACAAGCACAGCTGCCTTCAGCTGGATGACAACCAGCCCTCACCTCCTTGGCCAGAGGCCCAGGCACACAGGGTCCTCAGTCACTCACTGTGGCTGGCCCACCGCTGGGGGTGGGGTCCACCTTAAAGCAGCCTGCACAATCCCACCAGCTTCTCTTCACCTTCTTGCATTCTCCCAGCAAGACCACAGCCCCTCACAAAGAGCTGCCAAAGAACGGTCCAGGGGAAAATTCAGCTGTCTTTATTATCTCCTGTTCTCCAAATGGCTCATGGGAAAGAGATAGGTCAACTTCATTTTCTCTGAGAAGGAAGACTGTAACCAACACCCTTATTTAACTTAACCACTCCAGTTCCAAGGGCTGCTCACTTGAGCCTGTCTTGAGAACAGAGCCTTTGGAGCAAGCAAAGCCTGTTTGCAAACAATGACATGTGGGTCCTCTCCTGGGGGCTACAGGCTGCTGCTTCTTAAAAAGAGGCCACACCAAGGGAATGTGAGCAATGGAGAGGAAGCTCAGCCTCTCTCCAGATGCTGGGTCTGGACTGCGGGTTCCAGGTAGTGCCCTTGGGCCCCGTGACCTGAGGAGCTGAGAGAGGCCCACGAGCAATCAGCAAGTCACTAGTCTTTATTAGGCACTTAATGTGTGTGGAGGGTTGGCAGAAAGGCTATAGGTAGGGAAGCTAAAATGTCCTGGCCCCTCTTGGGAAGCTTAGAACCAATTGGGGAAGTGAGACCAACATAGAGAGCAGTTAGAGTACATAAGGGCCACCAGCTCACTCTGTGACTCTGGGCAATGCTCTTAACCTCTCAGAGGCTCCGTTAACTCGTCTGTAAGTTGGGGATAATATTAACAATAGCCAAGCCAAGGCTGGACCAATCAGATGAATTTTTTGAGGTTCCTTCTGTTTCTAAGACTGATGACTCTGTGAGATCTACACTGTACTTCAAACTTCTTGTTCAAAGGAGTTCGAAGAAGGGTAGCACTTGTGGGCTAAAATGGTTAGAGATTGCTTCCTATATTGGGAACTCCTTGCAGGTAGGGCTGGGGAGTTTAATCTTTGTATCTCAATCCCTGGTCCACTCCTGGAATTCAGCAGGTGCTTAATAAATGCACCTATCCTGAAGGAGTGCTGGGGAGGGGGAGGAGCTTGGTCTGAATCTTGAAAGATTAGAATTTGTCCAGTGCCTAGGAGAAGGGAGGGCCTTTTGGGCAGGGGGCAAGGCTGAGGCTGGAAGCCAGGGTAGAAACATGGCATGGAGAGTGGCTGTGGGCCGGTGTACCTTGCCGTTTGTTGACAACTTCTGCACAGCAAAGCACTTAATGTCTGAACTCTTCTCCACGGGCTGCTGACTATAGTTGTCTATGGTGTTTCAGCCCATCTGGCAGAGGGACTCTTGGCCCCATTAACGTGCCTTTATCTATATTGGAACACAGCAAGAACTCAGATGCGGAGTCAAGGACCCTGGCTGGAATGGGGAGCAGCCCAAAGCCCCAGGAGCAGTAGTGCTGAAGCCAACCTTGGCGGGGTTTCAGCCTCGGCAGCAGGTTGCTGAGAGTGTGGGTGAGAATACAGATATTTTGTTCGGGGAAGTGGGAGGAATTTCAAGTTCTTTTTGGAAAATAGGATAGGTTAGCTCATTTATTACTCATCCAGTCTTTTAAAGGATAACACAGACTTAATGCTAATCTAAAAGCATTTTCCAACAAAAGCTCTGAAATGTGAGAGGGACACAAGAAATGTCACAAACAGCTCCCTTTCCAGCAAAAGAAGGGTGAGCATGAAGAACCATAGCAGAGTCTTGGGGCTTTCCCTGCAGACTGGAATGAGAACCCCTTCATGGTCCATGTCTATTTGATTACTGCAGACTCTAGGCTTTCCATGCACCACTGAGGAAGTAAAATCGAGGGAGAGAAGGATATCTGTTTATTGGCTCTGGTTGGCATCTCCCCTGTCTGTCTCCCAGATGAAGCTATTTGGGCTCACTCCAAACCTTAGGGAGTGGACAGAGGCTAGTCTGCTGGGGATGGAAGTTTTGCTGGCTGTCACTCCACTCTCCCAACTTCCCAAAATCCAAAGCAGATGTATTTTCCAACCTTCCTGATCCAGACTCAGATGCTCAAGGTCAAGGGGGTCTCCTCAGTATTATTTCTGGTCTCGTGGACACTGGGCAATGGGGTGGTAGATTGCTTTCGGGTTCTCCCAAGTTTTAATGCGTCACTCAACCAATGCCTAGAACTATGTTAGGCATAGTTGGGAGATAAAGAAAATGCACGAGACAGAATTTCTTGCCTCAGGAAGCACATGGAGGTTTAAGATAACAAGATCAACACATTCAAAACAATTAGAAGTAGACTGTGTCAAGGTGGCAATTAAAGGCAACTTTCATAGAGCTCAGCCGTGGCTGGCCTATTTTGGAGACACAACACACACAGAAAGAAACTCAGGAGTGTCTGGGCTGAGAGATTCTTCAGGAGGCCAGAACTGCCTCTAGCAATAAGAACCAACCTCAGAGATGGGAAAACTTCAGGATGCAGGAATCACAAAAATCAGGTGGCTTCTCACCTAGAGATGATTTGCTATCCCCTCCCTCTCCTCCATTAAGAGAATGTTAAATAATAGCCAACATTTATTATGCATCAGGCACTGTTCTAATTGCTTTAACAGAAGTAGGTCAATTGATCCTCTGAATACCAGTGAAGTAGGTACTATTATTAACCCCTATTTCTGGATAAGAAAACTAAGGTACTGGGAGGATCCAACCATACTGCCAGAACCCAGAATCCAGAGTAAGGTTCCTGATCCCAGGCTCAGCTGCTCCCTGTGGGCCAAGCTGAGGATCTGGCCAGGACTTAGGAGGTGAGAACATAGTAGAGACTGCAGCAGAGATGGTAGCCTGAAGCAGAGATGGCCCCTTGGAAGTTCTGGAGGGATGCAGAGATGTCCTTTCCTGGGAAAGTAGCCACATCAAAGAACTCCCACCCAAGGGCTCTTGGCTGCAGAACCAGCTGTACCCCTCCTCCCCACTCCCTGCTTCAGCTGCTGGGAGTGAGGGAAGCAGCAGAGGATTGCAGCTTCCCCAGGCTTCTTGCTGATGAAATATCTCATCTACATACTTTCCTACTGTTTACACATCATGGTGAGCAGGTGGGCAGACCACAGCCATGCAGATTTTCAGACAGTCCCAGGAATACCAGGACTGGGGCTGGTAGGCAGAGACTGTATCAGCAAAGGACATGGTGGTGGAACTAATGACCTGGTAATTTCCACAAGAGATCACAGAGGGATGCTGGACAGTGTGGCAGAGACTCTGCTTGCTTTGGAAACTTTCAGAAGAGAAAGGAGGAAGTAGGTCTTCCTGGAGGATCCCAAGCTTGAACTGATCATTGCAGAAAGAGTGGAAGTAAGAGGGGCTGGGTGTGAGCCTCCTGGACAGAGACAAGAAGGACTCTGCACAGCCACAGGACCATCCATGCAGGGACCCAGGGAGGCCACGCTGAGGATGGGGAGGGGCCAGAGTGGTGGGGTGGAGAGGCCTTCACTGTGAGCTTCAGGAGGGCCTGCTTGTCAGGCTTTGGGAGTCCTCAAAGAGCCTAAGAAGGGAGCTGCTGTGTTCTCCACAAACCCTTATTTTACTTGTTTTGAATAAAACTGAAGCAAAAAAGGAGAGAGAATCCTGATTTTCCTTTTATAAGAGACAAAACTTCCAAAATAGTTCATTTTTGCGGTCCAGTTGCTTTGATAGGAAAATTGTGTGGAGAGGGATATTTAAATGAGATCTATATCTGTGGTGAGAATAGCTCCATTTCCCTGAAATGTTTGCAGCCACAGCATTCCATGTCCACAGGCTTGCAAATCTCTCCCAAAGCTCAGCCCACAACCTGCTCTTCAACCCACGCTGAAGCTGCGTCTGTCTCCAGAACAAATAATACTATGTCTTTCTCCAGGCCATGAAAGCACGGTAACATTCCTACATAAAATAGCAGCAGCTAAGGGGCCTTTGTTGAATTAAACAGGAGGCAGCAAATTCAGGACTAGATAATAAACACCTACCGTATGGCAGCTACTGGGGAATACAAACATGAATAAGACCTTACCCCTTGAAGAGGCTCAGAGGGCCGGTGAACCTGTGGGAGACACAGCCCAGGGTGCCCTGGGGGCTGGTAGCATGACAGACTTTTCTAGTTTTGGCTCTGAAAATTTCAGGAAAACTACCCTAAACCTATATCCCCAGTCCCAGTTAAACTGGGGCTATTATTCATCTTCCGAGGGTCTCTGACTGTTGGAATCTGTTTCCTCATCTCGTTCCTTGCCTCTATCCCACCCCTGCAAACAGGCTTTTGAAATAAGCTAGCATTTAACTTCAGATAATAATAATGATTGATAATGAAACTAAAAACAGCAACAGCAATCTATCCTTGATGATGGTTCACCACCCCGGCTGCCTATTAGAATCACTTGGGAAGCTTTTTAAAAAGATCAGCACCCAGGTCCCATCCTAGAACAATTGAACCTGATGTTCTCCAGGTGCTTTCCATGTGCAAGCAGCAGGAGAAACACTGCCTAGGGTTTAGGATGCTGCAAGAGAAGCTGCAGGAGAAGCAGCAGGAAGGGGGCTGCCCAACCCTGGTGTATTTCCTGGGGTGTTTTCAGCTTCTGAGCCAGACCAGGGCCACTCAAGGATGGTGAGGACAGACCCGGCAGGTCCTAACACAGATGCTCATTTGGGAAGCAGCCTCTGAGCCACACCACAGGCATTCCACTGTGTCTGTCCTGTCTTGGGGCACGGCGGCAGAGGCATGCCCACGCAGCCGGGCTCAGTGCCTCTTCGAGAGGGACCGCTGAGTGCGGCTGTCCTCTCCAGTGGGCCTGGGAACCTGTGAGAGTCCCTGCCCACCCATTTCCAGCCCCCTGGCCTTGCTTCAACAAGTCACGCCTGGGCTGTTTTCTAGGCTGCTGCTCCCTGGCGGTTCTGGGTTTCCCATTTGTCACCTCTGTGAGAGAAATTAACAGTTTTGCCAGACCCCATATAAACAGGAAGGCAAGCTGTTAACAAGAGCCTCCTGCCCTGCTGCCAAGCCCAGAGCTCACGTTTCCTTCCTCAGAGCCTGTCAATTGTAAAGAGGAGAAAAGAAAAGAATGGGCTCTCTCTGGGCACTGTATGGGTTCTCTTGCGGCCACTTGAATGCCAGTGTCGGGCTCGCTGACAGCTGGGTCTGCAGCTGGCTGGTTTTGTCTGTTTTTTGAGGGACAGTCAGGGATAGCCACTGATTAAATCAGGAACAAAACATGACTACACTTGTGGCTGTGCACACCAATGCTGCTGAACAGCAGAGAACAATTAATTGCCATGTTGTGGAATGTGTGGATGGGGCAGGGAGGCAGTTGGCAAATGTAAGAATGTGCAGGAAAATGTCAAGCAAATGCTCGTGTTCATTAGAAGCTGAGGGAGAGGGAGCCAGCTCAGTGTGTTCCCAGGACCTACCACGGTGTCAGAGCTCTGGTCACTGCCTGCGTGCCCAGCAAGCAGCCTTCCCCACTGGGGGTCGTCAGCCCACTGATGTGCTGCAAGGGGGTCATGCTTTGTCAAATAAGATAGGGAGCCCCTCAGCTCTTGGGGTGGCAGTTGTATCCATTTTCTTGAATATAGGGCACAAAAATGCCCATTTTCTATGTATGTTGTTGCAGAAAAAGGCTGGCTCCCTGCAGGTTTGCTGTGGGCTTCACTCTAGGCACTATGCAGCATCTACTATGATGCTCTGGAAGCTTGCAGCCTGATTCTTATTCAAAAACCAGACAGGGAGGGCATTGGTGGGAGGCAGCAGTCCCTCAGCCTTCCACTACCACCAGGTAAGAAGATGGCTGCTCTTCAGTGATGCAGATTCGCAATAGCTTCTGCAGAAAGACAGGAGCGGGAGGCTATGTGGATACAGGCACTCTTCAGCTTATGATGGAGCTACACCCTGATAAACCCATTGTAAGTAAAAAATATTGAAGTAAAAAATGCAGCTGATACCCTGATAAACCCATCGTAAAGTTGAAAAATCCTAAGTTGCACCATCATAAATCAGGGACTAGCTGTATGTATTTAAGCTAGGGAAGTGAAATGCATTCATATATTAAAAGAGATGGGAAAGAAGAAGAGCAAGAATGGTATCCAAAGGGGTCTGGAATAGCTGTGAGATGGTTTGGGGCCTGGACAAGGGGAATTTAGAAATTGTTGGATGCTTTTTGACATATCTGTATGAATGTTAAAGACTGAAATTCCTTTTTATAAAAGCTTTATTGCTTGCTGAGCTGTGTATTGGACTTGCTGCTGAGACTGAGCCCCACAGGGCCCTGGCATTTATTGGGGTTACACAAAAATGTTATCTTTCCTATCCTGTGTCCTCCCTGGAGAGTTGAGCCCCAGATAAGGGATGGTGTGCAGGTGGTTTATTTGGAAGTTATTTGGGAGGTGATCCTAGGGGGCAGAAGTGAGCGACTGGGGAGAGAGAGGGAAGGAGGGATAGTCAACATAAGTTGTGTTATTGAGGCCATTGCTGAGCAACTGCAGCTTAATCCCTCCCAGGACCTTCTCTCACAGCCGGGAGCAGTGGCTCACGCCTGTAATCCCAGCACTTTGGGAGGCTGAGGCAGGAAGATCACCTGAGGTCAGGAGTTTGAGACCAGCCTGGCCAACATAGTGAAACCCCATCTCTACTAAAAATACAAAAATTAGCCTGGTGTAGTGGCAGGCACCTGTAATCCCAGCTACCTGAGAGGCTGAGGCAGGAGAATTGCTTGAACCCAGGAGGCGGAGGTTGCAGTGAGCCAGGATCGCACCACTGTACTCCAGCCTGGGCGACAGAGCGAGACTCCATCTCAAAACAAACAAACAAACAAAAAAATCTCTCAGCGTTGTCTATCTGATGGTCAACCAGAAGGGGCATTCATCTGCAGCTCCCACCGCCCTGTTTGAGGGTTACACTGGAGCCATTAACTCCCTCACAGTCAGAGCTGTACATATGCGAGTGCTAAGTGGGCTCCCATTAGTGTCCACAGCATTGTAGGAAAGCCAAAATAGAGAAAGCAAAAGACATGGGCTGGCTCTTAAGGCAAGAGGCTGTCAGGATAAGGCCAGCATAGACTGCAGTTAGAATCAGGGGTGAGGCTGAGGACGGGAGGCAGAACACCAGAGGTATCTGATCTATTATCACAGAGAATGTGGGCCAGGCCCCTCCCTGACTTGACCCTTGGAATGACTGAGATACAAACATAGGAAGGGTACGTGGCCTTAGGCCAAGCTGTGGCAGAGAAAAGTTCAGAGCATCTCTACATTCCTTTATCTGCTCTCTCCTACCTTGAGGGGCCCCGCTGACCTGCAGACTTTAAGGCACTCATGTAGCGGCAGCTCTTGGAACTCCCACTGCTTCACCACCTTTCTGCAGGGCTCCCCTGCCCTACTGCCTGGATCCTACAGCTCCCCAGTAGTCCCACCAATTGCCATTAAACCTCCCACTCTTTACTGGGAGGATCTCTACTTACTGTTTCAAGGCAAAAAGATGATTAAACTATCTCACATGGTTGTAATTTGGGCCTAAAATAAATGACTCTAGTGGTAGCATTTCAGGTAGGCAGGTCCAAGGAAGACAGATTTGTAGACAGAGTTGGGAAAAGGGTCAAAGAGCCAACAAGTCTCCCTATCCTGAGAGATGCCTTGACGGAGCCACAACATGAACTCATGTTTTCCTGAATCCATCTCAGTTCATGTGACAGGATGGAAATGCTTCCTTTCTTAGCCAGTGTTGCTTGTAACGAGTTCCCTGCAGCTCAGGGAAGGGAGCAACATGTACTGCTTTGTTGCTTCCTGTATAGAGAAGGCAGGAATGAGGAAGTTCAGGGAACACTGTCCTGAGCAGCTGCCACAGGAGACCCAGCCCAGGCTCTGCGTGCAGAAAGGCACACGGCAAGAAATTCCCATTCTGCACACGTGGGTGTGATGGACACCCTCACTCCTTAAGTTTTGAGGCAACTAGACTGAAAAGGGCTCTTGCTTGATTTAAACAATTGAACTCTTCCTTTTGGCTCAAGCATCTTGTTACTTCTTGCACTGGCTTTGCCACTGACCTTGGTTAAGTCTGAGCCAATGCTGGATGAATAAGAGAAGATGCTGGTCCCATTTATTTCATGTACTATGCTTCTGGTAGGTTGTGGTTAGTGCTGTGGTATTTTTATTTTTCTAGCTTTCTTTATTTTAAAAAATAATTAAAAGATAAATTTTAAAAAATTATTATTTTGAAGTTTACCAGAACTATTAGCTCTAGTTCTATCCTAATTTATGCTTCTTTTGAAATAATTTCCAAAGGGTCTTCTTTCTCAAAAGGGAACCCAAAAGGGAGATTGGGGGGAGTTTAGAAAACTTAGATTCTGGGCTTTTAAAAAATTGACATATAATGATTATACATATTTATGGGGTACATAGTGATATTTTGATACGTATAATGTATAGGGATCAGGGTAATTAGCATATGCATCATCTCAAACATGTATCATTTCTTCGTGTTGGGAACATTCACTATTCTCCTTCTAGCTGTTTGAAACTATATATTATTGTTAACTATAGTCATTCTGCACTGGTAGAGAATACTAGAACTTAGTCCTCCTATCTAGCTGTAATTTTGTATCCTTTAACAAATCTCTGCTTATCACTGTCTTTCCCCTACCCGTCTCAACCTCTGGTATCCTTTCTTCCACTTTTTACTTCTATGAGATCAACTTTTTCTTAGCTTCCAATATGAAGGAGGACATGCAGGGAGTGTGTTTAACTTTCTGTGCCTGGCTTATTCACTAAACACAATGTCCTCCAGTTCCATCCATGTTACTGTGAATGACAGAATTTCATTCTTTTTTTTTTATAGCTAACTAGTATTCCTGATGGATATATACCACATTTTCTTTACCCATTCATCTGTTGTTGGACACCTAGGTTGGTTCCATATCTTCATATCTTGGCTATTGTGAATAGTGCTGCAATAAACATGGGGGTGCGGATGTCTCTGATATACTGATTTCCTTTCCTTTGTATAAATTCCCAGTAGTGGGGCCGGGCACAGTGGCTCATGCCTGTAATCCCTGCAGTTTGGGAGGCCGAGGTGGGCAGATTGCTTGAGCCCAGGAGTTCGAGACCAGCCTGGGCAACACGGCAAAACCCCATCTCTACAAAAAAAAAAAAAAAATTAGCCATGTGTGGTGGCACATGCCTATAATCCCAGCTACTTGGGAAGCTGAGGTAGGAGTATCGCTTGAGCACAGGCTGTTGAGGCTGCAGTGAGCTGAGGTCATGCCACTGCACTCCACCCTGAGGGAGTGACAGAGTGAGTCCCTGTCTCAAAAAAAAAAAAAAAAAAAAAAAGATAAATTTCCAGTAATGGGATGGGATTGCTGGATCATATGATAGTTCTATTTGTAGTTTTTTGAGGAATCTCCATACTATTATGCATAGTGGTTTTAATTAGTTTACCCACTGACAGTGTATAAGGGTTCTCTTTTCTCTGCATCTTTGCCAGCATTTGCTATTTTTTGTCTTTTTGATAATAGCCACCCTAACCGGAGTGAGATGATATCTCATTGTGGTTTTGATTTTTATTTTCCTGATGATTAGTGACATTGAACATTTTTTTCATGTCTTTGTTGGTTATTTGTAAACCTTCTTTTGAGAAATGTCTACTCAGATCATTTGCCCATTTTTTAATCAAAAATTTTTTTTTTTTTGCCGTTGAGATATTTGAGTTTCTTGTGTATTCTGGATATTAATTCTCCTCCATTGTGAATAGTTTGGAAGTATTTTCTCCCATTCTGTAGGTTGTCCTTTCGTTCTGTCATTTTCTTTGCTGTACAGAAGCCTTTTCAACTTGATGTGATCTCATTTGTTAATTTTTGCTTTGGTTATCTGTTCTTTTTGAGGTTTTACTTAAGAAATCTTTGCCCAGATCAATATTCTAAGTTGTTTCCCCTATGTTTTCTTCCAGTAGTTTTATAGTTTCAGGTTTTAGATCTAGGTCTCAGATCCACTTTTTGATTAAAGGGTGAGATGTAGGGGTCTAGTTTCATTCTTCTGCATATGGATATCTGGTTTTACCAGCACCTTTTATTGAAAAGACTGTCCTTTCCCCAGTAAGTGTTCTTGGCACCTTTGTAAAAAAATCTACTGGCTGTAGATACATGGACTCATTTCTAGATTCTCTATTCTGTCCCATGGGTCTATGTGTCTGTTTTTATGCCAATACCTTTCTGTTTTGGTTACTACAGCTTTGAATATTTGCACGACTGGTAGTATTATGCTTCCAGCTTTGTTCTTTTTGTTGAGGATTACTTTTCCCTGAGGAGGCTATTCAGGGTTTTTTGTGGCTCCATACAAATTGTAAGATTTTTTTTTTTCCATTTCTGTGGAGTATGTCATTGGTATTTTGATAGGGATTGCATTGAATCTGTAGGTTGCTTGGAGTAGTATGGTCATTTTAACAATATTAATTCCAATATTCTTCTAAACCATGATCATGAGATGTCTTTTTATTTTTTATTTTTTGTATTCTCTTCAATTTATTTCATCAGTTTTGTAGTTTTCCCTGTAAAAGTCTTTTGCCTCCTTGGTTAACTTTATTCCCAGGTTTTGTGTTTTTTTGTTGTTGTTTTGTAACTATTGTAAATGGATTGCTTTCCTGATTTCTTTTTCAGCTTGTTCATTGCATATAGAAACACTACTGATTTTTGTATACTTATTTTGTACCCTGCAACTTTACTGAATTATTTCATCAGTTCTGAGAGGTTTTTGGTAGAATCCACAGGTTTTTCTATATGTAAGATCACGTTGTCTGCAACTGACTTCCTCCTCTCTAATTTGGATGCCCTTTATTTTTTTTTTTCTCTTGACTAATTGCTCAGCTAGGACTTCCAGTACTATGTTGAATAAGAGTGGTGACAGTAGGCATCCTTGTCTTGTTCTAGTTCTTAGCGAAAAAGCTTGCAGGTATTCCCAGTTCAATACAATGTTAGCTGTGGGTTTGTCACACATGGCCTTTATTGTGTTGAGGCACTTTCCTTCTACATATAATTTACTGAGAGTTTCTGTCATGAAGGGATGGGTCTGGTTTTATTAGTCAGAGTCTAATGAGAAAAACAGAACCCCTTAAAGGTGTGTGTGTGTGTGTGTGTGTGTGTGTGTGTGTAAGGCGGGAGCAATTTAACCTTCTACAATTGTGGGAGCTGGTTAAGGAGTCTGCGAGGCTATCGTCTTTGTGTCTAATGATGGAGTCTGAAGTCCTTAGAAAAGATAGTTGGCAAGTGCAGGTGAGAAAAAGGACAAGCTGGAACCTATAAGCATAAAGTGGAACCTATGAGGAAGGATAGAAATCAGTGTCAGTTCCACCACTGCTGACTGGATGGTTTGTGTGTCCTTCAAGAGAAGCTGGCACCCTCTGTAATGGAACTAAACACATATTTAGCCTGGAAGTTGGAGAAGCTGAAGAAGGATCCAGGGGAAGGTAGAACTGCTGTAGACTTGACCACTACTCCTTACCAACAAAGTGAACGAGTGGATAAAGGATAACCTTTGTGAGTGACAAAATGGCTGCTGCTTAACTTCCAAATCTCACACACGAGTTTCTCTATTGGCACAGCCTAACCAGGAACATATAGGAAAGGGAATTCTGTGAAATGTAGTTCAGCCTAGCCAAGCTGACATATTACAAAGCCACCACATGTCCTAAACCAAGTAATAGTAAATTATTGTTTGGCAAAATATTAGCTACCATAATTTGAGCAGTGTTCCAGATGCCTTTATATAAGTTATTTAATCTCATCCTCATCCTGTGAGAACAGTATTCTATCCCTGTTTGACAGGTGAGGAAATGGAGACTGAGAAGTTGTAGTGAGCATGTTGTTATGCACCATCTGGAACCCAAAACCCCTCTCCTGTGGGGAACTCATCTGGTGCAGTTTAAATTATTCAGTCTACCCTTAGTCAGAGGGATGAACGTGTATCCAGGCTTGGTCAGTCAGAACATCTTAGCCTGTTGGTCACAATGAATGGTCCATCGATAGGCCTTGACCCAGGCTGGGTCAAACAGAAACTTCCCTAGAGCTTTTCTACCAGGGAAGATGTGATCCTTGTGTCCTGAAAGTTGTGAGGTAAGTCTGGGGCTTCTGGTGGTCACCATTCTCAACATGTCGAGCACGCTCATCTGAAGGGTAGAAAAAAAAGATCATCTGGGCCCTTCATGCAGCCATGCCTGAAGTTTTCTGTGCTCTGGAATCACCCAGGTTGCATAAGGCTATAAACTTTATATTTGCTGAAGCTATTTTGGGTTGGAGTTTCATCAGTTGCTAAAAAGAGACTAATAAACAAATTGGTATCAGAAGAGGAGTATTGTAAGGGATCCTAAAATGTAGATTCCTTATGCATGGGGATAAGACCCCTTGGGTTTTCCAAGTACATAAACCAATCAACTTTCAATTCTTCTGAAGAAAATGTAACTTGAAATCAAGAGAGTTATGTCTAATACGAAGGTTAAGTGACTTGCCCAAGGTTACCCAGCTAGTTAAGAGGAAGTACTAGAACTCAAATCCAGGGCTGTCTGATTCCAAAGTGTAGGCTCTTAACCGCTGCATCATGCCATAACCATGCTAATTTAGTCAGCACATCTGGGCTTACAGCAGGCTCTGTCTCTGGAGCTTCTCAATAAAGATGGAAAAAGATGCTTGAAGGAAAGTTTGAGGGGAGCTTTTCTAATTCCCTTTGGAAACAAAGGAAATTGTGGGGTGAAGCAAAAGTGGCTAGATTTTGAGGTCAAGAGCAAAGGCTTTGTTTCGGGATTACAGGCTCCATAGGAAAAGGCAAGCAAAGCAAAAACCTCTGGGATTCATGCAGCGGTCCTTCCTTATTTGTGCCTGTCATTTGCATCCTCCGTATATGGGACTTGAACAGACAAAGCAAATAGATGATTAAGGTGAAGTTCATTCTAGTCAGTCCCCCAAATCCTAAACCCTAGATGTGAAGTTGCTACCTTATTTTTATGTATTTCCCAGGATACTTTTTTTTTTTTTTTTTTTTTTGAGACAAGTTCACTCTTGTCACCCAGGCTGGAATACAATGGCAGGATCTCGGCTCACTGCAACCTCCGCCTCCTGGGTTCAAGTAATTTTCCTGCCTCAGCCACCCAAGTAGCTGGGATTACAGGCACGTGCCACTGCGCCCGGCTAATTTTTGTATTTTTAGGAGAGACAGGGGTTTCACCATGTTGGCCAGGCTGGTCTTGATCTCCTGACCTCAGATGATCCACCTGCCTCGGCCTCCCAAAGCACTGGGATTACAGGCGTGAGCCACCACACCCAGCCTATGATACAGATTTGAAAGTGTTCCTTCCCATTCCAGCATCCAGTCACCTCACAAGGAAAGGAGAGTTTCTCTATGACTAAGTTAAAATTTCCTGCCTTAGCTCTTCAAACAAGTGGAAAACATCTGGTCTTCACTCAACAGTTATCACCGTTTTAAAGCCTAAAGCCACTCTTCACCATTTTCCCTTCAAAGCTTAAGAAAGTTAATTTCACTTTTATTGTATTTTTCAAAGTTTCATTTCCCAATGATTTGGTTGGTGTCTTTCCAGACCATCTGCAGGGCCCTCTTTCTCTAGAGCAGCACCATCCATTAGAACTTTCTGCAATGGTGGGAACCTATATCTGTGCTTTCCCGTTCTGGGGGTTAGGGGATGTTCCCATTGAACAGTTGGGATGCATATGAGCCTCCTGTCATTTTTAGCATGGGCCCCTTCTCAGGGTTCCTGGGAGCAGCTCCGATTCCAGCTATGCCACACTCTGGTTGGCTGCCATGTTCCTGCTGGACCTACTGTCTTGCTGTCTTTCTCTTATCAGCCACTACTAGCCACAGGTGACTGCTGAGCATTTGAAATGTGGTGTGTGTGACCAAGGAACTGAATTTAAACTTTTATTTACATTTAATTACTTTTTAAATTAAAAATAGTCACATGGAGCTAGCAGCTAACGTCCCCAATTACATGCAGTGCACCTGCATTCTGGTCTTGTTTCTAGCCTCCCAAGGATTATCCTTGCTCTTCTTCTAAGACCTGCTGACTTTCATTCAGTTTGTGGCCCACTAAGACCCTTTACGTTATGTAAACTCTTCATGGTTTCCAGCTTCTATTTGAGAGTTTTGATACGTTCTCATGGCTTCAAGTCTGTATTTGTCACTACTGAAATCCTGTTTTTACTCCTGTTTTCCATATTGTTTGGAGTAGTTCAGCTTTGACCAAAATGAATGGTCATACTATAGAGTGAGCTGGTGGAGAATTACATAAAAATTCCTCAGAAAAGCAGAATGAGATATAAATGAAGAGCAGTCATGGCTTTGCCAACTAATTCATAATTTTTTTTTTTTTGAGACAGGGTTTCACCTGTCACCCAGGCTGGAGTGCAATGGCATGATCTCAGCTTACTGCAACCTCTGCCTCCCAGGCTCAAGCAATCCTCCCACCCTAGCCTCCTGAGTAGCTGGGACTACAGGTGTGTGCCACCACGCCCGGCTAATTTTTTTGGTATTTTTTGTAGAGATGGGGTTTCACCATGTTGCCTAGGCTGGTCTTGAACTCCTGGCTCAAGTGATCCTCCTGCCTTGGCCTCCCAAAGTGCTAGGATTATAGGCATAAGCCACCAAGCCCAGCTTGATTCATAATTTCTATCGCATCAGAGGATGCCACTGCTGTAAAAGTGGGGAAATGATAACATTGATTAGACTTCTACATTCCCTTATTCCCTCCCCCACTTCTTTCTCCCAAAAACCTACTTCCCTGATTGTCCTGCTTGTATATGTATTATTTTACTCTAGTCTTTGGAAATATTATCTCAAACTGGCCTTTCTAATTCTCAGAGGAGATGATAAAACTTCAACAAAAATATTCATGAAATGCAAGTAGCTCAAAAGGTCTAATAATGAGTATATTTTCCACCACGACTTTGCCCTTTTATAGTCTTATTCGCCTGTGCTTTTGATCTTGCTTTATACAACAGAAGAGTGGAACGCAGCTTTTAATATAAGATACGGGTTCTAAGACCCAAGAGATCAGGAAGTATACCTTTAATTTGATTAACACAATGTATCCTTTTAGCAGTTTTACTGCTCAAACTTAGTAAAATGTGAAAACCTACTGAAAGTTGATTTTGGAGACACCAACAGAAGACAACTGGTTATTTGCTGTCATTCTCTGGCACCGCTGAATTATGTTGGTCTCATGTTCAGTGTCTGCCCCAATCAGTGAATGGTGCTCCTGAGCAGCCCCAAGAATCCTAGTCCCTCCACCCTCTTGTACAGAGCTAGTCCCTGTGTCATTTCAAGAAGATTTGCATGGAATTGACCTTACAAAGTGAATGTTTAATTTTAAAAGCTGTGCTTTTTTTTCCCCCATTTCCATTTTAGTAAGCAGACCAGATGCTTTGCCAAATTTACCCTCAGCTAATTGCATAGTTCAATGTCCTGAAATGTGCCCTTGTTTGCTTAAAACCTGCTGATTTGCAAAAGAAATCGTTCCAGGAATGTGGGTCAGAGTGGACGCTCCTGTGGAAGCTGAATTGACCAGGAAAGAGTGGTTCAGGCCTGGCTGGGGTGCTGGGTGCCTGTAAATCTGCAGGAATAGGGGACCCTCCAGGGCAGGATTTTCATTCTAATGATAAGGCTGCTGGAGGTGAGGGAGAACTGGGGCCTGAAGATGTGGACAAAAATCAGTTTGGCTCTGATCCACCTTCGGAATTCCCCTCAAGCTTTATATCTTGAGCAGGCTTTGGGTCAAGACTGAAATAGAATGTTAATGCACAGCCAGAGGAAAATAATTTTAAAATCTGGCATTTGCTCTGCCTCTGTCCCTGGAGGCCCTCTGATGAGATGTATGTGAAGAAGGAATGATCTTCCAGCAAGAATAGAATAAGAATGAAGTTGCTCAGTTACTTTTCCCTGTTTGTGAATCTGGAACCTGACTCACAGAGGTGTTCCTGGGCATTTGGCCCTAGGGAATTTGGTAGACTCTTGGCTAGCTCCAACTCCTGCTAACAGGGAAATTAGTTTGGAGAAGCCTGGAGGAGACTGAAAATAGAGGGAATGAAAAGAGACAAAGTGGATGCTGTTCTAGTGGAAGGGACAAGATGCAAGGATCATCTGCCTGCTTTGGTAACAGTGGTGGTGTTCCCATCGAATATATGGGACAGATATGAGCTTCCTGTCATTTTTAGCATGGGCCCTTACTCAGGTATCCCAGGGACAGCTCCATTCCCAGCTACATCACTCTCAGGTTGGCTGCTGTGCTCCTGCCGGACCTGCTGTCTTTCTCTTGTTGGATGCGCTTTGCTGACCTACAAGGCAGACACTGGGGGGTGAAGGGGGTGATGCGGGGTAGGGGAGCTGCTCACTGTATTTCACTCAGCTCTCAGAATCCATCTAGAACTTGTTTCAGTCCTTAGAAGTTCAGTCATCTTAATAATTGTGTTAGTTTCCAATGGCTATGTAACAAATTACCACAAACTTAGTGGCTTAAAACCATGCATATTTATTATCTTACAGTCCTGGAGGTCAGAAGAACAAAATGGATCTCACTGGTCTAAAATCAAGGTGTCAGCAGGGCTGTGCATCTTTCTGGAGGCTCAAGGGGAATCCATTTTCTTACCTTTTGCAACCACATTCCTTGTTTCATGGCCTGCTCCTTCTTCAAAGCCAGTCATGGCTGGTCGGGCCTTTCTCACGTCACATCACTCTGACATTCCCTCTTCTGCTTCCCTCTTCCTCATTTCAGTTCTCTTGTGATTGCATCGGATAATCCAAGATACTCTCCTTATTTTAAAGTCAGCTGAATGGCAAGCTCAGTTCCATCTGCAAACTGGATTCCCTTTTGCATGTAACCTAATATATTCACAGTTTCTAGGGATTAGGATGTAGACATCTCCGGGGGATCATTATTCTGCCCACCATGGTAATAAGCCCTCACTTTTTTTAAAGCCCTTTTAAAGACCTCATTTGACCCTAAAAATGCCCGTGAAACAGGTGAATGGGTGGGATTATCCCCTTTAATGGATAAAGAAGCTAAAGTATGAGTCAAAAAAATTAAAATAAAAAAATCTTGCATGGGCCCCACTCCAAGTTTACTTTGTTTGTTTGTTCGAGACGAAGTCTCCCTCTGTTGCCCAGGCTGGAGTGCAATGGTGCAATCTCAGCTCACTGCAACCTCCACCTCCTGGGTTCAAGCAATCCTCCTGCCTCAGCCTCTGAGTAGCTGAGATTACAGGCTCATGCCAACACACCCGGCTAATTTTTGTATTTTTAGTAGAGACAGAGGTTTCACCATGTTGGCCAGGCTGGTCTCAGACTACTGACCTGAGGTGATTCACCTGCCTCGGCCTCCCAAAGTGCTGGGATTACAGGTGTGAGCCACCATTCCTAGCCCAAGTTTACTTTGAAATAGAGGGTGGAACGGAGTTAAGCTATGGGCCACGGTGTTCAGTTTATTTCGAGTCTGTTGCTCTAGATGACAATGCCTATCAAAGAGGAGGGGTGTGGGGAAAGTATGACTTTGTATGGCCAGCTGTCAGACCTGGATTCAGATTTTATGTTCACACAAACTTGATCTACCTTTGGAATTCCTCTCAAGCTTTGTCATTTCCTCTTCTTGAGTCTGTGAGTCCTTGTTTTTGCCTTCCTGGGTGGCTTTGAAAGTGATCAATATGATAATTTTAACACAGATAGCTACTGTAGATAGGTATGACCCAAATGCAAAGTTACTTATATTTATTAAAATGAATGTCATAGGAAGATGCTGAATGGAGAATAAAAACCATGGCCCTGATATTGACATTGTGGAATTTTCCATGAAGGAGGAGTAGACAATTTGTAACAAGCAAGCGATATATGGACAAACTTTTTTTTAAAATAAAGAATGAGTTTTGAAAAAAAAAAAAAAACTTAGAGAACCTATGATACTTAGGACAATCCTAAAAGCAACTAATAAAGAGGAATTCTGACAGCCATTATGACTGCCATCCAAACATATAGGACCCAACTATGTGGTTCTCCCCATAAGCTTAATTCCGTCTGCAACTTGACTAGGAAGCTTAGGAATTGGACCTTGAATCTACGGAAATAAAGGAATAAAGAAACAAAAATCTCCAACCTACAAAGAGGCTGGATTTAGAAGGTTTACACTGAGCTGCTGTTTGCTAGCACTTCCTCTCTGTTTTATTCTATTTTTTTTTTTTTTTTTGGAGTAGAATTAAAAACTTCTCCAACCTTAGCACAACTTCTCTGCTTAGGGGTCAGATTTTAAAAAAAAGCAAAACAAGACACACACGGGAACACCCTATTGGGGTACTTGATTGACTTTTAGTCAATAATACAAGGACGTAGGCTTTTAAGCCAGGAATTAAACTTGAAAACAATGGTGCCTTCCACAGACACCCTTACCAGGTGACTCAAGGTTGGCAGCACACATCACATATATCCCCTCAGGTATGAAAATGGTAAATGTATCCTGGAGTGGCCCAGCATCTCAGAAAGCAATTATAATAAAATTCCTAGGATGTGTTTTCCCTGAGGATGAGTGATGACTTTGACTCTTCATCTTCTAACTCCAAAGCATTGCTGTCTCAAATAGTCAAAATGACAAGGGAAGGAATGTTTTCATTGGAGAGTCCCAACGCTGTTTCCAGCACATTTTTCCATTTGCCTGACTGCTCTTGGCCCTGAATGGAGTCAAAGGTGGAGTTCTTTCTACTGAAATCATAAAAGTCTCTTTATTGGCATGTGTGCATTCAGATATGCTCTTGGTATTGCTCATGTTACTAGCTGCAGCTGGGTTTGCTGTGAGTGAATTGTTTTTGTCTTTAGTTAGGACCACATGTTGACTCATGACTGCCTGTATCCTGTGATTGGAGTAGGCATTTTAGTGAGGGGCTTAATTATTCTTGTATTTTTGTTGTGTCTTTTTCACTCTTCAATCCATATGCTTATTTGAGCTTGCTTGCAAAAGGAAGAAATATTTGGTTCATTCCATTTTATGCAATAGAGGCAAGAGCTTAATGGGGGCTTGGGAGCTGTTTTTATAATATAGGGAGCTGTTTTCATGACCTAGCAGACTGAAGTTTTCAAAATAAATTTGGCAAGCCTTAGGCGTTACTAAAATGTTGTGAGATAAGGAGTGCGCTTGTGCCCCACTTTAAACTCTGTTAAAAAAAATTTTAAAAATCAAATCAAAAATAAAATTAAAACCTTGCATCAAAGTGTTAATAGGTAAGCCTGTACATTTGAGCTCCACAGTCTTTACATATATTAAATCAAGAATCAGTCAGCTGGGCGTGGTGGCTCAGGCCTGTAATCTCAGCACTTTGGGAGGTGGAGGTGGGTGGATCACTTGAGGTTAGAAATTCAACACTAGCCTAGCCAACACAGTGAAACCCTGTCTCTAGTAAAAATACAAAAAATTAGCTGGGTGTGGTAGTACTTGCCTGTAATCTCAGCTACTCAGGAGGCTGAGGCACAAGAATCACTTGAATCTGGGAGGCAGAGGTTGCAGTGAGCTGAGATGGCGCCACTGCACTCTAGCCTGGGTGACAGAGCAAGATTCTGTCTCAAAAGGAAGAAAAATAATCAATGAGTTCCTTATTATTTCTGTAGGACCAAAAATTGATTTCAGAAAATTAAAGTCTGATATATGTGTGTATTATTATTATTATTATTTTGCAGGGTCTCATTTTGTCACCCAGGCTGGAGTGCAGTGGCACAATCCTCGCTGACTGCAGCCTCAACCACCCAGGCTCAAGAGATCCTCCCACCTAAACCTCCCAAATAGCTAGAACTACCGGCATGAGCCACCATGACTGGTTAATATTTTTATTTTTTGTAGACACAGGGTCTCACTATGTTGCCAGGCTGGTCTCTAACTCCTGAAGTCAGGAGATCCTTTCACTTTGGCCTCTCAAAGTGCTGGGATTACAGGCATGAGCAACAAGTCTGATATCTTTTAAAGCCTTATTATAAATACTGAAGTATAAATATGGTAATTTCTCGTATTTCAAAGCTTAAAATTTTAAAACACTTTGGATCATAGATTCAGAGGGCTGTGAAGGAGTCAAGAAGTTACGAGTTTATGGCAATGGTTTTCTTATTTTTTAATTTTAATAAACAGGCCCCTTACTAGAGAAACAGAAAAGTATGTGGGTACCTTAACTGGTATAAAGCGAGCAGAGATTCAAATAGCATGGTGGCTCACGCCTGTAATCCCAGCACTTTGGGAGGCCAAGATGGGCAGATCACTTGAGGCCAGGAGTTTGAGACCAGCCTGACCCACATGGTGAGACCCTGTCTTTACTAAAAATGCAAAAAATTAGCTGGGCGCGGTGGTGTGCGCCTGTAATCCCAGCTACTAGGGAGGCTGAGGCAGGAGAATTGCTTGTACCCAGGAGGCGGAGGTTGCAGTGAGCTGAGATGGCGCCACTGCACTCCAGCCTGGGCAACAGAGCCAGACTCCGTCTCAAAAAAAAAAAAAAAAAAAAAAAAGCCTCTTCAGTGCAGGAACAGTATCTTACTCATCATAGAATCCCATGCCTGCCACGCAATAGAACCTCAATTAGCTGGGCGTGCTGGAGTGTGCCTGTAGTCCCAGCCACTCGGGAGGCTGAGGTGGGAGGATCACTTGAGCCCGGGAGTCCTGGGGCTGTAGTGCACTATGCCAATCTGGTGTCCACACTAAGTTTGGCATCAATATGTTGACCTTCTGGGAGTGGGAGACCACCAGGTTGCCTAAGGAGAGGTGAACCAGCCCAGGTTGGAAATGGAACAGGTCAAAAACTTCCATGCTGATCAGCAGTGGGATCACACTGCACTCCAGCCCGGGCAACATAGCGAGACCCTGTCTCTATTTAAAAAACAAACAAACAACAACAACAACAACAAAAACCCTCAATTAATTTGTAGAACTAAGCTGTGTAGGAAAGCTTTGGAATTAGACATGCCTCAATTTGAATCCCAGTTCTGCCAATTACCAGCTAGGTGATCTTTGTTAACTTATTAGAATACTGTTTTTCTCATTTTCAAAATGGGAAATGGTATTATAATTATAAAGTTAATATAATCTACAAGTGTTATAATACCTTAGAGGAGTAAATAAGATAGCACATGAAAGCACGTAGCATTTCACAAGGACCTACTTCAGCAAATGACAATCTTTTAAATTAGTCTACCAAAGGGTTTTCCCATTTAAAAAAATTAATCAAATATACATCTCTTTAACTGTCAGTCAGCTTCAACCAACATGAAATGACTGAGGATAATGCTCTGAGTTAGTGAAATTCCAACCAAAGGCAAAAAACCAAAAAAAAAAAAAAAACCCCAAAAACAAAAAACAGACTTTTTAGTTTGCTTGCTGAAACTTTCTATAGGTAAACATATTATTAGATTTTTAAAAAACAATGAGAGTAGCTTCTGGACCCTTTTTTGCCACTTTCCTTGGCCCCTAGAAGTCGGAGGGTCCAAGGCTGAGCAATGTTCCTGCTTTGGCTTCTAGATCGGACAGGTCTAAATCAACCTTAATATATCTTTGGAGCATGTGTTTAGAGAGAGGGAGCACTGCAGAGTGAAAAAGCATGATCTTTGGAACCAGACAAGGTTAGGTCTAAATCCTGTCTTCTGTTTACTTGCTGTGTGACCCTGAGCAAGTTCCTTAACTTCTCCTGAGTTTTAGTTTCAGCTTCTGTAAAATGGGAATAAGATCTGCCTTACAGAGTTGTCATGAGAATTGAATGAGATATTGATAAAGTCCCAGCACACCACCTGGCACATTGCAGGCATCCAATTAAATGGTGGTTGTTATTTGCATGAATTTTGGGGATCCAGCAAAATTTGAGCGTTTATCTTAATATAAAAGTGGTTATTGGTTTTAAGATTAGGATTCTTTTTCATGCCACAAAGATTCAAATATGAGTAAATGTGGCATTTCTATTTTGTAGAAAGTTTATGAAAAAAGCTACTGTGTATTAAGAACAAGAGGCAGGAGCTCTGAGTTCTAACAGCTTGCTTATTCCTTCATCTGTGCATTCAGTCAACATTACTAAGTGCATAAGCACTGTCATATGCACTGGAGATATCATGAATAAGAGTGGTGCCTGTCCCCAAGATGCTCAGTGACTATAGGACTGTAGGAGGAACAAGTATTCAGAATTCCATAGAAGATATGATAGTTGAGTCAGGCATTAAAAAATAAGTAGAGTTTCACCACATAGATAAGATTACTACTTCAGGCAGACAGAGCAGTTTGGAGGGAAAGTCTGCAGGTAAAACCCAGAATGGTGCACTGGAAGAACTGCAGCTTGAAGGAGTGGGGAAGAACAAGATGAAGTCAGGCAGGTGGAAAGAGGCCTTGTATGCCAGGCTAGGGAGTTTGGGTGTTATCCTGCAGGAAATGAGAGTCCTTCGTTTGTTTGTTTGTTTTGTTTTTGATACAGGGTCTTACTCTTGCCCAGGCTGGAGTGCAGTGGTGTGATCACAGCTCACTGTAGTCTCAACTTCCTGGGCTCAAGCAATCCTTCCACCTCGGCCTCCTGAGTGGCTGGGACTAGGGGCACAAACCATGCCTAGCTATTTTTTTCTATTTTTTGTAGAGACAGGGCATCACTATGTTGCCCAGGCTGGTCTCAAACTCCTGGGCTCAAGCAATCCTCCTGCCTTGGCCTTGCAAAGTGCTAAGATTACAAGCATGAGCCACAATGCCCAGCCTGGAAATGAGAGTCTTAGCAAATTTTAAGGAGGGTAGTGTCATGATCAGATTTGGTTTTAGGTTTCCTGATAAATACAATCATAGGGCTGGTATGGTAAAGAGACATTACTACAACATGAAAGCGCACAGTGAGATTGCTATCCTACATGATCTGGTCATTATATTTCTATTAATATGTGCTTATCGTCTCCTAGGACCACCCAGATGTTTTTCCTTGAAAAATAGCACAGAATTGTATACTAGTGAACTTTTTGAAAAGTACATGTTGGAGAAGGGTGTGTGTGTGCCTGTGTAAAATGTATTTGGATCTGGCATTTCAGCTTGTTAGGAGATTCTTTTGAAATGTGATTGTATCATCAATCAAATTAGCTCTCCTCTCAGCTTTCTATCATTTTCAAATGTGGCAACAATGACTTATAATGCTGTTTAAATATAGATAGACCATTCATCGCCTACAGCATGAAGTTCAAACTCTTTATAATAATCTATTATTTAAAAGACTGATAACTTCCGACGCCAGTCTTTTCAGCTCATCTCAACCCCTTCTCTTCTACACACCTTATATTTTAATGACACAAAACTACTTTTGGTTCTGTTCAGGCCTTATATTTTTAAATGTCTATATCTTTACCCATGCTGTTCCATCTGTTGAAAGCCTGTCCTACCCTCTAGGCAGGATTCATCACCTATTTTCATCTTTTACATAGCTGTATTACAGTATTATCATAAGGAATTGTGGTTACCTTAAATTTGTCTCCTCTGCTAGATGGCTGGAAGGGCAAGGACTTAATCTTATTTATCTTTTTTGTCCTGGAGTGTCAAAGCATAGTGGATGACATATTGTTGTAGCTAACTAAATTGTTGACTTTGCAGAACAAAATCATAGCGTACTAAAAATAGAGAGCGTATCTTCTGCTGCTCTGCTTTGTAAAGTACTGAACAATCAACAGTTAAATCTCCAGCCTTCTTTAGCAAGGGCTTATTGACCACTGGGAGCAATAGTTTTTAGGATAGCAAAAATTTTGACTCTTAATAAGCTCTCATTCGTTTTAGGAAAACTATTGAAGCAAAGTCCTAAAACTTCTACTTTCTCTAGTGGTCATTTTAGTATTTCTAGGTATTAATGAATCAAGCATTTAAAAATAATGTTTAAATGTGCATATAACTTTAATATGAAATATTTTTCTCTTTAGGCTATAATATTGAGCAGTGTCTCTAATGTGCTTTGAATTAGAATATAAATAACTCAAGATCAGGAACTAAAAACCTTTAAAAACGAATCAATAATACTTTTCTACCAGCCAAATGTAGTGCTATTAGAGTTCTGAAAAATTAAAGACAAAGCCATTCTTGGTTGATTATTGTTTTTAAAAGTCTGCATTTTTGGCTGGTTGCAGTGGCTTACGCCTGTAATCCCAGCACTTTGGGAGGCCGAGGCGGGCAGATCACGAGGTCAGGAGATCGAGACCATCCTGGCTAACACGGTGAAACCCCGTCTCTACTAAAAATACAAAAAAAAAAAAAAAAAAAAGGAAGAAAGAAAAATTAACCGGGCATGATGGCAGGCGCCTGTAGTCCCAGCTACCGGGAGACTGAGGCAAGAGAATGGTGTGAACCCGGGGGTCAGAGCTTGCAGTGAGCCTAGATCGCGCCACTGCACTCCAGCCTGGGTGACAGAGCGAGACTCCGTCTCAAAAAAAAAAAAAAGTCTACATTTTTAATGTAGCTGAGTGCTAAACACTTAGGTCTGTGGAACAATATATACATTGTGATTGTACACCTTACTAGATTAAAAAGCTCTTTTCAGACAAGAATGTTCAGCTGTGGAATATGTTTAGATAATGCATGTTGATAAGATAAATTTCCAAATGTCTTTGGCTTTTCATAGAATATATGTTCCATGCTGTGCTGCGATTTGTATCTTGTTTTCAGGAGTTCCAGCCTGTCTTGACTTGGGTTAAGATGATGACACACTGATGCCTAGCCTCACTTTCAGAAAGATGTAAATCTGTCAGAATACATTTAAATGTCGAGGTTAAACTTATATTTAAACACATTTTTCTAGGGCTTGAATATTTTTAAGTGTGTAAACACTGGGGAAAAAAGATTTTTAGAATGATTCTTAGAATGGCCTCGTAACTATTTAGTTTTGCTTTTTGATTTAAAACCCCCCAAATTAACAGTTTCTTAAAATTAGAATAAAGATACATACCCATAACAAGTTAGTGTTAATTATACTTACAAAACACAGTAGTTCAGTCTCCTGATAAATCTTTTCTATGACCAAAATCTAACATATTACATGCTAACCAATTTACAAGGTAAACTCTTCTGTTTGCCGCTTTGTTTTCTGCCTCCATGCCTACTTTGCTATGCAAAAGCTTTATGTCAATTTACTTTTTGAGCCGTTTAAGACCAAACCAAATTATTCCTTCAGCACATTTTAAACAATCCCTTAAAGACCTCTTTTTCTTGGCTATGTTTCCAATCTTGGCTTATCACTATAATATTTCATGCTCCATGCTTCTGAAAAAATTCAATATTCAAGAACAAAGTAATCCAGAGCTTTACTTCATTTCAGTCTTTTTATGTCCTAGGGCTGTCCCAACTCAATGACCCAGTTTTTATTGTGTCACATCTCACTGTCTGTTGCTGACTGCGACCAGCTTGCCTAATCCTTTTCCCGTCCCTTATCAGTTTTCCCTTAATTCAAAAATCTTGTTTTTTATTCTTTCCAGTTCTCCTTTCACAGCTTTTAGATTTTTTTTCTTTCTCTTGAGACTCAGTATTCCTGTGGTAACTACTCAGAAATACAAAGACAAATGGGTAACTAAAGTCCACAAACCTGTCCTTGTTAAAATTTTCATTGTACTATTTTTAGAATTGTGTGTGGTGAATACTAGAAAGTGGATGTTATAATTTGGCAATATGCCCTTAAAAATGTCCATACTCTAGGACCCAGCAATTTCACTTCCAGGAATCTGGCTTATTAATTAAAAGGAATCATCTAGGATATGGAAAAAGCTATATGCATGAGATGTTCATTACAATGTTATGTATAAAAGAAAAAGGAAATAACACAAATATCTAATGATAGGAGAGAAGTTAAATAAATTATGGCCCATCTACTTGATGAAATAACACACGATCATTTAAGATGATGATTGTGTAACTACGTAGAAACATAGGTAAATACTTTTAATGTTTTCAGAAAAGCAGAGTGCACAATTATAAGTGCTTATGATCACAATTGTGTTTTTAAAAAACTATTTGCAAAGTAAAAACATCAAAGAAACATGACATTTGCTAATAGTTGTTATTTTAAGGTGGTGGAATTGTAGAAGATTTTTCTTTACTCTCAAAATCTTGTGATCCTATTCCTTTAGAGTTTTTAAAAACTATAATCTTAATTCAAGTAAAGAATCATTAGGTAGGTTATGTCAGATAAAACTTAGATTATTTCAGATAGAGCTCTATTTAAGTCTAATAACCTAATGGCTGGGTGTGGTGGCTCACGCCTGTAATCCCAGCACCTTAGGAGGCTGAGGCAGAATGATTGCTTGAGGCTAGGAGTTCAAGACCAGCCTAGGCAACATAGTGAGACCTCAGCTCTACAATTTTTTTTTTTTTAATTAGCCGGTCATGGTGGCATATGCCTGTAGTCCTAGCTACTTGGACGGCTGAGGTGAGATCACTTGTGCCCAGGAGTTGGAGGCTGCAGTAAGCTATGACTGTGCCACTGTACTCCAGCCTGCGTGACAGAGCAAGACCCAGTCTCTAAAAGACGACAACAAAATAATAATCTAATAACTGTGGGTGTGGGGGAGATAAGAAAGGCAGTGAGTATTTCATTTTGTTTACTCTTTTTGTTGTTGTTGTTGAGACAGTCTCGCTGTCGCCCAGACTGGAGTACAGTGGTGCGATCTCAGCTCACTGCAAGCTCTGCCTCACGGGTTCACGCCATTCTCCTGCCTCAGCCTCCCGAGTAGCTGGGAATACAGGTGCCCGCCACCACGCCTGGCTAATTTTTTTTTTTGTATTTTTAGTAGAGATGGGGTTTCACCATGTTAGCCAGGATGGTCTCGATCTCCTGACCTTGTGATCCGCCCGCCTCGGCCTCCCAAAGTGCTGGGATTACAGGCGTGAGCCACCGCGCCTGGCTCATTTTGTTTACTCTCATAGGTCATCTCTGAAAAGATGAATTAGAAAAAAGACCCTCCTAGTATCTGTTTTAAAATACAAAATTATCTTTAAAAGACTGTAGTAGGTTCTATTCAAGTTTATTTTATTGCTGCTGACTTATCCAGGCCAGCTTGCTCTCGCCTAACTTACTTAATCACATTCCTCCTGGTATCTCTGCCTCTGGTCCAAACCTTTCAATCCATTTTTCACATTGTCTTCAAAGAGATCTTTCTGAAACCTAATTCTGATTGTGATACTCCACTGTTTAAACGGTTCAGGGATTCAGAATAGAGTTCTGAAAAATTAAAGACAGAATATATTCAAAGCTTTAGCCAGGCTTGCTAGCACCTTCCAAGCTTCTCTGCCTTATTCTGCACCATTTCTTCTCATGTACCCTTCCCACTAGCCTCGACAAACTAGTTGCAGTAGTTGAAACAGAACTCACAGTCACTATTTTTTGTTTTTAACACTGAATTTAATACCCACTCATTCTTTAAATCTCAAGTGTCACTTTCTTTGGGAAGGCTTTCCAGATTCGTCATTCATTTAGATGTCTCTTCTCTGTAATCCTACAGGGCCCCACCACACTGTGCTATCACGGATTTGCTTATCTGCCTTTTCTACCAGACAGTGAACTTCTTGTTTGCGTAGGCAAGTGGGATTGAGTGTGTATTCATTTAACCTGAATACCGCCTACCCCCCTCAGACAATGTGGAGCACGGTGAATGCTAAATGGTGTTGACATAGGGCTAATGCGCTAATCCTGGGATACTAAGTGCTAGGAACAAAGAGGGAAGATGCACTGGAAGCCAAGGGCCTGTTACCTGTCAGGTACTTAGCAGGTAGAAACTCATTGAAACTCATTCAACGCACTTCCCTCATAAAGTTATGCTTTTTTACTTTGTCTTAAGGTTGTACAAATGTTTTACCTCCCACATCATATCCCTGAGAACTAGGAGCATGTCTTGTCTATGAACCTTTGACTATTCCTTACATATACTAGTCATTCAAGTGTATGTTAAAGTAATAAGTTTCAATGTTTTAAAATAATTTTGATTTAGGTCAGACTTAGTGGCTCACGCCTGTAATCCCAGCACTTTGGGAGGCCGAGGCAGGTAGATTACTTGAGGTCAGGAATTCAAAACCAGCCTGGTCAACATGGTGAAACCCTGCCTCTACTAAAAATATGAAAAAATTAGCCAGGAATGGTGGCAGGTGCCTGTAATCCCAGCTACTTGGGAGGCTGAGGCAGGAGGATCACTTGAACCCAGGAGGCAGAGGCTGCAGTGAGCCAAGATCGCGCCACTGCACTCCAGCCTGGGCAACAGAGCAAAACTCCATCTCAAGAAAAAAGAAAATAAAAGAGAAATAAATAAAAATAAAATAATTTTGATTTATAGAAAAAATATGTAAAGGACAAAATATTTGTGAAGTTCAACATTTTAATTAAAAAATTTCAGAACAGTGTTGTAAATCCTTACAGGGATATAATATAAATTAAGGATGGATAAATATATTCAAATGAAATTGAAGACTACCTAACCCCCAAATGTGCTGACATGTAAATATCTTCTCTACCTTGATTTTCATATACTTATATAAGGAACCAGGTATACTCCAACAGAAAATATTGGTTCAGCCCAACACAAAAAATCATGGTTTTATTGTTCAGATGAAAAACAAACAAATGACTTGGTCATGATCTCAATTTACTATCTTTTTTCCCCACTGTTACTATATCTGCATTTTAAGCAATGTGTTTATTACAGCAAAATTACTTGAAAATTTTGATAAATAAATTTTCTCAAACTTTTTACAGTTTAAAAATTTTTTTATGATTATGACTGACATTTTGTTATTAATCTCTTAATTTTAAAGTTTAAATGTACCAGAAGTTCTGCTATTTAAAATGAAACTCTGGAAACAATCTTGAAATAGAAAAGTCTCCATCATCCCCTAATTTATCTGCTTTGTAGATTTAATTTTATTTTATATTTTCTTATAGAATCACCTACCTAGGCCTATCTGGGAAACAAATGCAAACAAATATGTTTTAGACAACTATTCAAACAGAATTCTATTTTAAATTCCAAATTATTAAGAGTATAACTAGTGACTACTTTGGCATGAGAAAGATTAATCAGCCACTGCATGGAGGGAGAAATATTTGGCTGAACTTTATATATAATCATAAAGGGCAGAAATAATAAAATTAGCATAGTTTGGTCAGGAAGAATCAAGAATGAGTGGGAAGTAAAGACATTTTTGAAGTTCAGCCAAACAAGAATGAATAAGGCAAAACCTGGGAATCCTAAGATAAGCATGAATTGTAGAAAAAGAAAATTGAAAAGAGCAGTTTTTAATGCAGCTACAACTGTCCCTCAGTAAAATACATTATGAAGGCCCATTTCCCTACAGAAAAAAAAGAAAACCTGTAATGAACATATCATATCCTTTAAGATAATCCAACAGTCACTTAAATATAATGTTCAGATACACCCAAGCAACTTTGTTCTTAACCAAATCTCCTAAAATAGATTTCTCCTATTAGCAAGGGAGCATGCTCATTTAGGATCATGAGTATAGTCCCTTTGGCCATCTTAGCTCTCATATGTATTAAGAGGCGCTCTGGTTTCCAAATCAAGCCTCATGTGAATTTAATGGGTATGAAGCAGTTCTTTGGTGAACAATAACCTAGTAGATGAGATCACAAGTGCTAATTTAAAATCCCTACTACAGTGCCCACTACATAGAAAGCTCTCTAGGATTTGTTTTCCTTCCTTCCCTTGCAACTCTGTAATAAAAAACACAAATTTACAGCCCAAAAGAATTGCACAAGACAAGGATGATTTGTTGCTGATACCTTAAATATTTAATAATTTATTGTAAAAGCATTTTGTACACTACCATTACAAACACTGAATATGGTTTTATGAAAGTTATAGTTTTATAACAAAAATATTTCCTAAATACCAAGGCAATCCACCTATTTTCTTCTTCATCTCAGTATAACAGCTAATATTAGGGTTAGAATTTAACCCTAGCAGACATGAAAATTTGGTCTCTTGGTTTATTTTTTATTTATTTATTTTTTTGAGATGGAGTCTCGCTCTGTCACCCAGGATGGAGTGCAGTGGCTTGATCTCAGCTCACTGCAAGCTCTGCTCCTGGGTTCACACCATTCTCCTGCCTCAGCCTCTCAAGTAGCTGGGACTACAGGCGCCTGCAACCACGCCCAGCTAATTTTTTTTTTTTTTGTATTTTTAGTAGAGGCTGGGTTTCACCGTGTTAGCCAGGATGGTCTCAATCTTCTGACCTCGTGATCTGCCCACCTCGGCCTCCCAAAGTGCTGGCATTACAGGCGTGAGCCACTGCGCCCAGCCGGTCTCTTGGTTTATAAATATAGTCAAATACATAGGAGCACTGACTGGCATTTCCATGTCAAGAAACATGGTCATATGTACAGACAAGACATGGATAACCAACAAGTTTTAAAGAAATGTATACATCTCTAGTTACAGATTCTAACCAGAAATACTACAGGAGAGCTGGCAAATGATAACCACCAATACATAGATTTCTATACTCCTGGAAAAGACAACAACATCAAAAAAAATTAAGAAATTTGGCATCAGGTGGACAACATCTAGGTTTTAGGGTTAATAGACTGTTTCATATACTGTACAAAGTTTCATCATTGCCCCCAACCTTGGAATTTCAGAGTGAGAGCATATACAATTCAAAACACTTGCTTTGTCCCTTTTCTCATATTAGAGCTCTGATATTTTCCTAACTCTTACAGTCTCTAGAATGATATGTCAGATTTTCACTCAACAACACTGGATCAGATCTCTTCTATACATGACCTCATCCTTCTCATGTCTCCTCTGTTTGCAGAGAGCCGGTCAAAGTCTTGGAGGTGGAAACGAACTGCCAACTGATTAACCATTTTCCTTAAGGTAAGAAATGCTGCAACAACTTGGAAAGCAAGGAAGAGAGTGAAGATGATATGTATCGCTTTTTCCAAGGGCAGATTTGTTAGGCCTTCATTAAAGAGCAAGAAAAGAATTAAAGGTAACTGCAATAGAAGGCTCAAAAGCCAAAAGCCAGCCAACTCAGGAACCTGCAATGACACATATCAAGAGTAATAAAAATCAGTAAAATATAGTTTCTGTTTATACAGATAAACAAGTACTTATCAATACTGTGAACCTACATTATGGGCTCTGTGAGTGATTCTGAAGGAGGATGACATGGTCCTTGTCCTCTAAGAACTTACAGTCTAGATGAGAAAACTAATTTATGTAAAACAATCCTAGAATACTACACTTTAGTGAACAATTAAGTGCAATATTTAGAAGTACAGACTAAATGCTACAAGAAATAAGAGAGTGATTAGGGTAGGTGAAAGAAAGACCTCAGGGATGTAGGCTTTTTAAGTTGTGGAGAAGGAGGAAGAGGCAAAAAGGTAAGTAAGCAAACACGTGAAATTAGCATGATTGGGAATCAGCACCTCAGCCTGGAATGGATGGCTGAGTGAGAAAACAGCAAAACCTACAGTAAGACAGGCTGGGTGGGGCCTTATTATGAAGGGCCTAGAAAACCACAGGAATCTTTAGGCATTATCCCTATACTCTGGTAACCATAAATGCTTAGGCAGCATGATGATGCAGAAGACATGGGCCTGGCATAGGAAATGAGTTCATAATTTTCCCCCATTTTCTTACTCAGGATCCAAATACACATGTTTAAGTAACCATGTATTTTCAAGACTGATGAGAAGAGGGAAATATCAATTTTAAGTGTTTACTACATTCATATACTTTACATAAATCATTTCACTTAATCACAACAAACCTGTGAAGTAAATATTATTTTCCTCATTTTATATATGAGGAAACCAGGGCTCAAGAGATTAAGCAAACAGACCACAGTGACAGAAGTGGTGAAGCTGGAGTCAGGCTTTAAATTCAGGCCTGTGCTCTTTCTGCCACACCTCACTGCCTTTTACTTGTTATGAAAACTGATTTCATTTGTACCTATCACTGAGAGAAAGGAAAAAAGAGCTTACCTTCTCCTGTAGGTTACCCATGTAGCCCAGATACAACCGGATGGCTTCAATTAAGGTTATTAGGATGATAACCGTGATCACAATGAATTTGTAGTAGTCAGGTAAGATTGAATACTAAAAGAAAAGCCAAAACATGTTTGTAAAATCTCACGTATAGTAACATTGATTTAAGATAGAAAAAAATTATTAAGAACTTTAATTTTATTGACACTCTAACAACGTCAGGGCAGCAAAAGTATTAAAGCTTAGATTTACCTTCATGTGAAGCATCATAACGCTGCTCACCCACCACAGTGGGAAATAGTAGGTATTAAAATAAAGGGACATCTGCAATGCCAAACTGGAGACCATTTCATTTTCTACAGAAGGAACAGAAAAGGAACAAATTATGAATCTTGGGTCTATGCCCTATATATATATATCCTATTCCCTAGAATTAATAACTATAATATTGGCTCAGTAAAACACCAAATTTTAAGCCTATTTATAATCATTGACAGTAAAAGGAATATTCGTCCTAATACCATTTAGGTCAAATATTGGCTATTTGGGGGTACGTTTCATATTTTTCAATTATTTTACCATTTTGCCATTACAGTCTTCTGACTTTTTTGCGTATACTACTGGTATAGATTTAATGTAGAATATCAATATAAATCCTATTCAACAGATAATTATCATTGCCTCCTTTGTAGAATTCTATGTAAATAGCATATAAAATTAATGCATAAAATAAATAAAAATGAATCTCTTACATAGAAACTAATCTCATACAAAAACGGATTACCAAGATTATAATTAGACACATCTCTCTTTTCAGCATACCCTAATATTAGCCATTCTTTAAAGTCCAATTCAGTGTCGTCTTTTCCATCACTACTTCCTTCATCAGTTCCCCCACCCCAGCAGAAATACCTTTCCCCTTTAGGTATTTATCACTCTAAACTGTCAATAAGAAGTGCTAGCAAAGAACCACACTCCCCTCCCTGAAAAACAGTCTGGTGTACTGAATAGATCATGGGCTTCAGAGTTCAAGCAAATCCGAGCTTCCCAAACCTCTGTGACCCTGGATGTCAGACTTGATATAAATTATTTAAGCCCTTTGAGCTTCTATTTCTTCATCTGTAAAACAGTGAAATTAAAACTTCCTCACAAGCTGCTTGTGAGAATTAGAGCCAATATAAATTATTTCATCCTAGCACTGTGCCTGGCACACTTAGTAGGCATTCAACAAATATTAGTCCTCTTTCCTTCTTCTCTTCTACTTATCTACAGGCTCACTGCAAGCACACACCATGTCCTACCCTAATTTGAGACTCTCATAGAATCTAGCATCTTGCTTTACACGCAGTGAATATCAAATACACATAAGAATGAGTTAATGAAAGCATACTGTCATAAGGACATTACTAGTATAGCCATTTGTGATACATGAGTTCCATTTACCTAAGGTTGATTCCGTAACACTTTTTGCTTTTATGTAAGAGAGCAGGGTCCTAAATTAAGAATTTGATTTTTAAAATTGAACCTTACAAAATACATTCTAAATTTGACTAAATTCTTAAGAGCAGACACATATATTGAAATCAGTTTCTCTACACGTAAGATTTTAAAGGCTCTAAAATAAATGTCTTAAAAACACTATTTTCTCCTTTTCTCCATAGCTGAGTGTTTTTATCTGTCACTTAATAATTTTAAAATATAAGAAATAGTCAAGGTCTCTCACAGCAAAATAGTTTCCTTTAGCTCCAAGAATATGCCTGATTATTATCATCTATTTTGCTTGCAACTGTTTATTAAATTACCACTGATAAAGGAATGAATTCTTAAAATCTGTTAAATCTGAAGACAACTCACCAGCCTAGGATCTTTTCGATAGCAACAGTACAAAGCTGCGGACATGGTAATGATATAAACTTGTTATTACAGTACAAATAATCAAACCTACTTCCAATCCACAAAGAAGAAAATATGGGAAGGAATAATAAATTGGGCAAGCTGAACATTTCGGTACCGTTGAGAAGAAACTGTAGTCAAATTTTGCAAAGAATGGTTTTTATGTTAGAAGTATTGTGTGTTAACATCTTAAAGGTTATGCCATGTCCATATTTCAGCAGATCAAACTTATAATCATGGAAATGAAAATCAAGTTAATATGCAAATGAACCTTAAAAGCATAAGATATAAACTTACTAAATTTTGCAAAAGTTCAAGTTGAGTTCTGTAAATGGAATTTAAATTAAAACATACGATATAAATCAGGGATAGGTAAACAACTGGCCAGCTGTCTGTTTTTGTACAGTCAATGAGCTAAAAATATTTTTTCACGTTTAAACGGTTAAAAAAGTAATTTTTTTTCACACGTGAAATCCATATGAAATACAAATTTCAGTGTCCATAAAGTTTTATTGGAACACAGCCATGCCTATTCAATAACTATTGTCAATGGCTGCCATGGAGACCATATGGCCTACAAAGTCTAAAATATTTACTATCTGGCCCTTTTCAGAAAACGTCATTTTACCTTGTATTATCAGACGTTAGTGCTCTTTAAGCCTCATCCTTGGAACCAGAAATGTGAAAACCTAATTTTTTCACATTTTTCTCTGTACATCCTAAATCATGAAGGCCTACATTTGGGGAATAGGCAAGTGATCAGGGTGACAAAATGCAGCTTTGGGAACTGCCTTTACTTTACTCTGTCCCTTTTAAAAATTCTTTAAAACCAAGCAGAGGAAAAGACCGATATTTCCCAGCAGAGCTGAATGATGAAAACCACATGGGTTTGGTTGACAGTGTGTTGTCTACCATCATGATGTAGGAGGAGGAAACTGTTCTGGAGGGAACTGCGTTATCACTTGTCATCAAGTTAAAGGACGCAGAAGCATCATGGTATTTTGTTACCTTATGATAAGAGTTACATATAGGGGAGGAGGAGGAGAAGGCAGGCAAGGGGTGAGTTTTGTTGAACGCCCGGCTAGTATGGCACATGCCGGTGGGAGTGGAAGGTGGTTTGAAAAGACTCATTAACTTTTTTTTTTTTTTTAATCTTTTCTACGAGAAAATGGCCTTGCTTAGGAACATACTTGTTCTGCTAGGAAAAGGGAAAAGGCAAATTTGTTCCCTGGGGTGGGGGTGGGGGTGGGGACGGGGGAGGTGGGATTGCTTGGGCTGTTCCTCGCCATCCTGGACAGAAAAGCCGGGGCGGGCGCCGCAGAGGAAAAGCAACTTGGGCCTTCGCTCTCGCGGCGTGCGGGGGATCAGCCTGTGCAGCAAGGGCGGCTTTTATCTTTTGATTTTTGGGGTTTCTCCGGGGCAATGATGGGTCTTGCGCGGCACAGAGGTAGGCCCCACCTCAGCTGCCGCGCTTGCAAGGAGCTGGCCAGGCGGCAGCACACACAGACCAGGCCCGATCCGGAGACGGAGGCCGCCAGCGCCTCAGCTCCCTGCCCGGCCCGGCCCCTCCTCCAAGGAGCTCTACCGCACTGCGGAGAACTGGCTGAAGGTGACATCGCCATTTTAGGTACGGGCAAATTCTGGACGCTCCAAAACCCACGCCATGCCCTCGGCAGGCCACACCCCCTGCGCCGGGCCTCGGTCACTCACCCGGACCCACATTGGACTCTGGACCGGTCCGATTGGAATCACTGAACACGGCCCGGCTGAAGTTTCCTAGCCGCTGGCGCACCGGATCCGGTAGCTCCATGCCTGGGCCTCAGTATCCCTCGCCCCCTCAGACACAGGCTAGTCTGCGGGCGCTCCGAGGCTCCGCGGTTCCCACGGCAACCGGGCGGCGCGAGGCCGGCGGGACCCGGGAGCGCGCGGGGCTGCCCGGCTGGGCTGGGTCTCGTCCGGAGCCCGCGCAACCTAGAAGGGACCGGCGCGCTCAGAGCGCGTTCCAGGCCCAGGGAGCAGCGTGCCTCGGCCGTGTCCAAAACGGCAGATCCCTTAGTTCTGCTTTGAGCTCGACCACCCTAAAAACAAACCTATACTAAGAAATGAGCTGGGGTTGGACTGCGATACAAGGAGCCCTCACATCTTGCCAGTGGAACTGTAAATCGGTACAACCTTTCTGGAGGGAAATAGAGAACGAATGCAGAGCTTAAAGAATGTCTAGAGGTGTAGGGGTGTGTGTGTGTGTGTGAGAGAGAGATAATGTGACTGATAATTTTTTAATAAGAAAACACAGCAATGGGCAACTGATTAAATGTACTGGAGCATATACATTCAATGGAGTATGTTTCAGCTGCTTATAAAATGCTTGCAAAGAATATTGAATGATATAGTTAACTTTATGTAAAAATAAAGCAGAAATAAAACTAAATGAGAATGAATCTAATTTAGCAAAATTTATGTGTATGAGTGGAGGGGAGGAGAGAGCGTGTGCACACTGGCTTGAAAAAAAAAAACAAAACTGGAAAAAAATCCAAAATGTTAACAGTCATTATCACTGGATAGTGGGATTGTAGGTGATTCAAAAATTTTTAAACATGTCTATTTTCTAGCTTTCTCTCAAATAAGATATATTACTTTAAAAAAACTAAGCGTAATATACATACAGAAAAATTTTATACCTTTTGTAAATAATAAAGATATATTACTTAAAGAAATAAGTGTGATATACATACATAGACAGACTGAAATCTGCATGTGTAATCAGCACCCTGTTCAAGAAACGTTACAATATTCCCAGAAACTCCCCCTTCCTGTTTCCTTTCAGTCACTAAACCCCCTCCTCACTCATAACTGACCTTTCCTGAATTCTAACAGCAAAGGAGAGTTTTGCCTTTTTTTTTTTTTAAATCAGAACATTTATTGTGTGACTAATTTTTTTTTTTTTTTTTTTTAAGACAGAATCTTGCTCTGTCGCCGAGGCTGGAGTGCAATGGCACAATCTCGGCTCACTGCAACCTCCGCCTCCCGGGTTCAAGCGATTCTCCTGCCTCAGCCTACTGAGTAGCTGTGATTACAGGCGCCCGCCACCACACTCGGCTAATTATTGTATTTTTAGTAGAGACAGGATTTCGCCATGTTGGCCAGGCTGGTCTCGAACTCCTGACGTCAAGTGATCCACCTGCCTCGGCCTCCCAAAGTGCTGGGATTACAGGTGTGAGCCACCGTACCTGGCCTGAAATTGTTAAGATGAACTGGATCCTGCAACAGCTGTCCTCTTGGGTTTAGGTGGCGTTCCTTCACAAAATCCATGCCTTAACCTACTGTACACAATTTTTAAGTGCCTCATTCGACCAGTCCCACTGGTATATTGTTTTTTAGCCTCGGCACTCCAATTATACTTTATCTTGGCTTGGGAGGGTAGCCGCATTTGCCACAGGCGGACTTTTGAAGGAGGTAGATCTTAGAGTCACAGGGCAGCACTAGCTGTGCATCTTATTGCACCACTTTCTAGATGATGACATTCCCTTTGTCATCTTGCTTCTCAGTTTTGCATATTTATATAAAAGCAATCATACTGTAAGTACTTTTTTAAAAAACTGGCTTTGTCTTCAACATACTTTCATGAAATTCCTTCATATCATTGAGTGTAGATTCTTTTGCCTTGCTCTTTGTGATCATACCAAAATAAGCTTACTCATTCTACTGTTGATGAGTGTCTGTATTTTCTAGTTTGGAGCTGTTATGAATAGTGCTGTTTTGGTGAAAAGATGCCTCTTGGTGAACGTATGCATGCATTTTTGTTGAGTGTATATCGAGAGTGGAATTGCCGTGTCATAGGATACGAAAGACCCAGCTTTAGTAGAGGCTGCCAACAGTTTTCCAAAGCGATCGAACCAATTCCTGCTGCCTCCAGCAATGTGTGAATATTTCCATTACTCCATATACTTCACCAACACTTGTTATTTCTTATCCTTTCCTTTTAGCTCTTCTGATGGGTGTGTGGTAAAAGTATTATTTTTACAATCAAAAGGAAAATTACACATTTATATAAATGCAAGAAGAAGATATGGGTGGAAATAAGTTCATGACTAGAATTTTAAAATAATTACACAAACATTTATTGCATTCCTACTGCTTTTTTGGGTATCGTGCTAGGCTAATTAGGGATATGGTCCCTCCTCATCAAGCAGCACAGCTCAGTGAGTGAGAGACATGGAAACAAGTAAGTGCAAACACTGTTATTATAAGTGCTCTATTAAAGGACCACTGATGAAGCAGAAATTAATTCGGGTTGAGGATGTCAGGGAAAAGCTGGTTAACTTCTGCTTCATTTCAAGATGGAGCTCAGACCTGAGAATCTCCAAAAAGGCTTCTAGGAACTTCCTGAAATAGCTTAGTTGCTCTCTTCTGTGTTTCCCAAAGCATCTTCCTCTTGTTTCTTTGGTCACAGTGCTGGTCACTCTATGCTAAAATTGTCTGTTTATGTGTCTGTGTCTCTTGCTAGTCCTTAAGCTCTTAGAGTTCAAGAATGGACTTTCATCTTTATACCCCGAACACTAGCACAGTGTGGTACCTGGCCAAGAGTAGGAGCTGGATGACTTTGAGTGAGTAAAAGGAAGAAAAAGCCTAATGACCACTCTCTTGTCTTCCCTTTCTAGTTCAAGGACTTAGCCAGCCCTTTAAAAGGTTCACTTTGTAAAATGATGAATTGGTGTATTAAAACATAGTGAATTATAACAATTTAAAAAACCTTAGCAACAGAGAATCACTTTTCATCTATCAAATGAACCGAGATTTTTTATAAAGGGAACAGTGAAGCAGGAGGCCTCAGGCTCAGCTGTTGAATTATAATTTGGCCAACCGCATTGAGACAAGCAATGGGCAATATATAGAAATAGCCTTTAAAACGTTCCTGCCTCCTTTAACACAATAATTTAAATCTTAAGACCCTGTTTGAGGAAAATAACAATAGAAACAAAGTTTTATACACCAAATGCTTCTCCAACATTATTGATAATTGTTTAGAAAAGAGAGGGGAGTGGGCATTTGAAGTGCCCAACCACAGGGCCTCGTTAAGCAGATTACAATATTTATAGCAAGGTGTTGGGCTGCAGTAGAAAGAATGTCCTTGGAAGCTGAGAGGGCAGGGTTCAAATACCCTAAAATTCTCGATGTACCACTTAAGAGTTGTGTGACTGATTTCAGATACTTGTTTTGTAAAGTAAAAATAATGATATCTTACTGTTGTGGTTGATGTGAATATTATTAAGGCTCTCTATACATGATAGCTACCATTTACACATCAATTAAAATGAAGTTTATGAAGAAGCAACACCTAGAGTGGAGTCAAATAATGCTGGTATTTAATTTTGTGAATTCAACTGGACCTGCTAGGTAATACCTCTATTGCTTTCCTAATAAAGACAGTGGAGGCAGTTAAGCATTAAAGCAGTCCATTATGTTAACCAAAAACCTTTGTGAATTCTTATCAAAAACCTAAGTGAATTATTTTAAAGATATTTTCCCCCAGCATTGAAAAAAGATGTAAGATACCTTCTTCAGATTGTAATTATTTTATCAAAATCCTGGAAGAAAAAAATGATAGAATTATGGGTATTTTTCCTTCTAATTTTATTATTCAAATTTCCTATATGAGCATATATTTTCTAGTTAGAAAAAAATCTTGTTAAAAATAAATTGAGAGGAAGAGGCAATGATGATGCAAAAACATTAGAGAAGATAATTTGAGAGGAAAAAAAAATGTGGTTTGGAATGAGTCCTGCCATTATGAATGTATCATAAATGTCCAAGGGGCTCAAAAAAACTTTCCAAATGTTATCTTATTGGTTGATACTCCCAATATTTATAGGCAATTACATTAGAAATACTAAAGGAGATCCTTCAGTGTTTCACTAATGTGATTGCCTATACAGGAGGGGATCCACATTCATGAAAAATGAAGAATCATATGATTTGGGTTTCCCATCTCCTAGACCTACTACTTACTTAGGATCTAAAGAAAGAAGTATGGGCCAGGCATGGTGGCTCACACATGTAATCCCAACACTTTGGCAGGCCAAGGCGGGTTGATCACAAGGTCAGGAGTTCGAAACCAACCTGCCCAATATGGTGAAACCCCGCGTATAGTAAAAATATAAAAATTAGCTGGGTGTGGTGGCGGGCCCCTGTAGTCCCAGCTACTCGGGAGCCTGAGGCAGGGGAATTGCTTGAACCTGGAAGGCAGAGGTTGCAGTGAGCTGAGATCGAGCCACTGTACTCCAGCCTGCGTGACAGAGTGAGACTTCATCTCAAGAAAAAAAAAAAGAAGCATGGAATCTCTGTACTTAAAATCACGGGAATCATTTTAGGTTAATGAATAGTCCCATAAAGTTTAAACTGCTTAGTTCTTATACCAGTGTTGATGTTCAGAGTAATAGCTGTTTCTACAATAGTTGTTTAATGTATTTCTTGGGGTTTAATTATATTTATTGTTTGCTTATTTGTTTTCACAAACATTTTGAGACTGATGCAATGATTAGCTTCCCTTTGATAAGGGACCATGTTGTCTGGTAATAATGTATTATCTTATATGACAAGAAACTGATTTGGGGAGTTATTTATTTATTGAGATAGGGTCTCACTCTGTTGCCCAGGCTGGAGTGTAGTGATGCAATCATAGCTCACTGTAGCCTCAATCTCCTGGGCTTAAGTGATCCATCCACTTCAGTCTCTCTAATAGCTGGGACTACTGGGGTATACCACTGTGCCCAGCTAATTTTTTTTTATTTTGTAGTGACAAAGTCTCCCTATGTTGCCTAGGCTGGTCTCCAACTCCTGGGCTCAAATGATCCTCCCACTTTGGCCTCCCAAAGTGCCAGGATTACAGGCCTGAGCCACCACACCTGACCTCAGTTATTTAAATTACTCCTTGGCATAAAAAAAATTCTTTTCACTTGATACTAATAAAGAGTTTAGAAATATTTTTAAGTAAATATGTCATTCAGTTTATTGCTTTAAAATGAACTGAGAGACATTTCTCAGAATCTAGATAAATTTAAAAGCTAAATTATATATTTGGGTATAATATATAATTATGATTATGATATGATTCCACATCGGCATCCACATTAAAAAAATCTTACTCTAAATTACCTGAAATGTAATCTTATAATCCTCAAATTGTTAATGGATAATCAAAGATTTTTTGATACAAGTCCCTGGTACAACATATTCTATTCAAAGCACTTCTCAAAGGTTTATAAGAAAGAATCAGGCTGTGAATTATACAGAAAGCAAAATCTCATGAAAGGAATTTTTATACTATATTAAGTGATATTTCAAGGCTGACTTTAATATTTTGTCTTCAAAGACATCTCCATTGAGAATTTTTATTAGAAAATTCTTTCCCCTTTAAAATACTGTTTATATAATAGTTTTTTGGTTCGGTGGCATTTCTTTGTGTTGGTCTACCACACTGCTCACCTGCTATGTCAAGCAGCTGCTCCATGCGTCAACCATGTGGGAGATGGGAATGTCAAGCCGAGGGAAGAAAATCAGTAAAGCAAAAACCCACTTAAGGAAACCTCAGATCTCTCAAGTGAATTATGATACTAATTAGAAGCAGGTGGTCATTTTACTGAATAAGTAACATGTTCCGTTTTTAGTAGTGATGTCTTACTGAACTAAAAATATTTTATATATTACACTGTGTAAAGTATAAATTATATTCCTCTTTCTGGAAGAACATTCACCTGTTATTAACTATAATAAAATATTGCTTTCCCCACAGTAAATATTGATACATTGTTCACTGTTCCCTCTGGCTTATTTTAAATTGTGGTTCTGTGCCTTTAACAAATAATATGCTTTGTTTTCAACAGTATACTTTGCATTGCTTAGCTATGTTCAATTTTGATCCTCAATCACATCAAGATTGTAAGAGTAGAAATGTTATAAATAGACAAGTTAGTACTAAAATGAAAGGTGTACACACAGGTAAAGAGTTCAAATACATTTGAATTATTTCTTATACTTAGGTAGCTGAATAATAAAATTCTCCAAATTTTCTTGAAGGTGTTTGCTTTGCAAAATAGAAAATCATTGCCATTATTCTTGTATACCATTTCCTTTCCCACTGTATTTTTAGTTACTACAGAATTGTTCTTATTTTTTTTCAACACATGGTGTGAAGATTAATAGAAGTTCAAGGTGATTGGAGACAAGTGTAATAAGATGTCAACAGGGATGTACTCTGATCCCTGACAAGGTTCAAAGCTGTGCACAGAAGGGGATAAGTTCACATATTCTAAGTTGAGAGACCACCTATAGTTAGGCCAGTCTACTAAGAAATGTTGATACAGGGAAACAGTCCTACCACAAACATTTCCCAAACTACCCCATTCGTACTCATGGAAGTATAAGGAAAGGGTGGGTAGAGAGGAGGTTAGCCTTTTGTGAAGTACAATGTTCATAAGGATAATCTCTTCCCTTCCTTCACCCCATTCTCACTGTAAGGGAGAAGATGGAAGCACTTTTTCCCCTCAAAGTCTAGCAAGGAGCCCTCAGGAAAATTACCTATAATGTTTAGAAATGCCCAACCATCCACCCTCTACAAGGTAGGAGATTGGTGATCATCTCATCTCTGACCTCTTCTGGACCAACTGACTGCTCTGTGCTTGCAGAGCAAGGAGAGGGGACATAGAGAGATGGCCTAGCTAAGAGAGGAGGCACCACAATAGCCCATATTCCTATCTCCAAGAGAGGCTGCTAGCTGGACCCCTCACGGGAGAGGTCAAGTAGGTGCAAGGTATATATCTCAAGGAACTGGACAGTGGAGAGGACCCCTAATGACCTTTGCCAATGAGGGAGCCAGTACTTGTATTCTCTCCAGTACAGAAGACATTGAAAGTCTGACAGGACTAACTAAAGAAGTAGCAACATCCTACAGAGAAGAAATTGCAACCTTTCTAGGAAGCCATATGAAATATCTACTTCCCTATTCTTGCCCTAATATCAGAAGGGAAGCAACTGAAAGAAAGAGAGGGAAGGATATAAAGAGCAGAGCACCTGCCACTCCCCCTTCACACACACCTGCACTCCAAGCCACTAGCAGTAGGTGTCTACTTTTGGACAAGTCTGGAGGTAAAGGAGAAAAAGGAAGGGAGGAAAAAGCAGTTTTAAATCCTATTTGAAGCTTAACTTGAACAAAACGGAGCCTTACATGCTGGAATGAGATGATCCTAATAACTTGAAGAGGTTAATAAATGGAATCAAGCCAGGGTGCAATTAAAAGAGTTGACACCCAGAAAAAAAAAAAAAAAAAAAAAAGAGGGTGGCATATAGTGGGTGGAATTTTTTTTTTTTTTTTTTTTTTGAGATGGAGTCTCGCTCTGTTGCCCAGGCTGGAGTGCAGTGGCGCAATCTCGACTCACTGCAAGCTCCCCCTCCCGGGTTCATGCTCTCCTGCCTCAGCCTCCGGAGTAGCTGGGACTACAGGTGCCCGCCACCACGCCCGGCTAATTTTTTTGTATTTTCGGTAGAGATGGGGTTTCACCATGTTAGCCAGGATGGTCTCGATCTCCTGACCTCGTGATCCGCCCGCCTCGGCCTCCCAAAGTGCTGGGACTACAGGCGTGAGCCACCGCACCCGGCCCATGGTGGGTGGATTTTAAGAAAATAAAGCTGTTTCATATTTATGCCCCCAATGAATTGAGAATCCTCAAGAAAGTAGTTACATAATCCATCAGAGTTCTGATTTTTAGAGGGGGATGGCATGATCAATTCTGAATAACAGACAGATGAGATGGATATCAATTCAAGCAAGGAAATAGAATGTTTTTTTTTAAGAAAACATTTTTTTCTTTTAATTGAAGTAAGACATGCACACAAAAAAGTGCACAGATCGGAACTGTAGAGGTCCATGAATTTTGCTCAAGTGAACCCACCTGTGTAACCAGCACCCAGCTCAGGAAATAGAATACTGCCAACGTCTCCAAACCCCCTGCTTATGTTGCCTGTTAGTCATCAGCCCTCTCACACTCCCAAAGTCATACTATCTTGATTTCTATACCTGTAGATTAATTTTGCCTGATTTTATTTTTCTGTAAATGAAGTCCTACATTATTTGCCTTTCGTGTTTGCTTCCTTCACTCAACATTACATTTGTGAGATTCATCCATGCCGTTATGTGTTGCAGTAGCCTGTTTGTTCCATTGCAGCACAATATTCTGTTTGAATATACCATGAATTTTATTTATACAAATGGTAATGGAAAAAAAATTGTATCCAGTTTGGGCTACTGCAGAGAGTGCTATTGGACTTGCTTGCTTACATTTTACTTACGACTGTCACAGTTAACATTCATGAGAGAGACTGACCTGTAATTTTTCTTCCTTGTGATATTCTTGCCAGCTTTGGGCATCAGGGTTGTACTGATCTCATAAAATTGTTGGAAATGATCCCTCTTTTTCTGTTCTCTGGAAGAGTTTGTGGTAAGGTTGATGTTTTTCTTTGTAATGTGTCTGGAAGAATTCACCAGAGAAGCCATTGGTGCCTGGAGCTTTCTTTGTGGGAAGGTTATGAATTTAATTTTTGTTTATAGGTATATAGCTCTTCAGATTTTTTTTTTACCTTTTTTTCCCCCAATCTTGTAAGTTGTATGTTTCTAAGAATTCATCCATTTCAGCCGGGTGTGGTGGCTCACCCCTGTAATCCCAGCACCTTGGGAGGCCGAGGTGGGCGGTCACTTGAGGTCAGGAGTATGAGACCAGCCTGGCCAATATGGTGAAACCCCGTTTCTACTAAAATACAAAAATTAGCTGGGTGTGGTGGCAGGTGCCTGTAGTCCCAGCTACTCAGGAGGCTGAGGCAGGAGAATTGCTTGAATCCAGGAGGCAGAGTTTGTAATGGCACCGAGATGGTGCCATTGCACTCCAGCTTGGGTGACAGAATGAGACCCTGTCTCAAAAAAAAAAAAAAAAATTATTCATTTCACTGGCATGCAGTTGCTTGTAATTTCTTCTTATTGTTATATTCTTAATGCTGATAGGATCTATACTGAGGGCTCCCCTTTCCTTCCTGAAATTGGTTATTTGAAGTTTCTCAATTGTATTAGTTTTTTCAAAAAACCAATATTAGGCTTCTTGGTTTTCTCTATTGTATATTTGTTTTCCATTTCATTAATTTCTTTTTTTTAAATTATACTTAAAGTTCTAGGGTACATGTGCACAATATGTAGGTTTGTTACATATGTATACATGTGCCATGTTGGTGTGCTGCACCCATTAACTCGTCATTTAGCATTAGGTATATCTCCTAATGCTATCCCTCCCCCATCCCCCCACCCCATGACAGGCCCTGGTGTGTGATGTTCCCCACCCTGTGTCCAAGTGTTCTCATTGTTCAATTCCCACCTATGAGTGAGAACATACGGTGTTTGTTTTTCTGTCCTTGCAATAGTTTGCTGAGAATGCTGGTTTCCAGCTTCATCCATGTCCCAGAAAGGACGTGAACTCATCCTTTTTTATGGCTGGCATAATATTCCATGGTGTATATGTGCCACGTTTTCTTAATCCAGTCTATCATTGTTGGACATTTGGGTTGGTTCCAAGTCTTTGCTATTGTGAATAGTGCCGCAATAAACATACGTGTGCATGTGTCTCTATAGCAGCATGATTTATAATCCTTTTGGTATATACCCAGTAATGGGATGGCTGGGTCAAATGGTATTTCTTGTTCTAGATCCTTGAGGAATCGCCACACCAACTTCCACAATGGTTGAACTAGTTTACAGTCCCACCAACAGTGTAAAAGTGTTCCGGTTTCTCTACATGCTCTCCAGCACCTGTTGTTTCCTGACTTTTTAATGATTGCCATTCTAACTGGTGTGAGATGGTATCTCATTGTGGTTTTGATCTGCATTTCTCTGATGGCCAGTGATGATGAGCATTTTTTCATGTGTCTGTTGGCTGCATAAATGTCTTCTTTCGAGAAGTGTCTGTTCATATCCTTCGCCTACTTTTTGATGGGGTTGTTTGATTTTTTTCTTGTAAATTTGTTTAAGTTCTTTGTAGATTCTGGATATTAGTCCTTTGTCAGATGGGTAGATTGAAAAATTTTCTCCCATTCTGTAGGTTGCTTGTTCACTCTGATGGTAGTTTCTTTTGCTGTGCAGAAGCTCTTTAGTTTAATTAGATCCCATTTGTCAATTTTGGCTTTGTTGCCATTGCTTTTGGTGCTTTAGTCATGAAGTCCTTGAGCATGCCTATGTCCTGAATGGTATGGCTTAGGTTTTCTTCCAGGGTTTTTATGGTTTTAGGTCTAACATTTAATTCTTTAATCCATCTTGAATTAATTTTTATATAAGGTGTAAGGAAGGGATCCAGTTTCAGCTTCCTACATATAGCTAGTCAGTTTTCCCAGCACCATTTATTAAATAGGGAATCCTTTCCCCATGTCTTGTTTTTGTCAGGTTTGTCAAAGATCAGATGGTTGTAGATGTGTGGTATTATTTCTGAGGACTCTGTTCTATTCCATTGGTCTGTATCTCTGTTTTGGTACCAGTACCATGCTGTTTTGGTTACTGTAGCCTTTTAGTATAGTTTGAAGTCATGTAGCATGATGCCTCCATCTTTGTTCTTTTGGCTTAGGGTTGTCTTGGCAATGCAGGCTCTTTTTTGGTTCCATATGAACTTTAAAGTAGTTTTTTTCAATTCTGTGGAGAAAGTCATTGTTAGCTTGATGGGGATGGCATTGAATCTATAAATTACCTTGGGCAGTATGGCCATTTTCACGATATTCCTTCTTCCTATCCATGAGCATGGAATGTTCTTCTGTTTATTTGTGTCCTCTTTTATTTCACTGAGCAGTGGTTTCTAGTTCTCCTTGAAGAGGTCCTTCACATCCTTTGTAAGTTGGATTCCTAGGTATTTTTTTCTCTTTGAAGCAATTGTGAATGGGAGTTCACTCATGATTTGGCTCTCTGTTTGTCTGTTACTGGTGTATAGGAATGCTTGTGATTTTTGCACATTGATTTTGTATCCTGAGATTTTGCTGAAGTTGCTTATCAGCTTAAGGAGATTTTGGGCTGAGACGATGGGATTTTCTAAATATACAATGATGTCATCTGCAAACAGGGACAACTTGACTTCCTCTTTTCCTAATTGAATACCCTTTATTTCTTTCTCCTGCCTGATTGCTCTGGCCAGAACTTCCAACACTATGTTGAATAGGAGTGGTGAGAGAGGGCATCCCTGTCTTGTGCCAGTTTTCAAAGGAAACGCTTCCAGTTTTTGCCCATTTAGTATGATATTAGCTGTGGGTTTGTCATAAATAGCTCTTATTATTTTGAGATATGTCCCATCAATACCTAGTTTATTTAGTGTTTTTAACATGAAGTGCTGTTGAATCTTGTCAAAGGCCTTTTCTGAATCTATTGAGATAATCATGTGGTTTTTGTCTTTGGTTCTGTTTATATGATGGATTACATTTATTGATTTGCATATGTTGAACCAGCCTTGTATCCCAGGGATGAAGCCCACTTGATCATGGTGGGTAAGCTTTTTGATGTGCTGCTGGATTTGGTTTGCCAGTATTTTATCGAGGATTTTTGCATCAATGTTCATCAGGGATATTGGTCTAAAATTCTCTTTTTTTGTTGTGTCTCTGCCAGGCTTTGGTATCAGGATGATGCTGGCCTCATAAAATGAGTTAGGGGGGATTCCCTCTTTTTCTATTGATTGGAATATTTTCAGAAGGAATGGTACCAGCTCCTTTTTGTACCTCTGGTAGAATTTGTCTGTGAATCCGTCTGGTCCTGGACTTTTTTTGGTTGGTAGGCTCTTAATTATTGCCTCAATTTCAGAGCCTGTTATTAGTCTATTCAGGGATTCAGCTTCTTCCTGGTTTAGTCTTGGGATGGTGTACGTGTCCAGGAATTCATCCATTTCTTCTAGATTTTCTAGTTTATTTGTGGAGAGGTGTTTATAGTGTTCTCTGATGGTAGTTTGTATTTTTGTGGAATCAGTAGTGATCTCCCCTTTATCATTTTTTATTGCGTCTATTTGATTCTTCTCTCTTTTTTTCTTTATTCATCTTGCTAGTGGTCTATCAATTTTGTTGATCTTTTCAAAAAACCAGCTCCTGGATTTACTGATTTTTTGAAGGGTTTTTTGCATCTCTGTCTCCTTCAGTTCTGTTCTGATCTTAGTTATTTCTTGCCTTCTGCTAGCTTTTGAATGTGTTTGCTCTTGCTTTTCTAGTTCTTTTAATTGTGATGTTAGGGTGTCAATTTTAGATCTTTCCTACTTTCTCTTGTGGGCATTCAGTGCTATAAATTTCCCTCTACACACTGCTTTGAATGTGTCCTAGAGATTCTGGTATGTGGTGTCTTTGTTCTCATCGGTTTCATAGAACATCTTTATTTCTGCCTTCATTTCGTTATGTACCCAGTAGTCATTCAGGAGCAGGTTGTTCAGTTTCCATGTAGTTGAGCGGTTTTGAGTGAGGTTCTTAATCCTGAGTTCTAGTTTGATTGCACTGTGGTCTGAGAGACAGTTTGTTATAATTTCTGTCTTTTGCATTTGCTGAGTAGTGCTTTACTTCCAACTATGTGGTCAGTTTTGGAATAAGTGCAATTGGTGCTGAGAAGAATGTATATTCTGTTGATTTGGGGTGGAGAGTTCTGTAGATGTCTGTTAGGTTCACTTGGTGCAGAGCTGTGTTCAGGTCTTGGATATCCCTGTTAACTTTCTGTCTTGTTGATCTGTCTAATGTTGACAATGAGGTGTTGAAGTCTCCCATTATTATTGGGTGGGAGTCTCAGTCTCTTTGTAGGTCTCTAAGGACTTATTTTATGAATTTGGGTGCTCCTGTATTGGGTGCATATGTATTTAGCATAGTTAGCTCTTCTTGTTGAATTGATCCCTTTACCATTATGTAATGGCCTTCTTTGTCTCTTTTGATCTTTGTTGGTTTAAAGTCTGTTTTATCAGAGACTAGGATTGTAACCCCTGCTTTTTTTTGTTTTCCATTTGCTTGGTAGATCTTCCTCCATCCCTTTATTTTGAGCCTATGTGTGTGTCTGAACGTGAGATGGGTCTCCTGAATACAGCACACTGATGAGTCTTGACTGTTTATCGAATTTGCCAGTCTGTGTCTTTTAATTGGCACATTTAGCCCATTTACATTTAAGGTTAATATTGTTATGTGTGAATTTGTTCCTATCATTATGATGTTAGCTGGTTATTTTGCTCGTTAGTTGATGCAGTTGCTTCCTAGCATTGATGGTCTTTACAATTTGGCATGTTTTTGCAGTGGCTGGTACCAGTTGTTCCTTTCCATGCTTAGTGCTTCCTTCGGGAGCTCTTGTAAGGCAAGCCTGGTGGTGACAAAATCTCTCAGCATTTGCTTGTCTGTAAAGTATTTTATTTCTCCTTCACTTATGAAACTTAGTTTGGCTGGATATGAAATTCTGTGTTGAACATTCTTTTCTTTAAGGATGTTAAATATCGGCCCCCCTCTTATGGCTTGTAGAGTTTGTGCCGAGAGATCAGCTGTTAGTCTGATGAGCTTCCCTTTGTGGGTAACCTGACCTTTCTCTCTGGCTGCCCTTAACATTTTTTCCTTCATTTCAACTTTGGTGAATCTGACAATTATGTGTCTTGGAGTTGCTCTTCTCAAGGAGTATCTTTGTGGCATTCTCTGTATTTCCTGAATTTGAATGTTGGCCTGCCTTTCTAGGTTGGGGAAATTTTCCTGGATAATATCCTGAAGAGTGTTTTCCAACTTGGTTCCATTCTCCCCGTCACTTTCAGGTACACCAATCAGACGTAGATTTCGTCTTTTCACATAGTCCCATATTTCTTGAAGGCTTTGTTTGTTTCTTTTTACTCTTTTTTCTCTAAACTTCTCTTCTCTCTGTATTTCATTCATTTGATCTTCAATCACTGATACCCTTTCTTCCACTTGATCAAATCAGCTACTGAAGCTTGTGTATTCGTCACGTAGTTCTTTTGCCATGGTTTTCAGATCCATCAGGTCATTTAAGGACTTCTCTAGGCTGTTTATTCTAGTTAGCCATTCGTCTAATCTTTTTTAAGGTTTTTAGCTTCTTTGTGATGGGTTTGAACGTCCTCCTTTAGCTCGGAGAAGTTTGTTATTACTGATCGTCTGAAGCCTTCTTCTTTCAACTCGTCAAAGTTATTCGCCATCCAGCTTTGTTCCATTGCTGGTGAGGAGCTGCGTTCCTTTGGAGGAGAAGAGGTGCTCTGATTTTTAGAATTTTCAGCTTTTCTGCTCTGGTTTCTCCCCATCTTTGTTGTTTTATCTACCTTTGGTCTTTGATGATGGTGATGTACAGATGGGGTTTTGGTGTGGATGTCCTTTCTGTTTGTTAGTTTTCCTTCTAACAGTCAGGACCCTCAGCTGCAGGTCTGTTGGAGTTTGCTGGAGGTCCACTCCAGACCCTTTTTGCCTGGGTATCACCAGCGGAGGCTGCAGAACAGCAAATATTGCAGAATGGCAAATGTTGCTGCCTGATCCTTCCTCTGGAAGCTTCGTCTCAGAGGGGCACCCGGCTGTATAGGTGTCAGTCAGCCCCTGCTGGGAGGTGTCTCCCAGTTCGGCTACTCGGGGGTCAGGGACCCACTTGAGGAGGCAGTCTATCTGTTCTAAGATTTCAAACTCTGTGCTGGGAGAACCACTGCTCTCTTCAAAGCTGTCAGACAGGGACGTTTAAGTCTGCAGAAGTTTCTGCTGCCTTTTGTTCAGCTATGCCCTGCCCCCAGAGGTGGAGTCTACAGAGGCAGGCAGGCCTCCTTGAGCTGTGGTGGGCTCCACCCAGTTTGAGCTTCCTGGCTGCTTTGTTTACCTACTCAAGCCTCAGCAATGGCGGACTCCCCACCCCAGCCTCGCTGCCACCTTCAGTTGGATCTCAGACTGCTGTGCTAGCAGTGAGTGAGGCTCCATGGGCATTGGATATGCCTCCGAGCCAGGCATGGGATATAATCTCCTGGTGTGCCATTTGCTAAGACCATTGGAAAAGCACAGTATTAGGGTGGGAATGACCCAATTTTCCAGGTACTGTCTGTCATGGCTTCCCTTCACTAGGAAAGGGAATTCTGTGACCCCTTGTGCTTCCCGGGTGAGGCGATGCCCCGCCCTGCTTCACCTCACACTCCGTGGGCTGCACCCATTGTCCAATAAGCCCCAGTGAGATGAACCTGGTACCTCAGTTGGAAATGCAGAAATCACCAGCTTCTGCATCGCTCATGCTGGGAGCTATAGACTGGAACTGTTCCTATTCGGCCATTTTGGAACATCTCTCTAATTTCTTTTCTAATCTTTATTATTTCCTTATTCTTGCCTTCAGTGGGTTTAATTTTCTGTCCCCCCCGCCTTTGGATACGACTTTTTATATTTTATTTTATTTTATTTTTGAGACAGGGTCTCACTTTGTCACCTGGGCTGGAGTGCAGTTGCTCAATCTCAGCTAACCACAACCTTGATCTCTCAGGTTCAAGTGATCCTTCTGCCTCAGCCCCCCAAGTAGCTGGGGCTATAGGCATGTGCTTCCATGCTTGCCTAATTTTTCTATTTCTTGTAGAGACAGTGTTTCACCATGTTGGCCAGGCTAATCTCAAACTCCTGAACTCAAGCGATCTGCTTGCTTTGGCCTCCCAAAGTGCTGGGATTACAGGAGTGAGCCACCGTGCCTTGCTGGATATGACTTTTTAGGTAGATATTATGAATCATTAGTTTTTAGATTTTCTTTTTTAAATATATGCATTAAAGATTATAAATTTTCCTTTAAGTTTGGCTTGTTCTTACACTCCATACATTTTAATATGTAGTATTTTCATTATCATTTTGTTTAAAATATGTTTCAATTTCTATTGAGATCTCTTCTTTGACCCACAGATTATTTGGAAATGTATTGTTTTTGTTTCCAAACACTAGGAAATTTCTAGTTATCTTTTTTGTAATTGATTTCTAACTTAACTCCATTATGGTTGGATAACATATTCTGCATTATTTCAATCCTTTGATATTTGTTGAAACTTTTTGTTGGCCCAGCATTTGATCAATTTTGATAAATGTCCAGGTACACTTGAAAAGAATGTGTTTTCTTCATTTGTTGGGTGTAATTTCTTTTTTTTTTTTATTGTACTTTAAGTTTTAGGGTACATGTGCACAATGTGCAGGTTAGTTACATACGTATACATGTGCCATGCTGGTGTGCTGCACCCATTAACTCGTCATTTAGCATTAGGTATATCTCCTAATGCTATCCTTCCCCCCTCCCCCCACCCCACAACAGTCCCCAGAGTGTGATGTTCCCCTTCCTGTGTCCATGTGTTCTCATTGTTCAATTCCCATCTATGAGTGAGAACATACAGTGTTTGGTTTTTTATCCTTGTGATAGTTTACTAAGAATGATGATTTCCAATTTCATCCATGTCCCTACAAAGGACATGAACTCATCATTTTTTATGGCTGCATAGTATTCCATGGTGTATATGTGCCACATTTTCTTAATCCAGTCTATCAATGTTGGACATTTGGGTTGGTTCCAAGTCTTTGCTATTGTGAATAGTGCGCAATAAACATACATGTGCATGTGTCTTTATAGCAGCATGATTTATAGTCCTTTGGGTATATACCCAGCAATGGGATGGCTGGGTCAAATGGTATTTCTAGTTCTAGATCCCTGAGGAATCGCCACACTGACTTCCACAATGGTTGAACTAGTTTACAGTTCCACCAACAGTGTAAAAGTGTTCCTATTTCTCTACATGCTCTCCAGCACCTGTTGTTTCCTGACTTTTTAATGATTGCCATTCTAACTGGTGTGAGATGGTATCTCATTGTGGTTTTGATTTGCATTTCTGTGATGACCAGTGATGATGAGCATTTTTTCACGTGTCTTTTGGCTGCATAAATGTCTTCTTTCGAGAAGTGTCTGTTCATATCCTTTGCCCACTTTTTGATGGGGTTGTTTGTTTTTTCCTTGTACATTTGTTGGAGTTCATTGTAGATTCTGGATATTAGCCCTTTGTCAGATGAGTAGGTTGTGAAAATTTTCTCCCATTTTGTAAGTTGCCTGTTCACTCTCATGGTAGTTTCTTTTGCTGTGCAGAAGCTCTTTAGTTTAATTAGATCTCATTTGTCAATTTTGGCTTTTGTTGCCATTGCTTTTGGTGTTTTAGACATGAAGTCCTTGCCCATGCCTATGTCCTGAATGGTATTGCCTAGGTTTTCTTCTAGGGTTTTTATGGTTTTAGGTCTAACGTTTAATTCTTTAATCCATCTTGAATTAATTTTTGTATAAGGTGTAAGAAAGGGATCCAGTTTCAGCTTTCTACATATGGCTAGCCAGTTTTCCCAGCACCATTTATTAAATAGGGAATCCTTTCCCCATGTCTTGTTTTTCTCAGGTTTGTCAAAGATCAGATAGTTGTAGATATGCGACGTTATTTCTGAGGGCTCTGTTCTGTTCCATTGATCTATGTCTCTGTTTTGGTTACTGTAGCCTTGTAGTATAGTTTGAAGTCAGGTAGCGTGATGCCTCCATCTTTGTTCTTTTGGCTTAGGATTGACTTGGCGATGCAGGCTCTTTTTTGGCTCCATATGAACTTTAAAGTAGTTTTTTCCAATTCTGTGAAGAAAGTCAGTGGTAGCTTGATGGGGATGGCATTGAATCTATAAATTACCTTGGGTAGTATGGCCATTTTCACGATATTGATTCTTCCTATGCATGAGCATGGAATGTTCTTCCATTTGTTTGTATCCTCTTTTATTTTGCTGAGCAGTGGTTTGTAGTTCTCCTTGAAGAGGTCCTTCACGTCCCTTGTAAGTTGGATTCCTAAGTATTTTATTCTCTTTGAAGCAATTGTGAATGGGAGTTCACTCATGATTTGGCTCTCTGTTTGTCTGTTATTGGTGTATAAGAATGCTTGTAATTTTTGTACATTGATTTTGTATCCTGAGACTTTGCTGAAGTTGCTTATCAACTTAAGGAGATTTTGGGCTGAGACAATGGGGTGTTCTAGATATACAATCATGTCGTCTGCAAACAGGGACAATTTGACTTTTCCTAATTGAATACCCTTTATTTCCTTCTCCTGCCTAATTGCCCTGGCCAGAACCTCCAACACTATGTTGAATAGGAGTGGTGAGAGAGGGCATCCCTGTCTTGTGCCAGTTTTCAAAGGGAATGCTTCCAGTTTTTGCCCATTCAGTATGATATTGGCTGTGGGTTTGTCATAGATAGCTCTTATTATTTTGAGATACGTCCCATCAATACCTAATTTATTGAGAGTTTTTAGCATGAAGGGTTGTTGAATTTTGTCAAAGGCCTTTTCTGCATCTATTGAGATAATCATGTGGTTTTTGTCTTTGGTTCTGTTTATATGCTGGATTACATTTATTGATTTGCATATATTGAACCAGCCTTGCATCCCAGGGATGAAGCCCACTTGATCATGGTGGATAAGCTTTTTGATGTTCTGCTGGATTTGGTTTGCCAGTATTTTATTGAGGATTTTTGCATCAATGTTCATCAAGGATATTGGTCTAAAATTCTCTTTTTTTGTTGTGTCTCTGCCAGGCTTTGGTATCAGGATGATGCTGGCCTCATAAAATGAGTTAGGGGGGATTCCCTCTTTTTCTATTGATTGGAATAGTTTCAGAAGGAATGGTACCAGTTCCTCCTTGTACCTCTGGTAGAATTCGACTGTGAATCCATCTGGTCCTGGACTCGTTTTGGTTGGTAAGCTATTGATTATTGCCACAATTTCAGATCCTGGTTATTGGTCTATTCAGAGATCCAACTTCTTCCTGGTTTAGTCTTGGAAGAGTGTATGTGTCGAGGAATTTATCCATATCTTCTAGATTTTCTAGTTTATTTGCGTAGAGGTGTTTGTAGCATTCTCTGATGGTAGTTTGTATTTCTGTGGGATCGGTGGTGATATACCCTTTATCATTTTTTATTGTGTCTATTTGATTCTTCTCTTTTTTTCTTTATTAGTCTTCCTAGTGGTCTATCAATTTTGTTGATCCTTTCAAAAAACCAGCTCCTGGATTCATTAATTTTTTGAAGGGTGTTTTTGTCTCTATTTCCTTCAATTCTGCTTGAAGTTGAATTTTTGTTATTTCTTGCCTTCTGCTAGCTTTTGAATGTGTTTGCTCTTGCTTCTCTAGTTCTTTTAATTGTGATGTTAGGGTGTCAATTTTGGATCTTTCCTGTTTTCTCTTGTGGGCATTTAGTGCTATAAATTTCCCTCTACACACTGCTTTGAATGTGTCCCAGAGATTCTGGTATGTTTTGTCTTTGTTCTCGTTGACATAAATAAACGTCTCGTTGACATAAATAAACATCTTTATTTCTGCCTTCATTTCATTATGTACCCAGTAGTCATTCAGGAGCAGGTTGTTCAGTTTCCATGTAGTTGAGAGGTTTTGAGTGAGTTTCTTAATCCTGAGTTCTAGTTTGATTGCACTGTGGTCTGAGAGACGGTTTATTATAATTTCTGTTCTTTTACATTTGCTGAGGAGAGCTTTACTTCCAACTATGTGGTCAGTTTTGGAATAAGTGCAATTGGTGCTGAGAAGAATGTATATTCTGTTGATTTGGGTGGAGAGTTCTGTAGATGTCTATTAGGTCTGCTTGGTGCAGAGATGAGTTCAATTCCTGGGTATCCTTGTTAACTTTCTGTCTTGTTGATCTGTCTAATGTTGACAGTGGGGTGTTAAAGTCTCCCATTATTATTGTGTGGGAGTCTAAGTCTCTTTGTAGGTCACTCAGGACTTGCTTTTTGAATCTGGGTGCTCCTGTATTGGGTGCATATATATTTAGCATAGTTAGCTCTTCTTGTTGAATTGATCCCTTTACCATTATGTAATGGCCTTCTTTGTCTCTTTTGATCTTTGTTGGTTTAAAGTCTGTTTTATCAGAGACTAGGATTGCAACCCCTGCTTTTTTTTTGTTTTCCATTTGCTTGGTAGATCTTCCTCCATCCTTTTATTTTGAGCCTATGTGTGTCTCTGCACGTGAGATGGGTTTCCTGAATACAGCACACTGATGGGTCTTGACTCTTTATCAAATTTGCCCATCTGTGTCTTTTAATTGGAGCATTTAGCCCATTTACATTTAAAGTTAATATTGTTATGTGTGAATTTGATCCTGTCATTATGATGTTAGCTGGTTATTTTGCTCGTTAGTTGATGCAGTTTCTTCCTAGTCTTCATGGTCTTTACATTTTGGCATGATTTTGCAGCGGCTGCTACCAGTTGTGCCTTTCCACGTTTAGTGCTTCCTTCAGGAGCTCTTGTAGGGCAGGCCTGGTGGTGACAAAATCTCTCAGCATTTGCTTGTCTATAAAGTATTTTATTTCTCTTTCACTTATGAAGCTTAGTTTGGCTGGATATGAAATTCTGGGTTGAAGATTCTTTTCTTTAATAATGTTGAATATTGGCCCCCACTCTCTTCTGGCTTGTAGAGTTTCTGCCAAGAGATCCGCTGTTAGTCTGATGGGCTTCCATTTGTGGGTAACCCGACCTTTCTCTCTGGCTGCCCTTAATATTTTTTCCTTCATTTCAACTTTGGTGAATCTGACAATTATGTGTCTTGGAGTTGCTCTTCTCAAAGAGTATCTTTGTGGTGTTCTCTGTATTTCCTGAATCTGAATGTTGGCCTGCCTTGCTAGATTGGGGAAGTTCTCCTGGATAATATCCTGCAGAGTGTTTTCCAACTTGGTTCCATTCTCCCCGTCACTTTCAGGTACACCAGTCAGACGCAGATTTGGTCTTTTCACATAGTCCCATATTTCTTGGAGGCTTTGTTCATTTCTTTTTATGCTTTTATCTCTGAACTTCCCTTCTCGCTTCATTTCATTCATTTCATCTTTCGTCACTGATACCCTTTCTTCTGGTTGATCGCATTGGCTTCTGAGGCTTCTGCATTCTTCACATAGTTCTCGAGCCTTGGCTTTCAGCTCCATCAGCTCCTTTAAGCACTTCTCTGTATTGGTTATTCTAGTTATACATTCGTCTAAAGTTTTTTCAAAGTTTTCAACTTCTTTGCCTTTGGTTTGAATTTCCTCCTGTAGCTCGGAGTAGTTTGATCATCTGAAGCCTTCTTCTCTCAACTCGTCAAAGTCATTCTCCATCCAGCTTTGTTCCGTTGCTGGTGAGGAACTGTGTTCTTTTGGAGGAGGAGAGGTGCTCTGCTTTTTAGAGTTTCCAGTTTTTCTGTTCTGTTTTTTCCCCATTTTTGTGGTTTTATCTACTTTTGGTCTTGATGATGGTGTTGTACAGATGGGTTTTTGGTGTGGATGTGCTTTCTGTTTGTTAGTTTTCCTCCTAACAGACAGGACCCTCAGCTGCAGGTCTGTTGGAGTTTGCTAGAGGTCCACTCCAGACCCTGTTTACCTGGATATCAGCAGCGGTGTCTGCAGAACCATGGAATTTCGTGATCCGCGAATGCTGCTGTCTGATCGTTCCTCTGGAAGTTTTGTCTCAGAGGAGTACCCAGCCGTGTGAGGTGTCAGTCTGCCCCTACTGGGGGGTGCTTCCCAGTTAGGCTGCTTGGGGGTCAGGGGTCAGGGACCCACTTGAGGAGGCAGTCTGCCCATTCTCAGATCTCCAGCTGCGTGCTGGGAGAACCACTGCTCTCCTCAAAGCTGTCAGACAGGGACATTTAAGTCTGCAGAGGTTACTGCTGTCTTTTTGTTTGTCTGTGCCCTGCCCCCAGAGGTGGAGCCTACAGAGGCAGGCAGGCCTCCTTGAGCTGTGGTGGGCTCCACCCAGTTCAAGCTTCCAGGCTGCTTTGTTTACCTAAGCGAGCCTGGGCAATGGTAGGCGCCCCTCCCCCAGCCTCGCTGCCGCCTTGCAGTTTGATCTCAGACTGCTGTGCTAGCAATCAGCGAGACTCTGTGGGCGTAGGACCCTCCGAGCCAGGTGGGGGCTATAATCTCCTGGTGTGAGGTTTCCTACGCCCATAGGAAAAGCGCAGTATTCGGGTGGGAGTGGCCCGATTTTCCAGGTGCCATCTGTCACCCCTTTCCTTGACCAGGAAAGGGAACTCCCTGACCCCTTGCACTTCCCGAGTGAGGCAATGCCTCGGCCTGCTTCGGCTGGTGCACGGTGCGCTGCACCTACTGTCCTGCGTTCACTGTCTGGCACTCCGTAGTGAGATGAACCCGGTACCTCAGATGGAAATGCAGAAATCACCCGTCTTCTGCGTCGCTCACACTGGGAGCTGTAGACCGGAGCTGCTCCTATTCGGCCATCTTGGCTTCTCCCCTGTTGGGTGTAATTTCTATGTAAGTTCAATGGGCCATGCATGTTATGTTGTTCAAATCTTCTATGGCCTGATTTTTTTTTGTCTACTTGTTGTCAAAAATGTCAGAGATGTGTTAAAATCTTCCATTCTGATTGTTAATTTGTTTATTTCTTTTTTTAGTTTTAGTTCTTTATGATATTTTGAAATTATGTTATTAGGAGCTTGGAAATTTAGAATTGTCCTATCTTCCTAGTGAATTTACCCTTTTATAATTATGAAATACACTGCTTTATCTCTAGAAATACTTTAAAGTGTGCTCTGGTTTTTAGCTTTCTTTTAATAAATATTGATAGTATATATATATTCTCATCTTTTTACTTTCAAATTCTGTGTGTTCTTAAGATGTGTATCTTATAAGTGTCAAATAGCTTTTTTTCCAATTATTCTGAAAAATCTTTGTCTTTTAATTGGATATTTTAGTCCATTTACATTTTTAATAATTATTGAAATTGCAGGGTTTAAGTCTATTATTTTGCTACTAGTGTTCTATTTGTCCTACTTTTTCTATATTCCCTTTGCTCTCCTTTCTTGGCTCCCCTTTCTTGCTTTCTTAGGATTTATTTTTAATTATCTTATACCCCATTCTATTGGCTTGTGAATTATACATTATTGTGTTATTCTTTTTGTAGTTATTCTGGAGATAAAATGCCTCCTTGAATCTAATACGGACTAATCTTATACTACTTCCAAGACAATGTAAGGACTCTGCTTGCCCCTGTTCTGCCTGTTAGTGTTAATGTTGTCACATATTTTAATTCTGCATGCAGTTGAAACCCCACAATATGTTGTTATTATTATTGTTTTACATAGTTAATATTCATTAGATTTATCCAGATCTTTATACTTTCTGTTGTTCTTTATTCCTTCCTGCACCTCTGTGCTTCTCTCTGGGATTATATCTCTTTGTTTCAGTATCAGTTTACTAACAATAGACCCTCTTGGGTTTGTTTGGGGTTTTACTGTTGTTGTTATTGGTCTGAAATATCTTTATTTTGCTTTCGTTTTTGAAAGCTGTTTACTTTTGAAAGCTGTTTCACTGGGTATCAAATCCTAGGAGGACAATTATTTCCTTTCACCTCTTTAAAGATGACATATATGAAAAGTCAGTTGTCAGTCTTATTCTTTTTTCTTTGAAGGTAATGTGTCCTTCCCTCTGGCTACTTTGAAGATTTTACTTTGTCTTTGGTTTAAAGTGTTTGACTGTGATATGCCTAAGATGTGAATTTTAATTTTTTTTAAATGCAGATTTCTTGAGGTACATAGCACTTCTTGTGGCTTCATATATTTTGGAATTTTGGAAAATCTTGGCCATTGTCTATTCAAATATTGCTTCTTCTCCCATTTTCTCTTTTTCTCTCTCTTCATTTCTGAAACTCCAGTTACATCTAAAAGTAGACTTCTTTACATTTGTATTATGTATATCTCTTATGGTTTTAAAATGTATTTTTTCTTTTTCTTTTTGAGACAGCGTCTGGCTCTGTTGCCTAGGTTGGAGTATAGTGGTGCAGTCTCAGCTCACTGCAACCTCCACTTCCTGGGCTGAAGCCATCCTCCCACCTCAGCCCCCCAAATAGCTGGGACTACAGGCACACGGTACCACACTTGGCTAAGTTGTTTTTTTTTTTTTTTTTTTGTAGAGATCGTATTTTACCATGTTGCCCAGGCTCAAACTCCTGGCTGGCCTCAAAAGAGATCTGCCCACCTTGACGTCCCAAAGTGTTGGGATTACAGGCGTGAGCCACTGCACCCAGCCTTTAAAATCTGTTTCTTTTTTTCTCCCCATGCTTTGATCCATGAGTATATTTAGAAGCAAAATTGGTGATTATTAGGCAGACTGTGTTTACTACGAGCAAATTATATCATTCTAACCTCACTTTCTTCTTTGCTAGAATTACCAGATAATGCCTATCATACCCAGTGTTTCTTTCCAGATGAAAATGCCTCATCCACAGCCCTCTGTTCACGGAAGTAGAGTTGGGATATTCCCTGCACGGCGGTGGCCAGTCAGATTAGCTCTCTCTGTGATGTGGAATAGGACAGTGTAGGAGGGACTGGTGAGTCAGTAACAAAAACAACAAAATAACAAAATAAGATCCTGAAACAGAAGCAGATACTTGAGGGAGGTACCATGTAGGCAGTAAAACAGAGATGCAGAGTAGATTTTGTCCAGAACCGCCTTGGCTCCTGGGAGCTATTTAATTCTAGGTATAGTAAGTGTAATCTTACGAAAAAAGCCCATTTCTTGAGGTGACCTGAATGAACCTCTCTTCCTTGCAATCAGAAGGGACTAATCTATCCAGGAAATGTGAAAAAAAAATGTGTATCTGGGCTTCAGCAAAGTATTTCACTAAGATGTGCAGTATCTTATGGACAAAATTCAAAAATTTTCATTAAATGTGAATATATTTAATAAATCAGTTAATTAGAAACTTGTTAAGTGAACATACCCAAAGGATACTAATTAATGAATTGCTTCAGCCTGTAGGGAGGATTTTGTTGTTGTTGTTTTAAATATAAGGTTCTTGCCTTGACCCTGTTCTATTAAACACTGTTATCACCTTTGTTGAAAACAGGCGCTTATCAAATTCACTAACAGAAAGCATATTATTTAATAGGCGCTTACGAGCTGGAACAATGACTTCTTTTTTTTTTTTTTCTTTGAGACGGAGTCTCACTCTGTGGCCCAGGCTGGAGTGCAGTGGCAAGATCTCGGCTCACTGCAAGCTCTGCGTGCCGGGTTCATGCCATTCTCCTGCCTCAGCCTCCCCAGTAGCTGGAACTACAGGCACCCGCCACCACGCCTGGCTAATTTTTTGTATTTTTGGTAGAGACGGGGTTTCACCGTGTTAACCAGGATGGTCTTGATCTCCTGACCTCGTGATCCGCCTGCTTCGGCTTCCCAAAGTGCTGGGATTACAGGTGTGAGCCACCATGCCCGGCTGAACAATGGCTACTTCTAACGAGAACACATTTAAAAAACAATTTTGATTATAAAAATAACATATTCTTATTGCCAAATATTGATAAAATTGAGAAAATTCTGTTTTTATGTCATACTCAGACATCCTCAAATTCTATAACTTCTATAATATAATATTTAATATAAATAGATTAAAGACCAGCTCTTAGGTTCAGGATACCAATTAGATAACCTCTGGATGGAAGAGCTTTGAGGTTGCCAGCTTTAGTGTGCTTTGGCTGCTGAAAAACTACTGGGATTTTGGGCAACATTAATAAAGGTTAAGTTCCAGAACCAGAGAGGCTACAGTCCTACACTACTATCAAAGGGATCAGGCTTCACAGTATGTTTGATTTAGATATGCTTGAGATTATTTATTTTATTGGTTAATATTTGAACAATTGTTGGGCAGAGAGTCTGTAATAAAAATACTCCCTCATCCTCAAGATATGGCTGAGACAAATTTTCATAGTGATCAAGGCAGATAAAAAGTACAGCTTCAACTGTTCATTTTTATTTAGACTCCTAAATTTGCTTGAGGTTGTCTGATACAAATATCACAGGCATTAAAGTTAAACATTTCTCAGGAAACCTTTGTGCTTCTTAAAACCACACCTCCATTTCCAATGGACATAGTCCAAGTTTAGCTAGAATTTGCTTGACATAAAGTAGAGCTTGCTGACACAAAATTCAATGTTAGAAGCATTCTTTTTAAAATCAAGAAGACAAGGCTGTCTACTACTGCTCCTTTCTTTTACTCAGTACTGAACCAGGCAATAAAAGAAAAATAAAAGGTATAAAGATTGGAAATGAAGATATAAAAACTCATTATCCAGAATTGAATTTCATGTGCTTTTAACTTTTTAGTAGCTTCCTAGGCTGTTTCACAGCTATGTGTATCACAGTTATTCCACATGTTGTGAGGAAATAACTAAAAGAGATTTGCAGGAAATAACTGTGGTGGCAATGAGGGGACTTTAAAAACCATGGTACATGAAGAAAAGATTTGGGAATATTTCACTTGGGGAAAAAAGACTCACAGGAGGGAAAAAAAGAGTCGAATTAGTTTGCCTTCAACTATTTAAAAGAAGAATTGTTATTCGAAACAGGGATTATCTATACCCTCCCCCACTCCCCCACCCTAACCCACCAACCCCAAGGCCCCGGGAACCAGTGTCAACAGACAGGCAAGAGGAAGAGAGATATAAACTCTGGCAGAACTTTAAGAGTCAGAGTAATTCAAAACTGTGATGGGGTGCCTTAAGAGGTGGACAGTTCTTTGTCACTAGAGGTTTTCAGCTAAAGGCTAAGTAACCATGTGGTGGGAATGCTGTAGAATCCTCTAAGGCTTTAGAACTAAAGAGCTCATTGTTCTTTGTCTGTTTGTTTTGAGACAGGGTCTTGCTCTGTCACCCAGGCTGGAGTACAGTGGTGTGATCATGGCTCACTGCAGCCTTGACCTTCTGGGCTCAAGCAATCTTCCTGCCTCACCCTCGTGTAACTAGGATTACAGGCATGCGCCTCCATGCCTGGCTATTTTTTTTTTTTTTTTAAGTTTTTTTTGTAGAGACGAGTCTTGCTATGTTGCCCAGGCTGGTTTCAAACTCCTGGCCTCAAATAATCCTCCCACCTCATCCTCCCAAAGCATTAGGATTACAGATGTGAGCCACCATGCCCAGCCACGAGCTCATATTTCTGAACCATGCACTGTCTCATTTAATTATGGCAACCCAATGAGGGACATTATTTCATCCCATTTATCAAATGAAACAGAATGTTTGACAAAAAGAGTTGTCTGGTATAACATCACGGATAAGTATGAAAACCTGAGTTCAGGCCCATGCAGTCTGTTTCCAGAGCTTTGACTCTTAACAGAATTTAGTGCACTAAATTGTCTGGAAAGAGTGGCTGGTTTCAATAATCTTCAAGCTTTCTTTAAACCCTGAGACTGTATAATTGTATGGGGGAAAAAGTCATGCCTAAAGGGGTTTGCATTAAAGATAAATTTTGTTGGCAGTGATGTCAGTTCTTGTTTTAGTATCTAAGCTTTAAGTTATGAATAAAATAAAAGTTACTGAAAATCCAATTAATCTAAATTAAAAAAAACTATTGGATATTCACACGTCTACCAAGGCACAAATAAGTTGGTAGACAATGGTTGGGATCCCAGTAGAGGCTCTTGGGGCTCTGGCAATAAGACTAAGCCTATAAATAGCAGATGTAGTATGTCTTACAAAACCAATCATCAGCAGTTTTGGAGCATCATGGTATTGGGTTTTTCTTCTAAAGCCAGTAGTTGATGTTAGGCTACTTTTATATCATCTCTAAACAAAGTTGTTTTATTTGGCATTTTTGAACGTTTTATCACTGAGTTATAGATTATATCCTACTATCACAGCCACAGAATGTCGTTTAAAATGTGTAGTTAGGTACATTCTTCTGTATACATACGCGACTCCTTCAAATATAAAAACTAGATAAATATACATAGAAGTAATGTGTGTGCAAGAGATAAGTACAGAGAATGGCCATTTGCCATTGTTATTAGGAAGAAAGGCATGCACACTGAGAATTTTAACAAATTATAAATGCCAGGAAGAAAATAATATGGCAGTGTTTGAAAAGATCATGCTATTTACTTGACAGGGTCTGCCAGGGCAAAGTTACAGCTGTGGCCCTGCTTTGCAGATCATTTAAACAGGCTTTTCTTTATGTCACTGGCACTTTGGTCACATCCACAGAGCTTTGCCGTCAGTAAATAATAATTATGTGTGAGAAGACAGCCGACAAGCAGCTCCACTGTCAACACCACCGTAAATGAATCAACAGAAACACATATTCGTTTCAATGGGTTTTGTTTAGTTTTTAATTTTTGAACACTATCAGCCTTGTTAGAAGAGAAATAGAAGAAAAATCTATAGATTATAAGTTTGAAAAATTATAGTGATGTATATTACACACATATGTATTTGAGTGTGTGTGTATTCTAAAAAATCAAGACTGTCTTTTAATGTATTCTATCTAATCCTCTTTTTAATCTTTCAATATTCTTTATATTTGAACGTTTCACATATTAACATTCCTTATGTCATATTGTCTTTATATTCATCTACCTAGGCAAACATGGGATGGTGAAAAGAGTTGGACAGCCTGATTTTAAACATCACTACTTCCTAGCTGAGTTACTTGAATTCAGACTCAATTTCTCAATCGAAAATAATACCTATTGAGAAGATGAAAGGCAATTATGAACACAAAGATGTTCTGTAAGCTATGAAGAAAGTATCACACCAAAGTCAGGTCCAAAGGTCCATTTCCTCTAGTTTTGTCTTTGGTGGAAACTCAAAAGATCTATAAACCATCTTTTACGTAGCTAATGATGGAAATAAGCATGGATATGAATCATGGTACAGCACAATGGAAATATTTCACTGAACTCTTTTCTATTTATCCTTATTTTAGCTGTCATGGTGAACTATGAGGGCTACTGATTACTGTTATTGTAGTAAAAGTTCCTGTAGTTGTTATTGTAGTCATTTTTCTACTGTTATAAGAAATACTATAATAGAAGCAAATTGTAGTCAGCTAAGAGAAGAAGGGGACAACCTGTGTAGGTGTGGTTGGCATTTAATAAACATTATTTAGTTAACACATGCAAATGTACCCAACATCTCCATGTTATGTTAATCTTTGGAAATTTAAGGGAATGAAAAATGGCTTGGCAATTGTTTTGAGGCTTCATTTCTTAGAGCTTATTTGGCATTTTGGCCCTATCGGAGTAGGTGGGGCAGCAAATCCCAGATTGAATTTCTGAGGCATTCTTCTGCCTGAGCGTTTTGGAAAGTCACACAAGGCATTAGTAGGAGGCTCCTGTGGAAAAGAGATCTCTTAACTTTTTTCAGGAAGTGACTAGAATTTCAAATTTCTTTGCTTATAGCAAGTTAGTTGGGTATTCCTTACTTTGTTTTGTACTTAAATAAAGGAAACATTGATCCTTTAAAAGCTTTGGGGAAGGACAGAGGTTTTTATTTAACAGTCTGCCACTGGGGTGGGAGATGGGTTCAGATTTGAATGGTACAGTGCTGTCAGGATTTTTCCAGTCTGAAAACTCGAAGGCGAGAGATGTCATCCCGAGTGGCGGACAGTGATCCCTGCAAGATGCCGGGGAGGCCGGCAGTACATAATGTATAAGGATGGAAGGGGCAAAAGAGGAGGCTGGAGGAAGAGTGGCTTCATTTCCTAGTCATGGGGCGCATTGTTCATTTTGTGTTACTCTTCTGTGATAACCAAAATGCTTCTTTAACTCAGCAGGAAGCCTATGATTTTTAGGGAAAAGAAGTGCTTCCAATTTTAACCACACAGATTTGTATGAGGAAAGTATTAGTGCTGTTTGGTTTGTATGTATTATATGGGTTTGGATGACAATACTTCCTCCCTTTTGTATAATGTTTTGCAGTTTTTAAAGCACTTCGTGCTCTAAATCCTTACCATAAACAATGATAGGAGGGTACAGATGGCTCTTCACTCACAATGGCTGCAAGTTAGACCCCTGCTTTTATGACCTTTTTTATTGCAAATATGATCCTCCCAGTTTTGGTTAAATCTCACCATGGTGCTTGCCTATGACTCTCACTCTAGGTGATAGGAAAAATAAAGCTGCTCTTATGTTAATTGGCTCTAGGAGTAAAGTGGAAAAACTTTTGATTTTATGGCTGCAGCTGTAGATGAAGCAAACCTATATGCACTTGAATTAGGCAACACTTTTGCAAAGCCATTGTCTATCTGTATTTGTCTTTCAAAGAGCTGCCCCAAGACATCAAAGGCGGAAATTTTTATTGCAAGCAAAAGCTTTTTAGAGCACTTCTGGAAGATGGCAAAACATTAGCTGTTCAGGGAAGAAGCCATAAGAACAAACAGAGTGGCATCAAATAATTTTCCCACAAAGTCTGCTAAAGATGAAGGCTATTGTATGCTATGGATATTCAGTAATAATAAAATTGGGTGCAAAGATGGGAAGAGGATGAGGAGTAGTGGCAGGAGAAAAGGAAGAGAACACAGTAACATGGAAAACTTGAACATTCAAAGAAATTTCTACCCACTGAATTTATGGATAGAAATTTTGGACAGATGGCCCTAATTTTGATCACAGTTTGAAAGTCCTTAGAGCACTGAAGCATTTACTTGCTCTGGGGAGATTTATCAGAAAAATAAAATATCTTTAGTTGGAATTTCTTTGGATTTGTGTTTTTGAAAGCATCAGCCAGTTAGTTGATAAAGAAGTATCTTCCAAAAGATCATTTACAACATTGACTTTTTCTTTTTAAACTTAGAAAATCATTGTAAAAGCATATCTTTGTTTTTGCATGATTGATTTTGGTATTTTATAGTGTAAAACGGGTCTCCAGGAATACCATCTTCACTTATAACCTTAGAGATAATAAAGGTTTAACTTATGGAAGCTTAGCTTGTGACCAATATCTAGGAATAAATTAGAGCTTAGGTACCCATCATATTAGCCCCAGTTTATAAATGAGAAACAGATCACAAAGAAGTAAAACAATTTGCTGACTTCCCCTAAAAAGGCAGACGAGGTCATGTAATGCCAGACTACCAGGCTGAAATGTAATAATGTTTCCCTTTATCTCCCTACCTGAGAAACATGTTTTTCAGACCATGAAGCAAATATTCATATGACATTTGAAGGACTCCAATTTTCATATGTGGGTAACATCAAGTACATTAGTTGATGGACATATTATACTTGTTATCAACTATTACCAATGTTTAAATACCATTAAAGTCTAAGAGATAAAGACAATTTAGAGCAAGGTAAGTATAAGTATACAGTTGAAGCGGGAAAAGTTCCCTTGTCCCCCTCGCAGGGCATGCGATGAGGGTGTGGCTTGCTTCTTCAGTGCCCCACTGCACAAGCCTCTAGGGGAGTATACAAATGAGCAGGGAGCCCCATGGCAGTGTCTAGGAGTGAATGTTTACAGCTCCTGAAGCCCCAGTGGGCGTGTGTTACACGGTGCTCTTTTAGTTTAGCCATCCATAGGCTGCTTGTGTTAGCTCAATTAAACCCCTGCCTTATCACAAAGGCAGAGGGCTTTCTGTATCCTGGGGTTCTTGGGTTGGTTTACCAGAAGAATCGGATCACACATAGGCTTGGAGAATGAGTGCAAGGTTTTAATGAGTTGAAGTAGCTCTCAGCAGATGGGGGAGCCAGAAGGGAGATGGTTTTCCCCTGGAGCTCAGCAGCCTGGGCTCTCCTCAGACTGCCCCAGCCAAACTCCATGTCATTCTGCAGGGGTGGTCTGTGGCCTGCTGCGGTGGTTGGTGACCTGCCGGCGTGCTGGTACTTGTTGGTGCATTCCTCTCGACATTCAGCTGCCCATGTGTTCTTCGTTGATGCACTCCTCTCGATGTCCAGCCACCTGGATGTCTGCCTGCTAGGGTCTGGGGTTTTTATAGGCACAGGATGGGAGCGTGGCAGGCCAGGGTGGTCTTGGGAAATGCAACATTTGGGCAGGAAAACAAAAATGCCTGTTCTCCCCTAGGTCCACGGGCACAGGCCCAGGGGTAAAGCCCTAGCCAGGGATCACGCCCTCCTCTCTTCCGTATCATTTAAAGGGACCACACTTCCTTTCCCAGCATTTCCTTTCACCTATCACAGTAATGCTTTGGAATTAACCACCTACTCATCTTGAAAATAAGTAAGTAACCACTTTATTGTTTCAGTGGAAGACATGTCCCTTCTTCAGACTCAATCTAATCTACCTGGAATCCATCCTTTCCTGCCTTTTCCAGGAAATCGTTATTGTTCCTCACTCTCCCCTACCTTCAACCTCTTTCTCTTTCTACTGATGTTTATGAGCCTAAATGGTCAGAACAGGCTCAAGCCTCTCCCACTTTTACACACACACACAGACACACACGCACACACACACACACACACACCTCATTCAACCAGCTATGTCTTTATCTTTCTTTTACCTCTTAAAACCAAGCTTCCTAAAAGTGTTTCCCATAGTCACTCACTCTCTTTGTATCTCTTTTTCCACTAAACACTCAACTCACTGTAACCTAGCTTTTGCTACTTTTTTTTTTTTTTTTACAGCCCAGAGGTCCTTTATTTTCCTTTTTAACACCTATTATGCCATGAATTCATAGGGAATAGGTTCCAGCAGCTCAGGCTCCTTCCCATTGGTTCTCACAAAGTGTGCTTCTCTGGGTGGAGCAGGCTGGTGCTTTAGTTGAACCCAGGTACCTTTCTCTTTGGCTTCTTTCTTTTTCTGATAATTTTTGTTCACGCATTTCAGGAAGCTATCTCGGCTCTTAGAGTGTTTAATGTGCTCAATACGCACATTAATTCTCTTGGCAAGAATCTTGCTCTTAACTTGTTTGTTTACAACAATGCCAACAGCATGCTGGGTAACATTGTAGACTCTTCCAGTTTTGCCATGGTAACACTTGTGGGGCATTCCTTCTTGAACAGTACCCATTCCCTTCATGTCTACAATATCACCTTTCTTATAGATTCGCATATACGTGGCCGAAGGAACAACTCCATGTTTTCTAAAAGGCCTAGAGAGCATATATCAGGTGCCTCTCCTCTTTCCCTTTGTGTTTGTCATTTTGGTGAATTACTAGAAGATGGCGGTTCTGGCCGAAAGGTACTTCATTCTTTTAGAGTCCTTTTCTCCAAGTCATAAACTACCTTTATTTGCTACATCTGATGGCTACTTCTTTATACTTTCTTTTACTTTTCAGTAACATTTGACACTATCAATCATTCCCTCCCTTCCTTTCTCTCTCTTTTTTTTGAGACGGGTCTCACTCTGTCACCCAGGCTGGAGTGCAGTGGTACGATGTCAACCTCTGCTTCCTGGGCTCAAGTGATCCTCCCACCTCAGCCTCAGCCCCCAAGTAGCTGCGACTACAGGTGTGCACCATCATGCACCGCTAACTTTTGTATTTTTAGTAGAGACAGGGTCTCACGATGTTGCCCAGGCTGGTCTAGAACTCCTGGACTCAAGCAATCCACCTTGACCTCCCAAAATGCTGGGATTACAGGCTTGAGCAACCATTCCCAGCTTCTTTCTCTTTTTTTCTCCCTTCCTCCTTCTCACCTATTGGGGAACCTGCCCCGATACTCACGTAGGTTCTTTTCTATTTTCCCTAAGCATCAGCCGGTTTGAGAAATAAAGGGACAGAGTACAAAAGACAGAAATTTTAAAGCTGGGCATCCGGGGGAGACATCACATGTCGGTAGGTTCCGTGATGCCCCACGAGCCACAAAAACCAGCAAGTTTTTATTAGGGAGTTTCAGAAGAGGAGGGAGTGTGCGAATAGGTGTGGGTCACAGACATCAAGTACTTTACAAGGTAATAGAATATCACAAGGCAAATGGAGGCAGGGCGAGACCACAGGACCACAGGACTGGGGCGAAATTAAAATTGCTAATGAAGTTTGGGGCACCATTGTCATTGATAACATCTTATCAGGAGACAGGGTTTTGAGAGCAACCAGTCTGACCAAAATTATTAGGCGGGAATTTTCTCTTCCTAATAAGCCTGGGAGCACTATGGGAAACTGGAGTCTATTTCACCCCTACAGCCTCGACCATGAAAGACAGCCATGCCCAGGGGGGCCAGTTTAGAGACCCACCCCCAGGCGCATATTCTCTTTCCCAGGGATGTTCCTTGCTGAGAAAAAGAATTCAGCGATATTTCTCCCATTTGCTTTTGAAAGAAGAGAAATATGGCTCTGTTCTGCCTGGCTCACCGGCGGTCAGAGTTTAAGGTTATCTCTCTTATTCCCTGAACAATTGCTGTTATCCTGTTCTTTTTTCAAGGTGCCCAGATTTCATATTGCTCAAACACACATGTTGTACAATTTGTGCAGTTAATGCAATTATTACAGGGTCCTGAGGCGACATACATCCTCCTCAGCTGACAGGATTAGGAGATTAAAGTAAAGACAGGCATAGGAAATCACAAGGGTATTGATTGGGGAAGTGATAAGTGTCCATGAAATCTGTACAATTTATGTTTAGAGATTGCAGTAAAGACAGGCATAAGAAATTATAAAAGTATTAGTTTTGGGAACAAATAAATGTCCATGAAATCTTCACAATCCACATTCTTCTGCCATGGCTTCAGCCGGTCCCTCCGTTTGGGGTCCCTGACTTCCCGCAACACTCACTCACCCTCCCTCTTTTCCCCGCTTCTTTCTCTCTTTTTAAGTATCTTTTACTGGCTGAATAACAATTCCTTTCTTTTTCTTTTTCTCTCCCTCCCTCACTTTCATCTACTTCCACTTTCTCTCTCCCTTCCTTCTTTTTTTCCCCTTCTTTCTCTCTTTAATTTTAAGTATCATTTACTGGCTGAGTAACAATTTCTTTCTTTTTCAGAAGAAAACCCTAAACATATATTTACAGGGGATATTGTAAAGGGTCAATAACAGTAAAGTCACATTGCTTCCCACACATAAAAAGAAATGTTGATCATCCTCGGATGCTCCTCCAGACTTTTCCTGTGAAGTTCCTCACTCCCATCTGAGTTTCTTCCCTGCTAACAAATTTCCTGCCGAACTGGCTGTCACTCCCACTTCTCTTCCCCAATCTTAGGAAAAGGACATGGATCACCCAGGTTTCAGGGAGAACTTGCCTTCAACTCTGAGGAGAAGGAATGTATTGCCATTAGCTTTTAATTCCACTTGTTAAAAGAACCGTGAAATCAATCTAGACTTATCCTTTGCATTGAAGTTTATGGCTGGGCTGAGACTAAAGGGGCCATGAGTGACACTGGAAGATATTCAGACATTGGAGGCTTGCAGAGCAAGCTGTGGGGCAGGGAAGGCCATGTGGCAGCAGGGAAGAGATTTGAATTGGGGGCTCCTTGAACAAATTTGGGGCCAGAAGCTGGAGCAAAGGGTGGTTGGGGGTAAAAGGGAGGCTGCCAGCACAGGGCATGGGCAACTTACTGGGGTGATGCCTCTCCATGCCTCAGGAAATGGGGTATCCCAGGTCAGGGTGTGTCTGGAGTTGGTTCCTTCCAGTGGGTTCTTGGTCTCGATGACTTCAAGAATGGAGCTGCAGACTTTTGTGGTGAGTGTTACAGCTCTTAAAGATGTCACGGACCCAAAGAGTTAGCACCAGCAAGATTTATTGTGAAGAGTGAAAGAACAAAGCTTCCACACCATGGAAGGCAATCCAAGTGGGTTGCCGCTGCTGGCTGGGGTGGCCAGGTTTTATTACCTTATTTGTCCCCGCCCACATCCTGCTGATTGGTCCATTTTACAGAGTGCAGATTGGTCCATTTTACAGAGTGCTGATTGGTCCATCTTACAGAGCACTGATTGGTCCATTTTACAAACCTCTAGCTAGCCACAGAGCGCTGATTGGCACATTTTACAAACCTCTAGCGAGCCGCAGAGCAATGACTGGTGCATTTTACAATCCTAGCTACAGAGTGCTGATTGGTGCATTTTACAATCCTCTCGTCAGACAGAAAAGTTCTCCAAGTCCCCACCTGACCTAGAAGTCCAGCTGGCTTCACCTCTCAAAGGGGGTCACAGAGGCCATCCCCAGTTTCCCAGAGCCAGGGCGGGGCTGTAAAGGATAAGGGATTCTCATGGCCCCAAAGCCTGATGGAGCTGGGAGGAAGCCCAGCTGCCTCAGCTGCCCTGGGGGTCTCTGCCAAAGACCCCCACTCCATGGTCTTAGATGTTGCTGCTGTTGCTGCCACCATCAGGCAGTCACATCCCCGGGGATGTCCACTACAGGATCCACCGTCCCCACACTGGTAGGGGCTGTGGACACTTGAGAGGCTCCTCGGCTGCAAGATCCGGGAACTGGCTCTGGCTCCAGTGCTGCTCAAGGACAGAGGCCCACCCTGGCTGCTGCTGGGATAGATTCACCCACTCTTTCTTGAAACTTCCTCCTCCCTGGCTTTCCATGTTGCAAACTTTCTTTGTTCTTCTACCTCTTTGGTCGTTTCTGTCTCCTTGACCCTTCTTCTGCCTGTGCCAGAAATGTTGTTGTTCCTCATGGTCCCTCATAGACCCCTTTCTCCTATTACTGGAAAATTTCATCTACCTCTATGTCGTCAGCTCCCATTAGGAAGAAAACACAAGTTTATACTTCTACCCCAAATCTCTTCTCCTGAAAGTCTAACTTGGATCTTCACTTTGAAGTCCTACAGACACTTACTTTAGTTTGGATTCCCCTACCCTCAAGTAGAGCCTAGGACTACAGCTTACCTGAATGAAGTTTTTCTGAGAAGGTAATTCCAGGAAGCAGGAGTGAGGACCAGGAATAGTGAGACACGGAAGGAGGAAAAGCCAGTAAAGGGTACATTGCTGAGCTGATAATCACTGTGGGCATAGACTGGTTATCATCATCCATTTCACTCAGAATTGTTTCTCTGGAGGCTGGGGGGCTGGGGCATTGTTCACCAACTCCCAGCACCCATTGGTTGAGGACTGCTACCAGGAAATGGTAGCTGAGGCACATTTGAGCTATACTGTTGCCAGGCTGAGGGATTTCCCAATTCTGGAGAAAGCTGTGAGGAGAAAAGCAAAAGTGATAGTGTCAGAGTGCAGGGACATGTTCTCCACAGCTGCACTGGCATCAGAGGTGAGGCAACAGGGTAGAAAGCAGGGCACAAAGTGCATTGCTATACAACATTCCAAAACACAACCAGCTCCCCAGCATCTGGTTCTCTTTTTGTCACCCTATCCCAAGGGCTGGCACGTCCCCTCAAAATCCTTCAGTGGCCCTCCTTTGCACTTAGAATGCAGCTTTTGACTATGGCCTTCTGATAGTTGCAGGAGGCAGATAAGGGTAGGGATTGGTCAGTTGGCGGGGCGAGGTGGTCTCCGGAGAATCTCTGACCCACCCCACAAGTGTTTACATCAGATGCTTTTGGGCAGATAAGGGAACCTGTCCAGAGTTTTGTCTGTGCATGCCCGCAACAGACTGGGGACCCACCTGCGCACTGCGAGACTGGGGTGGAGCCACAGGAAGTTCGCACCTTGTGCAGCGGGGAGGATCCTGGCCGCCTCAGCTCGTGTGTGGTGGCCTGATATTCAATCAGTGAGGTGGGAGACAGTTAGCATACCCCCTTCTTTTTTCACTGAGAGCTTTCTTTTAATAAATTTCCCTCTCCTCACCTTTCAGTGTATCTGCGTTCCTAATCTTTCCTGGTCGTGTTACAAGAACCTGGTTTTAGCTGAACTAAGGAGCAAAAAATACTGCATCACTTCTGCCCCCTGCTCACCTCACCATCCTCATCTCTCAACATTCCCCACCCCACTGTCTCCACTCCAGCCTTGCTGATCTTTCAGTTCTGTGGGTACACTGTGCTTTCTCTCATATGTAGGTTTTTACACACATTGTCCCTCATCCTGGAACATTCTCTCTCCAGCCCTCTTTTCCCTTAATTCTTATTTGCAACCTGGTTTCAGATTAGCTGCCACTTCTTGATGATCGTCCATATCTAGATTAGGTGCCTCTCTGTCTCTTCCTATACCATCTTATGCTTTCCTGTCAGAACACTTGTATGATATTATAACAGCCTGTTCACTTGTCTGGAGCACTCTCTAGACTATGAGCCCTGTGAGGAAAAGATCTGTCTGCATCCTGTTCACCATTTCATGCCCAATGCTTACCATAGAGTCCTAGACGTAGTTGACCCTCAGTAAATGATTGAATCAATATCCCAAGTGTTAATAGAGCATTAATTCTCACTGTGTGGCAGGGTCTCCCAACACGTCTCAGAAAACCTAAGCATTCAGCTGCTTCTTGAAGAGTTGTAAAAGCCCTGAGGCTGGCTTGTTCAGGAAACAATAAAGTTTGGTTGCCTAGAACACACAGTACTCAGTAGAGCATGGCAAAGATGAGACTGGTCTTTCACTTTATGGCCGGATTGCAAGGGCCTTGAATGATTTTGGATTTTATGGAGTAGACAGCGGTAGAACCATTGAGGAAGTTTTAAGAAGACAGTGCTTAGTCATTTGGGTTGTAGAAAGATAACTCAGCTGGGTGTGGTGGTTCATACTTGTAATCTGAGCACTTTGGGAGGCCAAGGCAGGCAGATCACTTGAGCTCAGGAGTTCAAGACCAGCCTGGGCAACATGGCAAAACCTCGTCTCTACAAAAAATAAGAAAACAAAAAAAAAAACTTAGCTGGGTGTGGTGGCGCGTGCCTGTAGTCCCAGCTACTCGGTGGGCTGAGGTGGGAGGATGGCTTGAGCCCAGGGGGTCGAGGCTGCAGTGACCTCAGATTGCACCACTGCACTCCAGCCTGGGTAACAAAGTGAGACCCTGTCTCAAAAAAAAAAAAAAAAAAAAAGATAACTCAAGGCAACAGGTTAATGGCCATAGAAAAAACAGAGGTAAGAAATTCAGTTAGGTCACAATTATAGTAGATAACAAGACCTGGAAAGCAGTAGCAGTGGGAATAAGGAAGAGGACTGGATTTGAGACCTTTTAGAGGTAGATTAGATAAGGACTCAGTGACTGGTTGGAGACAAAGGGTGAAAAAAGAAGCAGTATATATTGACTTTGCATTTGGATGCTTGGGAAGATGGTGATGTCACTAACAGCTGGTGAATATAGTTCAGTTTTAGATAAAAGTGAGTTTAAAGCACCTGGGTAATGAGAAAAGTTGAGAAAGAAACTGAAAATTTGAGTCTGCAGCTGAGGATTGGAGGTTGTGGTAGGCTGAATAATGGCCCCTAAACATACCCAGATTCTAATCCCTGGGACCTGTGGATGTTACCTTACATGGCAAAAGAAACTTTACACATGTGATTAAGTTAGGGATTTTTTTTTTTTTTTTTTTGAGATGGGAGTGCAATGGTGCAAACACAGCTCACTGCAGCCTCAACTTCCTGAGCTCAAGCAATCCTCCTGCCTCAGCCTCCTGAGTAACTTGGACTACAGGCATGCACCACCATGCCTGGCTAATTTTTTATTTTTTGTAGAGACAGGGTCTCATGTTGTCCAGGCTGGTCTCAAACTCCTGAGCTCAAGCAATTCTCCCACCTAGGCCTCCCAAGGTGCTGGCATTATAGGGATGAGCTACCACACCCAGCCAAGTAAGGCATCTTGAGATAGGGAGATGATCTGGAGATGCAGGTAGACCCCAAATATAATCTCGAGTGTCCTCATAAAAGGGAGACAGAGGAAGATTTGACTACAGAAGAGGGAGTAGTAGATGTAATAATGGAAGCAAGAGGAAGGAATGATGTGAGGAAGGAATCACAATCCAAGGAATGCAATAATCTCCCAGAAGCTAGGAGAGGCAGAGAAGGGATTCTCTTCTAGAGCCTCTAGGAGAAACCAGTCCTGCTGATACATTGACTTTAGCCTGTTGGAACTGACTTCAGACTTCTGGCCTTTAGAACTATAAGATAGTACATGGTATTTTTTAACCACCAGATTTGTGATAAAGTTGTTTCAGCAGCCATAGGAAACACACAGAGGTGTAGGTCAGGAACTAATTGGTAAGGAGCACCACAGTAGTGGGAATGAGTAAAACTGTCTAGAGGGAGAGGGCCTGTAGAATGAGAAGAGGGGAGGACCAAGGAAGAAACCCTTGAAATCCACTTTTAACCCTCAGGCAGCAGCAGAGGGACTTCCATGTCTGGCAGTATGACAGACTACATACCTTGAATGATAGCTCACTGAAAACAACTACAAATAATTAACAAAGTATTTTTTAATCTTTTGAAGTGCATGTTTATGCTGGCAGAAATAAGGAATACTCAGAGGTCAAGTATTAGATGCAAGTGGAAACCCAGGAGAGGTTTCCACAGGAGAGGTTTCCACTTGGAGAGGTTTCTTGGGTTTCCACTTGCATCTAATACTTGACCTCTGAGTATTCCTTACTCCTGAGTATAAACAGAAACCTGGAGAGGTTTTTGCCTTGAGAGTATCTGCCAAATTCACATGAGTGAATAAGTGAATACAGTGGTCAAGGTGTACACAGAGTGAGTCTAATTGTAGACCCTTCCACCTCCACTTAGAGCTGGGTCCACAAAAGACTACACTGTGTAAGTATGAGTTACAAATTAACTTATTGCCTTTCCCCCAGCCCCAGAGTATTGCAAGGAAAATTGCCTGCCTTGAGACTTGATTCTAAATGGAGGGAGAAAAAAACATCTCCCCTGAGAACTCATAACATAGCCAGCACTCACACAGTCTTGCAGCTCAAATTCACACTGTTCTTTAGAGTCCAAAAAATTCAAGTCAAGAGTTAAGTTCACAGTAAACCTTAATTTGTAGTTTCCAGGCAACTGGCAGAAACAAATGCAAATCTATTCTAGAAGTACTCATCTTCAACACAGGCCTCGATGACTTCTCATCAATAAATTCTAAAAAAATACAAGCTCATGGTCAAAATCACAAAATGCAAAAGGAAATAATTGCTCTAGTCAGTTTTGTGTTGCTGTAACAGAATACCTGAAACTGGGTGATTTAGAAAGAAAAGAGGTTTATTTGGCTGACAATTCTGGTGGCTGGAAAGTCCAGGTTTGAACATCTATATCTGGCAAGGGCCTCAGGCTGTTTCAACTATGGCAGACAGCAGAAGGGGAGGGGATACCTGCAAAGAGATCCCATGGCAAGAGAAGAAGCCAGACTTTAATAACCTGGTCTGTCCGAAATAATTCATTCCCACAAAAGCAAAAACTCACCCCAGCAGGAGGACATTAATCTATGAATGAAGAATCTACCCCCATAATCTATTAATGAGGACCCAAACACCTCCCACTAGGCTCCCACTCCCAACACTGCCACATTGGGAATCAAATTTCAACATGAGTTTTGGCAGGGACAAACCAAACCATAGCAATAATGTAACATAAGCAAAGGCCAGCATAAACACAAATAACAGAATCAGACTGCAAAGCTTCAGCTATTGAAATTACTAAGCACAGAACATAAAATAAGCCTATTAAATATCTTAAAATAAATAAGAGAAAAAAATGAAAATATGCATAAAACATGACCAGAAGATTTGAAGAAGACACAGAAGATTTGAAGAAGACCCAGAAGAACTACTAGAAGTTTAACAGATAATATTTCAAATTAAAAATACAGTAGACAGGTTTAACAGCAGAATAACCACAACTGGAGAATAGATTCAGATGGATAGATCCAAGAAAATTTCCAGAATGTAGCCCTAAGAGATGGAAAATATGAACAAGAGGTTATAAAACATGAAGACAGTCTTGTGAAAAATATAACAATTATCTAATTGGAGTTCCAGACAGACAGGAGAGAAGGAGAGGGGCAAAGGCAATAACTGAAGAGGTAATGGCTGAGAATTTTTTAGAAATGACAAACCACAGTTTTTAAAAGCCCAACAATCCCAATAAGGATAAATAAAAGGACATTCACACTTAGACGTCATGTAGTTGAACTACAGAATACCATAAACAAAGAAAAAAACTTGAAAAGCTGCCAGAGAAAGATAAGACAGATTAGTGTACTTTCAACAGGACAATTAGACTTCTTAACAATTATAGAAGCCAGAAAAAGTTTAACATTTTCAATGTGTTGAAAGAAAATTACTGTCAACCAGAATTTGAATATTATCTTTCAAAAACAATGACAAAATCAGACACCTTCAAACAAACAAAAACAGAGTTTGCCATCAATAGACCCTCACTAAAGGAAATTCTAAAGGCTGCTATTTAGGCAGGAAGAAAGGGAACAAGGAAGGTCAGAGATGAATAAAAGAATGAGGAGCAAGGAGAGTGCTGAATATGTGCTTACTTGTAAATAAATATTGGCTACAAAGATCAATAATCTCTTTTTAAAAAATAATATCTTAAGGGGCTAAAAAGCAAGATAGAAATGAAATACACAGCTGTCAATAGCATGTAACTGGGAGGGGAGGATCAGAATTAAAGTGTTTATTGTGTGGTAAATGGTAAAGATATTAAGTTTCCAAGTTAAAATTTCTAGCATAACTACCAAGAATGTATAACTTTTTAACTATAAAGGGAAAAAGTGGAAAGAGAAAAATAATACAAAAGTGGACGAGAATAGAGGAAAAAACAAAATATTGAAGGTTCAAGATACATAAAAAGCACAATATAAGATGGTGAAAATAAATCCAAATGTATCAATAATTAAGTAAAATAGACTACTCAATTTATAAGCAAAGACTGACAGGTGGTATATATTGTGTTTTAAAGAGTGCAGGTATATTCTCTTAAGTCACATTTAAAACATAAGGATTCAAAAAAGTTAAGAATAAGAGCGTGAAAAAAAATTGTATCATGCAGACACTAACCAAGAGGATGTTGGTGTTGCTATATTAGTATCAGACAAAATAACCCTTAAGGCAAAAACCTTCACGAAAGATAAAGAGAACATTTCATAAAGAGTTTCATAAATAAAAAATGTTCAGGCCAGGCATGGTGGCTCATGCCTGTAATCCTCGCACTTTGGGAAGCCGAGGTGGGTGGATCACCTGAGGTCAGGAGTTGGAGATCAGCCTGGCCAACGTGGTGAAACCCCATCTCTACTAAAAATGCAAAAGATAGCCGGGTGTGGTGGTGTGCCACTGTAATCCCAGCTACTCGAGAGGCTGAGGTGGGAGAATTGCTTGAACCCAGGAGGTGGAAGCTTCAGTGAGCAGAGATTCTGCCCCTGCACTCCAGCCTGGGTGACAGAGTGAGACCTTGTCTCAAAAAATAATAAGAAAAAAATAAAAAAATAAAAACGGTTCTGTCTTCCAAGAAGATGTAAGAATTCTAAGCTGTTAAGTACCTAGATCAAGTTGACCAAATCAGTAAGGAGAAAGATTAGAACAACATAATTAATAAGCTGGCACTAATTAAGTACAGTACATGGAACACTGCACCTAACAGCTATACAATATAGATTCTTTTCGACCAACATGGAGTATTTTTGAAAACTGACCACATTGCTAGGTTAGAATACAAATCTCAACAATTTAAAATTGGAATCATACAGACCACAGTTTCTGAACATAATGCAATTAAGTTAGAAATCAGTAACAAAGGGATAACTAGGAAAGTCCATATTTGAGAAATTAAGATATCCTCTTCTAAATAACATGTGGGCAAAAGAAGAAATTATGATGGAAATTAGAAAATACAATGTGTGAACACAAAGACCCTATAATAAAAATGTATTTAATGTAGATAAAGTAAGATCTAGTGAGAAATTATAGCCTTAAATGTTTTTATTAGAAAAGATGAAAGACTAACAATAAGTTAAGAAGTTAGAAAAATAATAATGAAATAAAAATAAGTAAGAGAGTAGAAATGAATAAAGATAGTAGAAATTAATAATATGGAAAATAAAAATACAACAGAAAGGATTCACAAGGCCAAAAATTCTTTCTTTGGAAAGCCTTTTATAGGTAAATATTAGAACAAAAGAGAGGTTATAATTACAGTTGATGGACACATTAAATGGTTAATTAGGAGGATAATGTACGTCAGGGCTATAAGTTGGAGAACTTAGGAAAATGGATAAGTTCATAGAAAAAATAGAATTTACTAAAACTTCCTCAAGAGGAAATAGAAAATAATATTCCAAAACATAGTCAAGAAAATGAATTGGCTTAAAATTGTCCCACAAAGTAAATACCAAAACCAGATAGTTTTTTGTTTTCCTTTAAAATTTTTTTAATTATAGAAATTTTAATAATGCACAAAAGTAGAGAAAATTGTAAAATGAACTATGTACCCACCATTCAGCTTCAATGATTGTCAGCACTTGCCTTTCCTTTTTATTCAATCTCCACCCTCATTTTTAAACAATTGTTTGCTTTGAAATAATTTTAATCTTACAGAAAAGTTCAATAAATAGTACCAAGCATTCACATATATCGTTTATCCAGTTTCCCCTATTGTTAACACTTTACATACCCATAGTACAATTAATCATATAGATTTTGATTCTCTCCTAATTGATCCATGGATTTAATGAAGAAGCAAGAATATATACAATTTTACTTATATGAAGTTAACAAAAAAAGTCTTATTTTATTTTATTTTATTTTTTTAATAAGACAAGGTCTCACTATGTTGCCCAGGCTGGTCTCAAACTCCTGGGTTCAGGTGATTCTCCCACCTCAACCTCCCAATAGCTGGAATTATAGGCATGCCCCACAATGCCCAGCAATGTTGTTTTTTAAAAAAAGAACACAAATATATGTGGTAAAAAAAGAAAAATAAGGAACATTTTTATTTCCTTTTATTTGTCTCAGAGATAAATCCATTTTTCTCTGAGTGTGAAGGGCTAAGGCTGGGATCAGGAAGGGGCTTACAGGGAACTTAGAAATGTTTATTATCTTAAACTAGATAGTTCTTGCTATACCCCTCTTGTGCTGGACATTCTGGGCCTCTGCCCTGGGCTCCAGGCTTTGGAGTTCCTTCCTTGGAATGTTCTAAGTCTCTCTCCGGTGCATGAGATCAGCTGGGGAGTGCAGAGCAGTCCTGTACCTGAGCCCAAACCTGATCTCACCTGGGTCCCAGTCCTCAGAAGCGCTTTTCTCAAAAGTTGGTGAGTACTCCAGTGACTAGGACCATTGTGGACTGGGTGTGCTATCTGGGCAGTGTACCCAATACTCAGACCGGGACTCACAGTCCTGGACCTCCATTTCTCCCCAGGGCACATTTCTCCTTTGGTGCATTCTCTGACTCTCTACCAACCCACCTCTTCACCACCACGAGGTCAACCAGATGCCCAGAGGAGCTTTGAGACTCTCCCCTATGAGATGGTTCCTGGGTTCTGGAGGGTGGCCTGGTGAGTAGATCACTCCCACTGGCCAGTGAGATATTTCTTTTGCAGGATTGCGGAGCCACCAGAAAGGTGAAGACACGCTGATTTGGAGTGATTCTCATTCGTGCTGGACTAAAGACAAAGTCAGGCCTTTGGAGTACCCATGTTCACGGGTGTTCCCATTGCAGTGTCACTTCCAGTAAACAGCACCCGAGGGCAGCAGGGATGGCAGTGGGCATCCTGTACCCTATGCACATCCCGCCCCTCACTGGCACCCAGGATGGTCCGCAGGCTCTAGGCCACATGTCAGACCATCCCTGTGGGTGGCCTTGCCTGACTCCTTGAGGGATTTAGAGGCCATTGCTCCTCAATGCCAATGGGCCTTTCCTATCAATAACATCATGGTCTCTCAGGTCTATCTTAAGCCTTTTGGGACAAGGATCTGACCTTTTTGTGCAAATGGGACCGATTTTCGGTCTCTGCCCCGGGCCCCCTGACTTATCCTCCCTGCTGGTGGTGGGGTTTGGAAGGCAGAGGTGTCGTCAAGATAGAAAGAGATCACATTGTAGGAATGCAGGAATCACAGAAAATGAGAGATTAAATTGGAAGATATTTTCTAAGTTTTTGCCATACAATTCCTATCAGTAAATTTAACATGATTGGAAAACAAATTACAGTTCACATTATCCTGCATAGGCTGGGTAAGAATCTCATTTGTGGTCATCATCAATGAAGCCCAGAGCAATCGTTGAGTGTTTGGCAGCCCTGCAGCATGATGCGTGGTACAAAGTCTTGAGTAATGATATCATCGGTATTAAATAAACTATAATCAGGGAACTTCAGGGGTAAGAAGATCTACATTGTTTAAATACAAGCAGGTTTAAAGAGCCATGACATTGTGAGAATTAAAAGCAGTGCAACTTTTTTTCTGATGTGAAAGATATGAAATTAACCAGGAACAGTTCTTTCAATAAGGAACTTGAAGAGATGGTTCCTGAATCTGAGTAAGAAGAGATGGTGCCTGGACTCTAGGAAGAATCTTCATCTGTGCTGATTGAACAATAAACAAAGAATATCTTTTCTATTAGTTACTTTAAATCTTCATGCATAAATCACCATTCCTCACATTGGCCCATAAATTTTGTAGGGCAATTTTAAAATCAAATTGTTCATGTAGACTGGGACCTCACAAAAAAATATTTACTTGTGGCCCCACACACCCTAGGGGCAGCAGTGGATACTTGGATGTTTTTGCATTCTTCATTCATTACCTGTATCTTAGAAATGTTGTTTTATATCTACTCAATATTTAATAAAAACTTATTTCTAAAATAAGAGACACAAGTAGAGGAAGTGGAGCTAGCAAAGAAGTCACAGAATGAGTAGTTAGAGAGATCAGAAGGGAACTGTGGTACCTAGAGGAATATAATAAATGTTTCTAAATTAATAATGGATTCATGAACCAGGAGAAAGTCGAGAGAAGTTTTGGGCAAGAGATGTGGTCGTATTTGTAACTCAATTTGTCAAAGCATGTCATATTGGTTATGCAGAATATGAAATCTGAACTCATGTAGAAAATCCTGCCCCCTTGGACCCAAAGCATCTAACACCATCTATAATACCAATCCAAGGTGTTATATTCCAAACTATAATGTTCTATAATCCGTTTTAAAAGTGAATTTCTGTATAAAATAAAGAGCTTATTAAATGTAGGGTAATGAAGAAGTCTAGGGGGACCCTGTTCCATAACATCTCCATCATTTAGGAACTATATACATTTGCATTTACCTTAATGGCTTTTCTTTTGAAATTTTTGTCCTAATTTAAGTGACACCATAAAAACAAAAAGATGTCTATATAATATTGCTTCCTTTACTTAGCTATTTCACTTTTGTGGTTGACTGTTAAATTGTCTGCTTATGGATATACTTAATGAATAATTCTGATTATTTTCTCTCTTCAGTAGGTTATAACCCTACTCATCTTTTTTTAAAATGCAAAGAATGCTTAAATGAATTATTTCCTTCATTTACTCCTTGTTATTAGTTCTGGATTTGTTTTTAAGCTTTGCCAAGGGTTGTTTCCACTACAAAGTCCTGGTGTCTCCTATATGAGGGGACCCTCAATACCACTATAATCTTTTTGCATGCTCAATAATCTCCTCCTTCATTATCTTCAGTGGCTGTTTCAAACTTGAAGCTCTCTTCCCCATTAAGTCATTCCCTTTCTCCCCTTTACTCACAGTAAATCAGTTTTCCTCCTCCTCTTCCCACTACTAATATTACTATTACACAAACACACAGACACCCCTTCCTGATAAATCCCCACTCTTTACCACCATCAAATTATCTTCTCCCTTGCTTTCTTCCCATTTCATTGTAATTAGTGTTCTTCATTCTATTCATGATTAAATACTCCAGTGTGTGTTGATCAAACCCCTCCTATTCAGAAACCTCATGCTCTCAACCATGCTCTCCCTCTTCCTCTCTCTCTCATGTACACATATGCACACACATACCTCTACAACTTCCTCCTCTCTAACTTTTTGCTACCAGTATATAATCAAGTTAAATCTTTCTTAATACTAAACAAGTGAACAAACAGCTTTTCCTTAACTCAGTGTACCTCTTAAAATTAGGCTATCCCTCCTGTTGTGAACTGCATGTCCCAGCAGGCAGCATTCACAGAATCAACACAGTGAATAAAATCCCCTAGGATTGACCATTACACACCTGAGCATCCACATGCAATGGGCATCCTCAAATTACCCATTTGTCTCCTGCCCGTTATAGTTACTGGGGAAAAAACTTATGCTTGTTTCTTTTTTCTTACTCATTCCTTAGCTGATACAATTGGTGTCTACGCCACTAGCTTGATGTAATGTCTGGGGCTAAGGTCAATAGTTTCTTATTGCCAAGTCTGAATATTTGTCTGCCTTTATCTTACCCAACTGTTATTTGAAGTTATAGACCAAACGGTTCTCAAAACTCCTCCTTTAACTTCCTTCTTCTTCTGAGGTTCCTTCCTCCTACCTCGCTGGATAATTCTCTGCAGATTCCTTTAAGGACTTTGGTCCTCCAGGCCCTCCTTACATGTGGTGTTCTCTGAAGTTGTGTCATAGATTCTCTATCCTCTTCACTTTTTCCAGGTTGTTTAGATGACATTGCTCAAATACTTGGCATTAGCTATATTGGGATCAAATTTTGAGACAGGGAGTTTTGGGAGTGGGGATGGACAGGAAGGTTGTAAAGTCAAGGGGACAAGGTATAATATAATCTACCTTGGAAATCCTTTGAATAGCCCATAGACACAGAATAGCACTTTCTCCTAATAAGTCTGCACAGTTTTCCTCCAGTGTTAGAAGAAAGTATTGAACTTCAGCTGAGCACCAGGTTACATGACTTGACTTAGGTTTAGAACCATGGAATTTTAAGGGGAAAAACAAGCACAATATCAGCATCATTATTATTATTATAATTTTTAGAGACAGAGTCTCATTATGTTGCCCAGGCTGGAGTGCAGTGGCCATTCACAAGAGCAATCATAGTGCCCTGCAGCCTTGAACTCCTGGGCTCAAGCAGTCCTCCCACCTCAACCTCTTGTGTAGCTGAGACTACAGAACTACTGAGCTTGGCTTGGCACAGCATCTTTAAGCACAAGACCAACACCCAGCATAGGGAGATGTTCAGCCCAGGGAATCTGAAACCTGCCTCTCTTCTCATGTTCGTTTGGGGACAGACACTGAGAGGAATGGTGGGAAAATATCATCACATCATTTTAACTATTGATTTTCTTTCTCCCTATTTTTTTTCTTTGTTTTGATAAAAACAAAGATGTGTACTTGGATTTGCATAAGCTAAATGTCCACGTGCCCTATACTGCCTGTATGTAAATAACTCTCCTGTGTCTCCAGTCTTCTGAGACCAGGCCTTCTGAGACCAGGCCTTCTGAGACCAGGCCCACAAGTTGGAAATCCCTTTTCTAGGCTGATCATCCCTTCATACTAACACTCTATAGACTAATCTCATCATTTCCCCCTACCTTTATCCCCAGAACTACTCCCCTTCTCCAGTCCTGCCTGGAAGAATGATACCTTTGTTCAATCACCCAAGCCAAATACCTGAGAATCATTCCTGGATCTCTTTTCTGTGAGCATCCACATTCTATCAATAGCTAAATCATATTCATTCTACTCTCTTCAAATTGCTCAAATTCATCTCCTTCTCTACCTCTCCATCCCACTTCTATTGCCTTCACACTCTTGCCATCTGCCATCTCTCCCTAAAATTATTACGATGACTTTTAACTGGTCTTCCCGCTTCTGTCTTATTCTTTTTTTTTTTTTTTTTTCAGACAGAGTCTCAATCTGTCACCCAGGCTGCAGTGCAGCAATGGTGCCATCTCAGCTCATGGCAACCTCTGCCTTCTGGGTTCAAGTGATTCTCCTGCCTCAGCCTCCCAAGTAGCTGGGATTACAGGCGCACACCACAACACCCTGCTAGTTTTTGTATTTTTAGTGGAGACAGGGTTTCATCATGTTGACCAGGCTGGTCTTGAACTCCTGACCTCAAGTGATCCACCCAACTCGACTTTCCAAAGTGCTGGGATTACAGGTGTGAGCCACTGCCCCTGGCCTGTCTTATTCTTACTGCATTGCACAGTTAAGAATACGTGTACAACACTTAGAAATAAGGCCAAGACAGTATAGTAGGTAGGTCCTTTCAATGTGGTGCTGAAGCATTGTTAAATAGATCTACTCAATAACTATTTAAAATTGTGAATGTATCTCCATTGAAGTTATCACTGTTATTATTATTGGAATTTATAAATTAAGGGCTCACACTAGGCAGTTAGTTACATGTTAACTTGTAGATTTTTGCATGGTAGAGATGCAAAGATTTTTTCTGATAGAAGAGGTAATCCCAATGTTTTATTTATTTTGTTTATTTTATTTTTATTTCAATAGTTTTGCAAGAACAGGTGGTGTTTGGTTGCATGGCAAAGTTCTTTAATGGTGATTTCTGAGATTTTGGTGCACCCATCACCTGAGCAGTGTACAAGGTACTCACTGTGTAGTCTTCCCAATGTTTTATTGCTCTAACACTAGCCACCAGATCTGTCACTAACTTAAAAAAAATTAAAAGCTGACGTTGGGTCCTCTCTTGATAGTGTATATAAACACCCATTCCTTAAGTTTCTTAGAACCAGCTTAACCAAATTACTAGTTTCTGCACTATTTAATGAATTTAATAAAATCTTTGACAATTCTCCATTTTTAAAAAGTTTTATTCTTAATTGATCAATAATAATTGTGTATTTTTATGGGATACAATGTGGTGTTTTGATACATATTTGTACTATGGAATGACCAAATCAGGCTAATGAACATATCCATCACTTCAAATGCTTTTCATTTCTTTGTGATGAGAAATGACAAAATCCACTCTTTTAGCTATTTTAAAAGATTTGATACTTTATTATTAACTATAGTCATTATGCTATGCAGTAGGTCACCAGAATCCATTCCTCCTCTCTAACTGAGACTTTACACCCTTTGGTCAAAAAGGCTTCACTTTTCTCCTCTGCCCTTATCTCCACCATTCTACTCTCTACTTCTTTGGAATTCACCTTTTTAAGATTTTGCATATAAGTGAGATCATGCAGTACTTTTTTTTTTTCTGTGCTTGGCTTATTTCCCTTAGCATAATGTCCTCTAGGTTCATCCATGTTGTCACAAATGACAGAATTTCCTGCTTTTTAAAGGCTGAATAGTATTCCATTGTGTATGTATACATTTTTTTAATCCATTCATCTGTTGTATTTTTTTTAAAGATGTTCTGGGACTTTCATGTTCTTCACATGTTCTACGTAAAATATTGACAATAGATAAACAATAAAGGAAAAGACTTTTAAGCAAAAATCTTCCAGAACTCACAGTACTACTCTGGCCACCATAAAGAAAACAGTCAAGTAAACAAAGGATACTGGAGTTTAACAGTGATTTTTAGATTAATGGCACAGTTAAAAAACAAAGAACAAGTCAACCCATCAATTTTCTCTTCGTTATTGAAAGGAGAATAAAAGTGAATCATCGAAGTAGATCTTTTGTGTGAAGCAGCTTAAAAAGTGGGGTGGGAGGTGCAGAAGAGGAGAACAACTGTTGCTAATGTAGTGCTGTAATGTGCAAGGTCAAGGATTCTAACATATTTCTGAAAGTCTCTAGATATATTACTGAATATTATTAGGAAATAAATGCATAGGCCGGGCACGGTGGCTCACGCCTGTAATCCCAGCACTTTGGGAGGCTGAGGCAGGCGGATCACGAGGTCAGGAGATTGAGACCATCCTGGCTCACACAGTGAAACCCCATCTCTACTAAAAATACAAAAAATTAGCTGGGTGTGGTGGTGTGCACCTGTAATCCCAGCTACTCAGGAGGCTGAGGCAGGAGAATCACTTGAACCTGGGAGGTAGAGGTTGCAGTGAGCTGAGATCGTACCACTGCACTCCAGCCTGGCAACAGAGCGAGACTCCATCAAAAAAAAAAAAAAAAAGAAAAAAATGCATAGAAATATAAACTATATGGCATTGAAACATACTCTGCTATATAAACATACAGTATGTCACTTTTATCTCTTTATGCATATAACTGTATAAAGAAATATCAACAGTTTGACCTTTTGCCTGAAACTCTTAAATACTCACGAAATGGTCAATTTGATCTTAATTATTAGCTGAAGAACCCAGGAGATTCCACTGCTATCTAGAATCTAGAATCTAGATTCACACCTAGAGGGCCCCACCCATTAACTATGCTGTGTGTTCCTGCGCCTCCAGACACAATTAACTGCAACTTGTATAATTAAGTCAATAGGCAAGTTTGAATACTGACACCTAGCTAGAAAAAGTAGCAGCAAAGACAAACTAAGCTGGAATTCGTTAGACAAGCAACAGGAAGATTTGAAAATTCTTCCAGTTCAAGTTGGAATTAAAGTGGCTGTTAATTTCCACCGACTTTCCCAAACTAGTGATGTTTTGCTGTTCTCTGAAAAAAGAATCTATCATAAGCACATTCATTTGAGAAAAATAGCATGTTTAAGTTTTCATACCTATTCCCAAGTTACTTTTAATTTTGTACATTGTTCAAGGGCAGAGTATATATTTGTTAGGATGTATTCATGGCTGGTGCATCTCCAAAATACTTTTTAGGAGGGCTGCCAGCTTCTGAACATCTTCACTCTTGATGGTACTGTACAGAGAGGAGATCTATGCTCTTCCAAGAAGAGCATATTGAGTTCAAGAGCTTTTTCAAGAAATCTTTTTTTTAAAAAGCACCATCTCCTTTGACATTGCCAGTATGGAATGGAATATTCATCTTCCTCATAATGGAATATTATGAGGCTTTACTGGACATTCACAGAATCCTTAAGAATTATTAAAAATATCATAAATTATTATTTTAGAGTTGATGAAGCTAAGCTTCTCCATCACTGCTGCAGTGCCATCATTCTTAATCTACACCAGGAACAAGCCCATGACATAGTTGCTGAAATACTGTCGCATGTTGTACAAGAAGTTGTTTCCAACATGCACTTTGTATTCCAGGATGGAGGGCCATTCTCTGAGGGTGACCCCAGCAGTCATTGCAGATGATCACTACTGTCATCCCAAAACAACCAACATGCTTCTGGGCACCAGCAAAAATCACACCAAACCTGGAAGCATCCACTGCCTTCGATAGGAAGTTTGAGGATATGTGGCAAACCAGTAGTGCTTCCTGAGATCAGATATAAAGTCAAACGCCACTCTGTGCCAGTCATTTGTGCAGCATTACACATAGAAGCTGTAAGGGTGAGGTTCCAGGTGTTGAATCTGGAATTTTCATATAACTCCCAAGTTTAGGGTAGCTGATATTCACAATCTCAAACTTCTTGGATGCTTCTGCAGCTTTAGCTGACCAAGCTTCTCTCACCACATAGTTGGCACACCTTCCTGCTTTCAGGCACTTTGGATTTAAGGGGACAGCACTGAACTGGCCAGACCCACCTTCTTGCACAAAAATGACCTTGTACAGTAGTTGTTTGGAATGGCCAACAATTCCCACACCAGATTCTCCGTGGTATTAATAATTTTAGTGAAATTGGATGACCTGTTGTTCATTTCAAGAACACTAATGCCAATTCCTTTGTGGTCTAATAATTATTGTTCTATCTCTAACAACACTGAACTCAGCACCTTGGTGGGCCCAGGGCCGAAGTTGACCAACTGTCTCCATGGTGTGATGGAGGGTAGGGAATCAGATGGGGGGGTACCTATTGTGTGGGCAGCATGCATCCCCCCACCTGCAGTGGCAGGAGCTTGTTGACCAGTGTCCATTCTCTATTAATATGTGACTCATGTTTTTAAACTCTTTGGAAATTATACTTTGACATCATACTGCTACTAATGAATTGTTTCTAACGTGCTTATCTGATCATGTTAGTTCTCTGCTTAAATTCCTTAATGGCTGCTGGTAGCCTTAATAACTGATGCTCATACTCCTTAGTTTGACACTTACTTGTCCTTCATGCCTACTTTTCTAGCCAAATCTCTTCCTATCCCCACACAAACACTATATTCCAACCACACGGCACTATTAAATAAGCAATGCGTTTTTCTTTTCGTACCTGCTGCCTTCTTTGTCTAGACCTCCTCCTCCCATTCCCACTGCCCTTTTCCCCCTTTCCCTCCTTTCTATCTTATTTATCCTTCAAGATTCAGCCCAGGTGTCATCTCCTCTGTAAGCCTCCCCAGATCACCCTTGCTGAATTAAGGTGTTTATTTCCTCTGCTCTCCTTGTACTTACACACATCATACTTTCTCCAATTCTTCATTTACTTGCCTGTTTCCGAGACTAAAAGCTAGAGTAAAAGCTAGAGTATAATTGAGCTAGGAACTGAATTGACCATCTCTGAAGTACTTATATCCTGAATTTACTATTACAAAAATGAACTATTTGCCTCATCTGTCTCTGTAAATAATCAATTTATATAGTAAAATTATGTTAAGTGTATTGACTGCCAGCAATGTGCTAAACATAAGCAGAAGTAGACGTGGCCTCTTCCCAATGGCCCTAGCTCCTAAATGTAACCATTATTAGACAGGCTCTTTTCCTTGATGCATTCTTAATGTTATAGTCAATGAAAAAAAATAAAATTTCAATCATGCTGTTGTCTAACAGAGGTTGTTCCATACTTCCCCATCAGATAGTCATTAATATTCTCAGAATTTTAACCATACTTTGAACTTGGCCTACAGTCAAACAGTATTTATGAACATAAAAATGTTCCCATTTTCCCCAAGAAATATAAAGAAAATTATCACTTGCTGGATTTAAGCTAAGTCATCCCCTGGTAGATTAAGTGTTCATGGCCCTCTGAGAATAGCATGTGCCACAGCCTCACCCAGTGTATTGTGTGGGCCCTTGACTGTACTTTCCTCTCAACTACTTCCAACTGTGGGTCATCCACTCAACAGACATTTCATTGTGTGATTTCCTATTGACAAATGTCTTTCTTGTGCTTTTTGTAATGCTGTTCTGTTTGGAGCAAGTTTGTTCCCTTTGGCAGAAAACACTATTCATGAGAAAAATTTTCTAATGAAAAAAATCCTAGACTTTGGTGCTGAGTATCAGCGGCATAAGGAAAAGCACAACTGTGTGAGGATTAGAACTTTATACTTGTAATTGACTTCAGGCTCCAACCAAAGACAGCATCAGGATAAATCCTCTTATGCTTTTACTTGCTCTGAACCACCTCTCAGATGTCCAGGTTCATGGTAAAATGTGTTTCATCTATGCCTGAAGTATCTTGAGGCTCTAAATCTTTGCAAGAGTATTTTATTCTCTCATCCATGTTAGAAAAACATCACCAGGAAGGCAAACATAGTTACCTGATGGTCTCATGTTAGACTTGTTGTTTATTTAGGTAAGCACCTCTTCCTACTAGTGGACTCATCTCAGAAGATTTCAAAAACAAAAGTCTCAAGTGACGCGGATATTTCCACCTGGTTGTAGTGGGATAGGCTGGATTGATGATTTTTCACACTAAGCTCTGAGTGTTCCAATGAGTTCCTTGAAAGTCTCTCAGGATCAACAGGGGTGAGTGGAAGGGGCTCCCCACTCCAGTTTCAATATGAGCTACTCTATTTTTATCCATTTTATATAAGTTGATCTCTAATCTGAATTTCATTTGAAAAAAGTGTTCCACTGCTTAAAGGTAAGTTTAAAAAGAGAACAGAACCAGAATACTTTTTAAAAAATTCAGTAGTTAGCTTACATTGCATACAAATAAAGTAGGCATGGGATATTGATATTGCTGTTAGTTCAAAGCAGTAACACATTTAAAAATTCATTTATTCTACAAACATCTATTGAGTTATGATTGCTGCTAAATATGTTCAGTTTGAGATTCTACTCAGTATGATGGGATAGTGTTTTTCAGAAGGTACATGGCTCTTTGCAGATGTCCACCACTCTATAAACTACATAGCTGGAAGGGAACCCCGGAATTATCGTCTACCCTCTTCCTTTTTAGTCAAAGAAAGTAGAGTAGAAAGAAATTAAGTAAGTTGAACAATGATACTTCAGGCACCAAGTGGGCAGCTGAAGTAAATCCACATGCAGCCTGCCCTGTGTGTATAAAAATAATGCATCTTGGGGATGACAGAGGAAACTAAAATATGTTCTGTCTTATTTTATATTACAAGACTAACTCTGTTCATGTCAAGTTGCTAAATCATTAATACATAAAATTAAGAAAAAAAATTTACTTTTGTATGTTTGAGAAACATTGTGAGAACCAGTCTCTAAATATGAATTCTTGTCTTCCCTGTTTCACTGCACTATGTGCAAAAATTTGTTTCCAAAGAGATCAAGGAGGCATACACACTGATTTATCCTATGGTTGTTATGAAATTCTGCCTAACCTCAATCTTGCTCCAAGGTCCTTTCCACTGCAGCAGTCAAGCTCATCTACTATCCCAGTCCCACTAGTGCCAATATCTTGACCTTCCCATGAGATGTTAGGAATCCTTGTGGCTGCTGGGATAGGACTGGCAATGGAACAGGGAAAGACTGAGCCAGGCAACACCGTTAAATCCAGCTGTCCCTGGGCCAGGTTCGCGTAAGAAGAGAAATGGCTTTCTGTGGACAGATGCAAAGCTGAGCTGCCAAGAAGTTTGATGGGATGGTAGAGGAGGTAGTTCTCTAAATATTGGAAATCCCAAGCCTGTGGAAGGTGATGGCACATAAGGAAAGACCTCACACTTTGGAGCCGATGGAGTTGGCTTTAGAATCCCAGCTGCACCTCTTACTGGCAACGAGACTTTGCAAATTTATTTTAACTTCTCTAAGCCCCCAGTTTCCATCTCTGTAAAATATGGTTGTAAAAATGCCATGAAATAATGTATGTAAGGAAATTCATTAGCAAAGTGCCTAATAAATTTTAGTTTCTCTTTTCTTCGCCTTAAATTCCTTAGTTTTCTCCCATCTCAGGCTCTCTCTCTCTCTCTACGTCTTTATGAAACAGCTCTGCTAAAGAAAGGTGCAAGCTTTTCTACCCTTGAAGAAAAGCTCCTTGGAATTTGGACCTACAGTTTGAAAATTTGGCATGCTACACCAACACTACTGTGACAAGGGAAAAAATTGTTTGTGACAGAGAAAAATTACCTGCAATTTACAATACCCAGCTGCCTCCAAAGGAGGTTCTTTGCTGAACAGAGTGATGGGTATGAGGATGCAGGGTTAAGAGAGTTCACCAAATTGTTCTGCATTAGAAAAATCCTGTTTATTCATTTATTGTAGGAGGTAGGCAGGGGTGAGTCAGGGTGAATGGAAAATGAATGAGATCCAGAAGAACCAGGGAAAATGTGGAGGCTATGTATGGCAAGATTGAAGGGTGGGAAAGTGGCTATGTGGCAAGATTGAAGGGTGGGAAAGTGGCTAAGGGGAACTTTCTGAGGAGACCTCAGATGTTAAACAGGAATTTTTATTAAAATTTGCTATGTGGTGCTCCATATAATCCTTTCATGCCTTTCTCCACAAAACCTACAATAATATCTACATTTCTTATCAATATGTTGAAGGAAGTTGAATTTGTTCTTGTTGAGAAGTACAAGAACAAATTGAAGTGTTAAGTCCCACTTCAAGGTGTTTGTGAGCTCAGGACAGGGCTGCCTATGAAGCCCAGGAACATCTGGGTCACATTACTTAAAAATCAGCAACCTCTCCTCTGGCTGAAGATATGCATTATTTTTAAAAAGCAGAAAGAAAGAACAAACACCTAGAAACCATTGTCTTGGGGCCCAGGACAACACGGCTCAGCCCTGAAGGATAAAGGTAGAGTTTTACCAGCCAAAGGTACACAAAGTCCAAAAGATTGGCCTTAACTCAGTGATGTAGTTTGGATATTTGTCCCTGCCCAACTCTCATGTTGAATTCTAATTCCCAGTGCTGGAGGTGGGGCCTGGTGGGAGGTGTTTGGGTCATGGGGGTGGATTCCTCATGGCTTGGTACTGTCTTCATGATAGTGAATGGGTTCTCAAGATATCTGGTCATTTAAAAGTGTGCGACACCCCCCTACTCTTTCTTTTGCTCTTGCTCTGGCCATGTGATATGCCTGCTCCCCCTTCATCTTCCACCATGATTGTAAGCTTCCTGTGGCCTATCTAGAAGTCGACTAGATGCCAGCACCATGTTTCCTGTACAGCCTGTAGAACTGTGAGCAATTAAACCTCTTTTCTTTATAAATTGTCCACTCTCAGGTATTTCTTTATAGCAACGCAAGAATGGCCTAACACACTCAGAACTTCTCTATGTACCTCACAAAATGGTTATAAGGCCTTCAACTCTTAATCTTTCTATTATAAACATTGTTGATTATTCAGAATATTTACCTGATGCTGCAAAATTTGTGTGAAAAGTCAAAGAATGAAAGTGTTTAATAAATCCCAAGGCAGAGACTTTCATTTGACTGAGAACTCTTTCCATGGCCAGAGAATCAACAGCAGCAGCTTTCTGAGCTCATCTGTGAAGTAATGGGATAATGGATTAGATTTTCAGAGCTTCCAGCAGAGCTTGTGGTCACATTTAGCTCCATTGCTCTACTTCCCTCATGATTCTCTTTGCTTTTTCACAGTGGAACAGGGCCTATTAGCAAGCAAGAAGTAGCTTTTAAGAAAAGGGTCACATTAAAAAAAAAGAAAGAAAAGAAAAAGGTCACAGAAAAACACATACCTTGAAAAAGTGATAGGAGTAGAAATTGGATATGGAGAAAGATGACAGGGTCCAAGGGAGCATCCAGGAAGCTTTTAAGGTTTCAGAGTGTTACATAGTACACCACTTTGAAATAATAGCTATTCAAATGAATAAAGCTATAGGAATTTGTTGTGGAAGCTTAATTGCTTCAAGTCATTGGTGAAACATCCAGAACAGCAACCATTTTAACTGGAAAATTCGTTTCTACAAAATGATCAACAGGTACAAATGAATGGATGATGCTCTATTGCAAGGGCAACATGAAGTTAGCCCTGAACATGCTACAGTGAGCTGCCACATAAACCAGCTCTGAGAATTGGGTATCGTAATGTAGAGGAAAAAGCATAAGATTTAGAATTAGATGGTCTAGATGAAAACCCAAGCTCTAATACTTGCTACTTGCCAAACAGTAGGTCACTCAGTTCTTCTGAACCTCAATAGCATCTTCTATAAAGAGAGGTGTTGTACCTCACATGGTTGTTAAAAGTTTCAGTGAAGAAAAATGCAGATGAAAGCACTTTTACATTTATTTCTAATGATGAAAGTAATATATATTCAATGCAAGCAACTTACAAAGCAGAAAAATACTAAGAAAAGTGCCAAAGAAGAACCCATAATCTTACCAATCAAGGAGAACAGATAGTATTTCAATGTCTTCTCAATTATTTTATACATACGGGTGTGTTCACGCACACACACACACACAAATACACTTCTTTTTAAACAAAAATAGCATCTTGAATGTGCATACTATTTTTGTAGCCTGCATTTCTACTTAGCAATAATATACTGCAAAATATTTCCCATGCCAATATTCTTCTACCAAGTGTTTAGGAAAACACTTAAAACTGTAAATGGCCATTCAAATATCAGTAGTTATCATGAAAATATGAATGAATGAATATTCTCATTTTTCCCTCAATATACACCAAACCTGAAGCACCCAAAAAGTCCCCCTGCATCATTTTATTGGCAGTTTTCTAAATAAGCTATAAGGTGAACAGAATCCTTTTCTTCTCTTTTTTTGTTTCTTTCATGATCTTTTCTTTTGATAACTAGGAAGAAAAAAGTTACAAAATGAGATTGCATGCCAGCGTATTTTACTTTAAATGCCTTTGATTTATTATCTTCAAATTTGCTTTTCCAACGATGCATGGATTCTGTTGAGATGTGCTACGTGTGCACCCTCATGCTTTCCATTAACATAAGTTACAAATAATTACCCTGAAGTCTGGACCCACTGCCCTTTTGTTTTCCATATCCAAGGTCTTTTGCTCTCATGAAGAATATATACACTTTTTCTATTTACACAAGTAGAAAGTAAATTGCAACTCTGAGTTGGGAGTGGCACAAAAATGATGAGTGGGCAAGTTAATTTGGTATGAGGATGTTTTGCCCATCTCAACTGACCTGGATTGAGATTTGGAGATGTGGGAACTCATTCTGACTCTCATTATTCATGCGTCTTGAGCAAACCACTCACCTTTCCTCAACCTTGGTTTCTTCATCTGTAAAATATCAGGAATAGAGTAGATAATCTCTGAACTTCTAAGATTTTAAGGCCACTTTTGGAAAGTCAGGTGTGCATTCTGATGGAACACAGGAGATACAGTGGACAGATATGCCCCAGAAGAGCTCTAACCAGCTGCTTAAATAGTGAAAACTCCTGTGCCACTTTTTTTTAAACCTTTTAAATGGCTTTATGTGCAAATAGTGAACAGATGTTGTACCCATAAATTCTACTTTCCAAAAACAGGAGCTTTTTAAAAGAAAACCACATAATAACTTTTAAAAGGTGCTGGGATTCCTCCTCTTCTAGATCATTGCTAGGCTAGAAAAATAAAGTTTGTTCTATCAGGAATTACTAGTTAGAACTGAGTATTCTCCAAAGTGGAAATTCTAGAGTGTAGTGTCACTCCAGGCAAAGATTATTCAGTTCTCATCCCCAACATCCACAGCTACCTATCAGAAGGGTTAAACCAGGTCAAAACAGTCCAGCATAATTAGGCTTCATCAAACAATGTCATTATGCTCTTCTAAGATACAAATAAACCAAAACAGGAAATACTAAAATTAAAATAATATTTGACACTGTCATACAAGTTGTCATTTCCTTGTTGTATCCCACACTTCTATAACATTAATAAAGGGAATATTTTACTGCAAAGAACATTTTATTTTATACATCACTGGCCATGAATTTTTATTATACATTTAGTTATTATACATTTAGTTATTATACAAATTCTATAATAACATTATAGAAATTAGTTATTATACAAATTCTATATTATATATAATTCTATTAGTTATTATACAAATTCTATAATAACAAATACAAATTTGTTATTATACAAATTCTGCCTAGTGCCATTATCCAAATGGCATAACCATTTTATGTCCAGAATTCACTTCTATAGTTATAAGCAGAATTTTCATGATTTACATAAGTACATCTAACAGTGAAGATTTAACACTGAGATGCAATCTAATGTCCGTAATATGTGACGTTTTGTAGATGGCAATGCAGGAAAGATATATTTTAATCACTTTTCATTTAAGTGACCTTATGTAAAAAATAAACTAATAATTTAGCAGTTCCAAGTCTCCAGAGGGCATTTTCAAATGTACATAAAAGAAATGGTTACAGAGATTTTTTTAAGAAGTATCTTCCATGTCCGCATCCTCTTGTAACTGCTGTACCATTTTCTCTTACAACTGCTTCCCTTTGCCTGCAAGAGGGGCTAGGATAAGATGGATGTTTTGCTTGACTTCTTTGAACTTTCTGTAGTGCTTTATTTTTCTTCAATCTGTTCACTATAAATTTAGCTTGGCGTTTCCGTTTGATCTCTTCAACTCTCTTTATTGCCTCAATAGTTTTATTCCATAGCTCTCACTGGTATTTGATAGGTTCATTTCTACGTTTTTCAAATTCAAATGAATTATCCACTGTAAGCTCTTTACCAGCTGCTTTCCGGAATGCTTTGGTCCACCTAACTTTGCGAGGATTGTGCTTCTTTTTAAAGTTTTTGTGATATTTAGAGTTACAAAATCTGAACACCTTGCAATAGTTCTGGACAAACATGCTGTGGCTGGGGTAGATGGACCCCGAACAGAAATAACACTTCTCGATACACATGTTGAACCCACGTGACTCCCCACCAAACAAACGCCAAGCTTGAGAACCCTGTGCCACTTATTAAATGTACCCCTATTGGAGCTTCCCAAGTGCTCTCACTCCCTAATCCCTTCGCCTTCAACTTCCCTGGCATTCCCCCTGTATCCCCCATTCATCTAAACTCCAGCAACTTTTCCAGCTGTCATCCATACTGGTTGGTCAGTGCCGAACTATTTAACAGTTTTAAAATATTTTGAATATCACCCCGGATATAAGAAACTCTTTTGCGTCTCCACTGCACAATACATACCTGCTCACCATAGAAGCTAAATCCTTGTGACTAAATCCTCTGGGGCTCACAAAGTTGGAGACTATGTTTAAAACTGGCCATTTTTATGGAAGTTGCAGTGAACCAAGATTGCGCAACTGCACTCCAGCCTGGGTGACAAAAGCAAAACTCCATCTCAAAAAAAAAAAAAAGAAATTGGCCATTTTTACATGTAATAGGTGAAAGTAAAATGAAAACCTTAACTGAACTGTATGAGTTTTATCAACAAGTATAAATCAGATATATTTATTTTTCTATGTGTACAGGTGTTTTATTGTTTTAAAAAATAAAGGGAATTTTTGAAAAAACTTTAGTTCTAGACTTTAAAATAACAGAACGTATGAATGTGTTCTCTTTTTAAAGCATCTTTATGGAGGTATAAGTCACATACCATAAAATTCATCCATTTAAAATATGCAATTCAATGGTATTCAAAGAATTTTACAACTATCATTGCAATCTAATTTTAGAATATTTTTATCCACCCCAAAACCTTAGCAGCCACTCCCTATTCCCTTCTGCCCTCAGCCTCTAGAAACCTCTAATCTACTTTCTGTCTCTATGGATTTGCCTACTCTGCGTATTTCATATAAATGGAGTCATAGAATATGTCAATTTTGTGATTGGTTTCTTTCACTTACCATATTGTATCAAGGTTATGAGTGCATTTTTGACATCTGAATCAAGTTGAAACCAGAAGCAATCCTGGGCAAAATTTGAAGGACACGGTAGTAACATTTGGTTTTGGTATCCTCTGACCTCTTCTTCTAGATCCAGCTCTACCCTATCCCCCAGGCCTTTCCTCCCCACGCAGTTTCCCAATTTTGGTATTATCTCCTTCCCTACAAACAAATCTCTTGTGAAATACCTGGACCTATGGAAATCTGTTTTATCTTAAAACTCCCTGAAAGTAAGGAAACATGAGCAGTAAGGACTCAAAGTACTACTCTGCCCAATGGTAATTGCCTTTAGAGGATAATTCCTTAATAGCAATAATAGTTTTCATTTTGGAACCCTAACTAATGGCTGGGTTCTGCACTAAACACTTTGTAATACCTCACTCTTGGTAACTAGGAATTAGGTAATAGGTCATTCTTGCTAACCAGGCAGGTGTGTACTAGTATTTTCATTTTACAGGGAAGACGGTATGGATTCAGAGAAGTTACCCGCCCAAGGCAACCCATCTATTAAATGGCAGAAGCAGGATGTTCATCAGGTGTATTTGATTTCATGGTTCATGCTCTTCATTGCTTCATTCACACAGCCCAAGACACAGGTTTTTCACATTTTAGTATCTCTGAAATTGGGATGTTTCTTATAATTGATGATGTCTTATTATACTAGGCCTTGGTTTTTCTTTCTTAGTGGCATATAAAATAGTGATGCATCTTACAGAGGTTTATATCTTTGATTTTGATAAAAGCTGGTACCAAACAATATTGACTTTCTAAAGGAATTAACCTTTAATAATGGAGTTTTAGGCATTAGTGACAGAGGTAAAGAGAGAAGGAGATGGGTTTTGAGGGGAAGCTCCTTCCTCAATGTAGCAATGTCTCACATATACAGATGCCTATCTGCTTCTTCTGTGGATAAAAGTGACCCGGTAAGTGCTAACGTCATGACGCCTTAATCACAAACACTGCTCCTTTGAAATATCTAAGTTTTTACATTTCGGTATAGAGAGGTGATGGTCTTGCAACATCAGTTTACCATTGGAGTTATTCAAACAAATTGATTTTAATTGAATTTAATTTTGAAAACATCATGACATTCTTAAATGAGAGGAAGAGAAAAGGACTATCATTCACTTGCAATTATTTTTCTCATCCTTATTTTCTCTATTTCTAATAGCACATATAGATGATAATGTTCCAACTCTAAAAAAGTTGAGGAACCACTGACCTACAGCAAAGTGACATTAAAATAGATTCATATTTGCAATGCCTCATATATTTCTCCTCATGTATTTTCTTCTCACACTTTCTGCCCAAATTTTTGAGAAAACGATTATAAATAAATACAAATTTTTGTGCCCAAATAGTTCCCCTCCTCACATTTTGCTTTCTGCTTTCTAGCGGAGGCATTTGAAGTGTCCTTGCAAGAGCAGAAAGTGAAGCAGAAGGAGGCAGGAGGAAGCAGTATGTAAGTATTCACTTGTAGTTTGGTCAGGTTGCATTCACTTGTGAAGGAAAGAACAGGTGAGTACAACCTGACCAAGCTATAAATCACAGGACTGTTGGTTTTCCTGTTCTATATGGACATTCACCCACCTGAGCTGGAGTCAGGGCTTTCTTTTTCTGGAGCGATTCCAAATAGAAACTCAAAAGGAGGCCGGGCGTGGTGGCTCATGCCTATAATCCCAGCTATTTGGGAGGCCAAGGCAGGTGGATCACCTGAGGTCAGGAGTTCCAGACCAGCCTGGCAATATGGTGAAACCCTGTCTCCTAAAAATACAAAAATTAGCTGGGCATGGTGGCATGTGCCTGTAGTCCCAGCTACTGAGGCAGGAGAATCGCTTGAACTTGGGAGGCGGAGGTTGCAGTGAGCCAAGATAGTGCCACTGCACTCCAGCGTGGGTGACAGAGAGAGACTCTGTCTCAAAAAAAAAAAAGAAACTTAAAAAGAGAGACAGAGAGAAAAAGAGGGGTGGGGGGAAGGGAGATGGAGGAGAAGAGAAGGAGGAAAAGGAGAGGGAATGAGAGAGAAAAGGACTATGATTCACTTGCAATTATTTTTCTCTTTCTTATTTTCTCTGTCTCTAACAACACATATAATTCATTCAACAGGCATATTTTCAATGCTAAGGGTCAGGCATTATGCTGAAATCAGGTGACTCAAAGGAGACAGTGCGGATCCAGTTCTGCTCTCTTGGCACTTTCAGTTTAGTGGAGACGACAGACACCAGAAAAATGATTGCACAAATATATCATTACAAAATGTGACAAGTTCTATGAAGATAAGAACATAAGCATGAGCATAAATAACAAGGGGACCCAAAATAGCCTGGGAAGGCCTGCCTTCCCTGAGAAAGTGATATGTTGGGCTGAAAGTGAAGGATGCGAAGATACGGTCCTCTCTCCATGGGGAGAGAGGAATCGAGGAGGACCTCAGAGTGGGAGAGGTGGGTCCTGTTCAAGGAACCAGAGCCTAGAAGGGTCTCAGGAGGGCAAGGATGCTCTGAGAGGGGCTGGAGAACTGGCTCAGCCCTGCAGGGCCTTGCAGGCCACATGAAGGATTTCTCCCTTTATCTTGTGAGCATTGGAAAGCCACTGAAGGGTTCTGAATGGAGATGGGGAGGGGGCTGGGGGTAACATGATCACACAGTACTTCTAACAGCTCCCTGTGGTTGCTGTCTGAGAGCAGACTGAAGGAGTGTTCATGAAGGTAAGGACGAGACATGAATTCTTGCCCCACTTGCCCAGACACGGGATGACTGAGGCAATGCATTGACGTTATCTAGTTCTTGGTTTCCTAATGAGGTTAATCGTGTCTGTTATACCCAGCTTACACGATTGCTGTGAGATTCAAATAAAATGGTGGATAGAGAGGTGTTTTGAAGAAGCTCAAAGTGAGACACAAATACAAAAATTAATTTAGGATGGCAAAGCCCCACATAGCGAAGCTTCTGTGGTAATAATTACAACAAAACAGCTACCACTTATTAAACACATATTTTGCAGTTAGTCTTCACAGTAACAATATGAGAAAGGTATTACTAGGCCTAATTTAGAGCTGAGCAAACAGACTTAGTAAGTTAAACAATTTTCCCAAGGTCAGAGCTGCCTAGCATTAGAACTAGGATTCAAACCCAGCTGTGGCTGACTCTTAGACCACATCTCAAATCACTCTTCTTACATCTTCAATGTTTTTCTCTTAATTGATCACATTTATTGTGAGAACTACAGAAAGAATAAGTGCTTAAAATGGTAACTCATTTTGCCCTCACATCCTGTTTATGAATGTTCCTTAGCTGGACAACTGGAACGATAGCAGATAAGAGCTGAATGTCAACAAGTAAGCAAGTCAAGCTCTTCACTAGACTTGAGAGAGACTGGATAATACTTTAGGAGTGAAACAGCTGGTTATGATTATTCTGTGTTATTTACATGGCACCAGGTAAGTTTGATTAAATAAAAAATTTGTTCATTTGAATGTTTTGGCAAAAATGCTGTCATCCAGACAAGCAGAATAGGACAGATACCCACACACATACACACATACACACACACACATTCGCAATGGAATTAGTATATATATTATAAATACTAATTTGGAGATATATATATATATATATATATATCCACAGTGGAACTTGGCCTGGTATATATATATCCGCAATGGAATTGGGTCTGGTTTCTGAGCTTTGGACTATTCATGAGCTTAAATTTACAGCAAAGGGTCAAATATCAGAAATTCTAAGTTGTCATATGCTCCTGCTTCCTCACACCAAACTAAGCCAGTTTTGATGAAAAAAAAAATGTATGATGTGGAGTATAGATAAAAGAGCAAACAGACTTCTTTTAATAACATGAGATTTAGGAATTAAACATAGCAGGCAGAAGATCCTGTAGGAATTTCAAGTGATATTTTACGATGGTTCACTAAAGGATGTTTTAAGCCTTGGTTTACATAGCATGCTACTTTATATAGCACTCTTTATTCTTGGGATCCCTGCAAGAGGAGATATTGTATTGATATAGATAATCATCTCTGCTTCCTTCCTATCTGGCCACGTGGGAAGGGAATAAACAAAAATAATATCTAGCTTATAGGAGAAGTAGGAAAGAAGTTTTAGAAGAGTATAAAGGCCAATATAGAAAAGAAATGTGAGGTAGTGAATATTTTGAGTAGGACAATCTTATATAATGGATCTCCTAAAAGATAAATACAAGTTGAAAATGTACCTGAATGTTTTAACAGAACTTTCTAAGAATTACTAATGTTATGGCCTTTTCAAGGAAATATCTACCACATTTTATAAAATACCCAAGGGTCTTATATTCATTTATCATTTACTCTTCTTTTAATTATATAATTAGTGGTTGTTCTATTCATTACACATTTATGAAGCATATGCCAGAGACCTTGGGCATTTAAAAGCTACAGAAAGACAGAATTCTTGCCCTTGGCTGCTTAACATTTGGTTGGAGGGGCCAGATATCTAATATGATTACAGGACAAAAGCAATACAACAGCTCAAAACCAGATCCCAGCCTCCTCTGAACAAGGAGGTATAATGGTTTAGAGTTTGTTGTAACCAGATCACTTGCTCTCTAACTTTTTAGATGTTTGTTTCTACTCGAGAGGAAGTACTGATATATATATATATAGCAGGAGGAATTAGTAACAAAACAAACACCATCTTGTTCTGCTAAAATGTAGTCTAAAGCTATTCTGTTATTTAGCACTACTTGTATTAATGAAAAAAAGGGTGTTTTTTTTTTTTTTTCCATTTAGTAAGACAGGTGCTATGAAGATATTGGCCATATGATGTTGAGGCCACAAGCTGGGGAGAGCTGAACTGCGACATTTCATAGAGTAAATAATTTGAAGTTCTTGGTTCAATCCAGAAGAGAGTGGGTAAACATAAAGAACAGAAGGAGAGAAGAGCCAGTGAGATAAAAGGGAGCTGGTGTTAGACTAAGGCCCCTATGATGCTTACATGCCATCTTGAAATAGTTTGCAACCTTGTGACTCAAATTCTTCTTTCTCTCACTCTTCCCCAGGTGCTGTCTGTAGTATTTTACTCTTTTCAAGAATGCTTTGTGCAGAGGAGTAGTTTGCTGTTGTTGTTATTATTGTTTGTGTGCGTAACTGTCAAAGAAGGAGCTGAGTTTTATATAATGGATCTTAAAGAGGGCACCTAAGGAAGCAGGAGGGAGAGGAGGCCCTGAGAACCTACGGCTCAGAGGAGCTCCCAGAAATGTTAGAGGATCATGATTATGAAATTTTATCCAGGTCTCAGGAAAGGAGGAGCAGCTGACATCCAGTTTATACAAATAAAGAAGATATGATCCACGTTGATGGTGTGTATGCGTGTGTGTATGTGTGCGCATGCATGTGGTGAGGAGGGAGGCTTAGAGAAGAGGCATTTTCATCTAAACCTTGGAGGAAATGGTGTTTTGGGATTGGTTGCAGGATGGCAGGTGGGCAATAGAGAGAGGCCTAGCATGAATGAGAACATCTGCCGACACACACACACTCTCACACACAGTGTATACATGAGAATATTTTGACTGCAGCTGGAGATTCACTGTTTTAAGATCTCTTCTTTGCCTTGAAGGAATACATTTTTAATTATTCTTCAATTTGCTGATGGTTCAATAAGAAATAAGGCCCCAGATCTGTGATTTTCAAACTTGTTTTTAAGCAACAGAATCTTATCTTCAAACAAAATCTTATTCCAAACTGCAACATGTAAAACAGATCAACTCAGTTGCCCTGGTTAAGAGGTGAAGGTCTTGTCCTTTTGTACTGTCTCACACCCATCCCTCAGCATTCCTGGGGCTCTATGGAGCACAGCCCCAAAACCACCACCCCAGAACCAGAAAAATGAGACTGTCTCATTGGTCTCCTTTCTTGATTAAAATATGTTGATCTTGCCAGGAGAAATTCCATTCAGAAGTTTGTGCCAGAAAATGAAAAATGTCGATGATATCTAGTGCTGGCAAGGGAATGGGAAAATGGGCACACTCAGACACTCTTGGTGAGAGTATAAATTCATGCAGTCGTTTTGAAGACAATACATCAAAATTTTAAATATATGAGTGATATGATCTTGTAGTTCCACTTTTAGAGACTGATGGCATAGGTATACTTCTACAAAAAAGTATATGTACAAGCATATTCATTGTATATGACTTTAAAATCAGAAACAAATAGAAGAATGGTTAAATAGATTATGCTACCTCCTTATAATGGAATACTGTAGTCATTAAAATGGAAGAGATTCATATAGGGAGATAGAGAAGGATGTCTTTGATACACCATAAAGTGAAAATGCAAGTTACAAAGAATATAGTTAATATGATCCTTTTTTTAAGCAAGCAAATAAAACCCAAATTCTATGGAAACTGTGTAAGTACTTTTAATTTCACAGAAAAAAAACCCCTCTAGAAATAAATGGTCAGTCTCCAGGGGTAGGCTTTACTTCTGGCAAAGGGGAATAGAGGTATATAGGTAAAGGGGACATACACTTTTTACCCTATAGATATTTGTATTATTTGGATTTTTTACAAAGGACACACAATAACTTTATAATTTAAAAAGCAGTGATGAGAAAGATTAAAAATAGCATCATAAAATAATTTACTTGTTTTAAAAAATGGATAGGTTTCTTCTTTCCTGTCAGTAAATTGCAAATAATGTACCCCGTTTCCCTTATTGCCTTGGCTGCCAGGAAATCCAGAGTCAACTTTGAAACCTGAACCTCGCAGTGGCATTGACCTTTAGATCTAGAATATTCACATTCCTTTTTTTTTGGTCCTACTTTTCTATTCCCAGTTAACCAACTTTTTTTCCAAAGCTTTCCAGGTTCTTTTTCCAGAAGAGATAGGTTATAGACAAAGAAATGAACTCTTTACTTTACTCTCAGCAGCCTACATTTCTCTGTGAGTACCAAACTCTCCAGGGTCAAGTGTGAGCTAAGTAGTCAAGCATTTACTATTTATACTTCATACTGTGGTTATTCTCACATAGGATTTGAGATGCCTGCGGGCAAGAATCTGTGCTCTTGTAGCGATAGCAAACACTTGGCTCTACTTTGGGGTTTCACTTTGCCTATACTCCAAATTTAAGAGCTGCAAAGACAGGCAGGAGCCTCATGTGACAAGTCTTATCTTCACTCTCTAGATGGTAGGAAACCACTGAGGGTTTTTAATTAAAGGAGTAACTGGATCTGAATCATGTTTGAAAAAACAAAAACTGGCAGAGGAGAAAGTAGACTGGCGCATGGAAAGGCAGAGATGCTCATCAAATACCTGTAAAGTGGTTGGATAATTGATGGTTAAATGACCAAGGTAATTTAAAGGTCTGCATTTATTGGAAGGGCGTGTGCAGCATTTGTCAGTACTACCCGGGTGCATCACTTGGTCTGAATATAGGCTAGTAAGGCCCATATCATAAGGCCGGTAAGATTCAAAAAAGGTAAAAAAACATGTAGTTTCGCAGCCTGCAATCTTAAATACAGCAAGCCATTTCATAAGGGAGAGTGTAAACAGCTCAGAGCGTAAGACATTGTGGTTTGAAAAGAAGGGAAGGCAGCAGCTTCCTAGGTAACTTGGCAGGTCGCATCTTTATTTATATAGACAGGGGCCAGTTCTCTTTGCTAAAAGTGATGAAGACACATCTGCCTCACCTCTGACGGAAATGTGGCACCAACAAAGGACACCAGCTTGGGGTCAGCCTGCTTCAGGCCCTGATTCTGTCACTTATTAACTACATGACCTTGAAGAACCCCTCAGAGCCAGTTTCTTCATTTGTAAATGGAGAGGCAAAGACACCCACTTCCGCAGGTGGGAGGGTAAAACAAAGAGAGCATGTTAATCCTCAGAGACAAGCGTGACTTATTTTTTATCTTATTTAAAAAAAAAATAGACTTTGTAACCTCCCTTCCCCACCCCCCTCATTTAAGAATGCGGTTTTTGTTATTTATTAACTCAAATAGCCTGCGGGGGGCGGGGGGTGTTTTGGGTCTTCTGCACACTGAACAGCTTGCAGAATTAATAGCTGGTCTGGTTCTCCCTTTAGATCTGGGGGTGGGGGTCAGGCACAGAGACGATAATCACCTGTCCTGGGACTCATACCTCGCAGGGAGTGGGGCCATCCCCTTTATTGTCACAGCCCAGCCCAGCCCCTGACTCTTGCCGGGGTCCACAGCTCTGAACCTACCCCCAAAGCATTTGAGGTTGCAGGCCTGGTACCCCTCCCCGCTCCGCCCTGCGCACGCGTGGCCAGCACTCCTGGGCTGTCGTTGCGGGTAATTCTTGTGCGCTCCGCGGCACGGGTCCCCATCCGCTGCTTCAGGCCTGCGGGCTCTGAGGGTCCTGCCCACTGCGGAGCAGGTGTTGCAGGAATCAGTGACTCAAAAAATGTCGCCAAGTTGATATTGATATTATGTATGGATTATATTTTAAATGCATATGAATCAGGGACTTCATGGTTAAAACAAAGTCCATGTTAGACCTCCCTCCACCATGCCTAACAAATATGGGGGTTCTCAGCTCCTTACTGTCCCTGAGCAGCCCTAGAAGCCCCTTGGCTGGGCGTGGCAAGATGGAGAAGGGAGAAATAATCCAGGTTCTAGTGAAAAATCTTGTCCTTGGGACTGGTAGGTACAGTTGCTGTCAACCCACAGTTCTCCCAAAAGGTGGGGTCCTTCCTTCGGCTCAGCCTGCTCCCTCTCTCCTCGCCTCCCCATCTCTAGCACGCGGGAGGTGGGAGCCACTGCGCTCCCGGAGACGCCGCCCATGCCGTGTCAGGTTGTCCCCGAGTGCGCTTGCAGTGAGTTTCTGCCGCGTGACTCACCCGTGTCCCTCGCTCTCGGCCATCGGAACAGCAGAAGCGGGTCGGGGAGAGCGCGCTGCCCTGACACCTGCACCCCATCCCCACCTCCAACTCCATCTCCATCTCCAAAATTTAGCCTTCGCGGAGCCCAGGGGCACTGGCCAGTCTCTTTACTTGGCGGCAAGTGGTGTGGGCGTGCGAAGGAAGGGGAGGATGCGGCGAAATCAAAGTACTTTTTGTAAAGTGCGGTTGTGTAAGTACAAATACACACACGCATTTTTCTGGGGTGAGTGTCGAAAGGACCAGTGACTCAAAAATGTTAATAAATTAATATGAATATTATGTGTGAGTTCTATTTCAAATGCATTGAGATCAGGGACTTGATAGTTAAAATAAACATGCCCGTCCCCCCACCAAAAAAAAAAAACCAGTTCATTTAAACCTCTTTTTGGTGGGGTGTGGTGGGTCATGCTTGTAATTCTAGCACTTGGGAGGCCGAGGCGGGCAGATCACCTGAAGTCAGGAGTTGGAGACCAGCCTGGCCGATATGGTGAAACCCTGTCTCTACTAAAAATACAAAAAATTAGCCGGGCATGGTGGTGGGCGCCTGTAATCCCAACTACTCGGGAGGCTGAGGCACGAGAATCGCTTGAACCCAGGAGGCAGAGGTTGCAGTGAGCCAAGATCAGGCCACTGCACTCCAGCCCAGGCTACACCTCGAGACTCCGTCTCAAAACAAAACAAAACAACCTCTTTTCACCATGCCTGACAAATATGGGGGTTCTCAGCTACTTTTCCCTTTTCAAATATAAATCTGTAAGGAGTACCCTTCTCAAAGATCCCCGAGGCCTGTGATAGGTCATCTTTGCCTTTGCTGATGTGTCCTGCTTTAACATTCCTGGGACTATGTATTTGCTGTACAGAACAAACTCTATTATCTTATTGCTTTCACTAGCAGATGAGGAAAATGGGGAAGAATGTATATTTATAGGGTTCAACCACATGCCAGGCACCTTGTACAGTATCTTTTTTCATCTCTGTATCTTCAATCTCTATTTCACATATGAAGAAATGGAGGCAAAAGAGATCAAATAACCTGCCCAAAGTCACAGTATTTGAATCTAGACCTCAAAACCCTTTGGAGCCAAAGTCAATACCTTTTTTACTCTGCCAAGAGTTCCCTGAGGGGAAAATTTTAATAACTTGTGAAATTCACATTTTAATACTAAAATATTTTTAAGCCCCTCCCCTTTAAAAAGGGTATGTACTGTCTCATAATTCATCAGTATATAGGAGATGGGATCTCGGTACTTCCACTTAACCCCTCTGGTCTCTGGTCTTGCCTCTTCTGGAGATGCTCCTCTTCAGTGGAGCCCGTTCCATGCTAAAGATATGAGACTTGAAGGGTTTTCTACCACTGCAGGCTACAGTGGTGGAAAGCAAAGCGGTTTGACATCTCACAGTACCCAGATTAACCTCATCTAGCCTATCCTCTTGCATGTATGCTTAAGTGGCATTATTAAAGGTCCCCTTCTGTCACTTTAGCCTTGACATATGCCAAGTCTCTGGAAGGGGATAGTGGTAAAACAAAATTGGTTTTTGACAAGTATTTTTTGAAGGAGTGTATGGATATGAGAAAATGGATATAGTGGGAGAGGGTGTCCTAACTTTAATCCAAACTCAGAAGGTGGAATTTAGATTTATGTGATGAACTGGTTATGTTGGGTATCTATCCTCATGTGGGAAAAAGGGATCCTGAGGAAGCCTTTAAGAGACAACATATCTTGAATAAAGAGTGATGCAGGCAAACTTGATCCAGTAACAAAATTTGAGTGGCAGGAAGGGAGGAGAACGTACATCTTAGCATTTGCCACCAGGAGGGACTCCCCTGATGGTCAGTTTGGTTAATATCCAAGAATCTCAGAGAAGAGAGTCATGTCCACCTTGGGTAATAGCTGTCCTACGCCAATCAGCTCTGACCAAAATATAGGATCATGTAAGAACGCGTCAGCCGTGAGGTGGGCCATGCTGAGGGGCTTCTGGAGAAGAGGAGGAAGTGCTGAGCAGGCAATCTCATAGATGTTTCCCACGTTAAGCCCCTAGCAGAAGTCATGCCTGGATCTGAAGGTTAGCTGTCATTGCCATGCCAATGAACTGACTTCATCATCAGCATATTTGAATAAGTATAAAAGAGGTACAGTTGATTCTAAAAAGGCTGTCTAAAGAAGTTAACAGCATTCTCAGTTAAGATAGTGAATTGAAGGTATGTACAGTAGTCCCCTCTTATCTGCAGTTTTGCTTTTTGTGGTTTTAGTTACCCGAGTTAACTGCAATTTGAAAATATTAAATGGAACATTCCAGAAATAAGCAATCATAAGTTTTAAATTGCATGCCTTTCTGAGCAGCATAATGAAATCTTGTGCCATTTCATTCTGTCCAGCATGGAATGTGAATTATCTGTTTGCCCAGCATATCCATGCCATATATGCTACCTGCCTATTAGTTCTCAACATCCTCTGCTCCTGACATCCAACCATCAGCATCGTCATGACTTAATGATCTAGAATCACCTGAAGCAGATGATTCTCCTTCCTACTGTCAGAAGGTCAATAGCAGCCTAATGCTACATCACAATGCCTACATCACTCACCTCACTTCATCTCATCATGTAGGCTTTTTTTCATCTAGCATCAAAAGAAGGGTGACTACAGTACAATAAGATGTTTTGAGAGAGACATTCACATAACTTTTATAATAGTATATTATTGCAATTATTCTTAGATATTTCTATTAATCTCCTACCTAATTTATAAATTAAACTTTGTCATAGGTATGTATGTATAGGAAAAAATATAGTTCATATAGGGTTTAATACTATCTGCTGGTTTCAGGCGTCCACCATGGGTCTTGGAACATATGTCCTACAGATAAGGGAGGACTATTGTATCTAATTTCACTTTCTTCTGACATAACTAAAACCACATTAAATAAATTTTTACAAAAGACAAACACACCAGTATAGGAAAGATGATAAGAGCAACAAAATTTTAGAAGCTGGAAAGCAGATGGACAAGCCAAAAAAGCCGAGTCCTAAGCTGGCTTCAAACCACAGAATCTTCAAAAGCTCAGTAATTGGCAGCATCAGGTATACCTGTGACTTAAATAACGAAGAAAAAACAACTTGAGAAGCAATTGGATTCCTAGCTGCCTATTTACTCTTTATGGTGCCAGGTGACTTCCTCCCCTGTCCCAGCAGAAGTCTGGAGTTTTTGTGTTTATAGGTATGGCTGAGAGCAGGACTTCCTACTGAGGGGAAAAACAAGTTCATATATTCTGACTCCCCACCCCTTTTCTTTCACCTGTTTCTCAGTCAAGCCCTCATCTACCAGGCAGGAGATCAGAAAATTCTCTGGGGAATCTGACCAGAACAAGGGGAGGGGGGGAAGCAAAGACACTCACTTCAGGAGTCTGCCAAGAAACTGTACATCTGGATTAGCTTTAAGTTCAAAGTCAACAAGCCCTGCCCACTTGTCTAGTGCTTTTAACCAGCTTTTTTAGTGCAGAAAACCAAGGATTACTAGATGATATGGTTTGGCTGTGTCCCTACCCAAATCTTATGTTGAATTATAATTCCCATAATCCCCACGTGTGGTGGAAGGGACCAGGTGGAGATAATTGAATCATGCGGGCAGTTTCTCCCATTCTGTTCTCATGATAATGTGTTAGTTCTCACGAGATCTGATGGTTTTATAAGGGGCTTCCCCCACTTCACTGGGCATTTATTCTTCTCCTTTCTGCCTCCGTGTTTGTTTCCCCTTCCGCCATGATTGTAAGTTTCCTGAGGCCTTCCCAGCCCTGCGGAACTGTGAGTCAATTAATCCTCTTTCTTTTATAAATTACCCGGTCTCGGCTATATCGTATAGCAGCAGAAGAATGGACTAATACACCAGATATCTGAGGACAGTCCCCAGTGAAAAAGATAGAGACCTAAATAAGTACCGAAAAAAAAAAAAAAAAAAAAAGCAACATGAAGCAATGGAGACTATGCAGGGAGAAGAAAACAAACAAGATTTCTCATATCCTCAGATAATAGACAAATGCTGCATACATGAAAGAAGCATAGGAATAGAATAGTATATAAAAGGTCATTTAGAGAACAAAAAGAGCTCTTAGAAATTAAAAAATTATGAAATTAAAAAAATTTAAAAGACTAGGATGTAAGATTAAAAATTTTCTCAAAGTAGAAGGTTAAGGATTTTCTCAAAAAGTAGAACAAAGAGTAGACAGAGGAGAGAAAGGGTAAGGAAATGAGAGGTCTGTTCTAGAAGGTTTATTATCCAAATTATAAGAGCTCCAGAAGACATAAATGGAGCAGAGAAAATTATCAATGAAATAATTTAATAAAATTTCTCAGAACTGATGAACATGAATTGCTAGAACAAAAGGGCCTATGTGGATGAAAACAGACCCTCACAAAGGCATGTTGTAAATTTTTAGAACTCTGGGGAAAAAAAATTATGTAAGCTTCTAGAAAGGCATAAACAAGTCACACAAAGTTAAGAATCCAAATAATTTCAGACTCTCAACCATGTACTATAAACAAGACAAGGGAGCAATACCTTTAAAATACTGAAGGAAAATTATTTCAAAGCTAGAACTTTATACCCAGCCAAACCATCCATCAAACAGGGCTATTGAATTGTACAATTCCAGGGAGCAATATTCAGAATGCAGTGTTAAACAATAAAGTGGCTCACATTCAAGAATGAGGACAGAACAATGACATTTTCAGACATTTAAGTCTCAAAAACTTATTTCTCATGCACCCTTTCTCAAACTACTGGGGAATGTGTTCCACTAAAAACAGTAAACTAGGAAAGAGGGAGACATGAGATATAGACAGGGCTGACTTTGTGGATATCACCCCATATACTCACACAGGATACTGCACATAGAAGGACCCCATACTTGGTTTAATGCTCTGCTGTTGTCATCTTGAAATTCTTATAATTTTTTAACAAGGGACCCCAGGTTTTCATTTCACACTGGGCCCCACAAATTGTGTGGTCTGATCTTGGATACAATAAGTACATGATCCAACCCAGGTGAAAGGCAAAAGGAATCCCCATAAGGACAGTGAAGAGAGATTCCAGGACAGCTATCAACAGACAGAGGGCAACTGTTTCAGAGAGGAGCATGAAACTTAAGAGACAGACATGTTGGTGACCATCATAGCCAAGTTTTCACTGCTATTTTACTCTCTTTTTCAACCCAAGGATAGAATGCTTGAGTGAGCTTGTCCAGATTCTTACTGTGTCATGACCTTTTGCTGAAAAAGCTCCAGCTCTCTATTCCATACCCTGCTGCTTGCATCAGTTGAGGACATTCATTGCATCTCACCAAAGATTGTGCTTAAACCTACATCTGAGAGCTGGAGGTGAGTTAGAAAATTGAGAGCATTCCCTACCCTCTGACCTTATTTCTGCCTGACTTCAATACCAGGCTCACCTAAGAACATTGCCAGGTGCTCAGACTGCACGGAGCCCTGTGTTTCCTAGGACTGGTATATGACCTTGGCCACTAACTTCCCCAGAAAGGGCTCCTATAAATGCTTAAAGAAGCTGATGCTGAGAAATTCTGTTGCATTCATCCCTGAGGTTTCAACTAATAGAACTTTGATATTTTTTTACACAGCTACTAAATTTTCAAAACTAAAGAATATATTGTTTAGGTATGTAAACATAGGTGGTAAAACCATAAAGCAGGGAATGATTAACGTGAAAGTGCAAATTTTTAAAAAGTGCAAATTAATATTAGCCTCTGGATAACCATGGGTGGGAAGTGAACAGAGGAGAGGTTTTGGGGGGCAGGTGCATGGGACTTGTTAATGTTTTATTCTTAAACTAGGTTAGGTAGTGAGTACGTGGGTATTGGGGTTTTATGATTTTTTGTGTTTTGGGTTTTTTGTTTGTTTGTTTGTTTGTTTTTGTTTTTTTTGGTTGTTGTTTTTTTGATGAGCTCTCACTCTGTCACCCAGCTTGCCTTCCGAGCAGCTGGGATTACAGGCATGCACCACCATGCTTGCCTAACTTTGTGTGTGTGTTTTTGGTAGAGACAGGGTTTTGCCATGTTGCCCAGGCTGATCTCAAACTCCTGAGCTCAAGCAATCCGCCCACCTCAGCCTCCCAAAGTGCTGGGATTACAGGCGTGAGCCACCATGCTTGGCCAGTATTGGGTTTTTAATTCTTCTTTAAATTGTATCTGTATTTTAATAAACTCTTCTAAGGGCAGTAAAAAATAAAATAATGAATGTCAATGCCATTATCATAGGATAAATTTCATCAACAGCCAATTTGGCCCTTGAGCCACATCAGTCTATATAGTTCTTTTATCAAGGAATTTTGAATAAAAAGCCTTAGACCAGCCGGTACAAACTCCTTTTTATTTGTAACCATTATTATTTTAACTGGCTTTTGGTATATGCTCTTACTGTATAAGTTGCAATATAAATTTGTAAGTTCATATTGTTTTAGATGTGTGGTGAGTTATTAGACTCTCCTTGTTTCCTGGTGGTGTTTCTGCATTTTTCCTTCATCTGAGTCCTTTAATTTTTCTAAAGGTATGCTCAAGACTTTCTTCATCGGCCTTGATAGTTTCATTCCACTTAAATATGGGGGTGGGACTGTGGAGGTGGAGACTGAAGGAGTCAACTCTGTCTTTTACCACCAAAGTTCTCCTTCCTTTACTTCTCCCCCAGGATATATTCATTTGGGTTTACTCATTTCAATGCAAAGAGTTTGGGAGCCCAGGATCTTTTTGACAAATTGGATATGAGCTGACTCACTGACATATTTCTCAAGTGACCCATTGGTTCAATGAGTAACATCCTGGAAGAAACATGAGTTATTGTTAATCATAATTATTCCTTCACCTTTCCTGGAATGCCTTTGAAGGCACCAGGCATCAGCAATATCTGTCATCAAAAGCTCTTTTGTCTGCAGTTTCTGTGATTGCATTAAGCTTGTTCACAGCAGAGAGAGGTTTTTTTCCTAAGATGATGGCTTCCCTTCTCTAAAAGGTATCCAGTATTTAGCCCGCCTGCAGAAAGGAAGTTGGCACAGGTTCTGAAGAACCAATCAATTCCTTAGCTGTTCTTCTTGAACAAGTGACCAAACTTTCTTGGTAGCTCTAGAATTTCACCACAATTGCAGAAGTTGAGTAACTTGTCAGCTGGTCATTTGTAACCAATAAACTGAAAAGATTATCCACCTTACATTTTGGATAAATAGACAAAATTTGTAATTCTGGAATTGTGTCTTCAGGGCTGACTGTACTGTGGAATCACATCTGGACAAGATTTTGCTGTGGTTCTTGGCATTCCTGAACAGAATAAAAGCATGAAGAAATTAGAAATCTAAGCCAGAACCCATGCCTATTAATGTAGTTGTCTTCGTGTTATAATGAGTAAAACATAAACTGAAGCACTGAGATAAGAGGAATATTAGTTGTAATGTCTTTTGGCTGCAAAGGACAGAAACTCTGTGTACAGGCTTAATAGAAAAGGGACTTATAGGGATGCAAGAGAGTCATAGAAGCCAAGGAGAGAAATGTGGTTTGCCCTCAAGATGAGGTTGGAACCAGGAGTGAGAAGGACCCAGGGACTCTTTCTTAACTCTGCTCCTCTTTGTGCATGTACATCATCTTTATTCCTCTTTGTAAATCAACTTTTCTTTGCTTCTCAGTGCAACACAGCCACTCCTATGTTGGTTTTGTTAGTCATGATAGTCTAGGTTATGTTGAAATAAGAAATAAATCCTGGCTGGGTGTGATGGCTCACACCTGTAATCCCAGCACTTTGGGAGGCTGAAGCTGGCGGATCACATGAGGTCAAGAGTTTGAGACCAGCCTGGCCAACGTGGTGACACACCATCTAAAAATCAACCAGGCATGGTGGAGCATGCCTGTAACTCCAGCTACTTGGGAGGCTGAGGCATGAGAATTGCATGAACCCAGGAAGAAGAGGTTGCAGCAAGCTGAGATCATGCCACTGCACTCAAGCTTGGGTGACGGAGTAAGACTCTGTCTCAAAGGAAAAAAAGAAATCCTAAACCATGAAGATGTTCTTGCTAACTCGTGTCACAATTTTCTATGGGCTGAGTAGCGCTTCTCCATCCTATCACTATACCATTTGGAACATGTGGCCTCCAAGGTCACTGTGGCAGGGAAACAGAAAGTGAAAAGAGATGAGGAATATTTTCAACAGTTAGGCCTAAAATTGTCTCATAATCACTTCTACTTCCCATTGGCCAGAACTTAGTTGAAGGGGTGGCCTGCCTCTCCACACCTGTGGGTATTTCTAGTAGGGTGGGACGAGAGACTGAGAAAAGAAATAAGACACAGAGACAAAGTATAGAGAAACAATAGTGGGCCCAGGGGACCGGCGCTCAGCACACCAAGGACCTGCACCAGCACCGGCCTCTGAGTTCTCTCAGTTTTTATTGATTATTATTTTTATTGTTTCAGCAAAAAGGAATGTAGTAGGAGAGCAGGGTGATAATAAGGAGAAGGTCAACGAAAAACACATGAGTAAAAGAATCTATATCGTGATTAAGTTCAAGGGAAAGTACTATGCCTGGACGTGCACGTAGGCCAGATTTATGTTTTTCTCCACCTAAACATCTCAGTGGAGTAAAGAATAACAAGGCAGTATTACTGCAAACATGTCTCGCCTCCCGCCACAAGGCAGCTTTTCTCCTATCTCAGAGTTGAACAAATGTACAATTGGGTTTTACACCGAGACATTCAATTCCCAGGGACAAGCAGGAGACAGTGGCCTTCCTCCATCTCAACTGTTAAGAGGCTTTTCTCTTTTACTAATCCACCTCAGCACAGACCCTTTACGGGTGTCGGGCTGGGGGACAGTCAGGTCTTTCTCATCCCATGAGGCCATATTTCAGACTATCACATGGGGAGAAACCTTGGACAATACCCTGCTTTCAAGGGCAGAGGTCCCTGTGGCTTTCCACAGCACATTGTGCCCCTGGTTTATTGAGACTAGAGAATGGCAATGACCTTTACCAAGTATACTGCTTGTAAATATTTTGTTAACAAGGCACATCCTGCACAGCCCTAGATCCCTTAAACCTTGATTTTATACAACACATGTTTTTGTGAGCTCCAAGTTGGGTCAAAGTGGCTGGGGCAAAGCTACAAATTAACAACATCTCAGCAAAGCAATTGTTTAAAGTACAGGTCTTTTTCAAAATGGAGTCTCTTATGTCTTTCCTTTCTACATAGACACAGTGACAGTCTGATCTCTCTTTCTTTTCCCTACACTTAGTCACGTGGCCTCAACCTAACTGCAAGTAAAACTGGGAAATGAGATGAGCATTGGGAAGTTAGTGAGCACTAACAATCTCAGTCACATCTCCAATCAGCAGAAAACCCAGACCAATTAGTCCAAACTACTTGTTTCCTGAGGTTGTTTCTATGGGTTCAAACTCTGAATTCCTAGGGAAGAGGCTCTTGCCCAGCCTTGGTCAGACTCTTGCCCAGCTCTGATCCAATCTGCTCTGTCTTAGAGGCAGGATCATGTTGAACAGAATGGCTGCTAGGATCCCATCACTTTTAACATATGGTTCAAATGTGGAAGAGAAGGACAGTACTCCAGTACTCAGAAAGGGTAGGCTTCTCAGACAATCGTTAGTGTCCACTACATAGAAGCATGTTTTATTTCTGGAGCCTCTAAGAATCAATCTTATACTATTTATGCTGTTTCTCAATGATGGCTTCCGTGTTTTAGGGAAAACCTTATTTTAAACATGCAAAAATTATAGTGAACCTATTTAGAAGAGTTAGGACTTACTGCTTTTCCCTGTAGAAAACTATTCACAAGAACTACCTTTGGAAATAAGGTACCTGACTTGTGAGGATGGTTACCAGACATACAAATGTGGAAGCCGTTTTTCCTGATCTCAGTTGAGAGCTGCTACTAGAACACAAAGATGGCACTGGAGTCCTCCCAAATGGACACCCCCCCACCGTGGTAGTCATTAGGGTTTTTCCAAAGAGTCTCATTCTTTTCTCCTTCTGGATATAAGATTGCACACCTCTGTCTCCTTTGTAATTAGATGTGGGGATATGACTTGCTTTGGCCAATGAAATGGAAACAGAAGGGACATGTGTCACTGGTAGGCAGAGGCTTGAAGAGCCCCTTCATGATTCATCATACTTTCTTCTCCCTGCTAAGGTGATTGTAGAGACGTATATTGATATGGAATAGCTCAGCCTGGATCTCCCTGCCTACTCATGCTGGACATCTAGCATGAGCAAACAATGATCTTTTTGTTGTGTTGAACCACTGATACTGGGGCTGTTTGTTACTGTAGATAACCTGATCCATTCCAACCACTATATCCTCATATGCAGCCATCCATACCACAAGGGACCCCCACCAACATACACAACCATCTGTGGCAATCCTGCTCAATGTAGAGTGCCCTTCCTTCTCTACGCTATCCCTTGGAGGACCAGTTATATGGTTTACACCAGCTTGGCAGTAATTGTCACACTTGAGTTCATTTGCATGCCCCTTTTTGCAAAAGCCATAGGAATGATAGGGCCATGGATTTTTTTATATATATTTCTTTTATATATATATATTTTTTATTATACTTTAAGTTCTAGGGTACATGTGCACAACGTGCAGGTTAGTTACATATGTATACATGTGCCATGCTGGTGTGCTGCACCCATTGACTCATCATTTACATTAGGTATATCTCCTAATGCTATCCCTCCCCACTCCCTCCACCCCACAACAGGCCCCGGTGTGTGATGTTCCCCTTCCTGTGTCCAAGTGTTCTCATTGTTCAATTCCCACCTATGAGTGAGACCATGCGGTGTTTGGTTTTTTGTCCTTGCGATAGTTTGCTGAGAATGATGGTTTCCAGCTTCATCCATGTCCCTACAAAGGACATGAACTCATCCTTTTTTATGGCTGCATAGTATTCCATGGTGTATATGTGCCACGTTTTCTTAATCCAGTCTATCATTGTTGGACATTTGGCTTGGTTCCAAGTCTTTGCTATTGTGAATAGTGCTGCAATAAATATACGTGTGCATGTGTCTTTATAGCAGCATGATTTATAATCTTTTGGGTATATACCCAGTAATGGGATTGCTGGGTCAAATGGTATTTGTAGTTCTAGATCCCTGAGGAATGGCCATACTGTCTTCCACAATGGTTGAACTAGTTTACATTCCCACCAACAGTGTAAAAGTGTTCCTATTTCTCCACATCCTCTCCAACACCTGTTGTTTCCTGACTTTTTAATGATCGCCATTCTAACTGGTGTGAGATGGTATCTCATTGTGGTTTTGATTTGCATTTCTGTGATGGCCAGTGATGATGAGCATTTTTTCATGTGTCTTTTGGCTGCATAAATGTCTTCTTCTGAGAAGTGTCTGTTCATATCCTTCACCCACTTTTTGATGGGGTTGTTTTTTTCTTGTAAATTTGTTTGAGTTCTTTGTAGATTCTGGATATTAGCCCTTTGTCAGATGAGTAGATTGCAAAAATTTTCTCCCATTCTGTAGGTTGCCTGTTCACTCTCATGGTAGTTTCTTTTACTGTGCAGAAGCTCTTTAGTTTAATTAGATCCCATTTGTCAATTTTGGCTTTTGTTGCCATTGCTTTTGGTGTTTTAGACATGAAGTCCTTGCCCATGCCTATGTCCTGAATGGTATTGCCTAGGTTTTCTTCTAGGGTTTTTATGGTTTCAGGTCTAACATGTAAGTCTTTAATCCATCTTGAATTAATTGTTGTATAAGGTGTAAGGGAGGGATCCAGTTTCAGCTTTCTACATATGGCTAGCCAGTTTTCCAAGCACCATTTGTTAAATAAGGAATCCTTTCCCCATGTCTTGTTTTTCTCAGGTTTGTCAAAGATCAGATAGTTGTAGAAGTGTGGTATTATTTCTGAGAGCTCTGTTCTGTTCCATTGGTCTATATCTCTGTTTTGGTACCAGTACCATGCTGTTTTGGTTACTGTAGCCTTGTAGTATAGTTTGAAGTCAGGTAGCATGATGCTTCCAGCTTTGTTCTTTTGGCTTAGGATTGACTTGGCAACGCGGGCTCTTTTCTGGTTCCATATGAACTTTAAAGTAGTTTTTTCCAATTCTTTGAAGAAAGTCATTGGTAGCTTGATGGGGATGGCATTGAATCTATAAATTACCTTGGGCAGTATGGCCATTTTCACGATATTCATTCTTCCTATCCATGAGCACGGACGGTTCCTCCATTTGTTTGCGTCCTCTTTTATTTTGCTGAGCAGTGATTTGTAGTTCTCCTTGAAGAGGTACTTCACATCCCTTGTAAGTTGGATGCCTAGGTATTTTTTTTCTCTTTGAAGCAATTGTGAATGAGAGTTCCCTCATGATTTGGCTTTCTGTTTGTCTATTATTGGTGTATAAGAATGCTTGTGATTTTTGCACATTGATTTTGTATCCTGAAACTGCTGAAGTTGCTTATCAGTTTAAGGAGATTTTGGGCTGAGATGATGGGGTTTTCTAAATATACAATCATGTCGTCTGCGAACAGGGACAATTTGACTTCCTCTTTTCCTAATTGAATACCCTTTATTTCTTTCTCCTGCCTGATTGCCCTGGCCGGAACTTCCAACACTACGTTGAAAAGGAGTGGTGACAGAGGGCATCCCTGTCTTTTGCCAGTTTTCAAAGGGAATGCTTCCAGTTTTCATTTAGTATGATATTGGCTGTGGGTTTGTCATAAATAGCTCTTATTATTTTGAGATACGTCCCATCAATACCTAATTTATTGAGAGCTTTTAGCATGAAGGGCTGTTGAATTTAGTCAAAGGCCTTTTCTGCATCTATTGAGATAATCGTGGTTTTTGTCGTTGGTTCTGTTTATATGCTGGATTACATTTATTGATTTTTGTATGTTGAACCAGCCTTGCATCCCAGGGATGAAGCCCACTTGATCATGGTGGATAAGCTTTTTGATGTGCTGCTGGATTTGGTTTGCCAGTATTTTATTGAGGATTTTTGCATCGATGTTCATCAGGGATATTGGTCTAAAATTCTCTTTTTTTTGTTGTGTCTCTGCTAGGCTTTGGTATCAGGATGATGCTGGCCTCATAAAATGAGTTAGGGGGGATTCCCTCTTTTTCTATTGAATGGAATAGTTTCAGAAGGAATGGTACCAGCTCCTCCTTGTACCTCTGGTAGAATTCGGCTGAGAATCAGTCTGGTCCTGGACTTTTTTTGGTTGGTAAGCTATTAATTATTGCGTCAATTTCAGAGCCTGTTATTGGTCTATTCAGAGATTCAACTTCTTCCTGGTTTAGTCTTGGGAGGGTGTATATGTCCAGGAATGTATCCATTTCTTCTAGATTTTCTAGTTTATCTGCGTAGAGGTGTTTATAGTATTCTTTGATGGTAGTTTGTATTTCTGTGGGATTGGTGGTGATATCCCCTTCATCATTTTTTATTGCATCTATTTGATTCTTCTCTCTTTTCTTCTTTATTAGTCTTGCTAGCCGTCTATCAATTTTGTTGATCTTTTCAAAAAACCAGCTCCTGGATCCATTAATTTTTTGAAGGGTTTTTTGTGTCTCTATTTCCTTCAGTTCTGCTCTGATCTTTGTTATTTCTTGCCTTCTGCTAGCTTTTGAATGTGTTTGCTCTTGCTTCTCTAGTTCTTTTAATTGTGATATTAGGGTGTCAATTTTAGATCTTTCCTGCTTTCTCTTGTGGCATTTAGTGCTATAAATTTCCCTCTACACACTGCTTTAAATGTGTCCCAGAGATTCTGGTATGTTTTGTCTTTGTTCTCGTTGGTTTCAAAGAACATCTTTATTTCTGCTTTCGTTTCGTTATGTACCCAGTAGTCATTCAGGAGCAGGTTGTTCAGTTTCCATGTAGTTGAGCGGTTTTGAGTGAGGTTCTTAATCCTGAGTTCTAGTTTGATTGCACTGTGGTCTGAGAGACAGTTTGTTATAATTTCTGTTCTTTTACATTTGCTGAGGAGTGCTTTACTTCCAACTATGTGGTCAATTTTGGAATAAGTATGCTGTGGTGCTGAGAAGAATGTATATTCTGTTGACTTGGGATGGAGAGTTCTGTAGATATCTATTAGGTCTGCTTGGTGCAGAGCTGAGTTCAGGTCCTGGATATCCTTGTTAACTTTCTGTCTCATTGATCTGTCTAATGTTGACAGTGGGGTGTTGAAGTCTCCCCTTATTATTGGGTGGTAGTCTAAGTCTCTTTGTAGGTCTCTAAGGACTTGCTTTATGAATCTGGGTGCTCCTGTATTGGGTTCATATATATGTGGGATAGTTAGCACTTCTTGTTGAATTGATCCCTTTACCATTATGTAATGGCCTTCTTTGTCTCTTTTGATCTTTGTTGGTTTAAAGTCTGTTTTATCAGAGACTAGGATCGCAACCCTTGCCTTTTTTTGTTTACCATTTGCTTGGTAGATCTTCCTCCATCCCTTTATTTTGAGCCTATGTGTGTCTCTCCACGTGAGATGGGTCTCCTGAATACAGCACACCTGATGGGTCTCGACTTTTTATCAAATTTTCCTGTCTGTGTCTTTTAATTGGAGCATTTAGCCCATTTACATTTAAGGTTAATATTGTTATGTGTGAATTTGATCCTGTCATTATGATGTTAGCTGGTTATTTTGCTCGTTAGTTGATGCAGTTTCTTCCTAGCCTCAATGGTCTTTACAATTTGGCATGTTTTTGCAGTGGCTGGTACCAGTTGTTCCTTTCCATGTTTAGTGCTTCCTTCAGGAGCTCTTGTAGGGCAGGCCTGGTGGTGACAAAATCTCTTAGTATTTGCTTGTCTGTAAAATATTTTATTTCTCCTTCACTTATGAAGCTTAGTTTGGCTAGATATGAAATTCTGGGTTGAAAATCCTTTTCTTTAAGAATGTTGAATATTGGCCCCCACTCTCTTCTGGCTTGTAGAGTTTGTGCCGAGAGATCTGCTGTTAGTCTGATGGGCTTCCCTTTGTGGGTAACCCGACCTTTCTCTCTGGCTGCCCTTAATATTTTTTCCTTCATTTCAACTTTGGCGAATCTGACAATTATGTGTCTTGGAGTTGCTCTTCTCGAGGAGTATGTTTGTGGCGTTCTCTGTATTTCCTGAATCTGAATGTTGGCCTGCCTTGCTAGATTGGGGAAGTTCTCCTGGATAATATCCTGCAGAGTGTTTTCCAACTTGGTTCCATTCTCCCCGTCACTTTCAGGTACGCCAATCAGACGTAGATTTGGCCTTTTCACATAGTCCCATATTTCTTGGAGGCTTTGTTCGTTTCTTTTTCTTTTTTCTCTAAACTTCTCTTCTCACTTCATTTCATTCATTTGTTCTTCCATCACTGATACCCTTTCTTCCAGTTGATTGAATCGGCTACTGAGGCTTGTGCATTCGTCATGTAGTTCTCGTGCCATGGTTTTCAGCTCCATCAGGTCCTTTAAGGACTTCTCTGCATTGGTTATTCTAGTTAGCCATTCATTTAGTCTTTTTTCAAGATTTTTAACTTCTTTTGCTATGGGTTCGAACATCCTCCTTTAGCTTGGAGAAGTTTGATCGTCTGAAGCCTTCTTCTCTCAACTCATCAAAGTCATTCTCCATCCAGCTTTGTTCCTTTGCTGATGAGGAGCTGCATTCCGTTGGAGGAGGAGAGGCACTCTGATTTTTAGAATTTTCAGTATTTCTGCCCTGTTTTTTCCCCATCTTTGTGGTTTTATCTACCTTAGGTCTTTGATGATGGTGACATACAGACGGGGTTTTGGTGTGGATGTCCTTTCTGTTTGTTAATTTTCCTTCTAACAGTCAGGACCCTCAGCTGCAGGTCTGTTGGATTTTGCTGGAGGTCCACTCCAGATGCTGTTTGCCTGGGTATCAGCAGTGGAGGCTGCAGAACAGTGAATATTGCTGAACAGCAAATGTTGCTGCCTGATTGTTCCTCTGGAAGCTTAGTCTCAGAGGGGTACCCGGCCGTTGAGGTGTCAGTCAGCCCCTACTGGGAGGTGCCACCCAGATAGGCTACTCGGGGGTAGGGACCCATCTGAGGAGGCAGTCCGTCCATTCTCAGATCTCAAACTCCATGCTGGGAGAACCACTACTCTCTTCAACGCTGTCAGACAGGGACATTTAAGTCTTTAGAGGTTTCTGCTGCCTTTTGTTCAGCTATGCCCTGCCCCCAGAGGTGGAGTCTACAGAGGCAGGCAGGCCTCCTTGAGCTGCGGTAGGCTCCACCCAGTTTGAGCTTCCTGGCCGCTTTGTTTGTCTACTCAAGCCTCAGCAATGGTGGGTGCCCCTCCCCCAGCCTCGCTGCTGCCTTGTAGTTCGATCTCAGACTGCTGTGCTAGGAATGAGCAAGGCTCCGTGGGCGTGGGACCCTCCTAGCCAGGCATGGGATATAATCTCCTGGTGTGCCATTGGCTAAGACCAATGGAAAAGCACAGTATTAAGGTGGGAGTGACCTGATTTTCCAGGTGCCGTCCGTCACAGTTTTGCTTGGCTAGTAAAGGGAATTCCCTGACCCCTTGCACTTTCGGGGTGAGGCGATGCCTCGCCCTGCTTCAGCTCACGCTCGGTGTGCTACACCCACTGTCCTGCACCCGCTGTCCGACAAGACCCAGTGAGATGAACCTGGTACCTCAGATGGAAATGCAGAAGTCGCCCATCTTCTGTTTCACTCACACTGGGAGCTGTAGACTGGAGCTGTTCCTATTCGGCCATCTTGGAACTGCCCTCCAGCCATGGATATTTTAAATTGGAAAATCTTTGAATGTGGAGGACTACAGGATAGATTATATTTGAAATAAATATTTAGACACTCCTCACTGCTGTCACCTTCCAGAAGAATAGGCTGATTCACTATGCTTACCACAGACTGCCTGCCACAGACCATGCTTTGTTAGAGATTAGAGGAAGATGAAGTGCTAAATAGAGAACAAGGAAGAGCATGAGATGTTGCTGTGGTTCAATGCAAACAAAGCCTGCTTGTCTATCTGCAGCAACTGTAACATCCTTCACAGGCTCCAGTGAAGCCACGCTTTAACTCACTTTCTAACAAGCTTTACTTAAGATGTTCTCAGGTCAAATCAAGAAACAGGTAAGTATGATTACTTATTAAAGGACCAAATTTTACTTTAGTCACTTAAGATAAGAGACTTAAAGAGATATATAGCAATAAAGAGGAAATTCTAAGGGTTCCTTCAATACAAGTAGGATGTAGCATATGACCAGACAGAATTTCTGAAAATCTTAGGTAAAGTATAATGGCACGAGCCAAGGAGTGCCTTGAAGATACCGGAGGTGAAGGTATGCAGTGAAAACTGCCTGAGAGCAGCAAAAAAGCAGCCCTTTGACGGAAGTCCTAAACCTACACACTTGATTATACATCTCCTTCTCAGCATTCCCCAGAACGCTTATTCCCCAACTTGGCTTTAAGACCCCCAAATGATGTTATTGGCACTTCTCCAGAAAGGCTTAGGATCTTCTTTGTGCATGCTGTTCCTAACTCTGGCCATCTGTCTCTGGGATCAGCAGCAGGCCTGTCTTCAGCTCAGGGCCCCGGGCAGCCCATAGCCTGAGTACAAGTGAGAATGGATGTCCCATCTTCCTTGCAGATGCAGCCATGAGTCAAGGGGTTCATTCTGGAGAATGGAACACAGACCAGACTTTAGACTCCATTTATCCTCGTGGCCTGACCTTGAGGTACAGGGTCCAACCCGAGGTACAGAGCCCATCCTGCACACCTATACCCAGAAGCCTTGCTTGTTTGCCTGCTACCTTTAAATTCTTTCATTGTTAAGCCTAGGAGTTGCAGCGTACAATAGTTTGGAACTAGCCACACAGTTTCCCAAAAATGCTTTGATGATGATGAGGAGGAGGAGGGGGAAAAGAAGAATGATAATAAAAATTGTTATGATTATGGTTAATCATTAGTAATATTATTAATCACTATTGCAATTAGGTTTCTAGCATATTCTGTGAAAGGCCAATTTAATGAATAATGTTGATGAACTCTCATACTAATAATGTAAGTTTAAATTTTTATTCCTGGGTACAAGGGCTGTAAGCTCAAAACTAAAATGGAAAGAGAAGGAGATGAGGAGCAAGAGAGGGCAAGAGGGCAGAATGTTAACCATCTCTTGCTTGGGCCACATGTTAAAATTAGGGATGTTTGCTTTGGGCATTTTTCTACCTCCTTTCTACACCTTTCCTAGGATGTCCTGTGCTCTGATTGTAAACACACACACACACACACACACACACACACACATGCCACCCCACTTCTAGAAGTATGTCATGCTTTAGAATTATCTACTTTTCTTTCCCCAGCAAACAAAATTCTATCTTCTTTGTACAGCTGGTTTGTAAGAAGGGAAGCAATCTGGCTGAACAAAAACCATATTAAGATGAGAATGACTGATGATCACATTGCTCTCCTGGAGGTTTTTTCTTCCTTGTTTTTATGTTTTCTTTGTTATTTGTTTGATTTCAAGGGGATGCTTACCAAAAAGAAGGCCCATTCCTACCTGGATATTTGCTCCTGAAAACAGCTCCCCAGAGCTCTTCCTGCTTCCTATAATTTCTTTCCTTTCTTCCCTTATGAACTTCTGATTTTCTCAAGCTTCTTAATTTTTTTCTATAATAATTCCTTTACAGGAGAAGCAGGGACCCTGGTGGTGGGGTGATCTTAGGGAGGGAGAAATGGAATTGAGGTTGTGCTCCTTTTTTAGTTAGGGACTACACATACTAGGTATAAGGCAGGTTCTGAGGCCAGCTAGGAAGCCTTTGTGTATATCATACATCCACACCTGACAGCAGAACACACTCCAGGGGCTCAAAATCCTGGCCAAAAAGGGGTGTTTTCTGTAGTAAGTGGGACATGCATGATTAGATTCAAGTCAAACATGAATCAATGCAGAAAATGAGAGAAGTACAGCGTGCATAATATTACCGTCAGTGTATCGTTCAACTGACATTGAATTGCCTCAAATTTTACATGAAGAGAAATTAGCTTTCTAATTAAATGACTTTGTGGTGAATTGCATTGTTCTATAGTGCACACTAAGTGAGCTAATGATGTCCCACTTTAAAACAAAGGATGATGTGGGAAGAGAAAGTTGTATTTTAATGGATCCCAATTATGCCTGAGTCACTAGGCATAATTAACCTCATAATTAACTGAGTTACCAGAGGTTAATAAAGACAGACTTATTCTTAGAATATTGATCCTGCAGTTTACAGAAAGCACAAAGATTATGATTTTGAAATGTGGGACAAAAGTGAATATATGATTTTAATTCATATTTCAGGACTTTAGTAGGAAATCATTCAAATTACATATCAAAAGACATTTGCTAGATTTTCCCCAGCAACTTGCCTCCCCTTCATTTGCACAAACATAAAAGGAATGTGCTGTTCTTTTTCTTTTTAGTTTAAAAACAGAAATTGGAAGAACTTGTTGAGATTATATGAGATGAGAAAGCTCAAGAACAGTTAGAGGAATTGTCTCCGTGAAACCAAGTTTAGTATGGGGAAGGGCTTACTCAGCGAGTCCTGCCACCCCGGGTCCTCAGTGCTCTCCAGAGAGACCAATATCTGCAGGCTGCTCAGTGGGAAGGGTGAGCAACGTCGCTGGTCTCCAAGTCCAAACAAAGGAGCCCTTCAATGGCTATTTTGTTTTCTGCTTTGCCAAATAACAAGGCTAAAGAATATGCTACTCATGATTAATTCTGGAGAAAAAAATTTCATGCAACTAGAATTTTTTCCAAGATTTAAAACAAAACAAACAATATTTTCAACCCATATTCAAAATCTTCTTAGGACAGCTGATATTGTGCAGTGTGGAGAATGCTTAGGAGAATGTGCTATTTTTTCTCACCCTTTTCCAGGGCTAGTCATCATGGTAAAGCTCAAGGCCAACAAAGACAAATGCAGAGGCGAGGCTGCCCCTGGACAAAAGGTGAGTGGGCAGCCCAGAGTGGAACACAGAGGGAGCTGAGGGGTGAAGGAGGCAGCTCATCACTTGTGATCTATGGGATTCTGGACCAGTAGCTTAACCTTGTGGAGCTCAGTCTCTTTATTTGTAAAATGGGAGACTGGACTAGATTAGGGGTCTCAACCTTCCCCATCAGGAAAGGTAATCAGCCTTTCCTGATTACCCCATTTGTTGTTCTACTTCCTTGTCAACACTCCATCTTTTACTCCCTAGCCATGACTTTTTATTGGGCATAATTCTTATTCAATACTTACAGGTTTACATTTTATCAGCAACTGTAGAATTTCTGTCCTGGCATGTGTACATTGCAGATCATTCCTTCTGTGGATAGCTGAGGGGAGAAAAAAGAAATGGAGGTTAAAAATAGAAAAGGAACTAAAACAGAGATGAAGAGATTTTTGAAATGAAAACTTGGGCAGGACCAAGGAAGACAAGCAGTAATAATCCTGGACTTTGAAAGTATTTTCAGTGGCATCTGTGAGGAGGAAAAGGGAGAGATGCATATTCCTGGCATAGAGTTACCAAAGGCAGATCCAAGCTGCAAAACTCTGGGTATCAGAGGAGATCGATTCTCAGAGGCTTTTCCATCTCAGGCCTCCAACATATCAACCTCAGACACATATTTAGGAAGCAAGGCCCAGAAGGTGGGAGTCAAATTGTCTTAGGATGGGGTTCCCCAACATGCAGACTTAAGGATTTTAATGTGATTATTTTATTTAGACATAATACAAAGAAATAAATGCAGAGTATTAACACATCATTGCTGTGGTCAACTGGGGCTCGGTCCCTCTAGAGACCCCTGGAACACTGTGAAGCATTCTCTACTGAGTTGGTCCACCTGAGGGGTGAGAGCTGGTACATCCATCCACCAACTCTTTTTTGCTCCTGAAGGCATTAACTGTCCAGTACTTCTAGCCTGTTCCTGACCAAATTTGCTCCTGCAGCTGGAAAAAGCCTTTAGGCAGATCACAGATACTTGCAGTGAGAGGCCCTTGATGTATAAGGGATATGGGCAGGACAATGGTGTGTCTGATGGAAAGCACCAAGTCATAAAATAAGAAAGACCATGAATGTTGGAGGAAGACCAGTCTCATCAAGGACTCTTCTCACTGTGGGTATTTTCAGCAATCCTACAGAATCATTTATACATTTCTTATTGAAACTATGGAAAAGAAGGTCCTGAAAAGTATCTTTCTAGTGAGTATGAAATGGTAAAGGGTTGAATATCCATGTTGTAGTCATAATTACTGATTTAAGATGTATGAAACTCATATTTAGTATAAGAAAACACATTTCTAATGGTTTTCAGAAGTGTACTCCAAACATTATTTCCCGTAAGCTGATTCTCACCATATGAGTTTAAATTCTTGAACCACAAATCCCTGGCCTCAGAGTTTTTAAGAACATGGTCTCCATAGTTGAAGAGCACTATTGTATAGCCTTTTGTCATTTCGTTTTTTACTTATATTGTTCAACCCCATTAGAGACTGAATTCTTTCTCTATAATACTGCAGTTCTCTGCCCCCCTCATAGCACCTAGAACAATGCCTTATACATACTAGTTTTTCAATATGCTTGTTGATGCCATCCTAAATTTTTTCAATAGTTGCACAATTGTATTTCCACAACCATTAAGGAATGAAATACATTTATAGGAAAAATATATTTTGACAAATAGCCAAAGATACGAACAATCCACACAAGAGGAGGAGGTTCACATAAGAGTAGAAAACAGGCCGGGCACAGTGGCTCACGCCTGTAATTCCAGCACTTTGGGAGGCTGAGGCAGGAGTGGATCATGAGGTCAGGAGATCGAGACTATCCTGGCTAACACGGTGAAACCTTGTCTCTATTAAAAATATAAAAAATCAACGGGGTGTTGTGGCACATGCCTGTAGTCCCAGGTACTCGGGAGGCTGAGGCAGGAGAATGGCTTGAACCCAGGAGGCAGAGGTTGCAGTGAGCTGAGATTTATCCACTGCATTCCAGCCTGGGTGACAGAGTGAGACTTTGTCTCAAAAAAAAAAAAAAAAAGAAAAAAAAAAGAAAACACGGAAAACACAACAAGCCTCTCTAATATTAATAATTTGATTTGGTGGAATCTATTGTTTGGTCTGTTCAGAGCTTGAGACCAGCCTAGCCAACATGGTGAAACCCCGTCTCTACTGAAAATACAAAAATTAGCCAGGCGTGGTAGTGGGCACCTGTAATCCCAGCAACTTGGGAGGCTGAGGCAGGAGAATTGCTTGAACTCGGGAGATGGAGGTTGCAGTGAGCCGAGACTGTGCCATTGCACTCCAGCCTGGGTGACAAGAGCAAAATTCTGTCCCCACTAAAAAAAAAAAAAAAGGAGTCTCACTTTGTTACCCAGGCTGGAGTGCATTGGTACAATCACAACTTAACTGCAGCCTCGACCTTCAGGGCTCAAGGCAATCCTCCCGCCTCAGCCTATTGGGTAGCTGGGATCCACAGGTGCATGCCATCATATCTGACTAATTTTTTGATTTATTTGTAGAGACGAGGTCTTGCTATGTTGCCCAGGCTGGTCTTGAACTCCTACGCTCAAGCAATCCTCTCTCCTCAGTCTCCCAAAGTGCTGGGATTACAGGTGTAAGCCACCTCACTCAGTCTTATTGAGTTCTAGAATGCAATAAATGCTAAGACCTTTATGTAATAGTAACTTACATTATTGAATGCTTACCATGTGTTATGCCAGTTCTAAGAGTTTACATATAATTAATTCTCATAATCATATGAGGTGGGTACTATTATTCCTATTTTTTAGAGAGGAAACCATGCCGCAGAGGTGGTAACTTTCCCAAGTTCACATAGATGGTAAGTGGCAGAGTCAGGATTTAAACACAGCCAGTCTGCCAGAGCTCACACTCTTAGCCATACATTATATATTATTACCTCATTAAACTTTGGAAAATGTAACATAAACCAAGCAGATAATTCAAAGGAAAGAAAAGGCACATGGATATGTATAGAAGCACTCATTAGTATCACTAAAAACTAGAAAAAGCTCACATTCACACCTATAGCAAAATAGGTAGACAGCAAGTATGATATATTGATACAATAAAACATTATATTGCTGGTAACTTATGGGACTATAGAAAACAATATCAGATGAGAAAAAGTACAATTTAGAATGATAAAATATTGGTTCATAACAACTGTGTAATTGTTTTTTATGCAAGCAGTAGAATGGAAGAAGACTTTAGGGTTTGTGAAAACAGGAATTTGAGGGGTTTTTTTTTTTAGTACATGTTGCTATTGCTATTTAGATTTTTTTCCATTGTAAAGTCGATTAAATACCCAATTAAAAGTAAATTTATTAAATATTTAATATTAAAGAAAGGAAGAGAGGCTTGTGAGGTTAAAATAGATTTTTTATTAGGAAAGTTTCATTTGAAGACCATAAATAAAAATGATAAGGTACTACAGTGATGGTTAATTTTGGATGTCAACTTGACTGGGTTAAGGAATACCCAGATAAGCTGGTAAAACATTATTTCTGGGTATGTCTGTGAGAGTGTGCCCAAAAGAGATTAGCATTTGATTCAGTAGATGGAATTAAGAAGATCCGCCCTTACCAGTGTAGGTGGGCACAATTCAATTCATTGAGGGCCCAGATAGAACAAAAATGTGGAGGAAGGGTGAATTCACTCTCTCTTTTTCAGCCAGGACATCCATTTTATCCTGTCCTCAGACATTGGAGCTCCTGCATCTCAGGCCTTCATACTCCAGGACTTACACCCAGCACAATCCCCCACCCTACCTGGTTCTCAGGCCTTTGGCCTCTGATTGAGAGTTACAACATTGCTTCTCTAGTTCTTAGGCCTTTGGGCTGAATTATACCACCAGCTTCCCTAGTTTTTCAGCATGCAGACAGCATACAATGGGCCTTCTCAGCCTTTATAATCCTGTGAGCCAATTTCCATAATAAATCCCCTCTTGTATGTCTATATATATCCTTTTGGCTCTGTTTCTCTGGAAAGCCCTGACTAATACATGTACTAATAAGAGAAAAATTATAAATGAAAAAGGTAAACTCACATTTGCTCACGTGTCCCTGATCTGTTGTAATCCTACCTGCCCCCTAAAGCCTTACTCCAGTGCCACCATCCTGAAGCTGTCGACCAGAAGCTTCCTCTGGGCCAATGTGATACTTAATTTGTTTCTCTCTCTCAAGGCACTTGCCTGTTTTCACCTTGTTTTATAGCTGTCTGTGTATTTGACCTCCTCTTAACAATAAACCCTATAAAGGTAGCAACCATGTGTCTTCATTTTTTATTTTTTTACTGTATTCATTTTGAGGCAGACTCTCTGTTGCCCAGGCTGGAGTGCAGTGGGCCAAGATGGCGCCACCTCCCAAGTTCATGCAATCCTCGTGCCTCAGCCTCCCAAGTAGCTGAAACTATAGGTGTGCACCATTATGCTCAGCTAATTTTTGTATGTTTTGTAGAGACGGGGTTTCACCACGTTGGCCAGGCTGGTCTTTAACTCCTGACCTCAAGTGATCTGCCCACCTCAGCCTCCCAAAGTGATGGGATTACAGGACAGGCATGAGCCACTGCATCTGGCTATGTCTTCAACATCTTTGTAGGCCCCAGTTTTGCCCCACATAATGCCTTACACCTGGTGGATGCCGAACATATGCTTGTCACATGAATTAAATCTTCTCACAAAAGTAAATGAAAGACTTCGAAGACACAGTTTTGAACAATAAGCAACTGTGATCAGGGATATTAGAATGGTTGTCCTTAGGGAAGTTCCTTCTTCTGTAAGATTGAGGACATAAGTGGTGCATCTCTGATGGACCCCAGAAGGACAGCAGAAACATAGGTGATTTTGATTTCGTGAGCTCTGAGGACAACATGTCTGTTTTTTTTTTTAAGGCATGTTTCCTTTTCTATCTCCTTTAATCATAGTTGATTGGAATGAACAAAGTGGACTGGACATTCTTTTTCTATTTTTATTTTAATTTTAGATTCAGGGGGTACATGTGCAGGTGTTACAAGGGTATATTGCATGGGGCTGAGGTTTGAGCTTCTATTGATCCATCACCCAGATAGCAAACATAGTATCCAGTAGGAAGTTTTTCAGCCCTTGCTCCCTCCCTCCTTTTGGAGTCCCCAGTGTCTACTATTCTCATCTTTATGAGTATTCTTTCTAACTAATAGAAGTTTTCTTGTCATGCCAATGACTATATTGGTTTTTTACCAAGTAGAAAATAACATACGGTGTCAAAAATGAATTTTTCAAGGCACAAGGATTCTAAACCCTCTTCATGCTGATTGCAACCTTGAAGACAATGTAGCTCTGACTTGGATGGCATATAAAATGTCTGATGGTTCTTCCTTCCCTCTCTGTCTGATGTGCAGGAACACCTTGAAAGTTGGAATTGTAAGCTCTTTGAGTTCAGTAACTAGGTTATAAATTATATACAATATATGAACAATGCCTAGTTAAATTTTAACTGCTATGATTTTATCTACTACCAGTCACAAAGATGTAAATGCCTCCTATACCTACTCACCTGTAAGCAGATAATTCCTCTGTCTTACTCCTTAAAATACATTGAGTCCCCCTTGGAATTTTTCTTTGGGTAGCTTTTAGTTTATTGTCTGTCTTTTCGTGACTAGAATTTAAGTTTCGTGAGAGCAAAGGTATTGTCTGTTTTGTTCAACTGTTGTGTCCTGAAACCCTGTAACAGTGCCTGGTGCTCAATAAATACTGTATGTTGAATAAATGAATGAATGAATAAGTAAGCATTGTTCTGGTTGTGGATTTAAAAGTCTTTTGTATTACCCTGAATATCTTACACGCACACACACAAATATGACTCTGCAGTGACCCTCCCTCCCCTTCTGCCCTTGCCCACCAGCTCATCACATGCACTAAGTAATTGTTGGCTATGCATAAGGATCCATCTGGCTTTCACTGGAGAAAAAATGAAAATAGTTTGCTTTTACAAAAACTTATGTGGGGAACTTACATCTCAAAAAAGATGTTTGTAATACCAAAATGTATTTTGTTTTATTAAACCCAGATTGTTGGGTGGAGTCCCTTAGCTAAAAGTCACTCTCAAGCAAAATGAATTGCTTGTTATTCTCACAAAGAATTTACAGGAAGCAATTTGTAAAGGTTGCCATCAGGCTGAAGTCATTATTGGCACTTGGAATCACTGTGTCATCAACCTCAGAGCAATCATTTAACCTGGGTCTGCTCAGAGAAATCAACATAATGCAAGGAAAATTGAATTCTACTGCCTCAGATTATAATCACTTTTTACATTATTCCAATTTGATCCTGGAGTTTAAAATATTTGGCATATTGGTTTCTCATATCTTGCCACCATGTAGAAAAGTCTTTTTACATGTGCTTAACACTGGTCCCGTCATTACCAGCTAGTTCACAAATAGCTTTAAAAAACCTACTCTTTCCTCTTTGTGCTCTGGAAGTTGCTGTAGGAATAGCTAGGAAACTAATGGTTTGCCATCTATTCAGGCCCATTTCATCCAGTAGCCTGCCTGCTGGTTAAATAGCAAAAATAATTCTACTCCTCTTGAGTGAACTATCCTCCAATCTGACAGATGGGAGAATTATTGTAGGTAGGCCTATGAGGGCATCATTATAGCAGGGAAACACTGAATCCTGGCATGAAATGAAGATGGACAGGCCTGTGCTCCCAATTTCTCCCAATGCATTTATTGTCATCACTCTGGGAAAATAGGACTAAAAAGATGGGAACACAGATTCATATCATTAGCAAATGTTAGATCAGTTCCCTATATTTCTAAAACCAGTTTCCAGCACCAAATTGGAAAACAAGGTTTTGACAAAACCACAATGATCATTTTTAAACCTTATCCAAAAAAGTGATAATTCATTTACTGATTCTGCAAAAATATATGGAATGCTGTGAGCAATCAGCACAAAGTAGACTCTGAAAATAACATAGAAACATTGTACTGCACAGATTCCTCAGCTAAGTGATTTTGAATGAGTGTTTTCCTTACTATATACGTTGAGAACAATCATATACTGACTTTTAGATCCCTTGACTGCCTCAGATGGAAGATGCAGAACCATCAAGTGTAAGTGCTTCAGGGTGTTGCAATTATTCTAGAAAAAGACTGAAGAGAAGTATGTGATTCTCTCCTCTCCAAACACAACCACAGCCTTTGTTTAGCAGCTGAGATTGCTGTTTAGAAGTCTTGTCATCCAGCCACTCTGCTTTTTGGACCTCCCAAGTTGAATAAGATTTCTTAATTGAGTCAAGCCATACATCTGCTGACTGTCTTAGACCAGTGTGGCCTGTTGGCTGTTTTCACCCTCCAACAGCTAATGCTTATGGTGGGACTTGATGTGGCCCGATAACACTTCCATAGCCCACCTGTTTTTCCTGTCACTTCTCCATTCCACAGCTGATTAGACAGCTTCCTGTCCATGGTTCTTATGCATCTGGGCCAAAGAAATTAATTTGCACTCATTTCAGCTGACTAATTGGACTCTAGGGTCACTTTTTTTGTCTCATCAGATAATGAAAGTCTACTTAGTTAATTATTGCAATATTTGGTCAACAGATATCTATTGGAAACTTACTATGTGCCCAGTACTGTGCAAGGTGAGTAGGATACAACAGACCATACAAGTTCTAGTAGCCTAAAGAAATTAATATACTTCTCTAATTTTTTCCTAGTTTTGCTATTTTTTAATTTAATTTAATTTTATTTTTGAGACAGAGTTTCACTCTGTCATGCAGGCTGGAGTGCAGTGACACAATTGTGGCGCACTGCAGCCTCAACCTCCTGGGCTCAAGCGATCCTCCCACCTCAGCCTCCTATGTGGCTGAGACTACAGGCACTCATCACCATGCCCAGGTAATTTTTCTGTTTTTTGTAGAGACGGGTTTTGCCATGTTGCCCAGGCTGGTCTTGAACTCCTGAGATCAAGAGATCTGCCCACTTTGGCTTCCCAAAGTGCTGGGATTACAAGTGTGTGCCACCATGCCCAGCAGCTATTTTTAATTTGAATAAATGTTTTAAAAATTATGTATGAAACCATAAATCCTTCCATAAGCTAATGCTTTAAGCTTAAGCAAATTGTCATCTCTCTAAAGGTTTCATTAACACTTACTCACTGTTTTTTTTTTTTTTTTTATTTACTCATTTATGAGTTTAAGAATATTTACTACCTTAGACATCTGGGATATATTTTGGGAAAAGGTATGAAGTATTTGATTTAAAGTAATTTTTTTTTTTTTTTTTGAGATGGAGTCTCGATCTGTCACCCAGGCTGGAGTGCAGTGGTGCGATCTCAGCTCACTGCAACCTCTGCCTCCCGGGTTTAAGTGATACTCCCACCTCAGCCTCCAGAGTAGCTAGGATTACAGGTATGCATCACCGCGCCTGGCTAATTTTTGTATTTTTAGTAGAGATGGGGTTTCACCATGTGGGCCAGGCTGGTCTTGAACTCCTGACCTCAAGTGATCTGCCTGCCTCAGCTTCCCAAAGTGCTGGGATTACAGGCGTGAGCCACCCCTCCGGCCATCTAAAATAATTTAATTCCAAGTTCTAATGAATGTCTCCCATAAATGTGTATTTTCAAATCTTCATTATTTTATGTTGTATTTTGTCACTTATTTAATCCTTATGTATAACAGTCTATTTCTGGGGTTTCTCTTCTGTTTCCGTGACATATTGTTATTTCACTTGCTCATTTTCCTTTCTCTTTTTTAGAATATTTTTATCTTCATCTCTTTATTTTCCTAGATGAATATTACAACATTCTTCTAAATTCTAAAAAGAATCTCATTGTGATTTTGTTTGAGATTGAATTCATTTTTTTAAATAACATTAAGAGTTGATATATTTGCAATATTTTATTCTTCCTGGATATTATGACCCAACAAGTTTTATTATTTTGTTTATATAGCCAAACACTTATTAAGTCTACTTCTCTCTTTACATATTTTATTGCTATTGTAAATTATACCTTTTTAAAATTAGGTTTTTCTAGATTGTAATTGTTGATATTTAAGAATATTAATGACTTTTCTATATTTTATATTTTATCTGGCTATTTACTGTTCTATTCAGCCTAAAAATGTTAGCTGATTCCTTGGGCATTTTGTTAGATACATAATCGTTTTCAAATAATAAGGTTTTTGTTTCTTCCATTACTTATTTCTCTTGGGTTTATATTATCTCTTTTCTTACATTGGCTTGAACTCCCAGAATAATATTAAATTGAAATGATGCTAGATGGCACATCTCTAATTATTTTTCTTTTTTAAAAAATTGTTATTGTAATTTTTTTCTTTATTCTAAAAAAAAAAAAAAACAGGATACATGTGCAGAATGTGCAGGTTTGTTACGTAGGTATATGTATGCCATGGTGGTTTGCTACACCTATTGACCCATCCTTTAAGTTCCCTCCCCTCACCCCACCATGCCCCAACAGGCCCTGGTGTGTGTTGTTCCCCTCTCTGTATCCATGTGTTCTCATTGTTCAACTCCCACTTATGAGTGAGAACATGTGATATTTGGTTTTCTGCTCCTGTGTTAGTTCGCTAAGGATGATGGCTTCCAGCTTCATGCATGTCCCTGCAAAGGATTTGATCTCATTCCTTTTTATGGCTGCATAGTATTCCATGGTATATATGTACCACATTTTCTTTATCCAGTCTATCATTGATGGGCATTTGGGTTGGTTCCGTGTCTTTGCTATTGTAAATAGTGCTGCAATAAACATACACATCCATGTGTCTTTATAGTAGAATGATTTATATCCTTTGGGTATATACCCAGTAATGGGATTGCTGGGTCAAATGGTATTTCTGGTTCTAGATCCTTGAGGAATGGCCATATTGTCTTCCACAATGGTTGAACTAATTTACATTCCCACCAACAGTGTAAAAGCATTCCTATTTCTCCACATCCTCTCCAGCATCTGTTGTTTCCTGACTTTTTAATAATCGCTATTCTTACTGACGTGAGATGGTATCTCACTGTGGTTTTGATTTGCATTTCTCTGATGATCAGTAATGTTGAGCTTTTTTTCATATGTTTGTTGGCCATGTAAATGTCTTCTTTTGAGAAGTGTCTGTTCATATTCTTTGCCCACTTTTTGTTGGGGTTGTTTGTTTTTTTCTTGTAAATTTGTTTAAGTTCTTGTAGATTCTGGATATTAGCCCTTTGTCAGATGGATAGATTGCAAAATTTTTTTCCTATTCTGTAGCTTGCCTGTTCACTCTGATGATAGTTTCTTTTGCTGTGCAGAAGCTCTTTAGTTTAATTAGATCCCATTTGTCAATTTTGGCTTTTGTTGCCATTGCTTTTGGCATTTTTGTCACGAAGTCTTTGCCCATGCCTATGTCCTGAATGGTATTGGCTAGGCTTTCTTCCAGGGTTTTTATCTTTTGGGTTTTACATTTAAATCTTTAATCCATCTTGAGTTGATTTTTGTATAAGGTATAAGGAATGGGTCCATTTTCAGTTTTCTGCATATGGCTAGCCAGTTTTCCCAGCACCATTTACTGAATATGAGAGCCTTTCCCTATTGCTTGTTTTTGTCAGGTTTGTCGAAGATCAGATGGTTGTAGACGTGCAGTGTTATTTCTGAGGTCTCTGTTCTGCTCCATTGGTCTATGTATCTGTTTTGATACCAGTACAGTGCTGTTTTGGTTACTGTAGCCTAGTAGTATAGTTTAAGTCAGGTAGCATGATGCCTCCAGCTTTGTTCTTTTTGCTTAGGATTGTCTTGGCTGTACAGGGTCTTCTTTGATTCCATGTGAAATTAAAAATAGTTTTTTCTAATTCTTTGAAGAATGTCAATGGTAGTTTGATGGGAATAGCACTGAATCTATAAATTTGGGCAGTATGGCCATTTTCACGATATTGAGAAGGCAAATCTCTATAACATCATCTCAGATACTTCCTCTCATGCCTTAAGCTAATCAGAAACAGTGAGGAAGAAGAGTAGCACAAAGTTTGGGATCAAACATTGCTATATGGAAAAGTCGGCCTTTCGTAAATTTAATAGCTATGACTAAATTTTCCTTCTTAGTGTTTTGGCTAAGATCTAGTAATTGTGGCACTATTATTAAAATTGAATTAGAAACTGGAAATGTATTTGTCATAAGCCTTATTCTAAAACCTCAGGTTGACATTGCTATAACTGTCACAAAATTATAGTTTGAATGTCAAGTTTCCTCCAAAAATAGTATTTCATGCTGATTTAAAAGGCAATGTAGCTAGTAAGGAATAAATTATGATTTCGAATAACAATATCAAGACTGTTCATTCTTCTAACATGCTAGCTTCTAGAAAAGCTACCAGAAGTCAACATTATATGAGAAGCTGACTTTTTCCATAAATATGATGGTATAATAAATTCAGAATTGAATTCATAACTATGGATCAAATATCCAAATTTCCCTAGCAATGACTACAAACACCATATTAAATAAAATATATAAATGTTATATAATATAAAGCTTTGTTAAGGTTATGTATAAACTAACCTATTAATTTATTGACTAGGGCAACACAGTAACACATCATGTGACTTTAGATTTCCTAGAGTATCATTATGTTTTATAAACATTTCCCATTGTCATTTCTTCCTATTTTAAATGAAGTAAATTAAAATGTGAAGGAACACATTTATCAAGGTCAAAAATTGCAGAAGGGCTTCTTTGGAGTGTTGGTTTAGAGCAAGGGCTTAGAGCAGAGGTTTTGGAGTAAGGCATACCGGACTACAAAGCCTGGTTCTGCCCGTCATTCATTTAAAAGAATTTAGCGGCTAGGTGTGGTGGCTCACACCTGTAATCCCAGCACTTTCAGCGGTCAAGGTGGGAGAATCGCTTGAGGCCAGGAGTTTGAGACCAGCCCAGGCAACATAATGAGGCTCTGTCTCTACAAAAAAATTTTAAAAAATTAGCTGGGCATAGTGGAACGCACCTATGGTCACAGCTACTTGTAGGCTAAGGTGGGAGGATTCTTGAGCTTGAGAGGTCGAGGTTGCAGTGACCTGGGTGACAGAGCAAGACCTTGCCTCAAAAAAAAATTTAGTGAGTTATAGATGCTGGGGATATAACAGTATACAAAACAGAAAATATCCCTGATCTCATGGAGTTTACATTTTAGTACCATTTATTAGTCACTATGTTTAGAAAGACTTTTTTTTATATCTAGGAGCTTCAACTTCCTCGTTTGTAAAGTGAGAATAATAGTATTTGCCTCATAGAATCATTTTAAAAATTAAATGAGACAATGTATGTAAAGCATCTAGCTCATGTAAGAACTCAATAACCGGTAGCTGGTTTTTGTATTTTAAACATCTGCTTTTAAGAAAAATTGTTAGAGATACTCATGGTAGAAAAGGATAACATTTAAATAATTATAATCTTATTATCTAGAGATAACTGCTATATTATTAGTATTTTAATATTTACTTCTAGATCTTCTACTATGCATATATTTTTAAAGAGAGACTCCTATATCCATTTCACTCAATTGCCCTTTAGGAGGGTTGAACCAGTATATACTCCCACCAGTCATATGTGGAAGTGCCTGTCTCTCTCTGGGGAGATTTAACATCAATTGAAAACTTTTTGAAAGAATGCTGCCCTTATTATACCATGCAAATTTTGCTATAGCTATTGACTATCACTTCCAAGTAAAAAAGACCACCAGGTCTATGTCATAAGTAGAGAACTTGACATGGTGTCCTCCTCTTCCTTTTCCTCTTTCTTCCTCCTCCTCCTCCTCCTTCTTCTTTCTTCTTCTTCTTTTAAGAGAGTTAAAGTCTGTCTCTCTCTGTCACCCAGGTTGGAGTACAGTCGCATGATCATAGCTCACTGCAGCCTCAAACTCCTGGGCTCAAGCGATCCTAAAAACAGAGTGTCTTCTAAAGCTATGTATGGACTAGAATCATAACCAGAGCCAGAAAACCATGAGGGCACCAAGAAGTTATTCTCTCTGCCTCCCTCTCACAACCCTCATCAGCAGACTCAGGGCATTTCTGCTTCTCTCAGTGCACCTGCTGACCCCGTCTTCCAGAGCCTGGTTTCCAGCTTGCACAAGGCCTATAGTGGCCACTTCATGACATTTCAGTCCAGCTCTTATGGTTGTTTAACCTCACTTCAGTTTTTCAGTTCCAAATTCCTGAACGAGGAGTCTAATTGACCTGCCTATCTTCTCCTGAATTAGTACATCCAAGTCTGGAGTCACTGAAACAGCCTTGGCTCAAGTGCCTATCCTTTAATCTGATCAGCTGTGGCCAGGGGACAGAGTCATGTGATATAGAGCATGACCATTACAGCATCTGGGGGGTGTGGGCCGGGAAGGGCATATGAGAAGGGAGTCATACCTGGAACATTCTAACCAAGGGTCTTTGCCAGGATAAGGGGTAGTCTAATAGAAATAATTTTGATGGTCAGATATTTGGAGGATATTTTAATGGTTTATTCAGGTAATAGTTTAGAATATTTGATATTTAAACTGCCCCCTCAAATTGAGAACGTACAGTCACCATTTCTAGAGTAAGCAAGGTGTACTGGAAAAAATCATAGACTCTTAAATCAGATGATTTTATAGTAATTTATAGCAAATACTCAATAAATATTGCATACAAATGATAGAAGGTTTAAAGATCAGGTTACCTGTCATTCTGCTGCCTTGAAAATAGATTTTCTGCTTTCTTGAACTACCCATTTCATCAGCAGTAAGAGCTTCCCTTTGTAATCTGAAGTTATGGAGATGACATTTGTCTTTAAAATGTAGGAACTAATCCTAACTGGTGGTGATTTTTCATCTTTTGATTCTGCTTAGCGTACCAGGTCATCACTGTATCAAAGAGCTTCTGAATGTGGGCTAAAATAATGGCTAAACTCAAAGTCACATAGCCTTGAATATAATCCTGTATCTACAAAATCAAATATCTTCTTATCTTAGGGCCTAGTTCTGATTTTTATCTTATACAAATGAATTGGTGGGAGAAAATATTTGCAAACAACATATTCAGTAAAGTCTTTACGTCAAGAATATATATAAACAGCTCAAAACTCAACAGTAAAAACCAAACAATTCAATTTTTAAATGAGCAAAAAGCATAAAGAAAAATTTCACAGAAGACAGTGTAGGAGAGGCAAATAAGCACATCCCAACATGATCAACATCATTAGTCATTAGAGAAGTGCAAACTGAAGCCACAACGAGCCATCACTACACACCTTTTGGAATGGATAAAGTGAAACATAGTGATAATAACAGAAGCTGGCAAGGATCCAGAGAAGCTGGGTCATACATTGCAGGTGAGATTGTAAAATGGTACAGCCCCTCTGGAAAGGAGGCATTTTCTAACAAAACTAAACATGTGACTCAGCAGTTGAGCACTCTTGGGCATGTATTCCAGAAAAATGAAAACTTACTGTTCACATAAAAATCTGAACGTAGATGTTTACTATAGCATTATTTGTACTAGCAAAATACTCAGAATAACCCAAATGCCCTTTAATGGTTGAATGATTGAACAAACCCTGGTACATTCATACCATGGAATACCACTCAGCAATCAAAAGGAATGAATTATTGATACATGAAACAACCTGCATGAACCTCAGAGGTGTTATCCTTAGTGAAAAAAGTCAATCTCAAAAGGTTCCATGCAGTAAGACTCCATGTAAATAACGTGTTTGAAGTGAAAACAATTAGAGATTGAGAACAGATTAGCAGTTGCCAGGTGATAAGGAGACAGGTTAGGTAGGGGGCACAAATACAGGCAGATAGCATGAAAGATTTCTTTTGCAATGATGGAACAGCTGTGTCTTGATTGTAATGGTGGTTATACAAATTTATATAGGGGATAAAATTGCATAGAATTAGGCACACATGCACACACCCACGTACATGCAAATGAATGCAGGTTAAACAATGGTGACAACTGAGTAACATAGCAACTGTGATGGGTACATTAACAGTAATGTGCCAGGGGTGGAGCCAAGATGGCCGAATAGGAACAGCTCCAGTCTAGAGTTCCCAGCGTGAGCGATGCAGAAGATGGGTGATTTCTGCATTTCCAACTGAGGTACCAGCCTCATGTCACTGGGGAGTGTCGGAAAGTGCGTGCAGGACAGTGGGTGCAGTGAACCGAGCGTGAGCCGAAGCAGGGCAAGGCATCACCTCACCTGGGAAGCTAAGGGGTCAGGGAATTCCCTTTCCTAGTCAAGGAAAGGGGTGACAGACGACACCTGGAAAATCGGGTCACTCCCACCCTAATACTGCGCTTTTCCAACGGTCTTGGCAAACAGCACACCAGGAGATTATATCCCACGCCTGGCTTGGAGGGTCCCACGCCCACGGAGCCTCACTCATTGCTAGCACAGCAGTCTGAGATCACACTGCAAGGTGGCAGCGAGTCTGGGGGAGGGGCGCCCGGCACTGCCGAGGCTTGAGTAGGTAAACAAAGTGGCCAGGAGCTCGAACTGGGTGGAGCCCACCACAGCTCAAGGAGGCCTGCCTGCCTCTGTAGGCTCCACCTCTGGGGGCAGGGCACAGACAAACAAAAAGACAGCAGTAACCTCTGCAGACTTAAATATCCCTGTCTGACAGCTTTGAAGAGAGTAGTGGCTCTCCCAGCACGCAGCTGGAGATCTGAGAACGGACACACTGCCTCCTCAAGTGGGTCCCTGACCCCTGAGTAGCCTATCTGGGAGGCACCCCCCTGAAGGGGCAGACTGACACCTCACACAGCCAGGTACCCCTCTAAGACGAAGCTTCCAGAGGAACGATCAGGCAGCAACATTTGCTGTTCAGCAATAATTGCTCTTCTGCAGCCTCCGTTCTGATACCCAGGCAAACAGGGTCTGGAGTAGACCTCCAGCAAACTCCAACAGACCTGCAGCTGAGGATCCTGGCTGTTAGAAGGAAAACTAACAAACAGAAAGGACAGCCACACCAAAACCCCATCTGTATGTCACCATTATCAAAGACCTAAGGTAGATAAAACCACAAAGATGGGGAAAAAACAGAGCAGAAAAACTGGAAACGGTAAAAATCAGAGCACCTCTCCTCCTCCAAAGGAACGCAGCTCCTCACCAGCAATGGAACAAAGCTGGACAGAGAATGACTTTGACTAGTTGAGAGAAGAAGGCTTCAGACGATCAAACTACTCTGAGCTAAAGGAAGAAGTTCGTACCCATGGCAAAGAAGTTAAAAGCCTTGAAAAAAAATTAGACAAATGGCTAACTAGAATGATGAATGCAGAGAAGTCCTTAAAGGACCTGATGGAGCTGAAAACCATGGCACGAGAACTACGTGACGAATGCACAAGCCTCAGTAGCCGATTTCGTCAACTGGAAGAAAGGGTATCAGTGATGGAAGAGCAAATGAATGAAATGAAGTGAGAAGAGAAGTTTAGAGAAAAAAGAATAAAAAGAAACAAACAAAGCCTCCAAGAAATATGGGACTATGTGAAAAGGCCAAATCTACATCTGATTGGTGTACCTGAAAGTGACGGGGAGAATGGAACCAAGTTGGAAAACACTCTGCAGGATATTATCCAGGAGAACTTCCCCAATCTAGCAAGGCAGGCCAACATTCAGATTCAGGAAATACAGAGAACGCCACAAAGATACTCCTTAAGAAGAGCAGCTTCAAGACACATAATAGTCAGATTCACCAAAATTGAAATGAAGGAAAAAGTGTTAAGGGCAGCCAGAGAGAAAGGTCGGGTTACCCACAAAGGGAAGCCCATCAGACTAACAGCAGATCTCTCGGCAGAAACTCTACAAGCCAGAAGAGAGTGGGGGCCAATATTCAACATTCTTAAAGAAAAGAATTTCCAACCCAGAATTTCATATCTAGCCAAACTAAGCTTCATAAGTGAAGGAGAAATAAAATACTTTACAGACAAGCAAATGCTGAGAGATTTTGTCAAAACCAGGACTGCCCTAAAAGAGCTCCTGAAGGAAGCACTAAACATGGAAAGGAACAACCGGTACCAGCCACTGCAAAAACATGCCAAACTGTAAAGACCATCGATGCTAGGAAGAAACTGCATCAATGAACGAGCAAAATAACCAGCTAACATCATAATGACAGGATCAAATTCACACATAACAATATTAACCTTAAATGTAAATGGGCTAAATGTGCCAATTAAAAGACACAGACTGGCAAATTCGATAAAGAATCAAGACCCATCAGTGTGCTGTATTCAGGAAACCCATCTCACGTGGAGAGACACACATAGGCTCAAAATAAAGGGATGGAGGAAGATCTACCAAGCAAATGGAAAACCAAAAAAGGCAGGGGTTGCAATCTAGTCTGTGATAAAACAGACTTTAAACCAACAAAGATCAAAAGAGACAAAGAAGGCCATTATGTAATGGTAAAGGGATCAATTCAACAAGAAGTGCTAACTATCCTAAATATATATGCACCCAATACAGGAGCACCCAGATTCATGAAGCAAGTCCTTAGAGACCTACAAAGAGACTTAGACTCCCACACAATAATAATGGGAAACTTTAACACCCCACTGTCAAGATTAGACAGATCAATGAGACAGAAAGTTAACAAGGACATTCAGGAATTGAACTCAGCTCTACACCAAGCAGACCTAATAGACATCTACAGAACTCTCCACCCCAAGTCAACAGAATATACATTCTTCTCAGAACCACACCGCACTTATTCCAAAATTGACCACATAGTTGGAAGTAAAGCACTTCTCCGCAAATGTAAAAGAACAGAAATTATAACAAACTGCCCCTCAGACCACAGTGCAATCAAACTAGAACTCAGGATTAAGAAACTCACACAAAACCGCTCAACTACATGGAAACTGAACAACCTGCTCCTGAATGACTACTGGGTACATAACGAAATGAAGGCAGAAATAAAGATGTTCTTTGAAACCAACGAGAACAAAGACACAACATACCAGAATCTCTGGGACACATTCAAAGCAGTGTGTAGAGGGAAATTTATAGCACTAAATGCCACAAGAGAAAGCAGGAAAGATCCAAAATTGACACCCTAACATCACAATTAGAAGAACTAGAAGCAAGAGCAAACACACTCAAAAGCTAGCAGAAGGCAAGAAATAACAAAGATCAGAGCAGAACTGAAGGAAATAGAGATGCAAAAAACCCTTCAAAGAATCAATGGATCCAGGAGCTGGTTTTTTGAAAAGATCAACAAAATTGATAGACCGCTAGCAAGACTAATAAAGAAGAAAAGAGAGAAGAATCAAATAGATGCAATAAAAAATGAAAAAGGGGATATCATCACCAATCCCACAGAAATACAAACTAACATCAGAGAATACTATAAACACCTCTACGCAATAAATTAGAAAATCTAGAAGAAATGGATACATTCCTGGACACGTACACCCTTCCAAGACTAAACCAGGAAGAAGTTGAATCTCTGAATAGACCAATAACAGGCTCTGAAACTGAGGCACTAATTAATAGCTTACCAACCAAAAAAAGTCCAGGACCAGGTGGATTCACAGTCGAATTCTACCAGAGGTACAATGAGGAGCTGGTACCATTCCTTCTGAAACTATTCCAATCAATAGAAAAAGAGGGAATCCTCCCTAACTCATTTTATGAGGCCAGCATCATCCTGATACCAAAGCCTGGCAGAGACACAACAAAAAAAGAGAATTTTAGACCAATATCCCTGATGCACATCGATGCAAAAATCCTCAATAAAATACTGGCAAACCGAACCCAGCAGCACATCAAAAAGCTTATCCACCATGATCAAGTGGGCTTCATCCCTGGGATGCAAGGCTGGTTCAACATACAAAAATCAGTAAACGTAATCCAGCATATAAACAGAACCAAAGACAAAAACCACATGATTATCTCAATAGACGCAGAAAAGGCATTTGACAAAATTCAACAACACTTCATGCTAAAAGCTCTCAATAAATTAGGTATTGATGGGACGTATCTCAAAATAATGAGAGCTATCTATGACAAACCCACAGCCAATATCATACTGAATGGACAAAAACTGGAAGCATTCCCTTTGAAAACTGGCACAAGACAGGGATGCCCTCTCTCACCACTCCTATTCAACATAGTGTTGGAAGTTCTGGCCAGGGCAATCAGGCAGGAGAAGGAAATAAAGGGCATTCAATTAGGAAAACAGGAAGTCAGATTGTCCCTGTTTGCAGATGACATGATTGTATATTTAGAAAACCCCATTGTCTCAGCCCAAAATCTCCTTAAGCTGATAGGCAAATTCAGCAACATCTCAGGATACAAAATCAATATGCAAAAATCAAAGCATTCTTATAAACAAATAATAGACAAACAGAGAGCCAAATCATGAGTGAACTCCCATTCACAGTTGCTTCAAAGAGAATAAAATACCTAGGAATCCAACTTACAAGGGATGTGAAGGACCTCTTCAAGGAGAACTGCAAACCACTGCTCAATGAAATAAAAGAGGATACAAACAAATGGAACAACATTCCATGCTCATGGGTAGGAAGAATCAATATCATGAAAATGGCCATACTGCCCAAGGTAATTTATAGATTCAATGCCATCCCCATCAAGCTACCAATGACTTTCTTCACAGAATTGGAAAAAATCACTTTAAAGTTCATATGGAACCAAACAAGAGCCCACATTGCCAAGTCAATCCTAAGCCAAAAGAACAAAGCTGGAGGCATCACGCTACCTGACTTCAAACTATACTACAAGGCTACAGTAACCAAAACAGCGTGGTACTGGTACCAAAACAGAGATATAGACCAATGGAACAGAACAGAGCCCTAAGAAATAATGCTGCATGTCTACAACTATCTGATCTTTGACAAACCTGATAAAAACAAGCAATGGGGAAAGGATTCCCTATTTAATAAATGGTGCTGGGAAAACTAGCTAGCCATATGTAGAAAGCTGAAACTGGATCCCTTCCTTATACCTTATACAACAATTAATTCAAGATGGATTAAAGACTTAAATGTTAGACCTGAAACCATAAAAACCCTAGAAGAAAACCTAGGCAATACCATTCAGGACATAGGCATGGCAAGGACTTCATGTCTAAAACACCAAAAGCAATGGCAACAAAAGCCAAAATTGACAAATGGGATCTAATTAAACTAAAGAGCTTCTGCACAGCAAAAGAAGCTACCATGAGAGTGAACAGGCAACCTACAGAATGGGAGATAATTTTTGCAATCTACTCATCTGACAAAGGGCTAATATCCAGAATCTACAATGAACTCCAACAAATTTACAAGAAAAAAACAAAGAACCCCATCAAAAAGTGGGCAAAGGATATGAACAGACACTTCTCAAAAGAAGACATTTATGCAACCAAAAGACACATGAAAAAATACTCATCATCACTGGCCATCAGAGAAATGCAGATCAAAACCACAATGAGATACCATCTCACACCAGTTAGAACGGCAATCATTAAAAAGTCAGGAAACAATAGGTGTTGGAGAAGATGTGGAGAAATAGGAACACTTTTACACTGTTGGTGGGACTGTAAACTAGTTCAACCACTGTGGAAGTCAGTGTGGCGATTCCTCAGGGATCTAGAACTAGAAATACCATTTGACCCAGCCATCCCATTACTGGGTATATACCCAAAGGATTACAAATCATGCTGCTATAAAGACACATGCACACATATGTTTATTGTGGCACTATTCACAATAGCAAAGACTTGGAACCAACCCAGATGTCCAACAATGATAGACTGGATTAAGAAAATGTGGCACATATACACCACGGAATACTATGCAGCCATAAAAAAGGATGAGTTCATGTCCTTTGTAGGGACATGGATGAAGCTGGAAACCATCATTCTCAGCAAACTATCGCAAGGACAAAAAACCAACCACTGCATGTTCTCACTCACAGGTGGGAATTGAACAATGAGAACACATGGACACAGGAAGGGGAACATCACACACTGGGGCCTGTTGTGGGGTGGGGGGAGGGGGGAGGGATAGCATTAGGAGATATACCTAATGTTAAATGACGAGTTAATGGGTGCAGCACACCAACATGGCACATGTATACATATGTAACTAACCTGCACGTTGTGCACATGTACCCTAAAACTTAAGGTATAATTTAAAAAAACAGTAATGTGCCAATGTCAATTTCTTGGTTTTGATATTGTACTATCCCTCTATACGATGTCATCATGTAGGGCACATGGGACTCCTTATACTATATTTGCAACTTTCTATGATTCTAAAATTATTTCAAAATAAGAGGTTTTAAGAAATGAATTGCGACCATTATATAGTTCTGAGACCTTCTTTCTTTTATCAACTATTTTAAAGGATATTTAAGAATTGGATTTGCCAAAGTTAATGATGGTGCTATTTTAAAAACAAGCTTGTCCAAAAGGAGCATTATATTTTTAAGTTGTCATCTTGAAAGTTTGACCACTTATGCGAATGTCTGGGCCATTGCATATAAAATGTTTTAGAAATCCTCTTTCGTAACCACCTTCAGAGATTAGCTATAGGCAAGTATGAAACCTTTTATTTTATAGGACACTGTTTTAAGCTAAGCTATTTTCTTCCCACCTCCCTTTACACAAATGGGGCACTATAAGAAAAAGGAGAAGAAAGTCCATCTGTTTATTCAAATCCAAAGAAGGTCTTTCCTTTCTTTCAGTCACCAGAAATCTGTGCTGTGAACTTCTCAAATGTGGGACATTGTTCGATGTGATGAAGGATTGTAAATTTTCTTCATGTTAATTCCTTTCGTTGTTGCCAAGATGTGGGGTATTTGAAAGAACTTGAAGCAGCATTCATTTATTTTAAAGCAGTTAAATAGCTAAGTCATGGAAACATTAGATTTTTTTAAATTGACATTCTCTTTGCTCTTTGGTCTCTTGGGAATCAAACACCCCTAAGAGATGCAGCTCCATCATTGCTCATAAGACTGTATTTTCTTACTAATGGGATCAGCAGCTGAGAAAGGAAAAACAAATACATCATTTATTTGTTCAAGGAAGTACAGATATTGAGACTCAAACTGACCATGTGGATTTTACAGAATTTACCTGAAGCACTCATTCATTTCCTATTGAAGAGCTACTCTTGGCTCCATGGAATCACAGATTTTGAAGTATCATATGACTAGTAGAAATAAAGTCACAATTTCAAAAGAGATTTACAAATTTTGATGACATGATTCATACTATGAGTTTCTTCAATTGCGCTTATATTATAAACTCTAAATTAATAAATTTTCTCTAGCCAAGTTGCTCAATTTTAAGAAAAACTTATTAAACTAACAGCAATACCAAATCTCTGAAATTTTAGAGGCAAGCATATGAATCCGAGTATTATACTAAATTTTATGGCTATGGGACCAATTCTGGCTAACATTTGGATTTATCTGATTGTAAAAAAGTATATCTTTTTTTTAAAAGAAACTACTGAAATAAAAGGAAAAAAGTGGCCAGGCATGGTGGCTCATGCCTGTAATCCCAGCACTTTGGGAGGCTGAGGCAGGCGGATCACCTGAGGTCAGGAGTTCAAGACCAGCTTGGACAACGTGATGAAACCGCGTCTCAACTAAAAGTACAAAAATTAGCCAGGTATAGTGGCATGTGCCTGTAATCCTAGCTACTACAGAGGTTGAGGTAGGAGAATCTCCTGAACCTGGGCAGCGGAGGTTGCAGTGAGCCGAGATCCTGCCACTGCGTTCCAGCCTGGGCGACAAGAGTGAAACTCCATCTCAAAAAAAAAAAAAAAAAAAAAGCTACTACACTTGATGTTAATCTGAAATCCAAATTGAAACCAAATATACTTGTAATTTTAGACTAGATCTGTAGGCTTATACTGTACTTTGGAAGAATAAATTGTTATTCAGATTTAGAACTATGTTTATATTACTGGTCAAAACTGTTCTTTATTCTCTTCTTCCTTCTCTTTCTCCTCCTCCTCCTCCTCCTTTTCCTCCTTTTTCTTATAGCTGTAATCCCAGCACTTTCTTATAGCTAGGCCTCCTAGTGAGAAGCTCAGATACCCTTGGATAAGATGATCGATCTCTATGCATTCTTCTAATTTGAAAGTTTTAAATTCTGGACCACAGACTGATATATTTCAAAGTCAACTAAACAAACCAGATCAGGAACATTTATTAACCAATGATTCAAGACTAGAGATTTGGAAATTGCAATTTTCCATTAGAATATGTGACATCACAACTTTTAAATGTTTAAAACTGATTTAAAAAAGATATAGTTTAAGCAGCAAATGAGGTTTGTACTATAATTATTCACAAGGTAGTGCTGGGTTATACTGGTTTCTTAAACAAAGTTTATGCTCTCTTCAAGAGTTTCATGCTTAAGTAAGAGAACTCTACCATGGACCCATATATGAAGTCAGGTGAAGAGAATCATGTGCTTTTCTGTCATCAGGTCACAGAGAGAGATGAGGTAGCTGAGGGCAGGTCCAGCTGGCTGGTATGTAGTGAGGAACACATGTAAGGCTGGAGGGAAAAAAATACCAGAAGTGTTATCCTGGAACAGGTCACAGAAAAGAAAACATGAACGCTGATTCAGAAGAAGAGATGAATGGTTGGGAACCAAGACAGGGTGAAATCAAGGATGGCTAAGGAAACAGGGAAGCTGAGAATGAGAAGTAACTTTCTTTTTTTTTTTTTTTTCTAAAACAGTTTCTTTTTTTTTTTTTTTTTAATTATGATTATACTTTAAGTTTTAGGGTACATGTGCACAATGTGCAGGTTAGCTACATATGTATACGTGTGCCATGCTGGTGTGCTGCACCCATTAACTCGTCATTTAGCATTAGGTATATCTCCTAATGCTATCCCTCCCCTCTCCCCTCACCCCACAACAGTCCCCAGAGTGTGATGTTCCCCTTCCTGTGTCCATGTGTTCTCATTGTTCAATTCCCATCTATGAGTGAGAACATGCGGTGTTTGGTTTTTTGTCCTTGCGATAGTTTACTGAGAATGATGATTTCCAATTTCATCCATGTCCCTACAAAGGACATGAACTCATCATTTTTTAAGGCTGCATAGTATTCCATGGTGTATATGTGCCACATTTTCTTAATCCAGTCTATCATTGTTGGACATCTGGGTTGGTTCCAAGTCTTTGCTATTGTGAATAGTGCCGCAATAAACATACGTGTGCATGTGTCTTTATAGCAGCATGATTTATAGACCTTTGGGTATATACCCAGTAATGGGATGGCTGGGTCAAATGGTATTTCTAGTTCTAGATCCCTGAGGATCACCACACTGACTTCCACAATGGTTGAACTAGTTTACAGTCCCACCAACAGTGTAAAAGTGTTCCTATTTCTCCACATCCTCTCCAACACCTGTTGTTTCCTGACTTTTTAATGATTGCCATTCTAACTGGTGTGAGATGGTATCTCATTGTGGTTTTGATTTGCATTTCTCTGATGGCCAGTGATGATGAGCATTTTTTCATGTGTCTTTTGGTTGCATAAATGTCTTCTTTTGAGAAGTGTCTGTTCATATCCTTTGCCCACTTTTTGATGGGGTTCTGCACAGCAAGAGAAGTAACTTTCTTGGAGTGAAAAGGTGGATGAACTCCAGGAAAGGCACTGAGGTCTGTGATGTTGTCCGTTTGTGTGGGTGGGCCCAGATCCAAAACAGAATGTGCATCATATCTGAAGTCTCCACTGTTGTTTTGTTCTAGAAAATATACAGCTTTGGCTCTGGTACCAATTAAATCCCTAAATTTTGTAACTATTTTGCAGTTCACACAAATCCATAAACAAAGTTAGGGTTCAAAATTCCTTGTTTAGGATTTGGGAGAGTCACAGTTTATTTCAGTTCTGCTCAGCTTTAAATGGCAAATTCCCATAAAATATATTTTGTACAATTGACCTAGTCTGTTGTATCCCTTTGTATATGTTCATTTTATTTTTAATACAAACTAACTCTGTGAATATGGAATTATTTATAGAATATATACATAAACAATTTATAAAGTAGAAAGTGAAAATCTCCAACTACTCACATACATCCCACACCCCACTACCAATTTACATACCCATTCCCAAAAGGTAGGCACTGTCAAAGTTTTGACATCTTTCTAGACATTTTTCAAAGAACATTCAGGCACATACGTTGTTTCTTTTCACAAAAATAGAATCATACTTTACATATTGACCCATAACTTTATACGAAAAATTCATCAGACTTACCTCTAATCTTTAAACCTCTATAGAAGTTTTCATTTTATGACTATTTCAGCATCCATTAAATCATTGCCCTATTGTTGGACATTTAGATTGTCTTATATTTTTAGCGATTACAAATAAAGTTCCTTACACATATATCTTTACACATTTGTGCAAATATTTCTACAGGATGTAAATCTAAAACTACTAGTTGAAAATATTTTAATTTTGATAGTTATTGTCACATTGTAATAATAATTATTTGCCAGTTATTTGTCACTCCAAATTGCTTGTCCCAATTCACTCTGTACCAGAAGTATATGTGTTATGTTCCTGCATATTCTAGGCAAACCTGGAATTTTCAATGTTTAATATTTGGTAATTTGACAGAGAAAGATGGAATCTCATTTTTAATTTGCATTTTCCTAATCGTCAGTGAAGCTGAACATCTTTTCATGTGCTTATTAGGTATTAGCATTTTATTCTTTTGTGAACTACTTCTTCATATTCTTTGCTTTTGTTCCTACTGGGTGTTTGCCATTTATTTATTTGTTTGTTTGTTTTGTTTATATTCATTGGAGTTGTTTTATACCAGGTGTAGTAATACTTCTGTTATAAACGTCTTTTACAGAAGTTTTATATCTTTATATAGTCATCTGTACGTTTTTTTCTTTGTGGCTTCTGAATTTTGTCTTATTTAGGAAGACCTTTCCACCCCAAGAGTGTAAAAAATATTTCCTGTATTTTATTCTAGAACTTTTACAGTTTTGCCTTTTTACATTTAGCTATTTAATCCTTTGAATTTAGTTTTTAAAATGTGTTATATGAAGAGAACTCTAAACTCTAATTTTTTTCTTGTAAATAAAAATCCATTCATCCCCAAACGATTTATTAGTCTATTCTTTCCACAAGGCTTGAAGTGACATATTTTTCATATACTAAATATCGAATTTATTTGGATCTGTTTCTGAATCCTCTATTATATTTAATTGCTCTGTTTCTGTACCAATACTACACTATTTTGACTACAACCTTATAGTAAGTTTTGATACCTGAGGAATTCAGTTTCTTTATTTTTATTCTTGTAGCTTGCTTGTAATTGTTACTAATTTACTCATCCAAATGAACTTGAGAATTAGTTTGCCAAGTTTCATTTAAAAAATTCGAGACCACCCTGGGCAACATGGAGACACCCCATCTCTACTAAAAATACAAAAATTAGTCAGGCGTGGTGGCAGGTGCTTTTAATCCCAGCTGCTCTGGGGGCTGAAGCAGGAGAATCAGTTAAACCCAGGAGGTGGAGGTTGCAGTGAGCCAAGATCGCGCCCCTGCACTCCAATCACTTAAACCCAGGAGGCGGAGGTTGCAGTGAGCCAAAGTCGTGCCACTGCACTCCAGTCTGGGCTACAAGAATGAAACTCCCTCAAATAAATAAATAAATAAATAGGAGCTTTTGAATTTGAAGTGACTTAGCTTTACAAATTGAACCCTGCCATTTATAATCATGACATGTTTTCCTCTTTATCTGGGTTTTTTTCTGTTTTTCTCGTTTTGTTTTTTGTTTTGTTTTGAGACAGGGTTTCGCTCTGTCACCCAAACTGGAGTGCAGTGGCCTGATCACCGCTCATTGCAACTTCTGCCTCCTGGGTTCAGTAGTTCCTCCCATCTCAGCCTCCCTAGTAGCTGGGACTACAGGTGTGCACCACCACATATCTGGGTCTTTTAAAATACTTTCTAGAAAGTTTTATAGTTTCTTTTATCTCTTGCATATTTTTGGGTAAGGTGGTTCCATTGACAGTTTCATTGTTAATATAAATGCGGTCTCTTTTCATTTCTTATTGGTTACTATTAGTATCTACTAGTAATTTGTATATTGATATTACACATCTCCTTCTTACTGAAATGTCTTATTAGTTCTAATACTTTGTTGATCAATTCTTTGTATCTTTTTTATTATACTTTAAGTTCTAGGGTACATGTGCAGAACGTGCAGGTTTGTTACATAGGTATACACGTGCCATGGTGGTTTGCTGTACCAATCAACCCATCACCTACATTAGGTGTTTCTCTTAATGCTATCCCTCCACTAGCCCCCAACCCCTGACAGGCCCCAGTGTGTGACGTTCCTCTCCCTGTGTCCATGTATTCTCATTGTTCAACTCCCACTTATGAGTGAGAACATGGGGTGTTTGGTTTTCTGTTCCTGTGTTAGTTTGCTCAGAATAATGGTTTCTAGCTTCATCCATGTCCCTGCAAAGGACATGAACTCATCCTTTTTTATGGCTGCATAGTATTCCATGGTGTATATGTGCCACATTTGCCTCATCCATTCTATCATTGATGGGCGTTTGGATTGGTTCCAAGTCTTTGCTATTGTGAACAGTGCTGCAATAAACATACATGTCCATGTGTCTTTATAGTAGAATGATTTATAATCCTTTGGGTATATACCCAGTAATGGGATTGCTGGGTTAAATGGTATTTCTGGTTCTAGATCCTTGAGGAATCACCACACTGTCTTCCACAAGGTTGAAGTAATTTACTCTCCCACCAACAGTGTAAAAGCATTCCTATTTCTCCACATCCTCTCCAGCATCTGTTGTTTCCTGACTTTTAATGATTGCCACTCGAACTGGTGTGAGATGGTAACTCATTGTGGTTTTGATTTGCATTTCTCTAATGAGCAGTGATGATGAGCTTTTTTTCATATGTTTGTTGGCTGCATAAATATCTTATTTTGAGAAGTGTCTGTTCATATTCTTTGCCTACTTTTTGGTGGGGTTGTTTTTTTCTTGTAAATTTGTTTAAGTTCTTTGTAGGTTCTGGATATTAGCCCTTTGTCAGATGGATAGATTGCAAAAATTTTCTCCCATTCTGAAGCTTGCCTGTTCACTCTCGTGATAGTTTCTTTTGCTGTGCAGAAGCTCTTTAGTTTAATTAGATCCCATTTGTCAATTTTGGCTTTTGTTGCCATTGCTTTTTGTGTTTTAGTCATGAAGTTTTTGCCCATGCCTATCTCCTGAATTGTGTTGCCTAGGTTTTCTTCTAGGGTTTTTATGGCTTTAGGTCTTATGTTTCAGTCTTTAATCCATCTTGAGTTAATTTTTATGTAAGGTGTAAGGAAGGGGTCCAGTTTGTTTTCTGCATATGGCTAGCCAGTTTTCCTAACACCATTTGTTAAATAGGGAGTCCTTTCCCTATTGCTTGTTTATGTCAAGTTTGTCAAAGATCAGATCATTGTAGATGTATGGTGTTATTTCTGAGGCCTCTATTCTGTTCCATTGGTCTATATCTCTGTTTTGGTACCAGCACCATGATGTTTTGGTTACTGCAGCTTTGTAGCATAGTTTGAAGTCAGGTAGCATGATGCCTCCAGCTTTGTTCTTTTTGCTTAGGATTGTCTTGGCTATGTGGGCTCTTTGTTAGTTCTATATGAAATTTAAAGTAGATTTTTCTAATTCTGTGAAGAAAGGCAATGGTAGCTTGATGGAGATAGCATTGAATCTATAAATTACTTTGGGCAGTATGGCCATTTTCACGATATTGATTCTTCCTATCCATGAGCATGGAATGTTTTTCCATTTGTTTGTGTCCTTTCTTATGTCCTTGAGCAGTGGTTTGTAGTTCTCCTTGAAGAGGTCCTTCACATCCCTTGTAAGTTGTATTCCTAGCTATTTTATTCTCTTTATAGCAATTGTGAATGGGAGTTCGCCAGGATTTGGCTCTCTGTTCTATTATTGGTGTATAGGAATGCTTGTGATTTTTGCACATTGATTTTGTATCCTGAGACTTTGCTGTAGTTGTGTATCAGCCTAAGGAGATTTTGGGCTGACACAATGGGATTTTCTAAATATACAATCATGTCATCTGCAAACAGAGACAATTTGACTTCCTCGCTTCCTATTTGAATACCTTTGTTTATTTCTCTTGCCTGATTGCCCTGGCCAGAACTTCCAATACTATGTTGAATAGGAGTGGTAAGAGAGGGCACCCTTGTCTTGTGCAGGTTTTCAAAGTGAATGCTTCCAGTTTTTGCCCATTTAGTATGATATTAGCTGTGTGTTTGTCATAAATAGCTCTCATTATTTTGAGATATGGTCTATCAATACCTAATTTATTGAGAGTTTTTGCATGAAGGGGTGTGGAATTTTATTGAAGGCCTTTTCTGCATCTATTGAGGTAATCATGTGGTTTTTGTCTTTGGTTGTGTTTATGTGATGGATTACGTTTATTAATTTGCGTATGTTGAACAAGCCTTGCATCCCAGGGATGAAGCCAACTTGATTGTGGTAGATAAGCTTTTTGATGTGCTGCTGGATTCGGTTTGTCAGTATTTTATTAAGGATTTTCACATCAATGTTTATCAGGTATATTGGCCTGAAATTTTCTTTTTTAGTTTTGTTTCTGCTAGGTTTTGGTATCAGGATGATGCTAACCTCATAAAATGAGTTAGGGATGAGTCCCTCTTTTTTCTAATGTCTGGAATAGTTTCAGAAGGAATGGTACCAGCTCTTCTTTATACCTCTGGTAGAATTTGGCTGTGAATCCATCCAGTCCTAGAATTTTTTTGGTTGGTAGGCTATTAATTACTGTGTCAATTTCAGAACTTGTTATTGGTCTATTCAGGCATTTGACTTCTTCCTGGTTTAAACTTGGGAGGGTGTATATTTCCAAGAATGTATCCATTTCTTCTAGATTTTCTAGTTTATTTGCATAGAGGTATTTGTAGTATTCTCTGATGGTAGTTTGTATTCCTGTGGGATCAGTGGTGATATCCCCTTTATCATTTTTTATTGTATCTATTTGATTCTTCTCTCTTTTCTTCTTTATTTGTCTGGCTAGTGGTCTATGTATTTTGTTGGTCTCTTCAAAAAACCAGCTCCTGGATTCACGGATTTTTTTTGAAGGGTTTTTCATGTCTCTATCTCCTTCAATTCTGCTCTAATCTTAGTTATTTCTTGTCTTCTGCTAGCTTTTGAATTTGTTGGCTCTTGCTTCTCTAGTTCTTTTAATTGTAATATTAGGGTGTTGATTTTAGATCTTTCCTGCTTTCTCTTGTGGGGCATTTAGTGCTATAAATTTCCCTCTAAACACTGCTTTAGCTGTGTCCCAGAGATTCTAATATGTTGTGTCTTTGTTCTCATTGGTTTCAAAGAACTTATTTATTTCTGCCTTAATTTCGTTATTTACCCTGTAGTCATTCAGGAGCAGGTCATTCAGTTTTCATGTAGTTGTGCGGTTTTGAGTGACTTTCTTAATCCTGAGTTCTAATTTGATTGCACTGTGCTCTGAGAGACTGTTTGTTATGATTTCTGTTCTTTTGCTTTTGCTGAGGAGTGTTTTACTTCCAATTATGTGGTGGATTTTAGAACAAATGCAATATGGTGCTGAGAAGAATGTATATTCTGTTGATTTGGGATGGAGAGTTCTATAGATGTCTATTAGGTCCACTTGGTCCAGAGCTGAGTTCAAGTCCTGAATATCCCTGCTAATTTTCTGTCTCATTGTTCTGTCTAATATTGACAGTGGGGTGTTAAAGTCTCCCACCATTATTGTGTGGGAGTCTAAGTCTCTTTGTAGGTCTCTTGCTTTATGAATCTGGGTGCTCCTGTATTGGGTGCATATATATTTAGGATAGTTAGCTCTTCTTGTTGCATTGATCCCTTTACCATTACGTAATGCCCTTGTCTCTTTTGATCTTTGTTGGTTTAAAGTCTGTTCTATCAGAGATTAGGATTGCAATTCCTGCTATTTTTTTGCTTTCTATTTGGTTGGTGAATATTCCTCCATCCTTTTATTTTGAGCCTATGTGTGTCTTTGCATGTGAGATGGTCTCCTGAATACAGCATGGTGATGGGTCTTGACTCTTTATCCAATTTGCCAGTCTGTGTCTCTTAATTGGGGCATTTATCCCTTTTCCATTTAAGGTTAATATTGTTATGTGTGAACCCTGTTGTTATGATGCTAGCTAGTTATTTTGTCCATTAGTTGATGCAGTTACTTCACAGTGTTGATGATCTTTACAATTTGGTGTGTTTTTGCAGTGGCTGGTAATGGTTTTTCTTTTCCATATTTAGTGCTTCCTTCAGGAGCTCTTGTAAGGCAGGCCTGATGGTGATAAAATCTCTCAGCATTTAATTGTCTGTAAAGGATTTCATTTCTCCTTCGCTTATGAAGCTTAGTTTGGCTGGATATGAGATTCTGGGTTGAAAATTTTTTTAAGAATGTTGAATATTGGCCCCTACTCTCTTCTGGCTTGTAGGGTTTCTGCTGAGAGATCTGCTGTTAGTCTGATGGCTTCCTTTTGTGGGTAACCCGACCTTTCTCTCTGGCTGCCATAAACATTTTTTCCTTTATTTCAACCTTGGTGAATCTGACGATTATGTGTCTCAGGCTTGCTCTTCTCGAGGAATATCTTTGTGGTTTTCTCTGTATTTCCTGAATTTGAATGTTGGCCTGTCTTGATTGGTTGGGGAAGTTCTCCTGGATAATATCCTGAGGAGTGTTTTCCAACTTGTTTCCATTCTCCTTGTCACTTTGAGGTACACCAATCAGACGTAGGTTTGGTCTTTTCACATAGTTCCATATTTCTTGGAAGGTTTTGTTTGTTTCTTTTCATTCTTTTTTCTCTACTCTTGGTTTCACACTTTATTTCATTAAGTTGATCTTCTCAATCTCTGATATCCTTTCTTCCACTTGTGTATGCTTCACAAAGTTCTTGTGCCGTGTTTTTCAGCTCCATCAGGTCATTTATGTTCTCCTCTAAACTGATTATTCTAGTTAGCAATCCTCTAACCTTTTATCAAGGTTCTTAGGTTCCTTGCATTGGGTTAGAACATGCTCCTTTAGCTTGAAGCAGTTTGTTATTACCCACCTTCTGAAGACTACTTCTGTCAATTTGTCAAACTTATTATCCATCCAGTTTTGTTCCCTTGCTGGCGAGGAGTTGTGATTCTTTGGAGTAGAAGAGGCATTCTAGTTTTTGGAATTTTCAGCCTTTTTGTGCTGGTTTCTCCCCATCTTCATGGATTTATCTACCTTTGGTCTTTGATGTTGGTGACGTTTGAATGGGGTTTCTGAGTGGACATCCTTTTTGTTGATGTTGATGCTGTTCCTTTCTGTTTGTTAGTTTTCCTTCTAAGAGTCAGGTCCCTCTTCTGCCGGTCTGCTGGAGCTTGCTGGGGGTCTACTCCAGACCCTGTTTGCCTGGGTATCACCAGCAGGGGCTACAGAACAGCAAAGATTGCTACTGTTCCTTCCTCTGGAAGCTTCATCCCAGAGGGGCACCCGCCAGATGCCAGCCAGAGCTCTCCTGTATGAGGTGTCTTTCGGCCCCTGCTGGGAGGTGTCTCCCAGTCAGGAGACATGGGGGTCAGGGACCTCCTTGAGGTGGCAGTCTGATCCTTAGCAGAGCTCAAACACTGTGATGGGAGATAATGCTGCTCTCTGCAGAGCCTGCAGGCAGGGATGTTTAAGTCTGCTGAAGCTGCGTCCACAGCCGCCCCTTCCCCCAGGTGCTCTGTCCCAGGGAGATGGGGGTTTTATCTATAAGCCCCTGACTGGGGATGCTGTCTGTTTTTCAGAGATGCCCTGCCCAGCGAGTAGGAATCTAGAGAGGCAGTCTGGCTACAGTGGCTTTGCTGAGCTGCAGAGGGCTCTACCCAGTTGGAGCTTCCCAGGGGCTTTGTTTCCACTGTGAGAAGAAAACTGCCTACTCAAGCCTCAGTAATGGCAGACGGGCCTCCCACCACCAAGCTTGAGCATGCCAGGTCGACTTCAGACTGCTGTGCTGACAGCAAGAATTTCAAGCCACTGGATCTTAGCTTGCTGGGCCCCTGGGGGTAGGATCCACTGAGCTAAACCACTTGGCTCCCTCACTTCAGCCCCCTTCCAGGGGAGTGAACAGTTCTTTATCGCTGGCATTCCAGGTGCCACCGGAGTATGAAGAAAAAACAAAAACAAAAAAAAACTCCTGCAGCTAGCTCGCTGTCTGCCCAAACGGCCGCCCAGTTTTGTGTTTGAAATCCAGGGCCCTGGTGGCATAGGCACCCAAGAGAATCTCCTGGTCTATGGGTGGTAAAGACTGTGGGAAAAGCGTAGTATCTGGGCCAGAGTGCATCATTCCTCACGGCAGTCCCTCACGGCTTCCCTTGGCTGGTGGAGGGAGTTCCCCGACCCCTTGAGCTTCCCAGGTGAGGCAACACCCCACCCTGCTTTGGATCACACTCCATGGGCCACACCCACTGTCTAACCAGTCCCAATGAGATGAGCTGGGTACCTCAGTTGGAAATGCAGAAATCTTCTGCCTTCTGTGTTGATTTCTCTGGGAGCTACAGACCGGAGCTGCTCCTATTCAGCCATCTTGCCAGTCTCTAAACATAACATCTGTATCTTTTTTTAGATATATAATCATGGCAGTTTGTTTCCTCTATTCTAATATTCCCTCTCCTTTTATGTATTAACTGTCTGCAGAGAGAGAGAGAGAATTATTTTTCTTTGCTTCATTAGTTAGGGTTTCTAGGACACTGTTGAAAAATATTAAGATGATGCATTTTTGTCTTATACCTGACTCAAACAGGAATATGTCTCCAGTGCTTTAAGATTTAATACAAAGTTTGCTATTGACATCAGATACATACTCTTTATCAAATTAAGCAAGTTTTATTCTCTTCATAGCTTACGAAAATTTTTTCAAGAATTGGTGTTGCCTTTTCTGAATCTATCAAAAGGAGTAAATGACCTGTAATACATTAATATATATTTATTTTTAGACAGAGTTTTGCTCCTGTTGCCCAGGCTGGAGTGCAATGTCTGGATCTCAGTTCACTACAACGTCCGCCTCCCAGGTTCAAGTGATTCTCCTGCCTAAGCCCCCGGAATAGCTGGGATTACAGGTGCGCACCAGCACGCCCAGCTAATTTAATTGTATTTTTAGTAGAGATGGGATTTCACTATGTTGGCCAGACTGGTCTCGAACTCCTGACCTCAGGCGATCCACCTGCCTTGGCCTCCTAAAGTGCTGGGATTACAGGCATGAGCCACCACGCCCAGCCTATATTAATATATTGAATTAAAGTAACAAATGTGCTGATGTTGAACCATTCTTCCATTTCTAAATTCTATTTGATGATGATGTATTGTTTTTCATATACTGCTATATTTAGATTTACTAATATTTAATTTAAATTCTTTGTATCTATATTTATGAATGAGACAGGGCTACTATTTTTTCTTTGTTTTCTTTTCTTTTGTTTTATTTTTGTTTTTTGTCTAAATATGTTAATCTCATAGAAGAGATTTGACAGATTTCTATCTCTTTCTAGTCTCTAAACCAGTTTAAATAACATAAGAAGTTTCTCAAATCTTCAAGGTTTGAGAAAATTTACCCACAAAATCACCTAGACCTGGAACTTTGTGGGGAAGAATATGTTTGACTAACTTAAAAAAAAACCTAAGAATATTGATCTATTTTTTTTTTTACCTTTTCTTGTATATAATTTGACAGTTTTATATTTTCTCAAAAACTCTTCAAGCTGAGCATGGTGGCTCATGCCTGTAATCCCAGCACTTTGGGAGACTGAGGTGGGAGGATTGCTTGATTCCAGGAGTTCAAGACCACTCTAGGCAACAAAGTGAGACCTCATCTCTACAAAAAAATAACAAAAATTAGGAAGATGTGGTAGCATGCACCTGTGGTCCCAGCTACATGGGAGGCTGAGGCAGGATGATCCCTTGAGCCTAGGAGGTTGAGGCTGCAGTGAGCTGTGATTGTACATACCACTGCACGTCAGCCTGGGTGACAGTAAGACCCTGTCTCAAAAAAAAAAAAACAAAACAAAAAAAACAAAAAAGAAAAACAAAAAAAACCCTTTAATTTCATCTAGTTTCTCAATATATTGTTACAAAGTTGCATATACTATTCTAATATTTTTCACATCTCCTGACTATAGTTATGCCACTATTCTATTATCGGTGCTGATATTGTGCTTTTTTCTTTTTTATTAGAATTAGTAAAGGTTTGTTTATTAAATTGCTCTTTTCAAAGAACAAGTTATTTAGTCCCTAGTTTTATTTATATCAAATTTCTGTTTCTATCTTTATTTTCTTCTTTCTAATTTTGTTTTTTTTTTCCATTTTCTCATATTGAATGCTCTGTTCATCTATAGTCAGGATTTTTCTTTCCAATAAATGCATTTTAAAGACTATACATACTACTGAGTAACATTTTGGCCATATCCTATAGCTTTTTTCTTCTTATCTACCTTATAGAAGTATAATTTACATGGCATAAAACTCATTCTAAGTGGAAAATTCAGTTATTTACAGTAATTATTCTAATAAATTTATAGAGTTGTACAACCATCATCATAATCTAATTTTAGACCATTTCCATCATACTAGAAGGAAAACTTCTACCCTTTTGCAATCACTAGTCATTCCCAAGCACTTGATCATTTTTTTAAAACACAAGTGTTCAAATTCCACTGCAATGTAAATCAGGATGTGTAAGGATATAGTTCTCATCTGTGTATGTTCTAAAAGATCCTCAGGTGATTCAGCTTTGACCCAGGTTTGAGAACCACCTTGATACAGGCAGAAAGAATTTAAACTGCTTGGTGAGAGAGGAATTAAGGAGAGCTACGAAGTTAAATAATTCATTGCAACACAGTTTAAGGAATCAGAAATTCTTGAAATTACCTTGGTAACACAGGATCCTTGAGTCCAGGGATTGAAGCAATTCATTTTTATATTTCTCACGAAGCCAAGTACAGTGATTTACATAAAGATGACGCTTCAAATATGTTTTAAATATAGAGTAGACTTCATTATATACAGATGTCAAAACTACACAGATTATTCCCTAAAAGTTAACTTTTGACTTAACATTAAAACTTATTTAGAAAACTGTTTGTTTTTCTATAAAGTCTTAAAGTTTATTAAGTCTAACATAACAAAATATCATAAGTGCTGTACTTCCTAAACCAACACATTTCCTATTAGAAAAAGCCAAATTAATTCATCATAATGAACACTGTATTGCAAACCCTGAACAATAATTAATGACAGATTAATTGCTATTAATATAAAAATGCATTGGATTTAATTCACTTGCAAAAGTATTATCTGTGTATTATAACGTGAGTGACTGTTATTCTTTGGATAATTATTCTTCAGGAGGAAGTATCTTTTTAAAAAAGTATTGTAATATATTATTACCTCAATAATATTAAAGCAGCACACTGACAATTTAATTTCAATATTCCATTTGAATTAAACATTTGACCTCTGAATTATCTGAAATTCTCACATTAGAAATTGATTTGTAATTTTGCCATTTATAGATTCAGTATAATATAACAACCCTAAAGTTTTTTTCACTGTGGTCAAAAACACAAAATTTACCATCTTAACCATTTTAAGTGTATGGTACATTAGTGTTAACTATATGTATGTTGTTATATAACAGATCTCCAGAATTTTTTCATCTTGTAAAACTGAAAATCTACATTGTCTGAACAATAACTTCCCTTTTCTCCCCCACCCAGACCGTAGCAATCACCATTCTACTTTCTGTTTTGTTTTCTTTTTCTTTTTTTTGAGACAAGGTCTCACTCTGTCACCCAGGCTGGAGTCCAGTGGCACAAACATGACTCACTGCAGCCTCAACCTCCCAGCCTCAAGCAATCCTTATGCCTCAGTTTCCAGAGTAGCCAGGACTACAGGCACATGCCACCATGCCCAGCTAATTTTTAAATTTTTTGTAGAGTCAAGTCTGGCCGGGTTGTCCAGGTTAGTCTTGAATTCCTTAGGCTCAAATAGTCCTCCCACCTCAGCCTCCCAAAGTGCTGGGATTACAGGTATGAGCCACCATGCCTGACCTACTTTGTGTTTTTGAGAATTTGACTATTTTAGATATCTCATATGGCAGAATCACTCAGTATTTGTCTTTTTGTGATTGATGTATTTCAGTTAGCATAATGTCCTCAAGGTTCTTCCATGTTATTGCATTTGACAGGATTTCCTTCTTTTTATAGCTGAATAATATTCCATTGTATATGTGTACCACATTTCCTTTATCCATTCATCTATTGATGGACATTTAAGTTGCTTCCACCTTTTAGCTACCGTGAATAGTGCTGCAATGAACATCGGTGTGCAAGTATCTCTTTGAGATCTAGGTTTCAATAATTTTAAATATATGTACCCAGAAGTGGGATTGCTAGATCGTATGATAATTCCATGTTTCCACAGAAAAACACAGAACTGTTTCCCATAGTGGTCACATCATTTTACATTTCCACTAACAATGCCAATTTTTGTATATCCTTGTCAACACTTGTTATTTTCTGTGTGTGCATGTGTTTATAGTGGGCATCCTAAAAGATGTGAGGTGATAGTTCACTGTGATTTTGGATTGCGTTACCCTAATGATTAGTGATATTAAGCATTTTTTCACATGCTAATTGTCCATTTGTATATCTTCTTTGGAGAAATGACTTTTCAAGTTCTTTGCCATTTTTAAATTGAATTGTTTTGTTGTTGTGTTGTTGAGTTGTAGGAGTTCTTTATGTATTCTGGATATTAACACCTTATCATTACATGGATTGTGAATATTTTCTCCCATTTTATAGGTTGCCATTTTAACTCTGGTGATTGTTTCCTTTGCTGCACAGAATTTTTGAGTTTGATATGGTTTCCTTTGTAGATTTTTGCTTTTGTTGTCTGTGCTTTTGGTATCATGTTCAAGAAATCACTGCCAAATCCAATGCCATGAACATTTCTCTATGTATTTTCTTCTAGGAGTTTTATAGTTTTGGGCCTTACATTTAACATTTTAATGCATTTTGAGTTAATGTTTTTATATGATGTAAGACAAAGGTCTAGCTTCCTTCTTTTGCATGTAGATATAGTTTTTTCCAGCACCATTTGTTGAAGGAACTATCCTTTCCCACCTTGGCACCTTTGTCTAAGATTATCTGACCATATATGTGAGTGTTTATTTTTAGGTTTTGTATTCTGTTCCATTGGTCTGTATGTGCATCCTTGCGCCTGTACCAGACTGTTATGATTACTGTATGTAGGAGATTGGTCAGAGTGGTGGGAGAAGCTATAGGGAAAGGAGCAGGCTTTCTGAAAGGTCAGAAGGCTCCGCATAGCTTCAGGGGAGAATAAGCGGAAGGCAGCTGTTCTCTTACCCTGAGGCAGAGGGCAAGGAGTAGGTACAAGAAAGTGTAGGAGAATTTATCATAAACAGGCTTGTTTACCTATGTTGTCCAGAAACCAAACTTTGATAATCGGCTGTGACCTGTTCCCTAAAAGGGGAACAATAATGTTAATTACCTGCAGATTGTGTTTGCTCCAGGCTTTTGGCGTTATGTTTGTACCGAATAAAAGCAAGCAGCTCCAGCTGTTCGAGGCTGCTCTCTTCTTCAGCCACTAGAGCTGGCAGCCCCCTAACTGCTCTTTCACTGCATACCTATGTCTGAGTACTCCTTTCATCTGTTGCTCATCCAGGGTCTATGGGACAGACCCGGCAACTATAGCTTTGTAATATGTTTTGAAATCATGACGTCTGAGGCACCCAACTTTGTTTTTCTTATTCAAGATTATTTTGGCTTTTCAAGGTCCTTTGAGGTTCCATATGAATTTTAGGATTTTTCTATTTCTGCCAAAAAAAAATGCCATTGGGATTTTAATAGGGATTGCATTTAATCTTGTGAATCTTGTGCATTATAGATCTCCCATGTTTGTGTAGTATGAACATTTTAACAATATTGTCTTCCACTCCATGAACCAAATGTCTTTCTGTTTATTTGTGTTTTCTTTAATTACTTTCAGCAATGTTTTGCAGTTTTTAGTGTATAAGTCTTTTGCCTACTTTGTTAAGTTTATTCCTATTTTATTCTTTTTGATGCTATTGTAAATGGGATTGTTTTCTTAATCTCCTTTTCAAATTAGTCATTGTTAGTGTATAGAAATGCAACTGGTTTTTATGTATTTATTTTGTTTCCTGTAACTTTGCTGAATTCAGTTATTGGTTCTAACCATTTTTTTGTGTGTGAAATCTTCAGGTTTTTTACATACAAGATCATGCTATATGTAACAGATAATTTTACTTCTTCTGTTCCCATTTGGATGCCTTTTATTTCTTTTTCTTGCTTGATTGCTTCAGCAAGGATTTCAGTACTGTTGAATATAAGTGGTAAGAGTGAGCATCCTTGTCTTATTCCTCAGAGGAAAAACTTTCAGTTTTTCACCATTTAGCTCTAAAGTTTTATCGTTTTGATATCTAATGGACATGTATAATCAAAGATTCCCAGTTTATTAGCACCAGTTCCATGAGAGTGAGGACTAGCCACGATCTTAATCAAGGACATGAGAAAAAATACAAGCGCTGATACACTAGGCAACAGCTCAAATTCAACAAGCTTGTGTTTTACTCCAAGTCAGTCACTAATTTGCAATGTTCCTGTAGGCAAGCTTTTATTCTCCTCCAAGAATCTGTTTTATCTTCTATGAAAAGAAATAATATTGGAAGATAAATTTTACCTCCTAAAGGTACTATGATACTATACTAGCCTAAAATTTGTATGTAAATTACATTATGCTAATTGGTGATAAAAATAACTTTAGCAAAATGTGGGATTACAGCATAATCTTTTTATGGGAAAAGATTATTGAGAGCCTCATTTTTATTCTGAAAAGAAAATTAAACTTTATAAAGATGATAATTTTGGGATTTGCATTTATACTGATCTTTAAAAATCATAATGGCAACTACTAGCTATATATAAATAATATAACTGTATATTTAAGCACAGTGCTTTGAACAAGTAAGCATGCAAGAAAGTCTGTTGAATATCTGTTAAATAAAAAGATAATTTTTTAATTGTAGGCTTTATTATAGTTTCCTTATATATTATATTACTTTTTCTATTACTCATCATCTAAGTATCTAAATCAGGTATGAATGGATGAGGCTCTGGGTATAATCCTTGCTGGGGCACAATTTTTCTTCATCTGTGGACATGTGAAACTAGAAAACAAGTTATCTGCTCCTGATACAATGGTGGGCACAGAATGACAATGAAAGATATTCCAGTTCAAAAAATAAGAAAATGAAGAAAAATAAGGGGTTACTGGTCCCAAGCAATTTTGAAATCCAGCTGGAGAAACTCCACTAAGTTTCAAGATCTGGGAATTATCCTCAATGGTACAGAACATTTTTTTAAAAAACTTTAAAAAATCATTTTTAATGAAAGGAAGCACATGTTTGCATCTGTATAATCTTATCAGCCTGTTTCCCGCTTGTAAAATTTTTGAAATCTGATCACCTTCTTTCTTTCATACTCTATTTCTTTTGGTCCAGGTTGACAGTGTTTCTGCAGATATAAAATTCTGAAGAACCCTGTGGATCTCCCATGTATGTCACAGGAAAGAGCCTCATCCACAGATTTCCTAGATAATCTCATCTCTATTTTTAGCTTTTGCTAAAAGATGTCTGAAAGACAAAGTCTTTAAGCTTCCTAGAAGCTCTCTGGTTTGAGATCTATGATTAATACCCTTAATCTTTTTTTTTTTTTTTTTTTTTTTGGAGATAGAGTCTTGCTCTGTTGCCAGGCTGGAGTGCAGTGGTGCGATCTCAGATCACTGCAACCTCCGCATCCTGGGTTCAAGCAATTCTCTTGCCTCATCCTCCTGAGTAGCTGGGACTACAGACATGTGCCACCGCGTCTTTAGTAATTTTTCTTTTTAGTAGAGACAAGGTTTTACTATGATGGCCAGGATGGCCTTGATCTCTTACCCTTGAGATCTGCCCACGTTGACCTCCCAAAGTGCTGGGATTACAGGCGTGAGCCACCGTGCCTGGCCCTTAATCTTTCAAAATAACATTTTGTGTGACTGAATACTCTGACATTTTGATCTTTCTGAGATATTAATAAAAGATACTCTAGCCACACCCTTAACTTTTTCTCTAGCATACACTTCCCTGACAGTGAATCTCTTAATTTTCATGTCTTTTATAATCTGGATGGTCTTAGAATTTCCCAAATCATCAAATCCTGGATTGTATTTGTTTAATTATTCTTTCCTCAATTTATTTCTTTCCTCTTCATTTCACTATAAGCACAGTAAGAAGAAACCAAGTTGTACTTCAAAATACTTTACTTGGAAATCACCTCAGCTAAATGTCCAGTTTCATTGTTTCTAAGTTCTGATTGCCACATAACTGCAGGACACAATTTCTTAAAGTCCATATTTCTACTAACAGTCTGTTCAATGCAATATAGACTTTTTAAAAATCATGATCTTCAGTATTTTTCCAGCTTCCACCAACTGCCCAATTCCAAAGTCACTTCCACATATTTAGTTATTTGTTACAGCAGCATCCAATTTCAGCTCCCCTAATCTATACTAGTTTTCTATTTTTGCCTTAATAAAGCACCACAAATTTATTGGCTTAGACAACAAGCATTTGTATTTTTATAGTTCTCTGAGTTAGAAGTTCAACATGGGGTGGCTGGCAGGATGGCCGAATAGGAACAACTCCGGTCTGCAGCTCCAAGTGAGATCAATGCAGAAGGCAGGTGATATCTGCATTTCCAGCTGAGGTACCCGGCTCATCTCACTGGGACTGGTTAGACAGTGGGTGCAGCCCATGGAGGGCAAGCCAAAGCAGGGTGGGGCATCGTCTCACCCAGGAAGCACAAGGGGTCAGGAAACTCCTTCCCTTAGGCAAGGGAAGTCATGAGGGACTGTGCCATGAGGAATGGTGCACTCCGGCCAGATACTACACTTTTCCCATGGTCTTTGCCACTCACAGACCAGGAGATTCCCTTGGGTGCCTACTCCACCAGGGCCCTGGGTTTCAAGCACAAAACTGGGCAGACATTTGGGCAGACACTGAGCTAGCTGCAGGAGTTTTTTTCATACCCCAGTGGCACCTGGAATGCCAGCAAGACAGAACTGTTCACTCCCCTGGAAGGGGACTGAAGCCAGGGAGCCAAGTGGTCTACTTAGTGGATCCCCACCCCATGGAGCCCAGCAAGCTAAGATCCACTGGCTTGAAATTCTTGCTGTCAGCACAGCAGTCTGAAGTTGACCAGGGACACTCGTGCTTGATGTAGGGAGGGCTGTCTGCCATTACTGAGGCTTGAATAGGCAGTTTTCTTCTCACAGTGGAAACAAAGCTGCGGGGAAGTTCCAGCTGGGCAGAGCCCACTGCCTGTTGGCAAAGCCACTGTAACCAGACTGCCTCTGTAGATTCCTACTCGCTGGGCAGGGCATCTCTGAAAGAAAGTCAGCAGCCCCAGTCAGCGGCTTATAGATAAAACTCCCTGGGACAGAGCACATTGGGGAAGGGGTGGCTGTGGGCGCAGCTTCAGCAGAGTTAAACATTCCTGCCTGCCAGCTCTGAAGAGAGCTGACGATCTCCCAGCACAGCACTTGAGCTCTGCTAAGGGACAGACTGCCACCTCAAGTGGGTCCCTGAACCCTGTGCCTCATTACTGGGAGGCACCTCCCAGAGGGGTTGACAGACACCTCATACAGGAGAGCTCTGGCTAGCATCTGGTGGGTGTCCCTCTGGGACAAACCTTCCAGAGGAAGAACAGGCAGCAATCTTTGCTGTTCTGCAGCCTCCGCTAGTGATACCCAGGCAATCAGGGTCTGGAGTAGCCCTCCAGCAAGCTCCAGCAGACCTGCAGAGGAGGGGCCTGCCTGTTAGAAGGAAAACTAACAAACAGAAAGGAATAGCATCAACATCAACAAAAAGGACGTTCACTCAGAAACCTCATCCGAAGGTCACCAACATCAAAGACCAAAGGTAGATAAATCCACGAAGATGGGGAGAAACCAGTGCAAAAAGGCTGAAAATTCCAAAAACCAGAATACCTATTCTCCTCCAAAGGATCACAACTCCTCACCAGCAAGGGGACAAAACTGGACAGATAATAAGTTCGACTAATTGACAGACTTAGGCTTCAGAAGGTGGGTAATAAATTCCTCCAAGCTAAAGAAGCATGTTCTAACCCAATGCAAGGAAGCTACGAACCTTGAGAAAAGGTTAGAGGAATTGCAACTGAATAACCAGTCTAGAGAAGAACATAAATGACCTGATGGAGCTGAAAAACACAGCTTGAGAACTTTGTGAAGCATACACAAGTACCAATAGCCAAATCAATCAAGTGGAAGAAAGGATATCAGAGTTTGAAGATCAACTTAATGAAATAAAGTGTGAAACCAAGAGTAGAGAAAAAAGAATGAAAAGAAACAAACAAAGCCTCCAAGAAATATGGGACTATGTGAAAAGACCAAACCTACGTCTGACTGGTGTACCTGAAAGTGACGGGGAGAATAGAGTCAAGTTGGAAAATGCTCTTCAGGATATTATCCAGGAGAACTTCCCCAACCGAGCAAGGCAGACCAACATTCAAATTCAGGAAATACAGAGAACACCGCAAAGATACTCCTCAAGAAGAGCAACCCTGAGACACATAATTGTCAGATTCATGAAGGTTGAAATAAAGGAAAAAAGGTTTAGGGCAGCCAGAGAGAAAGGTCGGGTTACCCACAAAGGGAAGCCCATCAGACTAACAGCAGATCTCTCAGCAGAAACCCTACAAGCCAGAAGAGAGTGGGGGCCAATATTCAACATTCTTAAAAAAATTTTCAACCCAGAATTTCATATCCAGCCAAACTAAGCTTCGTAAGCGAAGGAGAAATGAAATCCTTTACAGACAAGCAAATGCTGAGAGATTTTGTCACCATCAGGCCTGCCTTACAAGAGCTCCTGAAGGAAGCACTAAATATGGAAAAGAGAAACCGGTCCCAGCCACTGCAAAAACACACCAAATTGTAAAGATCATCAACACTATGAAGTAACTGCATCAACTAGTGGGCAAAATTACCAGCTATCATCATAACGACAGGGTCAAATTCACACATAACAATATTAACCTTAAATGTAAACAGGATAAATGCCCCAATTAAGAGACACAGACTGGCAAATTGGATAAGGAGTCAAGACCCATTACCATGCTGTATTCAGTAGACCCATCTCACATGCAAGGACACACATAGGCTCAAAATAAGGGGACGGAGGAATATTTACCAAGCAAATCGAAAGAAAAAAAAAAAGCAGGGATTGCAATCCTAATCTCTGATAGAACAGACTTTAAACCAACAAAGATCAAAAGAGACAAGGGCATTACATAATCGTAAAGGGATCAATGCAACAAGAAGAGCTAACTATCCTAAATATATATGCATCCAATACAGTGGCATCCAGATTCATAAAGCAAGTTCTTAGAGACCTACAAAGAGTCTTAGACTCTCACACAATAATGGTGGGAGACTTTAACACCTCACTGTCAATATTAGATCAACGAGACAGAAAATTAACAAGGATATTCAGGACTTGAACTCAGCTCTGGACCAAGTGGACCTAATAGACATCTATAGAACTCTCCATCCCAAATCAACAGAATATACATTCTTCTCAGCACCACATCACACTTATTCTAAAATTGACCACATAACTGGAAGTAATACACTCCTCAGCAAATGCAAAAGAACAGAAATCATAACAAACAGTCTCTCAGAGCACAGTGCATTCAAATTAGAACTCAGGATTAAGAAAGTCACTCAAAACTGCACAACTACATGGAAACTGAACAACCTGCTCTTGAATGACTACCGGGTAAATAATGAAATTAAGGCATAAATAAATAAGTTATTTGAACCAATAGGAAGAAAGACACAATGTACCAGAATCTCTGGGACACAGCCAAAGCAGTGTTTAGAGAGAAATTTATAGCACTAAATGCCTGCCAGAGAAAGCGGGAAAGATCTAAAATCAACACCCTAACATCACAATTAAAAGAACTAGAGAACCAAGAGCAAACAAATTCGAAAGATAGCAGAAGACAAGAAATACAAAGATCAGAGCAGAATTGAAGGAGATAGAGACATGAAAAACCCTTAAAAAAATCAATGAATCCAGGAGCTGGTTTTTTGAAGAGATCAACAAAATAGATGGACCACTAGCCAGACAAATAAAGAAGAAAAGAGAGAAGAATCAAATAGACACAATAAAAAATGATAAAGGGGATATCACCACTGATCCCACAGAAATACAAACTACCATCAGAGAATGCTATGAATACCTCTACACAAATAAACCAAAAATCTAGAAGATATTGATACATTCCTGGACACATACACCCTCCCAAGACTAAACAAGGAAGAAATTGAATGCCTGAATAGACCAATAACAAGTTCTGAAATTGAGGCAATAATTAATAGCCTACTAACCAAAAAAAGCCGAGGACCAGATAGATTCACAGCCAAATTCTACCAGAGGTACAAAGAAGAGTTGGTACCATTCCTTCTGAAACTATTCCAAACAATAGAAAAGGAGGGACTCCTCCCTAACTCATTTTATGAGGCCAACATCATCCTGATACCAAAACCTGGAAGAGACACAACAAAAAAAGAAAATTTCAGGCCAATATCCCTGATGACCATCCATACGAAAATCCTCAGTAAAATACTGGCAAACCAAATCCAGCAGCACATCAAAAAGCTTATCCACCAAGATCAAGTTGGCTTCATCCCGGGGATGCAAGGCTCATTCAACATGCACAAATTAATAAACGTAATCCATCACATAAGTAGAACCAATGACAATAGCTGCATGATTATCTCAATAGATGCAGAAAAGGCCTTCAATAAAATTCAACATCCCATTCATGCTAAAAACTCTCAATAAACTAGGTATTGATGGAACGTATCTCAAAATAATAAGAGCTATTTATGACAAACCCACAGCCAGTATCATATTGAATGGGCAAAAGCTGGAAGCATTCCCTTTGAAAACCTGCACAAGACAAGGATGCCCTCTCTCAACACTCCTATTCAACATAGTATTGGAAGTTCTGGCCAGGACAATCAGGCAAGAGAAAGAAATAAAAGTATTCAAATAGGAAGTGAGGAAGTCATATTGTCTCTGTTTGCAGACGACATGATTGTATATTTAGAAAACCCCATCATCGGCAGGGCGTGGTGGCTCATGCCTGTAATCCCAGCACTTTGGGAGGCTGAGGCAGGCAGATCATGAGGTCAGGAATCGAGACCATCCTGGCTAACACAGTGAAACCCTGTCTCTACTAAAAATACAAAAAAATTAGCTGGGTGTGGTGGCGGGCACCTGTAGTCTCAGCTACTCAGGAGGCTGAGGCAGAAGAACAGCGTGAACCCAGGAGGCGGAGCTTGCGGTGAGCCGAGATCCCACCATTGCACTCCAGCCTGGGCAACAGAGTGACTCTGTCTCAGAAACAAACAAACAAACAAAGAAAAAACATCATCTCGGCCCCAAATCTCCTTAAGCTGATAAGCAACTTCAGCAAAGTCTCAGGATACAAAATCAACGTGCAAAAATCACAAGCATTCCTATACATCAATAATAGACAAACAGTCAAATCATGAGTGAACCATTCACAATTGCTCCAAAGAGAATAAAATAGCTAGGAATACAACTTACAAGGGATGTGAAGGACCTCTTCAAGAAGAACAAACCACTGCTCAAGGAAATAAGAGAGGACACAAACATATGAAAAAACATTCCATGCTCATGGATAGGGAAAATCAATATCATGAAAATGACCATACTGCCCAAAGTAACTTATAGATTCAATGCTCTCCCCATCAAACTACCAATGACTTTCTTCACAGAATTAGAAAAAAAAACTACTTTAAATTTCACATGGAACCAAAAAAGAGCTCATATAGCCAAGACAATCCTAAGCAAAAAGAACAAAGCTGGAGGCATCACACTACCTGACTTCAAACTATACTACAAAGCTGCGGTAACCAAAGCAGCATGGTACTGGTACCAAAACAGAGATATAGACCAATGAAACAGAACAGAGACCTCAGAAATAATGCCACACATCTACAACCATCTGATCTTTGACAAACCTGACATAAGCAATTGGGAAAGGATTCACTAGTTAATAAATGGTGTTGGGAAAAATGGCTAGCCATATGCAGAAAACTGAAACTGGACTCCTTGAGTTAATACAGAAGTTAACTCAAGATGGATTAAAGACTGAAACATAAGACCTAAAACCATGAAAATGCTAGAAGAAAACCTAGGCAGTACCATTCAGGACATAGTCCATAGGCACAGACTTCATGACTAAAACACCAGAAGCAATGGCAACAAAAGCCAAAATTGACAAATGGGATCTAATTAAAGAGCTTCTGCACAGCAAAAGAAACTATCATGAGGGTGAACAGGCAAGCTACAGAATGGGAGAAAATTTTTGCGATCTATCTATCTGACAAAGGGCTAATATCCAGAATCTACAAGGAACTTAAACAAATTTACAAGAAAAAAAAAACCATCAAAAATGAGCGAAGAATATGAACAGACACTTCTCAAAAGAAGACATTTATGCAGCCAACAAATATATGAAAAAAAAGCTCATCATCTCTGGTCATTAGAGAAATGCAAATCAATATCACAATGAGATACCATCTCATGCCACTTAAAATGGCAATCGTTAAAAAGTCAGGAAACAGCAGATGCTGGAGAGGAGGTGGAGAAGTAGGAATGCTTTTTACACTGTTGGTAGGAATGTTATTAGTTCAACCATTGTGGAAGACAGTGTGGTGATTCCTCAAGGATCTAGAACCAGAAATACCATTTAACCCAGCAATCCCATTACTGGGTATATACCCAAAGGATTATAAATCATTCTACTGTAAAGACACATGGACATGTATGTTTATTGCAGCACTGTTCACAATAGCAAAGACTTGGAACCAACCCAAATGCCCATCAGTGATAGACTGGATAAAGGAAATGTGGCACATGTACACCATGGAATACTATGCAGCCATAAAAAGGGAAGAGTTCATGTCCTTTGCAGGGACATGGATGAAGCTGGAAACCATCATTCTTGGCAAACTAACATAGGAACAGAAAACCAAACACTGCATGTTCTCACTCATAAGTGGGAGTTGAACAATGAGAACACATGGGCACAGGGAGGGGAACATCACACACCAGGCCCTGTCAGGGGTGGGGGCTAGTGGAGGCATAACATTAGAAGAAATACTTAATGTAGATGACAGGTTGATAGGTGCAGCTAACCACCATGGCACGTGTATACCTATGTAACAAACCTGCGTGTTCTGCACACGTATCCCAAAACTTAAAGTATAATAATTTTTAAAAAAAGTAATGCTTTTTATGGCAAAAACCACACAAAAAAAGAAGTTCAACATGGGTCTCACTGAGTTAAAATCAAAGTGTCTGCAAGGATGTGTTCCTTTTTGGAGGCTCTAGGGGAGAATACATTTTGTGCTCACCCAGGTTGTTGGTAGAATCCAGTTCCTTGCATTTGTATGTCTAGGGTCTCCATTTTCTTGTTAGCTGTAAGTTGAGAGTTTTTCCAAGCTTCTAGAGGCTGGTGCATTTCTTGGCTCATGGTCCTCTTGCTGTATCTTCAGAGCTTGCAATGGCAGATTTTCAGGTCACGTTCCTCTGATTCTCTGATTTCTTATATGTAAAGATGCCATAGTCACTCATTTCCAATATTCAATGATCTCATCATTTTTCTTTCTTTTTAATCCATGGGGAAATTTGAAGGCTGTTTTTAAATTTTTCAAATGGTTGGACTTGGGAGCATGTGTGTGTATGTGTGCGTGTGTGCGTTTTAATTGCAGTACGGTCAGAGAATGTATTACATGGTTTCAACTTTGAGAATTTTATTGAGATTGTCTTTGTAGCTTAATATATGATCAGTTTTTATAAAAGTTCTATAGATATTTGAAAAAACTATATACTTTCTGTTTATTGGCTATAAAGTTTTATATATATATATGAGATTTAGTTTTTGAACTGTATTCAAATTCTCTATGTCTTCATTTATTTTCATTGGTTTAATCTGTCCATTTTTGAGAAAGATGTAGTAAAGTGTGCCTTCTATTTTAATTGTGAATTATGCTACAATTTTCTGAGAAAGAAGAAACACTATATAGACCTAAATTGTGTTCTATTTAACCAATGTTTCTGAGTTGAAATATAACTAGTGAAATCTGGAGAAATTTATTTACATAGGATCTTCTGCCATTTTCTCTTTTGGCATGGAATGCAATCAGTTGCACCGACCCACTGACACCCAAGAACTAAGTTTGTTCTTCTTTATTTCTCATCAGTTTTCCTAATCATGGAGTACTTGTTGCTTCCAGAGGTCTACAGCCTAGAAATTTGGAAAGAATAATGGCAATTCAGGAAACTGGTTAATCATTCTGAGAGTAATGTGGGATTCTATCGCCAATTTAATCCCCACATCTCAAGTGAGGAAAGGTTAGAGACAGAAAAGCTTCCAGGGGTTATGTCTCTGCTGTGCTTGCAAACTTTAATATGGAATAGACTTTCTATTGACTTGTGTCTTGAGTTGGAACAGTAGTTCAGTACTGACCTGATGAATTAATTTTCTATATTTGTTGGCTGATTTTTGTTTTAATTTTAAATCTTTTAGCTTAGTCTAGTGACCACCACCACAAAGAACTATGGAATATAATTTTCTTAATGTAAATTAATATCTCAAGTGCCACCGTTAAAAAACTAAATTTAAAAAAATCACATAATCCTTTTCCTAAATGTAGAGCACTTTAGCTTCCTATGTCAAGACGTATTCTGAAGACCTAATAAGGGTACACCCACAAAGAATAGCTCCCATTTTCTTTTAAAGAAAAAAATCCTATAAAATTTGTGGGTTTCCATTATAAAAGTATTTTTTCTTAACTTAATCTTAAGGACCTTAAGTGTCCTATACTTAAATATGCTTAGTTTGGAGAGTTAAGAAAATGTAAAACCTATTTTAAGAACCACACTTTGCTAACTGACTTTTTAGGGAAACAAATTCAACAAGGTTTTATGTGATAATAGGCCAGTGAAGATTTACTGTCTTAGTTATTTCAAGGACCAAACCTCTTGGTTTTCTGTGCTTTACTAAGCTAGTTACCGTGCTGAACTTTGAATTAAAATAAAAACCATCAGCAGCACAAAAGGAAAGCTGCTGCAATATCCTCTTATCAGAAAAAAGAGACAAGGCATAAAATCTTCAGCCTTAGGAACAAATAGTAAATCATTTATGCAAGAGAGATTTGGGAGAGGAAATGTGGCATCAGGACAAATAAATAAAATACTGACAGTGCAGTATTCAAATGAATTTAGCTGGCATTTAATCAAAGAGTGAAAATAGCCTGGTTTTAGCTTCAGGCTGTTTGAAGAGCACAAACTTCTTAGGCTGCATACACTGACCTGCAGACAGAATTTTTCTGTCAGTTCACATTTCACAGGCTTTCTCGAGAAAAGCAATGTCAAATTTTAGATGCCTCAAGATTGTGGTTCAAGATTGTGGTGATACGCATTTCTTCACAGGAAGATATAAAAAAGGTTGCAGTACAAGTTCACTGTAAACAGTGAGATTTATCTGTCCATGTCCTTTCTTGTCAGCTGCTCATTAGTAGTCGAGCTGTAAAATACCTTGTCTTTCTTTTCCTTTTCTGAACTAGAACCCTGGAGACCCCACAAAAGCTCAAGTGCAAACCTTCAACTTTCCCTGACTAATTAATAAGCCTGAAAAGTGCCCCTGACCTTGCTAGCTGGAAGTGGTCTTTCTCTCCTTTTGAATTTTTGTCCAATTAGTACCCATGCATTTACCCACGTAATCATGTGCTGGCTTGTGATTTTTCTTCTACTGTTTTTGAAAACAATTCTTTACTTCTGTTATGAACTTTTAATATCTATATTTAATCATTCATACTTATTTGTAAATTTCTTGAAGTCACAGTCCATGTATTATTTGATCAAGATGGGAAGGAAGGGGATTGAAAAGATGTTTACCTCTACCTGCATTAGGGTTCTCAGCTACTGCAAATCCATGATGCCAAAGAAATACATTCTTTTTAAAATGACAATATATAGCCAGGCTGTATGGGACAGCATGGTCATTATCATGATTACTACTATCTTGGAGATAACCACCAGTGGTCTAGCAGTCATGTCCTGTCAAATACACCTGGTTCGGGAAGCTAAGGGACAGTAAATAAAAAAGGATAAGGGAAAGGTCAGTAAGGTAGAGTACAGGGGCTCGAAGCCTCAAGCAGAGTCCAGGGGATGGGAAGCAGGGCCAGAGAATAGCTAGTCAAGTGAACAAATAGGAAGTGAGCCTAGGGAACATCAAAGATAAGAATGAGGACAGGGTCTGCTCCCTGCACAGTGATGTGTAACTGGATCAACTTAGATGAAAGAACTAGGGACAAAGCAGACATATCTGACCAACAAAAGCAAGTTCAAGGCTTCAAAAAAAACTGTTTCTTCCTATCTACAGAACTTTTATGCTTTAGTTGAGAATAAAATCTGTTCCAGAACATATGACTTTCTCAGTTCAGGTACCATTTCGGCTACTAAGAAAGGTCCCTTTTGCTGTTTCTATTCTTTCTGTACTTTCTGGCATCCTTGTACTTCCTTGGGTCCCTGGAATGGTCCAAACTTGTTCCCATCAACTTCATCTTTCACACCATGTCATTTATTTATATGCTCAGCCTTATTTGAATGCTTCTTCCTGTCTCCTCCACATTCAGGCTGCCAAAACGAATTCCCTACTGCAGAGAACTATATTCTCGGGCACTGGTATGTTGCACTGTAAGGCTCCCAGCTTTTGGTTGTCTTAGCCTGTGTTTGCAATATCAGTGCCTGGAGTGGCTATAAAGCCCTATTCACAGAAGATGCCTTGTCAGACTCCTACACTGACTTCTTTTATTCCAATCCTTTGGGCTATGTTAAAGAGCTTTATCTCTTCCTCCCACTTTCCCTAGCGTTAGCCATGTGCCCATTTCTCCTGGCTATTTGTTTAAGTAGAGTGTACCTGTTTGGTCTATCTGAACAGGAGTTATGAAGTCCTGTTGATGGTAGCTTACAGGGTTACTTGGGGCCTGTACAGACTTACTATTTCTCAAATTATTTATACAGTGTATTTGTCTACATTCTCTTACCGCTGTATCTCTAAAATCCATCTTAATGCAATAAAGCCCATAGTCCCAAACCAATTTTTTCTAATACATGTTTCCCCTAAAGCCCCAATACCTTCATTCCTTTGTTCTGATTTATTGCTGCTGCCTAACCACAGCTACGAGGCAAATATAATAATAATAATAATAATTTAAAACCCTAGTAACAAGCACATCAGGATTAACATACTAGGTCTACATTAAACCACCCAACAATGAACTAACTCATCTTTAATTTATTAGCTTGATTCTGATATAAATTCTGAATGAAAAGTAAAAGGTTGTGTAGATTAATAATATCAAAGTTGCAAAACAAACCCCTGAAAAATGGGAAACGTTAAGCAAAGAGAGCTGTGCCATCTTTAATTCATTGCCCTGTTTCTAGGTAATTCCTTGCATACAGGAGGCAGACTCATGACTGTGTTTTAAAAAAGAACATGCAGTACCAAAACCATCAGTGCAAGGTATAAATAATCACAGCATACTACTCCAAACTTTAGGGCCTAACTCACATGTATTCTGTGTGATATTGGCCTAAAAAACATTTCATTGTGACCTTTAATTAAGTATCACCTGCTTCTGTAAGTTCTACACAGATAGGTCTATCATTCTAGAGACAAAAATTATACGTCCTGAGACTTTGCTGAAGTTGCTTATCAGCTTAAGGAGATTTTGGGCTGAGACGATGGAGTTTTCTAGATATACAATCATGTCATCTGCAAACAGGGACAATTTGGCTTCCTCTTTTCCTAATTGAATGCCCTTTATTTCCTTCTCCTGCCTGATTGCCCTGGCCAGAAATTCCAGCACTATGTTGAATGGGAGTGGTGAGAGAGGGCATCCCTGTCTTGTGCCAGTTTTCAAAGGGAATGCTTCCAGTTTTTGTCCATTCTGTATGATACTGGCTGTGGGTTTGTCATAGATAGCTCTTATTATTTTGAGATACTTCCCATCAATACCTAATTTATTGAGAGTTTTTAGCATGAAGTGTTGTTGAATTTTGTCAAAGGCCTTTTCTGCATCTATTGAGATAATCATGTGGTTTTTGTCTTTGGTTCTGTTTATATGCTGGATTATGTTTATTGATTTTTGTATGTTGAACCAGCCTTGCATCCCAGGGATGAAGCCCACTTGATCATGGTGGATAAGCTTTTTGATGTGTTGCTGGATTCAGTTGGCCAGTATTTTATTGAGGATTTTTGCATCAATGTTCATCAAGCATCAAGCATATTGGTCTAAAGTTCTCTTTTGTCGTTGTGTCTCTGCCAGGCTTTGGTATCAGGATGATGCTGGCCTCATAAAATGAGTTAGGGAGGATTCCCTCTTTTTCTATTGATTGGAATAGTTTCAGAAGGAATGGTACCAGCTCCTCCTTGTACTTCTGGTAGAATTCGGCTGTGAATCCATCTGGTTGTGGACTTTTTTTGGTTGGTAAGCTATTAATTATTGCCTCAATTTCAGAGCCTGTTATCGGTCTATTCAGAGATTCAACTTCTTCCTGGTTTAGTCTTGGAAGGGTGTATGTGTCCAGGAATTTATGCATTTCTTCTAGATTTTCTAGTTTATTTGCGTAGAGGTGTTTATAGTATTCTCTGATGGTAGTTTGTATTTCTGTGGGAATCGGTGGTGATATCCCCTTTATCATTTGTTATTGCATCTATTTGATTCTTCTCTCTTTTCTTCTTTATTAGTCTTGCTAGCAGTCTATCAATTTTGTTGATCTTTTCAAAAAACCAGCTCCTGGATTCATTGATTTTTTGAAGGGTTTTTTGTGTCTCTATTTCCTTCAGTTCTGCTCTGATCTTAGTTATTTCTTGCCTTCTGCTAGCTTTTGAATGTGTTTGCTCTTGCTTCTCTGGTTCTTCTAATTGTGATGTTAGGGTGTCAATTTTAGGTCTTTCCTGCTTTCTCTTGTGGGCATTTAGTGCTATAAATTTCCCTCTACACACTGCTTTGAATGCGTCCCAGAGATTCTGGTATGTTGTGTCTTTGTTCTCATTGGTTTCAAAGAACATCTTTATTTCTGCCTTCATTTCATTATGTACCCAGTAGTCATTCAGGAGCAGGTTGTTCAGTTTCCATGTAGTTGAGCGGTTTTGAGTGAATTTCTTAATCCTGAGTTCTAGTTTGATTGCACTGTGGTCTGAGAGACAGTTTGTTATAATTTCTGTACACCAATAACAGACAGAGAGCCAAATCATGAGTGAACTCCCATTCACAATTGCTTCAAAGAGAATAAAATACCTGGGAATCCAACTTACAAGGGATGTGAAGGACCTCTTCAAGGAGAACTAGAAACCATTGCTCAGTGAAATAAAAGAGGATACAAACAAATGGAAGAACATTCCATGCTCATGGGTAAGAAGAATCAATATCATGAAAATGGCCATACTGCCCAAGGTAATTTATAGATTCAATGCCATCTCCATCAAGCTACCAGTGACTTTCCTCACAGAATTGGAAAAAACTACTTTAAAGTTCATATGGAACCAGATAAGAGCCCGCATTGCCAAGTCAATCCTAAGCCAAAAGAACAAAGCTGGAGGCATCACGCTACCTGACTTCAAACTATACTATAAGGCTACAGTAACCAAAACAGCATGGTACTGGTACCAAAACAGAGATATAGACCAATGGAACAGAACAGAGCCCTCAGAAATAATGCTGCATATCTACAACTATCTGATCTTTGACAAACCTGACAAAAACAAAACATGGGGAAAGGATTCCCTATTTAATAAATGGTGCTTGGAAAACCGGCCAGCCATATGTAGAAAGCTGAAACTGGATCCTTTCCTTACACATTATACAAAAATTAATTCAAGATGGATTAAAGACTTACATGTTAGACCTAAAACCATAAAAACTCTAGAAGAAAACCCAGGCAATACCATTCAGGACATAGGCATGGGCAAGGACTTCACGTCTAAAACACCAAAAGCAATGGCAACAAAAGCCAAAATTGACAAATGGGATCTAATTAAATTAAAGAACTTCTTCACAGCAAAAGAAACCACCACCAGAGTTAACAGGCAACCTACAGAATGGGAGAAAATTTTTGCAACCTACTCATCTGACAAAGGGCTAATAACCAGAATCTACAATGAACTCCAACAAATTTACAAGAAAAAAACAAACAACCCCATCAAAAAATGGGCGAAGGGTATGAACAGACACTTCTCAGAAGAAGACATTTATGCAGCCAACAGACACATGAAAAAATGCTCATCATCACTGGCCATCAGAGAAATGCAAATCAAAACCACAATGAGATACCATCTCACACCAGTTAGAATGGCGATCATTAAAAAGTCAGGAAACAACAGGTGCTGGAGAGGATGCGGAGAAATAGGAACACTTTTACACTGTTGGTGGGACTGTAAACTAGTTCAACCATTGTGGAAGTCAGTGTGGCGATTCCTCAGGGATCTAGAACTAGAAATACGATTTGAGCCATCTGTCCCATTACTGGGTATATACCCAAAGAATTATAAATCATGCTGCTATAAAGACACATGCACATGTATGTTTATTGTGGCACTATTCACAATGGCAAAGACTTGGAACCAACCCAAATGTCCAACAATGATAGACTGGATTAAGAAAATGTGGCACATATACACCATGGAATACTATGCAGCCATAAAAAAGGATGAGTTCATGTCCTTTGTAGGGACATGGATGAAGCTGGAAACCATCATTCTCAGCAAACTATCGCAAGGACAAAAAACCAAACACCACATGTTCTCACTCACAGGTGGGAATTGAACAATGAGAACACATGGATACAGAAAGGGGAACATTACACAGTGGGGCCTGTTGTGGGGTTGGGGGAAGCGGGGAGAGATAGCATTAGGAGGTATACCTAATGCTAAATGATGAGTTAATGGGTGCAGCACACCAACATGGCACATGTATACATATGTAACAAACCTGCACATTGTGCACATGTATCCTAAAACTTAAAGTATAATAATAATAAAAAAAATTATAAGTCAAGTACTAAATAAGTCCCCAGGTGGCCTAAGGAAGGTATTCCCTGGCATCCATAGTATTCAACCTGCAGCCAGGGATCGAGTTCTGTGGAGTTGAGGAATCTAAATCAGTAATCTTAGAATAAAAAGGGCATCACTGTCAATTGACTTGGGCTTTCTCCAGTGTTTTAATATTCAGCAAAACCTTGTTTATTTAATCTGATTAGAAAGGTCAGCCCAAATCTACGAGAAAGGATCAAGACAAATAAACAACTTCTAGATAATGGAAGTGATTTATTGGTTTCCAGTATGGACTCCAATTCAAGTTCTCAGTACTACCAGATTGGGTTTCTGTTCCTCCTACTGAAGCTGACAAGAAAGAGTGAAATTGGTAGGTTAATTCTACAAACACCAGAAAATTCTTATAAACAACTTACGTAATAATTAGCTGAAACATTCTTCCTTCAATATTTACATCTGCAGGTCTCAACAGGACACACTGATATGTTGCAAGCAACTTCATACCAATCATAGTAGAAGTATCAAAGTTTGCAAGTGATTGACTTTTAACAATAAATCCCAAAAGATTTAAAGTTATCACAATAATATCACAGTCACACGTTTGCATTTCCATGTGCTTTTTAAGAGAAAAGGGAGGGGTGGGTTACAGAGATGGAGTCAGGAAATGCACATGGGTCTGTGTTGCTCGTGCCAACACTGTTCTTGTATTGTCACAGAAAATAAAAAAACAGAGGAGAGAACTGCCTTACATCATCAATTTTCTTAAAACCTTTTATCATATCAAGGTAAAACTAAACCTTGCTCACTCAACTTTCTAATTTTAGGTAATGATTGGAATTAAGTTTAACTTACTGTCTAACCCTCATATAGCAAGGAATGTGGACCTTGAAGACTTATTCACCGCTAAGGTTTTATGAGTATTGTGGTGAAATGAGGCATGGCAGGGAAGAATAGTATAATCTGGACAAACTGTGGCATTCCTGGTAAACCCCAAAGGGTGGCACCATCTTGGTGAGGGCACCACCTTGGTGAGGTCACCTCAGGCCAGTCTTGCAGACTGAGAAACTCACCATTGCTAGGGCCCTAACTCTTTTCAGACTGAGACAACTGACTTGAGCTGCTGTCCAAACTGTCAAGAAGTTGCTGTATAATGTTATTCACTTACAGATGTTATTCACTTAAAATGGAGGATACTTCTTTCCAATTACTAAAGCTGCTTCTTTCCTGATCTCATAATACCCGGAGAATTGAATTTATGATTGTAAGGTTGGGAGGGAAACATGGAGTCAGAGAAAAAAGTGGAGAATGGTCTTAAGAATATCGTCCAGGCCATGATGAGGTATGTAGAATTATCCTTGACCCACAAGAGAGAATACTTCTTCAGTTGCCAGACTGAGTGAGTTCCCAGAAGCTGAGCACACTCTCCTCTGAAAAGTGCTGGACAAACATTGCCAGTTTCTAACTCTTATGGTCTCCTTTTTTTGTGCTCTGAGCTTCCTGAGTCCCTTCCACTCAAACAATTGGTTCAGTTTCAGGAAATTACTGTAACAGGGTTCTGTGGTTATGTATAATAGAAAGTGACTTCAGCTAACTTGAGCACAAAAGTGGAATTTATTGGAAGAAGCTGAGAACTATTACAAAATTGAATGAAAAGCTGAAGTCCCAGATCTTTAAAAGAATCCATGTAGCTGCTCTGAGGATGCTTGCTACTTGGTAGGGGGAAGCAGATACTTAAATAAAAAGAAGTGCGAGGTAAGTGAGTGCAGTGGCTCGTGCCTATAATCCCAACACTCCCGGAGGCTGCTGTGGGAGGGTCACTTGAGACCAAGAGTTTGAGACAAGCCTGGGCAACGTATTGAAACCTCATCTCTAGAAAATTTTTAAAAATTAGCTGGGTGTGGTGGTGGAGCTATGATTGTACCACTGGACTCCAGCATTCTAGCCTGGGTGACAGAACAAGATCTCATCTCTTAAAAAAAAAAAAAAAAAAAAGCAATGAAATGTGGTAATATCACTATAGAAATATGCTAAAAATAGAAGGAATTACAAAAGAGGGATTGGTCAATTGTCGCTGGTAAGGGGTAGGGATAAGTTTCAAGGTAAAGAAAGGCGTCATAGTGGAGGTAATATTTGAGTCAACTCTTAAAAGTAGATTACTTTTAAGTAATCTTATGAGTAGCATTGATATTTGCTTGATGGCCAAAGAAAGAAAAGGTATTCAAGGCGCAAAGACACAGAGTTGTGAAAGAGTATGGCGTATTCAAAAACATGAATGTCATTCCATATACCTTCAGTGTGGCTTGGTGATGTGGAGTTTCATGAGAAAAATGAGACTGGAGAGGCAGCAGAAGACTGACCGGTCACAAAGAACCATGTAGCAATAAACTGTGGTTGTAGAAGAGCAGTATCAGATCCAAAAAATAAGTTTTATGTGTAAAACTTCTACAAACAAGAAACTTAAAAAAAAAAGTACTCATAGGGATTATTTTTCCCTTCTTCCTTCTTCCTTCCTTCTTCCTTCTTCACTCTGACAACTGATTCCCCCCTCACCAACCTTCCTGTTCCCCATACACACAAATCTACAATCATCCGTGATATTTCATGCCCATAGTTGTTTTTAAAATCTTAGAATAAGGACATCCTTACAAAGTAATCTCATCAAGACTGATCAGACTTCATCTCTTTGAGAACCATTCTCTGAAAATGTTACCCTGGTAGCAGAAGAATGTGACAGTAATAATTTGAGCAATTTCCAGTAGCTAATTTCCCTTGGTAAGAAAAAATATTAAACCTGCTTCTCTAATCCATACTTGGCCTTCAGATATGTTCAAACTAGTTCTTCCAGCTGGAGCTACAGAGGGTAATTCATAGAGCCAAAACTAAGTCTCAGACTATTCTGGACTCCTTTTCCATCATCCTCATGGATACGGTAACGTAACGTGGCACATCCAGACATAAATAAAACTTGGGAAGGAAGAATTCTGAAGGATTTTGTCCATTCTGGGCACAAGAATCTTGACCATAATAGTGAGTGTGCATTCAGCTCAGGTACCTATGAAATTTTAGAGTCTTTTAATTTTGGAATTTATGAAGACAAGCAATGGATTTGTTGAGAACAACTAAGTCTTCTTTCTGAAACCAGAATTTAATACTTAAATATTTTCTCATATACAGTTAAATGTAGTAAAGGGTGTTTTGTATTTAATATATTATTTATTGTGTTTTCCGCAGTCTTTGTCCTTTTCTTACTGACTAAGGAACTAGAGAAAGCCCCTAATTAGTATGGCCTAAGAACTGTTCTTGTTCTTGTAGGTTTTGGAAATCCTCTTGTCTCAGCTCTCTGTGCTAGTATTCCACTTCTCTTTTTGAGGCCTTCAGTTCTTTTTAATTTTTCTCTTTTATAAAAAGAGACAGGGTCCTGCTGTATTGCCCAGGCTGGTCTTGAACTCTTGGCCTGAAGGGATCCTCCTGCCTCAGACTCCCAAAGTGTGGGGATTACAGGGATGAGCCACTGTGCCCAGCCCAGGACTTTAGTTCCAATGGCAGGTTTATAGGTTTTGTTTATGGTTCTTCAAAGTACAGTCTTTAAGTTTTTGCTGGTTGTTTTCTACAGAAGGCTTTGCTTTCTTTCAAAATGCTCTGCAAAATGCCAGCTGCCTGCTTTACTGATTGGCAGGAATGGTTACATGTTGCAGCAGCTTTCCTTCTATCTGTCTCTCTAACCTGAATGTTCTGGGGTCACACTGTGTCTGTACCAGTCGTGTTCTGTGATATAGAAAATAGGGAGCAGGAGGACTGGCTGTGTTTCAACACCATTGATGTCCCTGTTTCCCTTTTTCACATTGCCTCCCTTCCCCCAATAAATAGCAGCTCATAACATTTTGCCTAATAGGATATAACATTAATATCTCTGCTAATAGAGAAAATAAATAAAACCAAACACTACTTTTAATTTCGTACATGATTATAATTAAAATCTCTAATAAGGAAGGGATTTTTAAGAAGACCCTATGATTGTTTGTAAATTTTGATTCTCCGCACTATTTCAGATCCTTATTACCATAGTGCTTTTCAACTGTGGCAGATGGCATTTTCCAAGCATGGCTGCAACAATATCTCCCATCCCACATGTTCTTCTGTAATGTGGCATTGCTACCTTCCATCAAGAGGTGGCTATTTCTCCACCCCCTTGAACCTGGAAGGCCCCATGCTTTCTTTGAAAATAGAATACAATGGAAGTTGTGGTGTACAGGTTCTGTGCATAGCCATGAATTGGGCTTGCAGTTTCAATTCCTGTCTCTTAGAAGACAGCTGCTGTGTAAGAAATGTGACTACCCAGAAATCACCATGCTGTGAGAATCACAAACCACACTAAAAGGCCCTGGAGAATGAGATGCCACATGGAGACAGAAAGAATCCAAGGATACCTGAAGTGCTGGACAAGGGAATGAAGAGGCCATCTTGGACATCCAGCCCAACAAAGCCTTCAGATGGCATCATGACTGTTACTGCATGAAAGACCCCAAGCAGGAACTTCCTGGCTAGGCCTAGTCAACCAACAGGACCAAGAGAGATAATAAAGTGTTGTTTTTAGCCACTAAGTTCTGGGGTGGTGTGTTAAGCAGCAATTAATGGCTGGAACACAACCCATGTTGTCTACATTGGAGTCTAAGGGGAATCTTCTTCCCAAAGTTTAAATGGAGTAGCTCTGTTTTTAATCTATTTCACATTTTGGGGTTCTTCATAAGAAATTATTTATAAAAAAGTATTTCCATGTCTCAAAAAGTTTGACTGTCACTCCATAGATAATTGAGAGTTGGCTAAATAAATATGGGCCACCCTTGCAGACCGTAAAAAGCATATTGTGACAGCAAATATTTTGTGACTAGATTCCTTCAGACAAATATATTTAGGCCATTCTGAATGGATGTGTGTTTTTATGTGATTTCTAAAGCCCTGTCAAAGGATTCCAATCCCAATTTCTAACACTCCTCACCATTAGGAAATCCTTTTTCAGAGACTCATAGACTCTTGACTATGCTCTACTCCAACCCCTGCCCTTGTTTGAGTTCAAAAAAAAAAAAAAAAAACAGAAACTCATGGCATCTCTCTTAGTGATCTGGACTGTAGCTCTTGGAAGAGAGCAAAAACTACTTCCCTTGGTGTCATTGTCTTGTGTTAGGCATAAGATGATGAGAAAATGTGTCTGAATATTATTTTAATTGGAAATAATTTTTGTAAAATTGTACACCTATGGCCCTGAGCTTTGCCTAAAGCATTTGAAGTGCCCTTGCCAATCAACACCATTTTTACTTCAGCACTTAACAACGCTATATGTAGAAAGATTTCCTTAAAGGCTTTCAGCATGCTCAGCTAAGAGCAGTGTTTTTAGTCTTGCTACACTAGTGTGCTGGTTCCTTTTATCATTCAGACCATCTGTGATGAAGTCTATTTTGTTAACTCAGAAAACCTCAATTTCTGTGAGACTTTAAAATGAGGCATTAACATATATTTATGGATTGTGCTACCATTATGGTTTTGGAGACTTCTCATCTCTGTTATTAAAAAGAAAAATCCTGCCATCTAAGCTTCTCATAAGAAACTATTTTTACATTCATAATCTTTAAAGATGCTTATGGAAAGAAGTGCTTTGAACTCTTTCAGTAAGATTTTAGTTCAGCCTAAAGCTTAACAATAATGTAATTTGAGTGAGGGTGGCTGATCCCCACCTGTCAGTGATGCTTCAGGAAGATACATAAATCACAGCCAGCATCTCAACTGAAACCAGTTTAAAAATTCATGCGGCTAACAGTCATTCCTGTGTGATCTGGTTTCTTAATACCTTATTACACCCTGCATACTAGGATTTTAGGCCTGGAATGTACCTTTAAAATTATCTTATTACACCCCTTTCTTCTACAGATGAGTAAACTGAGGTCAGAGATTGTGACTGGAAAGCATACTTTCTTTCCACTATCCCTTTGCTGGTCAAAGTGTGCTTGGACCAGTAGCACCACCTAGGAGCTTGTGAGAAATGCAGGGTCTTGGGCATCCCACCAGACCAATTGCATCAGAATCTCCATTTTTATAAGGTCTGTACATGATTCCTATAAGTACATTCATGTTTGAGGAACCCTGCTTGATACCACATCTGTTTCCCAAAAGCAGTGCAAGGCTCTGTAATCCAATCAATCCAGATTCAAAATCCAGATTTTCCACTTTCTAACTAAGTGAACAAATTACATAACCTCTCTGGTCCTGCTTCCTCGGTAGTTAAATGTGGGTATTAACACGTACTCTGAAAGGTCATCATGGGTTTAAATGGAACAGTCTTTATATAGTTCCTATTCAAGTGTCTGAGGATAGACTGCTCAATAAATGCAAACTGCTGCTATTTGTGCTACTATGGCTACAACTATCGCTCCTTTGCTACTATTGCTGCTGCTGCTGCTACTGTTGCTCCTGCTGCTGCTGCTCCTGCTGCTATTACTACTTTTACTGCTACTACTGCTATTGCTACTAGTACTACTGCTGCTACTACCATGGCTGTTTGTATCATTGCTGTTCTGCTTCTATCACTAATTCTACTGCTATTACTGCCAATAGCTGCTGCTGCTGCCACCATGGTTATTAATATCTCAAAAAGGGAAAGTAACCTTTCAGACATTGACAAGTGTCCAAAGTGAAACTGAAGCCCAGGTACACCTCCTAATTTCCCGTCTGCTTTAAGTATAGCTAAATACTAGAGCCAACATTCTTGTTTAAGGCCTTTTCAATCCTTGGAGTAAAATGTAGAAAAAGGAGACAGCTTTTTAAAGATTTCTATTTAAACCTCCTGGAACAGTAAAGTCAATTTGCTCAATTCTGTGTCTTCTCAAACTATTATAGCTTCAGTGGGTCTGAGTTTCTTCTAGGTGGCAGCTTCTGTTTCCTTTAACTATGGAATACTGCCTTTCTCTAATTTTGCTTCTGGCATCCAAAATATTTTCCACAGAAAGTTTTACTGGATCTGATAGTACATTTGTTTTCTTAGAAAACAGGATATATGTTAAACTCTGAGGTGACCTGCTAATTTCAGTCTTTGTCCTTTCAGCACTCAGCCCTATGCTTAGATATACTCACCTTTCCTTGCTTACATGACTCTATTTTGAATAATTGTAAAGGGGGAAACACCCTCATTGTATACAAATAGAATTTTGCCATTTTGCAAACTGAAATAGATGTTGATTTTCTTTGAGGTCCCAGAATGACTTCTAATCCTTGTTCTTAGAACTGAACATATGTGACTCAATTTGAAAACAATGGCTAAAATGTTAACCTCTTAGCTCCAGATAGACTGGATTCCAAAAAGTTATAGATCCTCTGCGTAGTGGAATAGCATATTTGTTTGGAATGCACCCAAATATCCTAACAAGATTTGTGAAAGCATTTTGCAACCATTGACACCTAACCACAAAATGTCTTCACATACTCCACTAGTGACATGTAAACAGAAGAACAGGATTGTGTAGCAGAGCCAGTTTCAGGCAGCCCCACAACAGAAGATAATGCATCTCCACATTTTGTAAGAAATGGCATGGCCTTATATGAATGGACACCATGAAAATTGTGCATCTGAGCACATGAGTGGGCTCTTCAGTACCAGTGGAGATCTAGGATGAAATGGAAAGCCCTTGAACAAGCCATGGTAGAAATGATACAACCCAACCTGTTACGGAGGTGAAAAATTGCTGGGCTTTCCATCTCTAGGAGGCTGAGACTGCTTGGCTACTGCTAGGAGAGTACAGCGATGGGTATCTCAGCATGGGGTGGCATCTTATGCTTGCTCAGTTTAGCAAGCACTGTGCTTTGTGCTTGTAATGAACACTTAAGCATTTGAAGAGATCTAAATTAATCAGAAGATCTAGTATATATTTCTCAAAGCCCTCCCCCTTGCTCACTTACAAATTGGCTAAATTCACAAACAAACTGCTTTATCAATTCAAGGAGCCTTGCATGACTCCAAGTGAGTTACAAGTCTTAGGTGTAAATAAGAAGTTTAACATTTTCTGAGTGGGAATATAGATATAGAAATATGCTGTGCTGTCCTGAATTCCAAAGGTAGCATTTCTCACTATCAAAAAAGATTTAAATTATTTAAAAAACAATTTTAAATTATTTATTTATTTACTTATTTATTTTTAAGCACTTACATGATACTAACCAAACACTATTTTAAGCACTTTACAAATCTTAATTCACTTAATACTCCCAATCATCTTTACTAGGAAGGTATTACTCTTGTCATCATTCTATACAGGGGAAATAAAGTCATAGACAGTTTAAGTAACTTGCCCAAAATTACACAGCTAATAAATGGCAGGATTGGAACTCAAGCAGTTTGGCTCTAAAGTCTATGCTATCACTTACTATGCTACATTATGAGGTTATTATTTTGGAATTTTCTTTATACTTAACTAGTAGATAAAATTTTTAGCTTGCAATACTAATGAAACCATGATGGTGAATTCAACAGTTGAATGTGCTAATTATTGGAGCTCTGCATATATAATATATAAGCTATAGGCTATATTTTTAATATCAAAGTCTTTATTAGCGAACTTTTTCAGTTTACAAGATTATGATAGCTTTTCCTTTTAGGATCATGTGTTATTATAAACTACAAATACAAAAAGCAAGCTAAGCATTATTTTAAAAAACATCCTAAAGGTACAATCCAAGGGACCAGGTACAAATGCCCAGAACCTGCTAGAGATTTGTAAGAAATCATTTAAAAGAGACTGGAAATACATTATTTGCCTGTTGAACACTTCAGTGCTTCCTTTCCATGCTGCTATTTGCATGAAAATTTGCCGCTTAGGTCAGGGCTTATGATAGGTTAGAAAAGTTTCCAATAGCCTAACACAAACCCAGGAATCAAAGTCCCCCAGATATACACAAAGGAAAAAAACACACACACAACCTACCTAATCTGTAGCCAGAGTGCTTCTGGGCCATGGAACCACCCCATTGTGCCTTGGCCACTCCAGCTCAGACACCAGAGTGTTGCCATGGTGGCAGGCACCCAACTGTGAGGGCTGGTTTCAATACCCAGCAGCTGTTCACTTCAGAAAAAGCAGGATGGCAGCCCACTTCTGAATGAGCATTTTTCTCTAGGCTTTGACCTGACCTGAATATTGTTTCTCATTGAATTTCCTTTTATTTATTTCTTTTTAGATATCAACTTTCCTTGAACTTTTCCTGTCATTTGTGTTGCAGTTGGCAGAACTACAGAACTTCTCTCTTCTGCAAAAAATGTGGTTTTTTTTCTTTAACCATTTCTAAGGTTTTCCCTGTGTTGTCTTTATCTCCCCACTTCCATATTTTACACACACACCTGTGCCTCATTATATGAAGACCCAGGACAAATTCATCAGGTTTGTTTATTCCAAGAAGTGTGAAGGCCCCAGGTAGCCCCCCAAAAAATCCCTCCATGACTCACCTGACAGCAGAAATTTGTCCTATGAAACTTTGGAGCTGGAGTAGAAAATATGACCCTTTACTCTCTTCATTCTGGCCATGGTCGTAGAATCTGTGTTTAATCCTAAACACATTCTCAATTCACAGTTGATTCATAACCTGCTTTTTTCTTCTCTTTATTTACATGTTGGCAAAAACATAAGGAATGTAAAAATATAAAAACTATTATGAATTATGACCCCTGCTCACAAGGATTGTAGAAAAATTGTTCTTGATGCAGAAAGGAGCTGCACTATATTTAAGGTGAATTTATCCCCCTCCCGCTCTAAAGGAGTTTGGAATAATTTATAAATGAGATTGTACTGCTGCTGAATATTTTTTTTAACTAGAAACAATTTGTTTACAAGTTGTTACTAAAGACTGTCAGAAAAAAATGTTTGTGGACATGGTATCCAAAAGGCTGACAGAACCCAGAACTTGCTTGGTATTCAAAGGAGAGCTCATCCAACATTATCCTGCACAGTGTATAATTACTTGCATGTTGGGAGCCAAAAAAGGGAATGTAACCCTGTGAGTGTGTGTTTATACTGAAAAGTTGGAGAAGCAAAACAATTCAGCAGCATTCTTCATCCCAACATCTGGGAATAATTAATTTGCTTGCTATGATGTATAACATGAAGTTGATAAAGTTGCCTGAAGCTCTGCGTTTAGACCATTTGCCTTATTTAAAGCTTTCTGCTTTAGGGTTTAACATTGTGGCTAATTTTAGTTAATCTTTTTCTTTTTATTCTTGAAATGCTGTGACAAGGAGGAACCTTCTGCTTATAGTTTCTTGATCGTTTTCTTTTTGCTCTTATTGTCAATGTGTTCAGGAAGCTGACACTCACAAACTTCGCCTCCTTCTTCCTCTGCAGTGCAATGCTGCAAGAAAGAGTTCTAGAAACTGATGGGTTTTTACATCTCTCTCTCTTCTCTCTCTCTTCTCTCTCTCTGTCTCTCTCTGTCTCTCTTTCTCTCTTCTCTCTCTCTCTCTCTGCTAAACACATATTTGAGCTCTGAAGAGTTTCTCTGGAATAGAGAATGTGTTTTTGTTCCATTTTACAAATCTTAGGCTGGGATACTGGAGACTGTCATGTGAGACTCTGAGTATATTACATATGGAAGGTATTGTGACAAGTTCTGATGGTTTATGTTAGGTGCTACATTCCCTTGATTGTGACTTTTAGAAAGAAAGCACAATATAAATACAATGTCATCTTATTGAATCTAACAGTTCAAGGTGGTACAGGGGGCTTTTCAGTCCCAGGGCTGTCTCCTCCAGTTTCTCACTGAGGCATGCTAGAATGAAACACAGTTGTTACTCTGACCTTAGTTTGTTTAATTTGGGATTTCAGAATAAGAGGAAGTATCTTATTTTTATTGGCTGAGTGCTCCCAGCTTTGAACAGTGCTAAAAGTTTTCTATAGCACTTTTGAAAGCTCATATTTCACAACATCCAGCTATTTTCTTTGGAATCCTGGTGAGAAACAAACTGAGGAACTCCCAATATAGTCAGGCTGAGACTATCTCATTCCCCTCTGTCTTTTCTTAAGGCTTATCTCCACACTTTGACAACTGTTTCAAATCACTTGTGCCCTGTATTTCAGGATTCTTTGGACTAAATTATATGTTGTTGTCCTTCATGGTGAAAAATGATAACTTCTAGAAAAATGATAATTTTCTATTTATATAGGGGTTGTACTCACAAAGAGTAATGGCCTGAGGGCTTGTCCTCAGCCCAGCGCGCTCACTGGCGCGAGGGAGAAGATGCTTGGGCAGAGTTGCTGCTTTTGCCCATCTGCCTCTACACTCCCAGTCTCTGCATATTGTGACAGCTTCCTGCTTCCTCCTTCAGAGCTTAGAAGCAGGGACTAGACCTTCTTATCAGTGTCTAAGTAGTCATGCCGTAGCTCTCAGATGCCTGTGCAGGGGCCAGTGACTGGGTTGACACTGGTTGGTTATGAGGTTTCCATAACCTGTTTTCTGATACAAAAAAAAAAAGAAAGAAAGAATTTAAGCTCCCTGAATACAGGGACCTTCCCTGTCATGTTTACCACCTAGAAAAATTTCTGGTGCATATAATTTAATAAATATTTGGCTAATGAATGAAAAAACAGATAAGTGGAAGAGTAAGGTGAGTTTTTCCTGATACTGAATATACTCATTTTCAGAATATAAACTTCTGATATTGTGTCCTTCCTACCTTTTTGCTTTTACAATTTATTTATTTTTGTTAACAAAATGATATAAGACTAAAGAGTTACTAGGAAGATTTTGGGCAAAAAGGAAGTATTAAGCAACCTGATGTCAGTTTCCAAAATTCTTGCACTGGCCTATAAAATTCAAAATTTGGAAATCACTGCCCCTATGCATGCTTTTTCTTGCTATCGCCTTGTCTTTCACAATGTACGTTTTCTTCATAACATTTGCCTATGAAGGGGAAATAAAAGGTTAATGCCTATGAACCAAAATGAAAAACATAATTCTAAATCCATATCACCAACATTGAGCATCCACTTTGTGCCAAGCCCTGAGTTATGCACATTCACACGCTGTCCCACAAAAGTCCTGAGAGGCATGTGTTATTACTTCCCTTTTACAGATGAAGTGACAAGTGAGCCAGATTTTGGATGATCCAAGGAAGTTATGGGTGGCTGAGGAGATCCAGGAGAGGTTAATGGAAGGTGTGGTACTGAATTGAGTCTTGCTAGTCAAAGATAATTTGGCTGAAGAAGAGGATGGCATTCTGGCAAGAATAAAGATGAGGAGAAGGAATGAGCACCACATTGTTTGGAACAGAGTCCAGACTGACCTGAATGGAAAGCAAGCTGCAGATAGGAAGACTGTGCGCACATGGATAATTGGACAAGATCCTCATTTTGCAGGTATTTGGTTGGTGTCTTAGTCCGTTCAGGCTGCTATAAGAGAATACCATTGATTGGGTGGCTTATAAACAATGAAATTGTATTTTTTACAGCTCTGGAGGCTAGGAAGCCCAAGATCAAAGTATCACCAGATTCAGTGTCTGGTTCATAGACAGCTTCATTGTGTTCTTACATAGCAGAAGGTGGTGAGGATGCTCTCTGGGGCCTCTGTTATAAGAGCTCTAATCTCATTTATGACAGCTCCAGTCTCATGACCTAATAACCTCCCAAAGGCCTTATCTCTAAATGCCATCACACTAGGCATTAGGATTTAACATATGAATTTTGAGGGGACAAAAACATTTAGTCTGTTTGTCTAAAACTTGCTGACAATTTGGCTTCCCATTCAATGAGTCAGTGTCCTTAAAGACGTATTTGTCTCTTTGAATTTGTTTACTTGACTGTTTTGGGCTCCGGTGATGCTGCCTGGGAATATTCAGAAGCTGGGTGATTGTGCTCTTAACTGCCAAGAATGTTTTCCTGTAAGGAAGATTCTCTTCAAACCTTAGTACACAATCTGAGGGTCTTTAAGCATAATCAGTCAATAGCTCTGTTGCTGAGTGTGCAATGTATTCTTAGTTTTCTACAAGAGCTCGGAACTTTCCCAAAGGAGCAGAAGCCTAGCCTATTATAAGTTTCAACCCCACTAATGCATGCATAAGCTTGATATAAATATTGTATGAGGCTGGGTTCAGTGGCTCACCCCTGTAATCCCAGCACTAGTACTTTGGGAGGTCAAGGCGGGCAAATCACCTGAGGTCAGGAGATCAAGACGAGACTGGCCAACATGGCAAAACGCTGTCTCTACTAAAAATACAAAAATTAGTTGGACAGGGCTGCAGGCACCTGTAATCCAGCTATTCAGGAGGCTGAGGCACAAGAATCGCTTGAACCCAGGAGGCAGAGGTTGCAGTGAGCTGAGATTGTGCCATTGCACTCCAGCCTGGGCGACAGAGCCAGACTCCGTCTCAATAAATAAATAAATAAATATTGTGTGACACTAATCTTACTAGAAAGTCCTATTTTTTTCAATGGTGATAGCCTATGCATTTAAGGATATGCTCACCATATTAACTCTATGTCATCTCACTCATTGAAGAATGAAAAGTTGGTAAACTTGGCAACATATGTATTTCTAAAGCACCTAGCTCAAAGCCACATGGTAGGTGTTGAAGCTGCAGTAGATTCTTATTATTCATGGATTTCATATTTAGGGATTTGCCTACACACTAAAAGTTATTTGTGGGCTGGGCGTGGTGGTTCACGCCTGTAATCCCAGCATTTTGGGAGGCTGAGGTGGGGGTGGATCACGAGGTCAGGAGATTGAGACCATCCTGGCTAAGAAGGTGAAACCCCATCTCTACTAAAAACACACAAAAAATATTAGCTGGGCGTGGTGGCGAGCACCTGTAGTCCCAGCTGCTTGGGAGGCTGAGGCAGGAGAATGGTGTGAACCCGGGAGGCGAAGGTTGCAGTGAGTGGAGATCACGCACCACTGCACTCCAGCCTGGACGACAGAGTGAGACTCCGTCTCAGAAAAAAAAAAAAAAAAGTTATTTGTAACCCCAAAATCAACACTCATGGTGCTTTCATTGTCATTCATGAACATGCACAGAGCAGTGAAAAATTTGAGTCATCTGACATACACATTCCCAGCTGAGGTTAAACAAGGTGATGCTGTGCATTCTTGTTCCAGCTCTCATAGTATAAACAAGTGTCCTTTTTGCAGTCTATTTAATGTCATGTTTTTCATATTTGTGTTTTTCTTGATAGTTTTGCTTTTTTTTTTTTTGAAATGGAGTCTTTCTCTGTTGCCCAGACTGGAGTGCAGTGGCACAATCTTGGCTCACTGCAACCTCTGCCTCTCAGGTTCAAGTGATTCTCCTGCCTCAGCCTCCCGAGTAGCTGAGATTACAAGTGTCTGCCACCGCGCCTGGCTAATTTTTGTATTTTCAGTAGAGATGGGGTTTCACCATGTTTGCCAGGCTGGTTTCGAACTCCTGACCTCAAGTGATCCACCCACCTCGGCCTCCCGAAATGCTGGGATTACAGGCATAAGCCACTGAGCCCAGCCAATTTTGCTTTTTAAGGTGGACCCCAAGTGTAGTGCTAAAGTGCTATCTAGTGTTCCTAAGCACAAAAATCACCTTACAGAGAAAATATGTGTTAGATAAGCTTTGTTCAGGCATGAGTTATGGTGTTGTTGGCCATGAGTTCCATGTTAATCAACAATATATATTAATGTAAACAAGGCATCTTTAAGCAGAAACACACATAAAACATGATTATGTATTGATTGGTTAACAAAAATGTGACAAGAGGCTTGCAGGAATCTAATCCTCTATATTCCCTAGGGGTGTTGGCTCACTATTTGCTAATCAGTGTTCTCAGTGACTTTATAGAACATACCTATCAGGAATAGTAAGAATCTACTGCATTTATTATTATAGTAGTTCAAGAAAGCCAAACTGTGTGATTGCTCCCTAAGCCTAATCTAGAAAGCGTGCTGATGATATTGTAAGGTTATGGCCGGGTGCGGTGGCTCATGCCTATAATCCTAGCACTTTGGGAGGCTGAGGTGGGCAGATGACTTGAGGTCAGGAGTTCGAGACCAGCCTGGCCCACATGGTGAAACCCCGTCTCTACTGAAAATATAAAAATTATCCAGGCATGGTGGCAGGCACCTGTATTCCCAGCTACTCAGGTGGCTGAGGCAGGAGAATCGCTTGAACCTGGGAGGCAGAGGTTGCAGTGAGCCAAGATTGTGCCACTGCACTCCAGCCTGGGTGACAGAGCAAGACTCCATCTCAAAAAAAAAAAATTATATCAGGTCCTACCTTCTTTCTTCTGCTTCTGCCTTACCTGTTTCTCAAAGTAATGTCTCTTCACAGTTCCCATTCAATGTAATATTTCTTCAGTTCTTGAACTAATCTTGACTAGGGCAGAAAGTTAATAATTCCTTGGGCCTACCATTTGTTAAGCTTGTCATGAAGTCAGAACCTCCAGCCCCACTCTTGTCAGACCTAGAGGCCCACCTCAGTGATGAAGCTCTCAGGCCAGAACTTTCAGGTGTACATCACAGTCCATCATCCTGGGGATCTGTGTCCAAAGATGATCCCTGAATGTCCACATCATCATTGAATCTCATTACCTCAGCATTTCCTACAACTGAGCACCCACTGTCTAACCGGTATCAACCTAGTCAAGTTTGTACTCTTACAGGGGAGACAGACCAATAATCAGATGCACTATAATGTGTTCATTTGTGTGCAGATAATGCCATGAGAGTATGAAGGAGCGATATTAAATCCAGCAGGAAACCTTCTCAGTAAAGGTGGTTTTAGAACATAGTCTGGAAGAATGGGAGTTAGCCAGGCAAAGAAGAGAGTGAAGGGTATATAAAGACATCTCAGATAAATGGAACAGCATGAACAAAGGCATGGAAGCATGAAACAACATGGATTATTCTGGAAATCACAAACATGTGAGTATTGCTGGTTATAAAATGGAAGGAGATGAGAGATGGGAGATGAGGCTGGCTGGGGAGAAGCCCTGTCATGTGGCACTATTCATCATGCCACTGTCAGGAAGCCAACAAAGCAGGGTAACCCAAGATACATGATTAGATTTGAATTATACAAGGACCATTCTAGTGTGTCTGGAGAATGAGTCCAAGGAATATCAAACTGGAGGTGAGGAGACTGTTTTAAAACTTTTCCACTAGTCCTTGTGGGAGATGTTGAGGTCCTGAGCTACAGCAGCAGAGATACTGTAGAGGAGAAGTTGATTGAAATAATATGTGGTAGTAAAATCAACAGGCTTTCGTGATTATACTAGTCAGGATGAACTGGATTATGCTATGGTAGTAAATGATCCCATCTGAGTGGCTTAACACAAAAGTTTATTTCTTAATCATGCAGCATCTGCTGCAGGTCTAAGCATCTCTCCAAGGCAGCCATCCTCCATGACTGCTATCCAGGCTTCTTTGATTTGGTGATTCTACCACCTCAACATAACATCTCTGCATTCAACACAACAGTAGAAGAGAAAAGTCTCAGATAAAGAGAATCAAGAAAGAGCTTTTCACTGCCTTAGACCAGTAATAATAAATGAATTTCCATTCACATTTCAATGGCCCAAACTAGTCTTATAGCTCTGCCTAACTGGAAGAAGGTCAGGAAGTAGAGTCTCTTGTGTGCCCAGGAAGAAATGAAGAATTGGATATAGGTAGGCACTGGTGATGTCTACCACAGCCCAAGAGCATCGTGGAATAGAGATGGGCTAATCACCAGAGTGATAATGCACATGGTGGATAGAGAGGTACAGCGAGACTATGATAACCCTCAGCTCTCTAGCTTCAGTGTCAGTTAGTAAAACAGGGAAGACTGGAGGAGCAGTAGATTCGAGGGGGAAATGATGGGTTTAGGGCACATGGAACATCCTAGAGTAAACACTATATCCAGAGATGAGAAGTAAAGGTAGAGTGGGGTGGAGGGTAGTTGTCAGGCAAAGCTGAAGGCAGGTACAGGGTTTGAATATTTTAGGAGGGGCAGCAAACAAATCATGGTCATGAGTGGCAGGCAAAGCAGACAAATAATCAGGAGAGGGTGTATGAGGAAGAAATGTAGACTGGTGCTCAAGCTACTCTCTCAGCATCAGGTATACATTTGCCTGATGCTGTATTTTAAAATGTGTTGTTGAATGCCTGACCCTGCTCACAACTTTAGCTAGTAATGGGAGCCCTAGTGTTCTGTCTCTCTTCACCTATTCAGCCTGGATCCTGCTCCCATAAACAAGCCTTCTGTCTGGAGCCTGGCCACATGTAGGCAACCTCCATTCATCCCTTACCCCCAATCTAATCATACCTTGGAATATCTTCTGCCTTTCACTAGCAAAGACCACACCATAAGACAGCTGGCTGCATCCTTTAGACCCTGCTTTAGACCCTTGTCCCAAGTCCAGATTCTCATACAGGAAAGTTCCTCCAAACTCCATCCTGAGCCCCTACACACAAGACTGGGCCTGGCTCTCACTCACTAGCCTCCGTGCCAACTCAAGAGAGCTGTGGTCCCAGCTTGTCATGCTCTTAGAAATTCAAGAAGGTCAATAAAAGCAATGGTTTCATGTGTTTTCCCCCCAAAAAACAATGTGTCCTTACTACCAATAAAGGATGAAATTTCTCTTAGACTTACAGAGTGGGAGGTAAATGGCATATAGGAACCACCCTAGAAGCATTAAGGCAGTCAGTGTAGGATTAAATTTGCTCCCAGCTGGACATGAGGCTCCATGTCCAGAGTCCATGGCTGATATTACAGAGGGACCTAGACTGGGGAAGAAAGAGTTTCCAGGAAGCTCATAGTGGCTTTAGGCAATAGGTCAGAACTGCATCCTCATCCCCACTAGGAGGAAGCTGAAAATCCAAGATCAAGTCTATAGAAAGACTCAACAGGTCCCATCTAATTGTATGAGTCCAAATTCAGGGTCCAGGGAGGTGAAGCAGTGCCATGACCTCAGGAATGCCAAATGTCATGGTCACACTGAAGAACAACATTGTTCCAGGAGTTCTTGTCTGAACAAGAAAGGGTTAAGATAGATAGAGTCCTGCCTCCCCAACCCTTTTTCTGGGAATATTGGCAGAAGCAAAGCAGCAGGCAAGGAAAACCCTGTTAGGGGCATGGTGCAGGGCAGATCTTCTCCAACGCATGAGAAACTTTGAGACCCAGGCTTGAGGGGATCAGATAGGCACGCTGGCTGTTCCAGAGGCTGCTTAAGGGCAACCCTACCTGACAGCACCCCTGAAGTCTTTGAGCCTCTCTCTGACCTCTAAGAACAACTTCTTCCAAGCTCCCACTATTTCCTGGGTGAGAGTGGCTACACTGGTTCAATGCCAGTGTGCTTGAGAAAAGCAGCCTGCCTGTGACTGGCAGCTCCCTGAAAAAACCGTGACAGGGGCAAGGTGTGGGTAAGAGCTAAGATGAGGCGCTGTGATAACTGCCAAAGCTGACATCTTATTATTTGTTCCAAAAGAGTAACATATCTACTAACCATCCCAAGAGTGTTCAAGTTTATACCATTGCTTAATGCAATTAAAAGAAGGTAACAAATATGAAAACACATTGTATACTATAACACTTTGAATAAATGCAGGGTATCAAGACTCTTTAAAAGTTAGTCATGTAAAAATAGGCTTTATAGCCCAAAATTATGGAGAGGCGCTGTGAGAAGTATTTTATGTACATTATTTTATTCAATTTGCCCACAACCATACGAAGTAGGTGCTGTTATTATCACAGAGTATCTAACCCCAGTCATGCAGCTAATTGGCAGATGGCAGAGCCCATGTTCAAGCCCATATATGTGTTGATCTAAAAAATCCTCTGCAATAAAAAAAATCCTCTGCCGTGTACCATGACCATGTACTTTCCCCAAAGACTAAAAACACTGCCGTTCTTTGTTTCAAACATCCAGCTGAGCTGTCTCTTCACTTACTGGCTGCAGAGGTTATTCCTGCATCACCAGCTCTGGCCTCTACTGTCAGCCTAAGAGCAGCCTCTTGGGGGTGTTGAGGAGGGCCTGATTCTAAAGGAGGGCTCTTTCCAGTAATAAGTCCACAGTCCCCTGCTCTGACTGTTTCAAGTGCTGGGGCTTATCTGGCAGCCCTCACATTCCTTCTAAGTTCCCTAGGCAGGACACATTCCTGACTGGGTGGAAGGAAGAATTCCTAGCATTCTTCAGCCACTGTCCTCTTGGAGCTCTGAAACTCAAGTGAGATGAAGGAAAAGAAAAAAGAAAAAACCAACCTTCATTTCTGATGTTTGGAATTAACCTGAATTAAGTCCTGCTCTCCAAGCCATGAGAAGGAAAAAAAGAAAGGGATTCAGGATCACTGAGACATGTACTTGCGGAATCAGGAATTCTCAACTCTTTCTCAATAGTTTGTAGGGCCTGTGCGGTCTTTGAATTTGACCTTCATGGTTGACAAGTTTGAATTGTTTGTCATTATTATAAATGATTGCAACCCTAATTTCAGGCATACTTTGTAAACAGAACAGTCAAGATGCTTGCGTGAACATTTCTTCTCTGCAACAATAACAGATAATACTTTTATAAATGGATTTATTTATTTATCACTTACATTATCTCATTTGATCTTCACAAGAAATCTGTGAGGTTGGTATTGTTACAGTCATGCTTTGCTTACCAATGTGGATAAGTCCTGAGAAATACATCATTAGGCCATTTGTCATTTTATAAACATCATGGAGGGTACTCACACAAACCTACTACCCACCTTGGCTATATGGTATAGTCCATGGCTACACATCTATACAGCATGTTTGTATACTGAATACTGTAGGCAAATGTAACACAATGGCAAATATTTGTGTATCTAAACATAGAAGAGATACAGTGAAATACAGTATTATAATCTTATGGGATCACTGTATTATGCAGTCCATGACTGACCAAAATGTTGCTATCAGTGCATGACTGTATTTTCATTTTTCGGAGGATAAATGTGAGCTGACAATTGAGGTGCTTTGCCTGCTGTCAAACAGCTGGCAAGGCAGAGGTGGTCTGTGACCAGGTCTTCTGACTTCCCTCCACCATGTATCACTCAAGGCCTCCCATTATGTCATCACAGATACTCCAGGGTGTTAACTGGGAGGCTCCCCAGTTAGTGGGTAACATCTGACTCTCCCTCCCCAAAGAGAGACTCCAGCGAGAGACTGGGGATTTGGAGGTCCAAGTCATGGCAGAACTGGGTTGCTTGCTAGGACACAAGGTTAGGATGCCCCTATAGCAGCAATGTGAGAATCAGAAAAGGTGACTGTGCATCTCAAGAAGCCGAATCAAAAAGCCAAGCCAACCACCTAACCAGTGATTTTCAAGGTATGAACTGGTAGGCCACAAGCATCCTCCTAATGTTCTAGAAGCATCCCCAAATATATCTTTTCTTTGGATCTTACTAGCAAATGGTCCTTGATAACCTAGATTTTCATATGTGTGTGTGTGTGTGTGTGTGTGTGTGTGTGTGTGTCTAAAAGCTACTTAATAACTGCTGAGTTGTTAATAGTAGTATTTCATATTCATAAATAAAAATTTAGCACATAACTAGAGTTTACTGGGGGCTTACCTGAGCATTCACCTGGCTGCCAGGCAATACTTGGCAATATTTGAAGAGCTCCCACTAAAAACATGCATGAGCAGATTGTTGAAATATCCTCAATTTGGGGGAAGTTTGCTTTATATTAGCATCAGCGCTGTATCGAGTTGGTTGTGCTTTTCGGTGATTTCTATTCCTGCTTTTTAATTATAAATTACATTTCATTTACCTTCATCACCCTCTATGTTGTTTGAAGTGGGTTGTTTGGTTAACCCTACAGTAGGATAGTGATGCCTGTGTAAGTTGACACAATTTATGACCTATAAGTTTTCTATGATAAAACTTTAAACCAAATATGGATTGTAGTACACAGAGGAATCATCTGAACCAATATTGCTAAAGCAGATATTCACACAATCCTCACAAAGTGTGTTTGTGCAGCAACAGTTTATTGTTATCAGATAATTCTTTGAGAAAAAAAGCAGGAAGGGCTGGAGTATATGAGTCTTAGAGCCTTTCTTTAATGTTTATTTTTAGAGACAGGGTCTTGCTATGTTGCCCAGGCTGATCTCAAATTCCTGGCCTCAAATGATTCTCCTGCCTCGGTCTCCCAAAGCACTGGGATTCCAGGTGTGAGCCACCATACCCAGCCAAGTCTTAAGAGCTTTCTGCTGACCTAGGTTAGCCTTGGTCAAAAAAGCTTGAGAATTACTGGCCAGAGAGGGAGAACTTGAGTTCATTTCAGTGGGATGGAGAGAACTAGAGAGAACAGAAGAGTGAACATTTGAAGGAAACCTGGGAGGCAGAAACTGGAGAGATTTCTGGTGCTGAAGAAATGATGCCCACAGTCTCTTTTCAGGTAACTGTGGCCTCAGGCATGCTTAGAAAGGAGCCATTAAAAGTGAGCATGTCTCCAGAGTAGCCTGTAGGGTAGTCTGTGCCCTGTGATAAAGTGCCCCTCCAGGTAAGTGTTAAAGCCCAGCTGTCCTTCACTGACCATGAACCCTAGTGCCAGGGAAGAGGAACCTGTTTGTAATTCATCTGCCTCTACAGAATGCATTTTACTAAGTGACTTTAAAGTGTCTATATGTGCAAGTCATGGCCCTTGAGGTACTCCAGAAAGTCCTAGAGTACTGCTTTTTTGTGAATATACTGAAGGTGATAACCTCCTGCTCCCAACCACAGAAAATGGCTGAATATGCTAAGGATATTGAAAAGGCATTGAAATAGTTGAAACTTTGAGGAGAGCCAAATAGTGTGTTTCTATTTTTGGCAAAGTTAGAACATGGGGAAAAAAGGAAGCCTAGGGACAAAATAAGGCCTTTCTTCTGTTTCTTGAAATACTCCCAAGAAAAAAATTTTCAATGCTGCAAAAAAAGGCCACATAGAAGGAAGAACCCATGGAGAAGTATCTTCCTGTCCTGGGAATCTTTGAGTTTGAATTCATGCAGAAGGAAATTGTGTGGTTATTATTATTATTGTTGTTATTATTTTGAGATGGGTTCTGACTTTATCACCCAGGCTGGAGTGCAGTGGCGCAATCTTGGTTTACTGCAGCCTCCACCTCCTGGACTCAAGCGGTCCTCCCACTTAAGCCTCCCAAGTATCTGGAACCACAGGTGCGTACCACCATGGCCCACGAATTTTTTTTATTTTTTGGTAGAGAAGGGGTTTCACCATATTGCCCAGGCTGGGCTTGAACTCCTGAGCTCAAGTAGCCAGCCAGCCTTGGCCTCCCAAAGTGCTGGGATTACAGGCGTGAGCCACTGCACCCAGCCTCGTTATTATTAAGAATTTAAAGTTTCTTAATTAAGCAGGCCAAAATAGAGCTGCCCTCTTCAAAAAGCATGGTTATGAATCTATCCTTAATTAAGCAGGCCAAAATAGAGCTGCCTTCTTCAAAAAGCATGGTTATGAATACTTTCTTATAAGCTTTACACCGTAGTTAATCATTGTACATGTCCCATTTTATACAGTGATAATTGTCTTAAAGTAAACCTTAATGACTAGTAAGATATCACTGAAGATACAGATGTAAAATATTTCATTCGGCTATTAAAAGTTACTCATTTCAGTTTCTTGCCTAGTAACTACTGAGGGAGATGAACTGACATTGTGCTTTATTTCACAAACACATTTTTGCTGACTGAATTGCCATATTCCTTTCAGAATTTACATTTAAAAAATGGCCAGTGATGGTTACCTAATTTGATTCACTCTGGGGGACTGTTTATTTGGTATGAATAAAGCCACAGGTTAGCCTGTGTCTTTGACACACGAGCCATGATCCTGCGGGACTGTGTAGCTGGGAAATTCCCACATGGGGGTTGTCAAATTGTATAAGCTTTATTATTTTCGTTTTCTAGGGATTTATCAAGCCACAAAAGACCAAGCCATTGTTTTGCTGGAAAAGCAGGCAGAAACCATATTACTTTTTTTTTTATTTTTTCAAAGGGCCTCCACCGGTCAGTGGAATTTAAATTCCCAAGGGCTATGGCCAAGTGCCATAACTTGCTTCCTTAAGTTATGGATGAGCAAGTCTACAGCAATCATTGTTTTTCTCAGTTCTTAACATGAGCATGAGGGATAAAGATCTCTAATACAGAAGCCTTTGAAAGATAGCCAGGTGTGGTGCCTCATGCCTATAATGCCAGCACTTTGGGAGGCCAAGGCAGGAGCCCAGGAGTTCAAGACTAACCTGGGCAACATAGTGAAACCTTGTCTCTACAAAAAATTTAAAACTTAGCTGGGCATGGTGGCACATTCTTGTAGTCCCAGATACTCGCAGTGGTCAGGGCGGGACAGGTAGAGCTGGGGGGCAAGGGGAAAGAGAAAGATCACTTGAACTGGGGAGGTTGAGGCTGCACTGAGCTGTGATTGTGTCACTGCACTCTAGCCAGGTTGACAGAGCAAGCCTGTCTCAAAACAAACAAACAAACAAAAAACCTTTGACGAATAAAGCCAAAACAGTAGATGAATACAGCATTTCAAAGACCCAGGTGAAGTAAGAAAAGGGAAATATAGTAAAAGTAATATTCATTGCCATTTCCCCACCCCCAAGCATGTTGGTTTTAAAATTTTTTAATTTTAATTTTTAGTTTTTGTGGGTATACAACAGGTGTAAATATGTGTGGGTTACATGAGATATTTTGATACAGGAATGCAGTGTGTAATAATCATGTCAGGTAAGTGTGTCCACCACCCCAAGCATTTATCCTTTGTGTTACAAACAATCCAATTATACTCTTCTAGTTATTTTTAAATGTACAATTATTTTTTACTATAGTCACACTGTTATGTTAACAAATACTAGATCTTATTCATTCTTTCTATTTTTTTGTACCCATTAACCATCCCCACTTCCCCCCACCTACCCCACTACCCTTTGCAGCCTCTGGTAACCATCCTTATACTCTCTATGAGTTTAATTATTTTAATTTTTACCTCCCACAAATAAGTGAGAACATGCAAAGTTTGTCTTTCTGTTCCTGGCTTATTTCATTTAACATAATGACCTCCAGTTCCAACCATGTTGTTGCAAATAACAGGATCTCATTCTTTCTTTTGGCTGAATAGTACTCCATTGTGATTAACTACCACATTTTCTTTATTCATCTGTTGATGGACACTTAGGTTGCTTCCAAATCTTGGCTATTGTGAACACTGCTGTAATAAATATGGGAGTACAGATAACTCTTTGATATACTAATTTCCTTCCTTTGGGGTATATACCTAGCAGTGGGATTCCTGGATCATATAGTAGCTCTATTTAAGTTTTTTTGATGAACCTCCAAATGTTCTCCACAGTGGTTGTACTAATTTATGTTCCCACCAACAGCGTACCTGTTCCCTTTTCTCCACATCCTCACCAGCATTTGTTATTGCCTGACTTTTGGATAAAAGCCATTTTAACTGGTGTAAGATTATATCTCACTGTAGTTTTGATTTGAATTTCTCTGGTGATCAATGATGTTGAAAATTTTTTCATATACCTGTTTGCAATTTGTATATCTTCTTTTGAGAAATGTCTATTCAAATATTTTGTCCATTTTTGATAGGATTATTAGACTTTTTCCTATAGAGTTGTCTGAGTTCTTTTTATATTCTTGTTATGAATCCCTTGTCAGATGAGCAGTTTGCAAATCTCTTCTCTCATTCTGTGGGTTGTCTCTTCACTTTGTTAATGTTTCCTTTGCTGTGCAGAAGCTTTTATAGGGTGTGTTTTATTTCCCCTTTTGATTTATAACCTAGGGCCAGCATGAGAGAATTATAACAGTAATTAGTACTTTAGAGTTTATAAACTGTATTCATATACATTAGCTTATTGGAGTTCCAAAATAGGTGTTATTATTCAACTCATATTTTTTCAGGATCTGGTCTTTATTATTAAAAGTTATAATTTTAAAAATTTCTCAACATCATTAATACATGGTCAGAAGAAAAATTCAGAAAATCCACAAAAGTTAAAACAGAAATAAATATCCCTATACCCAAATATCTATTGACCTTTGTCCTACCTTTTATATATTTACTGCTCTACATTTTTATTACATGTATATCTACTAAAAACAAATACTTCGTCTTTTTTATAACCCATTTCTTATTCAGAATTTTTTCTTATCCTTAATTATTATTTTAAATTATTTTAAAGCCATGTTAGAGTAATTTTAATTTATTTTGTTTTATTTTTAACTCCTCTTACTATCATTCCCAAATATTAAAGTAATTTTAATACAGAGAACCCTGAGTCTTAGAGAGGCCAAATGACTCACTCAAGGCAGCTCAGCTAGTAAGATACAGCCTGGACTCCAAGCCCCAAAAGCTTGGACTCCATAGCCTATGCTTTGTATTTTATCAGCATAATCTAAAGCAAATAGTATCTTTTTAAAATTTGACCTCCCACAACAATTTAAACTGGTTTATTGATCCCCAAATAATGGAAAATTGACTAAACTTTAACATCAATGTCACACCTATAGTCAGTTCAGGAATCCAGAAATCTCTTGGATAGTTCTGCTGTTTTTATAACTCGCATAAATACCATAAGCTTGACAATACCATAGCCTCTCCAGAAAGCCAAGAGGACATTAACCTAAAATCCGGTTGATTCGTTTTTCCTTATCCCCTGCAAATATGACATCACTGGTATGTGTACCTGATTAATTTTAGCACTTTTTTGTTTCTGTAATCATCAGTTTAGCATTTATATTTTCTTTTAGATTATTTTTGTTTGCCACCTATCTTTTCTCTCTCCCCACCCCCATAATTGGCTCTCCTAATATTCCAGTTTCTTGTTCTAAGGTCCTAGTAGGCATCTAGTACCTGAAGCAAGGATCTTAGAAAATTTCATGCCCCTTTACTATTGGGGAAAAAATAGTTGCAAATTTCTCAATGGTAATAAAAGACTTAAGACAGACTCTTAGTACAAAGTCTAAAAGTTGGCAAAAAACATTTTTTAAAGAATAAAATGGCATTGGCTATTAGTCTACACAAGGATTTGGATCATTTAATTAAGTAACCACTTGACTTCAAAGTTAAATCCCAAACCATCACCAACGAGGTGTGTTGTGCCAAGTGTTTAGAGGCCTGGAGCAAAACCACAGCTAAGCTGAGTCTTGAGCTATATTTTGGGCTTGGCAGACCTAAGGTGAAAGGGCAAGGCATGCTTCATCTGAGCGTTTATCTAGAGCATACTTAGCATGTTAATCCCCAACTCTCCCATTCAAATTCAGGTAAAGGAACTTAAGGAAACTTTTCTCCCAAATGTTGAGGGATTTGTCCTTCCATTATAATTGTTTATCAATCCGGGAAGAAGAATCTAAAAGGAAAACATTATCCAACCTTATGTCTTCTACATGAACTCTTTCACTGAGTTAAGGGGAGATCACCATGTAGGAAAGGAAAGTTCTATTTTTAGCTGGAGAGCTACTCCTATACAAAGACTGCCTGGAACAACATGTCTCCAATTTGAATGCAGAGTTCCTCCCCTCTCATTTTCAGTGCCCCTTGGCTTCACCCTCATCCCTCACACTGTTCTACCCTCCCCTGTTCCTCAAGTTATTGAATCTAAAGATAAGTGAATTACCAGAGGCAAAGGAGAAAGTGAGTAGGAGTCCTACAGGTAATGAGTTTTATTTTTCTTTTTAATCATTACTCACTGTTAGCTTATGACTTAAAACTTATCTTGCCTTTTCTTGCAATGTTTGATAAATTGAACTTCTGATTCCCATCAGCAGATTGAAGTGGGGAGGGGGGAAAAGGGAAGGTGAGCACTTAAAAATTATTGTTGCATTGCAGTGTTTGCTCATTTCAAAATCAGTTTTGCATAAAACAGGAGGGAAGAGAATAAAGCCTTGGAATCTAATGAGATCACTGGACTCTAATAGTCAGAAATATGGGTTCTTCTAGGAGTGGTCCACCAGGTAGCAGCTGACAGGTGGCAGGTCCTAAGTTTACTCCCTTTCAGAGAGCTGCTCAAGCAGTAGTGTTGTCTAGACAGAATATGAGGCTATTTAGTGACAAAGGACAGTAGCTATACAGAAAACAAGACAGCAATCTGAGAGTCAAGATTTGTGGGATATAAGTCCTATCTCTACTACCAACTCGTTAGAACCTAACTTTGGGGGAGTCATTGAGCATCATCTGCAAAGTGAAGAAAATAACACATTGCCCTGCTTTCCTTCCAGCATGGTAGCTTTCCTACCCTATCATACTGGGAGGAAAGGAGAGTAATCTTACTTGTATTCAGTTTTTGAATATCAAACAAGATAGGAATGAAAATACTTTATAAATATACAAAAAACGGCCGGGCGTGGTGGCTCATGCCTGTAATCCCAGCACTTTGGGAGGCTGAGGCAGGTGGATCACCTGAGGTCAGGAGTTTGAGACCAGCCTGGCCAACATGGTAAAACCACATCTCTACTAAAAATATAAAAATTAGCCAGGCATGGTAGTGGCCACCTGTAATCCCAGCTACTCGAAGGCAGGAGAATCTCTTGAACCCGGGAGGTGGAGGTTGCAGTGTGCTGAGATCACGCCACTGCACTCCAGCCTGGGTGATGGAGCAAAGCTCCAGCTCAAAAAAAAAAAAAAAAAAAAAAAAAAAAAAAAAAAAAAAAAAAAAAAAAAAAAAAAAAAAAAAAAATATATATATATATATATATATATATATATATATATATATACCCAAAAAAAAAAACCTGAATACATGTAAGATAGCATGACTGAAATGACTAAGCAGTGGTCTAAGTCAAACTGCTAAAGAGGCTTGCAATAGCACAATCCCATATTATTGAGAGGCTTGACGATCTGAAGCCTGACAAATTTATTTGTAGAAAATCTGGCTTTGCCAGAAACATTGACAGGCCATTTATAGCCAACCCTGTTGTGTTCGGGAGGCTAAAACTATTATGGGTATAAAATACTGAAAAATGTTTTTCCCCCTGTTTTTTAGTTTTGCACCTGGAAGGAAATAATGTAGCTTCTGCATGAATACTAGTGGAATATCATGGGAGACCGTATCATATCATAAGGGGGAATTAGAAGTCAAGAAGTTAGGGAACTTGGGTCAGGGTAAGGAAGGAGTGAAGCACCTGAGTGTATTTATCCCAGAGAAAAAGTGTGATGGAAAGAACACAAATGCTGTCATAAAATATTGGAAAGAGCCATTACAGAGGAGATGATTAGATACTCTGTTCTGGAAGGCAGATCACTGGGCACAAAATGAAGTTGTTGAATTGAATGAACTCTAAGTTCCCCTAAGTAAAATTCTGGTGCTCTAAAGTTAGAGGAGAGAGGCCGTGGCTCAGCACAAGGGAATCCTTTCTGTAAAAATGAGTTTGCCTTCAATGGACAGAGACCTCAATCCCTGGAGATATTTTGACATTCAGAAGGAGGCTGGATAGCCATTTAGGAAGGATGTGGAGGACATGCCTACATTGTCAGGGAAATCAAACTCTATGGCAGCAGAGGACTTTCCAATTTAAGATATGAAATAAAAGATATTTAATTCTTTAGTAGGGTATGTTATAAAAAGTGATAAATAAGGGAGCTTATAAATCAGGGGTCTGTGTGTCCTTCACTGTCAGTGGGAATAGATACTATTTAAGTGGTGATCGTTGTCATTGTCTTCTTTTCTCTTGCTTGGAAAGTTCTAGGAAGCAGCTTTTCTAGTACCTTTGGATTAATGGTCATATTTTCCAATATATTGTCCTTTTTGTTCATTATAACCATCTGCGAACAGTTTTTATAGCAGCTACACAACCAAAGTTGCATACTAGCTTGCCCCAAGAAAATCCTATACTCAGCCTGGAATGAGGATATCATTGGGTTCTATTTTGCAGATAGCATGTGATAAACTGATTGACAAAGTCTAGAAATAAACCAAGATCATCTTGACATTTAAGAACCTGACAGATAGATGGTACCAGCACAATATTGAGCTCTTAACGAGGTCATAAGCCCATAACAAGTTCTGATGATTTCTGACCTTCTGAGCAGCTATACTGCCTGACTCTAGGACAAAACATTGCTGGATTTTGGAGAAAATTTTCATTATCAACCAACTGTAAATTCTCCAAGTCAAAGAATAAGATTAGTAACAGTAAGCCCACTGGACCCTCCACTCACTGACATTGAAGTGAAGTTCATCCCAACACAGTTATGAAATGGCTAAACATGTAAATTTAATACACACAAATTAAAATAACTATTACATGTTAAGCAAGAGGTAGAAGACACAAGAAAGGCCAGAAGAAAAAATGGCTATATTAGGATGCTTTCAATTGCAAGCAGCAGAAAATTTATCTCAAAATGGCCTAAGCAAAGGGAATTTATTGGCTTAAATAACTGAAAATTTTAGGCTTAGCTGGCTCCAAGGAGGCAGATACTGTCAAAACAACGGTCCCACCTTCCTATCCCACCTTGATCTCTCTATCTCTCAGCTTGGCTTCGTTCTCACATTTCCTCTGCCTGGCATCCCCCAGAAGCTCCAGGTTTACATTCTCCCAGTTTCAAGTCAAACGGAGACAATACTCTTTCCCAGAAATTTTATCATAAGTTCCTAAATTGAATTTCATTGTCTTGGCTTGGGTCATGTGCCCTTTCTTTCACTAATGGTAGAGACCTAAAGATGAGTAAGTAGGCCGGGCGCGGTGTCTCCGCCTGTAATCCCTGCACTTTGGGAGGCTGAAGTGGGCGGATCACGAGGGCAGGAGATCGAGACCATCCTGGCTAACATGGTGAAACCCCATCTCTACTGAAAATACAAAAAATTAGCTAGGCGTGGTGGTGGGCGCCTGTAGTCCCAGCTACTTGGGAGGCTGAGGCAGGAGAATGGTATGAACCCGGGAGGCGGAGGTTGCAGTGAGCTGAGATCGCGCCACTGCACTCCAGCCTGGGTGGCAGAGCAAGACTCCATCTCAAAAAAAAAAAAAAAAAAAAAAAAAAAAAAAAAAAAAAAGATGAGTAAGGAAGGTCAGCACCTAAACTACACAGAAAGTGGAAAAACTAGGAAAGAAGGGGAATTAATGTCAGGTGGGCAAAACCACAGATGTCTACTTGCCTAGAACAGCTCAAGAAATGTGGTGACACCATGGATGGCTGTGGAACTGCTAGAGCCCACAGACCCAGGCAGCTGCAGGACCAGAGTTTGTTGTTATGAACTGAAGCTTCAGGCTCACCACCATGGATGAGGATGCAGCAGCTCTAAAAATATCAAGCAGTTCTGGGGTCTGGATAGTCTTTAGTCCAAGAATAGGTGTCAGGCACACTTTGCAAAAGAAGATCCCATGTTCTCACAGTGGCCTGATCAAGTGCAAGTGCACACACATTGGAGTTTATTATATTATAGTATCATCATCTTAGGAAACAAAGGACAACTCTGTGAGAGTATATGGGTGTGCACAGATGTTCAGCTACAAGTGTCAGTGACCTTGGTGCTGTATTGTTGAGAAAGAAGCCCTTAGAACAGCAAATATAATGCCAAGCAATGGTCCTGGAAATATATCCTTCACATAGCAATGGGGAGAAAAGAGATGTGACAATAAGTATTAAAGAGAGGTAGACTCCTTTCTGAGTGAAGGGATGGGGGTAGAGTAGGGGAGGTAAAATTACTCCTTGGGAAAGAAGGAGAGATAGTAGAACACTGCTTCTGTTCCATTTTGGAGGTGAGTAAATAGGTCTGGGCAAAGTAAACCTTTTCAGCAAGTTGAAAAGTCAGTTCTTCAAGGAAGGGAAAAAGCCAAAGTGGGAAAAACAAGGGTAAAATTAGGATTCTTTAAAGGCCTGAAATAAGCCATTGAGTTTTAGGAGCCGTGGATTTGATTTTAAGCACATGAAGCGGGCACTAGCATGTGTGTTCTTTGGGGCAACCCCTTTTGCCCATTATTACCAGCATTTGTCAAAATAAGGTGTGGATGTGCTTTAAAACAATCATTTGTATTTTTTCATGCTAAAAAATATTAAAGCCCATCAATGGCTTAGAAGGAAAATTATATTCCTATCTTCCAGCCTCCTTTTCTATGAAGTCCACCAGAAAAAGAAGGAAGAAAAGAAGGGAAGGAGGGAGACAGGAAGGGAGGGAGAGAGGAAAAGAAAGAGAGAATGTTTTATGTATTAGTTTGCAAGGGCAGCCATAACAAAGTACCACAAACTGAGTGACTTACACAATGAAATTTGTTGTCTCACAGCTCTGGAGGTTAGAAGTCTGAGATGGACTCACTTATATGTGGAATCCAACACAATTAAACTCACAGAAGCAGAGAGCAGAACAGTGGCTACCAGAGGCTGGGGGTGCTAGGGGGAATGGGGAGATGAGAGTCAAAGGGTAAAGAACTGTTAGATAGAAGGAATAAGTTTGATTTTTTACAAGGTATGTTGGACAGTCTCCAAAATATAGCTAATAATTGAGTACTGTACATTACAATATCACTAAGAGAATAAATTTCAAATGCTCTCTCATCACAAAAAAGATAAATATTTGAGGTAATGGATATATTAAGTAGCTTGATTTAATCATTCCACATTGTATTTATAAATTGTAACATCACTTTGTACCCCATAAATATATACAACTATAATTTGTCAATATATAATAAAAATAGAAAAAAATAAGTCTGAGATGGAGGTATCAGCATTGTTGGTTCCTTCTGAGGGTTATGAGGGAGAATCTGTTTCATGCCCCTCCCCCAGCTTCTGTTGGTTTGATGGCTCATAGAGACAACACCCAAGTCTGTGCCTTCATCTTCACATGGTGTTCTCTCTCTGTGGGTGTCTGTGTCCCAGTGTCCACTTTTGATAAGGACATCAGTCATATTGGACTAGGGTCCACCTACCGACCTCATCTTAACAAATTACATCTGCAACAACCCTATTTTCAAATAAAGTCATACTCTGAGGTACTAGGGGTTAGGACTTTGATATATGAATTTGATGGGGGGAGCACAATTCAACTCACATCAGACCATAATCTCTGTTCATAGTCCAGAGCTTACAAGCGGCAGCACCTTTTGCTCCAGTGTTAGAATGCTAGAGCTAAATATATGCTTATTACAGTGATTGGGGGTTGGGGAGGAGGGAGTAGTTTTCAGAATTCCCTTCTTCTCATCACTGAGATCATCATCATGATTACTAATGAATATAAAACCAGAATCTTCAGCTTGAAAGATTTATGTAATCTTTTAGAGCAACAAATTGAAGAAAAATCAAAATTCTTTTTGTATAAAAGGGACTGATTCTTTAACTTTCCAATGGGAGAGAAAACCCTTTGTCACTTTACTTTCAATAAGGACAAAAAAAAAAATAGTATTCTCTCCATTTCTCCTTTCTGAGGGAGGCGTATGGGAAGGGAGTGGGTTAATTCCTAGTTTGACTTTTGAGAGCAACTTCTCCTGTTGCTCATACAAACCAAGTGATCACATGCCATTGGAAATGCCCACTTGCCCAGTGTGAGTGAGGCTTTGTGCTGAACAAAAGGAAGACAGCTCTACATTAAACCACAGGTCCTTTGTGGGACAGACAAGAATAACATGCATGATTGCAACCCATAAATAATACACCGTATATCATCTGCATTTTGCCTACTCTTCAGGACAGAAGCAGCTATTGCTCGACAAGTTAGTGTTAATGCTTTACTCCTAATTCCAGAGCCAAGTCTTGTAGGGAGTGGTGTTTCCCTGCACTTCTTCCTCTCCCTATATTCAGTCCAGCCAAGCATAAATAAGTGGGCAATTTCTGTCCTGATCACTGAAGCTCTAAAGATAGGGCACTGAACCCACTAAATGATGAATACATGCCATATGGAGCTAACGGCAAGTTCCGATGCAAATTATCACTGTATTGCTCTCTGCAATGCAGATAAAAAGTCCCTTGTGTCATCTCTTTGTACTGAGCTGTGTGTATCTGAAAACAGCTAAAACCACTGAGAAAAGTGGAACATTTTATTTCACCTGAAAAGGACTGGGTATTGCTTGCATTAATGGTAAGTGAATGTTTTAAAAACATTATTTAATATTGCACACCATTTATTTCATTTGGAATCTCTTATTTTAAATGCATGTTTGAATCCTTTTGGCCAGCTGTATTAACAGTGCAGTGCAGTGTACAAAAGTTGTCAAAACACCCTGCTTTGGGTTCCTTTAGTGACATAAATATTTGTTAAGCACTTACTATGTACCAGTAAGTGTTCTAGGTACTTTACATAAGTTACATCATTTACTTCTCATAACAACTCTAAAGACAGGCCCTAATATCCCCAGTTTATATATAAAGAAACCATTCAACTGGTAACTAAAAGAGCTGTATTCAAATCCACACTGCCAACCCAAAGTCTACGCTCTTTCCACCACTTAATGCTACCTCCTGTCTTCAGCTGTTTTGACTTGAAGCAGACATAAATCCTCCCCAGGTCTCTTTTTCTTTATTCTTAAACAGGAGAATTGAATTAAATATTCTCTAAGATCCCTGCCAGTTCTAAACACTGTCTTTCTATGATCATTTCCCCTTTAATTTATAGGATGAAAGTAAACTTTTTATTTAAATACTGTCTTTCTTCTTCAAACCCAAAGGCATTTTTCCTGTTGATGGAAGGAGGTAGAAAACCTTCATTTTGAATATTGGAAATAATAAATTTCAGAAACTGTTTTGCCTTGAGCTCATCTCCCTTGGTCACCTATGTGAAGTCTTCTAGTAGTACGAAAGAGATGTAGAAAATCCCAGTTGTACTAGCAGAAGTCTGAAGTTCCCAGATAATCTATAGGTGGGTTGTAATAGATGGGTTTCCCATCTGTGTAGAAGTATAAGCTATTTAGGAATTCCAAGTAGCCACTTATTATTTGCCTAATTTTCTAGGTATTTCTATCTAGGTTCAATACAAATGCGTTGTAATTTGACATATCAATTTCTCAGTGAACTCTCCCAATTTTTTTTTATGGATTGATGTGCCAATCTAAGTACCAGAGTCCAGCTATGTTCTATGAAATGGTTTGTAAGGGTTCCAATACAAAGAAAAAAGATATTCCTTTAAAGATACTGCTAAAGATTCCAGAATCTGCACAGACCTGCTGTGAAAAGATCAAGGAGACAAGAGTTAGTGTGTCCTTATAAAGTACGAGGTTGAATAGATTGAAAGAAAGATAGCAAGAGTGAGTCAGTCCCAAAGTAGTTACTGTCAAAGTTTTCAAGTGAAATGAGCTGATAGATGGCTTCTTTACCATACTGGATAAGTACATAAAATATCAGACGTGCCTGCTTTTGAAAGAAGAGAGGGACTTTCACAGAAAAGTAGACTCTGGAAAAGATTCCTCAGCTTTCTTTCTCACTGGAACTTAACTCTCACAAAAGCAGCAAAATGATATAGCCAGTAGTAGATTTTTAATAAGGAATTATCTCTCTTGGGCTCTGATTTTTGGTTTGAGAGGGAATTACTGAATAAAGTAATTTCATATTGGATGTAAAAATTGGATATTTCCAATAGCGTGAGAGACTAATGCCATCTCCTTCCTTACACTTTGTAAATTTAATCAGCAATGTTATACGCTCTGTGCTCCCCTCAGAAGCAACAGAAAGGGAGGAAATCAGTATTTACTGAGTATCTTCTATGTGTTGGACATTTATTTTATTTTATTAAAATTTTTTTTCATTGACACATAATGATACATCTTTATGGGGTACATAGTGATGTTTTGTATACGTATAAATATAGTGATCAGATCAGGGTAATTCACTATTATCTCAAACATTTATCATTGCTTTGTACTGGGAACATTCAATATCCTCCTTCTATTTAAAACTACATGTTATTATTAAATGCAGTCATCCTGCAGTGTTACAGAACACTAAAACTTATTCCTTCTATTTAGTTGTAATGTTGTATCCTTTAATAAATCTCTCCCTATTCCCCTCTTTCTCTTATGCTTCCCAGCCTCTAGTATCTTGTGTTCTACTTTTCACTTCTATGAGATCAACTTTTTTTTTAGCTTCCACAGATGAGAACAGGCAATGTTTAACTTTCATTCATCACTTTGCCTTTCCTCCTACCCAGGCTAATCACAGAAAAAGCATAAGAAACCAAACACTTCTGAAATGGGCAAATCAAAATGAGATCATTTTTTTCATCTTCTTCACAAACTGGAAATTGTACATTAATCTCCCTTTTTTGTCGAGGAGTGATGCAGGACTACATGCAAGTTTTGGAATGACTCTTCTGGCTTTGCTTCATGAAGGGTCCTGGTATGCATACTGAGAAGGTCATTTTAATAAAACCCCAAGTAAGAATGTGTGCATCCCATTACTCAGGAGTCCCAGAATTGCATGCATATGTTTGAATCATTTGAAGCCTGTTATTTTTTAATAGCCACTAAGCCAGCACAAATATTTTAAAAATTAGAACTTTCAAAGCCTATAGTTATTTTTATCAAAGTGCCTTTAAATGCAATAACTCAAGTCAGTCAGTCTGGTTGAAACACAGAAACTTCAGTGCCTCCTCAGTGAGCTGTGGAAACAAGAAATATCAGTATGTATAACCTAAATAGAGAAAAAATCAAATATGACAGAAATAAAAGGAGGCTGGTTCAGAATCTATTTTGATATATCTTCATGAAACAAAAATAGCTATTACTGAAATAATGTTTTAGGCTTGGTGTGGTGTCTCACGCCTGTAATTCCAGCACTTTGGGAGGCCGAAGTGGGCAGATCGCTTGAGGCCAGGAGTTCAAGACCTGCCTGGGCAACACAGTGAAACCCTGTCTCTACTAAAATTACAAAAATTAGCCGGGCATTGGTGGCACACACCTGTAATTCCAGCTACCCAGGAGGCTGAGGCAGGAGAATCGCTTGAACCCAGGAGGTGGAGGTTGCAGTGAACCGAGATCGTGCCACTGCACTCCAGCCTAGGCAACAGAGCAAGACTCTGTCTCAAAATAATAATAATAATTTTAAAAATTGTGTCTATTTTCATTAACAAGAATCCAAATCTTATGGCTATATTATGATTACATTATTATCAAATTCTGACTTTTTCCTAATGAAACCATTTGATTGCATGTTTATTTGTTCTTGTGTTTAAAGTGAGGTTTTAGTCCTTAATGGATGAATGATAAAGTATACACAGAAAGCATTTATAGTTACTACTAAAAAGCAGTAGTGTTTGTAACTTTAGGAAGTGAAAAAGAGTTATCAGGCTTTGTTAGTTTTTCATATTTCTTCTTATGACAGAATTTGCATGAATGTTTTTAAAGTTTCTTGCTTCATAAAAGAACTGTGCTAAGTCCACTTTTTAATCACATTTGGTATTGTCTATAATAGTTGAAGTTTCAGGCAGACCTGCTGAAGAGTAGAAGGACTGGGCCATCTTTCAGTAATCTGGGAGATTGTGAAAGCAGTCTAGTTAACAGTCACCTGCAGCATAGCACTTAGCAGACAAAGCCTCTGGGTGCCTCCTTGGGGTAGCAGAAAAAGCCCAACTGGGGATGATGGAGTATATGTGTCTTTAAAAATAGGGGTTTTGAAGTGAATAAAATAATTGTTGTGGCTGGGTGCGGTGGCTCACGCTTGTAATCTCTGCATTTTGGGAGGCCGAGGGAGGTGGATCATGAGGTCAGGAGTTCAAGACCGACCTGGCCAAGATGGTGAAACCCTGTCTCTACTAAAAATACAAAAATTAGCTGGGTGTGATGGTGGGCGCCTGTAATCCCAGCTACTTGGGAGGCTGAGAGAGGGAGAATTGCTTGAACCCAGGAGGTGGAGGTTGCAGTGAGCCGAGATCACGCCACTGCACTCCAGCCTAGGCGACAGAGCAAGACTCCATCTCAAATAAATAAATTAATTAAATAAACAAAAAAAAATTGTTGTACAAGATTGAATAAGACTGTGAACAAATGCCACTTACAAAGCCACATAAGGCTCTCATAACCAAGAATGGATGGTTTTTAAACTTTGTCTCCTACCAGGGAGACAAAGTCCTTTGCGCCCCTCAAGAAACACTTAACTAACCATATGGATTTAGTCATGGTCAGGAAACTGAGATAGAATGAAAAAGAAATAAGAATCCCACTGGACACCTATTTCAAAGGAAGGATTTTGCCCTCTCCCCATACACTAATCAAATTTGAAACCTGCAGTGTTTAGAATTTTGTGACTGATCTTAGCTGATATCAAAATGCCAGGGAGAGGAGACAGGTGCTGTGATGACAAATGCATTTGTACAGTTCTAGACATTTGCTATTGTTGGCAATCTTTTGGAAGATCAAATCAAGAGCCCTTGCGTGCTCTCAGGTTAACTTAGAAAGTTGTTCCATCTAGAAAGAGGGCTTTACTTTTTGAAACAGTGAACTTGCCTCCAAGCCAATTAAAAATGCCCTTCTTTTTACCCTTCATAAGCTGACTGTGTTAGTTAGAATTAAATATCTTTATATGTGACAGAAAAAAATCCCACCAAAATAACTTTGTCTTATATGATTACTTCTGTCTCATATGAAAGAAGTCTGGTGATAGGCAGTTCGGGGCAAATGTAGTGCCTCTACAAATTTGTGAGAGACCCAGGCTTCTTCCAGCTTGATACTTTGCCATCCCTTATCCTCATGGTCCAAGATAGCCGCTAGAGCTCTAGCCAACCCATCTGTATCCCATCAACAGAAAGGAAAGGCACACTCCCTCCCTTGGAAGAGACTTAGAGGAAGTTATACACAAGACTTAGCCAAACTTAGGCACATAGCCATATCTGGTTGTAAAGGAGGCTGGCAGGTCATTAGCTGAGTGAAAACGGCTCACTTAGAAATGGGGGTTTTTATTGCTAGAGAAGAAAAAAGGAGAATGGGTACTGACAGGCAACTAACAATATTTGCCTGTGAACTCCTCCAGACCTCCTAAAATTTACCCTCAACTGAAAATCCTCTAATCCACTACCTTAATTTTACTGATAAATGAACAGAATGGTGTTAAACCTAAGTGACTTGTCCCAGGCTGCAGGTTGGAGGCCAGGAAAAACTAGAACCCACATCTCAAAACTTTAAGAGTAGGGAACATTCACATTTTAAATTTCTGTGTTAGAATATTATATTTTGCTGAGCTCTAGCATATTCAGTTTTCTTGTGACTTTTAGTTAAATGTGGCTGCAGTAGTTTCTTTCTATATTGTTTTATTTTTCTTAATGGCTTTATTGAGATGTAAATCAAATACAGTATCTCCTAGTAACAGTGTACAATTAAGTGGTTTTTAGTATGTTCAGAGTTGTGCAACCATCATCACTATGTAATTTTAGATCATTTTTATCGCTTCAAAAAGAAGCCAATATTTATCAGCAGTAACTCCTTCATGTGCCTGAACATCTACTAATCTACTTTCTGTCTCTGTGGATTTGTCTTTTATGGACATTTCATATAAAAGTAATCATACAATATGTGTCTTTTGCAACTGGCTTCTTTCACTTAACATGGTTTTCAAGGTTCATCCATGTTATAGCATGAATCAATGCTTCATTCATTTTTATTGCTGAAAAATATTCCATTGTATGATAATGCACATTTTGTTTATCTATTCATGAGCTGATAGAATTTGGGTTTCTTCCATTCTTTGATTATTATGAATAATGCCACCGTGAACACTTATGCACAAGTTTTTGTGTGGGCATATGCATTCACTTCTCTTTGGTATTTACCTAGGAGTGGAATCACTGAGTCATATAGTAACTCTACATTTACCATTTTGAGGAACTGCCAAACTGATTTTCAAAAGTGGCTGTTCCTTTTTACAATCTTGCCAGCAAGGTATGAGGGCTCCAATTTTATTGCATCTTCATCAACCCTTGTAATTGTCTGTCTTTGATCTTAAACCATTTTAGTTGGTGTAAAGTAGTATCTTACTGTGGTTTGGATTCCCATTTCTCTGATGGCAAATTATATTGAACATCTTTTCAAGTGCTTGTTGGTCATTTATATGTATATCATCTTCAGAGAAATGTGAATTTAAATTCTTGGCCAATTTTCATTCTATTTTCTATTATAATTTTTTTAATTTTTGTGGGCGCATAGTTGGTGTATATATTTATGTGGTACCTGAGATACTTTGATACAGTCATACAATGTGTAATAATCACATCAGGGTACAAGCATTTATCCTTTGTGTCACAAACAATACAATTATATTCTTTTAGCTATTTTAAAGGGTGCAAAAAATTATCATTGACTGTAATCACCTGTTGTGCTATCAAATACTAGGTCTTATTCATTTTGACTATATTTTTATACCCATTAATTATCCTCATGACCCCTACCCCTTTCCCCTACTACCCTTCCCAGCCTCTGGTAACCATCCTATATCTCCATGAGTTCAATTGTTTTAATTTTTAGCTCCCATAAATAAGTGAAAACATGTGCAGTTTGTCTTTCTATACCTGGTTTATTTCACTTAACATAATGACCTCCAGTACCATCTATGCTGTTGCAAATAACAGGATCTCATTCTTTTTTATGGCTGAATAGTACTCCATTGTGTATAACTACCACATTTTCTTAATCCATTCATCTGTTGACGGACACTTAGGTTGCTTCCAAATCTTGGCATTGTGAATAGTGATTCAATACACATGGGAGTGCAGATATCTCTCCAATATACTGATTTCCTGCCAATTTTTAAAGTGTATCATTTGTCTGTCTTTGAGCTTGTAGTAATTCTTCATATATTCTAGATACAAGTCCCTTATCAGATATATGGTTTGCAAATATTTTCTCCCATCTGTTGGTTATTTTTTCATTTAAAATGGATGCATAATAATTGTATTTGTTTATAGGATACATGTGTGTTTTTGACAAGTGCATACAATGTGTAGTGGTCAAATCAGGGCAATTGGGATATCTGTCACCTCAAATATTTATCATTTCTTTGTGTTGGCAACATTCTAAATCTTCTCTTCTAGCTACTCTGAAATATACTATAAATTCTTAACTATAGTCACCCTACTGTGCTATCAAACAATAGAGCATATTCCTTCTAGTGAATTTTATTTTTGTATCCATTGACCAACGTCTCTTCTCCCCTCCTGACTACACTTCCCAACCTTGGGCTACTACCATTCTACCATCTACCTCCAGAAAAATCAACTTTTCAGCTCCCACATGTGAGTGAGAACATGCAATATTTGTCTTTCTTCATTTTCGTGATGGTGCCTTTGAGGTATGAGATTTTAACATTTTGATGAAGTCCAGTTTATCTGTTTTTTTCTTTTGTTGCTCTTGCTTTTGTTACTGTATCTAAAAAACCATTGCCAACCCCAAAGCTATGAAGATTTATTTGTTTTCTTCTAACAGTTTTATAGTTTTAGCTATTAACATTTAGGTTAATGATACATTTTGTGGTAATTTTTGTATTTGGTTGTTTCTGTACTCTTAATTTTCAGAGAACATTAAAGAAATTATTGCAAGTCATGGGTATCACTCTCTTAACGGCGTTCTTTTTCATTCATACTGGAAAAGATTAAACTCTTTGGGCTAGATTGCCATTGAAGTTATCAACAATATACTCTAGAAAGAGCAATATGTTCTATTAATGCTTTTTAAATTGATCTATAATTACTCTCCTTTTTAGCACTTGGTATAAACAATTGAATTAGGAATTGGTATATTTGGGAATGATATCTTATATCTTACTAAAAGACATCATTCTGCCTTCATGTTTTCTATGGGAATTGTGACTATAAGCTTTCAATTTTTAGTTGATCAGAAAAATTAAGGCTAGACAAAAATCATCAAAAATAGCACTCCCTCCCATGACAAAAAAAAAACCTTCTTAAGACAGCAAAAACTAGATCATAATGGAAACAACTGTGGAGAAACTCTTACTGCCTTTTAAAATGTCACAAACATATCCTTGTATTAAGGGTAGACATTTTTAAAAATGACCAAATTAGAGCTGGAAGGGGTCTTAAGAGCTTATTTCTTCCAGCACCTCACCTCCAGTAGCCAACTATCATTTTCCCATTCCCATTTTACAGATGAGTCAAATGAAGCAACTCTCTCTGCTTCATCTCCTGGCTTCCTTTTTTTTTTCTTTTTTCTTCGACTTGCTCCAGTGGAGGTCCCTGGCAGCAGGATACCTATCTTTATAGCAATCAGTCCCAGAGGAAAGAGCTTGTCTTTCCTAATAATTCTACCAATATTCCCAGAATTGTGTATGTTTATGTCACACATATATGTATATGTAAGTATGTGTATATGTCATATATAAGAGGGGAAATAAGAGAGGAGCTAAATATGAGCCAGAATTAGAGGATATGAGGAAAATGCCCAGCAGAATCATGAAATTCACAGTCCTAAAGCAATTCAAGCACAAAATAAAATGTCAGTGAAGACTGGGTGCAGTGGCTCATGCCTATAATCCCAGCACTTTGGGAGGCCAAGGCAGGGAGGGTGGCTTGAGCCCAGGGGTTTGAGACCTGGCAACATTGGCAAAACTCCATTTCTACCAAAAAAATACAAAAATTAGCTGGGCATGGTGATGTGTGCCTGTGGTCCCAACTACTCGGGAGGCTGAGGTGGGAGAATCACTTGAGCCCAGGAGGTCGAGGCTGCAGTGAGCCATGATCATACCACTGCACTCTACTCTGGATGACAGAGCGAGACTCTGTCTCAAAAAGAGAAAAAAAAAAGTCAATGAAAGGTCAATGAAAACTCATCCTTCTTTTTATGTTACAAAATACAGAAGACAACGTTTTGTGAAAGAAGTTTCTTTAATCTCTCAACTGGAGTGTATCAATGGGCAGAATAGATCCAGAATCAGAACACATTAGATGAACCAGTAATTGATTTATTTGAGGGAGAGTTTCCACTTTTGTCAATTAGATATGATTTATAACCAGAAACTATAGTTGGAAAGCTTTTAGATAGCGAGAGAACATTTTAAAGATTATAGAATGATGGCTTATACAACATCTTCAATCTAAAACTACAATTATACACATTTAATCCTTATTATTTTTATTCATTTTTGAAACAGGGTCTCACTCTGTCTCCCAGGCTGGAGTGCAGTGGTGCAGTCACCACTTACTGCAGCCTCAACCTCCCAGGCTCAAGTGATTCTCCCACCCCAGCCTTCCAAGTAGCTGGGACCACAGACGTGTGCCACCGCACCCAGCTAATTTTTGTATTTTTTGTAGAGACAGGGTTTTGCCATGTTGCTCAGGCTGGTCTCAAACTCCTGAGCTTAAGTGATCCTCCTGCCTCAGCCTCCCAAAGTGCTGGGATTACAGGCATGAGCCACCGTGACCGGCCTAATCATTATTTTTTATTGTAAAAAAAATACAAAGGTGAATTAAAAAAGAAAACGTATCACATAATTTTTACATTAACATAAAGCTATTTGTGCAATCTCTTTGAGGTTTCCCTCCCTCCCTCCCTTCCTCTCTCTCTCTCTCTTTCTTTGCTTTTTGAGACAGAGTCTCACTCTCACCCAGCCTGGAGTACAGTGGCACGGTCTTGGCTCACGGCAGCCTCTGCCTCCCGGGTTCAAGCAATTCTCCTGTCTCAGCCTCCCAAGTAGCTGGGATTGCAGGTGCTCACCACCACACCTGGCTAATTTTTGTATTTTTAGTAGAGTCAGGGTTTCACTGTGTTGGCCAGGCTGGTCTTGAACTCCTGAGCTCAGGTAATCTACCCATCTTGGCCTCCCAAAATGCTAGGATAACAGGGGTGAGCTACCATGCCCAGCTTTTTCTTTTTTCTTTTCCTTTTTCTTTTCTTTTTTTCTTTTTTTTGAGAAGGAGTCTCACTGTGTTGCCCAGGTTGGAGTGCAGTGGCGCGATCTCGGCTCGCTGCAAGCTCCGCCTCCCGGGTTCACGCCATTCTCCTGCCTCAGCCTGCCAAGTAGCTGGGACTACAGGCGCCAGCCACCAGGCCCCGCTAATTTTTTTGTATTTTTAGTAGAGACGGAGTTTCACCGTGTTAGCCAGGATGGTCTTCATCTCTTGACCTCGTCTTCCACCCTCCTTGGCCTCCCAAAGTGCTGGGATTACAGGCGTGAGCCACCGTGCCCGACCTTTTTTTCTTTTTTAACATTTAAAAAATCATAGAACACATACAAGACAAAAAACAACCTTTAATTATTCTATCTCTAAGGATATCTAGGAAGAAGCTAAAATATTTCTGAGGAAAAGACAGTGAAAATAGGCCTTTGTTTTCTTTTTTAAATTTTTTGATAATTTAAGGAGTGAAAAGGGAAATTAAATAGGATGGGTGTGTTTGTTAAAACCCTGTCACATTCTTAATGACCATTACACTCTTGAAAGTTGCATGTGAGCTCACAGGAATATGTTAATCAGATTATTTTGGGTGACGTTTAACAGGTTGCAGATCATTTCTCTCAGACAATGTAATTTCAATTTTGGCATGTGTTAATTTTGCATATTTGTAGTTACAATCATGTTGCCTTATAGACATAACTTAAAAAAATCAATGTCTCTATTCAGTAAATCATAAAAATAATAATGTAAATACTACAATTCAAATTTTAAAAACATAAATTGTAAACAGGACTCCAGGGCAAATACAGATTATAAATTTATTTGTGCTCTGACAAGTCTCTGTGTGACTTTGCACAAGCACCCACAACAAAAGGAAAGAGCTGGAAGTACAATAATACATATCTGATAATTGGATTTTATTGAGTGGGTGATCCTTTTATGTTAGTCCCCAGCACATTGTCTTTTATAACACTTTTCTCAGGTTTTTTGTCATTGTTAAACAAAGCACAGTCACCGCTCATCAACTGAAATTTTCTAAGGGAAATACTAAACAATGACCTCTAATAGACGAGAAATATGAGCTCCAGGAGGACAGGGATTTTGTCTTTTTTACATGCTGCATTCCCAATACCTACCACAATGCCTTGACCTTAATAATTATTCACTAAATATTTCTTAATAAATTAACAGATTTTTCACTAAAAATATCATCAAAGAAAATCAAAATGAAAAAGCTGTCATTCAAAGTTGTACTCTCGAACCTGTTGCCTTAGAACTTGCAGAGTCAACTGAAAGTTAATAAGATATTATTAAGGGAAATTAATAAGAGAAAGCAGAATGAACTATTGGCAAAACTGATCCAGTAACATTCTTGGGCACTGTAAACATCCATAGCATACAATGTTGAGGAGGTCCCATTACACATGCTGTGCAGCAATTTCATGTTACAGCACTATATGTGTTAGGGAGAAGTACTCAACAAGTTGGTCTGTTTATCACTGACAAGTCACTGCAGGATTTTGGTAATTGTTAGCTTGTTCAGCTGTAGGCTGGACAAGACACATGGCAAACAAACTGATTGGCACAAGGTGGTTTTGTGAATAGCTAGAAAGAGTGTTATTACAAGAATAAGAGAAGTTGAACAGTTAACAATATGCCTCCTGTTCTTGCTTTAATTTTTCAAGAAAAGAGTGAATATTTCAAATATAATCAAGTTGTGACCTTTAATTATGCTCTCTTTAGCATGTGTTATGTGAAGAAACATGCACAAGTATAACACTCTCCTTTTCTACACTGAAGTATGCTGGTTAGCAGGTGCTCACACATTTTTGAAATGAGAAATGGGACACTGATAATGCAAGACAATTGTTTCAAGGGGCTCTCTCAATATAGGTAACTCAGTACTATGTTCAATATCTAAAATAGACTCAACTTATTTCAGGGATAAAATATTGTGATTTTTAAAATTTTAAAGATAGCAGGATTTCTTCAGAAGTTTGAACTATGGCACAAAAACCTGACTTGCTCAACACTTGAATTTCTTTTCTTGGAGAAAGAGATCAATGATGCATTATTGGGAATATTTTAAAATAGCATCCAAAAGTTGTGACAGAATATGAAGAAATATCCAGCAGCTCTCACAAAGTCATCTTTGCTTCCCAGGCTATGTTCTGATCACTGTAAGCCCAGTCACTAATTGGGTGACTTGCTGTGAAAAGAGAGACCTGGAACAATATTGCAGCTCTCTCTGGCTCTCATGTTATTGCCCTTGCCCTGGAATTTTTCTCTATCTTGCCCTGCCCAGAAGATTGCCCAAACTGTGCATGAGTTAATCCTGCCCTTTGAAAGCTGGGTTTATTTTCCAGCTCTACTCATCTGGGACAAGCTTCAGCAACAGGGCTACTTTCCCTTGGCTCATGCCCAGTGCCCTGGTAAGTGGAGTTTTGCCTGCTTTCAGCTTGCTTTGAAATTTTGCTTTTTGTGTGTGTGTTCTTTGTACTGTATGGGATGGAAGTGCTGTGATTTTACACCACAAGGGTCATAGTCAATGCCCTCCAAGATTATGAATTTCTACCAGCTTTTCTTTGCCTTTCCTGTCTAGCCTTATTATTTCAGAATGATATTAATTATATTATCTTGCTCATACAAATATAATCATCTATGAATTATTCAGAGGAAAACACTGGCTGGATGCTGTATCTGGTTACCTGGATTTTTTTTCCAGTTATTGAAAACACAGAAGAAGTGAAGCAAAGGTCAGTCTACCCCTTATAATTTGCCAAAGGCTCTTAACATTTCATGGGAAATGGCCAGTAAGTCTTGGTCAAGAATCCCTGCTGATTTTATAGGAGATGAATTTATTGAATTTAGCAATGACTTTCTCAGCTGGGCTCTTAATTCCAACTCAAATCTTTTCTGCTATAATCCCAGTAATGGCCCACTTATTTGCAATGTGTAAATTATCTCAGCTAGCTGCTTTTACCTTGACATACACATTTGTGGACTGGGACTTCACCATCATGAAAGTATCTTAAGTAGTTAGAAGGGTTAGATTGAGAGGATGCTATAGACCAGTAAGGGCACTCTAGAGTCAGGGCTGGTATTTATTTAGTTCACAAAGGGACAACTAGGCCAATGGTTTACAGTTGTCATCCATTCTAACTGATTAATGCCTATGCCGTGTTGTTAACACACTGAATGTCCACATGTTGAATATCATTGTTGCCTGCAATATATTCTTAAAGATTTCTAAGCTTCTAGTCATTCACTATGTTGCTCCAGATTAACAACAGAAGTTAGTCCTGCCGAATCACCAGTGGATAATATCTGTAGATTTGCTTCAGTCTCTACCTGAGTTTCAAGGAAGTCAAGAATGCTCCTCTGCCTCTAGCAACCAAGCCCATGTTGGTCTTTTCTAGATGCTGTGGAGCTGGACAAAATTGTATTTTTAGTATACAACTGAGGTCCTAGAATTAGTGCAATCTTAGGTTCAATGTTCAAAGCTTCATTATGACTAACTTCAAATATTAGTTCATGGGTAACTGCAACAGAAACAATTTCACCAAAGAATACTGTTCCTAATTGAAAGATGGTTTCCTAATGCAGCTTTTCTAAGCTTTTATGTCAACCAAAGAACTTGGGTCCTATAATGATAGAGTAAAAAAAAAGGCCACCTTTTAAGAGAATAAACATAGGTTTTAAATTATTTTGTTGAGAGTTATTATTTAAGGTTATGTAACAGGCATAAATCTCAATCTAAAGAAATTCAGGTTGGCAAAAAACACAGTTTTATTTTCCCATTACTCAACCTACTTTCTATTTCAAGCTCTGATTTCACAAGGGGTGGCAAACACTTAATCATAGTCAGTTTGGCAGGAACTGCATCTCAATTGAGGGGGCTTACATAGCATCACTATGTCGGGGGAAAGGGATGAGGCATTTAATCCTTGTTTCTCATCTACTATGCTGGCTCCTCTTAGAGTTCTAATATTCATCTTTCTTCATTAGCAGCCAGCTCCATGGATTGTTGCTGGGTTGATTTTGGTCCATCAGCAAGGACTCTTTCGGTCTGGTGGCTGTGCAGTGCCTCTGTACCCCTCTGGGTGTCTGGAAATTGTGTTGGGCATCCAGAACCTCCATAGTACTATGTAAGTTTGCACTGTCCATTATGGTAGCTACCAGCCACATGTAGCCAATAAATAAATTAAAATTAAATAATATTAAAACTCAACTTCTTCAGTGACACTAGCCACATTTTGCATGTCCAGTAGTTCAAGTGGCTCATGGTTACTCCATTGGACAGCCATGTAGATATTCAACATAGAAAGTTCTACTGGACTGTGCCACTCCAAAATCTTGGCTGGCCTAGATAACAACCCAGTTTTTTCTTCTGTTAAGGGTCTTACCACCTCCCCAGGACTCTAATAAGGATAAAAATATTTCTATTAGCTCTCCGATATCATAGATAGATCCTATCATTTCAGCTTCCCTTCTCCAAAGCTTGTGCCAGAATAGGGTGGGATTAGGTCCTGCTCTCAGAAATCCACTAGCATCCAGCTCTCATTACATCCCCTTCAAGTTTTGTCTTTCCCTTCCAGCCCAGGAAACTCATTTCTCATCTTTGGGAAAGGAAGCTTTACTATTGTCTGTAACAGCACTGTCCAATAGGAATATAATGTGAGGCATATATATAATTTACATTTTTCCAGTAGCTGCATTAAAAAAGAGTAAAGGAACAGGTAAAATTAATTTTACTGTCTTTTATTTAATAAACCCAATATATCCAAAATATTATTTCAATATGTAATCAATATAAATATTATTAATGTATTAATCTTTTTTGCATACTAAGCCTGAAATCAGTGTATATTTTATACTTATAGCACATCTCAATTTGGACTAGCCACATTTCAAGCATTCAATAATCACATGTGGTTAGAGGCAAACAGTGTAGGTCTCTAACTGGATTCCATTTCATTATTCCTCAAAGGGTTAGGCTTTTGAAACTCAAAAACCAATAAAAATTTTTTTGTTTTTCTACATTCTGTTATATTCCTTTGCTGAAACAATGAGCAAAGACCAGCCTAAATGAGGGTGAGTGCAATGCTGAGGATCTTGGGGTGGGGTATAAGAGGAGAAAAGCCGTAGCAAGAAAGGAAATATTTAATTCTTGGAAAAACAACTACTACAGAAACCATCAGTTAAAATTTTTAAAGTATTGGCCTGCCACAGTGAGTTTTTAAGGACATAAAAATTGCTATAGGATTGTTGGAAGTAAATTTGTCTGCTGTGGGATTAAAACAATTTCATTAACAGTTAAAAATTGCAGTAATATTGTTGTGTATAGTATAACCACTATGGTAACTGGAAAAAAAAAATACAAAAACCTACAGTGTTATTATTAGGAGTAAATCTTATTACTAGGAATAAGGCACAGATAAATTCCATTAGTGGTTAAATCCTGCAATAATACCTCGGACAATTTTTACTGCAATAACTGTAAAACCCAAAGATAAGAATTTTATCACCAGGAAAGATAATAATAATTCAAGCCTATGGTTACATTTCATAGTCTTGAATCTCCATTTGGGGAGTTTCTGAGGCAGTGACTAGAAAAGCTGTTCCACTGAAAATAATTTCTGTCATTTTCAAAATTGTCATGGCAGAGAAGATTTAAAGTTTTTGGATGCCATTTTCCACTTATTTCTTTGTATTCTATCTTCATTTTAAGCTTGATGATATTTAAAGGCAAAATTTAAATTATTTTAAATGTTACATCTTCTGTTAAGTAAAACATTTTGCAGTCAACAACCTGGGTCAAATGGACAGGATAATTAATGTAACTTGCATTAAACCTGGGACAGAGGGAGATGATAAATCAAGATCCGAGTAAATAGGGAATTAGAAGGGGGCAGACACAGTGGGCAATCCTGGAAGTGAGAGGGTGAGTAGGACGTACCTGTTGGTTGGTAGGGGAAATGGGACCTTAAGATAAGGGTAACTTCTAGCATGCCAAAAGATCTCAGCTAATATATGACATAAGGAGTGGTCATGAGGATTGAGGATAAGTGGATTCTTAGTAATTATTATAAAATCCTGAGTCCACCTAAATTATTGCTGTTCCAGTCTTGGTACCAATTGAATTAATGGGAGATAAATAATGTTGAATGTACTCTTTAAGACTCTTTAGTCCTTGAGGTAGCAATGTTTGGCACTAAGTATTGCCCAAGTATTCTTGAAGGTCTGTTTTGCTCTTTTCTGTCTTGTTTATGTTTGCTACCAAACACAATAGCATATGTTACTAGTTACCATTTGACTGTTTACTATGTGCCAGATACTTTATGTACATATCTTCCATTTTCTCAACATCCCAGAAAGGTAGGCATGATTATGTTTTACAGGATCATGCTTTAAGAAGCTGGGACTCAGAGAGGTTAAGTAATTTGTGTTACTTTCTTGTGTACACATCGAACATGTTCCTGAAAGTCTTTGAGAACAGGGACTGTAACTTTTATGTACTATTGGTAATATTTAATATGATCAGGTTGGAAGTAGTGGCTCATACCTGCAATCCCAGCACTTTGGAAGGCTGAGGCAGGCAGATCACTTGACCTCAGGAGTTCAGCCTGGGCAACATGGTGAAACCCTGTCTCTACAAAAAGTACAAAAAATTAGCCTATCAGTTAATAGAGTTGCTCCTTAAAAAAAAAAAAAATTAGCCAGTCGTGGTAGCATGCGACTGTAGTCCCAGCTACTCGGGAGGTTGAGGTGGGAGGACTGCTTGAGCCTGGGAGGGTGAGGCTGCACTCCAGCCTGAGTGACAGAGAGAAACCCTGTCTCAAGAAAAAAAAAAGATTAATACTTGGTATTCAATAACTATCAGCAAAGCAGGCCAAAAGAGCTGAACATATTCTATATTTAATATTCTTCAATAAATTTAGTTAGTATACAGGTTGTTTTTTAAAATGTTATGGGGGAAGAAGTAGCTGCTCTGTAGGGCCTCCAGGAGACAGCCTATGAACATGAGGTCAGTGGCAGAACAGGGTCAAGAGCTGTTCTTAATTCCTTCACTCATTTAGTAAACGATTCTAACTTTGATCTCTTCTTAGCTATCTTGGTGTCTAGAAGGAAAAATAAGAGTTTACATCCAAGACAAATACTTCCCCTAAAAAGAAGAGCTGTCATAAGAAACTATCAGTCTCTTGAAATTTTCCACAACTTGAGGAAGATTACCTAGGGATCCTACTCCTTTATTTTTTTTTAAAGACACTGTTTAAAACTTATTACTTTTAAGAAAATTTCTTTACAATAAAGTCAGTCGCTCTATTTTTTCTCCCTTCCCCCTCTCCCTTTGGAGTAAGGGAAGCATGCTGGTGGGTGCAGCGCACCAGCGTGGCACATGTATACATATGTAATTTACCTGCACGTTGCGCACATGTACCATAGAGCCTAAAGTATAATAATAATAATAATAATAATAATAAAAAGAAAAAATAAATAAATAAATACTTAAAAAAAAAAAAAGAAACCAGAATGACCACATGAGAAAGTTTGAGAACTTCCAAAGAACAGTAATACACAGGGTGCAAAAACCTTCTGATCATCATGTGGATTGTTTCTGAAGGGTAACTTGGATGAAAATAATTTATGACCATTTCTACAAATAAGCCATTAAAAAACTCCACACACTTAAATCCTATTAATGATGCAGAATATATTATTATATGAGATCATAATGGCTGTAGGTTGTAGTGACTTCGTAAACCACTCAGGAAGGACATCGGAGAACTCTTAATACAAAATAAGAATCAATATGATTATTATGATTATCTTAACATTTTACAATTGACTAGCAAAATAAGCGATAACTGTGCTGTTTTCTGTAAAATGCACACTGTGCTCTTGTATTATTAGATCATTTTCTTTATTGAAAGTGGAAATTGAATTAGATACTGGATTCAAGCCTTACATCTGTCTCCCCGTTTCTCTTGATTCTTCAACATGTCTCTCCACTTTGTCTTGGCCCCCAATGTCTACAGATGGACTCAGTTCTCACCCATCACTGCTCTCTCTTCCTTTCCCCGAAAGAATCCTCCCTAGACCCTAACACCTTTCAAGCTACTTTGTCCATACACCCTGCTTTCCAACCTTCGTAAGATTGAATGATCCTTGTTTCCAGAACCCATCCCGCTTGCTTTCTTTTTATGTTAGCTTGCCTCTCTTTTTTTTCCAAACTGTCTGCCCATTGCTTGCTGATGCACCTACTTCTCTGATTATTCCTTCTCAGTCTCTTTCCCATTTTACTCTGCTTATTCCTTAAATGCTAGGATTCCCCTGAAGTTTCATTCTTTGTCCTCTTTCTCTACACCAGGGGTCTGTGAACCATCTAAAACTAAAACAATTTTTTTTGTGTTTTGAGACAGAACACTTTTTCCCCCTTGAGAAAGTATCTGTAGCTTTCATATTCTCAAAAGGGCCCTTGGCTCTTTTAACAAGATTAAGTGTCCCTGCCCTCACTCTGCCTCCTCCTTATTGCCTTTGACCACCCTTTTTATACGCTAGCTGTTCCCAAATCCATCTACAGTTCTCACTAGGGGCAAAAGGGTCCGACAGCGAAGAGGAGAAACCAAGATTCAAAGAAATGTTGAAGACTCCGAACAAGAAGAAATTGTACTGTACACATTTTGTGTCTAGCTCAGCTGATTCAATCCCGTTGAAGACCAGTTGACTCTATGTTGGGCGGGGAGGGGCGGGGGTGTCGGGGGGTGCCTGACAGGGTCATTACTTCAGGTTGTCAGGTAAGATCCCAGGAGGAATTGGTGAAATAAAGGCTGTATGCGCAAAAACCCTAGTTGCCAGTGGCGGAGGAGAGGGCGCGCCCAGGTCCCGGCGATGAGAACAGGAGAGAAACCCACAGGCAGCTGCACTGCCCACAGCTGCAGCGAAGCCAATCTCTAGGTCTGCAATCACCCTTCGGGGCCAGAAACCCAGCCCAGCACGAGCGGCGCCTTTGACGGACAGCCACCTTCTGCAATCACCTTGCAGTTCACTATAAACACTCCCTATTCCTCCCGCCTATCGCTTCCCTCTCCAAGCCAATCAGAAGAACGGGCGGGATCGTCCTTAGTCGGTTCCTTCTTTTTTTTTTTTAAAAAAAGGTAGCCTGTGCGTCGCATTCCGGCTTCGGGGAAAACCACCTCCCGAGCAAGGGGAAGGTGGAGCCCCTGTGATGGGCAGGCAGTTTTACCAATGAGGCGCCCCAGCCGCTCTAAGACCCGGCCGCCGAGGTGGGCGGGGCACGCGCAGGGCCTGGCCAATGGCGACGGGGCGGTGGAGGTTGAACTGCCGTGGGTAGGGTTAGTGTGAGAGGTGCGGCGGGGGAGGTAATGATGATGGTGGCGGAGGAGGAAGGCGGGGGAGGGGGTGCTGGGCGCTGAGCGGTGGCTCTGGCAGGGTTTGGTAGGGTGGGGACGGTCGCGGGGCGATCTGTCAGGGAGGGGGCGGGCGTGAGGGGCGCCGTCCGCCTGAGGGGCTGCAGATCCCGGCTCCCGCGAGCGCCGTGGCTGGCTTGGCTGTTCCATGTGGCTCCGGCGGGGATGGAGGACTCGGTGGCGGCGGCGGCGGCTGCTGCTGCTGCGGCGGCGACGGAGGAGCGGCTCTGAGAAGGGAACGGGGCCAGACTCAGCCCGACAGCGGGATTAGAGGTGTGAGGAGGGGGCGGGAGTGGACGAGTGGCGGGGCCGGGGCTCGGGGTCCGGGCTGGGGTCTTCTGGTGTCGCCTGGGTGACAGGGACCGCGGAGGAGCCACCGCCTGTCTCCGCTGGGGGGCAGGGGTCTGGGCTCCGTGCGTGAGGAGACTGGGCTCCGGCGGACTGTTCCCCTGAGGATGGGGGAGGGAGGCACCGCACCCTGCACAGTCCACTTGCCCCGCTGGTCATTGCTTCACGCCCAGGCAGGAGTTTCCATTTCCCTCCGGTTGGCAGCGAAGGAGCCCAAGTGGCCTGGAGCCGGGACATTGCCCTCTCTCTGCCTGGAGATTTCCCTCCACTCTTCGTTCCCCATCTATTTCCTCCCTCCGACTGAAAAATAGCATTCCTCCTGGCTCCCTAATTTGTTCCAAGCACATATTGTCGGACTTGAGGCTATTAATTACCGACTGAAAAACAAAGTTTATTAAAAAATACTCCACTTCTCCCTCTTTCTGGCGGTGGACATTAAACAGCATCCCTAGACTTTCCCGCTCTGCTCGCCCTTCTGTGATGCTAACGGGGAGGTAGGGCCCCGAGTTACCGTCTCTCTGGATTGTTGTTGATGCTGACTACCTGATGTGTCGCTCCACGTCTTCGGTGTGAATTGTAATTTCTTCCTTGGTGTCTTGCATCCTTGATGTTACTGGCTTTTGAGGTCGGTGTTTTGTTTCATTGTTTAAAAGACATGCAGAGAACTGGGATGGTCTTTTGCAGCGTTATTTAACATGGGTGGTTAGTCACTTCTCATGATTCTCTCCTCATATTCTTTCTCTTTTTGTCTTTGTTTTGCTTTTCAGTCCTCCAGAATACGCATCATATAGCCCCTGAGGTAGCATGGTGATGTCTCCATGAGGGAACCCCCTCCCACTCATCCTGTCACGTATATCATAGTGTTCTTGACTGGGCCATTCATCTAAGATGGGATTTACCCTGTGAAACAGGGAGAAGACTTATGGACCCCAAGCATCATTTCGAGTTGTAGTTGAGTTTTTAAAAGACATACATGCAAAGTTCCTTTGCTTTGGACCCTCTGCATTATTAAAGCTGCTGTATTGCTAACCCAGAACTGCTCCAGTGTCTTGACTGATCATCATGGCTTCAGTTTGGAAGAGACTGCAGCGTGTGGGAAAACATGCATCCAAGTTCCAGTTTGTGGCCTCCTACCAGGAGCTGATGGTTGAGTGTACGAAGAAATGGTAAGATGTACCTGGAGGTAGACTTTGCTGTGCTGTGGCCTAAGCATACTGTGGTCTAAACTCTGGGTCTTCTGATAGTATATTTACCTTTTTATAGTGCACTAGCGTGTAGAAGCTGGGTGGGGTGCAGATAACTCTAACAAGTACTGTGCTGTGCACTGTTGCTGCTAGTACCATCCCTGTGGATTTTAATTACTGCGCTTCAGTATGGCTCAGAGGACTGTAACTGTGAGAGCACACTAAATACAATAGATTTGGTTTTGAGGTTATTAATCATTAGTGTTAAAATAACTTTGATTTTTGTAATTTTAAGAAGACAAAGAATGGCTACTGAAATATTGTGAGCATTAATCCGTATATTTTAATATAACAGGCATATGATTTAAAAGAGTTTTAATATAGAAGTCTATATTCTTGTGGGGTGATGGTAATCTATTTTATTTTTGTTTTTTCATTTTTCCTTGCTTAGGATAAAGAATTTTTCATTATTTGATTAATGGAAGGCCATCCACAAAACCTTAGAAATTCTTTTGTTAAATGCTTACTCAGGCAACTGTATTTTATTTTAATTGCCTAATGGGATACATTTCTTGGCCAGATTGAAGGAAGCAATTAGTAGTGCTGGTCTGTGATTGGCTTTTTTCCACTTGAGAAGAGTAAATATAGGGCTTTCTTCCCATTGCCCTGAATGATAAACAACAAAAATTTTTTATTTAGTGAGATAAAAAAGTTAATTTTAAGCAAATGGTCGTTTGGGTCTTGATTTACTGGAATGATTAAGCAGTAATGGACTTATTGCAAAATAAGTCCATTTCTTTGTCCAGAAGGACTGTAATTCAGGTCTGTAATAATTTTTCTTTTTAACATCCATTTTATTAGATTAAAAAAATAGCTTGCTTTATTCTAGAACTCTTATATTTGAATATTTATTTGGAACTAGTTTCTGAATGCTTTTCTCTTCAACTTATTAGGAATATTGTTTTAAAATCAGTTTGAGAAATGCATGCACTCATTACCTACTTTCTACCAGGTACTGTGGATTTAGAGTAGAATATGACATAATCCCTGTCCTCAAGGAGTGTGCAGTCCAGTATAAGGAGAGTCACATGAATAAGTTCACTGTGAGAGATGCAATAATATAAATATGTATGACATAAGGATTTTAATCTGTCTCCATCCAGTTGAGTATCTTTGAGGACAGGTTATTTAACTTCTCTGTGATTCAAGTTTCCATATCCATAAAGGTCATAATGGTGCCACTTCATGGGGAGGGTAATTGTGAAGATTAAATGAGTTAATACATGTAAAATGCTTGGAACAGTGTCAGGGACATAGTGCCTAATAGATACCATTATCATGTACAGAGGTCGCAGAGGGAAAAACAATCAATTCTTTAAAGGTAGAGGATGAGTTGTTGGGATGGCTTCCTGGGATCTGAGCTGGGTTTTGAAAGATTCATAGTTGTTGTCCAGGAAGCCAAGGGAGAAGAAGTGAAAGACATTCTAGACTGAAGCAACACCCTATGCAGAAACATGGGAGGCTTACCTAGTATGGGATGTGCTGGAAATTCAAGTAGTATAGTTTGATATTAATGGGGTTTAAAGTGTAGGATTGGGGGGCGTGCAGTGAGATACAAGGTTTGAGAGTCAGGCAGGACTGAAAGCATGTAAAGTTATGTGCTGTTAATAAATGATTTGGGGATTATTCTGTAGGTGATAGGAACATAGTGAAAGATTATGAGCAGAAGAGACATTAGGTTTGCTATTTTCACCAGGACAAGAGTGTAGGGGGGACAACAGTTCACCAGGACAACAGTGTGGGGGGACAACAGTGTAGACTGAGGATCATAGTAAAAGGGTGACTGGAAAAAGCAATATTACGGTAGCTGTTTAATAAATAAGAAGAGACAAAAGGTTAGGACTAGGCAGTGGCAAAGGGAATGGAGAGAATTAACTGGAGGAACACTCAGAACACAAAATGGGTAGGGTTTGGTGGTCATTTCAACTGGGGATCTGAGCAAGATGGGGATGAGGGAGAAGAAAAGGGCTAGACTGACATCCAAGCTTTTGTGTTGGAAATTTGGGTGTACTTAACCAAGCTGGAGAAGGTTGTGATTATAGGTGTTTCTTAACTTGGCAGTATACTGGGAGCATCAACGTTAAGATGGTTAAATTTTAATCTTTTTCTTAAGGGAAATAGAACATTATCAGGTGATTCCTCAGTTAGAAAATCAGTTTCTTCCTCACAGTTTGCAGCCTTCCTGGAATTTTATTTCCCTAGAGCTTTTAAGTTATTAACTTTTAAATAACAATTTAAGTTATTGCTAATGTGTCTAAAGGTAAAAGCTACAGCGAAAATTTAGCTTGATTGCAGTTGAATAAATGGCTTGATTACTTTTAGGGCTGGCCATTATGGTGTCCCTATTAAATCAGGTCTTATGATAGGATCTGGACTTAATACCAGAAGGATTCGGATGTTCTCCTAGAAGTATTAGGGGGTACTAAGTATTAAGTACCCCCAATACTTCTTGTATTGTCTAGTGGTTCTAGAACTTACATCTAGAACTTAATACCAGAATTATTTATACCAGTTCTAGAACCACTAGAACTTAGATCAGGAACAAAAACGAGAATGTCTTTTTTTCATTTGAGAGAAGGACAGTATACCAGAGAGGTCCTATTCGTCATCATTCCTTGATTGCCACATGAAGGGGCTGTAGCAAATTTGGAGATGATAGGGGTTTATACCCCCTACTCTTCTTCTTGTCCATATGTCATTTAATTATTAAACGATGTAGCTGTTGGCAAGTAGTAAGACTGGCCTCTGGAGATGAGTTTGAAAGAGACTATACTGTCATTTCTCTCTTAGTTTACTTTCTGTTCTGTTCTTTTATCATCTGTAGGCTTTTAGATTTCTGAGATAAATCTTTACTATATGAGTTCTCAAAGGCTTTACAGGTGTTTAAGGAAACTGTATGAAAGTTGGCAAGTTGGGGTTATGATGATAATTTAACTAGGTTGCAAATTAAATTCTGGTAAAAGCTCTCTAATATATGACATGAATCATTATGTATGAATACGTATTATATTTTGTATGTATATATATGAACATATTTTATATTTGTATTTATATTTCTTCCACCTAATTCTTAGTCGTGGTGGGAGGACTAAAAATATTCAAAGTGCCATAAACTTTTCCCAAAAAGTCATGTATTTATTTTAGTTTCTTATTTTTCTATGTCATATAAGAATTCCTTTTCCTTATTTTAAAATATAATTTTAATTATAATTTATATTTTAAATAGGCAGTACAATCACATGGTTCAAAACTCTAGAGGTACAAAAAGGTGAAGATATAAACCTGAAAGTAACTCTTCTTTTTGTTCATTATTTCACACATCTTTGCCAACCTTGTGACCCCAGGATTTGAAAGGTAAAAAAAGTAGTTTTTCTTAATGTTTAAGTTTGTGACATTGGCCTGTTAGATAAAATATAAACTCTTTAATCTGATGTTCCAGGCTATGTGTAACTGATCCCAGTTTAGTTTTCCAATTAGACATTAAGAAGACTACATGCACTTTTAGTGTTAAGTTGAATTTATGAAAACCAAATTACATTAAGAAGTATTAATTTCAGATCCACTTCTTTGGGTGGCTTAAGCAAGCATTTCTCTGTTGACCATGGAGTGATATAGAGATACATGAGCCTTGATGTAAATAACCTACTTTTGAAATAAATTTTACAAAGAACAGAAAAAAGCATGAATTAGAAACAAACTTGGTGTGTTTTGTGGGATATGGACTGTCATGAGTAAAAGTGGAAGCAGGGATACCAGCTAATAGGCTATTGCAGTAATTCAAACAGCAGAGTAGTAGGTGATGAGACATGGTCAGACATATGTAAGTAACACACCCATACCCTCACACACATTCAGCACCACCACACTTTATTGAGGTATAATTTACACTTTTGCATATAGTAAAATGCATCCATTTTAAGTGTACAGTTCAGTGAGTTTTGACAATTTTATGTACCCATGTAGCTGGATAATAAATTTTTTAAAGATACAGTTAGCAGGACTTACTGATGGATTAGATATGATGTAAAGTAAGAGACAATCAATAGTGACTCTAGGTTTTTGGCCTGAGCAACCAGGTGAATGTAATATTAATTGAAGGGATAGGGGAACACTTGGGGAGGAAAAGGTTTGGTGTGAGGGAGAAATCAAGAATTCTGTTTGCTTTTCGTTTGGGACATCCAGACGGAGATCTTAAGCAGTTAATTATAAAAGTCGCAAACTCAGAGGCTGGATCATCTTAGTATGTAAGTAGTATTTGTAATCATGGGGCTATAGGAAATTTCCTATCCATTAATACAGATTGAGAAGAGGATTGAGGACTGAGCCTTGAGGCACTTCAGCATATAGGTGAGGAAGGAGAGGAGGAGCCAACAAAGGAGACAGGAAACAAGCAGTAGTGAGATAGGAAAATTAGGAGAGTGTGTTTTCTAAGAAACCAACTGCAAAAAGTGTATTAAGGGAGTATTTGGCTGTGTCAAATACTGTTGAGAGATTGAGCAGGGTGACCATTGGATTTGGCAAGATGGAAAGAACTAATGATTTTGAGGAATGGTTCAATGGAGTGGTGGAGATGAAGACTTGATTAAGTTGGCTTAGAGGAAAGGAAGTGATTACAGTGAGTGTAGATGATTTTTTTGGAGTATTTTGCTACAAAGCAGAGAACTAGGTAATACTTGGAGAGAGACAAGGGTTCAAGGTACATTTTTTGCTTGGCAGATACTGCAACATGTTTAAATGCTGATGGAAATGATTGGTAGAGAAGGAAAAATGGATGATGTGGTGGGAGAGGAGGTAACCTTAGGACAGAAAAGTCTTTGAGTGAGAGAAAGAGAAAAGGATCCAGAACACAAGTGGAAAGTTTGAACTTAGGTAGAAGCAGGGACCATTCATTGTTACAAGGGGAGAAGCAGGGTACATGGGTAGAGAAGCAGATAGGTTGGTAGATTTGGTTGGGGAGGATGTGGACATTCTGTTTTCTCAGGGAAATAATATAAGAAATCATCTGCTGGGAGGGAGGTGACAGTTGTTGAAGAACTGAGGAGATGAGGTATGAAGTTGTCAAAGTGAGAATGAATTGACTAGGGAAATGTAGGGGGATTGCTGGGTAGTAGTGATGACTTTCTTAACTTTGTGATTTTAAATTTTAAGTGAATGCAACCAGCAAGTTTGCATATTTTAATCCAACTGTGTTCAGTGCTTCGGTGCAGGCATGGAATAGGTAGAGTTGGATTTGACCAGGATTGGATTTTGTCAGGAATGTATAACTGAGGGGAAGAGAGACAGGGAAATTGAGAGCAAATGTGCAGAAGTGATTTTAATGATGAACCATGGAATATAAGCTGGAAAAGGAGAAGGTAAGTACGTGAAAGATGGGATAGTCAGTGAAAGCATGAATAGGATAATGACTGAAAGATTTTAAAGAGGTTGAAGAATTGTTGGGGTTGGGAGCTAGAAAGGTGGGAGGTGGAAGAGTGTGAGGTGCTTGATTTTGAGGATGTGGTTAATGTTAATGACAAGATACTGGTGGTGTCCTTGGATCACATGTGCATATCTGTTTACAAAAATGAGCACATATCCCAATATATTTTTAATATACTGCATACATGAAATATGAGTATACTTTAATTTCCTTTAATAAAATAAATACATTTAAAATAAATAAATTTAAGTACAATTTCTTGATATGTTTGAGTAGATAATCTTTTGCACCTTCCAGGTATTCCTATTCCTTTTTAGAGACTATAGCTATTAGTATATAATCACGAGAGTTGGTGGCTGAGGTGAAATGGAGTAAAAGATTTTTTGGGTATGAAGAGGGTGGTCAAGGAATTTAGAGGCCAATGTGTGGACAGATTATTTGTGTGGCTCTTGAAGTTGCCAAGAATAATGGGAGGAGAAACATTTAAGACAGAGAGTCAGGTGCTAAACTCTTTTTTTTTTTTCTTAAGACAGAGTCACACTCTGTTGCCCAGGGTGGAGTGCAGTGGCTCATTGCAACCTCTGCCTCCTGGGTTCAAGTGATTCTCATGCCTCAGCCTCCTAAGTAGCTGGGATTACCGGCATGTACCACCATGTCTGGCTAGTTTTTTTGTGTTTTTCGTAGAGACAGGGTTTTGCTATGTTGGCCAGGCTGGTCTCGAGCTCCTGTCCTCAAATGATCTGCCCACCTCAGCCTCCCAAAGTGCTGGGATTACAGATGTGAGCCACGGCACCTGGCCTGGTGCTAAAATCTTTAATGTATGAGGGGAGAGATGGGGCAGAAGGTTAGATGACTGCAAAAGGGAGAGGCAAGGTAAGAAAGGTATTGTTCCCTAGTTTCTAGGCTTGCTTCTAGAGAGGTTAGTTTGCAGTACTTTCTATGTTGCAAATTATATGAATCTTGAACATCTTATTCCTTGAAACAAAATAGCGCAGTCTTTTCTATATTGTAAGTTGTCAAAGGCATATGATTTTAACAAATGCTAAATTGAGGTTACTTGTTTGTAATTTTATGATAGTATCTTATGAACTGATTTTTTTTTAAATTGTAATTGTTACATATTGTATTTTATCCAGATTTTAAGTCTTTATTCTATGTGAAGAACAGTTTTACAAAATTCAATTGTGGGTTCTTTAAGGAATATAGTGGAGCCACTTAATGCTATAATTGGATATTGATGTGCTTACATCATGATTATGTCTACATATGACTCAAAATATGCCTCTAGATCAAAAGTTGGCAAACTCTGGCCTGATCCAAACTGGCTCTTTTGTTCTCTAAAAAAATAGAGAACAAACTTTTTCACACTTTGGGAGGGGCCGAGGTGGCAGGATCCCTTGAACTCAGGAGTTCAGTAGTTCAAGACCAGCCTGGGTAACATGGTGAGACCCTATCTCTTTAAAAAAAAAAAAAAAAAAGAAAGAAAGAAAAAGTTTGCTGATTTCTGCTTTAAGTCGTGGGAGTTACTTGCAGCTAGTGTTTAGGGAATACAGAGTCTAGCACCTTTCTGTCTTCTCTGTGCTCAGGCTCTAAACTATTAGTTTAGTCTTATTCCACTCAAACTACATAAGTAACAGAGAAGAGACCGTTGTGCCGGTTTTCCAGCCTTATAGAAAGAAACTTTAGAACAGCTTCTGAAAACTTGAGGTCTGTATATGTGTAAAATACATATTTTCTGGCTCTGTGACCTTGGACAAATTATCTCTTAGTACCTCTTCTGTAGTGAGGATGATAATAACACTACTTCCAGCATAGAGTTGTTTTGAAGATTAAGTAAGATAATACCTGTAATAAAGGGGTTAGAACAGTGTCTGACAGAGTAAGCACCCAGTAAATTTTACCCATTGTTGTTATTATTTTTTATCTGATAAATAAGCAATGAGTGATGAAGAGAACTATCTAGAGAGAAAGGTTAGAGTAGGTGGGAAGAAGATTGTAAATATAACCTGAACTTTTAAGAGTGTTAGAGAAAGATGAACTAGCATAGGTTGGAGTGACCAGGGAGGTAGGGGTAACCAGGGAATGTGCCTGCAGAAGTACAGTGCTGAAATGAGCTAAGTTTTGACAATACTTTGACTTTTGGGGAGAGGAACTACATATTTTTGCTTCTGAAGCAAAATCAATTCCTATGGTTTTATAATTTTATTTCCTTTTTATAATAATTTCAAGCAAATGTTCGGCTAAGAAAACGAACTTAATTCCTCCGAAGTAGAATTAATTTGCCAGCATTTGTGTATGCATGTCTGTGTGTTTGTATGTGTCCTGTAGTGATGTTTTGTGATATTTATGATGTATTTCTCTTCTTTTTTTCTTTTGAGACAGAGTCTTGCTCTGTCACCCAGGCTGGAGTGCAGTGGCACAATCTTGGCTCACTGCAGCCTCCACCTCCCCGGTTCAAGCAATTCTCCTGCCTCGGCCTCCCGAGTAGCTGGGACTATAGGTGCCTGCCACCATGCCCAGCTAATTTTTTGTATTTTTAGCAGGGATGGGGTTTCACTGTGTTAGCCAGGATGGTCTCGATCTCCTGACCTCGTGATCTGCCAGCTTCGGTCTCCCAAAATGCGGGGATTACAGACGTGAGCCACCGTGCCCAGCCAAGTCACCGTGCCAAGCCATTTTATGATGTATTTCTTTTCTTTTTTTTTTTTTTGGTATTTTAAGAATATATTATTTCTGAATTTTAAAGAGTCATGGCTACCCAGAATAAAGATTATATTTTCCAGATTTCCTTGCACTTGGTGTGGCCATGTGATTAAATTCTAGTCAATGGAATATGAGGGGAATTGATGTGTACAACTTCCAATTAGAGTCTTTGAAAGGAATGAACCTGACTTCCTCTTATCTTGACCCATTCTTGATAACTGAGGTATGGACCCAGGAAGAATGATGATTTTCAACTATGTGAATGAGATCAACAACTGGGGGATGATGGGTAACAAGACTGAAGAAAGTCAGGGTCCCAATATCATCAGGTTGCTTCCAGCCATACTACTTCTGAGCTGCCTACTTAGACTTTTTTTGAGAGAACCATTTTCTTTCTTATTCAGCTACTGTATCTTTGGATGTCTTTGTTGCAACAAACTAATCTTTACCCTAGCTAATACATGTTGTGCTTAATTAGCCCTATTATCGCTAAGATAACGTCAAAATTTCACATCTTGGAGTAAGAGAACATCTTGCTCTACACCCTATTTACACTCTAGCTTCTCTCATCATTCTCTTACTCCTACTCTTTCATTCTGAATTACCCTGAATTCATCATAAATGCATGGTTTCTTTCAGATCTTGGCCTTTCAATGTGGTCTTCTTGCCCCACCCATTCCTATCTCCTCTACTTCCAGAATTTTCTGCCCCCCCGCCCCCCACCCTGCCCCAACCCAGGAACCTCCCAGGCTTCTTCCCAAAGCATTTCTGAGAGGAGGTGTTACCGATTTTGGACAATTCTAAGGCTTCAATCCCCTTTTCCTATGCAACTCCCCCACCCAACAGAATCCATGACTCCCTGCTAATCTTAGGACCTATGAAACAGGCAGTCTATTTTGTAGATTCTAAGAGCTGGATAATTTTTTAAGGTGTAGAGAAGCGTCTTTTGCTAGAGGTTCCTCTTTATGTCTCTTATGGTCGTCTTCATTCCAAAGCTGTGCTACTGAGTCCACATTCCTTTGAGGGCAGATTGGCTTTCCAAATAGATTGGTATCATGTGAACTGTTTTTTTCTCAGTGAATAATGGCAATACAGATGTGTCTCAAGCAGGTACTTAGTTTGCAAAGAAAAATAAATTCATTTATACTTTACCGTCATCTTCAGCTATAAAGTGTATTGTCAATAAATTTCATTGCCACAAAGTTGATGCAATTGTCTTCCACTGGTTCAGCAGCCATCTTTATTCCTGAGACAAATAGTTTCTTGTGAGAGGAAGCAATCTGGAAGGTCTGAGGTCCCTTTCCTCTTCCCGAGGCCGTTTGCTCCCCTGGCAACTGCTTGAACAGGCAGCAAGGAGTTGTTTCCCAGTGCTTTTTGCGTTCCTGGCTGCCAACTCTGGCTGCTAAAGTGTCTGCCACCTGCTACAATTTATGATGTTTTTCTATGTGACGACTGTTCATTTCTTTTTTCATTATCTTTTGTAGCGACAGGGGTCTCACTATGTTGTCCAGGCTGGTCTTGAACTTCTGGCCTCAAGCGACGCTCTGCCTTGGCCCCTCAAAAGTGCTGGGATTACAGGTGTAAACCACCATGCCCAGGGCCAGTTTTTCCTTAAAATTTTTTTTCCTGTCATGATTTTAAAGAAATGAACCCAGGATCTTTTTGTAGTGTGTAATTTTCATACATTATTTTGGTATCAAATCTTGATTTACATACTTTAAAAGTTGATTTCTAAAATGAAATTTTAAGGGATTATGTGAGGAGGTTCTGTTCTTGTGATTTAGTTTAGTTTCAAATGAGTTTTGCAATTAAAATGCCCAGGGAACTTAAAATTAGGCATTTCTGGAAATGTGCTATTGATACATCAAATGTGTTTGTTCTGATTTTTTGGGAAATTTCAACAAAAGAGCCACTGAACTTGTTCACTGCATGATATAAAAATAGTTCAGGAAAAATTGCACAAAGCATTTTGAATACTCAATAGGGATGTTCATATTCTACATTAGGACTTTTCCATATTTGTTAAAAGGAGTGGAACTGAGTTTGAAACAGGCAGTGAAATTACTGCAGGATGTCATTGTACCTGGTATTTGTCTTATGTATCACTGTTATAGTGATATTTTTAGGCAGCTTTGCTAAAAGGCACCTACTGATTTTCTTTAGTAAGTTTGGTTTATTAAAAAATTTCCTGGTTTTATGAATCCGGGTATTGTTATTTTGAAAATAGTTTTAATAAAGTTTTTTTTTTAAACCTATAAAATTTACCTTTAATTATAAAAAACACTTTAAAATTTGATAACCTGCCTATTTCCAAAAGAGTTTGTCAGCCTAAGAATTTAAAATTATACCATGTTGACTAAATTAGGGATATAAATAGAATAATGGTCTTACAGAAGCAGAGAGAGCACATATTACTAGGCACTTGAGAGGAGTTAGTTGCTGCTATTGGAGACTGGATTTTGTTCTGAGTTTATTGGCAGCCAAGGCAAAAAGGGATGCACGCTGGCTCTTTAATAGTCCTCCTGGCTAAAGAAAGTATATAAATTTGTTTGCAGACTTTTCTTAGACCTTAATCCAAAGAGGATTTTTATTATGAAAATAAAATATGACACTGGATAAAATCTCCAACTACAAAAGACTCAGAACCACTGTTAAATAAGATAATGTTTATGTCGACCATTCATGAAGACTTTTTATGAGAGAATATGGCTGAGAAACCTAGTTTTCTGATCATCTAATTTAAACCAAGAGTACCACTTGGGAAATTTAGAAGAATGGAAATTTTACATAAATCATTTAGTTTTGTGCTGTCTAGTACAGAGGGAACTAACTATATGTGCTGTTTACATCTAAATTTAAATCAATTTAAATTAAACGTAAAATTCAGTTCTTCAGTTACAGTAGCCTCATTTCAAATGCTCACTAGCCACATGTGGCTAGGGACCACCATCTTGGATAGTGCAAATATGGAACATGTTCATCACCACAAAAAGTTTTACAGGACAGTGCTGATTTAGCCATTGCTTCCCAAACTGACTATCTTTAAAATTGCTGGGGTGCTTTGCAAATATGGAGATTTCCATATCCCCTAGGAGGTCCTGATTCTGTAGGTCTGTGATAGTGATGGCAAATCTGTCATTTTAGAAGTTACCCAATTGCTGAAGAGTATCAAATTAGGTCTTAGAACTACCATATTTGATTCTTTCTTAAAAATCCATCTGAAACAAAGCTTTGGCAGGTGCTGGATGACAGTTCTATCGGTACTCCAGAAAATGTTTATTGACGTGAAATTTTGAGTTGAATTTTCTTACAGTGGTTCAGCTATTTTGTGATTTTCTTTCTGATTAAAAGTGAGAGCAATGTGTTTTAGCTATGCCATTTTAGCTGCCAAAATTAACAAATATTTAAACAGGTTCATTGGTTCATTTAAAGACAAGACTGGTTTGTTCTCTTCCGTATAAGCAAAGAGTGTTGAGCGATAGCTATTCCGACTGTTGAGGTAGAATTTTTTTTTTTTTTTTTTGAGCTAGGGTCTCACTCCCATCACCCAGGCTGGAGTGTAGTGGTGCAGTCTGGGTTCCTGGGCTCAAGTGATGTCCCTCATCTCAGCCTCCTGAGTAGCTGGTACTACAGATGTGTGTTACCATGCCCAGCTAATTTTTTGTATTTTTTGTAGAGGCAAAGTTTCGCCATGTTGCCCAGGCTAGTCTTGAACACGGGGCTCAAGTGATCCACCTGCTTTGGCCTCCCAAAGTGCTAGGATTACAGGCATGAGCCACTGTGCTGACCAGAATAATTTTTTTTTTTTAAGAAAAGTTTTGAAACTTCTTAAGTACTTGCACTATAATTGTACTTCTAGACAACATCACTAGTAGATCTGCTCATTTTTTTTCTCTGAAGCATGTCTTAATTCTCACGTTGATTTTTCTATTCCATTGCCTTGTTTCCATCCTTTGCTGTCTTTTGCCAAGGGCCATGATTCACAAACTGTGTCAAGGAGCCCAGGGGCACTGCAGAGAACTCACAAGGGAGCCAAGAGATGTTTAACAATTTTGAAGGAAACATAGCAGCATCTGTTGGAAACCACACAAAGTATAGTTGGTTCTCTCTGTATCTATGGGTTCTGCATCTATGGATTCAACCAACTGTGGATTGAAAATATTTGAAAAACGAAATTGTATCAAACATGTACAGATTTGTTTTGGTCATTATTCTCTAAAAAATACAGTATAACAATATTTACATAGCATTTACATTGTATTAGATATTATAAGTAATTTAGAGATGACTTTAAAGTATACAGGAGGATATCCATAGGTTATATGCAAATACTATGCCATTTTATGTCAGGGACTTGAGCATCCTCAGATTTTGGTATCCTCAGGAGGTCCTGGAACCAATCCTCCACTGATACTAACGGAAGACTGTACTAGCTTGAGGAAGTGCAGTTTCAAAATTATATTGCTACATTCTTTTCAATGATACCACATTTTTGCAAAGCTGGGCTTTTGGCAGTTGCTATGACAAAAAGCAGATATCACATGAAAATCTGCATGGAACAGGAAACTAGGGAGGCAGTGTCTTAATTCTCAAACTTGAGAATTAGATTGTCAAGTGTCTAAAACAGGTGCTAAGGTTTTAGGACATACATCCTTCTTAGGTTGTTTGGACCTGGCTGCTTAATAAACAAAATGGTTAGGTATTTCTTTTGGCTTGGGGGTGAGGGAGTCTGAAAAAAGTTACACATTAAGGGCCTTGTAAACCCAGAAAGTTTGGGAACCTCTAGTGTAGGCTTTTGTGATAGCACTTAATGCTTTCCTGGCCCCTCTGGTCTCCCCTTTGCCTATATTACTGCCATAGTTGTCCTTCTAAAATTAGCCTTCCTTTAAATATGTCCTTATTCTATTTTACTAGTCTTCTTCCAACCATTTCCCTTAAAATTCTGAAATCTTGTTTTTGCTACATGCAAATAGTTTCTCTCAAATTTTATCTTTTATTCTTCTCTTTCCCTCTCCAAAATCATTAAATGCAGAAAGCTGTGTAGTAAAACCGTATCTCAAAGTAACTTAATTGAAACTGGATTTATTCATGCAATAAGTGGGTCTAGATATCAAGTTTAGTGGTTCAGCTTTAATTTGAAGAATACTCTAATTTGCAAAATTACTTTTAAAAATTGGTTAATTCATTTATTTTGAAACTTCTTATGGAATTAATTTTAGGCTTACAGAAGAGTTGCAAAGATAGTATAGAGCAGGGGTGTCCAATCTTTTGGTTTCCCTGGGCCACACTGGAAGAAGAATTGTCTTGGGCCACGTAAAATACACTAACACTAATGATAGTTGATGAACTTTAAAAAAAAAAAGTCCCTGCATAAATCTCATAATGCTTTAAGAAAGTTTGTGATTTTGAGTTGGGCCGCAGGTTGGACAAGCTTGGTATAGAGAGTTCTTATATATCACATCACCCAGCTTTTTTTGGGTAAAATTTGAGTTAATAAATTTACCATTGTCATTTATCAAAACTAAGATTAATATTATTAGGCAAGCTACAGACTTTATTAGATTTCACCAGTTTTCTCACTAATATCCTTTTTCTGTCCAAGGATGTAGTCCAGGTTACCACATTGCATTTAGTTGTCATATCTCCTCTAATCTGTAATAGTTTTTAGTCTTTTTGTTTGTTTGTTTTTCATGACCTTGTTAGGTTTGCCAAGTGCTGGGTAGGTTATTTTGTAGAATGTCCCTCAAATTGGGTTTGTTTGATGTTTTTTTAGTCATTAGACTGAGGTGATGGAATTTTGGTAAGATACCACAGAGGTAAAGTGCCTCTAGCCCCTGTCACATAATATCATATACCACATGATATCAACATGACTTATCACTGGTAATATTCACCTTGATCACTTAGTCTATGGAGTTTCTCCACTGTAAAGTTACTGTTTTACCCTTTCATATTTTATGCATTAGAAGCCAGTTTCTAAATCCAATATACACTCAGGGAGGAGAATTAAGTTTCATCTCCTGGAAGGAGAAGTATCAAAGAATTTGAACATATGTTACAACTACCACAGAACTAATAAATACTGGGGGGAAGATACTTTGAAGTTATGTAACTGTCCTATTTTTCTTTAAAGTTTTGGTCACCAATTTAAAAATTCATCAGTAGATTTTGCTTGTAGCGATCACTACTGTGTCCTAATGATAATTTTCTGTTTCCTTTATTCCTTCTACATTTATTTTTGGAATTTTTCTGTAAGCAAGATTTGTCCTTTATTCCTCATTTATTTATTCAGTTATTTATTCATATCAGTGTGTACTTAATGGTTATTTATAAAATATTTTATAAATAAAAATTTTATTTAAAAATTTTATAAATATTTAATAACCATTTTATAAGTGGTTATTTATTTAATAACCATTTTATAAGTGGTTATTTATTTAATAACCATTTTATAAGTGGTCATTTATTTAATAACCATTTTATAAATGGTCATTTATTTATAAAATAAATGATATCTTTTCTAAAATAAATGATTTTATAAATGGTTATTTATAAAATAAATGATTATAAAATAAATGATCTCATTACTACCTTTTGTACAGAGGTTCTGACAAGGAGGTACGTTGTTTTTTAAAAATAACTCTATTTTTAAAAAACCTTTATTTTGAAATAATTTCAGACTTATAGAAAAGTTGCAAACACAATACAAATAATTCACATATACATTTCCCCTCAATTCCCCAAGTGGCAGCATTTTACCATATTTGCTTTATCAGTCTCTCTTAAGCTATTTGGTATGTAATTTTTTTCTTAACATTTAAGAGTAAGTTGTACCATAGTGCCCCTTTACCCATAAACACTTCAGTATGTATTTCTTAAAAATAGGGATTTTTTTTTTTTGAGACAGAGTCTCACTCTGTTGCCCATGCTGGAGTGCAGTGGCGTGTGATCTCGGCTCACTGCAACCTCTGCCTCCTGGGTTCAAGCGATTCTCCTGCCTCAGCCTCCCGAGTAGCTGGAACTACAGGTGCATACCACCACGCCTGGCTAATTTTTTGTATTTTTAGTAGAGATGGGGTTTCACTGTGTTAGCCAGGATGGTCTCAATCTCGTGATCCACCTGCCTCGGCCTCCCAAAATGGTGGGATTACAGGCATGAGCCACCATGCCCTGCCAAAAATAGGGATTTTTTTTTTTTTAAACATAACTACAGTTTAATTTGTCAAAATCAGGAAATTTACATTTGTATGTAATGCTGTTACTTAATCTATAAGCCTAATTCAGATTTCTCCAGTTATCCCAAGGATTCCGTTGATACCAAAAGAAGAATTTTTTCCTCCCTAGACCAGGATCTAATCCAGGACCATATGTTACATTTAGTTGTCACACCTCTTTAATCTCCTTTAATCTGGTAGAATTCCTCAGTCTTTGTTTTGACACTTGACACTTCTTAAGTGTCAATTCACCTTGACACTTTTGAAGACTGTTCCTCAATTTGTGTTTGTCTGATATTTACTCATGATAGGTTCAGGTTATGAATACTTTGCAGTAATACCAAAGTGAAGCTGTGTATTCTCTGCATCAGGAGTCACATGATATTGATTGTGCTGTGGTTCAAGAGAGCTGTTGTTATGATTTCAGTTCTTTTGCTCCTTGGCTGAGGTGTTTTATGTCCAATTATGTGGTTGATTTTAGAGTATGTGCCATGTGGTGATGAGAATAATGTATATTTTGTTGTTTTTGGATGGAGAGTTCTGTAGGTGTCTGTGAGGTCCATTTGATCCAGTGCTGGGTTCAGGTCCTCAATATCTTTGTTAATTTTCTGCCTCAGTGATCTAATACTGTCAGTGAGGTGTTGAAGTCTTCTATAAGTCTCTTTGAAGGTCTCTAAGAAATTGCTTTATGAATTGGGGTGCTCCTGTCTTGGATGCACATATATTTAGGATAATTAGGTCTTCTTGTTGAACCTTTTACCACTATGTAATGCCCTTCTTTGTCTTTTTTAATCTTTGTGATTTAAAGTCTATTTTGTCTGAAATTAGGATTGCAACTTTTGCTTTTTTTCTGTTTTCCATTAGCCTTGTAGATTTTTCTCCATCCCTTTATTTTGAGCCTATGGGTGTCATTGCATGTGAGATGGGTCTCTTGAAGACAGCATACCAATAAGTCTTGGTTCTTTATGCAGCTTTCCACTCTGTGCCTTTTAAATGGGGTGTTTAGCCCATTTACATTCAAGGTTAATATTGATGTGTTTGGATTTGAACCTGTCATCGTGATGTTACCTGGTTATTATGCAGACTTATGTGGTTGCTTTATAGTGTCACTGGCCTGTGTACTTAAGTGTGTTTTTGTAGTGGCTGGAAACAGTCTTTCCTTTCCATATGTAGTGTTTCCTTTAGGAGCTCTTGTAAGGCAGATCTAGTGATAATTAATTCCTTCAGCATTTCCTTATGTGGAAAGGATTTTATTTCTCCTTTGCTTATGAAGCTTAGTTTGGCGAGATATGAAATTCTGGGTTGGAATTTCTTTTCTTTAAGAATGTTGAATATAGGCTTCCAGTCTCTTCTGGCTTATAAGGTTTCTTCTGCTGAGAGGTCCACTGTTAGTCTGATGGTCTTCTCTTTGTAGATGACCTGACCTTTCTCTCTAGCATTTTTTCTTTCATTTTAACCTTGGGGAATCTGATTATTATGTGTCTTGAGGATGATCTTCTTGTGAAGTATCTTACTAGGGTTCTCTGCATTTCCTGAATTTGAATGTTGGCCTCTCTAGCTAGGTTGGGGAAGTTCTCATGGATGGTATCCTGAAATACATTTTCCGAGTTGCTTATACTCTCCCCATCTCTTTCAGGGATACCAGCGAGTCATAGATTTGGTCTCTTTACATAATCCCATATTTCTCAGAGGTTTTATTTGTTCCTTTTCATTCTTTTTTGTCTATTCTTGTCTGACTGTCTTATTTCAGAAAGCAGTCTTCAAGCTCTGAAATTCTTTCCTCCACTTGGTCTGTTCTGTTGTTAGTTCTTGTGATTGCATTATGAAATTCTTGTAGTGTGTTTTTCAGCTCTGTCAGATTGGTTACATTCTTTTCTATACTGGTTATTTTGTCTTGTCAGCTCCTGCATTGTTTTATTGTGATTCTTAGCTTCCTTGGATTGGGTTTTAGTGTACTGCGTCTCAGTGATCCTTGTTCCTGTCCATATACTGAATTCTATTTCTGTCACTTCAGCCATCTCAGCTTAATTCAGAATGCTTGCAGGAGAGGTGGTGCAGTTGTTTGGAGGAAGGAAGGCACTTTGGCTTTTTGAATTGTCAGAGTTCTTTTGTTGGTCCTTTTTCATCTTTATGGGCTGATGTTTCTTCAATCTTTGAAGTTGCTCACCTTTGGATAGTTTTTTTTTTTTCTTTTATCCTATTTGATGGCCTAGAGGAGGGGTCCCCAACCCCTGGGCTATGGACTGGTACCAGGCTATGGCCTGTTGGGAACTGGGCTGCACAGCAGGAGGTGAGTAGTGGGCAGGCAGGCAAGTGAGCATTACTACCTGAACTCCACCTCCTGTCATATCAGTGGTGGCATTAGATTCTCACAGGGCACAAACGCTATTGTGAACTGCTCATGCAAGGGATGTAACTTGTATGCTCCTTATGAGAATCTAATGCCTTCTCTCAACTTGTGTGGAAAAATTGTCTTCCATGAAATTGGTTCCTGGTGCCATAAAGATTGGGGACTGCTGACCTAGAGGGCTTGATTGTGGTATAAGATGGATTCAGCCAACTGACTTCATTTCTGGAAGATTTTAGGGGGCCAGTGCTCAGCTCCCAACTCCTGGACTGTGTGCTCTAACTCTGGGGGACTTTTATCAGCCCTGACTTTGTTCTCTGACTCCTTGGGGATAGGAATCCACTGTGCTGTGTGGCAGTGGGGGCGCTCCAAGGTGCTGGGTGGTGTTGGCCAAAGTGTTTTGTAGTGTGGTAACAGTGATATCCATCCTCATTTGCTTGTGCCTTATTTGCATGTGCCTCATTTGCATATGCCAGCAGCAGCAGCTGTGGCAGTGTGGTGGAGTGTATACTCATTGGTTGCGGTCGTGTGCTAGTAGGTCCCGGGGTGCTTGCCTCCAAGCCAGTGTTCACCTCAGTGGCAGAGGCAACCCATTCGTGGGGATGCGGGGGCCCCCTGCTGGCAACTGTGCATGCCGTCATGCTGGTGGTGGTGTTGGCACAGGGGTGGGGCACTGGCAGGCACAAGTCTGTGTGCACTCTGTGCACTGCCGTCAGGGGTGGTTACTCAGGGCAGCAGGGAGTCTGCTGTTCTCTGCCTGGTTTCACTCCCACAGCAGTGTTGGTACAAAGGCAGGGTGCTGGTGGGGGTGGAGTTGGCTGGCTCTGTGCCTGCCGAGGCTCCCACTGAAATGTGGTTGGTGGAGGATGGGGGATGGACTGCACTCTGGAGGCAGCAGTGGCTGGGTAGGGTGCATGCACATGGGCAGCTGATGGAGCAAGGAAGCCAAAACTTGCCCATGCACACACTGCCGGCAAAGCGATGTGGGGGGTTGTCATGATTGGAGGTGGGGTGTGGGAGCTACAGTGTGGGGAGGAAGCAGGTAGGCTGGTGCATGGCTATGAGAGCTGCCCTGCTGGAGCTCTCCACCAGTCAAGCACTGTTGCTAGCATAGGAGCTAAGTTGTGGGCCCCTAGGGCGCTCAAGGCTTCTGTGCAAGCAGATGTGGCCAGGCTAGGACCCAGGGAGAGGCCAGCAGATGAAGGGGCACAGGGATTGGACTGGCCTTGTCTGGTGGGCAAGACTGCCCTGCAGAGTTGAGGTCCAACAGTACCTGTAGGGCTAAAATCTCCTATGGGAGCAAGTCAAGCGTAGGGGGATGGGTAACCCTGGCCGTGCCCTGTTACAGATGCTCCTTCACCAAACCCTCTGAGCTCCACATCAGGTGGCTTACTGCCCCTACCACTTCTCTAAGCAGCTCTCCCTGCCAACTCGAGTGTCCATTGTGGTGGAGGAGTCTCCTCTTGCCAGGATTCCAGAGGTCAGTGGTGAGAGTGGGTGGGTTTCTCCTTGCCAGTTCAACTCACCCAGTCTCCTGGAATCCTTGGAGGCCTGGAATGATTACTGGTGTGCGGTAGGTAGCCCCGTGCTGGGTTTTCAGCTTCCTCCCCTTCATCCCAGCTTCTGTGTCTTCCCTCTTTCTGCTCTTAGTACTTTTCCTCTGAAGATCTGTTTAGGCATGTGCCAGTCATCTCAATCCCTTCGTGGCATCTGTTCTATCTGGCTGCTCTAGTCGGCCATCTTGCCCTCTCTCTTATCCTATTCCTAATCAAACTCTTACCCATTAGTGTTAGTATTCAGTATGGTTTTGTTTTTATTTTATTTTATTTTTTTATTTTAGACTAGTTAAGTGCACTATTGAGAAAGGGGGAAAGAATAGAACTAGGAGTTCAGTCTGTTACTGACTGTGAACAATCGATTGAGATAACTCACTACCAGCCTGGTTTTGTTTTTTATTTGAAGCATAGATAGATTCATTTGTTTTTATTTATATTTCACACTATAAAATCCTCCCATCCTGTTGAATTAATTAATTAATTAAATTTTAATGTTGTTCCCCATGTGAGAACTATTTTTTTTTTTTTCGAGACGGAGTCTTGCTCTGTCACCCAGGCTGGGGTGCAGTGGTGTGATCTCGGCTCACTGCGACCTCCATCTCCCAGGTTCAAGCAATTCTGCCTCAGCCTCCTGAGTAGCTGGGATTACAGGCACATGCCACCACGCCCGACTAATTTTTGTATTTTTGGTAGACATGTGGTTTCACCATGTTGGTCAGGCTGGTCTCAAACTCCTGACCTTGTGATCCGCCTGCCTTGGCATCCCAAAGTGCTGGGATTACAGGTGTGAGCCACCGCGCCCGGCCTACAAGAACTATTTTTAAAATTATGTCTTCCCCATCCTGATTATCCCGTTCCCAACTCTCTGTCCTTTCACCTTGTTGCACCCAACTCCTGAATATAACTAGTTTCGTTATTCTGTGTTTCTTCTTCCCTTTTTTTTTTTAAACAGATTTATTGAGGTATAACTCATGTACTAAACAGTTTGCCCTTTTAAAGTGTACAATTCAGTGGTTTTTAATGTATTTCTAGAGTTGTACAACCATAGTCACTATCTAATTTTGGAACATTTTTGTGAAAAAATCCCATACCTGTTAGCAGTCACTCCCTATTCCTCTGGAGCTCCCCTCCCCACTCAACCCCCAGGTAACCACTCATCTAATTTCTGTTCTCTCTAGATTTGCCTATTCCAGATACTATGTGGTCTTTTGTGACTGGCTTCTTTCACTTAGCATTATGGTTTCAAGGTTCATCCATGTGTAACAAATGTCAATACTTCATTCCTTTTTATTGCTGAATAATCTATTATATGGATATGTTACATTTTATCCATTCATCAGTTGATGAACATTTGGGCTGTTTCCACTTTTCTGCTATTATGAATAATGCTGCTGTGAACATTTGTGTCTTGGGTATGTTACAGATCACAGGCTCTTTGGCTCCATGTATAATAAAAATTAACATAGGGCCAAGTAGATATCCCAGACAAGGCTGTTATTTTGGGGCTTGCACTTGAGCGCAAGGGAGACAGCAGAGGTGCAAGGACTCTCTAGCTGAGTCTGTGAAACAGCTGGTAGGGAATTTTTTGTTAGACAAAGTGCAGAATTGACATCAGGGGTGAGACATGCAGGCTGGGCTGGGAAAAGCCTGTGAAGGGTAGGGTATGCGGGTCAGCGTATCTGGTTGTGATATTTATCTTGAATATTGGACACCCTGGTAGTCTGGCCAGAGGCAACAAGGCTGTAAGTTAATTGTTAAGCATTCTTTCCTGAAGTGGGACACTCCACAACCTTGGTTTGATATTTAGATTTCCTAAGGACAGTTCCTGGAATTCTTTAAGTAAAAGGCATGGTTTAAACATTATGAAGAAGGAGCTGTGTCCCATTCCTATTCTATCTCAGGTACATACCTGGAAGTGGAATGCTGGACCATGTAATAACTAACTTTTTGAAGAGCCGTCAAACTGTTTACCAAAGTGGTCGCGTCATTTCGCATTCCCACCAGCAATATATGAAGGTTCCAGTTTCTTCATTTCCTCACCAACACATCTGATTGTCTTTTTTATTTTAGCCATTTAAGTACATGTAAAGTGTTATATCATTGTGGTTTTTGACTTGCATTTCTCTAATTGCTGAACCATGTTGAGCCACAATATTTTCATATGCTTATAGACCATTTACATGTCTTTTTTGGAGAAATGTGTATTGTAATCATTTGCCCATTTTTATTTGGATCATTTCCTTTTAGTGTTGTAAGAATTCTTTATATATTTTGGATATAAGACACTTACCAGGTATGTGATTTGCAAAAAGTTTCTCTCATGTTGTAAGCTATTTACTTTCTTGGTGGTGTTTTTAAAAAAGGGTTTAATTTTCATAAAACATAGTGTATCTATTAATACATTAATAATATGTCTATTTTTAATTTGGTACTTGTACTTTTGGTGTTGTGTTTTCTTAGACTTTGCCTAACCCAAAGTCACAAAGATTTACTACTTCTATTTTTTATAAGAGTTTTATAATTTTAACTCTTACATACAGTAAGAGTAAGTCTATAATCTATTTTGAGTTAATTTTTGTGTATGGTGTAAGGAAGGTGTCTACTTTTATTCTTTTGTATGTGAGTATTACTTCTAGCACCATTTGTCTAGTCTGGTTATTTTATTCCTTTGTTTCTTTTTGCATGAACTTGCAGATATATGCACTTCTAAAAAATTTATTTATTTTACCTATACAGAAGAGATAAGACAATACAATCAGTACTTTTACTTTTTCACTTAATATATTCTGGAAATCATTCCATATCAATTCATAGAGTTTGTCTTTATTCTTTTTTTTTTTTTTTCTCAACAGGTACAAAGTACTATCTTTGTGATACACTATAGTTTATCCAACTATTCTCTTACGTGTGGGCATTTAGATTGTTCCTAATATTTTGCACATATAATACTTTAATGAATAGCCTTTATGTTTGGGAGTAAATTCCTAGAAATGGAATTGCTGTGTCAAAAGGTAAACACATATGTAGGCTTGTTAGATATTGCCAAATTCCCCTCCATGAGGGTTTTACCGATTTGCCTTCCCACCAGAAATATATGAGAGTGCCTGTTTCCCCACAGCCTTGAGTACCAAATTCGTTGTCCTGAAGTTTTTGCCAAAGTGAGAGGTGAGAAATGGTATCTTGGGGTAGTTTTAATATGCACAGACATACCTCAGAGATATTGTGATCTTAGTTCCAAACCACTGTAATAAAGCAAATATTGCTATAGAGAGAGTCACACAAATTCTTTGTTTTCTTAGTGCATATGAAAGTTGTGTTATTTATTGACTACTATCTAGTTTTTGGTCTTTCTCCTTTAACTTTAAAACAATTAATAGAGTTTATGTTTTTGAGCAGTTATGAATTTACAGAAAAATTAAGTAGAGTACAGACAATTTTCATATACCCCTCATCTTCCCCATTTCCCCCCCTTATTGATATCTTACATTAATAATGACATGATTCCACCATTATAGTATCATACAGAATATTTTCATGGCTCTGAAAATCCTCTGAAATCTCTCCCTCACTCCCCTTCTCCCTCCCACTGAATTTCTGGCAACTACTAATCTTTTTACTGTCACCATAGTTTTGCCTTTTCTGGAATGTCATGTTGTTGGAATCATACATTAGGTAGCCTTTTTAGATTGCTTCTTTCAGTCATCAATATGCATTGAAGTTTCCTCCATGTCTTGTGGTTTGATAGCTTATTTCTTTTTCATCAGTAAATAATGTTCCATTGTCTGGATGTGCCACAGTTTATCCATTTACCTGTTGAAGGACATCTTAGTTGCTTCTAAGTTTTGACAATTATGAATAAAGCTGCTCTAAACATCTCTTTTTTTCTTTTTTTTTAGAGAGAGAGAGAGACAGAGACAAAGATACACAAAGAGAGAAAGACAGAAAGAGAGAGACAGATAAAGAGACAGACAGATAAAGACAGAGATGGACAGAGACAGAGAGAAACAGAGAGAGAGAGAGAAACAGAGAGATGGAGAGAGAGAGAGAGACAGACAGACGGGCAGACAGACAGGCAGAGAAAGAGAATAAGACAGAAGGCAGACACACACACACACACACACACACAGACAGAGACAGACAGAGAGACAGAGAGAAAGACAGACAGAGAGAAAGACAGAGACAGACAGAGACAGAGAGAAACAGACAGAAAGAGAGAGAGACACAGAGACAGAGAGAGAGAGAAACAGACAGACAGGGAGAGAGAGAGACAGACAGACAGGCAGAGAAAGACAGAAGACAGACACAGAGAGAGAGACACACACACACAGAGACAGACAGGCAGAGAAAGACAGTAAAACAGAAGACAGACACAGAGAGAGAGACACACACAGAGAGAGAGAGAGACAGACAGACAGGCAGAGAAAGACAGTAAGACAGAAGACAGAGACAGAGAGAGAGAGAGAAACAGGGAGAGAGAGAGACAGACAGACAGGCAGAGAAAGACAGTAAGACAGAAGACAGACACAGAGAGAGACACACACACACACACACAGAGACAGACAGGCAGAGAAAGACAGTAAGACAGAAGACAGACACAGAGAGAGAGAGACAGGCAGAGAGAGAGAGATAGAGAGACAGAGACAGAGACAGGCAGAGAGAGAGACAGAGAGACAGAGACAGAGAGAGAAACAGAGAGAGAGACAGACAGACAGGGAGAGAGAGAGAGACACAGACAGGGGGAGAGAGAGAGAGAGAGAGAGACCGACAGACAGACAGGCAGAGAAAGAGAATAAGACAGAAGACAGACACAGTGAGACAGAGAGAGAGAGAGACAGACAGACAGAGACAGAGACAGAAAGAGAGAGACAGACAGACAAAGAGACAGAGAAAGACAGAGATGGACAGAGAGAGACAGAGAGAAACAGACAGAGAGAGAAACACACACACACACACAGAGACAGACAGGCAGGCAGAGAAAGAGTAAGACAGAAGACAGACACAGTGAGAGAGACAGGTAGAGAGAGAGAGAGACAGAGGCAGAGAGACAGAGAGAAAGATACTTGTGGGGAGTTTGATTGATATTGCATTGAGTCTGTAGATCAAATTGGGAAGAACTGCATCTTGGTAATATTGAGTCTTTCCATCCATGTACAGATATCTCTCAATTTATTTGGATCTTCTTGGATTTTTGTAATTTTTTTCCCCATAGATCTTGTATATATTTATTGGATTTATACCTAAGTATTTCATTTTTTTGGTGCTAATATAAATGGTATTCCTGTTTTTAAATTCCAATTGTTCATTGCTGATGTATAAAAGGAATTGACTTTTATATATTAACCTTGTATCCTGCAATCTTGCTATGATTGCTTATTTATTTTAGGAGTTTTGTTGATTTTTTGGGACTTTCTACATAGACAGTCCTATCACATGCAAACAAATACAGTTTTGTTTCTTCCTTTCCAACCTATATACCTTTTCTTTTTCTTATCTTATTGCATTAGCTAGGACTTCCAGAATGATTTGACTAGGAGTGGTGAGAGCAGACATCCTTGCCTTGTTCCTTGGCAGGAAGGCATCTAGTTTCTCACTGTTAAGTATAATGTTATCCTTAGGTTTTTTGGTAGACGTTCTTTATCAAGTTGAGGAAGTTCCACCTTTTTTCCTAGTTGTCTGAGAGTTTTTATCATGAATGGCATTGAATTTTGTCAAATAGTTTTTCTCCATCTAATGATATAATCATATAGCTTTTCTTCTTTAGCCTGTTGATGTGATGGATTACAATGATTTTTATAATAATTGGTTTCTACAGTAATTGGTTTTTAAATGTCGAACCAACCTTGCATACGTAGAATCCAATTTGATCATGTTGTATAATTCTTTTTAACCATTATTGGATTTGATTTGCTATGTTAATCTGACTTTCTGACTGTATAATTTTCCTTCTTTTGAATAATTTTTTACAAAACAGTTTTCATAAGGGAAGTCTATTGGTGATAAATTTTTTTAACTTTTGTTTGAGAAAGTCTGTTTCTCACTTAAGAGGGACAGTTTCACTGGATACAGAATTCTAGGTTGGTACATTTCCACTCCCATTATTATTTTATTTCACTTTCTTCCTGCTTACAAGTGTGGGGACCCCACACTTTTGTGAGTTTTACCTAACTTACATGATATTTGAAAAGACTGATGTTATTCTTGCTTTATCTATAGGTAAAGTGTTTTTTCCTCTGGCTTCTTTCAATATTTTCCTTTGTGTTTGATTTTCTGTAGTGTGACTATGATATGCCTACGTGTAGATTTTTTTGTATCTATCCTGCTTAGTGTTCTCTGAGTTTCCTAGATCTGTGGTTTGGTGTCTATCATTAATTTTCGGGAATTCTCAGACATTGTTGCTTCAAATATTTCTTCTATGCCTTTCTCTTTTTCTTTTTCTTTTGGTATTCCCATTATGTGTATTTATGTCTGATACAGTTTGGATCTGTGTCCCCACCCAAATCTCATGTTCAGTTGTAATCCCCAATTTGGAGGTGGGGCCTGGTAGGAGGTGATTGAATTGTGGGGACAATTTCTAATGATTTAGCACCATCCCTCTAGTGCTGTTCTCGTGATAAGAGTTCTCATGAGATCTAGTTTTTTAAAATGTGTAACACCTTCCCTTGCTCTCTCTTCCTTCTCCTCTGGCCATATAAAACGTGCCAGCTTCCCCCTCACCTTTTGCCATGAATTAAAGTTTCCTGAGGCCTCCCTAGAAGCTGTCATGCTTCCTGTACAGCCTGTGGAACCATGCGCCAATTAAACCTCTTTTCTTTATAAATTACCCAGTTTCAAATATTTATAGCAGTAGGGAACAGACTAATTCAATACTTTTTGTAATTGTCTCACAGTTTTTGGATATTCTGTTCTTTTTTTTTTTTTTTTTTTCCCAATTCTTCTATTTCCACTTCAGTTTTGGAATTTTCTACTGATATTTTCTCAAGTTAACTTACTTCCTTGAGTATCGTCAGTCTGTCAATAAGCCTATCAAAGGCATTCATCATTTCTGTTACAGTGCTTTTGATTTCTTGCATTTCCTTTTGATTTTTTCTTAAGAGTTTTCGTTTCTCTGCTTCCATTAACACCCTTAGCATATCAATCATAGTTCTAAATTTCAGTTCTGATCATTTCATTATCTCTGCTCTGAGTTTGATTATGATGCTTGTTCTGTCTCTTAAAATGATTTGTCTTTTGGTCTACCTTGTAATTTTTTGTTGAAAGCTGGAAATGATGTACTGGGTATGTGAAATTGAGATAAATAGGCCTTTTTAGTAAAAGGTTTTCTCTTTATCTGGATAGGAGTTGGGCTCTGTTTACTGTTTACCATAGCTATAGCTATAGGTGTCAGAGGCTAAAATATTCTCTGTGCCTTTTTTTGTTTTTTAAATTTCCTTTGTTGTCTTGTAGTTTCTCTAGAGATTTCTTCCTAACTGAGGTCTGAGTTGGATAGTTCTTGCAGTTGTATTTCCCTGTTATTATTATATGGGAGCCCTACTGATATGGTGGTAAGGTGTGGAGGAACGGGAAGTATTCTATAGTCCTATAATCAGGCTTTTAGTGATTGTGTTTTTTGGCTTTACCCTCCCCAGTGCTCCTCAATTTTTTACCCTTTAGGTGAGAAAGGAAGTCTAGAGGGTACTGGAGTTGGTTATTTCACTTCTCTCAGTTCATTTAGTTTCTAGTAAAATAGTTTCTCTTGAGGGTAGGCCTTATTAAGAGGCTTGGGAAAGTATTTCAAAGTGGCTACTTTTCCTCTTCTTTGCCCTAAGCAGGAGGGTATTTTTATCCAGTCTGCACTGTGAGAGAACCTGGTAGGGCTCTTGGAGGTAAAACTCACAAAAATGTGGGGCCTCCCAAGACTGATCTTCCTGGGAGTTTTTAACTCTCAGACTTGTCCACATCCAATCTCTAGTAATTGGTCAATTACAATTTAGGCTTTCTTACTCTGGTATTGTGGAGCATACTGGTTCCTGGGCTGCTTCTCCCGTAAGTTGTGATTCTCTTTGTCTGCCTCTCACTGCAGTTTTGGGGGTAGTGATTTGCCCTGTGACCTCAATTCTCTGAGGAATCTAAGAAGAGTTGTTGATTTTCAGTTTGTTTGTTTTTTCTTGTTGTGGGGATAGAAGTGACACCTTCCAGGCTCCTGACATGCTTGACTGGAAAGTAGAAGTCTTTTTGTCTTTCCTTTACCAGTGTCTTATATTGCAAATAGTTTTTCCCATTTTCTTAATGTATAACTTTGTTTATGTTGTTTTTCAGTATGCCGTTTTTTGTTTTTTTTTTGAATATTGTCTATCAATATTACATCTTGATTTTGAGACATAGTGAAAGCATTTCTCTATCCAGGCTTATAGAAATTCACTCATGTTTTCTTCTAGTACTTACATGGTTTCCTTTTTTTAAAAAAAACCATTTTAACATTTCCATTTGGGATCCATTTTGAGTTTATTCTTATGTAAGGTGTGTGGCATGTGTCTTTTTTTTTTGAGATGTTTCAAATGGATACATTTGTTGTTGTTTTTAAACTATATATATATATATATATATATATAAAATTCATTGTAGATCGTTTCACAAGCATGTAAGCAACCAAATCTTTTGATTAATATTAGCATGGTATATTTGTCTACATCTACTTACTTTTAATCTATACTTGTCTTTATATTTAAAGTAGGTTTCTTATGGAAAACATACAATTGGGTCTTGTTTTTTGAACCTCTGACAATCTTTTAATTGGTGCATTTAGACCACTGACATTCAAAGTGGTTATTGGTGTAGTTAATGTCTACCTTATTTGTTACTGTTCTCTATTTGTTGCCTTTGTTCTTTGTACCTTTTTTCCACTCTTTTTCTGCCTTTTGTGTGTGTGTGCATGCATGCGTGTGTTTTAATAGAGACAGGGTCTCGTTATGTTGCCGAGGCTGGTCTTGAACTCCTGGGTTTAAATGATCCTCCCACGTTGGCTTCCCAAAGTGCTGGGCTTACAGGCGTGAGCCACTGTGCATGGCCCTTCCGTGGGTTTCTGTTTTTTTTGAGATGGGGGTCTCGCTCTGTCACCCAGGCTGGAGTGCAGTGGCGCGATCACAGCACACGGCAGTCTCAACCACCTGGGCTCAAACAGTCGTCCCACCTCAGCTTCTCAGGTAGCTGGGACCACAGGCATGCACCACCATGCCTGGCTTAAATTATTTGTAGAGACGAGGGCTCACTGTGTTGCTCAGGCTGGCCTCAAACCCCTGGGATCAAGTGATCCTCCTGCTTTCACCTCCTAAAGTGCTGGGATTACAGGAGTGAACCACCATTCCTGCCCCCTTTTGTAGTTTTAATTGAGCATTTTATATGATTCCATTTTCTCTCCTTTCTTGGCTTATCAGTTATACTTCTATTTTTTTTTTTTTTTACTAACTTTTTTTTTGTGGTTGCATTAGAGTTTACAATATACATTTAAAGCTAATCCAGGTCCACTTTCAAGTAACACTGTACCATTCCACAGGTTGTGTGAGTACTTTATAATAACAAAATAATCCTAATTCTTCCCTCCTGTCACTTGTATCATTGCTGTCATTCATTTCACTTATATATAAGCATATATGTATATATACACACTATGTATATTAACAAACACTATGTATATTAACAAAGGATATATAATCAAATACATTGTTGTTATTTATTATTTTAAATAAACTGTTACCTGTTAGATCAATTAGGTATGAGACAAATACAAGTTTTCCTTTTGCCTTCATTTATTTATCCTTTGGTACTCTTCCTTATGTAGATTCGAATTTCTGACCTATGTTACTTTCCTTCTGTCTAAAGAGCTCTTTTTAACATTTCTGGCAAGGCAGATCTACTGGCAACAAAATCTAATTTTTGTTTGTCTGAGAAAGTCTTTATTTTTCTTTGACTTTTGAAGGATAATATACAGAATTCTAGGTTGGTGGGTTTTTTTTCTCTCAACACTTTAAAGATTTTACTCCACTCTCTTCTTGTTTGCATGGTTTCTGAGAAGTTGGAAGTAATTATTGTTTCTGTATAGGTAAGGTATTTATTTCCTCTGGCTTCTCTCAGGATTTTTTTATCTTTGATTTTCTGTAGTTTGAAATGGATATGCCTAAGTGTAGGTTTTTTGGCCTTTATCCTGCTTGGTGTTCTCTGAGGTTCCTAGATCTGTGGTTTGGTGTCTGACTTTAATTTGGAGAAATTCTCAGTCATTATTGTTTCAAATATTTCTTCTGTTCCCTTTTCTTTTTCCTCTGCTTCTGGTATTTCTATTATGTGTATTGACATCTTTTGTAGTTGTTCCACAGTCTTTGGATATTCTATTCTGGTTTTTTTTTCAGTCTTTGTTCTCTTTGCTTTTTTTTTTTTTTTTTTTTTTTGAGACAGAGTCTTGTTCTTTTGCTCAGGCTGGAGTACAGTGGTGCGTTCTCGGCTCACTGCAACTTCTGCCTCCTGGGTTCAAGCAGTTCTGCCTCAGCCTCCTGAGTAGCTGGGATTACAGGTGTGCACCACCATGCCTGGCTAATTTTTATGTTTTTAGTAGAGATGAGGTTTCTCCATGTTGGCCAGGCTGGTCTCGAACTCCTGACCTCAAGTGATCCACCTGCCTTGGCCTCGCAAAGCGCTGGGATTATAGGCATGAACCACTGTGCCCAGCCCCTCTTTGATTTTTAGTTTTGGAAATTTCTATTGTGATATCCCCAAGCTCAGAGATTTTTCTTCCTCAGCTATGTACAGTCTATCAATAAGCCTATCAAGAGCATTCTTCATTTCCATCATAGTGTTTTTGATCTCTAGCGTTTTATTTTATTTTATTTTGGTTGGTTCTTTCTTAGTATTTCCATCTCTCCGCTTACTTTGCCCATCTGTTCTTGCATGCCATATACTTTATCCATTAGAGCCCTTAGTATATTAATTATAGCTGTTTAAATTACAGGTCTAAGTATTCCAGTATCCCTGCCATATCTGAATGTGGTTTTGATGCTTGCTCTGTCTCTTCAAACTCTGTTTTGCCTTTTATTATGCCTTGTAATATTTTTCTTGATAGCCAGATGTAATGTACTGGGTAAAAGGAACTGCTGTAGTAGACCTTTAGTGATTCAGTAAGGACTGGGGTTGGGGGAACATTCTATAGTCCTATGATTAAGTCTCAGTCTTTTAGCGAGCCTGTGCCTCTGGACTGTGAACTGTAGAAGTGCTTTGTTTAGTGCTTAGGTGGGGCAGGATGGCTAGAGTGAGCTGGAGTTGGGTATTTTCCTTTTCCCAGGTCAGTTAGGCTCTGATAAAACCCCAGCAGGCTAGGTTCTAGTTAAACAGTTTCTCTTGTCTTAATGAGTCAGACCTCGTTAAGAACAGAATGCTCTGGGATAATTCAAAATGGTTTATTTCCCCATTTCCTTGTTGGGATCATGAGGGGATTTTTCTCTGTTGTTCACTGTGAGAATGTGGTAAAGCTACAGGAGTAAAACTCCCAAAAATGTGCTTCCCCTTTCCCCCGTGACTGGGTCCCCCTGGAGTTTTTATCTCTCAGACTTGTCCATACTGAGCCTTCAGTAGTTGATAAATTACAGTTCAGTTTTCCCTATCCAAGTACTGGTTCCCACAGAGGTTTCAGCTCTGGTAAGTTGTGATTCTTTGTATTCACCTGCTAGTCTCTCTAAATTTGGGGGCAGTGGTGTGCCCTGCGACCTCATTTCTGTTATGGATCTAAGAAGAGTTGTTGATATTTCAGCTTGTTCAGCTTTTTACTTGTTAAGATGGAGTGGCAAACTGGAAGACTGTGTTTAACTTTTGAGGAACTGCCAGACTATTTTTCGTAGCAGTCCCACCAGCAATGTATGAGGGTTCCAGTTTCATCATATCTTTGCCAGCCCTTGTTATTGTCTCTTTAAAAAAAAAGAGTTTTTTTTAGAGGCAGGGTCTTGCTTTGTTAGCCAGGCTAGAGTGCAGTGGTGTGATCATAGCTTACTGTAACCTTAAACTCCTGGGCTCAAATGATTCTTCCCTCTTAGCCTCCCAAGTGGCTAGGACTACAGGTTCATGCCATCATGTCCAGCTAATTTTTTAATTTTTTTGTAGAGACAAGGTCTCACTATGTTGTCCAATTGTTGTCCAAGCTGGTCTTGAACTCATGGCTTCAAGTGATCTTCCTGCCTTGCGCTCTCAAGTTGTTGGGATTATAGGTACCAGCCACTGTGCCTGGCCTTTGTCTTTTTTTTAGTAGCTTTCCTGATGGGTATGAAGTGGTATTTTATTGTTCAGCAACATACTTTCAACTGTTCTTTTACTTTTTTGATTATAGACTGTATCTACTAGCTTGTTGATTTGGTAGGTGAGGATTTAGCCCTCCTATAATATCCTCCCTGAAGCATACTTACCCTTCTCTTTTACCATTCCCTCACTTACCAGTCAGGTCTATCAGAGTTAGGTCAGAATTCATTGTGACTTAGTAAACATAGTTAGCAGCTGAGCCCTATAGTATTACCACATTTCCATTTTTTAAAAATTTCCTTGTGTTAATAATTACTAATTTTGTTTTGTCCTCCCCCCACCTTCCTTATGACCCTGCAGTGTGTGTATCATTATTATTCTTAAACTTACCTGTTACCTCTCAAAATCCTCCTCAAACAGTTAAACACATTGGTAATTCATCAGTTCCTTTCCTCACCCGGAGGCCACAAGTGTCCTGCTCCACTTTGGAAAGGTCTGTCTGAAAGCATCCAGCATAAATGACATCTTAGGACCTCTTTTCACTGCTGTACTGGGGACAGTCAGATATTTAGCCTTCTGGATTTATCTAAATTTCCTGTATTTCTCTCTTTTAAAATAACCGTTATTTTATTCTAGTTCTGGAAGATTTCCTCAAATTTATATTCCAACTCTGCATTTTTTGCTCACCTAATGAAAAATAATGGCGTAATTTTCAGAACGCTTTCTTATGTATTAAATATTCCTTTGGTATTTTTCATGAGTGTAATGTCTTTAATACCTCTGAGCATACTGGTGATATTGTCTCGGTTTCCTTCAAGTTCTTCTTCTTTTTAGCCTGTTTTCTTTCATATTGGAGGCTTTCCTTAGATGATCTTTGGTTGCCTGTTTGCATTTAAGAGGGAGACTGTACAAAGCTATTTGGAAGCTCTGTGCATACGCATGGACAGGTTGCTAATGTTTTTGGAGAAGTTGCTGAAAGCAAAGCGCTCCACTAAGCACTTCATATATCTTAACTATTCGTTACATTGGTCCTGTATTATTATTTCACAGACGAGGAACATCTTGAGGCTTAGATGATGCAACCAGAAGAAAGTTGTCTTCATGTGATTCTTTTATCTATCGTACTGTTTTTCTGCCCTCTTCTCAATAAATGCTTTTTGAATACCAGGAAATCTCTTGAGACCCTTAAGGTCAGAAACAAGACAGACAAATGTAGTCATCCAAAACACACAATTGCAGTAATTATAGAAGTGTGTTGAGATGAAATTGTGAATATGATTGTTTGGACTGAGGAATGGTCAGATTGATAGATTTTTTTTTTTTTTTTCTACTAAGTTCAATTCCAGGGAACCAGGTATATAACCTGGGCATACTAATATTTGTTTTAGTGACATGTGAGGCTTCTTCCAATAGGTCTAGAAAAAAAGAGAAGAGTAAATAATATGCTAAATTAAAGGAATCATTATGGGTGATACTATAAAACAAAGTATGAAGTATTATTTGAGAAGACCAATATTGCACACATATACAGCAGTGATTCATTATAGTGCTGTTTGTCTTACAAATATCCTTATATTAGAAAAATTAGGCCTTGTGTGGTAGCATACGCCTGTGATCCCAACACTTTGGGAGGCTGAGGCAGGAGGATCACTTGAAGCCTGGAGTCGGAGACCAGCCTGGGCAACATAGCAATCTCTACAAAAAAATTTTAAAATTAGCTGTTGTAGTGGCATGTGCCTGTAGTCCTAGCTACTCAGGAGGCTGAAGCAGGAGGATTGCTTGAGTCCAGGAGTCTGAGGCTGCAGTGGGCTATGATCACTCCATTGTACTCCAGCCTGGGCTAGAGTGAGAGCCTGTCTCAGAAGAAAAAAAAAAAAAGGAAAAATTATAAATTCTTTATACTGTTGTTAGTAAGATATTTATTTATTTTGATGGCCCATCTGAAAGTACCACTCTGCTGTAATATGCCAAACTTCAAACTATGTTTCTTCAATTTAAGGTGCTGTTTCTAAATATTGGCATATAGATATTAGAAATACCTGTCAGAAAAGTTCATTTGCATTATCAGTTATTTTTAACCAAAAGTAATCACTCTGTTAAAATATTTTTAAACAATAGAATGACACAAAAATATAAAAATATATAAAATATAAAATATAAAAATATATAAAAATGTAAGTTAAAAAAACAAAGTATTTTTATTTAACTGACAAAGATGTTTTGCATCTTTTATTATTAGAATTGTCCTTTATTTTTACAGAAAAGAAATATATCGTATGTATGTACTTTGTCTTGTATTTGTACAATTTTTTTCCCTATTGAATAATTACTGCAGCTTGCTAAATAACTCTTGTGAGTAAGCATAAAGGAGTATAATTAACTGGAGCTGTAGCAGTGGTAGTTTAATAGGAGGCAGATGTACCTACTGAAGGATAAAAATAATTACTTGAGAAAAAGTAAAGTTAGAGTATTTCTGTGATAAGACAATCTCCCCCTTTTTTGTTTAAATATTCACAGCATCCTACCATGAAATGTTCATTTATGGCTAAGAGTCCTTTTCCCTAAAAGAAATAACCTTATTAGTGAAGTGCCTATTCAGTTAAGTTTGGTATTAATGTTTTGAGCTCTTTTTTTTCTTATTTTAAGCATATCCTGGATTCTGTGGTGACAGAAATGTGTTTTATTTTTTGTGTTCCAAAGACTTACAGTTCCTTATTTTTAATTTAGGAAAAGCTTGGAGGCTTTCCAAGTTTTGAGGTACAGCTTTTATTTTTTTGAAATAGTGATTTCATACAAATGAAAACTGATAGGACATAAAAAGGATAAATTTGGTCTCAGCACTTTGAAATGTAAGCTTTTACAAGACAGCAACTATTATTGTTATGTGTTTTTTTTTTAATTTACTGAGTTTTGTAGAACATTGAGGGGTTACTGTAGCAGATACACCCAGAAATCCAAGTTGGTGAACCTAACAAAAGTTTATTTTTTGCTCACTTCTCAATGTAGAGAGGGTGTTCCAGGTCAACTGGCCTTCTGTGTGGTCACTCAGGGGCCCAGGCTACTCTTGTCTTACGACTATGCCCTCCTCTCTGTTCTAGAATCCTGTCCATTTACATAGTGTGGGGAAATATACTAGTTTATTATTCATTTATTCCAGAAGTGACATAGTCCCCTTCTCATGTTCTAGTGGTGAGAAGTATGATGTGACCCCATCTTAATGCCAGCATGGTGGTGGTGGTTGGAAAGGTCTGGGAGTAGGGTACTTCTTGTAACACCTCTCATGATTAACACTGTGCTTTGGACAGGGAGCATAAATCTGATAGGCAGTTTACTGCTCTGCTAAAAGTTATTACTTCCCCTTTCATAATATTGTTCAAAGGTGGTAATATTAGCTACCTCTAGGTTGTGAATAGACAGGAGACAAATGTCCTTGCCTCATATTCTTTACCCTATTTCTGAATTTTTCATTTTGCTTTTAAACTACCAAATATTTAGCCAATTAGCGTCAGCGTTTTTGTTGTTGTTGTTGTTGTTGTTTCTTTGTTTGTTTTTTAACTGTTGAGATTTTAGTGCAGTCCCTTCATTTGATAAATTAGGGAATAGGCTCAGAGAAAGTAAGAGATATTTCTAAGGTCACTTAGTATCAGAACTAATTCCCGGTCTAGAATTCTCGTCTACATACAGTCTGCCCTCCTTATCCGCAGGTTCTGAATCTGTGGATTCAGCTAACTGTGACTTGCAAATATTCAGGGAAAAAACCAATAGAAATAACAAAATATAATATAAACAATACAGCATATTATAAATATAATAACAAAAAATAATATAAACAATACAGCATAACAACTGTTTATATAGTATTTACATTGTTGTATTAGGTATAGTAATCTAGAGATGATTTAAACTTAGTCATACACTGCAGAAGAATGTTTTGGTCAACAACAGACCACATACCTGAAGGTGGTCCCATGAGATTATAATACTGTATTTTTTACTGCACCTTTTCTATATTTATATATGTTTAGATACACAAATACTTAACCATTGTGTTAAAATTACCTACAGTGCTCAATACAGTAACATGCTGTACAGGTTTCTAGCCTAGGAGCGATAGGCTGTACCATATAGTCTAGGTATGTAGTAGGTTATACTGTCTAGGTTTGTGTGAGTACCCTCTATGATGTTTACACAGAATTGCCTAATGATGCATTTCTCAGACTATATCTCTATCATTAAGCAGTGTGTGACTGTATACAAGAGGATGTGTATAGGTTATATGCAAATACTGCATCATTTTATATAAGGAACTTGAACATCCTCAGATTTTGGTATCTGTTGGGGGTCCTGGAACCAATCCCCCACAGATATGGAGAGACAACTGTACTATGTCATCTTGGAAAGGTCCACTTTTATAAATTCATATCTCCTGAATTAATACAAGTTTTGTACCCCAGATTCCTTTCCTCTTAATAACCTCCTAAGATACTTACCCTGGAGAAATGGGAATTTTAATTGATGTAGAAAAAAATGAGTGGTCTGAAAAGCATTTGTCTTATTATTGTTTGGGTCTGGCCAGCCCGTACTGGAATGTCATATTGACTTTGAACGCCTGAGAAAGAATGGCCCAGGATTTGAAGGAGCTACCAAAAAAGGAGGGGAGGTTGCCAGAGTCAAGTGGGGCCTATTTAAAAATTTTGCTCAGATTTTAGGGGAACATTTATGTTAACTTAAGACAAAGAACACTACTCCCCCACTTCTGTTGACTTGGAAAACAAATTAATTTAGTTGTTTGAGGGCTTTGTGATTTCTCTGAAATTAAAAAAAAATAATTTATTTAATTCTGTCTGTTCATAATTAATTCCAAACTTAAAAGTGCTGATTTGTATGTACTTATTCTGTTTCTTAGTAAGTGTGCAACTGATTTACTTTTAATAGCTCACTCCCCACATTTAAATACCTCCCACCAGCATAAAGTAATATAAATTCATGGTAGAAAATACAGAAAAGTATAATGACACGTAATTTTACTTCCCAGTAATAAACACAGATAGCATTTTGAGGTATTTCCTCTTGGTTCTTCTCTTATTATATCGTATAGAAATATTAAAATCTATATGAAATAAACTGACCATGATATCCTAAGCATTGTCCTATGTTTGCAAATGTTCTTAGAAAATATTTTTAATGCCTCTGTGATTTTCTAGTAAATAGACACTGTAGTTAGTCACTCATCTTTTGTTGGGCTTTACACTGAAAGTGTCATTGTAAATTACAGTTTTTACAAATTTTAAATTTAGTAATCTCTATGGTTGGGCAGGTTCTTTCTGCCACTGTTCATGTTTTTTGCTGAGATATTTATAAATAGTTTCTTTAAGCTAAGGTCTTTTCATCTTCTCTATGTTCTCCAAGGTTGTGCCTGGACTAGGGTAGTTGGTTTAATGGTCTGTCTCCCCACTAGATTGTGAACTTCCAGTGGATCTTTCTTTCATCCTTGTATCTCCATTGCTCAGCATGGTGTCAGGAACATAGTAGGCATTCAGTAAAATATTTGTCGAATGCTTATTATGATTATGGAAAGTGTTGGGACTGATTTTCATGTGATAGTTTTGGATTTTTCTCATGGCTTTTAAAGTTTCACCTCACACATGTGTCATAATCAGAGAGTGGAAAAGAGTAAAGGAGTTAAAATTTAAGCCAGAAATGTTTTTCTTTAAACTTAGTTCTCATACACAGTAGCTCACTTAGTGGTGAAGAGGAGGGCATGCCTTAGTTGCATGCCAGGGAAAGCTCAAGCTAATTGCTTTATAATCTGAATATTGTAGCTCTCCTTTTAGCTTCTCCTCTCTTCTCCACTTCAATCCTCTGTGCTCTTTCTCACTGCTGTCTCCTGTCCTTTTTCCTAGCCTCTTTATTCCTCTCCAGAATTTGACATCAGGAGCACAATATGAGACAAAGCATGCCATCTTCAGATTCAAGATGTTCCTTTTTAATGGCTTTGGAGATAGGATAGAAGGTGTTAAATCTTTATTTTTAAATGCACAATTTCCTTCCTTGAACAAGCCCACCAAAAGGCCTCAAATTTTCCAATGGAGCCCTTTAGACAGATTTCACAGGAAGTGTGACTGTGCATACATTTTATGTGTATGTCCATAAAATGTTTATATGTAATATATAAAAATGTGTATTATATATAGGGTTACCTACTAACTAAACTGAAGTGATGGGATAGAGATGTTAAATATGTAATTGTTGAATTCTCTCTGAAACCCTGTCTATCAGGGTTTCTTGACTTTTTTGATAGAAAGTTATATAATTGTAGGTTTGTTGGTAGTTGGATAAAACTCTCAAAACTGTCCTGTCTCTGGTCTCTTGGGAGTATATAAGTAAATATTTAATGGTTCTTTTCTAGTGTAGCATGAATGCTTAAAATATTAATTGTGGACAGCCAGTCATGTGGTTCTTGGTACCCTTCTATTGAGAATAATAACCCGCGGCAGTTCTTTATTTTAGAACACTCTGTCTCAGTTTGTTCCTGATAATTAACTAGTCGACTGATTTCTAGTGAAGATATTTAAAATGTGAACATGACTTAAAATCACAAAAATGTTTAGCCATCTCTGGGGGCATTCGTAAATAAGTGACTTTTGATCTGTTTACATTCTTGGAACATCAGGCATATATACAGCTTAGGAGACCGCCCTTCTTGCTTTTTTATGCTAAAAAGCTTTCATTTTCTGAAGCACTGAGATGCGTTAAGTGGCAGGAGGGTGCTAAGCATTAGAATGAGGCAACAGTTCAGGTGGCACTAGGAGGATGTTGTGTAGGGGAGACACTCTCATTGCCATCACAGGTAATGCCTCACTAGACTTTCAAGTCAAACAGTGGTTGTCAGCCTTGGCTGCACATTAGAGTCACCTGTGAAATTTAAAAAACTGCACACCAGACCAATTAAATCAGATTATCCAGGGCTGGAACCTAGGTATCAGTATTTAGAAACGGTTCCTTAGAGTTTTTATTTTAATGTGCAGCAAGAATGAGGATCCCTGCAAAGCTTGGATGAGTTGCAGAGATGATGTATTATATAGCTACTGGCTTCAGTTGGACCTCATCAATTATAATTAACCAATTGGGAGTTCCTGGATGAAAATTAAGGTTTATTCAGTGCCGCATATTCATTGAGCCTCAACCTTGTACTAGATTATTAGTTGCTAGGAATACAAAGATAAATAAGATATGGTAGATAAAATAGTGCAGTCTAGTGGGAGAGACAGAAATAATAAATACTTACAATGCAAGGTATACAGAGTATTAAAATAGAAAATAGGTGTGTCTAGGTTATTATTGGGAACACAGGCGTAATTAACTCTGAGGCTTAGAATATGGAATGGGTGGGAGGGGATGGGGCAGGAGATGACATGAGAAATGGTCAGGGTTACACAGAGAAAGTGATAAATTAGGGGTTTACTAGGTAGAAAAATGGAAGAGGAAGTTTTTCTGTGTGTTGTTTTGTTTTTTTAAACATTGTAACATTGCAAAGATGTGAAGAAATATGTGTTCAGGGGTTGGTTATAGAGCAAGATGCCTATGAGATATTTGCAGGTTATACAGCTAGAGAGACAGATCAGAGTCAAGTGGTGAGTGAAATGCCTTAGAAGCCATGTTGAGAAACAAGGGTGTCACAGGGCCAAATGCACATAGGGTCTAGATAGATCATTTTAAGGAGTGAAGCTGGTCAGGTGTGAAGCAGTTGGTAGTGTTGGAGGCTCTCCTAATCTGGACAGCATAGGCCTTGTTTAAAGGCATTTAAATAAGAACTTTTTAAAAGAGTTTAAGTTTAAAATAAAATAGAATACTCTTTCAGTCAAGTAAACCTGTAAAATTCAACCTGCAAGGGCCAGTTGGTGGTACCTTCAATGTAAGAGCCCAGCATAGGATGATAAACAAGGAAAAACTGTAAGATAGCATTTCTATAAAAGTACTGTTGAAATATAATTTCAGAGTTGAAATTGTGCTGGAGCAGTGGAGATGAGAGCATAAGTGAAGAGGTTAGTGCAGTAATCTAGGTAAAATGTTCTGGCAAGCCATCAGTGTTTTCAAATGAGGTAGCTTACATTTGTTGGCTACTGTTCTCCTCTTGTTAACTTGCCATCATTGATCATACCTTCTTCCCAACCCCATCTATCATGTTGTTATACTGCACCCCATTCTTACTCACTGTACTTGTGCTAGTGCAGGTTTCTGTGTTGAACAAGGTGTTTTTTTGTTTTTCTTTTTACGGTTGTTTGTTTTTCCATTGGTATAACTCTCTCTAGATAGCAGTATAGGTTTGTAGGTGGATCACTGAGTGAGGAGTTTAAGGCTGGAGGCCTTTTATGTATATATATATATATATATATATATATGTATTAAATGAAATAGAAGGAAAGGTTATCTGCTGAAAGCAAGGGATTCCAGTGTAAAATGAACACGACATAGAAAGTGGTGAAGGTCAACAAGATGAATATGACGTTCATTTCTTGGTTAAGAAGCTTTTATCTAAGATTTTTTTAAATGAAAATTTAAGTAAAATAAGTGATAATCATAATCTTGATGTTTTTCATAAGAACAAAAGAGAACTTAGTTGTATTAAGTTGATGCAAAAGTAATTGCGGTTTTAGTCATTAAAAGGAATGGGAAAAACCACAGTTACTTTTGCACCAGCCTAATTTTACATGAAAATGTATTATTTTTGTTTGACTTTATATTAGTGGAAGATAGAGAAGAGAAATCTGAGATTAGAAGACCTATATTTCAGTCTTGGTTCTGCCAGAGCTTTTGATTATTTAACTTAATAGTCTTAAGCTTAATTAAAATAGGGATAATAGTATATACCTTGCCTATTTTTTCAGTACCGTATTGTTTTTAATGAAGATTGAGATGATTGGCTATAATAATGTTTTAAAAACCACAAGCATTGTTCATGAGATATAGAGATGCAAAAGTAGTGAATTCATAGATTTAAATTATTTTGCAAGCGCCCTTTTTATGCCTATTTACTTCACATTAAAGGGGATAATGTGTTAGAAGTATGGTGTTAATTTCTGGAGAAGATATGTGTGTGCTTTTTTTCTTTTTAAAATAGTAACCAGTTCTAAATATTTTATTTTACTTGGTTTCTCCCTGTGATTTAACTTGCTAAAGTATTGTTAGAAAAGGACATGGAGGAAATATTAGTTGTGCAAATTAGGTCACATGTGTAGTTAACATCTACTATATTTGATAGAGCTTTATTGTAACAGTAGCTGCTTTATGTAACCTAAAGCAGATGACATTTTTGCCCTTTTAAAGGCACTAAAATGAAACTTTATTTATTTAAGATAAATTATGTTTAACTTTTTTTCTGTTTGGCAGGCAACCAGATAAACTGGTGGTAGTTTGGACCAGAAGAAGCCGAAGGAAGTCTTCTAAGGTTAGTGTATTTTCTAAATTTCTTACCTAATTGTTGAATACAAATTAGCAAACTGCTCTGGTTCCAGTGTAGAATATTTTAAAATATTACTTAAGTTTTTTTTTTTTCTTGATTGTCTACTGAAAATGGATTGATCAGATGCTATAATCTTTTAACTGCTTGTTCTTAAAACGGGAGCCAGATACCTGAGTTTTGGTCCTGGATTTGGTAATTGCTATGGTTTGAAAAAAATCAGGTGTTGCCAATGTAATAGAATAGGTTGGTGCAAAAGTAATTGCGGTTTTGCCTTAAAAGTAATAGCAAAAACTGCAGTTACTTTTGCACCAACCTAATATAAGGAGGTGGGGGGGCCTTTAAGAAGTGATTAGGGTAAGGACTTCTCCCTTGTGAATTCAATTAGGCATCCTTATAAAAGGACTTGATAGAGGGAGTTTGTTTCCCTTTTGCCCGTCTGCCTTCTGCCACATGAGGATGCACTAAGAAGGCCCTCACCAGATGCCAATGCCTTGATCTTGAACTTCTAGCCCTTAGACCTGTGAGAAAATAGATTTCTGCTCTTTATTTATTCCTCAGTCTGCGGCATATTGTTACAGCAACACAAATGGACTGAGACAGTAGCCTTGAATAACATAATAGTTAAGTAACTTCTCTGTACTACAGTGTTAAGAATTAATGATTAAACAGGTACCACTTACAAAATTGTACCTAAGATTAATTTATTTAGATTACAAGATGACGAAGTTAGGGCACTCTTAAGGAGTACGAGTTATCTGAGTCTGTTACTGGGGTGCAGAAGAGGAGTTGGATTTTTCAAAGATTTTAATTTCTTTTAGTACTGATAATTTTGTTTGTGGGGAGTGGAACAGAATTTTATAATGTTCAATAACAGTTCTACAGATATTTTAAAAATTCTATCCTGGCAAGATTCTATCCTTATGCCTGTAATCCTGGCACTTTGGGAGGCCAAGGCAGGAGGATCACTTGAGGCTAGGAATTTAAGACCAGCCTGGGAAACGTAGTGAGACCCCATCTCTACAAAAACGAAAACAAAAACAAAATTAGCCAAGTGTGGTGATGCACCTGTAGTCCCAGCTACTCAAGAGGTTGAGGTGAGAGGATTGCTTGAGCCCAGGTGTTTGAGGCTTTATTGAGCTAGGATTGTGCCACTGTAGTCCAGCCTGGGTGACAGAGTGAGACTGTCTCTAAAAACAAAATTCTGTTCTAAAATAAATGTGACTATATTTTTTATTAGTATACAGTGACCACAAGAATGTTTATTGAATGTTGGTTTTTCTACAAGTAGACCTGTATGAAGAAAACTTTATTAGTTTTAATTGAAATCCTACAATTTTCTGTATCTAAATTTTTTTATTTAGGGCCTCTTTTCAAGTCTTTTATTTTTATTGAGCTAAAACTTACATATGTGTAATACACAGATCTTAATTTTATAATTTAGTAAGCTTTGATCAATATGTATACTTGTATAATTACCACTTCTGTAAAGATACAGACTGTTTTCATCACTTTTTTCTTTTTTTTTTTTAATTATACTTTAAGTTCTAGGGTACATGTGCACAACGTGCAGGTTTGTTACATATGTATACATATGCCATGTTGGTGTGCTGCACCCATTAACTCGTCATTTACATTAGGTGTATCTCCTAATGCTATCCCTCCCCCCTCCCCCCACCCCACAACAGGCCCCCTGTGTGTGATGTTCCCCTTCCTGTGTCCAAATGTTCTCATTGTTCAATTCCCACCTATGAGTGAGAACATGCGGTGTTTGGTTTTTTGTCCTTAAGATAGTTTGCTGAGAATGATGATTTCCAGCTTCATCCATGTCCCTTCAAAGGACATGAACTCATCCTTTTTTATAGCTGCATAGTATTCCATGGTGTTTATGTGCCACATTTTCTTAATCCAGTCTATCATTAATGGACATTTGGGTTGGTTCTAAGTTTTTGCTATTGTGAATAGTGCCACAGTGAACATACATGTGCATGTGTCTTTATAGCAGCATGATTTATAATTCTTTGGGTATATACCCAGTAATGGGATGGCTGGGTCAAATGGTATTTCTAGTTCTAGATCCCTGAGGAATCACCACACTGACTTCCACATGGTTGAACTAGTTTACAGTCCCACCAACAGTGTAAAAGTGTTCCTGTTTCTCCACATCCTCTCCAGCACCTGTTGTTTCCTGACTTTCTAATGATCGCCATTCTAACTGGTGTGAGATGGTATCTCATTGTGGTTTTGATTTGCATTTCTCTGATGGCCAGTGATGGTGAGCATTTTTTCATGTGTCTGTTGGCTGCATAAATGTCTTCTTTTGAGAAGTGTCTGTTCATATCCTTCGCCCACTTGTTGATGGAGTTGTTTGTTTTATTCTTGTAAATTTGTTTGAGTTCTTTGTAGATTCTGGATATTAGCCCTTTGTCAGATGAGTAGGTTGCAAAAATTTTCTCCCATTCTGTAGGTTGCCTGTTCACTCTCATGGTGGTTTCTTTTGCTGTGCAGAAGCTCTTTAGTTTAATTAGATCCCATTTGTCAATTTTGGCTTTTGTTGCTATTGCTTTTGGTGTTTTAGACATGAAGTCCTTGCCCATGCCTGTGTCCTGAATGGTATTGCCTGGGTTTTCTTCTAGGGTTTTTATGGTTTTAGGTCTAACATGCAAGTCTTTAATCCATCTTGAATTAATTTTTATATAAGGTGTAAGGAAGGGATCCAGTTTCAGCTTTCTACCTATGGCTAGCCAGTTTTCCACCTATGGCTAGCCAGTTTTCCCAGCACCATTTATTAAGAAGGGAGTCCTTTCCCCATTTCTTGTTTTTGTCAGGTTTGTCGAAGATCAGATGGTTGTAGATGTGTGGTATTATTTCTGAGGGCTCTGTTCTGTTCTATTGATCTATATCTCTGTTTTGGTAGCAGTACCATGCTGTTTGGTTACTGTAGCCTTGTAGTATAGTTTGAAGTCAGGTAGGGTGATGCCTCCAGCTTTGTTCTTTTGGCTTAGGATTGTCTTGGCAATGCAGGCTCTTCTTTGGTCGCATATGAACTTTAAAGTAGTTTTTTCCAATTCTGTGAAGAAAGTCATTGGTAGCTTGATGGGATGGCATTGAATCTATAAATTACCTTGGGCAGTATGGCCATTTTCATGATATTGATTCTTCCTATCCATGAGCATGGAATGTTCTTCCATTTGTTTGTGTCCTCTTTTATTTCGCTGAGCAGTGGTTTGTAGTTCTTCTTGAAGAAGTCCTTCACATCCCTTGTAAGTTGGATTCCTAGGTATTTTATTCTCTTTGAAGCAATTGTGAATGGGAGTTCACTCATGATTTGGCTCTCTGTTTGTCTGTTATTGGTGTATAAGAATGCTTGTGATTTTTGTACATTGATTTTGTATCCTGAGACATTGCTGAAGTTGCTTATCAGCTTAAGGAGATTTTGGGCTGAGACAATGGGGTTTTCTAAATATACAATCATGTCATCTGCAAACAGGGACAATTTGACTTCCTCTTTTCCTAATTGAATACCTTTATTTCTTTCTCTTGCCTGATTGCCCTAGCCAGAACTTCCAACACTATGTTGAATAGGAGTGGTGAGAGAGGGCATCCCTGTCTTGTGCGAGTTTTGGAAGGGAATGCTTCCAGTCTTTGCCCATTCAGTATGATATTGGCTGTGGGTTTGTCATAGATAGCCTTTATTATTTTGAGATACTTCCCATCAATACCTAATTTATTGAGAGTTTTTAGCATGAAGTGTTGTTGAATTTTGTCAAAGGCCTTTTCTGCATCTATTGAGATAATCATGTGGTTTTTGTCTTTGGTTCTGTTTATATGCTGGATTACATTTATTGATTTTCGTATGTTGAACCAGCCTTGCATTCCAGGGATGAAGCCCACTTGATCATGGTGGGTAAGCTTTTTGATGTGCTGCTGGATTCAGTTTGCCAGTACTTTATTGAGGATTTTTGCCTGGATGTTCATCAGGGATATTGGTCTAAAATTCTCTTTTTTTGTTGTGTCTCTGCCAGGCGTTGGTATCAGGATGATGCTGCCCTCATAAAATGAGTTAGGGAGGATTCCCTCTTTTTCTATTGATTGGAATAGTTTCAGAAGGAATGGTACCAGCTCCTCCTTGTACCTCTGGTAGAATTCGGCTGAGAATCCATCTGGTCCTGGACTTTTTTTGGTTGGTAGGCTCTTAATTATTGCCTCAATTTCAGGGCCTGTTATTGGTCTATTTAGAGATTCAACTTCTTCCTGGTTTAGTCTTGGGAGGGTGTATGTGTTGAGGAATTTATCCATTTCTTCTAGATTTTCTAGTTTATTTGTGTAGAAGTGTTTATAGTATTCTCTGATGGTAGTTTGTATTTCTGTGGGATCGGTGGTGATATCCCCTTTTTCATTTTTTATTGCATCTATTTCATTCTTCTCTCTTTTCTTCTTTATTAGTCTTGCTAGCAGTCTATCAATTTTGTTGATCTTTTCAAAAAACCAGCTCCTGGATTCATTGATTTTTTTGAAGGGTTTTTTGTGTCTCTATCTCCTTCAGTTCTGCTCTGATCTTAGTTATTTCTTGCCTTCTGCTAGCTTTTGAATGTGTTTGCTCTTGCTTTTCTGGTTCTTTTAATTGTGATGTTAGGGTGTCAATTTTAGATCTTACCTGCTTTCTCTTGTGGCATTTAGTGCTGTAAATTTCCCTCTACACACTGCTTTGAATGTGTCCCAGAGATTCTGGTATGTTGTGTCTTTGTTCTCATTGGTTTCAAAGAACATCTTTATTTCTGCCTTCATTTTGTTATGTACCCAGTAGTCATTCAGGAGCAGGTTGTTTAGTTTCCATGTAGTTGAGCGGTTTTGTGTGAGGTTCTTAATCCTGAGTTCTAGTTTGATTGCACTGTGGTCTGAGAGACTGTTATAATTTCTGTTCTTTTACATTTGCTAAGGAGTGTTTTACTTCCAACTATGTGGTTAATTTTGGAGTAAGTGTGGTGTGGTGCTGAGAAGAATGTATATTCTGTTGATCTGGGGTGGATAGTTCTGTAGATGTCTATTAGGTCTGCTTGGTGCAGAGCTGAGTTCAATTCCTGGATATCCTTGTTAACTTTCTGTCTCGTTGATCTGTCTAATGTTGACAGTGGGGTGTTTAACTGTCCCATTATTATTGTGTGGGAGTCTAAGTCTCTTTGTAGGTCTCTAAGGACTTGCTTTATGAATTTGGTTGCTCCTGTACTGGGGGCATATATGTTTAGGTTAGTTAGCTCTTCTTGTTGAATTGATCCCTTTACCATTATGTAATGGCCTTCTTTGTCTCCTTTGATCTTTGTTGGTTTAAAGTCTGTTTTATCACAGGCTGGGATTGCAACCCCTGCCTTTTTTTGTTTTCCATTTGCTTGGTAGATCTTCCTCCATCCCTTTATTTTGAGCCTATGTGTGTCTCTGCACGTGAGATGGGTTTCCTGAATACAGCACACTGATGGGTCTTGACTCTTTATCCAAATTGCCAGTTTGTGTTTTTTAATTGAAGTAGTTAGCCCATTTACATTTAAAGTTAATATTGTTATGTGTGAATTTGATCCTGTCATTATGATGTTAGCTGGTTATTTTGCTTGTTAGTTGATGCAGTTTCTTCCTAGCCTCGATGGTCTTTACAATTTGGCATGTTTTTGCAGTGGCTGGTACCGGTTGTTCCTTTCCATGTTTAGTGCTTCCTTCAGGAGCTCTTGTAGGGCAGGCCTGGTGGTGACAAAATCTCTCAGCATTTGCTTGTCTGTAAAGTATTTTATTTCTCCTTCACTTATGAAGCTTAGTTTGGCTGGATATGAAATTCCGGGTTGAAAATTCTTTTCTTTAAGAATGTTGAATATTGGCCCCCACTCTCTTCTGGCTTGTAGAGTTTCTGCTGAGAGATGTGCTGTTAGTCTGATGGGCTTCTCTTTGTGGGTAACCGACCTTTCTCTCTGGCTGCCCTTAACATTTTTTCCTTTATTTCAACTTTGGTGAATCTGACAATTATATGTCTTGGAGTTGCTCTTCTTGAGGAGTATCTTTGTGGTGTTCTCTGTATTTCCTGAATTTGAATGTTGGCCTGCCTTGCTAGGTTGGGGAAGTTCTCCTGGATAATATCCTGCAGAGTGTTTTCCAACTTGGTTCCATTCTCCCCGTCACTTTCAGGTACACCAATCAGATATAGATTTGGTCTTTTCACATAGTCCCATATTTCTTGGAGGCTTTATTCGTTTCTTTTTATTCTTTTTTCTCTAAACTTCTCGCTTCATTTCATTCTGTTGATCTGCAATCACTGATACCCTTTCTTCCAGTTGATCGAATCGGCTACTGAAGCTTGTGCATTTGTCACGTAGTTCTTGTACCATGGTTTTCAGTTCCATCTGGTCATTTAAAGATTTCTCTACACTGGTTATTCTAGTTAGCCATTTGTCTAATCTTTCTTCAAAGTTTTTAGCTCCTTTGCCATGGGTTCGAACTTCCTCCTTTAGCTTGGAGAAGTTTGATCGTCTGAAGCCTTCTTCTCTCAACTCGTCAATGTCATTATCCATCCAGGTTTGTTTCGTTGCTGGTGAGGAGCTCCGTTCCTTTGGAGGGGGGAGAGGCGCTCTGGTTTTTAGAATTTTCAGCTTTTCTGCTCTGTTTTTTCCCCATCTTTGTGGTTTTATCTACCTTCGGTCTTTGATGATGGTGACGTACAGATGGGGTTTTGTTGTGGATGTCTTTTCTGTTTGTTAGTTTTCCGTCTAACAGTCAGGACCCTCAGCTGCAGGTCTGTTGGAGTTTGCTGGAGGTCCACTCCAGACCCTCTTGCCTGGGTATCAGCAGTGAAAGCTGCAGAACAGCGAATATGGCTGAACAGCAAATGTTGCTGCCTGATCTTTCCTCTGGAAGCCTTGTCTCAGAGGGATACCTGGCCGTGTGAGGTGTCAGTCTGCCTGTACTGGGTGGTGCCTCCCAGTTAGGCTACTTGGGGTTCAGGGACCCACTTGAGGAGGCAGTCTGTCTGTTCTCAGATCTCAAACTCTGTGCTAGGAGAACCACTACTCTCTTCAAAGCTGTCAGACAGGGACATTTAAGTCTGCAGAGGTTTCTGCTGCCTTTTATTCAGCTATGCCCTGCCTCCAGAGGTGGAGTCTACAGAGGCAGGCAGGCCTCCTTGAGCTGTGGTGGGCTCCACCCAGTTCGAGCTTCCTGGCCGCTTTGTTTACCTACTCAAGCCTCAGCAATGGTGGGCACCCCTCCCCCAGCCTTGCTGCTGCCTTGCAGTTCAATCTCAGACTGCTGTGCTAGCAATGAGCAAGGCTCCATGGGCGTGGGACCCTCTGAGCCAGTAGCGGGATATAATCTCCTGGTGTGCTGTTTGCTAAGATTGTTGGAAAACCGCAGTATTAGGGTGGGAGTGACCTGATTTTCCAGGTGCTGTCTGTCACAGCTTTGCTTGGCTAGGAAGGGGAATTCCCTGACACCTTGCGCTTCCCGGGTGAGGAGATGCCTTTCCCTGCTTCAGCTCACGCTCGGTGGGCTGCACCCACTGTCCTGCACCCACTGTCCAACAAGCTCCAGTAAGATGAACCCAGTACCTCAGTTGGAAATGCAGAAATCACCCGTCTTCTACATCGCTCACGCTGGGAGCTGTAGACTGGAGCTGTTCCTATTCGGCCATCTTGGAACTGCCCCCACTTTTTTCTTTTGTTCCTCTTCAAGGCAGTTCCCAACCCTCAGAGGTGAACACTGTTTTGATTTTCTGTCACCATAAGACTAGTGTTGCTTGTTCTTGAGTTTCATGTAAAATAGTACAGTAGTACAGTCAGGCTTGTTTCGCTTGACATAACGTATTTGAGATTTGTTCATGCTGTTTTGTGTTTTGGTAGTTTATTTGTTTATTGCTAAGTAGTATTCCTCTATGCAAATATACTACAATATGATTATCTCTTCCTGTGTTGATGAACATTTGTTTTTTTTTTTTTTCCAGTTTTTTACTCTTGTGAATAAAGCTGCTATAGACATTATTGTACAAGTGTCTTTGGGGAAAAGTATTTTTTAATCTTGGGCATATCCCAAGGAAAGGCATAAGCAGGTAATAGGGTAGGTTCATTTTTAACTTGTAAGAAATTGCCACACACTCTCACCAGCAATATTGAAGAGTTTCAGTGGCCTCACATCCTGAGCAGCAGCATCTTTAAAGCATATGTTTATAGTTTGAGAGCATTATAATTTGAATGCTTTCTTACCATTAACATACGAGAAGGGGTTCTAAAAAGAAACGTAACATTTGTTGGTCATTATAAGCTTTTGTGGGAAGGACCAATATAAGTTTATCCACTAAGTATAATAGGTGAATATGACTAGACCTATAAATTTTAGAAATAGCCTCTAAATGTTTTTAGTTATCAACAAAAAATGATTTATCTCTTTTAATAATTAGCTTGAATGCCACATTCAGGGCTTGAAAAAAAATTAGATAGCAATTATTTTCTAAGAGAAAATGAGAAACATAAGGAAATACGTTAGATTATAGGTCAATTAAGAATACCCTGGCTGGTTGAGGTGGTTCACGCCTGTAACCCTAGCACTTTGGAAGGCTGAGGCAGATGGATCACTGGAGTCCAAGAGTTCGAGACCAGCTTGGGCGACATGGTGAAACCCCCTCTCTACAAAAAAAAAAAAAAGAATACCTATATTTGATGTTTGATATTCTTTTTTATTTCATTGCATTTACATTGCAGAGATTGAAAAGTCAGTCAAATAATTTCTCTGTTAGGTCCAGATTCTTTTTCATATTGTATCAAACATTGTTTGAATCCAGAATGCAAACATATGAGGCTACAGGTTGATTTTCTTAGAATATAATATTTTCTAGAAGAAATTACATATTGTTGGATGAATTTTCCATTTGTAATGCTCTTAACATTTTAAAATCTTTCCTGAATACGTTAGAATCATTGTGATTTCTCTTGAAACACAGATGTACTTCTTGTGAAAAGTTAGTATGATGCAGTATGTTAATGTATTTATGAAAATGCTGTTTTAGGCTGGGCATGTTGGCTCATGCCTGTAATCCCAGTATTTTGGGAGGCCAAGGCAAGTGGATCACCTGAGGTCAGGAGCTCTAGACCAGCCTGACCAACATGGTGAAACCCCATCTCTACTAAAAATACAAAATTAGCTAGACGTGGTGGCACATGCTTGTAATCCCAGGTACGCGGACACTGAGGCAGGAGAATAGCTTGAACCCGGGCGATGGAGGTTGCAATGAGCTGAGATCGTGCCCTTGCACTCCAGCCTGGGCAGCAAAAGCGGAACTCCATCTCAAAAAAAAAAAAAAAAAAAAGACAGAAAATGCTGTTTTATAAATTGTACATAATAAGCTAAATAGGGAAATAAAAATAAGTTCCAGGAACTATGAAGGAAATGATTATATTATTATAAAAGTTAAGCAACTGAAAAAGAAATCTTGAGAGTGAGATCCATGACATTTCAGAATGATTGAAAAACGTTTGTTTCCAGCTGCTAAGTTAGCTATCAGTTATGTTAAATCTAAAGACTAGAACCACTTTTTATTCTGAAAGACCTTTCTGTTTTCTGATGCTTTTCCTTTAAAATATACATTACTTGCTGCTAAGTATCATTGAACTCATGTAGGAGGAACAAATCTCTGCAACTATTGGTCAGAAAATATATATCTATTTTAAGACACGATCTTACTTGTTTCCCAGGCTAGAGTGCAGTGGTATGATCACAGCACTGCAGCCTCAACATCCCTGGGCTCAGATGATCCTCTGACCTCAGCCTCCCAGGCAGCTGGAGAGGCGTGCACCACCATGCTAGGCTAATTTTTTGTTTTTTTTGTAGAGACGGGATTTCACCATGTTGCGCAGCTAGCAGAATATATTCTAGTTTTTACTTTGTACTATGTTTTAGAAAGAGTTTGAACTACATGATAATCATTTCTTTTTCTTTTTTTTTTTTTTTTTTTTTTTTTTGAGGCAGAGTCTTGCTCTGTCGCCCAGGCTGGAGTGCAGTGGGATGATCTTGGCTCACTGCAACCTCCGCTTCTTGGGTTCATGCAATTCTCCTGCCTTAGTCTCCTGAGTAGCTGGGATTACAGACATGCGCCACAATTCCCAGCAAATTTTTGTGTTTTTAGTAGAGACGGGCTTTCACCATGTTGTTCAGGCTGGTCTCGAACTCCTGATCTCAAGTGATCCACCTGCCGCAGCCTCCGAAAGTGCTGGGATTACAGACATGAGCCACCATGCCCAGCTACAATAATCGTTTCTTTTTGGCATCTGTGTAGCTTACTATTTTTCTTTCCTGATTCTCAGTATATTATCTATTTTTATTTTTAAATAGTGGATTAAAATTTAGAATTGACACCCAGATAAGTCAGTTCATTACCTGATTAGACAATAAAATAATAAGACACCTTCTGTAGTCCCAGCTACTCGGGAGGCTGAGGCAGGAGAACAGTGTGAACCCAGGAGGCGGAGCTTGCAGTGAGCCCAGATAGCGCCACTGCGCTCCGGCCTGGGTGAAAGAGCGAGACTCTGTCTCAAAAAAAAAAAAAAAAAAATTTACTTCTCAGTTTATTGCTCACTCTTTTTTGAGTACATGTCTGAATTTGGAGCTAAATATACAAGGAGCTCATTATAGAATCTTTGTTTTGTTTTTGAGACAGTCTTATTCTGTCGCCCAGGCTGGAGTGCAGTGGTATGATCTCGGTTCTCTGCAACCTCCACCTTTCAGGTTCAAGCAATTCTCATGCCTCAGCCTCCTGAATAGCTAGGATTATAGTCATGCACCACCACACCTGGCTAAGTTTTGTATTTTTAGTAGAGATAGCGTTTCACCATGCTGGTCAGGCTGGTCTCAAACTCCCGACCTCAGATGAGCCGCCCTCCTCAGCCTCCCAAAGTGTGGGATTACAGGCATGATCCACCACATCTGATCCTAGAATAATTTTTGATTGAGAGAATAATTACCCTGAGTAGTTAACACAATATGCAGCGTCCCTTCCTCTTCTCTCTAAGTCATGGCTTTTATAACAAAGATTTTTGTCAGGCTGCAATGGATTTGTATATGCTTAAATAAATTATGTTTCAGTACAATATGTGACAGTATTGGAATCAGGGCAATTAGGATAGACCAGAAAAATTATGGCAGCGTAGTTATGTTGCCCTAAATCCTGTTATCTTACTAGAAATTTAGGCTCACAGAGAGGTTGGAGAATTCCAAAAAGAAACCATAACTTTAAAATCCTCACCAATTTTTTTTCATGGCATTACCACCTTTACTTCCTTGCTCTGTGATTGTGCTACAGCCTTTACAATGTGCTACCATTTCAAGAAGGAGAGTACAGCTAGCTGCAGAGCTTTGCCTAATGACAGTCATGTTGACAACTCTAAGATGACTTTATACATGACATCTTATGTGGATATATGCAGTTTTAAAAATTGAAAATTGTCAGTTTAAAAACTATATGGCATTTGTAAATTTTCACTGAAATATTTCAATTTTACAGGAATCAGAAATAATGAATGCTAACTCTGTACTTAGTTCTGTACTAGGTACACGTTTTTTAGGTAAGAATATGACATGAAATAATTAGCGAATGAGAGTCACCCAAAATTGAGAAGTGTTGCCTTTTTCCAAGTTGGTTTTTGGCAGATGTCAAAGGATCTTTGATGTGACTTGAAATGTGAGGAAAATTGTAGAAGGGGACCAGGATAATGTATCCTAATTTTTTCTGCCATTAGCTGTACTAGGATATTGGCAAATGATTAAATAATCTGCCTTTCCTAACTATACTAAGGAGCCAAATGGCTGTAAATGTGTTCCTGTGCCTACTTATTTTATAGGGAAATCCTTTCTATTACTCAGAATGAAAACTGCTCAGGATTCTCGTAGTGCTGATGTTTGCCAATGTGGTGTGCTTTTTCTTTTGTTTTTTTGAGATGGAGTCTCGCTCTGTCATCTAGGCTGGAGTGCAGTGGCGTGATCTTGGCTCACTGCAGCCTCCACCTCCCTGGTTCAAGCGATTCTCCTGCCTCAGCCTCCCAAGTAGCTGGGATTACAGACACCCACCACTATGCCCGGCTAATTTTTGTATTTTCAGTAGAGACAGGGTTTCACCATGTTGGCCAGACTGGTCTCAAACTCCTGACCTCAAGTGATCACCTGCCTCAGCCTCGCAAAGTGCTGGAATTATAGGAATGAGCCACTGTGCCCAGCCAGTTGTGTGCTTTTTCCTATATCAACCTCTTAAAAACCTAAATTAGTGTCTCTGTGGGTTAGTACAATTAGATGTTTATTACCATAACTCTTTCTAGTTACCTGTATTAAACTTGTCATTCTTTTTCTACGTTCAGATTATCACTGTTTGAGGTAAAAGTTGTAGTAAATTCTTAGAAAACAGTAACACTATTTTTTTGTGGTCAGATTTTCCACTTTGAATGTCCTTGGTTTCTTCTCTGGTGAAACTTACTGATCCTCTGCTTTCTACTAGTACAGTTGTCCCTAGGTATATATGGGGGATTGGTTCCAGGACCCCTGTGTATACTGAAATCTGCACATAAAGTCCTGAAGATGGCCCTGTGGAACTTGCATATGTGAAAAGTCAGCCTTCCACATATGCAGGTTTTGCATCTTGTGCACACTGATTTTGGTCTGCTTTTGGTTGAAAAAAATCTGCATGTAAGTGGAACTGTGCAGTTCATACCTGTGTTGTTCAAGGCCATCTGTAAATAATAATTAGCTAAACAATAGAAAGCTGGCCCTGACTGTACTCATTGTCAGCTATTTAGCTAGATTAATTGATACTATTATAGTGTCTTAGCCAGGTTGTACAGCCCCAGAAGGAATATCAAAAAGCCAGAACTCGGTTAGACCTTTTTGCTGGGAGAGAGTTCCTGAATAGAATGGTAGGAAAGTAGCAGTGTACTAGCAACTTAGGAACTAGCATACTTATGTCTCCTTTTATTAATCATAATAAAAAGGCTTTAGTTTGTTAAGCAGATTGTATTTTTATTTGTTCAGCAGTCTAATTACTATTCCCTGATCCAGGACTGAGGATTTAGAGGACCAAGCTTTAGGATACCTGAGGAAATTATCTGAAACTATCATCTCCTAACTGCCCAGTTGTTAGATGGTCTCCGTATTCCCTGCTTTTCCCACTTTTGATCACTGTGTCATACACAGAGATATTAAGTCCTAAGGGATGGAAGACTATTTTCTTGACTACCATGCAAATCAGAGATAGAGCAGGGCATGATATGGGTTTGGTGAGTCATGGAGTCTGGGCTCTCCTCCTGGTTGCTAGTATGAGTTCATGCAAACCATTTACTCTTTGCTTGCTTCAGTTTCTTTATCCAGATCTGAATTAGATCTAAGGATATCTTCAGGTCTAAAAATCTCTGATGGGTATTTTTCATTGAGAATTTAGTAAGTAGCCTTGTCTTTTCTGCTGGGGATGATTAGAAAGATTCAGTGATTACACTCTTTTTCTAACATTTTTATTGCATGGCACAACTATGAATATTTAATTATGGGAAGCTTGAAGAGACCAGAAAAACAGCTTGATTAACCATAAGAGTTAAGGTTGTTATAAGTTTTCAGAATTAAGTATGTAGAGTGGAGTTTTGATTGATTATCTAGGGTGCACAGAAATTTACTTTTCAAAATGGAGATTGTTTACTTTGTGGAGTTTTTGTTTTAAAGCTGTCAACAGACATGGAAATGGTCAGGGGACTAGAGAAATCTCAGGAGAGATGTTTTTTAATCAAGAAACTCTGTTCTGTACCTTTCACTATGGTATGCTAAGTCTCGTGATGAGCCTCTGTTTCCATCTCTGTACCTGAAGTTTTGTGATAGGGTGGCAATAGAAAGAGAATAGAGGGACAATTATTGACAATTCGTAAGTTGGATTTGGCGTACACTGTTAAACCTGTATCTTCTGCTGGCATTTTAACTAGTAAGATGTGATAAGATTTGCGTGGTCCTAACTGTACCTAATCTTGATCCCTTCTCGGTTCCTTGGCACAGGTTCAAATCAAATTCTGCTACTTACTTTCTGTGTGATCTTGGGCAAGTTTGTCTCTCAGTTTTTCAATCTGTTTAATCTGCTGCCTGACTTGCATCTGCACTCATATACTGTAACTTCTTTTTCTATTATTATGGAAGAATGGTCTGTGCTGCCAGGAAGGATCAATCTGTCTTATTGTATACTGTTAAGGACATTAGCAATTCTCCCTTCTCTCTTCTGCATCATTAGATTTTCCCTCTCAACTGAATATTTCCCATCAGCATAAAATATTTTTCTGTTCTTAAAATTCTCTTCTGCCATGATTTTCTCCACTAGCGCCAACCTGTTTCTTTTCCTTTCAGCAAAACACCCCAGAGAAGTTCAGTATATTGGCTCTCTTCAATTTCTTTCTTCCCATTCTTTCTTAAATTAATTCCAGTCAGGTCTTTGTTCTCATCACTTTACTGAAACTGCTCTTGTAAAGTTATTAATGCCTTCTCAAACTCATACTCCTGGGCTCAAGCTATCCTCCCACCTCAGCCTCCCAAGTAGCTGGGATTCCAGGCATCAGCCACTGTACCTGGCCTTATTAATGGCTTCTGCTTTGTTAGACCCAGTGACCGGTTTTCAGGCCTCATCCTATTTGACTTTGTCATCAACATTTGGCACAGGTGGTTGTTCTCTTCTCCTTGAAACACTCTTATCACTAGACTTTCAGGATGCCACACTTTTGCTTCAACTGATGGGCCTTTGCTGGCTTCTTCATTTTCTTGACTTGTTTAATGTTTTTCTCCGAGACTTAGTCTTTGGACCTTTATATTCTTTATCTGTACTCACTCCCTTGGTATTATCTGTATTCTTAAACTTTAAATATTACCTGTGTGCTGACAGTTCCCAAATTTGCAGCTCCAGACACGTAATCCAGCTGCTTATTTGAACATCCACCCTTGAATATCTAAGAGGCAACTCATATTTAATGTGTGTGAAACGGAGCTTCTGAACTTATTTCCCAAATCTGTCCTTTCTGTAGTTTTGCCTCCTATCTGTTAATAGCAATTCCTTTCTTCTAAAAGGTAGAAGCCTTAGAATCAGCCTTGGCTACTTTCTTTGTCTCTTATAATCAGGCAGCACATCCTGTGGACTCTACCTAGAAAATATAAAAAGATACCCAGAATCTGGCCGCTTTGTACCACTTTTCTACCACCCCAAGCTAAGTAACTATCACATCTCCCTTGGATTATTGCAGTAGCTTTTTAATTGATCTCCCTGTTTCTCTCTTATGTTTGGAACCTGTTCTCAAAACATTAGCCAATATGAGACTGTTGAAACATATTAGATTGTCATTCCTCTGCTTGAAACCCTCCAGTGGCTTCCCATTTCACTCAAAATACGAGTCAATATCTTTGCAATGACCTACCAGGGCCTTATATGATTGGACCCTCCTTTATTTCTCTGGCCTTGTGTCTTACTGCTATCCTCTTGACCACTCTGTTCCAGCCACATTGCCCTCTTTATTATATAAGAGCCTCAGCACCTTTCCAGTTGCTGGTTTTTCTCCCTAGGTACCTCTTTTCATGCATTTACATGTCTGATTCCTTTACCTTGTTTTTGGCCTTCTCTCAAGTGTCATCTTCTCAATGAAGTCTTCTCTAAGCACCCTATTGAAAAATATTGCCTTTTCTTACCCCCAATTCTTCTTCCCTACTTTTTTTTCACTATAGCACTTACCTCTACCTAACATATATATTTTGCTTAATTGTTCTGTTTGTGTTCTCTTCCTACTGTATTGTAAACTCCCCCAAGGCATATTGTTTTTCACTCCTCCAGGGCCTAGAACAGTGCTTGGCAGATAGTATCAATTGAGCAAATGAGTGAATGAATGAATGAATAGTAGAAGAACATCATATGGTTCTTATGTAGATTAAATGAGTTTAACATAAGTAAATTCTTAAGACATGGACCGGCACATAGAAAGTACTCTATAAGTGTTAGCTTTTATTATAATTTTCATAGCATGTCCATGGACAGTCCTGTAGCCAATAGAGGTGAAGACTTAGTTGAGTTGAGATGTCTTGGCATGCCATCTTCCATTAGCTCAGCTTTGACTAGAAGTGCCACAAAGGAAGAACTATGGTGGTTACCCCCAAATTTTGGAGTGTGGAGTTTCCTTAGGGAACCTTGATAATCAAGATTTACAAGGAAAAAAATACCTATAATTATCAGTACTAGGAATATTACCTGGAGAAACTGATGCTGTTCTTTATCTACCCCAAATAAACATTACAGTTTAGTGGGAAATGAACTTAAATGCAAAGTTATTCGGTTAGTTTTTTCTTTTAAAGTATGAATTTGTCTTAAAGTTCCTAGTCCACAAAAATAATTTTTAAAATATCTCTTCTAATAAAACACTTTAAACAGATAGTAGCTTTTGAAAACGTGAGACATCATGTTTTCATGATTTTTGCATGTTCTTCTGTGTGTATGAGGGGATGAAGATTTGTTTACAGATAGTAATCTGTAGCTGTCGTATGATATAACTATCTTGGCCCAAGCTTAGTGCTTGAAAAGTTTTATTTGATTAATCATTTTTGTTTCAGGGATACTACATAGGGTCAATATACCATTGTAAATTACTAACATTGCATTTCCTATACTTCATATTGAAGGTATCATTTTATTCTGGTAAATTACTAACATTGCATTTCCTGTACTTCATATTGAAGGTATCATTTTTATTCTGGTAGGCACATAGCTGGCAACCTGGAATAAAAAATCCCTATCGTGGTGTTGTTGTGTGGCCTGTTCCTGAAAACATTGAAATCACTGTAACACTTTTTAAGGTAAGTTCCATTTTTATAGGCTATAGAATTTATTATATAACCAGGATACCAAATGACAGAATATTTCAGTGTTCATTGTTCTATACTTTTATGTCCAGTCTGGTACCTACTGTGCATTATTTTTAGGGACATAGCAATTTATAACAATGCAAAGGAATCACAGTATTTCATGGTTTATAAAGTCGGGGATCTTTTTGAACTTGTTACAATTCAGATCAGCTGACATAGTTCTTTCACCACTTCCTACACTCTACCCACAGAAAACTATAAAATGCCTTCCCTGTGGAAAGCTGAGGAGTGTGGAATTCTGAGTCTTGACCTTCATTTTGTTAGCCTTGTTTGATAAAAGGATGCTTTAAAATTAGTATATGATAAATATCTTATTAATGTTAATATAACAAGATATGTTTTAAATTCATATTTGATAAATTTATTTATTTATTCAGAAAGTACTGCAGAGTTCAATAGAACAAAACAATATGAATATTAATGTACTAGCCCATAAATGGAATACTAATTTTAAATGTTCTGTATTATATGTGTATTTTATTAATGATTCTTAGCACATTGTGTGTATTTTGTAGTTTTGATATTACTGTTACTGATATTATAGCATTACTTGATTGTCCTTGTCAGATGTATACCATTCTTGATTTATTCAGGGAGAAATAGGAATGAGGCAGTAACTGCTATTCTTTTTTTTAGGATACTCAGAACCACTCTGTTGCCCTTTTAACCAGCTGTCCAAAAAGCCAGTTATTAAGCCTCTCCTATCCATTTTTGTCCTACTGGAATGATACACTAGTCTTGGTAATTAAGAGCAATATCTCTGGTGTCAGAAGAATCTTTATATGGATTATTAGTTCATTTAACTTTCACAGCAACTCTAAGGTTTTATAATGAGTCTCACTTTACTGATAAGGAAACTGAGATTAGAGAGCAATGTAACTTGTCCAAATAGACTGTGATTTAGCCCTGTTCATTCCTCTACACTGTACTGCCTACTCTGTAATAAAAAGAGTTGTAAATATTGATCACCGCAGTAGGATCTCTGACATACTTGAGGAAGACTTTTAAGTAATTTCTTGTTTTGTTTTAGTCTGTATTGGCAAAGCAAATGGATGGACATAGTTATACAACATTTTAATAAAATGGTGATAGAGAATGAGGGGCTAGAATAGAGCTGAAAAATAGCCTTCGCCTTGTGTTTTGGGAAAGGTTGTGCATTGACAGTGATTCTGAGTTGAAAGTGGCTGTTGAAATGTGTTGCTCGGAGGATTAGGAGATAAGTGAGGTTTTCAAGTACTGATGAGAATGTTCAGCATAACCTTATCACTGAATTTTTAGATTTGGAGGGTTAGTATGTAGAAAAAAACCCAAACACTCCTCCCTCTCAGTCTGCTGTATTAAACGTTTCTACACAATTGTGCTGTTGAGGCAACCTTGTGACCATTTTCAATATTTAAATGAGTATTTTCAATGGATACTTTCATCTTCCTGACTCCTTCCATCCTCCCAGAATTCTTATAGATAAGCAGAAAAGTAAAACAGAACAAAATGGAACAACTTTTCATTTGTTCACGGTAATTTTTGGATCTTGGTTTTGAACAACACTTAAAATATTCAAGTAAAAAACTTCACATTTCCTCTTTTTAAAACTGGTATTAAATCTCATAATTCACTTAATCTTGAAATTTGCAAATAGGAAGGACTGCTCTGAACCCTTTTTGCACTTAGTGAGTAGCATACACAGAGGTATGCTCATAGAGGAGGTGCTTTTTAAGAAAGTTAACAGTATGTTTAATTTTTCTGTGATTTAACCAAAAATTAATTTCTTGATCCTGCTTTTGAGATTTGAGTTAAATTGAAAATAGCTGTTTCCAGTAAATTTTTTTTTTTAAAAAGACTTTTAGGATTTTGAGAAGGACAATGGCTCTTCAAGCTATTTTTAATTTTTCTCTTTAGTGCAGTGCTAAGAAAGGAGACAGCAGAGGGAGAGTAGGATATAAAAAAAGGCTTAATTGAATTACGCTAGAAGCAATTCTCATTACAAATGTTTTTGTCTGGTCAGTAATATAGTTAATTATGTAGAGATACCATTTTTAAGTGCCTTGGAAATGAACATCTTTGCTGCTTATTTTACATCTTTTTACTGACTTGGCCCTGTGAGATATTCCTCTTGGTCTCATTAAAATTATTCTTTGGCAAAAATTATTTTAGGGATAATACATTATCTGTGCTTTAAAACATATTTCATTGCTTTAAGAGTTAATGTATGTCATATGTATATGGTGCTGTTAAATATTTATTAATTTATAAGATATATATTCATTACTTCATTAATCCAATATTCTTGAGAGCCTTGCTATGTGCCAGGTACTTTTCTAGATCCTGGGGGCACAGTGCCTACACTGAATCAACAAAGTGGGTAAAAGTCAGACAGATCTGGAACAGCAGCTTAGCTTAAACACTAGTTGTGCACTGTGGGAAGCTGCATCCCTTAGGTTTCATTTTTCTGCTCTGTTAAATGGGAGTGAAGATAGTACCTACCTCATAGGTTACTATGATGAGTAAAACACTTAGCACAAGAACTGGGACATGGTGAGTGCTCAGTAAATATTTTATATTATTATTTTGATACTAACTGTGCTGGAGCTGTGCTGCCTTCCTCAAAATACAAAATGAGAGGGGAGGGATAGGCAGGGAGAATGGTATGATGTCTCCCCTGCATTGCATCACACTGTATTACTTGCTTTCTAAAGTAGTACTCTCTGTGCATCATGGAAAAGCCCTTTCAACCTTTATTTACAATTAATTCTTTTTCTCCTTAAAACCAGTTTATTGGCAGAGCCAGCTGAGGAAATAAATATTAAGTATATTTTTTCCACTTCCCTTTTCTTTCTACCCTTTCCCTGTTCACCACCACCAAAGAAACTTATTTTGGCAGGCTTTTATCCTACCTATGTGAATTTACTCATAAAAATAGTTGCTTCAATACAGCTCAAACTCAGCCAGCTGCCATGCTATTATACTAGAAAATGAGTAAACAGACATAAGAAGTAACTAAGGAGTTTGGAATTTATCTCATAAGTTGTAGGAGTTGTTAAAGAAATCTGAGTTGGTACTGATATGGTCAGAACTGTGGTTTGGGAAAATTAATCTGTGTACAAGATTGAATGGAGATCAGAGAGACTGAGAGAATGCTGCAGTCACGTTCATCTTGAAATAGCCTAGGTACGATCTCAACTATGGCGATAGAAATAGAAGATCATTAGTAGACCAAAGTGGAATCAATCATAAATAAGATGTTTCTCTATGAGAAACATGGGACCTAAGAGACCCAGTAGGGAAATATCAGAGTTCATCTCCCATCCGTGTATGCTCAATCTTAGAGTGCAATGTTGAGCCAAAAGCATGCTTTATTGAGATATTCTCTCATTCTCTTGATACCTCCATTCCTACCTCACCTCTGATACCTGGAGTGAACTTGAGTAAGTTAAATGGGCATGTAATGTGACCCCACTACTTTTCTCTCTGTTTCTTATACTTTGTTGCCTTTTGCCTTTACTTACTCTAAAATCTGTGGAAATCTTATATAATCCCACCCAGCCCAGATGTTTTCTCTTTCATGAAGCTTTTCTTGTTCATTCTTGTAAGAAGTAGTGTGTCATTTTCTAATCTCTGGTAAAATCATTTATTTCATTCACCATACATTTATTTGGATTTAGAACTACTGTGTTTGTCTTTGAAGGCAAGGACAACTGTGTTTGAATCCATGTAACATCTCTACAATCCCTTATATACTAAGTCCCCAATAAATATTTCTCAAGTAAATGCTTGCAAAAGTGTGCTTCATTAAAAAAAAAAAAAAAATGGTTACATTTGGTTGTAGGATCCATTACCCTTTCCCAGGTTTCTAAGGTATTTCTGGGGTTAATGAGGGAGAGGTAAGAGGAAGGGCATCAGTAGCCCTGCTGGTTTGCCATTTTGTCTAGATTATCAAGTCCCTTTTAGTGCTTTGAAATTCCAGCTGTTTATTTAACCTCTGCACTGAAGAAAACTTTGCCTCTGATGGTACTTTTAGTTTAAGATACATACAGGTATAAAAATGAAGGCAGGGCTTTATGTTAGCATTTAATATCTTAATAAGCTGCTTCTTAATAGTCCATTTACTGGTTTATCTGCCTCTGATCAGGTAGAGTTAGTGATGGAAGATAGTGATATGCATCAACAAAAATAAAATAGAGGAGATCTTAATATTAAATAATGATTATAATTTAGATAAATTATGGAAGTATTATAAAAGTAGGGTATGACCAGGCACAGTGGGTCATGTCTGTAATCCCAACACTTTGGGAGGCTGAGGTGGGTGATTGCTTGAGCCAAGGAGTTCAAGACAAGCCTGGGCAACATGGTGAAACCCCATCTCTACAAAAAATACAAAAAAACGGACCAGGTGCAGTGGCTCACTCCTGTAATCCCAGCACTGTGGAAGGTTGAGGCAAGGAGATCGTTTGAGCTCAGGAGTTCAAGACCAGCTTGGGCAACATGGCAAAACCCTGTCTCTTTTGAAAATACAAAAAATTAGCTGGGCACAGTGGTGTGTGCCTGTAGTCCCAGCTACTCAGGAGGTTGAGGTGGGAGGATCGCTTGAGCCCAGGAGTTCACTGAGGGTTGCAGTGAACCAAGATCATGCCCCTGCACTGCAGCCTGGACAGCAGAGCAAGACTCTGTCAAAAAAAAAAAAAAAAAAAAAGTCAAGACTAAGTAAATCACTCAAAACCATGCATTTAGATGGAAATTAAACATCATGCTCTGGAATTACTTTGGGGTAAATAATGAAATTAAGGCAGATATCAAGAAGTTATTTGAAACTAATGAGAACAATGATACAACAGACCAGAATCACTGGGACACAGCTAAGGCAGTGTTAAGAGGGAAATTCAAAGCGCTAAATACCCATAGCAAGAGTTAGAAAAATCTCAAATTAACATCCTAACATCACAACTGAAAGAATTAGAGAAGCAAGGACAAATCAACTCCAAAGCTGGCAGAAGACAAGCAGTAACCAAAATCAGAGCTGAACTGAAAGAAATAGAAAATGAAAACCCATTCAAAAGATCAACAAATTCAGAAGTTGGTTTTTTGAAAAAATTAAGATTGATAGGCTGCTAGCTAGACTAATAAGAAAAGAGAGAAGAGCCAAATAAACACAATTAGAAATGATGAAGAGGCTGTTACCACTGACCTCAGAGAAATGAAAATAACCATCAGAAACTACTATGAACACCTCTTTGCACACAAACTAGAAAACCTAGAAGAGATGGATACATTCCTGGACACATATACCCTCCCAAGAGTGAACCAGGAAGAAATTGATTCCCTGAAAGGGACCAATAACGAGCTTCAAAATTGAATCAGTAATAAATAGCCTACCAACCAAAAAAAGCCCAGGACCAGATGAGTTCACAGCTGAATTCTACCAGATATACAAAGAATAGCTGGTACTATTCCTACCAAAACTATTCTAAAAATTGAGGAGGAGAAACTCCTTCCCAACTCATTCTATGAGGTCAACATCATCCTAATAACAAAACCTGGCAGAGACACAACAAAAGAAAACTTCAGGCCAATATCCTTGATGAACGTCGATGCAAGAATCTTCAGTAAAATACTGGCAAACTGATACTAGCAGCACATCAAAAAGCTAATCTACCACGATCAAGTCGGCTTAGTCCTCAGGATGCAAAGTTGATTCAACATATGCAAGTCAATAAATGTGATTCATTACATAAATAGAATTAAAGATAAAAACCACATGATTATCTCAATAGATGCAGAAAAGGCTTTTGATAAAATTCAACATCCCTTTGTGTTAAATACTCTCAAAACTAGGTATTGAAGGAACATATATCAAAATAATAGCTATCGATGACAAACCCACAGCCAACATCATATCGAATGGGCAAAAGCTGGAAGCATTCCCTTTGAAAACCAGCACAAGACAAGGATGCCCTTTCTCACCACTCCTATTTAACTTAGTATTGGAAGTTGTGGCCAGAGCAATCAGGCAAGAGAAAGAAATAAAGCGATCCAAATAGGAAGAGAGGAAGTCAGTTTATCCCTGTTTGTAGACGACATGATCCTAATCTAAAAAACCCCACAGTCTCAGCCCAAAAGCTCCTGCAGCTGATAAATAACTTCAGCAAAGTTTCAGGATACAAAATCAATGTGTAAAAATCACTAACATTCCTATACACCAACAAAAGCCAAGCCGAGAGCCAAATGAGGAACACGATCCCATTTACAATTGCCCCCAAAATAACAAAATACCTAGGAATACAGCTAACCAGGGAGGTGAAAGATCTGTATAATGAAAACTACAAAACACTGCTCAAAGAAATCAGAGATGACACAAACAAGTGGAGAAACATTCCAGTGCTTATGGATAGGAAAAACAAATATCATTAAAATGCCATACTGCCCAAAGCAATTTACAGATTCAGTGCTATTCCTATCAAACTACCAATGACATTCTTCACAGAACTTGAAAAAACTTTTTAAAAATTCATATGAAACCAAAAAGTCCGAATAGCCAAGGCAATCCTAAGCCAAAAGAACAAAGCTGGAAGCATCATGCTACCTGACTCCAAACTATACTGCAGGGCTATAATAACCAAAACAACATGGTACTGGTAAAAAAAAAAAAAAAAAAAAAAACAGGCATGTAGACTAATGGAACAGAATAGAGAACCCAGAAACAAGGCCACACACCTGCAACTATCTGATCTTTGACAAAGCTGACAAAAAAAAGCAATAAGGAAAAGACTCCCTATTCAATAAATGGTGCTGGAATAACTGACTAGCCATATGCAGAAGACTGAAGCTGGACCCCTTTCTTACACCATATACAAAAATCAACTCAAGATGAATTGAAGACTTAAAAATAAAACTCAAAACTATAGAAACCCTGAAGGACAACATAGGCAATACCTGCCTGAACATAGGAACTGGCAAAGATTTCATGACAAAGCCACCAAAAGCAATTACAACAAAAGCGAAAGTTGACAAATGAGATCTAATTAAACAAGAGTTTCTGCACAGCAAAAGAAACTATCAACAGAGTAAACAGACAGCCTACAGAATGGGAGAAGATATTTGCAAACTGTGCATCTGACAAAGGTCTAATATCCAGCATCTCTAAGGAACTTAAATTTACAAGAAAAAAACAAAACAACCCCATTAAAAAGTGGGCAAAGGACACGAACAGGCACATTTCAAAAAACATACATGTAGCCAACAAGCATATGAAAAAAAGTTCAACATCAGTGATCATTAGAGGAATGCAAATCAAAATCACAAGATAGCATGTCACACCAGTCAGAGTGGCTATTAATAAAAAGTCAAAAAATAACATGCTGGCAAGGTTGTGGAGAAAAGGGAACACTTATACACTGGTGGTAGGAATGTAAATTAGTTCAACCTTTGTGAAAAGCAGTATGGCAATTCCTCAAAGAGCTAATGGCAAGACCATTCAACCCAGCAATCCCATTACTGGGTATATACCCAGAGGACTATAAATCATTCTGCCATAAAGAAACATGCATGTGTAAATTCATTGCAGCACTAATCACAGTAGCAAAGACATGGAATCAACCTAAATGCCCATCAGTGACAGACTAAATAAAATGTTGTATATGTTTACAATGGAATACTATGTGGCCATAAAAAGGAATGAGATCATGCTTTTTGCTGGAACATGGATGGAGCTGGAGGTTATTATCCTTCACAAACTATTGAAGGGACAGGAAACTAAATACTGCATGTTCTCATTTATAAGTGGGAGCTAAGTGATGAAAACTCATGAACACGAAGAAGGGAACAACAGACACTGCGGCCTATTGGAAGTTGAAGGGTGAAGGGTGAAGGGTGGGAGGAGGGAGAGGAGCAGGAAAAATAACTATTGGGTACTAGGATTCGTACCTGGGTGAGAAAATAATCTGTACAACAAACTCCTGTGCCATGAGTTTACCTATGTAACATACCTGCACATATACCCCAACCCTAAAATATAAGTTACAAAAATTATAATAAAAATAATGCAAAAGAAAAGAGTAGGCTATTCTGCCTCTCCATTTTTAAAAGTTAGTGAAAGCTAAAAACAAGGCTATATGTATTTTCTTAATTGGATTCATTGGACTGAAGACATGTATTTCAATTCCATTTCATATTTTGCTTTTGTTACAGGATCCTCATGCGGAAGAATTTGAAGACAAAGAGTGGACATTTGTCATAGAAAATGTAAGCTAATGGCAAATTCCTTCACCTTTCACATTTTGAACTTTATATATGCATTATTAAGGTACATTGGCATTTTGGTGGTAGGAAAAATGTTGCCTTAAGAAAATTAAATAGTGATTTGTAGCTTTTAGAATGTTTTTAATGAAATGATAGCCAGTAACAAAATTATTTGTAAGAAATGCTTTTATTAACACTGTAAGTCTTCAATACCAAATTATATGTATGTTTGTATGTGTGTGTGTATGTGTATTTTATATATATATATAAATATATGTATATATAAAAATATATATATATATATATATATATATATATTCTGTTTGGGGTTTAAGGGCAAGCCCATATCTTATTCATCTTTTTATATGTCAGCATCTAGCATAGTCCTTATCACATAGCAGATACTCATCTCCACATGTGTTGGATGAAACCATGAATGACCTTTGAAATCTTTAAAAATAAAGTGTGTGGGTTGGGTGTGGTGGCTCATTCCTGTAATCCCAGTACTTTGAGAGGCTGAGGTAGGCAGATCACCTGAGATCAGGAGTTTGCGACCGGCCTGGCCAAAGTGGTGAAACCCTGTCTCTACTAAAAATACAGAAAATAGCTGAGCGTCATGGCGGGCACCTGTAGTCCCAGCTACTTGGGAGGCTGAGGCAGGAGAATCGCTGGAACCCGGGAGGCAGAGGTTGCAGTGAGCCGAGATTGTGCCATTGCACTCCAGCCTGGGTGACGAGTGAAAATCCATCAAGAAAGAAAGAGAGAGAGAGAGAAAGAAAGAAGGAAAGAAAGAGAGAGAAAGAGAGAAAGGGAGGAAGGGAGTGAGGGAGGAAGAAAGAGAGAAGGAGAGAAAGAGAGAAGGAAGGAAGGAAGGAAGGGTGGGGCTTTAACTGTTTATTTGGGTTGAGAGATCCTAGATTGGTACCTTAATAATCATCTTAAGTTAATTTACATATTGTGGAATCCCAAGTGACTAGAAGGCATATAGTAGGTATTCAATAAATGTTTATTTACTGGGAATTAAAGAAGACAGTCCATCCAAATATAGTGATTAATAATGTAGGCTTGGAATTCTTGAAAAATTTGTCAAATAAGGGAGTGGACATAGGATGAAATGGGAAATATGTTAACATTCCTTCTCTCCAAACATTTATTAATATATTAGATTCACAGAAATCTATTGAAAATAATATAGATGACAGGAGTCAGGTAAACCTGATTTCAAATCCTATCTCTTCTACTTACAAGCTCTGTGATCATTGGGAAATTTCTTAAATTCTCAGTCATACAGTTATAGGGTTGCTTGAAGATTAAATAATTTTCAGTGAATATTAGCTTTTACCATTGCCATCATCATCATGACTATTCATCATGATAATTGTTAAAGTTCTAAAATGTATTTATAACAGGCTTATCACATGCTTTGTGTAATATTCTTCCTTTCTATGCCTGACTTTGTTACGTATCTCAGTGACAAAAGGAATTTTTTGTTTATTCCCTAGCAGTAACTGGGCCATGTTTAGGACTAAAGAGCTGAGAAGTTTGGTAGTGAGATCAGGTCCGTTATAGATTTACTTTCATATTATAAAGTTATGAGATTTCAGAAGGATTGTGAAATTGCTGTATTCTTAATGCATGGGAAAGAGCACAGATGCACATGTTATAACCAAAGCATTTGAAATACATTAACTCAAGAGAATACACTAATTTATATACTCTAAATTAGGGCAACTATCATAAATTATGAACTATATCAAAAGGATGAGTTTATGTAATTAAACTGAAAACAAGACAAAACAAAGGAAGTGCTATATTCTCACCTGGAAGATAGATGAGAATGGGGTACATCTCCCTCTTTAGTTTTCAGGAGGACATTAATTTCTTTCTGCCAAGATCAACTCCTGTATAGTGATATTTGAGAATAATTTTTTTTCTCTATCAAGGTGTATTAACCCTTTTTACCTGCTTTGGAAAATCTAGGCCAGTTTTCTGAGATATGTACAGGACCCCTGCTTGCATAAGTAGATTTAACAAGGGAAAAGTTTTATTTCATTTATCTCTGTATCTGCCACAATTTTTTTTTAAACCATACTACCTTTGGGTGGTAGCTTCTCAATAAATATTTGTTGAAGGAGTGAGTGAATGAATGGTATAGTTAAACTCCATGAACTGTTATAAATCCTGTAAGGGTTATTCTTTTTAAGAGAAGAATACCTGTAATCCCAGCACTTTGGGAGGCCAAGGCAGGCAGATTGCCTGAGGTCAGGAGTTTGAGCCCAGTCTGGCCAACATGGTGAAACCCCATCTTTACTAAAAATACAAAACAATTAGTTGGGCTTGGTGGCATGCACCTGTAATCCCAGCTACTCGGGAGGGTGAGGGAGGGGAATTGCTTGAACCAGGGAGATGGAGGTTGCAGTGAGCCGAGATCACGCCACTGCACTCCAACCTAGGTGATACAGCAAGACTCCATCTCAAAAAAAAAAAAAAAAAAAAGAGAGAAGAATAACGTGAGTAACATCCATCAACTATACTGAAGAAAATTTGAAAAGTAGACCCTAGAGGCAGTAAAACAGCATGTGAAGGATCCATATGCTGTTACAGTAGGAGCTCTTCTGGTCAACCTTATTGAACTTGCATAAGCCAATCTCATGAGATTTGTCTGTATTACCATCTATGGGATTAAATAAATATTCTTAGGCTGGGCATAGTCTCTCACACCTGTAATCCCAGCACTTTGGGAGGCCAAGGCGGGTGGATCACTTGAGGTCAGGAGTTGGAGACCATCCTGGCCAACATGGTGAAACAGCGTCTCTACTAAAAATGCAAAAATTAGCCAAGTATGGTGGTGCATGACTGTAATCCCAGCTACTCAGGAGGCTGAGGCTGCAAAATCACTTAAACCTGGGAGGCAGAGGTTGCAGTGAGCCAAGATCGTGCCACTGCACTCCAGGCTGAGCGACAGAGCAAGACTGTGTCTCAAAAAAAAAAAAAAAAAAGAAAAAAGAAAAAGAAAAGAGGAAAGAAAGAAATGTTCTTAGACATTTTCTTTAAACCAAAATTTGATAAAAGTAGACATTGCATTTTTCAAGTATTAGCAGTTTGCTTTACTTGACATAATCTAATGAGAGATTTTTAACCTTTTAAATAGATGATTCAGTATTCATTCATTCAGCGCTTAAGTATTCACTGAGCATGTATTATGTGCTAGATACTGTTCTAGGCATTGGAAATAGTGGTGTATAAAACAGATGATTCAAGACCAGCCTGGGCAACACAAAGGAGACTCAGTCTACAAAAAAATAAAAAAAATTAACTGGACATGGTGGCATATGCTTGTGGTCCTGACTATTCAGGAGGCTGAGGTGGGAGGATTACTTGAGCCCAGGAGGTCAAGGCTGCAGTGAGCTGTGATCGTGACACTGCACTCCAGCCTGGATGACTAAGTGAAACCCTGTCTCAAACAAAACAAAACAAAAAAAACCAGATAACAAGTTAACAAATCTCTTCGCTGTGTAGTTTACTCTCATATGTGTGTGTGTGAGAGAGAGGATAAAAATTAGTGTATGAAAGATTTAGTATGTTAGATAAAATAAATAAATAATGTATGCTAAATATATAGTAGGTTACATAAATGCTATGGAGAAAAAAGGAAGAGGGATAAGGATCCCCCGTCTTTATGATTACATAGTTATAATGAGCCGCCTTATTATTTCTAAGGTCTCCAAAAGAGAATTGGGGTATGCTTGTCAAATTTATTTAAAATATATTTTAATAAGAGAGCTGATGAAATTAATATTGTAAGGTATGAGAAAGTTTTAAAATAACCTTGGCATTCTATATATAAACCTCTCCTAGGTTATAGCTCCCCTCAGTGGTGGAAGATGAAATTGACTTTTGCGGATCATCATGTAGCAATAACATGTTACAATGTTATACTTTCCCTTACATTTTAATATGCTTTCACATTTCATACAAAAGAATTAGTGAATTTCAAAGAGCTAAAGTTCTTCTCTTTGTCTTGTAAAATCTCGGTTTTGTTAGAAATTCTGTTGGTATATTGTCCTGACACTGAAAAGGTATGCTCTTTGAATGGAATTGTAATACCTTTCTTTTCTTTGCACATTGTGTTACAACCCCACAGTTAATAAAGAAATGTTGAGACTTTAACTGTAATGTCCAGTAGTAGCATTAGTAACAAAGAGTGAAGTTATATTTAATATAAAATATCCCAGTAAAACAGAAGTCTCCAAATATATATCACTGTAACAAATTTATTGGACCCTTACTATGTACCAGGTACTGTGTATAATAGAATACTTTATACACATTATCTCATTTGCTCATTATAATAACTCTGGTGTGAGTCAGATATAACCCTATTTTACAGGTAAAGAAAGTGAGGTTTAGAGAGGTTAAGTAACTTGCCCATAGTTATATAGCTAATAGGTTGGGATTTTATCCAGTATTGTCTTTCTCCAGGGCCTTTGCCCTTAACCCCTACTGCAATAACTGGCTACCTTAATAAGAAAGACGAAAAGAGATCATTTGAAATTTTAGAATCATAGGGAAGCTTTTAATCAGTCTTCTGTAGTGGTAAGCCTGTGAAGAATATATGTATCAGATTAGTGAATGTAGTCTTTAATTATTGTTTATATACGGTTTAGAAGTTATTTGGGTTAATTATTTCACTACTATTAGACATTATAAAATGGAATTCTAGAATTTATCAGCCACTAAAATTCTTAATATTTTTTCTCAAGGCAGCCTTACTGCTTCTTTGTGCAAATTGAGAAATGCTATTTTCATTTTATTGGTTCTCTTGTTTCTGATTTCTCCGTTTTGTCTGAGCTTTCTTCTTTGGACCAGAAACTTTAGAGATGAAATTTTAGAGGTGGTTGTGCCACTTACTGGCTATGCAACCTTAGATAAGTCATTTAATATTTCACAGCTTCCATGTAGTCTTGTATAAAATGATGATATTAATATCTACTCCACAGGTTATTGAAGATTGGAAATAATGTATGTAAAGCATCTAGCTTGGTAAGGAGTAGCTATTTTTATAATATTCCTTTCTAGAGGACACAGAAAAATATAAAGGAAAGAAAACTAGATTTCTAAATTTTATTGTTGCAGGATTTTAGTTTTTCCACTCCTTTATACCACTTATACCTCTCAATGATTTCTGTTCTTTACTGTTATCTCAAAGCAATGACAAGGCAACTTGTAACATCTCACTTGGACTAAACTTAAAATATTTTTCTTTTTATCTTTTGATTTAGGATATCTTCCCCTTATAAATTTAATCTAGGATTAAGAACAAGTATTTCTTTTGGATTATTTACAATCCATTTACTTATTAGTGTAGATAATCAAGAATGGATACTATAAAACACTATGTTTCATTTTTATCTACTGTAATAGAATAACATCTGTTCATCCAGACAGTTGACATTGTAGGGTTTTTTAAAAATATGAAGCCACAACAGTTATATTTAGAAAACAAAATTTTTTTTCTCTTCCTGGTGTTTTAGATTACCCAATTAAATCCAGAACCATTACATTTGTAAATTATATCCATAGGTTTTAGTTTCTTGTTTTTACATTTGAGACAAGGTCTTGCTCTGTCACCCAGGCTAGAGTGCAGTGTTGTGATCGTGGCTCACTGCAGCCTTGAACTCCTGGGCTCAAGCGATCGTCCTGCCTCAGCCTCCCCAGTAGCTGAGACTACAGGTGCACACCATTACACCGGGCTAATTTTTTATTTTGTAGAGACGGGGTCTCCCTCTGTTGACCAGGCTGTTTCGAACTGCTGAGCTCAAGCAGTACTCCCACCTCGGCCTCCCAGAGTGTTGAGATTACAGGCATGAGCTACCACACCCAACTGGTGTTGGTTTTTAAAATCTAAAAAATTTTATTTTTCTGATTCCACTGTTTTATTTTAATACATTAAAAGCATATTGATGAAAGGCACCAATCAGATTGAATCCATTCATTAATTTATTCAACCATTCTGCAATATTTTAATATGGATTTTCGATACGCCCAGATATTTGGTGGCTATTGAAGATACAAAGTCAGTTAAGACATGCAGAATTTTGATTCTGAGATTCATGGTTTTTTCTCCCACATTTTTTTCTGTGAAACTGGGATCATCTTATATCTAGGATGTCCCACAGTTATAACTGGTAGTTTTTTGTTTGTTTGTTTGTTTTGCTTTCTTATTGCTATATAAAATAATGATATATCATCTTTAAACCAATGATAACTTACATTTGATGACATAAGATAACCTGTCCTCAAGAAGCTTATAAAGTAGTGAAGTGTCAGAGAGGTAAAGAAAGAACTGCAAGGAAAAAAATAAAAATGTTCATAGGGTACTACAGGACAGTAATGGAGGGCAGAGTCAGGGAATAATTCCTGGAGGAAGTGGCTACAGAGTTTAGTCTTGAAGAAAAAAGGAAGTTAGGCAAAAAAGGCATTCTAAGTAGAGGAAAGAAATAGCAAAAGTAACTGAAAGAGGAAAAACAAAACCAACAGAAAACATGAGCTCCCTCATTAAAGATTAATAGACATCTGCTTTTTGTTTTGTAACTGTTAACCCAATGAATGTAATAATAGGCATAAGATTAACTTGGTTCTTCGTCCTCCATGGAGATCAGTGGGGTATCAAAATGTATTTTCTTGGTGCTACCTATTCACTATCCAGTCTTTCCCACTGTTTCCGACTGTGACCCATGAGATAGGAAGTTCGGCTCCTCCAGGGGTCCACCAGTCCCTTTTTTATTGCTGTTTGTTTGATGTTACCTCCGGAAGACTTTTAAGTGAGTGGCTTTGGGCTAAATTAATTATGTTAATTCCAAGGCAGATGGCTGGGCCTGGTAGCACACGCCTGAATCTTAACACTTTGGGAGCCCGAGGTGGAAGTATTGCTTGAGCTCAGGAGTTCACGACCACCATGGGCAGTGTAATATAGTGAGACCTTTTCTCTACAAAATGTCAAAAAATAGCTGGGCTATGGTGATGCGTGCTTATAGTCCCAACTACTCAGGAGGCTGAGGCAAGAGGATTGGTTGAGCCTGGGAGGTTGAGACTGTAATGAGCTCTCATTGTGCCACTGTAGTCCAGCCTGGGCGACAGAGTGAGACCCTGTCAAAAAAAAAAAAATCCAAGGCAGTAGTGTAAATGCTCCTCTGCTTTGTTTCTTTTGTTGAATTATGTTGAACAGGATTACTTGCCCAACCAAACTCACCTGACAAGATTATACCAAGAACAGAGATGATATAATAGCTCAAATAATACAATGTAAACAATATAAAATCGCAATGTTTCTGACCTTATTAAATTTAAGTTTGAATCCTTCTCCAAAATCAAGTCAATCTCTTGATCTCACAAAATAACAATTCTGATAAATTACTTCTACTTTTTCTTTCAGAGAAAAAAAGTATATAAATGCTGTGTCTCTCCTTTAGTTGTTTTTTTTTTCTGTGTCACCTCAATCAAGGCATCTCACTTCAATGTCTGGGGAAAGACCGGATATCTTTTTCAGAAGCTGTAGCTTGCACTTTCTCCTGTAGCTCCAAACTGGGATTGTCTTTTCAGCCCCAGGTCTTTCAAGAATACATTTCCAAAGGTCTAAAGAGTGTCTAGTGCATATGAGAATACCACATCACAAACATTAGCAGTATCCCTCTTCCACCATGGAGTCAATTTATAATCTAAGTATCAGTAGAGATGGCTCAGCCTTTTTAGGGTACGGCAGCATTTACCTTAGTATAGTCCTGTTTATAGCATTCCATTTAATGTTCCACCCCCTCTGGAAATGTGGCCCAGTTAACTTACTTGAACCTAATCAAATTTCCACTAGGCAGCATACTCCACTTTTTGTTCTTCTAATATTAAGAACAATAATTAAGAATTAAGAATGGTTTAGTCAGTAATGCCCATTTATCTGTATTTGTTAGTATTATATACTATTTATATATACAGTAAACTTTTATTTTTCCTGTAGTTCATTCAACTTTGTGTGTAGGGAAACCAGTCCTTTCCTCACCCTATTGACTGCAGTTTCACCAAGGAAGAAAGTGAATTCTCTCACTCTTGCTGAATGGCAAGAAAATTCATGTGCTTATGGCTACTTGTTGAGAGAGTATTGTTCTACACAGCGCTAACCAGAATACATTTGAATGATAAATCAAAGATCCCTGTATTGTTAGATCTCTTTTAGGCCATTCTTTTGGTATAAACTTCTCAACCATGTTCTTTTCTTACAGTCACAGAGTCTTAGACCCTTTTGGATTTCTAAATACTTTGGAAATTCGAAAGCAATGTATAGAGGACCTCTGCTCATCTTGTCTTTCATACAAATGTAGCAATTTGGATAAATCTAATCAAGATCCAGTGTTTTATTTTTAGTTTCAACTTAACTTTTTTGGTTATTTTTCAAATATGCACAAAAATAGAAGAAATAATGTACTAAACCTCTAAGTACACGTCTCCCGGTTCAATAATCTTCAGTATTTTTTTCAAACTTATTTAATCAATTCTTCTACTTTTCTGTTGTTTGCTTTACCAGATTTAAAGTACATTTCAGATATTATATCATTTCTTCTATAAATAATGAAGTCCACTTGAACATCATCAGCTTAAGAACATGGTTAAGAGTTACTGGCATGTCAGAAAAGGTGACCTACTGGCAAATAATTTTTTTTAAACTGCCTTTTAGATGATCTCTCTGACCTGTTAGGCTGCACATTCAATATTATTTTGATTCTTAAAAAGTGATATTATTCTTGTTTCTACAAAGAAAAAAAAATTGACTATATAAGAAGCAACAAAGCTTCTCTTATAACCCCCTCAGAATTAAACTCCTGAATTAAGAGTAGGAAGCTCATGGTTCAGACAGGCTTTTTCAGTCTTTTAATTATCCCATCAACTTTCTGTTGTATATGATTATGGGAATGGTGACTGGCTGTCTGTAAATTAGGCAGGGTATAATAGATATGACTAGGAGTTAAATGAAAAATTTTTAGCTAACTAAATCTTATTTTGGTTGCATTTCAGAGAAATTTCATATATATATATATGAATATATATATATTTCCTCCTTAGTTTCCCTTAATGTTAAGTATTTAATGTGCTGTTCTAATTCAGAAATCTTTCAGATTGTGCTTCTAGAGGAAAAATCCCATCTCCTTTATTTTCAAATGATCCTTTAACTTTAAATAAAATAATGGAGAAACTTTTGTTGCACTTAAAAAAAGAGGTATGCCTAAGAATGATCATGCATGCTTTGAGCCTATCAAGTGTACTATATTTATCTTTGTGTAATGTAAGAAACTCTATGTTAAAATAGTGAATAAAAATTACGTGCCAGATAATTTATTTCACATAGCAGTTTAATTTGTGAAATGTCCTAGCTAACACATTTTAAGGGAAAGTTCCATTTTTTAGCAGCAGAGCACTGTTTTCATACTATTACAGTGTTCTTGTTTTCTGGTTCTGTTTTTCTGAGTTTTGTCCCTGTTCAGTATTTGGAGATTCATCTTTATTGACATTGATCATACATTACAGATCAAGTACTGCAATAGTATAAAAATTCACAGGATTACTTATTACTCATAATTGCTTATTTATCCAACCAGTATTTAATAAATAGATATCATGTGACAGATACTTGCTACATACTGAGAGTGTAATGGTGAAAAAGGTGTGGTCTCTGACTTCCAGTATCCTACAGTCTGGAGTGGGGAAACAGGCAACCACTATGAAGATTAAGTTTAGGATGTTTTATCTTCCCATATAAAGAGTACTTAATGCAGTCTTGGTAGGTTAGGGGAGACTTTCTATTGAAAGTGATATATAAATTGAGACCCTAAAAAATAAAGTTTTTACAATCCTTTTTCTGTAACTTCAAAATCCAAAATCTCTACCTAAGATGTTTATAATTTTTATTTTTTTTGGAAATTTGATTCAAATTCATTTGGTGGCAAAACCTGACCTTACCCGAGATGAAGCTATTCATGGTGTTTAGTCCACTTAGTGTAAATGTTTATTCATTTTGCTGCAAAAATAATATGTTTGATTATTTAGTCAGACTGCCTCAGACTGGGAGTGTGCTGTAGTACATATATGGTAAAGGCATTGTATTTCCTTCTTAAAATCCAAATGAGAGATTTCAGATAGGAGATTAAGTACTTTTGATAGTTGTCTGCATTGGATTTGTAGGGTGCTTCAGGTGGCTGGAGTAGCTTGAGCAGAGGTCTGGAGGCAAGAGAGGCTTCTTTGTGGAACAGCATGTCGTTCACTAGATTACTTTCTTTTATATTTCACTTTTTAAAGAGTGGTTGATTTTTCTAGGGTTATAATAACTTAACCATATGTTAAGTTACTTTTCTTTCTAAAATTACTTAGGCCAGTGTGATGTTAACTTTAAGATCTTGCTTCACCTGCCTCTTAAAATAAAAATAAACTATATCAACTGATCAGTTAATAACTTCATAAATCATAAATGATACTTGATATGTTTTGTTAAAGAATACAAAGCATTTTCAAATAAAATGGGACGTTTCATCTTTATGAAACATTTCTAAAGTGAACGTTATTATAATTTTACTCAGTGAGATTAAGTGACTCACCCAAGAACACACAGAAAGCAGCTTAGCCTGGCCTCAAACCCATGTCTTCAAACTCTGAAACCCATGCATTTTACCATTTACTCACTCACTCAATCATCAAACATTTATTGTCCTAGGCACTAGATTTAGAGCCTAGTGCTATATTAACTACTATGGAGGATACAAGAGAACACCTCCACTCAGATATTAATTTTGGTTTGAGGGATATGCATGTGAGACAAGAGTAAGCTGATATGTACTATGGTAAATGTATAATGATAGCTGAAAAGTACAATAGAGATTAGAGATAGACCAGTTAATATGGACTGAAATTATCAACAATGTTTTAAGTGTAGCTTTTCAGACATGGCTATGTGTATTCTTAGAGGTATGTGACAGTTTCTATCTTTTTGTATTGTAAGTTTTTTTCTCTGATAAAACTAGTAGTAGTTGTATTGGTTTGTTCTCACACTGCTAATAAAGACATACCTGAGACTGGGTAATTTATAATATAAAGAAAAGAGGTTTAATTGACCCACAGTTCCATATGGCTGGGGAGGCCTCAGGAAACTTACAGTCATGGTGGAAGGCACCTCTTCACAGGGTGGCAGGAGACAGAATGAGTGCCAAGCAAAGGGGGTAAGCCCCTTGTAAAACCATCAGATCTCCTGAGAACTCATAAGAACAGTATGGGGGAAACTGCTCCCATAGTTCAGTTATCTCCACCTGGTCCTACCCTTGACATGTGGAGATTATTACAATTCAAGATAAGATTTGGGTGGGGATACAGCCAAACCATATCATTCAGTCCCTGGCCCCTCCCATATCTCATGTCCTCACATTTCAAAACAAAATCATGCCTTCCCAACAGTCCCCCAAAGTCTTAACTCATTCCAGCATTAACCAAAAGTCTAAGTCCAAAGTTTTATCCGAGACAAGGCAAGTCCCTTCCACCTATGAGCCTGTAAAATTAAAAGCAAGTTAGTTACTTCTCAGATACAATGGGGGTATGGGCGTTGGGTAAATACACCTATTCCTAATGGGAGAAATTGACCAAAACAAAGGGGATACAGGCCATATGCAAGTCCAAAATCCAATAGGGCAGTCATTAAACCTTAAAGTTCCAAAATGATCTCCTTTGATGCCATATCTCACAGCTAGGTCACGCTGATGCAAGAGGTGGCGCTCACAGACTTGGGCAGCTCCACCTCTGTGGCTTTGCAGAGTACGGCCCCCCTCCTGGCTGCTTTCACGGGCTGTCATTTAGTGTCTGTGGCTTTTCCAGGTGCACAGTGCAACCTCTCAGTGGATCTACCATTCTGGAGTCTGGAAGATGGTAGACCTCTTCTCACAGCTCCACTAGGCAGTGCCCCAGTGGGGACTCTGCGTAGGGGCTCCAACCTAACACTTCCCTTCCACACAGCCCTAGCAGAATTTCCCCATGAGGGCTCTGCCCCTGCAGCAAACTTCTGCCTGGACATCCAGGCCTTTGTATACATCCTCTGAAATCTAGGTAGAGGTTTCTAATCCTGAATTCTTGACTTCTGTGCATTCACAGGCCCAACACCACATAGAAGCTGCCAAGGCTTGGGGCTTGCACCCTCTGAAGCAATGGCTTAAGCTGTATGTTGGCTCCTTTTAGCCCTTGCTCAAGTGGCTGAGACACAGGGCACCAAGTCCCAAGGCTGCACACAGCAGGGGAACCCTGGACCTGGCCCAGGAAACCATTTTTCCCTTCCAGGCCTCCTGGCCTGTGATGGGAGGGGCTGCTGTGAAGGTCTCTGACATGAACTGGAGACATTTTCCCCATTGTCTTGGTGACTAACATTAGTCTCCTCATTACTTATGCAAATTTCTGCAGTTGGCTTGAATTTCTGCCCAGAAAACGGGGTTTTCTTTTTTATCGCATTGTCAGGCTGTAAATTTTCCAAATGTTTTGCTCTGCTTCCTCCTGAATGCTTTGCTGCTTAGAAATTTCCTCTGCCAGATACCCTAAATCATCTCTTTCAAGTTCAGAGTTCCACAGATCTCTGGGGCAGGATGAATTTAGAAATAAATCAGCCTTAATAACTTTGAAGAATTTCCCCTTTACCCTTAAAATTAGGAAAAATTTAGAAAAGTGGTCAAATGACATGAAATGGATATAAAACTCCTAATTAAATCACTAAAAATCATCATGTATTTATATTAAATCTCTTCAGCCAAAGCAATTAACAATATGTGCCTTCCTACCTCTTTTGATATTTTTCCAAAATCACATTTTTTCTTTTCAAACTGAAGAAGAGAAGGATTGAACTTTTTATAAAGGAGACCATTGTTCTACTTAATTTGGGTCACAGAATGATTGTTTTTTGGATTTCATTATCCTGGGTACTGTGATATTGGTTATACATTTACTTCCTAACATTGGGGATATGAATAAGACAAAGTTTTCACCTGCATGTAGTTCTCAATCTAGTCAGAGAGGCAGATCTGTAAGCAAATCATCGAAATATAGTGAGGATGCTAAAGAGGCAGGTGGCAGGCCCCTTGAAGACATCCAGGAGTACTCATATCTATCAGGGTCATGGGAAAGGCTTTATGGAGCAGTTGCCACATGAACTTGAAAGACTTTTAAAAGTTCACTCACCAGATAATTGTGTGAAGAGAATGGGGTCTGAGGTAAGGACAGAGGTAATAGCCTTGGTAAAGGCACAGAGATAAAATTGTTACAGCTTTATACCCGAAGTGAGGAGAGTACTAGGGGTTGAAGCTATCAACATGAGCCCTTACTCATCTTGGGTAAGACTATGGATGGCCTTGTGTGCCATACCAAGGAATTTGAACTTTATCCTAGCAGCCTGTGGATCCCAAACTTGGCTGCCTATGAGAATCACTTCTGGACTATTAAAACATATAGATTTGCCCACTGGACCCTCTATGATTCTGATTCATGATTCCAGTAAGCTATCAGGAGGCATGGAAAAGTTTTAAGCGGAGTGATAATATGATCAGATTTGTGTTTTTAAATAATCAGTTTTTACCTTTCAAACTTTTTTTTACTGTAGCTGTAAGAAATACATTTTATATTATGATCTGGTACACACATATATGTACCTGTGTACAACTGAAACAAGTCTTACAAGTATTGTGGGATGTACTATGGTATTTTCTGTTCTATCCTGATGTTTTAGAATGCTGTTTGCAAACCACTTAATTGACTTTGCAACCCATTAAATTGAATTCACCATCCACTAATGGATCATAACTCACAGTTTAAAAAAGATATTTCTGTAGAGAATGAATTGAAATGTGCAAAACTGAAGGGCTTGAGATCAGATAGGCAATTGATTCAGTTATCCAAGTAACAGATGTCATGGGCCTGAACTAGGACAGTGGCCTTAGCAGGTGCAGACAGAGAAGAGGGGAAAAAGATTCAGAAGTGTGGAGAAGGTAGTGGAATTACTTCTTAGTGACTCATTTCAAGGGCTAAGGGAGGTCAGAGAGTGTAGGGTGACTTCCAGATTTCTAGTTTAAATGTTTAGATAATTTGCTCTTACTCAGTATAGAGAACACAAAGGAAGAATTGGTAGGAGTGGGTTGTGGGGGTGGGAAAAGATATCCAGAAGGCAGTTGGATATATCAGTGATTTTTTTCCAAGTGAGATTCCTTTAAATTTTATTTTCTTTTTCTTATTAAAATATATATTTTAAGGCCCTGTATTCTCCTTCACCTTTCTTATACAGCCTACATTTTCTTACATTGGTTTCTAGTATTTTTATGTGGATTGCCCTAAAATATTTTTAAACTTTCTGCTTATGCTGTAAACTACTGTAATACCATTCCAGTCTTTTCCAGGACATATATAACTCCTTGCCCAAATGAAACTTATGAAACTTTTTTTTTTCTTTCTGAACCACATCATCCTTTCCTCATCCATCAGAGGTAGTGATCTCATTTTTCTGACCTTTCTGCATGTTGTTCCATTTTGTATTTCCAGCTTTGTGGTTGTCTACTGCATTCCCGTATGTAACCAACTAAATATTGTTATAAGCAGTGCAGCAGTGCTTGCTGGAACTTGATAATTTTCTGCCACTTGTGATTCAGTTAAATAGATCAGATTATAGTCATATTAGGGCTTGGCTGGGCAGTTCTGGCTTTGAAATCTCTCATGCAGTTGTAGTCTGAGGTGGTTGGGGTAGAATATGAGGGGAGGAAGAAGGACTGGAGCCCATGAGATGGACCCTGTCATTTCATGTGGTATCAAGGCCTCTCCATTTCATCTCTTTCAATGGGTTAGTGTGGATTTTTTTTAAGGCAGTTGGACTACTTTCATGGCAGCTAAAGACTTCAAGAATTACTATTCTAGCTCTCCCAGTGTAAGTTGCATCACCTTCTTGACCTAGCCTTGCCACATAGTGTTACTTCATCATTTTGTGTTAGCTATAAGCCAATCACAAACCTGCCGTGGTTCAAAGGTGAGGGGAATTAGACTTTACCTCTTGATGGGGAAGTGGTAAGGCTCTAGAAGAAAATGTGGGATGAGAAATATTTTTGTAGGCAATCTGCAATAGCTATGTAGAAAATATATCAATGTCATCATACAGATTTTTAGTTTTGCCTGGAGTTTGCTACTATGTTGGTACTGCACTTTAAATCTTCTAAAGATTAAGTTAGCTTTTATGATTTAATTTTTCACATCTTGTTTAATTTCTGAACTTGGATAATTTGCCTTCTCTGCAGCAGAATTAAGTATATAGTTATGAAGATGCTTTAAGCCTATATGTTAGGTTTCCTGGTACAGGACAGTTGCAGGCAGCAGCAGTTTGGCCAGCTCTGTAGAGTGGGCAATTCTGAATTGCATGTTATCTTGTGTGTGTTCTAAGAGCAGTTTTTGATTCCTATCTTCAAAACTCTAAGGGACCCCTGTAGCCTGTTGAGTAGACTGTTGAAAGTTTTAAATAACTGAAAATACGTTCTCACTTTAACTGCTATGTTCCTTGTTAGACCGCAGGCATGGCTGTATGACATAAACCAAATATTACTGGCTCTATTTCATAGCCTTGCAAGTTTTCATTAGCAATAGGAAATGAATCTGACAAGACACTGTCTTTCTTTAAGCATGTGCACTATTATTGCTTATTTTCAGAAATAAGCTCCTATCAGTATAGTCATGATTTTTGACTGATAAATTTTAGTTCCCAGTTCTGCTGCCATGCTTGAATTATACCTAATAAATATCATTTGATAATCTGCTGACATAAATACTAATTTTAACAATGGTTCTAAAGTTATATTTTATAAATATACTATGCAGAAAAAGAAATCCCTGAGGATAGAAAATACAAAACAACAATTAATATGAATACTCCTGTTGCCCCTCCTGCACCACCCCACACTGCACCGCTGCCCCCCAACCCCCCTTGCTCCATTAATGTGTTCTTTCATAGAGGCGTGGCAAGTATGTCTATATTGAAGAAAGCCTATCTGGAATAGTCATTTAGTGTAATGCTGTTTAGAGTATTATAACCACTTGATGGCACCCTTTGATTTGGTACAAACCTCATTAGCCATAGCACAGTGCGGCATAGTAGTTGTAATGGAATAACACATAAGAACTAAGACTGCAAGGTATCTGGTTAATGTAGAGATGAAATGAATGCAATAGCAAGGCTAAGCTTTCCTGACCCTTCATGAGAGAATAGATGAAAAAAGGAAGAATAAGCTATTGTGCCAAAGGGAGATGATGAAATTCAAGATCCACACACATAATCTCTGGCTCAGCCTCTGAAATGTTAATCCCTGGGTAGAATTATTTGAGCTATAGATTGCAATTTATCATCAAAATGGCACTGTGTCAAACAATACTTTTTATATGTGTGATGTTTAGAACTATCCAATTTTAATATAAAATGGTTCACAGAACACTGGCTAATATTTAAGTAGCAACTCTTTAAGGTTGTGATTTGGGGGAATGGAGTAGGATGGTTTCTTTACATCAAAATATGAATTGTGTTTTAGATAGAAGGCTTTGGGAGAATTTTTTTCTTTTTCTTAGTGACAGTTTATTTTTAATGCCAGGAAAAGGGATTTTTAAAGAATGCCTCTTTTAAATTAAGTGGTTTAGAATTGTTTTCTTTCATAGACAAATGATGTTTTTATAATTATAGAATAATTCTGTAATTTTTTCTAACATTGCTTAAAAATATGCTAGCTGATGAAATGTTATATATTTAAAGGTTTATATGGTCTTTCCTATTCCAATATAAAATATTTGTATGTTTTCTCTTATTTAAATCACCCAGCTTCTGCCCACTAGGGAGTGGAGTCATAATTAGTATGTGTTGTGATGTTTTTTCCCTTAAAACCAAATTCTTCCAATTAAAAGAACTAAACTTTGATAGTATAGGTGGAGGGGTGGGTATTGCATATGTCTATTAATCTGTCACTCTGAGTAATACTCATGTTATGGACTTTTCCTATGTACCAAAAAAAACCCTGTTGTTATTTTCTAGAAAATTAGGAAACTTAAAATAACCCTGTTTCTGGAAGCTAGAAGCTTGAAATTCCAGTTTAACTATATATCTTTCCTTTAAACTTTATCATACTAATTTATAAGAGGCTTTTTTTTGCCTCCTTTCACTTAAGACAAGCAATTATTTTGTTATTACTAAGAAATTATTTTACTTAATTTTGTTTTTATATTCTTCGTACCTGTTTCTGAAGGTTTACCAATAAGCTTGATCTTTAACAGAAACCTATATTTAATTTACACCTAATAGATCATACCGTTCCAGTACCTTCATTACTAATTGCAGATGTTGAAGGCATGCTGTGACCCTGTTAGATGTATTAGATGCTGTAGCACAGATCTATGAAACACCACTCATCTGTGCATGAATAGTTCTGTTACCATATTTTAGCTCTGGTGGGAAAAATATTTGATTTACTGGTGGTAGGGAACATGAGAAGAGTCACTGTGAAAAGCATATGTCCTGTGAAAATGTCTTGTCTTTGGCAGCTGTCTTCTTTTAGTGATCATGAAGAGTTAAACCTTAGATCCAGAGTCACACCTATGGAGACTAGAAGTTGTGCATGTTTGAGATATTGCTGGCCCTTTATAATACCCAGTCATCAAGAACAGATAGTATGGAGTAGTCTTTTGGCTGTTGCCATTAATAAGAGTGCTCTATGAGACTGCATAGCCATTTCAAATTGTTTTTGGAGGCAAAGGGTTCAGAATGTACATTAGGAAGACAAAAACATATATATATGTAGTAGAAAAAGACCTTGGAGTTCCTAACTTGGTAAAGTATTACAGAGTTGCTTCATCTATTTACGTAATTACATCTGCTGACGTTTTAATTTAAATGCCACCTAGAAAGTTGATAGAATTAAGTTTAGCTGAGTGTTTTAAAAATGTGACTTTCTCAACTATGTAACACTTCTCCACCCACCCACCCACCAAAAGGCCTACTCCCTGCTTTCTGTTTCTGAGGACAGAATGTTATAAAGGACGGTTAGTGCCTCAAACATGCACAACTTCTGATCTTCAGAGGTCTGACTCTGGATTTCACTCTTAACTCTTCATGATCACTTAAAGACGACAGCTGCCAAAGTCAAGATTGCAGTAACCTTTTAAGTAAGCCTCCTGGTTCCACACTGAGTGCCAATGCATACATCTTCCAACCCACTGCACTGGCAGTCTCATACCCAATGCTGAATACAGTGTTCCAGCCTGGTGCCTTTCAGCACACACAAAACTGGTCAATGTCCAATTTTATCCAACCACCCACGCTAAATATGAAACCTCGTGATGCTGTCACAGATGCCTGCAGGGTAGCACTCCTGCAAATTTTTAAAAACATGAGATTGTTAAAACAACTAGGAAAAACCCCTTTCTGATGCCAGTTACCTAAAACTTACTTGTTTTTGAAGTACCACCTTTAGTTTGCTATATGATGTCAGTGAATATAATTTGTTGAGAAAAATGTTTCTTACACATTGTTTTCCCACATCCTCCTAGTTTTATAGGCCTTATTAAATAGTTTCAGTGAGCCAGTCTTTGAAATAAGGCCCAGGTGAATATTTATATTTCCACTGTAGCAGCAGCATGCATTCTTGATGATTGACCTTTACCCTGACATAATGTCGTCTTGTGACATTGAATGAAATAAATGAAGAAACTACTCCTTGGCTTGATTTGTATTGGCGGAAGAAAGCAAACAGAGTGGTTTGTCAGGTTGCTAAAAACGTCAAAATACAGTTCTGGGACAATTTCTAACACAAAGGTTTTTTGTTGTTTGTTTTGTTTTGTTTTTAAAATAATGTGTGGGTGGTTGAATGTTCTTTGAAAAAAGCACACCTTTGAAAGGAAATTGAATTCCAGCAATACCTATATCAGATAATAATAGGAAGTAAATTGTTTTCCTTTATTTGAAGTTGCATTTTATTACTCAGGTGCTTGTTGGTGGCATGTTTAAACATTAAACATTTAGAGAGCTGCACAGCTTTACAGAAAATAGTGTTAATTTATATAAAGATTATGTATTATTAAAAGAAATAAGGCTGTATTCCTATAAACACTTGTTATGTTGTAACTTTAGTAATCATTAATTTTAAATAATTTTAGTTTCTACATGTAAGTTGTACAGGGTATAACAGAACTCCATTTGAAAAGTAAGGTCTAAAATATTTTTGTGTAATTCTCTTGTTACTTTATAGATTTTGGCTTTGCAGACAAGTTGACTATTTCCACAAGAGGTACCCATCAATGAAATATCCTGTTTTGTAGATGTTAGTGTTTATACCGTTATTAAATGAGTACAACCCTATTCAATTATTGTCTCTTGTGTTTTATCTTGAAAGCATTGCTTTCAGGCAGTTAATCTATTTCAAATTAGTGTTGCAATATTTTTGTTGTTTTAAGTTATAACTCACTATTATGTTACTCCATAACCTTAAAACCTAATTTCCTAATGTAGATGGGGGTTTCTGGATTAGAATAATCAAATCACAGAAATTTAGAGCTAGAAGAAAACTTAGAAATCATAAAATTCTCCTTGCTCATTTTCAGATAAGGAAACTAAGATATCATCTGGTAACTAGCCCAAAGTCGTATTGCTAATGAGTGGTAAACTATTTATTTTCATTCATTTTCTTCACTCCCAGACTGAGGTTCCATATACGAACTTTAAGCAGCACATGTATGTGATAACATGCTTTTAAATGTTTGCTTTTTATACCTCTTCAAATAGTTTTAGAAAAATTGAATTTTTTAAAGAAAAAAACCATTTGTAATTAAAGGTTTTTAAGATAAACATCAGTTTTACTGAGGTAGATAATTTGATAGTATTTAAGGAAAATAAGACCAAAATAGCCAGCAGCCATATCTGGATTATTCATTTAAGTTCAATGCATGTGATTCCCTGCTTCAGATCATGTGCTGCATATACTAGCTACATTTTAAAATCTAAAATCCCACTTAATCATAGACTTTGTTAATATTTTTGGAAAATACATTTTTGAATAATATAAGAACATTTTAGTTTCATTTTAAAAGATGGTTATTATAAAGTTTTGAATTCTGTAATTGAGTGAAAAATATCTGACGTTAAAAGTTTTAAAAATAAAAAATAGGTTATGATGTCAAGTTTGTTAGGTAACAAAGTTGGATTAAACTTTCTAAGAGAAAAATGTTAATGATGTTTTAAATAACTATAAGAGGCCACTTTAAGTTTTCTTTATAGAATGATTATAATATATAGCTTTATATTTACAAATTATTAAAATAAGGAAGTGTAGAAATATAATTTAGTCAAGAATACTGCCCAGATGTTATTTAGTAATATTTATGATGGTAGTTTAGATATCTAGAGATTGCTTTAAAACAGGATTATTTTTAATGTTAATGTATAAATTTCCATCCTGGCCAAAAAATAACACTCAGCAGCAATACTTGTTCTCTTCATATCGCTAATTAATTAGAAGTTTGCTCATGAAGTTTCAGAATTTCTGAATACAGTTATGTTATACTCAGCCTTCTTGCCATCTAGATACAACATTAGACACTTTGTTATATATAGGTTAAACTTGGATTAATATTGGTTTACAAGTACTACTTACAGTTCATTATTTCAGACCTCTGCATCTACTTTTAAGATGTATGTCAGTTGCTACAGTTAATTAAAGTACTACATATGCTGCTGTCTAAGCCAATTTAAATAGTAGGGCATGTATTTCCAGTTATGTGAGCTACAGAATGATGGTACTATAACATGAGATCTCCCCCTCTAAGCCAGTAATGTTCTACAGTCCAGATATATTAGTGCCTTTCTTTTCTCTTCTTTTTAAATAGCTGCTTCTTGTGGAGCAGGGCTAACTCCTAGGCAGTGAGCCCAGAGTCAGATATATTAGTGGTTCATATTCTCGTTTTCAAAACATCTTGTCTTTTTGTTTAGTTTTGGAATGGCAGAAATCTAACTATGTAATTGATTTCTGCACTTAGAAGAATGCTTTGCAAATAGTAGATCCTCAATGAGTGTTTGATAAATGAACTCATCACTTATTTATATACTATATTTATGGATTTTTAAAAAATTTGACCTTACTCAGCTATTTAATTTTTTATGTGATAGTCTTGGATCTCTCTGCTAATTTTAGGCTGCTACTTAAAGTTTGAAAGGGTGTCTTTTTGTACACTCAAACAATACCCAGCAAGATGCTATGTGTTTATAAATACCCCAATAAATGGATAAGTGTGTGTCCAATTGATTTCATTCTCAGTATACTTAGAGTGAGACATTTAAGCGCTGCTTACCTACAGTGTTCTTAGTTTTATGACTGAAGAAGACGTCTGTTGTAACAGATTCTGTGAATTAGATGTCAGGAATAGTATGCAAATAAAATTGATAGGTTTTTTTTTTTGTTCTTTAGACTTATTTTTTATTAGCACTTAGTGTATCTTTAAAAATTTTAATATTTATTACACAGCCAACATAATGACATTGCTGGGCATATTAAAAAGGAAAATTATCTATAATTCCATCATATCAATAAATTGATTTTAATTTAGCATTTTTCTTTCGAACATATACATGTTGTATAATTTTTTTGGGGTGCTATTTGTTTGCATTTAGGGTAGATTAAGTTCATAAATTCATTAATGTTATTACATTTCTTATTTTAAAAGATGCCTTATGCCTAGGTCATATGAATGCTTTTAGAACTGATATTTCTGGATAGGTATAAAAGATCAGTGTGTTTATTAACTAAACATATCCACAATGATTGACTTTTTTTCAACCACTCACAAAACTGCTTTGCAGGTGTGAGCTTTGAGGGGACCTCCATTTCCGCTGCAGTGACTCTCACTTTGGAATTTACTCCAGCGACAGCTTGAACTAGTGAAAATCTGTAGGGCTTTGGATTATTATACAAAACCCATCATTCACCCAGTCTTTTGCAATGGTCATGTTGATTCAAGGAGAGTTTTTGTGACTAGGTTCAGAGTTGAGTTTGGAAGTAGATTTCAATGCGTATATGTCAACAAGTAGATCATATAAAATGAAAGTGATGACTAGGGGTGTGTGTGGTAAAAATGAAATAAAGTTGAAGGGAACCACCTGGGATTGCTCAATTTAATTTGGTGGAATGGTCTTATTACCTTTCAGGATATTAAAAAGAGTAAGTCTAAATTGGCAGTGATTCTTATTTTGTAAATAATAGCTCTATGCTGCATATGATCTACGAAATAAAGAAAAGAGAAATGGAAAACACTAAGTGTCTTTATTCTCCAATGGGGGAAAATACAAGAGAGGTATAATTTAACTCCAATAGAAATAAACAGTGGTTGCCAAACATGTGTTAAGAAGGAGGAAAAAAAGAGGAAAAGGAATCTGTTTTTATGTCAGAGGAACTATCTGTGAAGTTAAGGCCTGGATTTGAAGTCTTACTTGATATAGTTTTGTACACAAGTCTTAGAATGTCCAGATCATATGTGGCCAGTATTTCTTATCTTTGCTTTCCTAATTTCCATCCTTTTTTTAACTCTTTTTTTATAAGTTGTTGTCTTCGCAATTTAAGAATAAAACAGAGAGCTGAGAACTGACTTCAAATCCAGCCTTTTCTTTTCTTTAGTGGCTGGTTTCTAAATAATCCACAGCATTTTCCCCTATAAATCTTTATTTTTCTTCACTCCACTCTGTTTTGGTGGACATGATTAATGAAAATCTACTCAAAAGTCAGTCACAATGTGGTTAAATTATATTCCTGGTTTTGACTGCCTGCACCGTTAAATCAAAATAGGTGTTGTGAGAAACAAAATTGCTACAACTAGTATTTCTTGTTAGCTTGACTTATGTATTCATATATTAAGTTAACTTTTCTTCAAACTGAATATTGTTTTTAATCGTTATACATGTGAAAAGTAAAAACACTTGAAGTGATTATGTGTCAGATTAAATTTGGGTACTACTTTCAAATACCCTAAACTTGAGGAACTCCTTTTGCAATATAACTTTTTATTCTGATTGCTCAAAATTTATGTTTTTTAAAAAAGTCTCTATATTTAAAAATTAGATAAAATAATCATGTTTGCTTATGCCATATTTACTATTGAATCTTCTTTAAATAAACTTTTTATCATCTTACTGAAATTAAAATACTAAACAGATAAGTCACAAAGGCTATTTTTGGATACAGAGAGAAAGGTATACAGCATTTTTCTAGTTTCTAAAAAGGTGGAAAAGCTCTACACTTCAAACTACTTAAATGTTTTTATTGTTTGTGAGCCTAAAACATGTATAAACCCTTTCTTTTACCACATGTGTATTTAAATAAGCAACACTTCGTATCTTCTCCATATAAAGTGAAATATTTCCTTATTGGTTCTCAGCCAAACCAAATAGAAGAATGAATGCTTTGTTAATCATTCGTAACTAATGTGTGTATACACAGAAAAAAAAATCAAATCTGTTTTTGACATGAACCTTTTGATGGAATTAGCAAAAGAAAAAAAAGGAACTTTTAGCACAGGTCAAGCCTCTTTTAATTTATGAGCATAAAAGTTATTTTTAAAAAATCAATACAGGCTCATGGTAACAAATCCAACAGTATGGAAAAACTCGTAAGGAAAATTAACATTCTCCTGCCTCTTCCTTCCTCCCTCCATCCTACTCCATTGTGGTAGTCTCTTAATTGCTTTAGATTCTAGTTCTTCAGTAGTTTCGTCCATGGTTCTAGTTTTATATATTAATAATATGATTATACTATATTTCATAATTATTTCATGATTTATCAACTTAGGCAACATTTATTGAATCTCCTATTCAGATTGTACATGGGTGGCTGGGAGCATTTCAGAAATTTAAATAGGTATTCTCTGCTTATTCCCTCAGTCCAACTCCTTTCTCCATAAGGTTCTTAAGGCATCAGTACAGTACAGTTCCACTGTACCCACCACTGTTCCCACTACCTCTAAAACTGGCTTTACTCTCACGCTCTTCACTGTCTATGCTTGCTCTCTGATTCCTTTCCATTTTTTCCCTTGTTAATAATATTTGCCTCTTTTTGTATTAAAATTGAATAAATCATAGATTAAAGTTAGGGAACTTGTATATTTTTCCATTTAAAAATATACAAAATGCATTTTAAAAAACATGTATAGCCCAAAGTAATTGTATTTTGTTTTGTTTTAATTTTCCCCCTGTGGGTCAATGTTCCTGGATTTCCTGCCCTTCCTTAATAGATAATAGCCTGAAGAAATAATTTTTGACTTTAAAAAAACTGAAAAGGCAATCATAGTATAAATTGGACTTGATTTTATGCTCTAAGATTGTAACATTGTTCTCAAAGAACTCTTTAATATGAAGAGAAATAATAAATTTTGTAATGTCAGACTTTTCTGCCCTTCTGCCCCTTCTGCTTGGTTCAGCTGGTCCTTTCTATTCTTTTCCTAATAAACCTCTTTAATGTAATTTGTCCTTACCCACCATCTTTTCCTAGGAGATAATTCCAATTTAAAATGGTAATCAGGATAAAAATGGAGCTTGGCATTTAATTTTAGGACTTTACTTTTACTAGAATACATCAGTTACTTCTAGAGATTCCTGTACTGACTTCAGTCCTTTTTAAAGAGCTTGTTTGGGACTCTGCCTAGAAATATGCATAAAACTGTGTGACCCTGCCTAAATCTTCCTTTTCAGCATTTTATGAATTACCTTTGTTAATTTATGTTACTCACAAAATTGATTGCGCCTCTATAGTTAAGTCAGAATTTCTGCCTTCAAAATAGGGGTGTTAGATTGTGGATCAAGATGACTAGGTTATCATCAAATAGGTCACCTTTTAATACACAATAAGAACTGACTAGTAATGTTTTATACCTTCCTTTTTTCATTTAACCATATACATGGATACTTTTTAAGAATGCAAGAAATACACTAAAAGTTTTACTGTCTTAGTTCTTTCCACACATAAAACGTAATTTTTATTGTTAAGATTTTAAAATGTAAAATTTTAATCATGAATGCATCCTGGTTTATTCAAAGTTCCAATACAGCTTAATACTTTGACTTCCATAGCATATACCATTTACAAAACACTTCCATGTATTTAATGGTACTGGATTCTCTCAAAAACCCTATAAATAAAGCCTATGGATTGTGTGTTATTCATTAATGGTTTAATGAGGTTTAAATTTTTATCTTAAACACCTCTTTCCATGACTTCTGACTTTTTTTTTTTTTTTTTTTTTTTAATTTATAAGACCAAACAGAGGCAGGTCTTTTTCTTTGTCTCCTAAGTTCTCCCTCCTCTGTAGGCCGCCTCTCTGGAAACACACACACATACACACTGTTTTAAAACCCAATGAATAAAAGTACAGTGGTTTTATCTTCCCTAGCTCCCGTGAAACTTTGGAGCCCTATGAAAGGATCCTGTTCTATTGTTATAAAGAGACAAGCATTTGGGAAAACCTTACTAAATTATTTGTTTTTTGTCCTATCCTGTGAACATATCCTGACTGGTAAAATATGAACATGTAGACATCAAATACAAATTTCTGTTTGTTTTTTTTAAAAAGTGTTCAAATACTGCTTACAGTTCTGACTCTTAGCTATGCACGGCTTTTGTGTCAGATTACTTTGCATGCAGCAACCTGGTGGTAGTTGTTGTTGCTTGTATTATAATTTCAGCACCAGCAGCGTACTGGACACCACAGTAGACACATCCCAGCCCCACGGGCACCAGTTGATTGGCAGAAAGCTACTCCCATAGAGTGGTAATAATTGCAGAAAAGCAAAAGGAACTGAATTGAAATTTTTATCAATAGTTAACCTGAAATAACCCTTGCTAGATAATGTTCTCCAAGTAAAAGTCTATTTAAGGCTTTAGTTCTCAAAGATACTACCTGTTAGTGTACTTATCTTTGCTACTGTGTTAATGAATAAATAAAACTACGCCGGTCAAGTGTACTGCTATAGTATGTTTGAAGAGCCAAGTTCATTGTACACTTCAGCACAACCTTTTTTACTTAACAGGCAAACTTTTGCCTGTTAATTGTGGATGGGGGATACCCAGGCATGAGCTCTTTTGGGCTTGCATCTATCTTTTTTAAAAAACAAAAAACAAAAAAACAAAAGTACAAAACTGTAAATGAAAACAGTAGTAGAACTGTTGATAGGATTTGAATTCCTATAGCTATCTATGCCTTGATAAACTTACAGCATGTTTAAACTTTCTGGGTCTAAGTTTCCTTCTTCATCTGTAAACAGGGATAATAGTACCAGCCTTACAGCCTTAACTATTTAACAAGGTGTCAGTGCAGATCAAATAAACAAGAGTATCAAACTAGGTAACTAAACAAATGATAAAAATGGCCATTAACTTTCTAAGTGCTGTAAGATCAAATGGTGTGAAAATAGATCATTTTTTAAAATAAGGCATATCTGGAATATATGGAAATAGGGAAGGAAATATAAGTAGAATCGAAAGATAATTTTTGTTTCACAGAAAAATAAAGGCCGGGTGTGGTGGCTCACGCCTGTAATCCCAGCACATTGGGAGGCCAAGGCAGGCGGATCACTTAATGTCAGGAGTTTGAGACTAACCTGGCAATTGTGGTGAAACCCCCGTCTCTACTAAAAATACAAAAATTAGCTGAGAGTGGTGGCGCATGCCTTTAATCACAACTGCTTGGGAGGCTGAAGCACGAGAATCGCTTGAACCCAGGGGGCAGAGGTTGCAGTGAGCTGGGGTTACGCCACAGCACTCCAGCCTGGGTGACAGAGTGAGACTCCGTCAAAAAAAGAAATATCTGTAGAAATCTCAATTCTGTTTCCCTGTAGACTGTTAGATACAGTCAGTTGTCTGCCTCTTCAGAGACTAGTATACTAGTTGTGGTGGTTTAAGAGTATAGGCTCTGGACATTTCCTACCTGTGTGATTCTGAGGAAGTCGATGAACTTGGCTTTTACCTCAATTTACGTATCTATAAAATGAAGATAATAATACACCTATTTCATAGAACTTATGTGCGTTAATGTGCTTAGAACAGCGCCAGACACATGGTAAATTGTCATTGTAGTTATTTGTATTTTTTTTGGTCTGATTGAAGCAGTAGCTAGAGTTATAGAAATTCATGCTATAGGAAGGCCGGGCGCGGTGGCTCAAGCCTGTAATCCCAGCACTTTGGGAGGCCGAGGTGGGCGGATCACGAGGTCAGGAGTTCAAGACCAGCCTGGCCAACATGGCGAAACCCTGTCTCTACTAAAAATACAAAAAATTATCTGGGCATGGTGGCGGGCGCCTGTAGTCCCAGCTACTCGAGAGGCTGAGGCAGGAGAGTGGCGTGAACCTGGGAGGCAGAGCTTGCAGTGAGCCGAGATCGCACCACTGCACGCCAGCCTGGGCGACAAAGCAAGACTCCGTCTCAAAAAAAAAAAAAAAAAAAAAAAAAAATTCATGTTATAGGAAATGTCACATGGTGTCTCTAGTCTTTTCTATATGTGAGACATAGTCTTCAAGCTTTCATATTAGATACTCTAAAGGAAAGATGTATGATTAGAGTTGGTAGTTTATACAACTTTTATAGGGAGCTGTGTAGTAGATGTTCCATACAAACCATGTTATTCGTAATTACATATTGAAAAGGTTCCCTGTAACCAGGTATATTATCTATATGAAATATTAGTAATTTGAAATGTTGAATATTGCATTTTAACAGTATTTGCTGATTTTTATCTGAAAATATTAATTGGTCTTTATGTTACCTCTTTTTTGCACACTGTATTTTAGAGAATTATACTGTAACTATATATGACTGTTCAGTTTTAAATTTTAATAGTTAATTATGACTTTTAAACTTCGGAAAGTTTAAAATATTTTTATCACCCTGGAGCTGAAAAGTACTTTAAAAATCACCTGCCTCCCTTCCTGCTGTTAGGCCATGCTGTGCCTAAGACATCACAGAAAGCTATGGTAATTATCTATATGATTTTTTTAATCTAAAGAAAGAAGATCCTACAAATTGCTCTGAAGGAAGCTCAACACTACACAAATATTTAAGTATTTAATTATTCTGGAAACTATGAAGTTGGGGCATCAGTATGAGGACCCTAATACCTTCTTACCCTCACCTTTGAATTACCTATAGGGGGAGAACAACTCTTTAAAAAACAACCTAATCTACTCAGTACAAAAGCAAGTATGGCACCAGAATATGAAAGTTCAAGGAAAAAAAGCATGTACTCTAACAATGGTGTTTTATCTATATCCTTCAGGTAATTTTGGAGTTGGGCATATAAGCTGCTAGAATACCTACCTGGAGGAGGAGATGAAATGTTCCACGTGGCCACCTTGTCTCCTTTAGAGACTGTCACATTCAAATTCAAGCATTATATTGACCACATTAAAAGTACGCATGGGGTAGAAAGCAAAGGTGCTGTTTCATCACCTAAAGGTGAAAACGTGCTGTCTGGAACTTTGAAAAACTCAAGTATTCAATAATTTTTATGCCAGTCATGTCCAGCCCATAATTGGGTCTTTCGTCTCCACCTCTTTGCACAAACTGAATGTCCCTTGTCCTTTTTTGTAGTGATGGCAGTGATGATGCTTGAATTTTGAAGCCATAAATGTGATGTGTTAACCCTGAATGGTCCTCATGTGTAGGGGTGTCCTTGAAAAAAATCTCATCTACCTCATGATTTAATATGAGTGTCTCCGGCGGTAGATAACCCAGCTTTTCTTTCTTTCTATAATGTTACTTGTAACAAAATCTTTAGTAACCAAATCTAGTGACTCTTTAAAGAATGTTAATATCAGAAAGGTTTTTGGTTTCCTTTGAAGAATGTTAATATCAGAAAGGTTTTTTGTTTCCTTTTTTAATGGTAAGAGGACAGTGGTTTTTAGTTGCATAGGATAAAAATTCCAGGACTGTATCCTAAGATTTGCTGGTTAAATAATTATAAAGACCATTGGATTGTGTTTTATATTGGCAGTTGTCTGGAGACTATATAAACTGTATCACTGGGAAGAAATGTGAATGTAGTTGTTGTGAAGCAGCCTAAAACAAGCTGGTGATTTATAAATCTTAGGGTTTTTGTTTTGTTTTGTTTTTGGCAAGAATGGTGGTCAATGAAGCATTTGAAGGTGTTTCTCTGCAACCTTACTAACAGATTGTAAAGAAATGACCATATCCTGCCACATATAGATGTCTTTCAAACAGATGTTAGTATGAAGACACAAAACAATGTATTACAACCTGTTCTTTAATGTCTATGAAAGAAGCTTTGAGTTCGCTTTCATTTTGGGCATACCAACCATCACCCTTCATGAAAGGCTTAGTAGAACTAGATGAGATCCACAGCATTCACAGGGTCACTTTCAGTTATCCTTTTAGTCAACATTGGGCAAGAAGAAATGCTTCCAAACCAATGACTAGTTAGTTACAGGACTATTAAGGAATCAACCCTGGGCACCACCTCTAAGAGAAAAGTTATAGACCTTGCTGGATTTTTATATCCTGTTTATTCAAAGGTTTATAACTACACAATATTTTATCTAATTCACAATTTTTTGATAATGTATTTTAATTTTACCAGTGAAAGCCCATTTCTAACATTCATCTTGTTAACCACTAAGCTATTCATTTTACCAATAAACCTCACTTCTGGTATTCACTATGCAAATTACCGATGTCTCAAGTGTTGATCACGATAGGGATAAAAGAAGTACTTGTGGTCGCTGCTTCTGGAGTATAGCCGTCTGATACAGTGCTCCGTTGACATGGCTCCTCAATTAGGACTGCTGACTGCCTCTGGAGTTTGAAGTTTAACAAACTGATACATTTATATCAATCACACCATCTATACTGAAGTGTTGTGAGTATATTACAGACATCATGACAGGACTGTTGCTAAACACTTGAAATGGTGGAAATAATGTAATACCTCCCTTCTTTCAGGTGGTTATGTGTTTAAATTTTTTTCAAAATGCATTTGATCAACATTTAAAAATACATGCGTTCAGTTCACTTATTTATTGATACTCTTCATGAGAGAATTCAAGAGCTAGATCTGGCTTTTAATTTTTTTATACAACTCTTAGTAAATTTATTACAAATACTTAAAATCATGCTTACATGTCTGTAATTAAGTAGCATAATTAAACTAAATTTTGTTATTTATAGCCATTTCTGTTTCATAGAGTTTGTATATTTAAATTTCACGAGCAAGTTGGTTTGTTGTATATTTCTTAACTAGAGACCAATTTCACTCATTATCTTTATAAAATAAAATTTGTACATTCATTCACCAATTTATTAAGCATCTCCTATGTGCTGAAAATTGTACTAAAAGATATAATTCCCAAACTTTAGTGTGCATTGGACTCATCTTGAGAATGTTAAATCGAAAGTGAAATCTAGGACTCTGCCTTTTAACAAATATCCCAGGTGCTGCTAATGCAGTTGGTCATAGGATATACTCTGAGGAACACAGCCCAAGACATAACTGTTTAACCGCTCTGAACACCTTCCTAGAAAAGGCTCACAGCCTGTGGAGGCAAACAAGAAAACAGAACTAATAACTGATATCATATAGGATCAGGTGCAACAAATTCTAACTCTGGCTGAGGAACTTTTTAGAATATTTGATACCTTAACCCATGGTTGTCAATGAATGTGGTGGTGGGTAGAGTGTGGAACATTTTTTTCCCCGGGGGAACATTTGGCAGCGTCTGGAGAAGTTTTGGAGTCATGTCTTGCTGGAGGAGGGGCAGGGTATGCCACTGGCATCTAGTGGGTAGAGGCCAGGGATGCAGCTAAACACTCTATGATGCATAGGAAAGCCTCTCACAACAAAGAAGAATTTAGTCCAAAATGCCAGTAGTGCTATTGTTCAGAAATCTTGTCTTAGCTTATTTTTCTGCCTCTCACCTTAATGTCTGTTGTTCCCCTTCCCCATACACACATAGTTTTGAGAAAGTTACACAGTTTTAAATAAGAATAAATGATGTTAAATATGAATAGATGATTATTATAAAAGATATAAACAACAAAGAAACGTATAAAGTAACAAAATGAAAGTTCTCCCTCACCCACACAGTCCTAGACATTTAAAATGATATTACACACACATATGTGTATTTAAAGGTTGTTAGGTTTCTTCTTTGTTCTTAAATGGGATCATACTTTTTGTTTGTTTGTTTTTTGAGACAGTGTCTTCCTCTGTTGCTCAGGCTGGAGTGCAGTGGTGCAATCTCGGCTCACTGCAACCTCCACCTCCCAGGTTCAAGAAATTCTCCTGCCTCAACCTCCCCAATAGCTGGGATTACAGGTGTGCACCACCACGCCCAACTAATTTTTGTATTTTTAGTAGAGACGGGGTTTCGCCATATTGGCCAGGCTGGTCTCGAACTCCTGACCTCAGGTGATCCGCCCACGTTGGCCTCCCAAAGTGCTGGGATTACAGGCGTAAGCCACTGTGCCCAGCTATAGAGATCATAGTTAACATGTTGTTTTGGGACTTGCTTTTTCCTTCATAGTGTACAATTGCTGTACAGTGAGTGCCACATTAGAGTACAGATGGATGTACCGTAATGATTTAACTATTCTTCTGCAGGTGGATGTTAAGATTGTTTCCAGTTTACTTGATAGTGTTATGAATAGCACTGCATTGGGTGCAGAGTGAGACCCTGTCTCAAAAAAAAAAAAAAATTTATGCACACGTGCATGATAGATTCCCAGATACTGGGATAGATTACCAGAATGGAACTGTTAGTCAAAAGGGACAGTTATTTTATTTTGATAGTTTTATTGCTGAAAGAATATCCCCATAACAGGCTATAACTGTTTATATTCCCACCAACAGTGATTGAAATGCCTGTTTTTCACACCCTCAGCGATGCTAACTATTACCACATTTCTTAATTTTTGTCACTTCGATGGCTGAAAATGCTGTCTAATCATTATATCATCATTATATCTCATCATTATAATTTTATTTCCCTGATAATTGTGATGTTGAGCATCTTGTTATATGTTTATTAGCCATGCATGTTTTTCTGTGAATTGTTCATGCATACCCATTGCCAACTTTCAATTGAAATAACTATAGTTTTCGTACTCATTTGTAGATCCTTATGTGTTCTATACATTGCTTGTTATATATCTTGCAGATATTTTCACCCTGTCATTTTTTTAGCATTGCAAATAGTGCCTTTCATCACGCAGCAAGCTTTCAGTATTTATACGTTCAAATTTGTGTCTTTTATGCGGTACAGTGTAGTGGATAAATGTATAAGTTGTAGAGCCAGATTGCCTTTGTTAAGATTTCAGTTCCTCCACTCACTAGCAATATAACCTTAGGCAAGTTTTGTAATTGTTTTGTGCCCAGTTTTCTATCTTTAAAATGGGAGTAGTAATAGTATCTACTTCCTAGGATTGTTTTAAGGAACAAATGAGATATTACAGTAAGGCACTTAGACTACTGCCTGGCAACTAGTAAGTACTCTATAAAAAGTAGCTTCTATTGTTATTTCTTCTGATTTTATGCCTTATTTAGGAAAGTCTTCTGTGCCTCAAAAATGTAAAGATGTGTCATCACAGAAAAAATAGTTTGGCACAATTTTATCAGAGCATGGGATGCCTTTGGGGGAGGGACAGTTGATTTTCCTCATGTGGAATCAGAGACAGTGCTGCAAAGAGCTTTGCTGTGTTAAAGAGTTTGAACTTGATTGTGGAAACAGAGAAAAAAACCTTGACAAATTACAAGCAAGAAAGAGTTGTATAAAAGATTCCTACACTTCTCAATTCATGATGGAAGGAGAAGATTGTTCAGTAAATGATTTTGGGACTATTTGGGAAAAAATTACCTCCTCACCTCAGTACAAAAGGAATTATAAGTGGATGAGAAAGTTTGTTGAAGAAAATCAGTCAAAACTAAAAGAGAATAGAAGTGAATATTTATTAAATCGGTGGGTAAAGAAAAAACAGTGGAGAAGAAATCACAAAGAAAATATACATAGATTTGTTTACATAAAAATAAAAACTAACATATATTTAAAGATCATATTAAGACTCATTTTTGGCCAAGACCCACTTATTGATGGGAGTATAAATTGGTATAACTTCTAGAGGAGGAGTCCCCAGCCCTCAGGCCGTGGATTGGTACTGGTCCGTGGCCTGTTAGGAACCAGGCTGCACAGCAGGAGGTGAGTGGTGGGCAAGCAAGCTTTATCTCCCGAGCTTTGCCTCCTGTCAAATCCGTGGTGGCATTAGATTCTCATAGGAGTGTGAACCCTATTGTGAGCTGTGCATGCAAGGGATCTAGGTTGCACACTCCTTATGAGAATCTAATGCCTGATCAGGACCTGAGGTGGAACAGTTTCATCCTGAAACCATCCCCTGCCCTTCACCCCAGCCCTGGTCCTGGAAAAATTGTCTTCCATGAAACTGGTCTCTGGTGCCAGAAAGATTGGGGACAGCTGTTCTAGAGGACAAATGGTAGTCATATAAAAAAGTTTTTAAAGTATACATGTTTTGGATCCATTTATTTGACCAACAGAAATTTATGTTAAGAAAGTAATTTAGGATCAATGTAAAGAATTGACCAAGAATTTTTCATCTAGTTATCACTAATGAAAAATTGAAAACAACCCAAATGTCCAAAAATATGGGATTAGTTAAATTATGTCCATAAAATGGAATTTTGCCATTCTAAATTGTATTATGGTATGGTATTTATTGATATAGAACTATATTCATTATATTTAATTTAAAAAGCAGTTTGCAAATGAATGTATCCAATATATGATCCAGTTTCTTAAAAATAAATACAAATAAAGTAGAAAAACAACAAAATTTAAAAATACTGTCTTTGGTGGACTTACGTATAGTCTTGTTCTTTGTTTATGTCTTTGTATTTTCTTTCTTTCTTTTTTTTTTTTTTTACAGTGAACCTGCATTACTTGTGTCTATATTTATTCATTTATTTTTTGAAAGTCTTACTCTGTCACCTAGGATGGAGTACAGTGGCGCAGTCTTGGCTCACTGCAACCTCCTCCAAGGTTCAGGCAATTCTCCCATCTCAGCCTCCTGAGTAGCTGGGACTACGGGTGCACACCACCACACCTGACTAATTGTTTTGTGTTTTTATTGGAGACAGGGTTTCACTATGTTGGCCAGGCTGGTCTCAAGCTCCTGACCTCAAACAGTCTACCTGCCTCAGCCTCCCAAAATGCTGAGATTACAGGTGTGAGCCACTGCACCCAGACTGTATATTTAAAGTGAGTTTCTTGTAGACAATATAAAGTTGGGTCTTGTTTTTTGAATCACTCTAACAATCGCTGTCTTTCAGTTGCTGCATTTAGAACCTTTATGTTCAAAGTGATCATTGATATCATTGAATTAATGTCTACTTCATTTGTTACTATTTTCTGGAATTTTTTTTTTTTTTTTCCTGAGTCAGAGTCTCACTCTGTCATTTAGGCTGGAGTGCAGTGGTGCAATTGTGGCTCACTGCAGCCTCGACCTCCTGGGCTCAAGTGATCATCCTGCCTCAGCCTCCCGAGTAGCTGGGAGTACAGGCATGTACCCCCATGCTTGGCTAATTTTTTAATATTTTTTTTGTAGAGACAGGGTCTCACTATGTTGTTGCCCAAGCTGATCTTGAACTCCTAGACTCAAGTGATCCTCTTGTCTTGACCTCCCAAAGTGCAGGGATTGCGGACATGAGCCACCGTGCCCAGCCAGTTACTATTTTCAAATTGTTGTCCTTGTTGTTTATATCTGTTTTTGTCTTCCACTCTTTTACTTTTCGTGGTTTTTCGTTTGGTTTGGTTTTTTTTTTTTTTTTTTTTTTTGAGACGGAGTCTTGCTGTGTCACCCGGATTGGAATGCAGTGGCGCAATCACAGTTCATTGCAGCCTCAACCTCGTGGGCTCAAGAAATCCTCCTACCTCAGCCTCCTTCGTAGCTGTGACCACAGGCATGCACAACCACACCCTGCTAATTTTTTCATAGAGAGGGTATCTCTGTATATTGCCTAGCTGATCTTGAACTCCTGGGTTCAAGCAGTCCTCTTGCCTTGGCTTCCCAAAGTGTTGGGATTACAGGTGTCAGCCACCACACTTGGCTTAATTGAGCATTTTCTATGATTCCACTTTCTTTCTTTTCTTAGCTTCTCAGTTAATTGTTAATTTTTTTTTTAATTTTAGTTTTTTTAGTTTGGTTTTTAGTTCCCCCAGAGTTTGCAGTCTACAACTAATCCAATCCCACTTTCAAATAACACCATGCCACTTTACAGGTAGTGGAAGTACCTTATAATAACACAGTAATCCTGTTTTCTCTCTCTAGTCTCTTACATCATTGCTGCCATTCTTTTTACTTATATATAAGCATACAAAAACATTTATAGTCACCCCTCAGTATCTGCAGGGATTGGTTCCAGGACCCCCTGCAGAACCCACAGATAGGAAAAGTTGGCAGTCCTTATTTGTGAGTTTTCTATCCTGCAAATACTGTGTTTTCAATTTGCATTTTGTTGCAGATATGAAACCCACTGACACTGAGGGCTGACTATATTTACTGAAAAAATTTGTGTGTAAGTGGATCCACACAGTTCAAATCTGTGTTATTCACGGGACAACATACACATAACAATACATAATCTATACAGTGTTGCAATTACTACTTTACACAAACTGATATCTATTGGATCAGTTAAGAATAAGAAAAAAAGGCTGAGTGCGGTGGCTTATGCCTGTAATCCCAGCATTCTGGGAGACTGAGGCAGGCGGATCACCTGAGGTCGGAAGTTCAAGACCAGCCTGACCAACATGGAGAAACCCCCGTCTCTACTAAAAATACAAAATTAGCTGGGTGCGGTGGCACATGCCTGTAATCCCAGCTACTTGGGAGGTTGAGGCAGGAGAATCGCTTGAACCCAGGAGGTGGAGGTTGCAATGAGCCGAACTGGCACCATTGCACTCCAGCCTGGGCAATAAGAGCAAAACTCCGCCTCAAAAAAAAAAAAAGAAAAAGAAAAATGTTAATTTTACCTTCATTTATTCCTCCTTTGGTGCTCTTCCTTTCTTTACATAGATTTTACTTTCTAACCTGTTGTTTTTTTCTTCTCTCTAGAGAACTTCTTTTAACATTTCTTGCAAAGCAGATCTAGTGGCAACAAAATATCTCAATTTTTGTTTGTCTGAGAAAGTCTTTATTTCTCCTTGACTTTTGAAGAATAAGTTCACAGGGTACAGAATTCTAGGTTGGTGGGCTTTTTCTCTCAAAACTTTAAAATATTTCACTCCACACTTGTTTGTATGGTTTTTGAGAAGTGGAAAGTAATTATTATATTTGTTTGTCTATAGGTAAGGTGTTTATTTCCTCTGGCTTCTTTCTAGATATGCCAAACTGGACAATGAGGTTCAGCCCTGTAATCACAGCACTTTGGGAGGCTGAAGTGGGAGATCACTTGAGGCCAGGCGTTTATTCCAACCTCGCCGACAAAGTGAGACCCTATCTCTAAAAAAAAAAAAAAAAAAAAAAAAAAAAGGAAAAGGAAATTATATGCCTAAGTGTAGGTTTTTTGGCCTTTATCCTGCTTGGTGTTCTCTGAGCTCTCTAGATCTGTGGTTTGATGTCTGACATTAATTTGGGGGAAATTCCAAGTCATTATTATTTCAATTATTTTTTCTGTTCCTTTTTTTTTTTTTCCCTCTGCTTCTGGTATTTCCATTATGCATATTGACATCTTTTGTAGTTGTCCGACAGTCCTTGGCTACTCTATTTTTTTTTCCAGTCTTTTTTCTCTTTGCTTTTCATCTTTGAAGGTTTCTATTGTGCTATTCTTGAGATCAGAGACTCTTTGCCCAGCTGTGTCTAGACTACTAATAAGCCCATCAAAGGCATTCTTAATTTCTGTTATAGTGTTTTTTATAGTGTTTTTGAACTCTAGCATTTCTTATTGGTTCTTTCTTAGATTTCCATCACTCTGGTCTTACATGCTGTCTGCTTTATCTGTTAGAGCCCTTAGCATATTAATTATCATTTTAAATTATTGGTCTGATTATTCCACCATCTCTTCTATATCTGAGTCTGGTTCTGATGCTTGCTCTGTCTCTTCAAACTGTGGGATTTTTTTTTTCTTTTAGTATGCCTGGTAATTTTTTCTTGATAGCCAAATGTGATTTCCTGGGTAAAAGGAAGTGCTGTAAATAGGCCTTGAGTAATGTGATGGTAAGGTGTGGGGGAGGGAAGCATTCTGTATTCCTATGATTAGGTTTCAGTCTTAGAGTGAGCCTTTGCCTCTGTGTTGTGAACCTCGTAAGTGTTTCTCAATATTTTCTTCTCCCTTCTTATGTGGGGCAGGATGGCTACAGTGGGCTGTAGTTGAGTATTTCTCTTCTCCCAGGTTAGACTCTGATAAAACCCCAGCAGGTTAGGCTCTGGTTAAACAGTTTCTCTTGAGGGCAGACCTTGGTAAGAGCAGAGTAGGCCGGGTGCGGTGGCTCAGGCCTGTAATCCCAGCACTTTGGGAGGCCAGGGTGGGCAGATCACGAGGTCAGGAGTTCGAGAGCAGCCTGACCAGCATGGCGAAACCCCGTCTCTATTAAAAATACAAAAATTAACCGGGCGTGGTGGCGTGTGCCTGTAATTCCAGCTACTTGGGAGGCTGAGGCAGGAGAATCACTTGAACCCGGGAGGCAGAGGTTGCAGTGAGCCAAGATCGCGCCATTGCACTCCAGCCTGGGCAACAGCGTGAGACTATGTCTCAAAAAAAAAGAAACAAACAAAACAAAACAAGAAGAGCAGAGTACCCTTGTGTTTTAAAATGGTTCCTCCTCCCCTCTCCCCCAACTGGAAGCCCAAGGGAATTTTCTACTGTGGTTACTGTGAGAACCTGATCAAGCTCTTGGAAGTAAAACTCACAAAAGCATGGGGTTGCCGTGTGACCTTATCCCCCTGGAGTTTGTTTTTTGTTTTTATAATTTCATTTTTTATTTTAGATTCAAGGGGTACAGGTGCAGGTTTGTTGCATGGGTAGATTGTGTGATGCTAAGGTTTGGGGTATGGATCCTGTCACCCAGATAGTGAGCATAGTACCCAATAGGTAGTTTTTCAACCTACCACCCTGTCACCTCCCCAACTAGTAGTTTGCAGTGTCCATTGTTCCCATCTTTATGTCCATGTGTACTCAATGTTTAGTTCCCACTGATAAGTGAGTACATGCAGTATTTGGTTTTTGTTCCTGTGTTAATTTGCTTAGGATTTTGGCCTTCAGCTATATCCATGATTTGTCTACACCTAGCCTCTACGAAATACCTCCAAAAAAAAATTTTTTTTGCTGTGCTATACAAAACTCAGAAATACCAAAAATACGTTCAACATATTCACTGCACCACCCTTTCTAAGAGTGACAAACTCAAAGGGACATACATGTTTAATAATAGGCAATGGTTATGTAAATTTGTGGTAGAACCATATTACAGAATGATACGCAACTTTTAAAATTTAGGTTTACAAAATTCTAATGTTAAGTTTAAAAAATTAGATTTTTATAAGTGGTATCATGTGAACTATTTTTAAAAGACTAGAGAAAATATCTCAAAATATGTACAGTGGTATCAACAAGTTGGTAAAGTTTTAAGGGATTCTTTTTTGCACCTCTCCGTATATTTATAATTTTCTGTGGTGAATTTTCTCATGTAATCAGAAAAAAAGTATAGCATTAAAAGAAAAGATGATCTCCCTTACAGAATCACGGAAGATGAAACCGAGGTGTGTGTGAGACTAGAGAAAGGGAGACAAGTCCAGAGGCTTTAGCCTAGTGTGCTCACAGATGATGAGGCTTGCTTGAATTTAGGGAGAGGTGACAGTAGAGATGGGAAGAAGAGTCCAGATTCTGGAGAGATTTAGCAGTTAGAGCCAACTTGTTTTGATGAGTCTTGAGATTGAGAGGCTTGATGGTGGTATAATTCACTAAGATGAGAAACTAAGAGGAGAAACAGCTTAAGGAGTGGAAATGAGTTCACTTTGGCTATGTTGAGTTTGTAATGTGGGTAAAATGAACAATGGGCACTTGGGTGCTTAGATCGGGAGCTCAGGAATAGGTCTGTCTAGTCTTGAAGATTTAGGAGTCATTATCAGCACATGCATTCAAGTACAGGCCATGGAAGATGTAATCCTTGGGTACCAGGTCTTATTTAAACTAACAGATTATTATATTTTTCTCAGAACATCTAATGGAAGCTAAGTTTAAAATCTGCTAGTTTTGTTTCTTGTTTAAGGTTAAATAAACAACTGCATAAAATAGTATGACTAAACTTTTTGTTGGTTTCTTTTGGGAACAGAGGAAGGGATTCATATAAACTGCCCTTAGCAACTTTGTAATCAACTGGAGGTTAGGGTTGCTTTAATAATTTTTTTTGTTTTCAATTTGGACATTCTACAACCCATTTAGACCTTTGACCTAAACACTTTAAATTGTATTTTAATGTATATCTGTAGTTTCCTTCTAAGAAGGTTGAGGATTTTTATTTGGATTTTTTAAGACAAAAGCTAGATTTTATTCTAAAATCAATATACTTTTTATAATGTTTATGAGTATGTATCTGAACCAATTTTTAATGTTGATTCTTTCTCTTTTACATTTGTGCTAGCAAACTCTCTTCCATCCGACCATCTAAGTTGGTAATTTTAGCTGATATGGTTTCTAATTAAGTCTTTTTGGTTGAGAGAGCTTCCTGTGGCATGTCTGCTTCAGCATTTAATTGCTCCATGGACTCCAAATTAAATTTTATGGTATTCCATTTTGGTCTGCTGATGAAGCAGAGATGTTTTCAGCATGGCCTGAGAAATGTGGTACTTGTGACAGCTTGGAGGACCAGCATCACAGTTTTGAAAAGTAAGAACTGTTTAACTTATAGATTGTCTTTTTATCATTTGACAGTAAAATTTAAAGTGTTATCACAGAGTTAAATGAGAGAATGCCAGGCCCATAATAGGCTCTTATTAATTATTTATAGAATAATGCAGAAATCATTAGTCTTGATAGTATAGCGTGTCAAATTATTTTGTTTCAGAAAGAGTGAAGTCTTGAGAGTTTTTAGGTTGAAGTTGAATGAAAAGTACCTGCAAACAAATTTTATAACTGTTAGGTACAGCATAAGGTGTTCTTGCATTGGGATGACAAGTTGGATTAAAAAACTTCTAAGGTCTCTTCTAATGGTTTTGATTCTTGAGTCAGTAGAGAAAGTGGATATTTACAAAAATAATTGGGTGTGTGAATTCTTTACATTTTGAAATAATTCACATAATCATGAGACAGAGGACAAAATCTGATCACTGAGACTTTTAAGTCCAGTGCTGTGGTTTGAATGTATCCCCCAAAGTTCTTGTGTTGGAAATGTAATCCCCAATGCAACAGTGTTGAGAGGTGGGACCTTTAAGAGGTGATTAGATCATGAGGGCTCTACCCTCATGAATGGATTAATATTATTATGGGAGTGGGTTCTTTATTGTGAGAGTGAGTTTGTTATAAAAATGAGTTAAGCCCCCTCTTTCTCTTGCTCTCATGCTCACTTTTGCTTTTCACAAGCTCTCTTGCCCTTCCACCTTTCACCTTGCGATAATGCAGCAAGAAACCCCTCACCAGATGCTGGCTCCTTGAGTTGGTCTTTTTAGGCTCTAGAACTGTGAGCCAAATAAGTTTCTTTTCTTAATAAATTACCCACTCTCTGATACTCTGTTACAGTAGCAAAAAAAATGGACTAAGACAGAAAATTGGTACTGAGAAGTGAGATTGTTGCTATAACAAAAATACTTGAAAATGTGAAAGTGGTTTTGGAGCTTGGTGAAAGGTAGAGGCTGGAAGAATTTGGTGAAGCAGGCTAGAAAATGCCTAGATTCCTATGAATAGAGCATTGAGAGTAGTTTTGGTGAGGGCTCAGGAGAATACAAGAGCTGTAGGGAGAGCCTAGCTCTTTTTAGAGGTTACTTCAGTTGTGATTAGGATACCAGTAGAAATACGGACAGTAAAGGCTACTCTGAGGAGGTCTCAGAGGGAAATGAGGAAGAAGGTATTGGGTACTGGAATAAAGACCATCCTTATTATGAAGTTGCAAAGAATTTGGCTAAATTACGTCTATGTCCAAGGGATTTATGGAAGGTAAAATTTAAGAGTAATGAACTAGGATATCTGGCAGAAGAAGTAACTAAGCAAAATATTCGAGGAGATGCATCGGGACTTTTCACTGCATGTAGTGAGATGTGAGTGGAGAGAAATTATTTAAAGACAGAATTTATAATTAAAAGGAAAGCAGAACACAAAAAGTTGGAAGATTCATAGCCTGGCCATTTGAAGAGTGAAAAGGCATCTTTAGGAGAGCAAACTAAGAGTTTAGCTAAGCAACCACTTACTAAGGAGATTAGTATATTTGCTAAAGAGAGTACAACTAGAAGGGAGCCAGGTGCTATTCATCAAGACAATGAGAGAATAACCCCACAAGCAGTTTGATATTCCAGGCTGCCTGTCCCATCACAGGCTCAAAGCTCTAGGAGGGCAGAATGACTTCAGGGGATGGGCCTGGAGTGGCCTTAACAGGCTTACTGCCCAGGGCCACCTCAGTATTCTGTTCCCTGAATTCCAGCTTAGTGATTTTTAGCCACCCCAGCCATGGCTGTGGTTCAAGCAGGCCAAGGTACTGCTTGTGCTGCATCTCTGCAGGACTCAATCGGTAGGCCTTAGCGGCGTCCATGTGATGTTAAGTCTGCAGGCCTGTAAGAATGCAAGAACTTGGGGGGCACGGATACCTCTACCTAGATTTCAAGGGATGTCATGGATAGCCTGGGGGCCCGGGAAGAAACTTGTTCCAGAGGTGAAGCCACCACAGAGAGTCCCCATTAGGGCAGTGTCTGGTGGAGCCATCGGAGCAGGGTTACAGCAGAGAGTCCTTACCAAGGTGATACTTACTGGACTCTGGGGGTGAGGCTACCTGAGATACGCCAAAACTGTGAGCTACCACCGTGCAACTCCAGCCTGGGAAAGCTGCAGGCGTGAAACTCCAACCCATGAGAGCTGCTGGGTGGACTGAGTCCAGCAAAGCCATAGGGGCAGGGTTGCCTGAGGCCTGTCCCTGTGGCTTTGCTCATGTGCCCCAGTGTGCCTAGGATGTGGAATGTGGAGCCAAAAGCGATCATTCTTTAGCTTTAGGACTTAATGTTGTTTTCCTTGTTGGGTTTTAGACTCTCTGGGAACTAGTTACTCCTTTCTTCTTGCCTATTTCTCTCTTTTGAAATGGGAATGTCTATCCTGCGTCTGTCCCACCATTGTATTTTGGAAGTAGATGACTTGTTTAATTTCACAGGTTCACATCTGGAGAGGAATTTGCCTTATAGTGAATCAAGCCTTGAGTCTCACCAATATCTGCTTTAGATGAGACTCTAGACTTTGGGCTTTTGAATTAATGCTGGAACCGGTTAAGACTTTGGGGTTATTGGGATGGAATGAATGTATTTTGCATGTGAGAAAGACGTGAATTTTGGGGGCTGTGGTGGAATGCTGTAGTTTGAATGTGTCCCCCAAAGTTCATGTGTTGGAAAAGTAATCCCCAGTGCAACAGTGTTGAGAGGTGGGAACTGTATGAGGTGATTAGATCTTGAGTCCTCTGCCTTTATGAATGCATTAATTTCACCATCTTGAGAGCATGTTCTTTATTGGGAGAGTGGGTTTGTTATAAAAGCAAGTTTGGTCCCTTATTGCCTGCTATCTTGTCCTTTGGCATTCTGCCATGGGATGACACAGCAAGAAGATTCTCACAAGATGCTGGCCCCTTGACATTGAACTTTCTGCCCTCCAGAGCTGTGAGAAATAAATTTCTTTTCTTTGTAAATTACCCAGTCTCTGGTATTCTGTTATAGTAGCACAAAATATATGAACACAGCCAGCATTAATCTACTCACATGTTCTTAGAATGCCAATCAGAATTATGGTTGCCCATCACTTCATTTTGTGGTACCCTGATTCAGTAGTACTCAGAACAGAACTTAAGAGTTCTGATAGATAAGGGCATGAACAGAATCAGGCACTAGACTGAGACTCTAGAAGGGTATGGTGCTGCAAGCAGTGATTATCAGGTACTTACTTTTGGCCTATGGTGATGTAAAGGCGTAGCTTCTAAACAGACAAAACAACAAAGGCATGACATGTTGCATTGGTAATCACAGGTCCACATCTAGAGAATTCCAATAAAATAAATTTGAAACAATACTACATTGAAGACTTTAGGTCAAAGTGAGACAGATGAACTTTGTTGTGATGTTTATAAAAGTGCTCAGTTCTGTTCTTACCAAATTTAAATGAAGAATTCTGCTTTTGGAAATGTGATGGGCTAGATAGCATGAATAATCCATATTGGAAAATAGCTAAAAATAGGCACAATATGAAAAGAATCTTTTAAAATGCATCCCTGAAATGGCACTTATAGAAGCAATCCAAAGACATAAAACAATAATAGTAATAACTGAAAGGGGAAGTCCAGAAGATAAGGGTTCATCATAGCTTTCCCACTGAAGGTTTCTACTGAACCTATGATTTACTGCTTTTACCTCTCCATGGAGATGTAGAAAAAGTCTAGCATCTCCCATTTCTCCAAGGTGGAAGGTCTAATGAGACCCCCTTGTTGCATGAAGCTAAGACCCCAGATTTGTACTATCACTGTAAGGATGAAGAAGAAATAAACTCACTGCATAGAAATGAATGAGGAAATCTGCCACTTCTATTCTTAGCATTAGTTGGTCGAGGCAGTATCACCCTTGAAAATTTATAACCAGGAGCTAGCCCTCACATGGGTTTCATTTAAGACTGTTCTTGATGTTGTGGTAAAATTATTAATTTCATTACATGTCAACACTAGAGTATTAGTCTTTTTAATATGCTGTGTGACAAAATGAAAAGTATGCATAAAGAAATTATGCTGCATTGCAAAGGACAAAGTTTTTCAAGAAAAAGCACTTGTCCGATTACTTGAGCTTTAAACTAAAGTAGCCACTTTTTTCCTGGAACACCACTTTTTACTTGAAAAAACTAACTGTGGTTATTCAACCTTGGGTATTTGGCAAATATTTTATTGAAACTGAGCAAAGTGAGCCTGCCACTTAAAGGTAGGCAATTGAAATTATATGTCAATGACAAAATTTGAGCTTTCAATTGAAAATTAGAGACCTTGAGATTGATAGTTTCCCAGTGCTTGAAGATTTTTCTGATGGAATAGGTGAAGATATAAACAAATATGATTTTTGGAGGTATTATATACTTCAGTGTGTCAGTATCTGCATAATTCAGAGAATCAATATTTTTCAAATGACTATAATGTTGCAAAGTCATGCCTGGATAAAAGATTCATTCAGTATGCATGATAGAGCAATGAATTTTAGTGTAACAGTTTAAGAAGTTCATTGATAAAGTTTCAGGCTCTATATTACCATTAGCCTTTAAGAAACTACTACTTGTTGAGTTTTAGTATAAAATCAAATACGAAGACTTGAAATTATCTGAAAAGAATAATTAAAATACTCCCATATTTTCCAGCTACATATCTGTGTGATACTTGATTTGTTTCCTCATATACTTCAACCAAAACAATCTGTATTATACAGATTGAATATAGGACTAGAGCTGTCTGTCAAACCAGACATTAAAGAGACTTTAGAGAGAGATAAAGACATTGGAGAGATTTACAAAAATGTAAAATAGAGACACTCTTCATATTAAATTATTTTCTATAGAAAGTATATTTATTCTTCATAAAACATGTTAATATATGAACTTGTTATTTTTAAATGAATGAAATGTTTTCTAGATTTTTAGCTTTTAATAGAGTAAATATTGATAGATATAACCCACATAAACAGAAGCTCTTTGGAGTTCTCAAATAAAGTGTGTAAAGGGTCTTAAGACAAAAACCCTTGAGAACTGTTAGTCTAAACTCTCCAGGAAAAGCCAGTGATTATCAGACTGGATTAAAATTGTTTTTGGATATATGCTGTTTACAAGAGAGAGTTCTAAAATAAGAGGAGGTTAAATGTCAGAAAGAGGAAGAGGAGCCTGTAAAGAAGACTGTGGCTTCGGTTAGGGGATAATCTGTGTATGGAGTTGTCATGGATTTAGCTAGTTTAAGACACGGCTCTATTCTCTCCTGACTCTCTTAATTCTATAATGTTTCTGGCATCTGATTTGCCCACAGTGCTTTTGGAATAGCTTTCCAAGGTGTTACTGAAGTGGCTCACTGCCTTCATTCCCTTTTCCCCCCACATAAACCAAATGAAGGAATACCTATTTTGCTCCATTTCTCCACACACCCAGGGTCCCTTCTACCTGTTTATCCCCTTTCTGGCTTGGAGAAACCTCTGCCCAGCTGTGCAAATGGAAACGGACTGTGCAGTTCTTGTTACCTCACATCTTTTTCTCGTGTTTAGGAGAGGTACTATAAAGGAATGTGCAAAAAATCTTGAACAGAAGAAACTAATGATGTAAAGGTACTTCAAAGTGTTGTAAGTCCTAGAATTACACTTCATTCACTTAACAAGTATTTATTGAGCAGTGGCTATATGCTATGGCTCTAGGGCTAGGATAAAGTGGTGAGCAAGTAAACAGTATTTGCATATTTGCTCATGTAAGCTAAGGAGAAAAAGTAAAGGGGAATATGAAATATGTGTATTGGGAGAGTGGTTGAAATTTTAGGTAAGGTGGGTAGAGAAGGCCTCTCTGGGAAAGTGAGTTTTAGTAAAAGACTTGAAGGAAGTTGGTGAGCTAGCCATATAATATCTATGGGGAAGAACATTCCTAGTAATGGAAATAGCAAGTGCAGAGGCTCTAAGGGAGATGCATACCTGGTGCATTGGAGAAAGTAAGGAGGCCAGTATATTGGGGCAGAAAAAAAGATGGAACAATAGCATAGTAGATAAGATCAAAGAGCAAAGTCAGGAAGGCCTGGTGATATAGAGCCTGTCGGTCCAGTAAGGGCTTTTTGGCTTTTACTGTGGGGCAATTGAAGGCTTTTGAGTAGAGGAATGAGATCATCTGGCTTTACCAGGATCATCATAGTTTCTGTGTTCAGAATAATTGCAAGGCAAAGGCAGGAGCAGCAAGATTAGTTTAAAGGGTATTAATCCAGTTGAAAGGAAATACAGTATCAAGTAAATATACAGTGTGCTCAAAATTGTGTGAGAGTGTGTGTGTGTTCAGAGGGAGGGGTGGTAAATTGAAAAAAGATGTTTATTATAAGGTTTATTACTTGGAATTTTGCCCAGATTATGAGCAGCTCCTCAACTCTTTCACTTATTTGTTCCTTGATTCGTGCACTTTAGTAAAATATTCCATAATCTCACATTTGAAAATTTCTACTCCTACTTTCCTTATCACATAGAAAATATAATAATTTGGTGATACAAGTGATTTTACATAAAAATGCTCCTGTCATAAAAGTGGACAGCAGTATATACACAGCGGTTAAATATTTTTTAAGTACCCCTAGAACATTTGTGAAAAATACAGGTGTACCATTTAAAAAACTTTTTAAATGGTATGCCTGTATAGGGCACTAACATGAATGGAGCTTGCAGGCTGGAAGTTGCTCTGGTTAAGTCAGTGAGTGAGTGGTGAGTATACAGTAATGTCCTAGGCCTTCACATTCACGTCCTAGGCCTTCACATTCACTCACCACTCACTCACTGACTTAACCAGAGCAACTTCCAGCCTGCAAGCTCCATTCATGTTAGTGCCCTATACAGACATACCATTTAAAAAGTTTTTTAAATGGTACACCTCTATTTTTACTGCACCTTTTCCAAGTTTAGATATGCTTAGATGCACAAAACCTACCATTGTGTTAGAATTGCCTAAAGTATTCAGTACAGTAACATGCTGTACAGGTTTGTAGCCTCAGAGCAATAGGCTATACCACATAGCTTAGGTGTGTAGTAGGCCGCACCATCTAGAGTTGTGAAAGTACACTCTTTGACGTTCACACAATGATGCATTTCTCAGAACGTATCCCTGTCATTAAAGGATGCACGACTGTATAGCCTTAACTGCTTATATCAGCAAAGAAGAACTGCTCAAAATTCAGGAGTTAGAACAGAATATACCCAAGGAAAGTGGGAGGAAGGAAATGATAAAGATGGCAGAAACTACTGAAATAGAAAACATTGACTAGAAAGAATCACAAAATCACAAGTTGTTGATTTGGAAAGTCTGATGAAATAACCAATTTATAGCAAGAATCATTTGGGAACAAAAGAGAAAAGGCACAAATAAATAGTATTGGTAATGAAAAATGTACAAGACCATATATTTTGCAGAGATCAATGTAATAAAAAGATATTAAATTATCGTACATTAGTAAATTTGAAATCTTAGATGAGATGAATAAATTCCTGGGTGGGGAGAAAATATTTAAACTCACTTAGGGAGTCTTTAAGTCTTTCAGAGAATAGGAAAGGATGCCCCAGCTCATTTTATGAGGCTAGTGTAACCAGGGAGCGTAAAAGAAAGTAAAATGATAGGCCTATATGCTCCGTGAATATACAGAAATCCCATGCAAAACATTAGGCCTCCAAAGCCAGAAATATATTTTAATATAAAGAAGTATATCACGACCTGGTTGGCTATCTCCAAGGAATGTGGAATTGCTTTAATTTTGGAAAAATCTATTAATTTACCTCATTAAGAGATTAAAGTTTAACAAAAAATCTAAAGAATATGGGAAAATGGGAAACTCTTAGAAAGTTCAAACTAATACAGCCTTTTTGGAATACAATTTGGTATTTTCCGATAAAGGTGAACGTGTACATATCCTATGACCTGGCTATTCCCATCCTAGAAATATGTCCCAGATAAATTATTGCACATGTGTACCAGGATATAGGTGTAAAAATATTTGTAACAGCTTTGTTAATAATTCCAAACCTGCAGCCGGGCACAGTGGCTCATGCCTGTAATCCCAACACTGAGAGGCTGAGGCAAGCAGATCACCTGAGGTTGGGAGTTTGAGACCAGGCTGGCCAACATGGTGAAACCCCGTCTTTACTAAAAATACAAAAATTAACTAGGCGTGGTGGTGCACACCTGTAATCCCAGCTACTTGGGAGACTGAGGGAGGAGAATTGCTTGAACCCAGAAGGTGGAGGTTGCAGTGAGCTGAGATTGTGCCATTGCACTCCAGCCTAGGTGACAGAGTGAGACTCCATCTCAAAAAAACAAAAAAACAAACCTGCGACAACCCATATGTCCATCAACAATAACATAGATAGATAAATCGTAGAAATTCATGTAAATGAATATTAGGAGCGATGAAATTTAATGAACCATAGATGTACATGTCAGCATAGATGAATATTAAGAACATGATGTTGAGGCTGGGCGTGGTGGCTCATGCCTATAATCCCAGCACTTTGGGAGGCCGAAGCGGGCAGATCACCTGAGGTCAGGAGTTTGAGACCAGCCTGGCCAACATGGTGAAACCCCATCTCCACTAAAAATACAAAAATTAGCCAGTAATCCCAGCTACTCTGGAGGCTGAGGCAGGGGAATCACTTGAGCCCAGGAGGCAGATGTTGCAGTGAGCTGAGATCGTGCCAGTGCACTCTAGCCTGGGCAACAAGAGTGAAACTCTGTCTCAAAAAAAAAAAAAAGAACATTATGTTGAATATAAGAAACAAATTTTAAAAATGGTAATTTTATTTCCTTATGTAAAAGTAAAAAGACTCACAAAACTGTACAATATAAATCTTTTTTCACTTTTTAATTGTGGTAAATATATATAACAAAATTTATCATTTCAAACATCTTTAAGTGTACAATTCAGTGCCATTGAGTACATTCACAGTGTTGTATAACCATCATCACTGTCCATTTCCAGAACTTTTTCATCATCCCAAGTAGAAACTATCTGTACCCATTAAAAACTCCCCATTCAACCCTTTCCCCAGTGTCTGGTAACCTCTATTCTGCTTTCTATTTGCCTATTCCTCATATAAGTAGAATCATATAATATTTGTCCTTTTGTGTTTGTTTTTTTCCACTTAACCATAATGTCATCAAGGTTCATCTATATTGTTGCTTGTGTCAAAATGTCCTTTTTAAGGCTGAATAGTATTCCATTGTGTGTGTGTGTGTGTATTATATATATATATGCACATTTAGTTTATCCATTCATTAGCAGAATATTTTCAAAAAGTGAAGGGAAAGAGTAACAAAAATTTAGAATACTGTTTCCTTCTGGAGGAAGGAATGGAAAGGATATAATTTGGGAGGGGACATGCAGCTTGTAAGGTACTGGTAATGTTCTGTTTCTCAAGCTGGGTGGTGAGTATAGGATATTCGTTTTATTATTAATTCTTATGTTTTATGCTTTATTATGTATATTTCATAATTTTAAAATTCAAATATTAATGCCATTAGTTTAATTTTTAGTGTCTTGTAAGAGACCTGATAAAGTATTTGTATATGACAGAATCTTATAGAACAGTCTATATAATAAAGCCCTGAAAAATTATAAAAATCTAAGTAAGTTTCTGCACCTTTACCTCTAGTCCTCTTGCATGGGAGAAAGGATTACATTTCTATCATGTGGTTTATTTAATAAAATATTGTAATAAAGTCAGCCAAATATTTTAATAGGAGAGGCATTACATTAATTTTACTAATTGTGGGGTTCATAATAGATGAAAAAGCATGCAATGAACTATTATTCTGTAAGGAAACTAACTTGAATAATTTGGACAAGAAATGTCCTCTCCATCTTCTTAGAATATGAATTAAAGCCAGGTGTGATAGCTCATGCCTGTAATCCTAGCACTTTGGGAGGTTGAGGTAGGAGGATCGCTTGAACCCAGGAGTTCAAGACTAGCCTGAGCAACATAGTGAGATCCCATTCTACAAAAAATAAAAAGTGAACTAGATGTGGGTGGTTTAGTCACAGCTACTTGGGAAGCTGAGGTAGGAGGATCGCTTGAGCCCTGTAGGTTGAGGCTGCAGTGAGCTGTTTTTGCACCACTGCACTCTATCCTGCGTGACAGAGTGAGACCCTGTCTCAAAAAAACAACAACAGCAACAACATCAAAAGAATATGAACTAACAGTTATGCCATTGAACTACATTGCTTCCTACCATGATGTTTTATACCATGTTCTTAGTTTTAGGGAGGAAAAAGTGGTGAAATTATCTAAATGCTTTTTTTAAGTATAATTTTTTATTTTTAATTTTTGTGGATACATAGTAGGTGTATATATTTCTGGGGTACATGAGATGTTTTGATATAGGAATGCAATGCATAATAATCACATCATGGAAAATGTGGTGTCTGTCCCCTCAAGCATTTATCCTTTGTGTTACAAACAATCCAATTCTTTCTGTTATTTTTAAATGTACAGTTAAATTATTATTGTCTATAGTCACCCTGTTACGTTATCAAATACTAGGTCTTATTCATTCTAACCAAAAGCTTTTTTTTTACGATGTTTAAAAATATTTATAAAGAAGTCATGAGTCTCAGAATATGTTTATTCATTTTTATAATCAGTTCATTTCTTATTAGAAAAATTGTAAGATCTTTCCCCCTTTGTGCTCATGTACAGAGAAAACATTTATTCACCTGTTGCTTGCATTGTTACTACTTGAATAGCAATGAGAGTTCATAGAGGTGGAGAACTCATTTTAGGTTTGGCTTGAACATAGTGGGGGTTCGTGCATGAATTTTAATTATGTAACTACACTATTTTAAAGTAAACGTTCTGCGTTGAATTGGGCAGTTATCTATTTTTTCTCCTTTCAAGATTGGTGACCCTGGATGGACTATTTATTAGTGTAATGAACCAGGTTAAATGGTCCATAAAAATTAGTAAACACTGTTTATTGAGTGCTGACTATATGCTAAATACTCTAATTATTTTCATGTGTTATTGCAAGAATTTCTCTAGGACATATTTATAGGATGGGAATTGTTGAGTTGTTAAGATTTGCATGTATTCAACTTTACGAGGTAATGTCAGATTGTTTTTCAAAGTGGCTGTATCAGTTGAAACTCTCCAGCAGTATAAGAGAGTTTGCATTGTTTCACATTCTTATTAACACTTGGTGATGTTCAACTTTACAAAATATTTGCCAGTCTGAAAGGGTGAAACTGAGGCTTAGATACATGAAGAAATCTGCCAAAGATTAACCAGTGAATAAGTGCTGGTGCCACAGTCGAATCCAGGTTTGTCTGATTCCAACTGCAATAGACTGTATTTCAAAGAAATGGAAATATATAGGCTAAGTCTTTTTATAACAATGAGAATAGTTATGAAAAATGAGTGACATTTTTAAATTTAAATAATTTTGTGTAAGAACTTAGGGGAAGTGTTTCTGAAAATGTGATTTTAGATTAACTGGATCAGAATTGCCTGGTAGTAGTGGTGTGTATGTGTGGAGGGGGGATATTACTTTTCAGTAATCAGATTCCTAGGTCCATCCTTAGGTCTACTAATTTAGGATCTCTAGGGGTGGGATTCAGGCATTAACATTTTTAATAATGTTTCTTAGTTTTGTTTTTGGTTTTTAATAAACATTGAAGTTTAAGAACCTTTGCTTTAGGGATTTTGAACTAATTTCAAAAATACTGCCAGATGCACATACAAACTGATGTTTAAACATAGGCCCAGAGACAGATATTCAACACTCACTTTTTTATTGACTCTTATCTCCAAACTTTCACTTTCTAGTAGTTTCTCTTACTCTTTTTTGTCTCATTCTTGTTCTTTTTTCCAACCCACATGTGATCTAAAGTAGCATTAGGACCCTGGCAGCAATAATAGTAATTCTCTCTAAACTCTCTCTCTCCCTGGCTGATCCCTAGTCCCTTTAAGAAGGACTGTAGGATCCAAAAGACATGCTTGTTTGAGTGCAATTATTTCATTCCTCTTATAGAACCGATTATAGCAATGATGTCCATCTTGGGTGGGTACAGATTTAGATTTGGTGGTTATAAAGAACGAAAATTCATGGAGTGGGGTTAGAGCTGTGAAAGATCCCCATATTTTCCCTCATTACTATTCTTCTTAAAATGTATTTTCTGAGATAGCTAATTTTAAGGAGAGAACAATGTCTGAGCCAGGTGGAGAATTACTAGGAACACCATTCAAATTCCTTTTTCCAAAAGGGAGCCATTATATCAAGGACATAGTATATTAAGGACACAGACTCTAGTGAGGTCCTGTGTTAATTAATATTGGGAATGGATATCATAGACTAAAAAGAGCTCTAGTCTACTCACCTGCCCAGACCTCAGAAAGGGCTCTTTGCATTGTTCCTAAGCAAATAATTGCTTAAGTAGTACAGCTAATTGTATTTAGAATTTGGTAGCTTTTATTACCTATTGTTTCAAAGACAGTGATTTACCAGATGCTTAAAAAACACATTCTTTTTGCCATGAACCTGAGTTCAGCAGAAAAATTTTTCTACATACTTTTTATTCTAAAAAATGAAATTGGCAGAATATGATAAAAAATCTAGACTTTTACAGAAGCATTCTTAAACTAAGTTTTCAAAATTATGCTCATTTCTAAGTTATCTTAATTTTTATAGCTTATTTGGTTATAAAATTAAATAATTAAGGGATCAATGTCATACTTTGTAAAACAGATTTGTTTAACAAAAACTGAAAATAATATGTGACAGTTTATATGTCACGCTTTCAAAACAGAGTCTTTAAATCCTATATTATATGTAGAAATTGTTAGCTATTCTAAAGGTACAATGAGAGATTATTGTTCATATCAGTGTAATAAATTGATACTCTCTGATCGTACTTTTTCATTTTGCTCATTGTTAGAACCTTGAACCTTAATCTTATTCTTTGATTGACAGTAGCAACCAGGGAAAGAGCACTTTTATTGTTTGGTATAGTCACATCTGTTCAACTTGATTCAGTTGAGGATATTTGCATATTCTTAAGTATTTCTTCTGAGAGGGCTTAAATCCTTCTCAAGTGCCTGATGCATTTTTGAAATTCATTCATAAGGTATCTACATGCACTAATAGTTCTGTATATTATTGCTGTGCATAATCTGACAGATAAGGCCACATTTTAAAACAAGGTATTCTTTAGGGATGCTACATTACATTTTTACTTGTTCTGTTGGGTAGAAATATCAGGGGTTTTTTTAAAGGCTGTTTTAATATTTTGATTAAATTAGTATACCCTTATTTTAGGCAAATTTTTCAAACGTAGGAGAAATAAAGATTTATTAAATAATAGTTCAAAGGTATTAATGGTAGTTTTTCTTGCCTTGGTTTGAAAATTGAATAATTTTATGGAAAATAATTATAGAACTTGAATGGATTTCTGTTTAGCCTCCTTATTTTATAGAGAAGGTTACTGAGACTCAAGTTTTCTGACTTCCTCAAGGTCACACAGCTTGAAAATTAAGATTTAAATTTTGGTCTTAACTCCCATATCAGTAAACTACAAGAAATAATGGTACATGATTTCTGATTTATGTTATTTACACATTATCCTACATCTGAAATTTTCCCTTTGCCATAGAACCTGCAGAGATTATGTCTTATTCATCATATCTCCCCAGAATTTACATGATGTCTTGTACAAAGTTAATGCACAACCATCATTTTGCTGTCCTGTTTTCATTGTTCTCCTAGGCTGTTCTGTAAAGTATAGTTAAGAAACACAATAACTTTAGTAATGGAATGTTAAGTACTTTTGATAGCAAATAGGTTTCATTTTGTGTTCTATTTCTGATGAATTGGCAATAGCAATGTTGAGAAGAATTCTGAGATCTGCTGGAGTCAGTTAGTGGTGTCTGGGCATAGGATCAGAAAGCCAACTGTTTCTTTTATAATATATGTGCTTTTATGGGAGAGAGAACTATGGACTGACACAATAAAAAAAAAGGCCTGGGGAAGAAATAAGACTCAAATTACAGGATACATAGAATTCAGATGTTGTAGACCAAAAAAAAAAAAAAAAAGAGAATGCCACCAAGGCTGGAAGTTCTATAAATAATCGTAGGCGTTTAAAAAGGAGAAATATCATTAGGTTGCATTAAATATTATCAAAGCAAAGCAAATAACTGTTGAGTATTTGCTGATGCCTAGCCCTGTATTGGATCCTCTTCTCATAGTAACCCTGGAGACTTTCTGTCCTAGTTTTCATTCCTTGCTTCTCCTTTTCTGGTGTTTAGGGTTGTTCTAATCTTCTCTTTTTTCTGCCTGGGTTACTTCTTTCCAATTGCATATCTGCCTTACTTATAAATATAACAACTGTGATACAACTTCATTGTAATTTTATTTAGTTATTGTGTGATAGGAATTTAATAGGAGAAGGAAGTTTTCAATTATTATTTGATTTATTATTAAAATCGTACTTTAAAATGTTTGGCTATAAAATAACTCAAAATTACATACTTTTTTTTTTCTTTAATCTTCCAGGAATCCCCTTCTGGTCGAAGGAAAGCTCTTGCTACTAGCAGCATCAATATGAAACAGTATGCAAGCCCTATGCCAACTCAGACTGATGTCAAGTTAAAATTCAAGCCATTATCTAAAAAAGTTGTATCTGCCACTCTTCAGTTTTCATTATCTTGCATTTTCCTGAGGGAAGGAAAAGCCACGTAAGTTTCTTTTGTCAAATAAGCTGCCTTACATTGTGTTTCAGTACACCATAGCATTTGACTCAGTAGACTGGCAATAGTTGAACATCTTACAGCATACCAATCATTTTTGCCATTCTTTGTTTCAGAGGCTGAATTAAGGGAACTCCTTGTTACTTATAAATAGTCTCTTTTGACTCCAGAGAATGTACAGTAATATAAATGTGATCACAGCTGGTTTCAAAATTTAAATTGTATATTTTAGGATATTATAAAGTGTTTTATATTTCAGTGTCTTCAGTGTAGTAGTCTGTACTCTGAGGTACACACAGTTCAATGTGTAGAACTGTTTGATGCAATTGAGACATGAGAGGAACCCAAAACGAAAAGTTTAGGATAAAAGGGATGAAATAATTAAGGGAACTCTTGCCAAATCATATTCCTTGGCTCAGCCTTCCAAAAATCATGTAGGAAGTTACAGTTAGATAAGCAGTTTATTGTAATCATTTTCTTTTCAAAAATCACTTCTTAAGCACTGAGTCAGCATTGCACAAAGATTTCTAGATTCTGTTCTAGTCTCTTATAAGAGTAAAATTCTAACTTGACAAAATGAGGTGAACATACCTACAAAGGGGGAAGAAAGTAGGATTCACCCTGGTTATTGCATACAATCAAGTCAGGGGTAAGTGAATGTTACGGGTGTTGTGAAAGGGTTCGTACCTACGTGGAGTGGAAGATGAAGAGACAGGAGAAATGGAAATTCTATACCTAGACTTAAAAGGTGAGGGGAAAGAGACAGCTGTGAACATTTTATCTAATCTGAATCACAGTTCTGAATGTATTTGACCTAGTGGAATGTGGTTACTATAATTGGCCATGTCTACTTGACTGATTAGACTGGATTCTGTGCGTCAGTCAAAATGAGATGTTTGACACTCATCTACATGGCAACACATGACTTGTGAGATAACAGTAAGCCTCCTCTCTGGAAAGTTGGATTCTAAGCCAGTGTGGTAGAGAGACAGTGCAGAATGGAAGCATCTTAGTCTTTCATCTCAGGACCTTAAATTATAGACTTAAATACTGAGTAATTAAAAATAAAGATCTTACCCTGAAGTTTAAGCCAAAATAAAAGGAAAGGAAACACAGGAAGAAGAGACACAAATTCAGAGAAGATCCTTTGAGGGTGGACTTCCTTCCACTGGGCAAAAGCTGTGAGTGAATCAGCACCATTCACGGGAATCTGGGTGAGAGGAAATTCAGCCAAACCAAATGTCTCAATTTGAATTGAAAAGGAATTCTTTCCAAACATCCTAAACTCCCGCTCTACCTCCTCCTTCTTTGCCTTGTTACCTTCCCCAAAGAAAAATGTTCAGGGTTAAAATGTGAGGAAATTAAAATGGTATGCAGTTAAGCAAATTAACTTTTTTTTTTTTTTTTTTGAGACAAGAGTCTCGCTCTGTCACCCAGGCTGGAGTGCAGTGGCACGATCTCAGCTCACTGCAATGTCCACCTCCTGGGTTCAAGTGATTCTCCTGCCTCAGCCTCCCGAGTAGCTGGGATTACAGGTGTGTACCACCACACCTGGCTAATTTTGTATATTTTTGGTAGAGACGGCATTTCACCATGTTGGCCAGGCTTGTCTTGAACTATTGACCTCAAGTGATCCGCCCACCTCGGCCTCCCAAAGTGCTGGGATTACAGGTGTGAGCCACCGCGCCCAGCCAGCAAGTTAATATTTTAAGAATGACATTTTGAAATTGTCTCCTGTTGATAAGAGAGCAATTTGTAAGACATTCACGTAAGGTAATAACAACTTTTTTGCTCATGCAAACTTTGTGTCACTAAATTTATTTTAAAAAGGGGAAATGACTTTGTTAACTCTAAGGCTTATATGAGATAAGATGCAAAGAATTTTTTAAAACCAGTTTAGTCTGTAAAGCCATACTATATTTAGAAGATAACGACGTATTAAGCATTACTTTACAAAGAAACAGTATCTTAATTTGGCTTTCTGAATTTGGGGGAAGTATAGCAAAGTAAAAATTAATTTGTAAATAATAGATATATATTTCATTCACTGTAGTTTATTTGAAATTTAAGGTGAAAATAATACATGATGAAAATATAAATGATTCGACTTTGAGTACTTAATGTAAACTTTATAAATTTGTACTTAAAATACTTAAAACATTAAAAAAAGTTTAGATTTATCAAATACATGGTATTTAACTTACAATCATCCAAGGTAGTTTTTTTATCTTGTAGCTCTTAAAAAGGTTAGACTTTGTTTTTAAAGTGCTTTTCCTGCTATAATAGTTTCTTAACTTTTGGGCGGTTATGGCCCTGTTGGAAAAACAATATACTTAAGCAAGATTTAAGTGTGATTTACAGGGGTTTACCACTTTGTTTCCCTCTTACCCACAAACTCAAAAGCCTACATGGACTTCAGATTTAAAATCTTGTTCTAATTCCTTTGGGAAGTTTGAATATTTAAACTCTAGATCTTATCTGATTTGCAAACTGTCTCACTGTTTTTGAAACAAGTTTTTGTTTCCAGACTTAATTCTCAGGAAACCGTACTTTAATTCCATGAAGAAAATTTTAGGCCAGGCACAGTGCTTCACACCTGTAATCCCAACACTTTGGGAGCCTGAGGTGGGACAATCACTTGAGACCAGCCTGAACAACATGGCAAGACCCCGTCTCTACAGAAATTTTAAAAATTAGCTGGGCATCGTGCTCTACACCTGGGGTCCCAGCTACTGAGGAGGCTGAGGCGGGATGATTGCTTGAGCCCAGGAAGATACAGTGAGCCATGTTCACACTGCTGTACTCCAGCCAGCCTGGCTTACAGAGTGAGACCCTGTCTTAAAAAAAAGAAAAGAATATTTTAGTCTCCCATATGTATCTACAGCACAGAATCGAACTAATGCCTAACCAGTTAAATTTTTTTTTATTATTTTATTTCAATAAATAAGTGAAACAGGTGGTGTTTGGTTGCATAGGAAAGTTCTTTAGTGATGATTTCTGAGATATTGGTGCACCCATCTCTTGAGCAGTGTACACGGTACTCAATGTGTAGTCTTTTATCCCTCACACCCCTCCCACTCTTCCCCGTAAGTCTCCAAAGTCCATTATATTACTCTTAGGCCTTTGCTTCCCCATAGCTTAGCTCCCACTTATACGTGAGAACATATGATGTTTGGTTTTTCATTCCTGAGTTACTTCACTTAGAATAATGGTCTCCAACTCCATCCAGGTTGCTGCAAATGCCATTATTTTGTTTCTTTTTAAGGCTGAGTAGTGTTCTATGTTGTGTGTGTGTGTGTGTGTATATATATTATATATAATACTACTATATATTATATAGAATACTACCATATATACTACTATATATTATATATAGTAGTATTGTGTATATATAATATATAATGTATTATATAATATATAAATACGTAATATTTATAATTATTCATATATTTATATTATATATATTATACATATATGCTATTATTATATATTATACATATACACTATTACTCCTGCAATAGTGGCCATAATTTAAGAATAAAAAAAAATAGATGTTGGCATGGATGTGATGAAAAGAGAACAGTTTTACATTGCTGGTGAGAATGTAAACTGGTACAACCACTATGAAAAACAGTATGGAGATTCCTTAAAGATTTAAAAAGTAGAACTACTGTCTGATCCAGGAATCCCACAGCAGGGTATCTACCCAGAAAAAAATAAGTTATTAAAGGAAAAAGACACTTGCACATGCAATGTTTATAGTGGCACAATTTGCAATTGCAAAAATATGGAACCAGCCTAAAAGCTCATTGACCAACAAGTGGATAAAAAAAATGTGGTGCATATATATATATATGTATACACACACACACATACACAATATGGAATACTACTATATATATAATATATATAGCTTGGATTACAGGCACATGCCACCATGCCTGGCTAATTTTTGTGTTTTTAGTAGAGACGGGGTTTCACCATGTTGGTCAGGCTGGTCTCGAACTGCTGACCTTGTGATCACCTGCCTCGGCCTCCCAAAGTGCTGGGATTACAGGCATGAGCCACTATGCCTGGCCCATATATCTTCTTTTAAGAATTGTCTATTCATGTCCTTAGCCCACTTTTTGATGGGATTATTAAGTTTTTTTCTTGCTCATTTGTTTGACTTCCTTGTAGATTTTGGGTATTAGTCCTTTGTTGGATGCATAGTTTGTGAATATTTTCTCCCAGTCTGTGAGTTGTCTGTTTACTCTGCTGATGATTTCTTTTGCTGTGCAGAAGCTTTTTAGTTTAATAAGGTCCCATCTATTTGTTTTTGTTGCATTTGCTTTGGGGTTCTTGGTCATGAACTCTTTGCCTAAGCCAATGTCTAGAAGATTTTTTCCAGTGTTATCTTCTAGAATTTTTATGGCTTCAGGTTTAGATTTAAGTGTTTCATCTAACCAGTTAATTTTTAATCTTACTAGCTCTTTACTAATTAAGCATGCCATTTAAAAATTAATGAATATGAGTATTTAGATTTTTCAATATTCTTGTACAACTGATAAGAAAGACTTATTGACATACTTTATAGAAAGAAGGAATTTATTGTTTTCTTAAGAAACCATCATTTTTCTAACTGTCATTTAGTACAATGTGTTATATTTTGAATCATTGATGTAGAGATGAAGACATGCAAAGTTTGGCTAGTTTGATGAGTATGAAGCAGGCTGACATTGGCAATTTAGATGACTTCGAAGAAGATAATGAAGATGATGATGAGAACAGAGTGAACCAAGAAGAAAAGGCCGCTAAAATTACAGGTTGGTTTTATTAGCATTAAACTAAAAGTTTATCTTTTGTTGCAGAGTTCAAAAACTCATTCTCATTTCCCAGGAAAAAACAATTCTACTTATTGGGTTTTTTTTTTTTCTTTAAGCCTTTCTACAATAAAATATACTATTTAGTTCTCTGAAAACTTTCCATGCTGTTCATAATAGATTTTAGCAGTTTAAGATCAAGTACAAGGATGGTCAAAATAACAAAAACATTCTTGAATTATAGTACAAAGCAACCTAAATCTGGTCATACTTATTTTGTCAATGTGTGGATGAAACCTCTGTAAGTAAAGATCTGCCTGTAAAGGATAATAGGACACAATAAGGAGATGGATTGGCCAGCTGCTTCTATTTCATATTCATTTATTTACTTGAATTATGTGGACATTCTGTGTTTTGAATTTATATATCTTATGTATCCTGGTATTGAAGCTTCCATGCAGGTATTCCTTCAAGCTGAGTTGATCAAGCTACGAAGAGGTTAAGTGGTTAGAACTTCTTTTTATTAATTGGTCAATAAATATTTATTGACAATTTGGCTATCACACTTAAGCAATTGATGTTATACTTCTATTATTGCTGTGAAAATTAAGCACAATTTACATATTCCTTTTAGTTAAATTAATTGCTCTAAATTTCTGAATTGATGTCCCTTCACTTCTATCATCTGTTTACCTCTTGGTGATTTTTTCAAATTCATTTGGGCACTTTGTCATTCATCTTCTGATTCTGCCTCAACTCTTGCTATCATGTGGGGGATTTCCATTTACTCCATGGATCACTCATTTAACTATTCAGCTAAAAAGTTCTGTGACTTCCTTGACTCTGAAGACCTTCACTTCCATTCCACAACAAGAAATCTATCATAAGGAACTGCTCAGACTTGTGTGCAAAATTAGATGTTTTTTCATGTGTAAATTTTATTATTTTCTAATTTGTGATTGCAGTTTTTATTTATTATTTGGCCCAACCATGTTTTGGAGAGTGTGTTTTACCATGTGCTTTGTTTATTTATTTCTAGTTTGTTTGCTTATTCATTCAAATAAAATTCAAAAGTCTCTTGAATTTCAAATGTTTTAAAAATTTTATTGAGGTTTTTTATTTGTAGTCTAGATATATGATGTATACATTTTCTATAAATATGTTTTTACATGTATATTCTATTTGTTGCATTCATCATTAGACTCAACTTTTCATTATAGGCATAGTTTGTTTTACTGAACTTTGCTTTAATGCACTTCACAGATTTTTTTTTCTTTTTTCTTTTTTTTTTTTTTTTTTTTTTACAAATTGAAGATTTTTGGCAACCCTACATTGAGCAAGTCTATCAGCTTAGTCTGCTTAGTCTATCAGTCTTGCCAACAGCATGTGCTCACTTCGTTTCTCTGTGTCTCTGTGTCATTTTGGTAACTTTTGCAATATTTCACACTTTTTCATTATTGTTATATCTGTTATAGTGATCTATGACCAATGATCTTTGATGTTACTATTGTAATTATTTTGAGGTGCCATGAATTGCACCCATGTAAGACAGCAAACTTAATCAAGTGTGTTCTGACTGATCCACCAACCAGCTGTTCCCTGGCTCTGTTCCTCTCCTTGGGCCTCCTCATTCCATGAGACATAACAATGTTGACATTAGGCCAGTTAATAACCCTGCAATGTCTATGGGTGTTTAAGTGAAAGGAAGAGTTGCATGTATTTTCCTTTAAATAAAAAGCTAGAAATGATTAAGTTTTGTGAGGAAGGCACGTCTAAACTAAAGATAGGCCAAATGTAGAGGCCTCTTGTGCTAAACAGTTAAACAAGTTGCGAATGCAAAGAAAAAATTCTAGAAGGAAATTAAAAGTTCTACCCCAGTGAACACATAAAAGATTTAAGAAATGCGTAAAGCCTTATTGCTGATACAGAGAAAGCTTTAATGGTCTAGATAGAATATCAAACCAGCCATAGCATTCCCTTAAGCCAAAGCCTAATCCAGAGCAGGGCCCTAACTCTGTTCAATTCTGTGAAAGCTGAGAAAGGCGAGGAAGCTGCAGAAGAAAAGTTTGAAGCTAGCAGAGGTTGGTTCATGAGGTTTAAGGAAAGAACCCATGTCCATAACATGGAAGTGCAAAGTAAAGTAGTAAATGCTAATATAGAAGCCACAGCAGGTTATCCAGAAGATCTAACCAAGATCATTGATGAAGCTGGCTACATTAAACACTGATTTTCCATGTAGACAATACAGCCTTCTGTTGGAAGAAGATGCCATCTAGGAATTTCATAGCTAGAGGGGCAAAGTCAACACCTGGCTTCAGAGCCTCAAAGCTTCAAACGACAAGTTAACTCTCTTCTTAGCACATCTTTTTATCGCATGGTTTACTGAATATTTTAAGACCATTGTTGAGACCTGCTGTACAGAAAAAAGATGCTTTCCAAAATACTACTACTCATTCCTTTTTAGTACGCTCCCTAAAAAAGCAACACCACTGCTCATTGACAGCGTACCTGGTTGCCCAAGAGCTATGATGGAGATGTACAAAGAGATTAGTGTTGTTTCTGCAGCACATAGTTCAAGGAGTAATTCTGGCTTTCAAGTCTTATTATTTAAGAAATACATTTTATAAGGTGTAGCTGTCACAGGTAGTGAGTGATTCCTCTGATGATCTAGGCCAAGTCAATTGAAAACCTCTTGGAAAGGACTCACTGTTCTAGATGCCATTAAGAATTTTGTGATTCATGGGAGGAGGTCAAAATATCAACATCAACAGGAGTTTGGAAAATAGAAGAGGCTGATTCTGATCCTCATGGCTGACTTTGAGGGGTTCAAGACTTCAGTGGAGGAAGTAACTGCAGTTGTGGAAAAATAGCAAGAGGATCAGCATTGGAAGTGGAGCCTAAAGATATAACTGAATTGCTGCAATCGCATGATAAAACTTGAATGGATGAGGAGTTGCTTCTCTGGATGAACAAAGAAAGTAGCTTCTTGACATGGAAGCTACTTCTGGTGAAGATGCTGTGAACGTTGTTGAAGTGACAACAAAGGATTTAGAATATCACATCAACTTTGATAAAGTAGTGGCAGGGTTTGAGAGGATTTATTTCAATTTAGAAAGAAGCTCTACTGTTGGTAAAATGTCAAACAGCATTGCACGCTACAGAGAAATTTTTAATGAAAGGAGGATTCAATTGATGCAGCAAACTTCGTTGTTGTCTTATTTAGGAAATGGCAACAAGTATTTTAAGGAATTACCCAACCTTCAGCAACCAACCACCACCCTAATTAATCAGTAGTCATCAGTATCAAGGCGGACCCACCAACACCAAAAAGATTATCACTTACTGAAGGCTCAGATGATTGTTAGCATTTTTTAATTAAGGTATATATGTTGTTCTTAGACATAATGCTATTGCACACTTAATAGACTATAGTATAAACATAACTTTTATATGCACTGGGAAGCCAAAAAGTTTTTGTGACTTGCTTTATTGCAATATTCGCTTTATTTTAGTGGTCTGGAACCAGACTAGCAACATGTCTGAGATTATACCTGTACAGTTGAGGCTGGAACAGCATGGATTGAAGTGCATGGGTCCACCTATACATTATGTTTTTTCAGCCAAACACATGGAAAATACGGTATTCACAGTGTACAAAGCCTACATACATATGGAGGGCGCACTTTTCATATATGTGGGTTTGGAAGGGCCTGCTTTGGGACTTGATGTATGGATTTTGGTATAGACAGGGTTCCCGGAAGCAATCTTCCATCTATACCAAGGGATGACTGTATATGTATCTTATTTTTATAGTTTATTTTTTAAAGACAGAAAACTTCACTGCTAAATTATTTATTCTATAAAAGTTTATTCTCTTAAAGCCTCATTATAATTTGTATCAGTTTGCCCCATTTAATGCCTCTTGCCTTGAAATTTTGCTTGTTGATATTTGTAAACAATGGTATTTTTAGATTTTTATTTTCTTGGCATATTTGTCACTTGATTTTTAACCTATCTGTGTTAAGTGCTTCTTTTATATACAGCATTTGGTTGATTTAACTTTATAAGCTTTGCCCTTCAACTGATATACTTAAATGTATTTATATTACTTTATTTATACTTTTATTTTGGGGCTTTTCTTATTTTTTCCACCCATCCCTTACCTGTTGCTTTTCTTAGGTTTTCTGTATTTAAACATTTTTCATAGAGTAACTTAGAAGGTATATAACCTAGTTTCATTTTAGGCTGGTATTCTCTCTAATAAATAAATAAGCCAGACAAAAAAATGAGTAAACTTTTATTTCTCTACTTACATTAAAAATAAAGCAAAAGTTATTGACTGTCTTCTTGTAGAATGAGAGATGCAGTATGATTCTCTTCTTAACTTTATTTAAACCCTTCCCTGCAACCCCTATTGGCTATTATGTTTATTTCAATAACATTTTGCTAATTCCTTTCAATAGTATATACTGACATTTGCATTGTATTTTATAATGATGTCAGCAATAATTTTTTAACTGTGATATCTTTCCCATCTTTGTGTTTTGGCTTCTTTTCTTTTCTTTCTTTCTCCTTTCTTTCTTATTTTGGTTATTTGGCTATCTGGAGTATTTCCAGAAGAATAAGTGGGTGTCTTTCCCCTAGTATACCACTCACCTTCTACCTTGTCTTAGTTTGCTTGGGCTGCTGTAACAAAATACCTTAGGTTGGGTAATTTGTAATCAACAGAAATTTATTGCACACAGTTTTGGAAGATGGGAAATCCAAGATGAAGGAGCCTGCAGATTTGTTATCTGGTGAGAGCCTGTTCCATGTAGATGGTGCCCTGTTTGTGTCTTCATGTGAAAGAACAGCAAAGAAAAGGGGCAAGGGACAAACTTGCTCCCTCAAAGCCTTTTTTTTTTTTTTTTTGAGACAAGCTCTTGCTTTGTTGCCCAGGCTGGAGTGCAGTGGCACAGTCTCGGTTCACTGAACTTCCACCTCCCAGGTTCAAGGGATTCTCCTGCCTCAGCCCCCCGAATAGCTGGGATCACAGGCGGGTGCCACCACACTCAGCTAATTTTTGTATTTTTAGTAGAGATGGGGTTGAACCATGTTCACCAGGCTGGTCTTGAACTCCTGACCTCAGGTGATCCACCTGCTTCCCTCCCAAAGTGCTGGGATTATAGGCGTGAGCCACCGCGCCCGGCCCTTAAAGCCTTTTATAAGGGCAATAGTATTACCCACGAGGGCAGAGCCCTCATGAACTAATAACCTCTCCGTAAGCTCCACCTCCTAATACCTTCACCTTAGGGATTAAGTTCCAACGTAGGAATTTTGGGGGGACATCAACATTCAGACCATAATATACCTATCCTTCAAAATTTAATTCACTTGTCACATACTCTGAGAAGCCTTTGATGCCCCCTCCCTCTTAAGCGTGACCATTCCATCCTTTATGGTACTACCATATACAAATGTAGGCATTTTCCTATAGACTGAGTTTTTATAATTCCAGTGGGATATTAATTGGATCTTTTTAGTTAGAGAATATGGTTTATTATTTATAGATGGCTTTTGATTAAAACTAAATCTCAATTAGATACGGGTACTTTTAAGTCAGAATTTTTAAAACCACACATTTGCAGTTGTTTTGAGCAGTATTGTGCTATTTTGATCACAGCAGTGGGAGAATAAATGATAATATGTTACACTTTCTACACTAGTATTGAAAGAAAGAGTAAGAACAGTAGATTTTTGAGGAAAATATAGATGTAATGATTCAATAATTATTAGATTTCCTAGCTAAACCCTTGTTGATTAAACATACTATTCCTTATTTTCTAAAATTCCTGCAAGAGCAGTAATTTTCTTTTAGACAGTTCAAAATTCTCTGAACCTAATTGAAGAAATTGTTTTGAGGCAACTTTGGATGCCTCTACTTTGTGTTATTTACATTTTTTATATTTTATGAAATTCCCTGAAAGTAGAAACTATGTTCTAATCATTTTTTCATCTCTAGCTTCCAGCACATTATCTGAAACATATTAGGAATTGAATATATCTTTTTTCTTCATTATTATTATACTTTAAGTTTTAGGGTACATGTGCACAATGTGCAGGTTAGTTACATATATATACATGTGCCATGCTGATGTGCTGCACCCATTAATCCGTCCTTTAGCATTAGGTGTATTTCCTAAAGATATCCCTCCCCTCTCCCCCCACCCCACAACAGTCTCCAGAGTGTGATGTTCCCCTTCCTGTGTCCATGTGTTCTCATTGTTCAGTTCCCACCTATGAGTGAGAAAATGTGGTGTTTGGTTTTTTGTTCTTGCGATAGTTTACTGAGAATGATGATTTCCAGTTTCATCCATGTCCCTACAAAGGACATGAACTCATCATTTTTTATGGCTGCATAGTATTCCATGGTGTATATGTGCCACATTTTCTTAATCCAGTCTATCATTGTTGGACATTTGGCTTGGTTCCAAGTCTTTGCTATTGTGAATAGTGCCGCAATAAACATACATGTGCGTGTGTCTTTATAGCAGCATGATTTATAGACCTTTGGGTATATACCCAGTAATGAGATGGCTGGGTCAAATGGTATTTCTAGTTCTAGATCCCTGAGGAATCACCACACTGACTTCCACAATAATTGAACTAGTTTACAGTCCCACCAGCAGTGTACAAGTGTTCCTATTTCTCCACATCCTCTCCAGCACCTGTTGTTTCCTGACTTTTTAATGATTGCCATTCTAACTGGTGTGAGATGGTATCTCATTGTGGTTTTGATTTGCATTTCTGTGATGGCCAGTGATGGTGAGCATTTTTTCATGTGTTTTTTGGCTGCATAAATGTCTTCTTTTGAGAAGTGTCTGTTCATATCCTTCGCCCACTTTTTGATGGGGTTGTTTGTTTTTTTCTTGTAAATTTGTTTGAGTTCATTGTAGATTCTGGATATTAGCCTTTTGTCAGATGAGTAGGTTGCAAAACTTTTCTCCCATTTTGTAAGTTGCCTGTTCGCTCTGATGGTAGTTTCTTTTGCTGTGCAGAAGTTCTTTAGTTTAATTAGATCCCATTTGTCAATTTTGGCTTTTGTTGCCATTGCTTTTGGTGTTTTGGACATGAAGTCCTTGCCCATGCCTATGTCCTGAATGGTAATGCCTAGGTTTTCTTCTAGGATTTTTATGGTTTTAGGTCTAACGTTTAAGTCTTTAATCCATCTTGAATTGATTTTTGTATAAGGTGTAAGGAAGGGATCCAGTTTCAGCTTTCTACATATGGCTAGCCAGTTTTCCCAGCACCATTTATTAAATAGGGAATCCTTTCCCCATTGCTTGTTTTTCTCAGGTTTGTCAAAGATCAGATAGTTGTAGATATGCGGCGTTATTTCTGAGGGCTCTGATCTGTACCATTGGTCTATATCTCTGTTTTGGTACCAGTGCCATGCTGTTTTGGTTACTGTAGCCTTGTAGTATAGTTTGAAGTCAGGTAGCGTGATGCCTCCAGCTTTGTTCTTTTGGCTTAGGATTAACTTGGCGATGTGGGCTCTTTTTTGGTTCCATATGAACTTTAAAGTAGTTTTTTCCAATTCTGTGAAGAAAGTCATTGGTAGCTTGATGGGGATGGCATTGAATCTATAAATTACCTTGGGGAGTATGGCCATTTTCATGATATTGATTCTTCCTACCCATGAGCATGGAATGTTCTTCCATTTGTTTGTATCCTCTTTTATTTCATTGAGCAGTGATTTGTAGTTCTCCTTGAAGAGGTCGTTCACGTCCCTTGTAAGTTGGATTCCTAAGTATTTTATTCTATTTGAAGCAATTGCGAATGAGAGTTCACTCATGATTTGGCTCTCTGTTTGTCTGTTATTGGTGTATAAGAATGCTTGTGATTTTTGTACATTGATTTTGTATCCTGAGACTTTGCTGAAGTTGCTTATCAGCTTAAGGAGGTTTTGGGCTGAGACGATGGGGTTTTCTAGATATACAATCATGTCATCTGCAAACAGGGACAATTTGACTTCCTCTTTTCCTAATTGAATACCCTTTATTTCCTTCTCCTGCCTAATTGCCCTGGCCAGAACTTCCAACACTATGTTGAATGGGAGTGGTGAGAGAGGGCATCCCTGTCTTGTGCTAGTTTTCAAAGGGAATGCTTCCAGTTTTTGCCCATTCAGTATTATATTGGCTGTGGGTTTGTCATAGATAGCTCTTACTGTTTTGAGATCTGTCCCATCAATACTTAATTTATTGAGAGTTTTTAGCATGAAGTGTTGTTGAATTTTGTCAAAGGCCTTTTCTGCATCTATTGAGATAATCATGTGGTTTTTGTCTTTGGTTCTGTTTGTATGCTGGATTACATTTACTGATTTGCGTATATTGAACCAGCCTTGCATCCCAGGGATGAAGCCCACTTGATCATGGTGCATAAGCTTTTTGATGTGCTGCTGGATTCAGTTTGCCAGTATTTTATTGAGGATTTTTGCATCAATGTTCATCAAGGATATTGGTCTAAAATTCTCTTTTTTGGTTGTGTCTCCACCCGGCTTTGGTATCAGGATGATGCTGGCCTCATAAAATGAGTTAGGTAGGATTCCCTCTTTTTCTATTGATTGGAATAGTTTCAGAAGGAATGGTACCAGTTCCTCCTTGTACCTCTGGTAGAATTCAGCTGTGAATCCATCTGGTCCTGAACTCTTTTTGGTTGGTAAGCTATTAATTATTGCCACAATTTCAGAGCCTGTTATTGGTCTATTCAGAGATCCAACTTCTTCCTGGTTTAGTCTTGGGACAGGGTATGTGTCGAGGAATTTATCCATTTCTTCTAGATTTTCTAGTTTATTTGCATAGAGGTGTTTGTAGTATTCTCTGATGGTAGTTTGTATTTCTGTGGGATTGGTGATGATATCCCCTTTTTCATTTTTTATTGTGTCTATTTGATTCTTCTCTCTTTTCTTCTTTTTTAGTCTTGCTAGCGGTCTATCAATTTTGTTGATCCTTTCAAAAAACCAGCTCCTGGATTCATTAATTTTTTGAAGGTTTTTTGTGTCTCTATTTCCTTCAGTTCTGCTCTGATTTTAGTTATTTCTTGCCTTCTGCTAGCTTTTGGATGTGTTAGCTCTTGCTTTTCTAGTTCTTTTAATTGTGATGTTAGGGTGTCAATTTTGGATCTTTCCTGCTTTCTCTTGTGGGCATTTAGTGCTATAAATTTCCCTCTACACACTGCTTTGAATGTGTCCCAGAGATTCTGGTATGTTGTGTCTTTGTTCTCATTGGTTTCAAAGAACATCTTTATTTCTGCCTTCATTTCGTTATGTACCCAGTAGTCATTCAGGAGCAGGTTGTTCAGTTTCCATGTAGTTGAGCACTTTTGAGTGAGTTTCTTAATCCTGAGTTCTAGTTTGATTGCACTATGGTCTGAGAGAGAGTTTGTCATAATTTCTGATCTTTTACATTTGCTGAGGAGAGCTTTACTTCCAACTATGTGGTCAATTTTGGAATAGGTGTGGTGTGGTGCTAAAAAAAATGTATATTCTGTTGATTTGGGATGGAGAGTTCTGTAGATGTCTATTAGGTCCGCTTGGTGCAGAGATGAGTTCAATTCCTGGGTATCCTTGTTAACTTTCTGTCTCGTTGATCTGTCTGATGTTGACAGTGGGGTGTTAAAGTCTCCCATTATTATTGTGTGGGAGTCTAAGTCTCTTTGTAGGTCACTCAGGACTTGCTTTATGAATCTGGGTGCTCCTGTATTGGGTGCATATGTATTTAGGATAGTTAGCTCTTCTTGTTGAATTGATCCCTTTACCATTATGTAATGGCCTTCTTTATCTCTTTTGATCTTTGTTGGTTTAAAGTCTTTTTTATCAGAGACTAGGATTGCAACCCCTGCCTTTTTTTGTTTTCCATTTGCTTGGTAGATCTTCCTCCATCCTTTTATTTTGAGCCTATGTGTGTCTCTGCACGTGAGATGGGTTTGCTGAATACAGCACACTGATGGGTCTTGACTCTTTATCCAATTTGCCAGTCTGTGTCTTTTAATTGGAGCATTTAGTCCATTTACATTTAAAGTTAATATTGTTATGTGTGAATTTGATCCTGTCATTATGATGTTAGCTGGTTATTTTGCTCGTTCATTGATGCAGTTTCTTCCTAGCCTCGATGGTCTTTACAATTTGGCATGATTTTGCAGTGGCTGGTACCGGTTGTTCCTTTCCATGTTTAGTGCTTCCTTCAGGAGTTCTTTTAGGGCAGGCCTGGTGGTGACAAAATCTCTCAGCATTTGCTTGTCTGTAAAGTATTTTATTTCTCCTTCACTTATGAAGCTTAGTTTGGCTGGATATGAAATTCTGGGTTGAAAATTCTTTTCTTTAAGAATGTTGGATATTGGCCCCCACTCTCTTCTGGCTTGTTGAGTTTCTACCAAGAGATCTGCTGTTAGTCTGATGGGCTTCCCTTTGTGGGTAACCCAACCTTTCTCTCTGGCTGCCCTTAACATTTTTTCCTTTATTTCAACTTTGGTGAATCTGACAATTATGTGTCTTGGAGTTGCTCTTCTCGAGGAGTATCTTTGTGGCGTTCTCTGTATTTCCTGAATCTGAATGTTGGCCTGCCTTGCTAGATTGGGGAAGTTCTCCTGGATAATATCCTGCAGAGCGTTTTCCAACTTGGTTCCATTCTCCCCGTCACTTTCAGGTACACCAATCAGACGTAGATTTGGTCTTTTCACATAGTCCCATATTTCTTGGAGGCTTTGTTCGTTTCTTTTTATTCTTTTTTCTCTAAACTTCCCTTCTTGCTTCATTTCATTCATTTCATCTTCCATCACTGATACCCTTTCTTCCAGTTGATCGCATTGGCTCCTGAGGCTTCTGCATTCTTCACGTAGTTCTCAAGTCTTGGCTTTCAGCTCCATCAGCTCCTTTAAGCACTTCTCTGTATTGGTTATTCTAGTTATACATTTGTCTAAATTTTTTTCAAAGTTTTCAACTTCTTTGCCTTTGGTTTGAATTTCCTCCTGTAGCTCAGAGTAGTTTGATCGTCTGAAGCCTTCTTCTCTCAACTCATCAAAGTCATTCTCCATCCAGCTTTGTTCTGTTGCTGGTGAGGAGCTGCATTCCTTTGGAGGAGGAGAGGTGCTCTGCTTTTTAGAGTTTCCAGTTTTTCTGCTCTGTTTTTTCCCCATCTTTGTGGTTTTATCTACTTTTGGTCTTTGATGATGGTGATGTACAGGTGGGTTTTTGGTGTGGATGTCCTTTCTGTTTGTTAGTTTTCCTTCTAACAGACAGGACCCTCAGCTGCAGGTCTGTTGGAGTTTGCTAGAGGTCCACTCCAGACCCTGTTTGCCTGGGTACCAGCAGCGGTGGCTGCAGAACAGCGGATTTTCATGAACCGCGAATGCTGCTGTCTGATGGTTCCTCTGGAAGTTTTGTCTCAGAGGAGTACCCGGCCGTGTGAGGTGTCAGTCTGCCCCTACTGGGGGGTGCCTCCCAGTTAGGCTGCTCGGGGGTCAGGGGTCAGGGACCCACTTGAGGAGGCAGTCTGCCGGTTCTCAGATCTCCAGCTGCATGCTGGGAGAACCACTGCTCTCCTCAAAGCTGTCAGACAGGGGCATTTAAGTCTGCAGAGGTTACTGCTGTCTTTTTGTTTGTGTGTGCCCTGCCCCTAGAGGTGGAGCCTACAGAGGCAGGCAGGCCTCCAGGAGCTGTGGTGGGCTCCACCCAGTTCGAGCTTCCAGGCTGCTTTGTTTACCTAAGGAAGCCTGGGTAATGGCGGGCACCCCTCCCCCAGCCTCACTGCTGCCTTGGAGTTTGATCTCAGACTGCTGTGCTAGCAATCAGTGAGACTCTGGGTGTAGGACCCTCCGAGCCGGGTGCGGGATATAATCTCCTGGTGCGCCGTTTTTTAAGCCCATCGGAAAAGCGCAGTATTAGGGTGGGAGTGACCCGATTTTCCAGGTGCTGTCTGTCACCCCTTTCTTTGACTAGGAAAGGAAATTCCCTGACCCCTTGCGCTTCCCGAGTGAGGCAATGCCTCACCCTGCTTCGGCTTGCGCATGGTGCACTGCACCCACTGTCCTGCATCCACTGCCTGGCACTCCCCAGTGTGATGAACCCGGTACCTCAGATGGAAATTCAGAAATCACCCATCTTCTGCGTCACTCACTCTGGGAGCTGTAGACCGGAGCTGTTCCGGCCATCTTGGCTGCAGCCAGGAATTGAATATATCTTAACTGAAAGGCCATAGTGAATGAATGAAGCTTCATTCTCTCTGGCTTATCTTGTTCCATTTGACATTTAATCACATAGTATCTTGTACAGGGTAGAGTGGTTCCATTTTATAGAAGGGATATGTTCTGGAGGGCACACATAATTCAAAGCTCAGTAATTCAAAACTAGTTTTCTAAAAGGAATGAATGTAAATTGTGTGTGTTGAAGAAGAAGGGGCGGGTGGGGCAGTGGGTGCCTTGATGTATGTTCTAAGTCCTAATAAATTCATAATGATTATAGTATATTTTTTATTCGATATTACAGTTTTTTTCTTGTCATTTTCTATTATGTTTGCAGAGTATGGTAACCTAAATAAATAGCACAACGTATTATGGCAGTTGTTTGGCTTCCTTAGTTGTATTTTTGAACACATGTAAATCCCATTCTAAAGTTACTAACTTCCAGGGATATTTTTTTTTAGCAACAGCACGACCACTTTAAAAGTGTTTGAGTGAAGTAGTTTTAGCAAATAAGAAGTTTATTGAAATTTAACAGCATTAATGTTAAAATAATAGCTCAAGAAAACAAAATGGACATATTTTATAAATATGGTTACAAATAAAGTATGGTAAGTATTTTTATTTACCAGCAAAAGTGGCAATAACTTAAACACAGTTTGTATTAACTCTTCCTTCCAAGTTTGAAATTGACACAATTTTTATGGAGGAATTATTATTTTAAATTGTTCCTGTTAATTATATCTTAGTATTGCAATCTAAATGCATAAAGTGCAATTGCATTATATCACTAAAAATTATATTGAATGTATTATTTGTCCAATAAAGCTCAAAATTTCTTGAGGGAACAGACTGTTAACAATTGTGTACCTCTTAGATTGACATCTCACGGTTATTCATGTAGTGAGTAATTTCTTATGGAAAGTTGCTGTTAAATTAGCAGTATTTGACAAAAATATATCCTCCAAAATTACAGTCTTTGCTAGGAGGTGAAAGTAAGTCCATGGTATCTGTACTTGCACTGATCAAAAATCCCTACACTGTTCTGAGACAGACTCCCCTGCTAAATAGATACATATTTGGGGACTAGCTCTCAGGCAGGAACCATTTATTGATGCTATTTCTATAGATACATTTTACTGAGGTGCAGCACCAGTGAATAGGCAGGAGAATTTTGAATTACAGTTGGAAAAATCACTGAAATGTAGCAGGAGTGATAGACCTTGGAGCTGGAGAAAAAATGCCTTTTAATAGAAAGTTTGCTGCAGCCAGTAGTACAAATTATGAAACCATATGGTTTCAGAACAATAAATACCTGCAGTCACACAGTGCTTGAGCCAGTATTTGGCAGTATGATCATCTTTGGAATTCATGTTGAATTTCTGAATACACACCAACAGGAAGAAAAATAAAGACCCCTGTATTACAAAGACAAGGCCCTGTTGAATACATCACAGAAAATCAAGTTCAACTGAAGCAGTTTACAGTAAGCATTGTTAAGAGAACTCAGACATTATGAGGCTCCTGAAAGACCCCTGATACTCTTAAAGTTTGTTGTGTTGCAAAGATCACCATGGGGTCTACCTAAAATCAGCTGGACATTCAGATTCATTCACATGACCTACATAGGCCAAACAGTATTAGATTCACTTAAAAGGATATTGGATAGGAAACACAATATGCCAGCAGGGTATTCCTTTTTCACCAGAGTCTTCACAGCAATCTGAATACTGTTGTTTATCCCCTACCACCAAATGACAACTTGGGTACAAAGCGACAAGATTCAGATAGTTGGGAGCAGGGATTGCCTTGTCTTAAAATCCCCATGCAGCACAAGAGCAGATTATCTTTTTTTTTTTTTTCTTTTAATACCCAAACTGGTCTGAGCTAATACCTTTGTATCAGTTTCATGGGTACAGTTTCCAAGGTTCCTATAAGGGACATGCACATTTATAAGAGTCTCCACATTCAGAGAAGCTAAAACCTGTGGCCTTACACCAGCTATATAGTTCATTCAGAATCTTCCCATCCAGATGCAATTTGTCAGTCAGGTTTGATTTTTACCATAAGCAATGTTTCCTGGTGTTTGTTAATCCTTTTCCCATAGTTGATAAAGTTATTTTGGGAGAAGGAAGAGAGAGTGACGTATTGGCTACCTTCAGGGAACAAAATCTAACAGCACAGATGGTAGTAGAGGAGATACCAATTACATATTAAGGAGCTAGTGTTGATGATGGTATGACTCAGCCCTCTGAGATTAAATTCTACTTAATAGGGCTATGAATGGAGATAAGTAGGTATCCCACCTTTTATTAGAAGGCTCCTTAAAATAAATATGGGACTCTGGTCAGAGAGTAGGACCATTAATTTCCTTCTGGTTTTTACCTGGCATCCACCCACCAGTACCTAGGCATCTCATGAACAAAATCATAGGATTGTTATGGGCTCAATTAAAAAAAAAAAAAGATTAGCCAGGCTTGGTGGCATGCACCTGTAGTCCCAGCTACTTGGAGGTTGAGGTGAGAGGATTGCCTTAGCCAAAAAAAATTTTGTTTAAATAAAAGTTAATTAAAACGACCACCTATTTTTATTTTGGAGGTCAGTTAAAAGGATGAGAATATCTGGAAAACTGCCTCTGTTATTTAGTCACTAAGGTTGGGAATAGGAGGAAAGCAGAGAGGTAGGGCAATTCTGATCCCTTGAGCCAATAAGTTTATAAGGTATCATAGCTACCTTATTTTTAAAGGAGTTTGAAACCCTAGGATGAGAGACTGACGTCATCAGGAATATATCTTTGCAGTCTTAGAACTCAAATATATGAACTCAGAGAATAGTAACAGTAGCAGAAAACACAGACTATAAATTCAGCTTGCTTTCTCTGTCACTCTTAAATGCTAATGCTGCTTTATTTGTACTTATGACACTAAACATAATCTAGCTTCCCTGACTCCTGAGGCTCTGGGAGAATTCTACTGATACTGAGAACCCATCTGACAGGGCTTGGATGGGAATGAGGACTCTAAAAAAGAAGTCAGAAGCCTTCCAGTATTTAGGGGAGGAGCCAGGAGACAATTAATATTCAAAGTACCTAAATGAGTTCACTAAGGATTTATCGTAGGAATTCAAGGTTAGTTTAACCACATTAATAAAGGAAAAAAATTATTATATAATCAATTCAACAGATGCAGAAAGGAACATTTGACAAAATTCAACACCAAGTTTCTTAGCAAAATTTCGATAGAAGAGAATTTATTTATTTTGAGGAAGGACATTCATGAAAAGCTACAGCTAACATCATACTTAATGGTGAAACATTGAATACTTTTCCCCTAAGATTGGGAACAAGGCAAGGATGTTTGCTTTTACCATTCAACATTATATTTGAAGTTCTAGCAAAGTCACAGGATATAAGATCAATATAGAAAAATCTACTGTATTTTTATATATGAACAACAAACATTTGGAAAATGAAATTAAAATTTCATTTACAGTAGAGGTAAATAAAAAACAGACTAAGAAATAAATTTGACATAAGATGTGAAAAACCTCTAAGTAAAAAGTATAATACGTTACTGAAAGTAATTAAAGAAGACCTTAATAAATGGAGAGATAACCTGTGTTCATAGATTAGAAGATGCAGTACTGTTAAGATATCATTTTTCCTCAAATCAATCTGTAAATCCAACTCAATGCCAGTCATAATCCTAGCAGGTGTTTTTTAAAAGTAAAGAAATTCAGAAGTGATTCTAAAGTATATTTGGGGATGAAAAGTAACCAAAAGAATCTTGAGAAGAACTGAATTATAATAGTAATGTTACTTGACATGAAAATTTACTATAAAGCTGTAGTAATCAAGATAGTGTCAAATTGGCATAGGATAAATAGATCAACAGAACAAAACAAAGTCCTGAAATATACCCAAGCTTGGTCAATTATTTTCAACAAAGTTGTCAGCATAATCCAGTGGGGGAAAAAGTCTTTTCAATAAATGATGCTGAACAACTGGCTGTTTGTATGGAAAAAATGAACCTCAACCCCCACCTCTCCACATACATTAATTCAGTGTGTTCATTATAATTAATAACAAACATTAATTCAAGATAGATCATAGACCTAAATACAAAACTGTAAAATGATGAAGCTTCTGAAAAAAAGCAAAACAAAAACCTAGAATCCTGTGTTTCTGACCTCATGGTAGGCAGAGGGTTTTAACAGATGACACAGAAAGCAATAATCAGGAAGGAAAAATTTGATAGATTAAATTTAATCAAAATTTAAAACTTACACTCTTCAAAATAGATTATTTAAACAGCTAGGCATAGTGGCATGCACCTATAGTCCTAGCTACTCGGAGGCTGAGGTGGGAAGATAGCTTGAGCTCAGGAGTTCAAGTCCAGCCTGGGTAACATAGTGAGACTCTGTCTCTTAGGAAAAAAGAAGACCATTAAGAAAATGTATGAGCAAGTCATAGATTAGAAGAAAATAGTCACAAAGCATATATCTGTCACAGATCTTGTTTCCAGAACAGATTTTTATAAAAATGCCTTACAGCTAAATAATAAAAAAGACATGCGACCTTATTTTTTAAAAATGGACAAAGATTTGGACATATGGTTCACAAAGAAAGATCTATCACTAGCCAAATGGCACATCAAAAATATATCACTTTTAATCAGGGAGATGCAAATTAAAATCACAGTGAGATACAACTCTATATCTACTAGAATGGTTAAAATTTAAAAGATTGGCACTACTAAATGTTAGCAAGGATGTGGACCAACAAACTCTCATCCATTGTTGGTAGAATGTATAATGGTACCATCACATAATAAGTTTCTTTTTTTTTTTTTTTACTTGAGACAGTCTCACTCTGTCACCCAGGCTGGAGTGCAGTAGCATGATTTCAGCTCACTGCAACCTCCACCTCCCAGGTTCAAGTGATTCTCCTGCCTCAGCCTCTTGAGTAGCTGGGACTGCAGGTGTACACCACCATGCCCAGCTAATTTTTTTTGTATTTTTATTAGAGATGGGGTTTCACCATGTTGGCCAGGCTGGCCTCAAACTCCTGATCTCAAGTGATCCTCCCACCTTGGCCTCCCAAAGTGGTGGGATTACAGGTGTGAGCCACCATGCCTGGCACATAGCAAGTTTCTTACAACACTAAACATATACCTACCCTCTGACCCAAGAATTCTCCTCCTTGGTATTTACCCCAAATAAATGAAAACATATGTCTCCAAAAAGATTTGCACAAAGATATTCATAGCAATTTATTCGTAATAGTCCCAAACTGGAAATAGCTCAGGTGTACATCAACAGAAGAATGGCTAAACTGCAGTATGTTCATGAATGGAATACTACTCAGCAATAAAAATGAACTATTGATATGCCTTACAACATAGATGTACCTCAAAACCATTATGCTTAGTGAAAGAGGCTTTACATAAAAGATACACTATATGATTTCACTTATGTGATGTTTTTAGAAAAGGCAAAACTAATCCTGTGTGAAAAACATTAAAATAGTGATAGCCTGTGGGACTGGGGATTGACTGAAAAGAGGCAAGAGAGAACTTTGGAAGATGTTGCAGATGTTATGCAGCTTGGGTCACATGGGTGTATATGTTTGTCAAAATTCATTAAATTGTACAGTCTAAGATTTGTGCCTTTATGTGTATGTGTAAGTAAAATACTGGAAAGTAGCTTGTAAAAATTATAGTAAATATGTTAGGTTTGTAAGAAAATGAATGATTTCTCACTTTCTGATTTATTGATCTACTGTGTGGTATAGCTGGTCTCCTGACTGTGTCCTAATGAATTAATACCTCCCAGTATTCATGCTCTTTTATAATCTCCTCCTTTGCAGCTGGGCTGGCCCGGTAAATCACTTTACCCAATATAATAAAATGGAAGTGACTATGTAACTTCCAAAACTAAGTTGGAAGCTGCCTTTTAGCTTCTGCTTGGTCCTCTCATAATGCATGCTCTAGGAAAAACCAGCTGTCATGTAAAAAGTTCATGTACCCTGAGACTGCATTACTGAGAGGAACCCCAAACTAGCCATGTGGACAGGCCACTTGGAGAGCGAGAGAGATGCTTGGCCATCTGCGAGTTGTTCTAGCCTTTTCAGCCAAGATCAAACGTGAGTAAAGCCGTTTTGGACATCCAGCCCTGTCAAGCTTTCACATGACTTCAGCCCACTGCCATCTAACTACAATGAACTACCCAGCTAAGTCCAGTCAACCCACAGAACTTTAAGAGATAATAATTTGTTGTTTTAAGTCACCAAATTTTGAAGTGGTGGCTTAAAATATAACATTTCTATAGATAAATGAAACATTATAGATACATGCATACATGCATAGACATAGAGATAGATACATAGATAAACAAAACTGTATCTATAATGTAAAAATAAAGGATATTTTATATCTTCCTGCCTTTATAAGATGATGCAAAGTATTATGACTCATTCGGTTCATTTATTCATTCATTTACAACATACATTAAGTACTAGCTATGGGCTTAAAATTGCTAGTTGTTAGAAATACAAGACGAACATGACATAGTAGCACAGCTGTTGAATTCTATTTTTAATATATTTAGTGTGTGAGGGGACTATCTAGGGTCATTAGAGTAGAAGTGCCCACTAGGTAGTTGGTAATTCAAGTCTGGCACTCAGTATGTATTTGAGAATTATCTTCATTTATGTGTTTGTAGTTAAGCCAAGAAAATAGATGAATTCTTTCAAAAAGAACAGATTTAGGGGAAAAATGGGACCTATGATGGGATCCTAGGCAGAGGGAAGAGTAATTATTATTAAAACAGACTGAGACAGAACTCTCTGTCCGAGATAGGAAGAGAATCAGGAGATGCTAGTATCCTAAAAGAGGCAATCACATATTTATGGGCTTAAGCCTGTGGAGAAAGTGACTTTTTTTTTTTTACCTTGTTCTCTGCCAGAAAGTTGAAGAGTTACTATTTTAGACCATCTTAAAATAAGACATACCTGAATCTTGTTATAATTTAGAGAATAACGAAGATACTGCAAGATTTGCAGGTATATTCTAGCCTCTAGGAAGTTTTTTTTTCTTTTAACTACAGACTTTCTTAAAAGGAAAAAGCCACCTACTCGTCACTCGTCGTGCTACCATCCCCATCCCCACCTTTTTTTGTTCAATGTGATAATCTCTGGTGGTCAATTTCGATATTCTTTTGCCTTCCTTACTGTAAGGAAGAATCTCAAATTATTTGACCCTTTGCTTTGATTGCCTGCCCCTGATTTAGTTTCTCTTCTTATTCTCATCAATGTGAAGCAGGTCCATAACTGACATACAGTTACAGGAAATATATGGGTTTATTGCTCAATTTGTATAGTAGTAGGGGAGAAATATAACATTATTAGCATTTCCCAAACGTTTTCAATTTTCTGTGAAACAAGACTTTATAAAGTAATAAAGTATTGTATAAATATATTGGGTTGGGTAGTACTTTCGGTCAGGGTAGCATGTAACTGAAAAAACTTCCCATTAAAAAAATTCCAGGAATAAATTTTTGTTATAAATTTTCTTTTAAGTTAATTTTTTCCGATTGTAAAAGTAAAACATTGTAGAAAATTGGAAGAAACAGAAAAGTACTTTTTTTAGAAAGAGAAATACATAACAAAATTATGTATTTTAGGGTTTTGACCCACATAGCAACTGCCAATTGAAGTATTTGCATGGGAATTTTCACCAGCTGTCTAAAACTAATAGCCCAGTCTCAGTTGCTATCCACAGTCATCCAACACACAAACATAGCACTTATCCTAGATTTCTTTGCCTATCCTCTATGCCAAATTAATCATCAAATGTTCTTAATTTATTCTTCAATTAACAAGTATTTGTTTAGTGCCTTCCCTCATGGAGTGGTGATGCTTTGTCTTGCTTCCTATCCTTTCTTCCCAAACGCTGCCACCATGTTACTGCTGGAATGTAGTTTCTGAAATATGCTAGATTCCCATAACTCTCAGAATAAAGTTCAAATTCTTTAGTTTGATCACAACAACCTTCATGATAGGTCATTTGCCAGCCCCATCTCATTCCATTTCCTATTGCCGGCATCTTAAACTCCAACTTGCAGTTCTTCAAGTATGTCATGTTATCTTTGCCTCCCTTTGTCCTCATCCATATCCTCTTTTATTTCAGTAATCATAATGTCTATGTGTCTTGTGTTAGCTCAAATGTAGATAAAAATCCAGAAAGCCCTCCTAACCTCTGAGTTATATATCTCTCTTTCAGTTGGTTTCCCGTAGCCTACAGTGCTATCTCAATGATAATGTTTATCATACAGTATATATTACTTTACTTGCCTATCTGTCCCACTAAAATATAAAGCCATGAGAGCAGGTACTAGCACAGGCATGTAATAGGTACTTGATAAATGCTTATTAAATAGATAAGTGGTTTTTTTTTAGACGTTGCTTTTTTATGATTTGTGTTAACATTTATTTGCAAACCAAATAAGGGAAGCATTGGTATAGATAATCAAAATTACCTTTTCACTCTGTTAATGTAAATAAAACTCGTAGAAGCAGAAGTTCTAGGAGTGAAGTAGGGATTTACTTAAGCTAAGGATAAATGGTGGAAACTACTAGGACAGTTTGTCATTAGTGAAGAGAATGTAAAGAAGAAATTACTTTGAATTAGTTAATGAAGAAATGGCCATAAGTGATTTTAGATGTCACCAAAAGCATGATGATGAGGAAGACATACTCTAAGCATTCGGAAAAATAATTCAGTCATGTAATAGAGTCATCTTGATAGTATTTTTTAAAATGCCGACATTATACCTAAAATTCTATGGAACAATATTAATGTTTTGAAGGTAAGGACTAACTCTAATACTTCTTCTATATTCCCTGCGGTGCTCAAATGTAACATGTTTAATAAATGATTGATTTCTTCTCTCCTTAAGATTACTTTTAGGAACATAAGGTAATTAAAACGTCTCAGCTATATGAAGAAAACTACAAATATTTGAGCACTGTGTAAACATTTTTTGACCTATTAATTGCACATATGGGAATATAGGACTAATAAATAATACTAAGATACATGATAAAATGTGGATAATAATAATACTTTGGTTATTTATGAGAATTAACTGATTTTGGATGCAAAGCATTTCCTACTGCTTAATAATTAACTGCTATTATTTCTTTTTATATTTTATATTTTCAAAGTTATTCATATTTTATATTTACAAAGTTATTCCTGTGGGGCAAATAAATAATACTAATATACATGATAAGATGTGAATAATAATTCTTTTTTGATTATTTATGAGAATTAACTGATAATGGATGCAAAGCCTTTCCCACTGCTTAGTAATTGTTAGCTGCTGTTGTTAATATTTCTTTTTATATGTTCAAAGTTATTAATATTTTTAAAGTTAAAAATAAATCATTTGTAAATTTTGAAAAATGCCCAACTAGTAAAGAATGAAAAAAAAATCCGTCCTGAGACTGGTAATCACTTAACATTGATCCTACACTCCATTATATTTTTCCTAAAAATTATAAAATTACAGTGACTGCTAGAGGCAGGTAAATTATCTAATTTATGAATTAATTCTACCTACTGAGAAATTTGCTAGGTTACGTTGAGTCAGAGTACGATTTAAAACTATTGGCAAAACAAGATGGAAGAAAAAACTTTGTAAGTCTGACTATTTAGCTCCTACTGTTCAAATTGGGATAAAAAGTTCAATTGGTATTAATTGTGTTTACTTTCTGTTTTCTATGGTTTACTTTGACTATCTTAAGCAATTTTGGTTATGCAAAATATATTTACTCATTTAGAAACGGGAAGTTGATAAGCTTATCAACTTTTCATATATATTTTGTTGAAAGATCTATAACATACCTCTGACAGCCTAGTATTTTCATACCTGCATTCCTTGGAGATATTGTGAGTTTGGTTCCAGACCACCACAATAAAACAAATATTGCAGTAAAGCAAGTCACACACATTTTTTGATTTCCCAGTGTACATAAAAGTTACGTTTACACTATACTGTAGTCTGTTAAATGTGCAATACCATTATGTCACGGCATCTTCACCAGGAGTTGGTTCCATGTCAAGAAGCTACTTTCTTTGTTCATCCAGAGACGCAACTCCTCATCCTTTCAGGTTTTATCATGAGATTGCAGCAATTCAGTGATATCTTTAGGCTCCACTTCTAATGCTGGTTCTCTTGCTATTTCCACCACATCTGTGGTTACTTCCTCCACTGAAGTCTTGAACGCCTCAGAGTCAACCATGAAGATCAGAATCAGCCTCTTCCTTCTTCCAAACTCCTGTTGATGTTGATATTTTGACCTCCTCCCATGAATCACAAAATTCTTAATCGTATCTAGAACGGTGAATCCTTTCCAAGAGGTTTTCAATTGACTGCCCAGATCATTAGAGGAATCACTACCTATGAGAGCTGTATCTTACCAAATGTATTTCTTAAATAATAAGACTTGAAAATCAAAATTACTCCTTGAACTGTGTGCTGCAGAAACAACACTAATCACCTGTACATCTCCATCACAGCTCTTGGGCGACCTGGTGCATTGTCAGTGAGCAGTGATGTTACTTTTTTAGGGAGCATGCTAAAAAGGAATGAGTAGTAATATTTTGGAAGGCATCTTTTTTTCTGCACAGCAGGTCTCAACAATGGGCTTAAAATATTCAGTAAACCATGCTGTAAAAAGATATGCTGTCATCCAGGCTTTGTTGTTGCATTTATACAGCACAGGTAGAGTACATTTAGCATCATTTTTAAGGGCCCTAGGATTTTCTGGAATGGTAAATGAGCATCGACTTCAACTTGGAAGTTGCATTCTTCAGTATCGACACAAGTTAAAGCTACATTAGCTTCAGACTTTTCTTCTGCAGCTTCCTCACCTCTCTCAGCCTTCACAGAATTGAATAGAGTTAGGGCCTTGCTCTGGGTTAGGCTTTGGCTTAAGGGAATGCTATGGCTGGTTTGATGTTCTATCCAGACCATTAAAGCTTTCTCTGCATCTGCAATAAGGCTTTATGCATTTTTTTAAACTTTCATGTGTTCATTGGGGTAGAATTTTTAATTTCCTTCAAGAATTTTTTCTTTGCATTCATAACTTGTCTAACTGTTTAGCACAAGAGGCCTAGCATTCAGACTGTCTTTGGTTTAGACATGCCTTCCTCACAAAACTTAATCATTTCTAGCTTTTCATTTAAAGGGAGAGACATACAACTGTTCCTTTCATTTGAACACTTAGTGGCCTTTGCAGGGTTTAACTGGCCTAGTTTCAATATTGTTGTGTCTGAGAAAATAAGGAGGTCTGGGGAGTGGTAGATGGGGGAACAACCGGGTGGAGCAGTCAGAATGCACACATTATTGATGAAGTTTGCCATCTTAAATGGGTGTGGTGCATTGCAGCCCAAAACAATTTTAGTAGTAACAGCAAAGATCACTCATCACAAATCACCTAACAGATATAATGAAAAGGTTTAGAATGTGGTGATGATGGCAGCTGTGGGCCGTCTGGAGTGGCGACTGTCTTCATGCCTGCTACAGCAGGGAAGCGTGGCTGAGGCCACACACTCCAAGCAGCTGGTGGGAACTGGGGACAAGCAGGAGCCCCACCCCTTCTGAGTTGGGGCTGGAGCTCCCTGGGTGCTACTAAATCTGCCCAAGCCGTGCTGCAGACCCAGGTACCCCTCTGCTCTTGGACCGTGGAGCAGGCGGGAGCCCTGCCCTCCAGGGTGCAGCTGCAGCTGCCCAAGTTGCGGCTGTGGACCTGGGCCTCCCACTGCAGGGAGCAGGCAGGAGCCCTAACCCCCCAGCACAGCTTGCCCAAACGGCGGCTGCAGACCCAGACATCCCTGCACTCTTGTGGGCCTGGGAAGGCTTCCCCTGCCCTCTCAGCTTTGGAAGTGCCTGCTCCTGCTGTCTGGCTTCTCCCTGCTGTTGGCACCTGCTCCAATCTTGGAACAAAGTTGGAGCTGAGCTCAGGTGCTGTCACAGCCCGGCCAGGTGTGCACATGCTCAGGGCAGTGCTGACACACCTGCCCCCTGCCACCTCGGCAGCAGACCCCTTCTGGATTTTGGGCACCGATGAGCATAGGAGGGAAGCCAATGGGTGGCTGAGGGCAGCTCCATGCTGGCCTGCAGGCACCCATTGGCACCTACACCCTAGGCATCATGAATGGCAGCAGGAGGTAGGTTCCTGGGTAGAAGGAGGAGGGTCTCCAGTGAGGCCCCACCTTCAGGCCAGGGAGGGCCTGAAGGCTGGGGGCCAGGCTGCCAGTTCCACAGACCAGAGTGGGAGGTTGTAGTGTTTTTTCCAGGCCGCCCATGAACCAATCAGCATGCAATTCCTCTTCTCTGAGGCCCATGAAAGCCCTGGGCTCTGTCAGAGCTGAGCAGATATCAGGACAATCAGCTGCAGAGAGAAGCAACCCATTCCAGGGCCTCTTCTCTTCTCAGAGCTGGGAAGTTGATGGGACTACTTGCCTGCAGAGAGGAGCAACCCAATCCAGGACCCCTGCTCTGCTGAAAGCTTGGAAGACACTGAGACAACCAGTTGCAATGAGGAGCAACCCATTCCAGGGCCTCCTGTCTGCTGAGAGCTAGAAAGATAATGAGACGACCTGCCTGTAAAGAGGAGCAACCCACTCCAAGGTCTCCTCTCTGCTGAGAGCTGCAGAGTTGACAGGATTACCTACCTGCAGAGAAGAGCTTCCCACTCCAGGGTCTCCTCTGCTAGGAGCTGAACACTTGTCAGGACACGCTGCTTGTGGAAAGGAGCTACCCACTGCGAATCTCCTCTGAGCTGTTCTGTTGCTCAGTAAAGCTCCTCTTCATCTTGCTCACCCTCCACTTGTCTGTGTACCTCATTCTTCCTGGTTGTAGGACAAGAACTCAGCTCTTTTAGCCACCCCATTGAATGGCAAGGTTAAAAGAACTGTAACACAAACAGGACTGAAACATGCCCCTTGCTCACCACATTGCAGGTGAAGAGAAGGAGAGAAGAGCTGCTGCCCATCAGGGAGCACATATCTGGGAGCTCTCCATGCCAGGGCTGTGACTCCCTCTTTGGGGCCCTGTGGTTCCTGGCATCTCCAAGCTTCCAGGTGCCACCACGTTCCCAGTGCCAGATGTGGAAACTGCAGTGCACTTGGTCTACCTGCAGCCTTGCAGAGAGCTGGTGCCTATGCCACACATGGAGCTTCCCACTCTGCTGCAGCAGCTGGTGTGTCTGACTGCACAGTGGCTAGACCCCACACTCACACACTCCCCTCATCACTCCATGCCTGACTCGCCCTTGGTAGGCATGGGATCCAGGTCAGTAGCGTGAGCCAAGTGCAGCATGCCAGGCCAAGTGGGTGGAATGAGTCCAGCAGGCCTGAGCAAAAAACTCAGGCAAAGGCACCACCGGCCACAGAGGTTTCCAGCCAGAAAAGCTACATCCCAAGGATCCTGTAACAGTACGAATTACCAAAATGTGACACAGACATGAAGTGAGCACATCCTGTTGGAAGAATGGTGCTGATAGACTTGCTAATCTTAGAGTTGTCACAAACCTTCAATTCCTAAGGTGGCAGATGGAATTAAGGTTGTTAATAAGCTGACCGTGACATAGTGGAAAGTATGCTAGGTTATCCATGTGACTCAATATAATTACCAGGGTGGTTAAATGGTAGAGAGTGGCAGAAGAGAAAGTCATCACATGTGATGTGAGAACAACTTGGCCCACTGTTGCTGGCTTTGAAGATGGAGGAAGGGGGTCACAAGTTAAGGAGTGGCTTCTAGACTTCTAGACAAGGGTGGCTTCTAGAAGCTGGAAAAGGGAGGGAAGCAAATTCTTCCCTATAGGCTCCAGAAAGGAAAGCAGCCTAGCGAACATCCTAATTTTAGCCCAGCAAGTCTTCTGATCCCCACAACAGTTGGATAATAAATTTTTTTGTTGTTTTAAGCAAAAAAAAACCTCTTTACTTAATAAAAAATGCAATATCTGGGAAGTGCAATAGAATGTAGTATGCCTGTAGGTATTTGTTAAGTCTGTTTCCATGTTAATTTGTGTCTCTATAGAATGTAAATTCCACAAGGACAATATCATGTTTGTTTTTGTATCCCAAGAATAGGTCTTGGCACAGACTGATAAATAAATATTTGTTCAATAGATGAATAGTTCCAGGCAGCCATATTATAAATGCATATTCAATGATTTAGTTCAAATAAAAGTTAGCATGTGCCCTTAGGTTTACAATATTAAAGAACAGTACTTTTAATGTCAAATTTACAACTGTGTTCTACTTCCAGTCATTTTATTTCTTTCCTACTGAATAATCTGGATCTATTTGCTGTATTGTTATACCTAAGTTATTCCTAGGTTGTAACTTTGGAAACATCAGGGATTACCTGTAGTATCCTAAAAGGTTCTTATTTGAGTTGTCTAATTTTCACCCAATGAATGATAATTTCACATATTCAAAGTTGTTCAAAATACAGATGACTCATGTAAAAAATTATATCTTAAGTTTGTTTCTCTGTCCTTTTTTGTTCTCTTTTATTATTTTTATTATAAGATTTTTCTAAAGCATATACTCTAAAGTTGCCTTAAAAGAACAGATCCTGTTAAAAAAAAAACAGGAGTGGAAAATAGTAACTGTTGCTTGCTTTTCTTGTTTTAGTGCCAATTTTTAAAATGCAACATGAATACATACTTATTATGTATATAATTTATGCATTTGTATTCTTAAAACTTTTTGTTTAAATTTAGAATATAAAACAAATGACAAATATTTTCTATAGTATCAGAGTATATATATTTTGTTCTGTTTTTAATGTATGTGTTTAAAGCACAGCTCTATTTTACAAATGTAAAATGTGAAAGCCAGTGTCAACTTCTTGGGTTATTATCTCGTTTTGTGTTTATTAACATAGTTTTTATGTTACTAGTATACATTTTAACAATAAAATGCTTTCTATTTTAAAATATGAGTACAGCATAACATTCAGTTAAGCATATCTGTTATGGTTCATCAAAATAACATCCACTGAATGTATTCTGTTGATTAACCAAACATCTCCTCTTTGTCTTTTTGGGTAACAGCATGCTCCTACTTCTCTTTAATTAAATGACCTTACCTTATATTTGTCTTGACTGGCTTCTGTTTACAGAAATTGTAAACCAGTTGAATGCTCTGAGCAGCTTAGATGAAGATCAAGATGACTGCATAAAGCAAGCAAATATGCGTTCAGCTAAATCAGCCAGTTCCTCTGAAGGTCTAAGAGCTTTCCTCCTTTCTTTCTGCTTCTGATTGCCTGTATTTACTGTGACCTGCTACCTCTTGACTTCTGTCTGTACTTATCTGTCAGTTTTGTCTTTGTGCTTTTCCTTGAATGTTTTCTTTGGTAATTTGTAGTGCACCAACAGGCAACAAGATAAAAGTACTTATCTTTAGCAAAGTCATGTCAGGATCCTTGATAGACAGTGGTTTTAAAACATTTTCTAAGATAATACTTGGTCATACAACATGCTATTTCTTCAGTGTGTTTATATATTATAAATATATTGTTTTTAGAATATTTGCTTATCATAAGCCCATTTCAGTTATTCCTGTTTGGGAGTGAAGAATGTTCTTTCTAAAAGTCTATGTCAACACTTTTTTATTGGCTCAAATTAAATTGACATGGAAGTTTCTTTAGTACAGTTCATTATCTGACATAATTTTCAGTTAATACTCAAATGTTTGTTTTGTTTTATTTGAAAATGTTGGTATGCTACAAAATACTTGAATGGCATTCTGTCATTGGTAAAATGCTGTATACTATTATTTGCAGGTATTATTCGTGTGAATTTTTACCATTTGAAATATTTCACGAATGTTCAATACTTACACTTAACCATAATAGGGAACTAACCCATATGTTTATTTTCAGAGCTTATCAACAAACTTAACTTTTTGGATGAAGCAGAAAAGGACTTGGCCACCGTGAATTCAAATCCATTTGATGACCCTGATGTTGCAGAATTAAATCCATTTGGAGATCCTGACTCAGAAGGTAGCAAGTTTTCTGTACTTTTAAAGTCTTTGTATAGTCAAGTTGACTTGAACTGTAAGGGCAGGAAAATATTTTCTTAAGAGACTAACACACAAAAAATTATTGTTTATAATGATATTATTATTGTGTTCAATACCACTTGGAGTTGATCATCAATTCTGGGTCACTTCTATGGAATTGCTTTTGAAGAAAAAAGAAAGCGTTACGTAAACATTTACGTGGGGCTTTACAAGTCTCATTCGTTTGGTCTACCAAGTAAGGTCAGAACGTGGGATATACTGATTTTGGGGTGGTGGAGGTAGCTTCTCTATATGGATCATTTTCCCTGACACTCAGTCTGATGAGCCCTTCTGCCTCAACTCTATATCTCTCTGGCTGAGATTCTCTAGCTGAGAATTAGTAGTGAGAGTGAGTTATGCATGTGCATGTAAAAACATGGAGCAGAGAGTAGGTTAAGAACGGCTGCTATTATATATATATACAGCATACTTGTGAGGTATAAAACCAGGGATTTTTTTCCTGAGTCATTTTTCTTATTAAGTAGTTTTGAACTCATAAAGCCTGGCTAAGGGCTGTTATAGAAGTGAGACTTCTGTTTAATTGAACTCTGTATGCTTAACATAAATGCAAGAATGATTAACTACTGTTTACATCTTTTTTGACTGTGTCTGAGAAATCTTCATGAGTTTTAAAGAATTTTGCTACTGCCTGTCATGGTGAAAATGAGGTTTTAGCTTCAGGATTCACTCTGTTATAGCAATATAATTTCATGATTCTTTCTCTGTCTCCTCTTCCTTTACTTTCTCCCTTCTTACCAGACTCCAAATTATTAATAGTAAGTGTGTATTCATGAGTTTTTATTTTGTTTGAGGGCTATATATTATGAACATATTTTAAATCTTAAAAAGGTTACAATAGCTGAGCACGGTGGCTCATGCCTGTAATCTTGCACTTTGGGAGGCTGAGGCTGGCGGATCACCTGAGGTCACAAGTTTGTGCCCAGCCTGACCAACATGGAGAAACCCCATCTCTACTAAAAATATAAAAAGTTAGCTGGGCATGGTGGTGCATGCATGTAATCCCAGCTACTCCAGAGGCTGAGGCAGGAGAATTGCTTGAACCTGGGAGGCGGAGGTTGCGGTGACCAAGATCGTGCCATTGCACTCCAGCCTGGGCAACAAGAGCGAAACTCCATCTCAAAAAAAGAAAAGAAAAAGTTACAATAAATCATAGAGGCAGTCAACTACCTCTTTTCATAGATTAGGAAGTTGAGACCGAGAGAAGTTGAATTATTTGACTTTAGGTAGATGGAGGTGGAGTTGGAGCTAAGATTCTTAATCAGGTATCCTTTTGACCCACAATTTCTTGATTTTATACTACATACAATTAAGTATATTGAGTTCAAAAATATTTACAAAATGTTTTGAGACATTCATTATTTGAACTTTCTATTTTAAAATCAAGTAAGTTTTCTAAATGTAAGTCTGTTATCGGAGGTATAAAAGAGAGTGGCAGACAACACATAAGATCATATTTCTATGAAGAAGAGGTAAGCCAGCCTGATTCAGAATCTTTAATATACCTGTAGAGCCAAACAAATATGTGTCAACCAGTGATCTCTTTAAATATATGCCTATTAGAGTCTTTAGAGTAAGTATTTTTTATTATTAAAATATTTTTATAGAAATAATTTATCTTTATTGATTAAAAACTTGCAGCCTCAAAACAGAAGTATTTGGGGAAGAAAAAAATGTGTTGCAATTGTTCAGATGATTCTTTTTTTACTTTTACAGCTTCAGTTCTCTTATATTTATGTGCTTGAGTGGCTTTTTTTTTTTTTGAGACAGAGTCTCACCCTGTCACCCAGGCTGGAGTGCAGTGGCACATTCTCGGCTCACTGCAACGTCCAACTCCCGGGTTCAAGCGTTTCTCCTGCCTCAGCCTCCCAAGTAGCCTGGATTACAGGCACGTGCCACCATGCCCAGTTAATTTTTGTATTTTTAGTAGAGATGAGGTTTCACCATGTTGGCCAGGATGGTCTCGATTTCCTGACCTTGTAATTGGCCCACCTTGGCCTCCCAAAGTGCTGGGATTACAGTCCTGAGCCACCGCGCCCGGCCCTTGAGTGGCTTTTTTAGAAAGCTACTAAATGTCGGCCGGGCACAGTGGTTCATGCCTGTAATCCTAGAACTTTGGGAGGCCAAGGCAGGTGGATCGCTTGAGACCAGGAGTTTGAGATGAGCCTGGCCAACATGGTGAAACCCGTCTCTACTTAACATACAAAAGTTAGCCCAGTGTGGGGCACACACCTATAATCCCAGCTGTTTGGAAGGCTGAGGCAGGAGAATCACTTGAACCCAGGAGATAAAGGTTGCAGTGGGCCAAGATCGTGCCACTGCACCCCAGCCTGGGTGACAGAGTGAGTGAAACTCCAGCTCAGGAAAAAAAAAAAAAAAAAAAAAGAAAGAAAGAGTCTTCTCTTAAACCCGCCTTTGTTGCCTATTCTAGCATCTTCAAATCTTGCTCTATAGTTTGTATACTTTCTTGCTTTTGGTATTGTAACTGATGAATTTGCTTGGATTAATTTTTGCAATCCTCTTCCTGAAAGAAAAAAATAAAAATCTTATTTTTATTGACCTATTTTGTCAGTTTCTTAAACATTTGAGCCCTGATATTTGTTAATACAAAATTGGATAGGAAAAACTTTACAGTCTCTCTTCCCTTATGGAGAAAAGAAAATGCTTAATTTACATGATTATAAAGATCCTAGTGGTGTTAAGTTTGAATATTATCATGGTATTACAAAAGATACTATTACTGAGTCTCTTCTTTAATGTAGGCTATGTTTGAATTCATTTCAGTATTGATTTATTATGATTTTATGACTTCTCTTTCACACTTACTTGCTTCTCCATGGTGTACAGGCTTTCAGCTCAGAAGTTTTCATTTTACGTTCTTTTCAACATAAAGACAAAATAAATTTTCTGGGCTAACATGTAGAGTATACATAGTTTGACTTTGAAATATAAAAGTCATTGGCCAGGCATTGTGGCTCACGCCTGTAATCCCAGCCCTTTGGAAGGCTGAGGCGGGCAGATCACCTGAGGTCAGGAGTTCAAGACCAGCCTGGCCAATAGGGTGAAACCCCATCTCTACTAAAAATACAAAAAATTAGCCAGGCGTGCTGGCGGGCGCCTGTAATCCCAGCTACTCGGGAGGCTGAGGCAGGAGAATAGCTTGACCCTGGGAGGCAGAGGTTGCAGTGAGCCGAGATTGCACCATTGCACTCCAGCCTGGGCAACAAGAGTGAAACTCCATCTCAAAAAAATAAAAATAAAAGTCATTAATAAATGTCAGTCATAAAATTTTTATAATAGATTAAGTTGTTTGAAATGTCACTTAGGAAACAATTTTTCTTGAGAATTTCAATAATCAATTTCCTGCCTTCCTCTCATAGAATATTTTGTTAGCATTGCACAGCATAATTAAAATTGCTTTTAATGCACTATGACTTTTGGCTCACTGAAATTTTTCTACAATTTGAGAAAATATTTTTATCAGCAAATCTTAGTTTTATTACAAATTCTTGTTTTAAAATACTAACAAACATAAAAGAAAAAGCCTTGTGCTAAGTACTACTACTACTATAGTGGTTTTGTATTTTGTATTTTGAGTGGTTTTAGTTTAAAAATACCACTGAGGCCGGGGCACAGTGGCTCACGCCTGTAATCCCAGCACTTTGGGAGGCTGAGGCAGGTGGATCACTTGAGGTCAGGAGTCCGAGACCAGCCTGACCAACATGGTGAAACCCTGTCTCTACTAAAAATACAAAAATTAGCCAGGCGTGGTGGCACATGCCTGTAATCCCAGCTACTCAGGAGGCTGAGGTGGGAGAAATTCGCTTGAACTGGGGAGGCAGAGGTTGCAGTGAGCCGAGATCGCACCACTGCACTCCAGCCAGGGCAACAGAGTGAGACTCTGACACACACACACACACACACACACACACACACACACACACACACACACACACACACACACACACACACACACACACACACACACACACACACACACACACACACACACACACACACACACACACACACACACCCATTGTTGTCCAGGCATGGTGGCTCACACCTGTAATCCCAGCATTTGGGAGGCCGAGGCAGGTGGATCACTTGAGGTCAGAAGTTCAAGACCGTGCCACTGCACTACAGCCTGGGCAACAGAGTGAAACTGAAACTGTGTCTCAAAAAAAAAAAAAAAATGAAAGTACCATTGTTTTCAAATTAAAATTTGAAATAATAAAAGCTAGAAAAACTTGACATATCTATCAGCTTACCAGTATTATTATAGTGCTTTCAACTTGAAGATTCTTATGTTATTATTGATTGAATTTAAGTTACATTGAAAAAATAATCTCATTAAAAGCTCTAAAGATTTAAGGTCTTGTAGCATACAGAAACCTCCTCTTTGAAAACTTTGAGAAAACAAGTTCAGTGGCCTGTGAGTATATGTACGACATAGGACAGAATGAATTATCAGATCCCTGAGTGGTCTGTGCTTATGTAAATACCAAAGAACATTTCAAAAGTGAATTATTTTATTTTATTTTTTTAATTTTATTTTTCTGTTTTTTTTTGTTTGTTTTTTTTTTTTTTAAACAGAGTCTCGCTCTGTTGCCCAGACTGGAGTTCAGTGGCGCAGTCTCAGCTCACTGCAATCTCTGCCTCCTGGATTCAAGCGATTCTCCTGCCTCAGCCTCCTGAGTAGCTGGGATTGCAGGCCCCCGCCACCCTACCCGGCTAGTTTTTGTATATTAAGTAGAGACAGGGTTTCACCATGTTGGCCAGGCTGGTCTCGAACTCCTTGACCTCAAGTGATCTACCCACCTCGGCCTCCCAAAGTGTTGGGATTACAGGTGCAAGAGACTATGCCCGGCCTTAAATTTTATTTTTGAATTGAGGTCATGCTCCGTCACCCAGGCTGGAGTGCTGTGGTACAATCATGGCTCACTGCAGCCTTGAACTCTTGGGTTCCGGCCATCCTTCCACTGCAACCTCCCTAGGAACTGGGACTACAGGTGTGCGCCACCATAACTGGGCCATTTCATGTTCTTTTAAAAACAGAAATTTATTATGTATCGGTTTGTAATGGTAAGCTGGTAGACTACAATAAAAGAATATAATTTTGCACATCTAAGAAAACATTTTCAAAATTGGCATATCATAATGTTAATACTATTAGATACTGCAGAAGATCTCAAGAAACAGTAATGATCCAAAAATGCCATTTTTGGGAGTACCATTACTGGAGAAATTGACAGAGATTTTAGATATCACATCTTCTAAACATTAAGAATACTTAGCCCCTCTAAAATATATTATTGTTTTATTATTGCTTTGCTCTTTCTCAGCCCCATAGAGCTTATTAATTCAATAGTGCATATATTTGAGAACACTAAACAATATTAGAAAATATCATATGGTATTAATATGATTTAATTCATCTGCTATTATTTTATAGAACCGATCACTGAAACAGCTTCACCTAGAAAAACAGAAGACTCTTTTTATAATAACAACTTTAATCCCTTTAAAGAGGTGCAGACTCCACAGTATTTGAACCCATTCGATGAGCCAGAAGCATTTGTGACCATAAAGGATTCTCCTCCCCAGTCTACAAAAAGAAAAAATATAAGACCTGTGGACATGAGCAAGTACCTCTATGCTGATAGTTCTAAAACTGAAGAAGAAGAATTGGATGAGTAAGTACATTTCATTTTGCTATCATCACAAGTTAGTCTCTATGTTAACTAAAGAGATCCTTTTGTAATGTACCTTTAGATGGGTACAAATCATTAATGTACACTTTATAAGTCAGTATCTAACTCGTCCACTATCTGAGTGTTTATAGTCTTAAACCTTATTCTCCCACCCTCTTCCAGGTATGTGTGTGTATACCCTAAACTAACAAGTGAGGAAGATATATTCCTAGAATCTCTGGTTGGAATTCCAATTGTGTCTTCTCACAGAAACTATATTATAAATGGTATTTAGGTTTTTGGGTTTTTTTTTCCATCAAACTCTGTAGACATTAAACTTCAGTTATGTTGTAGGTCTGTTGGGGAGGAGAACAAAATAATCATTTGTGGTATTGATTTGATAAGAAGACTTGTTTAGATACCAAACAGTGAAATAATAATATTTCTAAATTAGGGATTATCACAAGCTCAGTATGAATAGACTGTGTAATTAGGGCTGCCATTTGCCCAAATCTGGAGTGGGGATAAAAAGGGGATATGTTCATGTTGTAATCTGGAGTTATACAGTTCACAGCCCATGTGGCTACAGACCATGACCCTAAGTGTGTTTTAAAAGCAGCAGCAAAACCTCCACTTCCAGCCATGATGGGATAACACAGACTGGATTTAGCCTCTTAAACAACTAAAAAATGGAATAAAATTATATGAAATAATAGGATTCAGACATTGGACACAAACAGCACAGGATAATGATCCCCGAGAGAACAGAAACAAGACGAGCCCTACAATTATGTAACTTACCTGTGGGACAGAGTTTCTAAATGCAGTTCAGAGAGAAAAAACTCAGATCCCAGTAATCACCCTGAATTAAGGAGACAGAGTCTGGACTTGGGAGTACTGAGGTGACTAGAATTTGTAGAAGAGAAGAGGTACAGAATTTGTACCTGTATGAGGAGCACTACTCTATGAGATCTCTTTCAGAGATCTGTAGAAAGCTCCTCCTGAGTCTTTAGCTGAGTGTGGATCAGAGCTTGCGTGTGAGGAAATCACTAAGGACAAAGAAACAAACAGAATGATCCCTGGAGTTTGCCCCAGACCAAGAATAATTTGTGTTCCCACCAGCCAGAAAGAAAAGACTTCCTAACACATGGGACATTGAGTAGAGGCCTCAGAGAGGTATTGCATCAGTTGTGGGGCCAAATTAGCCCTAAACTGAAAGCTGTTCTAGGCCTACCTAACAAAGCTTAAAGGCAAGGCTCAAAAGAATCAAACTTATCTCAAGTAATTTAACTGCATCACACATGAAGCTCAAAACAGTTTTAATCAATACCAGAAACTCCAGCACACAAAACATGAAATTCATACTGTATGACAGCCAATCAAACATTTATCAGGCATGTAAAGAAACAAGAAAATCTGACCTGACCCATAATGAGGAGAAAACATAATCATTAGTATAGATGCAGAAATGGGACAGATGATGGAATTAAAAGATCAACATGGTAAAATAACTTTTATAAATATATTCCAGATATCCAAGGTAGAAGAAAACAGCATAGATGATATTAGAAAATTGAAATTGAATTTATAAAGATGAGATTTTTCATCTCATACAAAGTCAGATGAAAAATAGACTGGATGAGGTTAACCCCATGTTAAGTACTGCAAAAGGAAATACTAGTTAACCTAAAGACATAGCAATAGAATCCATCCAGATTAAAAGAGAGAAAGAAGAAAATAACAAAGGATCAGTGAACTGTGGAACAACTTCAATGGCCTAACGTGTGTAAAGAAGCGAAGAGAAGGTCAGGGGACAGAAAAAGTATTTGAAGAAATAAACACCAAAAGTTTTAGAAATAAAAAAAATTTAAAAATATAAACAAACCTACAGGTCAAAGAAGCCGAATGAAACTCAAGCACAAGAAAAATGAAGAAAGTCATAGCAAAGCTTGTTAACAAAAACAACTCAAGCCAGAAGACAATGAGGTGATATTCTTAAAGGACTGAAAGAAAAGTATAACAACAAAAACCTGTCAACATAATTTTCTATTCCCAGCACTCCAAAAAAGCAAAATGATACTACTTGAAAATTTGGATCTACACGAAGGAAAAAAGCACATGAAATGATAAATATATTAGTATATATAAAGTACTTGTCTTATTTTAAAAAATCTCTCTGGTAGATAATTGTTTAAGGCTTCAGTAATGTATTCTGGGTTTTATAACATGTAGAAGTAAAACGTTATGACAGTTGTGTAAAGGCTGAGTAGCAGAATGAAAGGATACTGTTTTAAGCTTCTTATACATAATGTTACTTGAAGACACTTTTTTCAGAGTTGACAATTGTTTATATAGAAAATCATAAGGAATCTTTAAAGTGGGTACTAAAACTAAAAAGTAAATTTAGCAAGGTTACAGGCTACAATATTAATATATAAATTCAATTGTATTTCTCTGTAGTCACAATGAACAATCAGAAATCAATATTGAAAAAAATACCATTTATAAAAGCATCCAAAACAAAAAACTCAGGGATAAATTTGAACAAAGATGTGTAATATCTATATACCGAAAACAACAGAACATTGCTGAGAGAAATTAAAGAGTGAAATCAATGGGAAAAAATACAATGGCCATGGATTCAAAGATATAAGTTATTTTCAGTCAATTTATAAATTCAGTGCCATCCCAATCAAAATTTTAGCATGCTTTTTTAAAAAATAATTTGTAAGCTTTTTATAAAATGTATGTGGAAATGGAAGGGACCTAGAATAATCAAAACAATTTTGAAAAAGAGCAAAATTTGAGGGTTTATACTATCTGATTTTAAAACTCATTAACCAAGACAGTGTGGTATTAGTTTACTAATAGACTATAGGTGACTGGAAGAGAGCCTGGAATTAGATTCATACATATATTGCCAATTTATTTTTGACAAAGCTAGCAAAGAAAATCAATTATGAAATGATAATCTTTTCAACAAATGATGCTAGAACAATTAAATGTCCATATGCCCCTCCTTAACAAAAAAAAAAGCTACAAGTCTTACCTTCCACTGTATAAAAAATGTATCTAAAAATAGATCACACAACTAAAAATAAGAATAAAAACTGAAGATTCAGCTGGGCACAGTGGCTCACGCCTGTAATCACAGCACTTTGGGAGGCTGAGGCGGGCGGATCACTTTAGGTCAGGAGTTCAAGACCAGCCTGGCCAACATGGTGAAACCCTGTCTCTACTAAATCTACTAAAAAAAATACAAAAACTTAGCTGGGCATGGTTGCAGGCACCTGTAATCCAAGCTACTTGGGAGGCTGAGGCAGGAGAATTGCTTGAACCCGAGAAGTGGAGGTTACTGTGAGCCGAGATCACACCATTGTACTGCAGCCTGGGCAACAACAGCAAAACTCCATCTTAAAAAACAAAAAACTGAAGATTCTAGAAGAGGACATAGGAGAAAATCTTAGTGACTTTATATTTGGGAGATTTCTTAAGTAGAATGCAACAAAACACAAAGGATAAAACAAAAAATGGTTAATTTGTACTTCATCAATATTAAAACCTTTTTCTCTTTATAAAACTCTTACAAAAATGAAAAGGCAAGCCACAGTTTGGCAGAAATGATTTGCAATACCTGCATCTGGCAAAAGACGTATCCAGAATATGTAAAGAACTCTTTTAACTCAGTGATAAGAAAGGGGAGGCCAGGTGCAGTGGTTCATGCCTATAATCTCAGCTACTCAGGAGGCTGTGGTTGGAGGATCGCTTGAGCCCAGAAGTTGGAGACCAACCTGAGCAGCGTAACAAGAGTCTATCTCTTAAAAAAATTTTTTTTTTAAATTAGCTGGGTGTGATGGTGCACACCTGTGGTCCCAGCTACTCAGGAGGCTGATATGGGCTGATCACTTGAGCGCAGGGGTTCAAGGCTGCAGTGAGCTATGATCCCTCCATTGCACCCCAGCCTGGGCAACACTGTGAGACCTCATCTCTAAAAAATAATAAATTTAAAAATTTATTAAAAGAAAGGGGGAAATATTTCAACAGACATTTCACAAATAAAAATATTGTATAGGAATGGAAAGATGCTCAGCTTCATTAGTCATCAAGAAAATGCAGATTGATACCACAATAAGATATCACTACACACCTACCCAAATGACTAAAATTTACAAGACTGACTATACCAAGTATTGTCAAGGATGTGGAGCCACTGGAACTCCACAGAACTCTCAGAGTACTTCTGAATGGTTCAACCATTTTAGAAAAAAGTTCAGCAGTCTCTGAAAAAGTTAAACATACATGTATCACTTGACCCAGCCATTCCATTTCTACGTTTCAAGAGAAATGAAAGCATATGTCCACAAAGACTTCTACATAAATATTTTAACAACTTTATTTATTATAATAACAAAATGGGAACAATTCAAATATCTATCAACAGGCAAATGGATAAACAAACTGTGGCATATCCATACAATGCAGTACTACTCAGTAATAAAGAGGAACAAACTGTTGGTAAATTGCAAGATCATTATGCTGAGTGAAAGAAGACAGACCAGAAAATAGTATACTGTGTGATACCATTTATTTTAAACTCTAGAACATGCAAACAATCTGTAGTGAGAAAAAGCAGATCAGTAGTTGTTTACAATCAGAGCTGGAGGGAGGAAGAGATTAAAAAGGGGCACCCAGGAAACTTTTGGAGGGACTGGAAATGTTTGTTATCTTGATTTGTGCTGATGGTTTCACACTTGCATGCATGCATAAAAAATACTCATTAAATTTTATTTTCAAGTGTAAGCCATTTATTGTTTATCATTTATACCTAAATAAAGCTGTTTTAAAAAGAACAGCAATCTTTAACTTTAATAACAGAAATATTATATCACATGGGTGATTTCCAGCTTGGAATTCTTGGGCCTTTAGGTCTATTTGATGTAAATAAGTGGTATGTGACAGGAGAGATCTTTAAAATATTTAATAATAAGTAATATAATTATATGATCACTTGTGAGGCTATATGAGTCTTTGCTTTCTTTGGAAATACATAAACTTTTGTGTATTAACATTATTTAGAATTTGGGAAAAACAGTTATTTCTTTAAAAATGCAGGTTGAAAGGAAAATATTTCCAAACACTCTATATGTGGGTTGAGAGGGGAATAATAATAAGGCTCCTTTGATTCATGAAAGTTTGGGGTAATAGCTTTGTGCAAAGGGAGAAATGTTATCTCTCTCTTGTGCATTGGTTAGCTCTTATTTTGAACACTATTTGACTACTAGTTGTTGTATTTTATAAGGGGCATTGGTGATTCAGAATGTTACCAAAGTAGAGAAAAAGAGTCATTAAAGTGTCCAGAACCATATCAAATGAACAATGATTCAGAGCACAGGGACTGTTTGATTTTAAAAATAGATGATTTAAGGGAACTGTAATAACCAACTTCAAATATTTTAAGACTAGCCGGGTGTGATGGCTCACACCTGTAATCCCAACACTTTGGGAGGCCAAGGCAGGTGGATCACCTGAGGTCAGGAGTTACAGACCAGCCTGACCAACATGGTGAGACCCACCCCCCCGTACTAAAAATACAAAATTAGCTGGGCGTAGTGGCAGGTGCCTGTAATCCCAGCTACTCAGGAGGCTGAGGTGGGAGAATCGCTTGAATCTGGGAGGTGGAGGTTGCAGTGAGCCCAGATCATGCCACTGCACTCCAGCCTGGGCAACAGAGCGAGACTGCATCTCAAAAAAAAAAAAAAATATATATATATATAGAGAGAGAGAGAGAGAGAGAGAGACTTTTATTTGAAAGAGTGAGAAAATTGACTTGTTTTCTGTTGCTGTGGAGTTGTGTTTCTCATCTTTTCCACATTTTATAGCATGTGCTACATGCTTCCTGGGTATGGCTAGGTTTTGATAAAACCTAAAAAAGTTCTAATCTCCAAAAGTCTCAGAATTACATCATAATAATCATCTGATTCTAAACCCAAACCCAGGTTGACATCTTATTACTAATTAATAACTATATGGGGGGTTGAAACATTGGCCCAACTCTTGGTAAAGTTATTGTATTTGTTTTCTTTGAAATAGCTAACATGTGATTGAAATAAAATTTCTCATGGGTGGTGTAGGTGCTGAGTAATAGCCACACGCCTAGAATATTTGAATGTAAATGCAAACTTTAAGTACAGGCATTCAGGTATTCCAAGATACGTGGGTATTACATAACACACTCACACCTGCTCTCTTATTAACAAATTAAAGAGACATCTAATGTTTGCTTAAACTTTTTAAATGCCTTAATAAAAACTAAAATCAGAATCATTAGGTGTTTCCTTTTGGCCATTCTTTTTCCACATGAAAGTCACAGTCTTTACAAGTTTCTCGTGAATAAAGAGTGTTCTAACTTGCTGAATAATCTGCGGTTACCAGAGGGAGCCTGTAAATACTCTAGCTTCTTTATTTTGTAGAAATATACACACAAGTTCTAAAGATTGTGCATAAGCTAATGTGCAAGTCCAGGAAGAACTCTGTTTGTATTAATTACTTGTTTAGTATTTATCATCTTTTCTCTACAAAAGTTTATAGGTTCAGTGTCAGTAGCAGAAATCTTCCAAAATTTGTTCTTACTTCAATAATAAACTTATGACCTTTCATCAAGCAAAAAGCCTATGTGACTCATCTTCCATTACCAAACTTCCTGTATACTCTGACATTAAACTATCACAAATAAATAATACTGAATCGTTTGATGTGTGAAACTACCTTTAGTGCCCCAGCATATCCATAAGCACAAAGAGAAAGTATTCACCCTTCCTTGCCTTTAGGACGTGTCCTTTACACTTAGCAACTGCATGGGTTTCTCAGTTACTTATGTTTGGGGGATAATTCAACTCTTCTAGTTTATGTAGTAAAAATGAAAACCAATAAACCAATATTATTTTTTCAGAACTTTTATGAAGTGACTTTTGAGGCCCAGCATGCAGTCATTTCTGGTATGGTTTTGTGTCGGTTTGCCAAGGAAACCTTTCATTGAATTTTATTCAGGGAAGCTACATGCCCATTTTAATAACTTTGAATTTGTTTTTCCAAAGAAACATAGATATCAAGGTGAGAGGAAGAGACTATTCCTTAGCTTCATTTTGTATTATTTTTCCAGTATGTTTAAATTAATCCTGAACCAACTTTGGTTTTTCTCTCTATAATTCATTTTTCTTGATGAATTGTTTTCTAAACAATAAATAATGTCATTTAAGATTATTCTGTCCAGTTTTCTCCTAACATAACTGATGAATTTTCAACTTACTGAGTTAATGATATAACTAATTTATTACTCAAATATACAATACCAAGATTAAAATAATTGTCTTTTAGAGTGATGCATAAAGTTCTGAAATAGATTTTTCAAATCATAGATGATCAACAGAATGTGAAAATAGTCCCAATTCTGTAAATATTTTTTCTTTGCTTACATTTATTTATATTTAAAATATATTAATCAGCAAGTGTGTAACTTGTCATTGTAGAGAAAGGGATAAGTGTTCGCATAATACTATCTCCGTACAGCCACTATTCCTGTTCATTTTTTATAGCACTTAAAAAAATTGATATATGCTTCACATAACATGAAATTATACACTTTAAAATGTACATGTCAGTGATTTTTAGTATGTTCACTATATTGTTCTACCATTACCACTATCTAATACCAGGATGTTTTCATTACCACAAGAAGAAACCTCATACCTATTAGCATTTAGTCCCAATTTCCCACTTCCTTCATTCTCTGGCTACAACTAATCTACTTTCTGTTTCTGTGAATTTGACTATTCTGGACATTTCACCTAAATGGAAACATTTCCTGTTCATTCTTGAAAAGTAGGGAATTGAATTTAAGTTAGGGATCTCTGATCTAGAAGGGAAAAGGACCATTCAAAACTTTTATAAGTGGAGGCTTCTTGTCCTTATTCTGATTTAGTGCTTAACCAATAGTGGTGCCAGCACACTGTTGTCTCAGAGGTGAATTACAAGTGTGTGGAGATATTAATTTTCTTAGTCCTAAAGTACTTGGCAAATGCAAGTGTTAAACGCTCTGAAGAGAGGCACTCTTAACTTAGACTACACAGGAATTCCTCAGATGAAATCCTGAACTCACAATATAGAATTACAAAACACACAAGGAAACAGTTTACTAAGAGAAAGAGTCAGGAGACAAAAGAAATAGTAGGATTATACATGCAAGAACTTCAAATACTAGATTTGTCAGATAGAGACTATAAAGTAAGTATGTTTAAATGATTAGTAACTCAAATCTTTGTAACTGAGGTACCATACACACAGATACCTGAAGAAATACACTTATTAAACTTAAAAATTTCTGGAGAATTAAATATTAGACACAAAGAAAAAATGAACTGGATCAGAGATGTGAGAGAGTTATCTAGAATATAGCACAAAAAGAATAAAGATTTATAAAAATGGAAAGGCTAGGAAACCTGACAAGAAGTTGTTCAACATATATCTAATAAGATATTTCAAAGAGAATAGAGAAAATACAGAAGAGGCTATCAAAGAGATAAATGCAGATAATTTTTCAGAACTGATAAAACACATGGCTCTTCAGACTGAGGAAATACAAGGAGTCTGAAACAGAATAAATCAAAATAAATCCACACCTAGACATGTCATAGGTGTCAAAATTGCTCAAACCAGAAATAAAGAGATCTTAACTACATAGAAAAGATGACTTACAAAGGAGCAATATTAGGCTGACAGTGGATTAATATCTTCAAAACCCTGAGATAGAATAACTGACAACTAGAATTCTCTACCCAGCTAAACTATCACTTAAATGTAAGGCTGAAATAAAGACATTTTCAAAGCCTGGGAGAATTTACTATAAGCAGAATCTTGCTGAATGAACTGCTAAAACATGTTCCATAATGAGGGGAGAATTTAACATAGAAGAAAAGATGAAATACAAGAAAACGTAACAGAGCTCAAGCATAAAAAAGAAATCAAATCGACATTTTTACATCTTATTTCCTTTTCCTTGGGTATGGAAAATATACACGATTTACTATTTTTAATATTTAACATTTTTCTAAGGTTCTATATATAATAGTTTGAGCTGAATGTGACCTTGTATTAAATATTTTTAAGTACTTTTTAAAACCAAATTAAAAAAAAAAATCTGGGTAGAAATGGACCAAAAGAGTAATAGTCATTATTTCCAAATTCCAGGTTATCACTGGTTTGGGTTTTATTTGAAAAAAGAAATTTTAGTTTTCAGTGCATGTTTTATTATTTTACTTGTAAATGAACTATTTTTTGAGAGACATCTAACAATAATTCTTCTTTCACTTAGATCAAATCCTTTTTATGAACCTAAATCAACTCCTCCTCCAAATAATTTGGTAAATCCTGTTCAAGAACTAGAAACTGAAAGGCGAGTGAAAAGAAAGGCCCCGGCTCCACCAGTCCTCTCACCAAAAACAGGAGTAGTAAATGAAAACACAGTTTCTGCAGGAAAAGATCTCTCTACTTCTCCTAAGGTAGGATTTTATTCATAGTAAAACATGTGTTAATATTTGCTCTTTTCTCCCCATGCCATTTAATTTAAATTAAGAAAAGTAATTTTTGGCTATTTTTGATGATTTAAAAGTAATATCCAAGAAAATCTATTGTACTGCAACACTGCATTTATGTTTGTGAGCCCATAAGTTTACAGTACGGTATGGATTGGATGGCTTGGGTTAAGATTGTTTTTAAAATGCTATTTTGAAATGAGATGAAGAAAGGTCTTATAATTGTAAGACTGGTGCTTTAAAGAAAGGATACTCTATAACTATAGGAGAGCTTCAGCAGACAGGCCCCTGCTGATGCACACCCACCCACCACCTCCCCACACCGCTTTGATGGCATGCATGTGTACACAGACCTCACCACCCTGTTGTCACTGATGGGCTTGTGCACAGACCTCGTGACTACCACCCTGACCCTACCCTGCCCCCTCCAGTACACACATGTGTGCACCCTGCCACTCCGCCATTGCTGGTGTAAGCATATGCACACAGACCCTGCCACCCTGCCCCTGCCAGCATGTAGGCACTGCTGCCCCATCCCTGCTGGTGTATGCGCACCCCATCTCATTGTTGCCACCAGTGCAAGTGCACATGCACAGTCCCCACTGCCCCATCAGTATGGAACCCCATTGCTGCCACCCTGATGAAATGCTTTTGCCAGCACCCCACATCAAGGTGATCTTGCCAGCAGACTGGGAACATCTCAGCTCCTCGAGCACAGCAGGTGCTTAACTTTGAGGTCCCAGATAACAAAGCCGTGGGTCTGGTACCAGGCCCTGTGGGTTAGAGCATGCAGCCCACGAGTGCTAAGAGAGCCTTGGCCCCCTGAAATAATCCAAAAACAAAGCCAGTCATCTGAACACAACTTATACCATGGTCAAACCTTCAATGGCATCAAATAATGTAAAAGTAAAAAACTGCATCCAAAGGACAGCAGCTTCAAAGATTAAAGGAACATCAGCCCACAGAGATGAGAAAGAGCCAGTGCAAGAACTCTGGCAACTCAAAAACCCAGTGTCTTCTTACCTCAAAACAATCACACTGGCTCCACAGCAATGATACTTAACCAGGCTGAAATGGCTAAAATGACAGACATAGAATTCAGAATCTGGATAGCCATAGAGATAATCAAGATTCAGGAGAAAGTTGAAATGTAATCCAAGGAATCCAGTAAAATGAGACAAGAGCTAAAAAATGAAATAGTCATTTTATGAAAGAACCAAAATTATCTGATAGAGCTGAAAAACTCACTGGAAGGATTTCATAATACAATCGGAAGTATTAACAGCAGAATAGACCAAGCTGAGGAAAGAATCTCAGAGCTCGGAGACCAATTCTTCTAAACAGCTCAGTCAGACAAAAATAAAGAAAAAAAAAAGAATGAACTAACAAAACCCCTAAGAAATATGAGATTATGTAAAGAAACCAAACCTACTACTCATTGGCATCCCTGAAACAGAGGGAGAGAGAGCAAGCAACTTGGAAAACATATTCAAGGATATTGTCCATGAAAATTTCCCCATCCTTGCTAGAGAGGTCAACATTCAAATGCAGGAAATTCAAAGAACCCCTGTGAGATTCTATATAAGATGACCATCCCTAAGTCATATGGTCATCAGATTCTCCCAGATCAAAGTGAAAGAAAAAATGGTAAAGGCAGAGAGAAAGGGCATGTCACCTTTACAGGAACTCCACCAGGCTAACCACAGACCTTTCAACAGAAACCCTACAAGCCAGAAGAGATTGGGAGCCTATATTCAGCATTCATAAAGAAAAGAAATTCCAACCAAGAATTTTCATATCCAGCCAAACTAAACTTCATAAGAAAAGAAGAAATAAATTTCTTTTCAGAAAAGCAAATGCTAAGGGAATTTGTTATCACCAGACCTGCCTTACAGGAGGTCCTTAAGGGAGTGCTAAACATAGAAACCAAAGATAATTATTGGCCACCACAAAAAAACAGTTAAATACATAGACCATTGTATTAGTCTGTTCTCACACTGCTATAAAGAACTACTCAAGACTGGGTAATTTATTTTAAAAAGAGGTTAAATTGACTCACAGTTCTGCAGGCTGTATAGGAGACATGGCTAGGGAGGCCTCAGGAAACTTAAAATCATGGCAGAAGGCAAAGGGGAAGCCAGCACATCTTACATGGTGGGAGCAGAAGGAATACACACATTCAAACAACCAGATCTCATGAGAACTCACTCAGTATCATAAGAACAGCAAGGTGGGGAAACCTGCCCCATGATCCAGTCACATCCCACCAGGTCCCTCCTCCAACATTGGGAATTACAATTCGACATAAGATTTGGGTGGAGACACGGAGACAAACCATATCAACCATGGACACTGTAAAGCATCTACACAATCAAATCTATATAACAATTAGCTTAACAACACAATGATAGAACCGAATCCACATATGACAATATTAACCTTGAATGTAAATTATCCAACCTGCCATTGTGTGCACCACTTAAAAGGCACAGAAGAGCAGGTTGGATAAAGAAGACCCAACTGTATGCTGTCTTCAAGAGACCCATCTCACGTGCATTGACACCCATAGGCTCATAGTAAAGGGATAGAGAAAAATCTACCAAGCAAACAGAAAACAAAAAAGGGGAGGGGTTGCTCTTCTAATGCTAGACAAAACAGACTTTAAGCCAACAAAGATCAGAAAACACAAAGAAGGGCATTACATAATGGTAAGGGGTTCAATTCAATAAGAAGACTTAGCTATCCTAAATAATATGCACTCAACACTGGAGCACCCAGATTCATAAAACAAGTTCTTAGGGACCTACAGAGAGATAACTACGCAATAATAATTGGAGCCTTCAACACCCCACTGACAATATTAGACAGACCGTCCAGGCAGAAAACTAATGAAGATATTCAGAACCTAAACTTGTCACTTGACTAAATGGACCTAACAGACATCTACAGAACACTCTGACCAACAACAGAATGTACACTATTTTCATCTGCACATGGTACATACTCCAAAATCAACCACATGCTCAGTCGTAACACAATTCTCAACAAATTCAATATAACTGAAATCATACTAACTATACCTTCAGACCACAGCACAATAAAAACAGAAATCAATACTAAGACCATCTCTCAAAACCATGTTGGAAATTAACCTGCTCCTAAATGACTTTTGGGTAAACGAATAAGGCAGAAATCAAGAAATTCTTTGAAACAAATGAAAACAAAAATACAGCATACCAGAATCTCTGGGACACAGCTAAAGCAGTATTAAGAGGACAGCTTGTAACACCAAGTGCCCACATTAAAAAGTTAGAAAGAGCTCAAATTAACAACCTTATACCACACCTAGAGGAACTAGGGAATCAAGAACAACCAACCCAAAGCTAGCAGAAGATGACAGCCAAAATCAGAGCTGAAGTCTATGAAACTGAGGCTTGAAAAACAGTACAAAAAGATCAATGAACCCAAAAGTTGGTTTTTTTAAAGAATAAATAAGATTGACAGACTGCTCATTAGGCTAATAAAGAAAAAAGAGAAGATTCAAATAAATACCAGAAATGACAAAGGAGACATTACCACCAACCCCACAGAAATAGGAAAAACATTCAGAAACTATTACAAATCCCTCTATGCACAGAAACTGGAAAACCTACAAGATATGAGTAAATTACTGGAAACACACAACCTCCCAAGACTGAACCAGGAAGAAATTGAAACCCTGAACAGACCAATAATAAGGTCTGAAATCAAATCAGTAATAAAAAGCCTACCAAACAGAAAAAGCCTTGGACTGGACAGATTCATGGCTGAATTCTACCAGACATATAAAGAAGAGCTGATAACCAATCCTACTGAAACTTTCCAAAAAAAATAAGATGAGGGACTCCTCTCTAACTCATTCTGTGAGACCAGCATCCTTCTGATACCAAAACTTGGCAAAGACACAACAAAAAAGGAAAACTTCAGGTCAATATCCTCTGATGAATGTAGATGCAAAAATCTTTAACAAAATACTAGAAAACTAAACCCAGCAGCACATCAAAATGCTAACCCACCATGATCAAGGAGGTTTCATTCCTGGGATGTAAGGTTGGTTCAAAATATGTAAATCAGTAAATGTGATCCATCACATAAACAGAACTAAAGACAAAAACTACATGTTTATGGCTGGGCACAGTGGCTCATACCTGTAATCCTAGCACTTTGGGAGGCTGAGGCGGGTGGATCACCTGAGGTCAGGAGTTCGAGACCAGCCTGGCCAAAATGGTGAAATTGAAATTTCACCGTCTCTACTAAAAATGCAAAAATTAGCCAGGTGTGGTGGTGGGCGCCTGTAGTCCCAGCTACTTGGGAGGCTGAGGCAAGAGAATCGCTTGAACCCAGAAGGTGGAGGTTTCAGTCACCCAAGACTGTGCCACTGCACTCCAGCCTGGGTGACAGAGTGAGACTGTCTCAAAAAAAACCAAAAAACTACATGTTTATCTGAGTAGATGCAGAAAAAGCTATCAATAAAATTTAACATCCCTTCATGTTAAAAACCCTTAACAAACTAGGTATTAAAGGAACATACCTCAAAATAATAAGAGCCATCTATGACAGTTCTGCAGTTAACACCATACTGAATGGGCAAAAGCTGAATGTATTCCCCTTGAGGACCAGAACAAAACAAGGATGCCCACTGTCACCACTCCTATTCAACATAGTACTGGAAGTCCTAGCCAGAGCATTCACACAAGAGAAAGAAATAGAAACAATCCAAATAGGAAGAGAAGTCAATCACTTTTCCTAAATGTTATGATCTTATATTGAGAAAACCTCATAGTTTCTGCCCCAAAGCTCCTAGATCCAATAAACAACTTCAGTAAGGTTTCAGGATACGAAATTACTGTACAAAAATCAGTAACATTTCTATACACCTACAAGTCTATATAACATTCAAGCAGAAAGCCAAATTAAGAACACAGTCCTATTCACAATAACACACACATACACACACACACACACACAGAGAGAGAGAGAGAGAGGAGAGAGAGCCTATGAATACAGCTAACTGGGAGGAGAAAGATCTCTATAATGAGAATTACAAAACACTGTTGAAAGAAATCAGAGATGACACAAACAGGTAGAAAAACATTATATGCTCATGGATCAGAAAAATCAATATTAAAATGGCCTTATTGCCTAAAGCAATTTGCAGATTCAATGCTATTTCTATCAAAATTACCAATGCATTTTTCACAAAATTAGAAAAAAAAAACTATTCCATAATTCATATGGAACAACAACAACAGCAACAAATAGCCTGGATAGCCAATGCAATCCTAAGCAAAAAGAACAAAGCTTGAGGCATCACACTATCTGACTTTAGACTATACTAGAAGGGTACAGTAATCAAAACAGCATGGTACTGGTAGACACACAGACCAATGGAACAGTTTAGAGAACTCAGAAATAAAGCCACACAACTACGACCATCTGATCTTTGAGAAAGTTGACAAAAACAAGCTTCAACAAGTGGTGCCAGGTTAACTGGATAGCCATGTACAGAAGATTGAAATTGGACCCCTTCCTTTCACCACATACAAAAATTAACTCAAGATGCATTAAAGACTTAAATGTAAAACCTAAAACTGTAAAATTATAACCCTAGAAGAAAGCCTAGGAAATACCATTATGTGATATTGGCCCTGATGAAGATTTCATGACAAAAACTCCAGTAGCAATTGTGAAAAAAAAAAAAGAAAGAAAATTGATAAATGAGACCTAATCAAATGAAGAGCTTCTGCACAGCAAAAAAGAAAAAAACAAAAAACAAAAACTCTTGCCACAGTAAACAGACAATCTACAGAATTGGAGAAAATATTTTCCAACTACATATCTGAGAAAGGTCTAATATCCAAAATCCATAAGTAACTTAAATTAACAAGCAAAAAACAACCAACCAACCCCATTAAAAAATGAGCAAAGAACATGAAAAGACACTTCTCAAAAGAATACATACATGTGGCCATCGAGTATATGAGAAAAAATGCTCAACATCAGTAATCTTTTTAGAGATGCACATCAAAACCACAATGAGATACTGTCTCATACCAGGCAGAATGGCTATCATTAAAAAATCAAAAAATAACAGTTGCTGGTGAGGTTGCAGAGAAAAGAGAATACTTGTACACTGCTGGTGGGAATGTACAATAGTTCAGCCACTATGGAAAACAGTTTGGAGATTGTTCCCAAAGAATTTAAAACAGATCTACCATTCCATCCAGCAATCCCATTACTAGGTATATACCCAAAGGAATATAACTTGTTCTACAGTAAAGACACATACATGCATATGTTTATCACAGCACTATTCACAATAGAAAACACACTGGATCAACCTACATTGCCCATCAGCAGTAGACCAAATAATAAAAATGTGGTATATATATACACCATGGAATACTACGCAGCCATAAAAAAGAACAAAATCATGTTCTTTGCAGCATATGGATGGAGCTGGAGGCCATTATCCTAAACAAGTTAACCCAGGAACGGAAAACCAAATACTGCATGTTCTCACTTATAAGTAGGAGCTAAACATTAAGTACACATGGACACAAAGAAGGGAACAATAGACACTGGGGCCTACTTGTGGGTGGAGGGTGGGAGGAGGGTGAGGATCAAAAATCTACCTACTGGATACTGTGTTTTTTACTTGGGTGATGAAATAATCTATACACCAATCCCCCATGACATGCAATTTACTCATGTAACAAACCTGCACATGTACGTCCTGAACCTGTAATACAAGTTGGAAAGGAAAAACAGACAAAAAAAAAAAAAAAGAAGGAAAGGAAGGGGAAGGAGAAGGGGAAGGGGAAGGAAAAAGGAAGAAAAGGAAACTCTAAAGCAGCTAGGCATGAGAGACAGCTTTATACTAATATAGAGGAAGAAATCTAAATCATCCTTTGACAAATGAACTGGAAAGATTAAGGCTCAGTCCAGATAAATGTTTTGTTGAAGAATTTCAGTTTTGTCACTTTGATTTATATCAAGGTATAATTTTGGCTTGTCACTCTTTTTTAGAAATTTTAATATGTGATGACTACATGGAAAGGTAAAACACCTTTGGAACAAAACCTAAAGCTATTAAACGATTCCATTGTAAATAATATGGTGTCTTCTGTGTGTTGGTCTTAGCAGATTTTTTTAGGTAAATAACTTTTGCCTATCTAGTCATGGGTGTGTTGTTACCGCTATATTAGGTTATTTAATTCTCATAGGTAATAATGTTAAAAATGAGATTAACTTGATCTCAGAGGGATAAAGGAAAGATTACAAGTCCCCCACCTCCTGCCAGTAGAGAAAGGATTGGAACCTAGCATTTTCATTAATTGTATGATGTTGGAACCATACTCTACTCGGGTACCTGGGCTTCTATTTTTCTCAAGGACATTGAAGTTCAGTAGTTTCTTTTGAATAGACAAGTTTTCATTTCATTCTGTGGCTTTTGTTAAATGCCAGACTTCTGAAATAGTTCATTTTATTTGTTTGCCTGTATTTTTGTTGTTTTAGAGGGAGAGTTTGTTCACTGAGTTCCTCATTCAGCCATTCCATAAGTCAATCTCCAAGTGTTTGTTTTTATATCACCTGTTTTTTTTCCCCCAATGACTTAAATTCTGTCTTGCTGGGTTGTGCTAGAGAAAGAGGGAAAAACGCTAAATGAAAGGAGCAGATGGTAGAAATATAAGGCAAAAGGAGATGGCCAATTCCAATATCCATAAGAGCAAAAATAAACAGTGACTGGGACACTAGCCAGAATCAAGAAACTTTAGGTCCCTTATCCAGTCTGACCATAAATAATACCTAAACCTATCACTTGTTTCTCTGAATCTCTAGTCCCTCATTGCCTACTTCCTATACCATTCCTCTTTATTCCATCAGGAGTTTGGAGCTAATTAAGAATTCCTAATTTCTCTGTAGAGGAAAGGAAATGGGCCGGGTGCGGTGGCTCACACCTGTAATCCCAGCACTTTAGGAGGCCAAGGCGGGCAGATCACCTGAGGTCAGGAGTTTGAGACCAGCCTGACCAACATGGAGAAACCTCGTCTCTACTAAAAATACAAAATTAGCCAGGTGTGGTGGCGCATGCCTGTAATCCCAGCTACTCAGGAGGCTGAGACAGGAGAATCGCTTGAACCTAGTAGGCGGAGGTTGCAGTGAGCCGAGATGGCGCCATTGCACTCCAGCCTGGGCAACAAGAGTGAAACTCCATCTCAAAAAAAAAAAAAAAAAAAGAAAAGAAAAAAGAAAGGAAACAAACTTAACAGTGCCTACTGTATGCCGGGCAATATTTTGTTACCTCACTTGATCCATAGAGCAACTGAAGATACACACACACACACACGCACACACACTATACATACACACACACATATATACACACACACACGTATATGTACTGTCTATACCATTATCTCTGTTTTACCTATGAGAAACTGAACCTTGGATAAGTAATTTGCTAAAAATGATAAAGCAAGTAGTGACACTGCCAGGATTAAAATTCAGGTTCATTGTGTGCAAAACCCATGCTTTTCTCACTGTGTCATGCTATCTCTAGAGAGAGGTATTTCTGGTTCCAAGTTGGAACTCTAAATACGTTTTTCCATAGAACTTATATGGTGATTAAGTTTTCTTATAGCTTGAAAGTATGTGATAGCTATGTGAATAGCTATTTTTACATTATTTTGAAGGTAATGTTTCATTGCAGATACATTGTGGAATAAATGATGTTTATGGGAAAGACTGAGCAGTTTAGCACCATGCTTCTCTTGGAAAATGTCTCATTATGCTCAGACATAGACATTAGAGACACAGTCATATCCACAGTAACCTCTTGCTGATCTGGAAGTTAGTTTGGATAAGACACCTGGTAGTTTGGATAAGATACCTGGTGAAACCCAACTGAAAAATTAATGCTAAAAAAGACTAGCCATCTATAGTCCCAGCTACTCATATTGAGGCTGGAAGATTGCTTGAGCCCAGAGATTGAGATCCCATCTCTTAAAATAATAGTATTAATAGACTGCTGGCCAGGCACAGTGGCTCATGCCTGTCATACCAGCAGTTTGGGAGGCCAAGGCAGGAGGATTGCTTGAGCCCAGGAATTAGAGACCTGCTTGGGTAATATAGTGAGACCCTGTCTCTACAAAAAGTTAAAATAAAAACATTAGCTGGGCATCATGGCTCACGCCTGTATTCCCAGTTACTTGGGAGGCTAAGGTGGGAGGATCACTTGAGCCTGGGAGGTAGAGGCTGAAGTGAGCCGTGATGTGTCACTGCACTCCAGCCTGTATGGCAGAGTGAGGCACTGTCACCTAATAACAAAAAATATTAATAATAGACTGCTGATACATTATTAAGTAAAAAAAGTGCATAATAGAATATAGTATGTATTAAAAATGTTATTCACTTCTGTGTGTATAAAAAATGTTATTCACATGTATACGCCTATGCACATAGACATATGGTCACATACATTTCCAAAGGAATCACAAGTAATAGTGGTTACATCTCAGAAGAAAGGTCTTGGTAAGATGGAGCTATGCAGAACGTTGAGGAAGGCATTTCTTTTCATGTTTTAACTTCCTATATTGTTTGAATTTTCAAACCTTATACATGTACTTTTGTTTTTGTTTGTTATGCTAATAGAGGTGAACAATGAGATCACTTATCTGTTTTTTGTTGCCTTCTGTATATGATATGTACAAGATAACGTTTTCTTAAAATTTACCCTCAGAGGAAGTCACTCTTAGGCTTGACCAGTGTTATCAAACTGTGTGGGCCCCGTGGGGTTTTATCAGGTGGCTTAGTGTTCTGCACTGGGGACCAGGTATGGACGCTTGGCAGGAAGGCTCCGGACCCCCTTTTCCATTTCTACTGTGCAAATCCATGCTCATTCATTTTATATATTTGAGTTCATTTAAGATTTCATTTGAAAAAATGTAGACTATTGCCAAACCAAAAGGAAGGAAATCACCAACTACACAATTATGTGTGAGATAAGGCAGTAGATTATCATCAGTGATATGCTGACAATAATTAAAAAATGATAAATGGAAGCCAAGAATGGAGTTGGAAAGTAGTACAGGACTTACTCATCACAGGAATATGCCTGTATATCTCAGTAGTTCCTGAAGACTTTGCAGCATCAAAGCTTGGTAAAATAATTGACATTTTGATATGAAAGGCTCTTACTGCATTTAGTATACGGTATTCTGTTTAAGGAAGCAGGAAAATGTGTTTTACATCAAAACATTTCTGTTAAAATTATTAAAGAGTTTTTGATGCTTAAAAAGATCAGCATCTGGGCCAATTGGTTTTATTATTTGTAAATTGAAAAGGACAAAATAATTTAATTAAACCTTTTGGATAAAAAACAGGCTCAAATTATAGTTGAATAATAAAAAATTACACAACAATTATTTGTATATCAAAATGCTGAACTGCACTCAATGACAACTGACTGCAGAGGTGGCAAAGTGTTCACTGTCATAAAATGACAACTTCTCAGCCAGATGATTGATTTCTCCACCTATCGCCTGAAACTTATTTTTAAGAAAATTCATGAAAAAGCACCGACTAGAATTTAAACAAAGTGATAATAAATGTATACTTATGTTGCAAAATAAAATTCAAACTGCCCCACAGGCAGCTATGAGCCCCTCAGTATCATAAATCCACATAAACTCTACACTTCAGACCACTGATTTCCGTGTTTGTAAAATAAGAAAACCACAATATTTTTTAAAAAACAGCTTAAGAAAAAAGATCAATGTTTAGAGAAGTAAACTGACATTAAACATGCAACCATCCAGTAAGATAAGTTAGTTCCAATGATGGCTGACCACCTTTTACTGACTATGAATATAAATTAATAAATATGCAAGCTACTAGATAAAATTCATGCACTTAATACAATATGCAATTTAAGTTATTAGAAAAAATTTAGGAACATAAATGAAATTGTTCCCACATACATCTGCTAAAGTATGTTATTAAATACTATATGACCTAATTCCATAAAAATCATAATATAAACAGCCAATTACTGACAATAAAAAATTAAAATAAATTAAGCTTACAGTTCTGTGATTGCATAGAAAAGAGCCACACCGTACATTCCATGATGAAATGAGGCTGGTCAAGTGGAGAAGGGCCCCCTCAAAGATCTTGATTGGCAGAGCTCCAGTGATTGACAGCAATACTACTGTCTACTTGCTCCCTCTCTGAAAATGGAAATCCTGTATCTTATGGCTCAGCTAAATAACTGAAGTCTTCACTCATATTGTTGCTTCTTTCTAGAAAGTTCTAAGCAAGACTGAGGGTTTTCACTTGGATGTTTTCAGACTTGAGTAGACCACAGAAACTGTGGAAAGCTCAGGGTAAACTCAAAGTAACTCACAGCAGTCTTACTGATTGCTCCCAGGAGCAAATTCAAACCACAAAGCAAGCACCCTTTTCAGCTTTTCACATTATATAGTGGCTTCCTTCCAGAAAGTTCTTTACCTCAATTTCTGTCTGTGTAAAACTGTGCAGAATGGTGTCTCAGGGCCATTCCTGCTGAAAAACAGTAAACACACAATCCGTGTGTTAATTTCCTATCATATGTAAATTGAAAATGTCAAACCTTTCAAGGAAAATCATAAAAAGGATGAGAATCAAATGTAATTTAGTAAAATAATAAACACACAGTTTTTAAAAGAAAATTTAAAATGCCAAGTTTCAATGACAGCTAGGAAATACAAAAGGTAACTTACTTTACCTGTAAATTTTTTACTTACTGTCATACCCTGTTCCTCAATACTACTGAATAAATGATATGCTCCTATATATATTAGCTGTTCTATTGGTTAGTATTTTTTTTTCAGTTATGAGTAATAGAAACAAGACATGTATTTGAATTTTCTTGCTTAAACAGAAAGGATAAAGTTACAAAGACATAAAGATATTTTGCCAAGCCCTAGGCAAAGAATACAAGCTGGGCCTCAGGAACAACTGGGAATCAGCCTCAGTGTATCTGCTTCTCTCTCTGGAATACCTCCAATCTGCTTTTACCTTTTTAATGATGATTTAGTTAGGCAAAACAGTTTATTTTCTGGAATTTCCTACCTCCCCTGTACGAAGCTACCCTTCCTTCAGTGTGTCTGACTTTAGCTAATGGCTAAGAACAAATTACACTGACTCAACTACCTTTTTAAAATATATGTATGTTGACCCTATCACAATTGTTAATTTAAAAAATATTTTTAGTAAAATGAGTCTCTGGTTAATGGAATTTTAGTTGGAATTAGGATTTTCTGTAGGCAATAGAAGGCCTCACATGTCAGCTTAGATTAAAAGATAAATTTATTTCTGTCTTTAAAAATATTGAAGGTCCAGTGCTGATACAGTAGTCTCACAGTCATGAGAGATCCTATTATGGTAATATAATAATAATCTATAATAGATCTATAATAGATTACTATTCTACCATTTTCAGCCTAGGCTTATACTTCATGGCCCAACGTTGTCCCCATTCTAGTCAACAAAAAGGAATGGACAAAAATAGCCACGCCAACCTCCACTTAGGGAGGCTAGAAAATGAATCATTTTTCTAGGCGGTTGTGTTACAGCTGAAAATCAAGAGTTCTATTACTAAAGAAGGGTAGAATGGATATTAGGGGTCAGTTAGCAGGCTGTGCCCTAATACTTATTTAAAATGTGAATGGAAATGGAAATGAGCCTAAATCTTGGTGTCTTTCTTATGAGAAAACCTAATTACTTGCAAGAGTCTTTTTAAAGTAACATTTAAACCAATTAAGCCAAGCATGGTGGCTCATTCCTGTGATCCCAGCACTTTAAGAGGCTGAGGTGGGAGGATCGCTTGAGCCCAGGAGTTCAAGATCAGCCTGGGCAATATAGTGAGATAGGTCTCTGCAAAAAAAAAAAAGAAAGAAAAATAGCCAGTCTGGGTGCCACACACCTGTAGTCCCAGCTACTCAGGAGACTAAGGTGGGAGGATTGCTTGAGCCCAGGAGCGGAGGTTGTGGTGAGCCACTGCACTCTGGCCTTAGCGACACAGCAAGATCCCATCAAATAATTGATTGATTGATACCTAGCTAGCTAGCTAGATAGATGATAGCAAATTTTGAGGGAAAATCAGAATATTTTACAATTGACCGTAAAGAAGTTTAGGTACATTACAATGCAAAAACACACACAAAAAAACCCAGGCTGTTGAAGTTGAATAGTTTTTTTCTTCAAGGTCATTGCTCTACATTTATATTATGATGTCTGAAAAGACATGTTAATTTTCAGAACATAGAATTACTGGTGAGGAAGTTGAGAAACATTCCTTTTTTCCCTCCCTTAGCACATATGGTATCATTTCTAAAACATACTTGGATGTGTGCACTTCATGGCCTGGACTAGGGTGAGGCAAGAGAAATTTATAAGGCACAAAATTTAAGGAGGCACATTCTCTTAGGTTGGAACAAGTGTGAGCTCTGCATCTGCACCACCCTAAAAGTGAATGGCTCCTGAAATCTTGCACTCTGTGAATCCCCTTGACTCACACTAGTCCCAGCCATGGTGCACAGATGGGGCAAATCTGACAGACAAATGTGCAGCAGCAGTAACTCACTTACAGGCTTTTGCAAACTGAAAGAACCAGTAACGCTAGCATCAAGAATACCCCTAAAAGTTTGCCTCTTGATTTTTCTCACTGTGTTCAATGGGAAAGATAAAAATGCTAAATTTTTCTTTTTAACCCTGATTAGAATGCTTGCCTTTTAAAACAAAATTTGTAAAGTTTGATTTAGAAAGTTTGCTCATTTATATCAGAATATCCTGAAGTAACTGATTTAAAGTGCCTATCACAGTTTTCTGAGAATTGAATTACCATTTTTCTTTATGAAGACAAAAATGCCTCCACATGGGAAAACAACCTGAATAAAGTAAATGACTTATTTGTATACTTTAACAATAAAGAATGGCTCACAAATTTGGCTTATTTGCCAAATGCTTTATAAAGACTAAGCAGTTAGTAACAAATGGCAAATGGAGTGCTATTGCTGTATATTGGCAGGGCTACTTTAGGGTATATTACTGATGATAAATGTGAAGGAAGCACTGGTTAGCTCACCTTTAGTACATGAAAAAGGAAGGGGATTATATCTGGAGTATTTGAATAGATTCACACAAACTATGACAGAAGTCTTCCAAACTGTCTGTAGTGATAAACTTCACTTTAGGGAAAACAAACAAAAAATGCACAGTGGAATTAGGACTGTGGTGAGGCAAGAGAGGCAATTGTGGTGCAAAATTTAAGGAGCTGCTAACTCCTGGAGGCATGCAAGTACAAACTTGGCACTTAAACCGAAGAGTGTCATCATAAATTTTGGCAATAAGTGCCTCTTTTTTTTTTTTTTTTTGAGGCAGAGTCTCACTCTGTTGCCCCAGCTGGAGTGCAGTGGGGCAATCTCAGCTCACTGCAACCTCTGCCTCCCGGGTTCAAGCAATTCTCCTGCCTCAGCCTCCCTAGTTAGTAGGTGCTTTCCCCACTTTTTAATGGGGTTGTTTGGTGTTTTTGTGTTGTTTTTTTTTTTTGTAAATTTGTTTAAATTCCTTATAGATGCTGGATATTAGACCTTTGTCAGATGTATAGTTTGCAAAAATTTTCTCCCATTCTGTAAGTTGTCTGTTTACTCTATTGATGGTTTCTTTTGCTGTGCAGAAGCTCTTCAGTTTAAATCCCATTTGTCAATGTTTGCTTTTGTTGCAATTACTTTTGGTGTCTTCATCTTGAAATCTTGGCCCATGCCTATGTCCTGAATGGTATTGCCTAGGTTCTTTTCCAGGGCTTTTGTAGTTTTGGGTTTTACATTTAAGTCTTTAATCTATCTCAAGTTAATTTTTATATGGTATAAAGAAGGGATCTAGTTTCCATTTTCTGCATATCGCTAGCCAGTTATCACAGCACCATTTATTGAATAGGGAATCCTTTTTCCATTGCTTATTTTTGTCAGCTTTGTCAAAGATCAGATAGTTGTTAAGGATGTGGCCTCATTTCTGGGTCCTCTATTTTTGTTCCATTGGTCTATTTTTGTACTTGTTTTTGTACCTATTCTGTGTCTATTTTGTCTGTTTTTTTGTGTCCATTTTTGTACCAGTACCATGCTGTTTTGGTTACTGTAGCCCTGTAGTATAGTTTGAAGTTGGGTAGTACGATGCCTCTAGCTTTGTTCTTTTTGCTTAGGATTGCCTTGGCTATTCAGGATAGGCTCTTTTTTGATTCCATATGAAATTTTTTTTTTATTTGAGATAGAGTCTCGCTGTGTCACCCAGGCTGGAATGCAGTGGCACAGTTTTGGCCCACTGCAACCTCCACCTCTGGGTTCAAGTGATTCTTCTGCCTCAGCCTTCCGAGTAGCTGGGACTACAGGCACATGCCACCACACCCAGCTAATTTTTGTATTTTTAGTAGAGACTGGGTCTCGATCTCCAGACCTTGTGATCTGCCCACCTCGGCCTCCCAAAGTGCTGGGATTACAAGCATGAGCCACCACGCCCAGCCCCATATGAATTTTAAAATAGTTTTTTCTAGTTCTGTGAAGAATGTCATTGGTAGTTTGATGGGAACAGCATTTTATCTATAAATTGCTTTGGGCAATATGGCCATTTTAACAATATTGATTCTTCCAACCCATGAGCATGGAATGTTTTTCCATTTGTTTGTATCATCTCTGATTTCTTTGAGCAATGTTTTGTAGTTCTCCTTGTAGATATCTTTCACTTCCCTAGTTAGCTTATTTTTAGGTATTTTATTCTTTTTGTAGTGATTGTGAATGGGAATTCGTTCTTGATTTGGCTGTCAGCTCGACTGTTTTTGGTGTGTAGGAATGCTAGTGATTTTTGCACATTGATTTTGTATCAATGAGATACAAAAAATGAGATTTAGCTGAAGTTATTTATTAGCTAAAGAAACTTTTGGGCCAAGACTGGGGTATTCTCTAGATATTGGATTATGTCGTCTGCATACAGGGATAGTATGACTTCCTGTCTCTCACATAGTATTTGAAGTCCTAGTCAGGGCAGTCAGGCAAGAGAAAGAAATAAGGAGCATCCAAATAGGAAGAGAGGAAGTCAAACTAAACATGTTTTCAACAAATTTCAGAGGTTGAATTTATGTTGTCTGCCTATAGTGCAATTAATCTATAAGTCAATAACAAAACAGTAACTATAAGAAGCCTGGGCTGGGCACGGCGGCTCACGCCTGTAATCCAGCACTTTGGGAGGCCGAGGCGGGTAGATCACAAGATCGGGAGTCTGAGACCAGCCTGGCCAATATGGTGAAACCCCGTCTTTACTAAAAATACAAAAATTAGCTGGGCATGGAGGCGTGTGCCTGTAATCCCAGCTACTCGGGAGGCTGAGGCAGGAGAATCACTTGACCCGGGAGGCAGAGGTTGCACTGAGCTGAGATCACGCCATTACACTCCAGCCTGGGCGACAAAAAAAAAAAAAAAAAAAAAGTCTCTATATTTAAAATTAATATATATTTCAAGTAATCTATGACTCTAGAAAAAATTATAACAGAATATAAACTGTAAATTCACTGAAAAGTTTTAGTTTTACTATTTGACATGTTGACAAAGAAGATATTACAGTCAACTTGAACTCCTGTAATCATTTCTATGAGGGCTTTATGTTTTACTTAAACTTTTTGCTTGGCACTGTTTTTTGATATAAGTCCCAACTTGAAAGGCTTGAAGAGCAAGCCTTTCATGTTTGAACTTGGAGAAGAGTCTCAAAAACAATCATAGCACAATTGAGTTAATGGAGCAACTGGATATTGTAAAATACCTTGATATTCCTTTTACTGTCTGTATCCATGACATTTAAGCAAGAGTTTTGGACATACGTTTATTGTTAATAGATATTCTTTAACTGGCTTATATACAGAGAGTCAGACTACTGTGGGACATGTAAACGCTTCAATACCTAGATTAAGAGTTGTAATCTAAGGATTAATATATATATTACATGTTGGCTCCATTAGCGCTATTATCATTAAAGGTGTGTTAGCATCCTCTTCACAGACTTGCATATAGCGAGGCCATTTCACTAGGTTTTAAGTTTATGACCTAGGAAACTTTTAATTTTTTTTTTAAGCTTCCAATAATTAGCATTCAGCAGAGTGCTGCAGAAAGAAGACTTTTAAAGCTGGATAAACCTCTCTCATAATGATCTTATTGAAAAGCAAAGCCAATAATTGAAAATACATTGTGACTAAATTAATCATTCTTTGGGAATGTAAACTTATAAAGTATGTGACTTTAACTGGTAAGTTTTGTAGTATTACTGTATAGTAAAATATGTTTCTAGTGCTAAATTCCAGTTTGGGACCATTCTTATACCTAAAATGCCTTGTGAATTCAAGAGAATTTTTTATCCGCATTTACATCATAATTGTTTATCTGCATTTACATCACAATTTCCAAATTCTTAGAGATTAATAGTGTGACATAACCATTTGGATAAAGATACTGAAGCTATTTTTCCACCACCACCACGCGTTATTGAAATGAAATTGTTTAGTGTTTTTCTGTGTAACTCTTCTTAAATGCCTTTTTAGATTATACTGTAGCTAGGTGGGTATTTTTTGGTTTTTAGTTTTTTGTGAAGACCATTCACATATAACTTCTGTGGTAAATCTTCACAAGGAAGCAAAACAGAAAAGGTTCATCTAATTGATTAGCATAAATAACAGGTTTTCTTTTTTATTTTAATCGAAAAACAATTTATTCTTTAATGTATTCACAGCTTCAGTTATTAAGTAGAGGTTGTCATTTGGCTTGACTTTATTGAACTAAATATATATGTAATGTGCACTTATGATTTTCATACAGATGTGAAAAAATTTGATCATGTGTTATTCTTATTATATATTTCTTTAAAACTTGCTAATACTTTTAATTTTACGTAACAAAACTTTACCTTATACAGCAGATGTTATCCTCATTGCAGCCCATGCTATTCTCACAAATTTATAATTGACTAAAAATATTTTAGTATAAAAATTATTTATTTGCTCCCTCCCACCCTCAATAGTGTTTCCAATAGAGCTCCTCTAATTTTTTGGAAAGAAAAAATTACTCCAAAATATTTACTTAATACAATTTAATATATCACATCCAAACCATTATCAGTTCCATATTAATTATATTTGAAGCATGAGACTTCAGAGTACACATAACCAAAGTGATTACTAGTATTCTTTTTAATTTCAAAAATATGAACTCAAACATATGTGTACTTCATTATTTCTATGAGCAACAGCCTTCGCTTTGATAAACATTAGCAATAAAAAGATATTAATGAACATTTTCAAAAGATATTTTTCAAAAGAAATATTATTTTTTTCTGAATTTGAAATTAAGCTTTTACTTACTCTGAAGGAGACATCCAAGTAGTGTTACCCTAATTCCTAAAATGTCAAGAAGAAGGCAAAGATAAATGAACAATATATGGCTTGCCAAATGCTTTTTAAAAAGTTGAGTATGCATACATATTATATAGTTCAAAACAACATTTTCTTTGTATCATAAGTAAACTTTCTATCATATATCATTAGTAACCTGAGTATTTTTATTATAAAAAATACTCTCATGCGCGAACGTTCTCATAAGGTTTTTTTTTAAAGGGTGTGAGATGTTAAAGTGCTGTAGAGTAGAATCTGAAATCTCTTCAAGAGTTAATCTCATTTGGCAGTGGGTTAGTAACACCAGTCAGGTGGAATGCTACACCAGTTCAGTAGTGCTCATTACTGCTCTTAACACTGCTTTGAACATCAAGTAAAAATAATTTATTTATCTTACTAAAATGAGATTACTTTAGAATTTGCGAAGACAAGGGGAAATATATTCCTAAGAAATGTTTATTAATGATAATGTTAACTGATTTTGTTTAGGTGAGAAATAAACTAATTCAAAAATGAATGAAGCAGAAAAATATTGATCACTATATAAGTTTTCCTCATCCAAGAAATGTGGTTTTCAGGTTTGGAGGTGGGGATAGGCGGCGAGGCAGTGTCCACTAAACACTTAAGATGTGTTAAGGCCGGGCATGGTGACTCACGCCTATAACCCCAGCTCCTTGGAAGGCCAAGACAGGCAGATCACTTGAGCTCAGGAGTTCGAGACCAGCCTGGCCAACATGGTGAAGGCCTGTCTCCACTACAAATACAAAAAATTAGCTGGGTGTGATAGTGCACGCCTATAATCCCAGCTAGTAGGGAGACTGAGACAGGAGAATCACTTGAACATGGGAGACAGAAGTTGCAGTGAGCCAAAATTGTGCCGCTGCACTCCAGCCTGGGTGACAGAGCAAGACTCCATCTCAAAAAAAAATAAAAAACAACGCAAAGACATCTGAGACATGCCTGACCTCATGTGCTACTTCATGCATTCAATATTTATGTAGCCCCTACTATGTGTAAGGAACTGTCCTGCAAACTAGGAGTTGGGAGGGACATGACTAAGACAAACCCTTTGTCTTTAACAAGCCCAAAAACTACCCAATATGGTAGGCACATAAACAAAAAGTATGGTACATTATAATTAGGGCTATAATAGAGAGAAGCTAGTGTGCCATAAGAGCATTAATGAGCATTACTTACACCTCTGCTACCTCTTCTGAATGCACTCCTCATTAGAGGTTAGAAATAGGAATAGGAAGAGAGTGAGAGAGAGAGAGTGAGTGTGTGTGTGTGTGTAGTGAGTGGGGCAGCAGAGATGACAATTGATCTGAGTGATCAAAGGATAATTGGAGTTCACTACATGAGCAAAGAAAGAAGGGGAAGGGCATTTCAACAGGGACAGGTGGGCAAATGCATTGACGTATGAAAGTGCCCAGTTCAAGAGACTATGAGCACTACTAGTGTGATTGTGGGTGCAGTAGGTGAGTGGAGTACCTGGACATAAAAATGGAATCAAGTTGTGAATATTTTATATATGATTGCTAAGAAATTTGGACTTTATTGTGTAGACAGTAGGAATAGTAGCATTCTATTGAAACCAGGTACTGAATGGCACTATTAAAAGATTGTAATAAATTAGCTGGGCATGGTGGGCATGGTTCCTGTGGTCCTAGCTACCCAGAAGGTTAAGGTGGGAGGATTGCTTGAGCCCAGGAGTTAGAGGTTACAGTAAGCTATGATTGCCCCACTGCACTGTAGTCTGGCTGACAGCAAGACCCTAGCAAAAACAGAAAGAGAGGAAGAGAGAAAGAGAGAGAGGGAGAGAGAATGCTGCAGGCCAGCAGGCAGGCAGGCAGGGCTGCAGTAGCTGATACAGCTATGTATTTGAAAACTGTATGGATGAATCTCAAATGCATTATTCAGAAGGCTACATTTGGTATCATTCTACTTACATGGCATTCCAGAAAAGGCAGAATTACAGGAACAGATAACTAGTGGTTGCCCAGGGATAGGGAGGTGTACAGAGGAGTTTTGGGAAGTAAAAGAATAGTGCTATATCCAGTGTGGTGGAGGTTATACAAGTGTATGCATTTGTCAAAACTTGCAGAACTGCACACTGAATGGATGCATTTTACTGTATGTAAATTCTATCATCATTGTCATCATCATCATCATCATCATCATCATCATCATCATCACTGCAGAAGCAGAGAATATCCTGAGCAACAGAGCCCTCCTATAATAATGCATAGCACTTCCAGAGGAGCTTGTCTTAACATTCCTATCTTCTTTGCCTTATTTCTATTGCCTTCCCTGTCTTCAGCTTCTGCTGTTACCGATACTTTTGGCATTTTAACCTGGGGCCCCAGTGACTTCCTTTGATAGATCTTGGGTCCACAGTCGTAAAACAGAACTGGAGCTCACTCTGTTGGTTTCCAGGATCAACCTTGTATACCACTGGATACCATTTGATAAAGGAAAAACACGTGATCAGATTTCAATAGAATGAAAACTTTGAAGACAGTATGTGATAGATAGAAACTGAAGAAAATGAAGACAAGGATATAGATAGGTAACTTTTATAATATCCCAGGCCAGAAATCATGAGGTTCTGAGCCATTGAGCAATGCAGTGAAGAAAGAGTAAACAAAATTGTTTAGTTAGAAGAGAGAAGACTACAGAATAGGGTCTGAGGGAGGAAAAAAGAAGAATAAAAGTCAAGGATGATTCAGAAGTTTCTAGCTTTGGGGCAGCTGGTTGGATTGCTCATTCCACTTACTCAAATTCAAAAAATATTTATTGAGTACTGAACTGTATGCTTAACAGTGGTTAAATTAGTAAATTTAATGTTAGATGTTTTCTACTACAATTTAAAAAAATATTTATTGAGCACCCAGTGTGCCAAGCAATGGAAATAATAGACACTGGATATAATAGACACAGTTTCTAACTTTCTGGAGATACTACAAAGTGAACCCACAAATAATATACATAAAAATCATGGTAAATGCATCGGAGGAAAAGAACAGGGTACTATAAATACAATGATATTAGATCTGTAAAGAGATAATAAGGAGACAACAGTAAGGGAGAAGAATTCCAGGCAACATGTGTGAAGTCCTTGAAGCAAGTAATAACTTGTCGTGTTTAAAGAATCGAAAAAAGGCCATGTAACTGGAAAGGAGTGAGCAAGGGGACAGTGATGTTATACAAGTCAGAGAACGTAGGCACTGCCTGGGATGTAAAGGATCTTATGGACCATTGTAACAATTTTGGCATTAAATCATGTGTGGTGGAAAGCCAGTTAAGTTAGTGTATGTATGTATTTGTTGAGGGAAAGGCAACGTGATTTGTAACTTCGTATTCTACCTTACATTTTGTTTTCACAAATGAACTGTCCCTACTTTTATCTAAGGACTCACACATCAATTTGTGTATTAGATCCATCTCTGTGGTCTACTCAGGGCTTTGATCCTGATTTTACCTCTCTGCTTCTTGCATCAGTGTCTTATTCTGTACCTGACCACTTCAGTTAGGTTACAAATATAATATAGCCCATCTTTTAAAAAAAAAAAAAAAAACCCTGCTAGACTCCACGAATCCCTTGATCTACTTCCCTGTTTCTCTGCCCCTCTACTGAAAAAGTTGTCTGTACTCCTCATCTCTAGTTCCTTCAGTCTACTCCAAACAGGCTTTTCTATCTCTGTGCTTTGAAACCGCTCTGGTTAAAGTCACTCACATCTTGCCAAGTCCAGTGCTTAATTTTAGTCTTTATCTTATTGATCCCTTCAGCAACATTTAATGTAGCTGATTACTTTTTCCTTTATAAATTTTAGCAGAATTGTTTTAGCTACATAACGTATTAATATGGTTCAAAAATCAAAATAACATAAGAAGATATACATGGGGAAGTCTTGCTTCTACTCTTGTACCATTTACTACATTTCACCCCTTTCCACCTTGCTTCCTAACCATAACCACTACTATTAGCTTCTTGTGTATTCTCCTCATAGTTTTTACAGACATACGAGCAAATCCAAATGTTTATTCTTATTATTCCCTTTCTTGCCTCAAAGGTAACATCCTATAAACGCTGGTCTGCCTCCTTAATTTTGCTCTTCTCATTTAACAGTTATCCTAGAAATCTTTTCAATTTGGTATATGGAGAACTTCCTTATTCTGTGTACATCTCTATTCCGTATGTGGATGTACTATAATTTATTTAGCCAGTTACTCATACATGGTGTTTTCAGTCCTTTGTTGTTATGAGCAATGCTGCAATGAATAACCTTGTACATATATTATTTCATATATGTTGGATAAATTTCCTGAAGTGAGTCAAAGTATCAATGACTGTAATTTTGATAGTCATTGTCGAAAGGCCTTCCAAAGGGGTTGTACCGTTTGCAATCAGATCTAATTCTATGACTTAAAAAATACTATCTATTTAGTTATGTATTTCAAATTTGTATCTCTAATTCCAACTTTTTCCTGAGCTCTGCCTACTCAGCATTTCTCCTGGTGCAAAATTGAACTACATTTTTCTTCCAAACTTCTTCTCAACATTTCTCTTGCTGCAAAATTGAAGTGTATTTTCCTTCCAAACTTACTGTTTCCCCTGTTTTTCCTGTCTCCTAGAAAATGGCATTGCCTTTCATGCAGTTGCTCAGAAAGAAAACTTAAGAGCCATTTTTTTCTCCTGTTTTCTATAAACTACCTATCCTAGTTCAAATAGATCTTTATTTGATGGTGGAAATGTTCTGTATCTGCATTAATGTAGTATCCACAAGCCACATGTGACTGTTGATCACTTAAAGCGTGGCTAGTTTCTCTAAAGAGCTGAATTTTACAGAGTGAAAAATAAATATAAAGGCCCTGAGGCTAGAATGACTGAGCATGAGGACCAGAATACTAATGGAATAAAAAAGGCGGTGAGCGGAAAGAAACAAGTTTGGAGAGAGAGGAGATGACCAGGTCACATAGGGCCTCAAAGGTCACGGTAATTTTATTCTGCAGGTTATGGGAAGCCATTGGTGGGTTCTGATTAGGGGGGAGTGACGTACTCTGATTAATAATATTAAAAATCATTCCAGCAAGACTTCCAGTTCCAAAAGATACTTGGGAGATCTTTCAACTGCAAAACAGTAAGATACTGCATAAAATAAAGATTTTTATTGAATTGTCAGGCACAGTTATTGTTTTTTTTTTAATAACATAAAACCTGAGGGGTGAGCAGTGAGCTCTCTTGAAAGACAGAGTTAACCAAGAGCAGAAAAATTGTATTGTTTTGTGCATATCTTGATGTATATATTATCTTTCACAGTAAGTAAATAAAAATTTTAAACTTGGCATACCTCTAAAGCAGAGAAACATTATTTCTCCAGTTTTCTAACAACTCAGTCCCTCATTTCATTCAGATCTCTTCTCAAATGCTACCTCCTTAAAGAAGCCTTCCCTGAGTACCCTATATAAACCACCCCTTTTCTCCAATCACTATATCATACCTATGTACTTTGGTCTTCTTTATTTCTATATCCTTAGAGCCTAGCATTGGTGCTTAATAGGTAATAGGTACTCAATAAATAATTGTTGGGTGGATGGATAGATGAAAGGAAAAGTAGGAGGGAGAGAAGGAAGGAAGGAAAAGAGAGAAGGAAGAGGGGAGAAAAGAGGATAGGAGAGGAGACCAAGACAGTCATCCTGGCTCCGCCTTTAATAGAGAAAGAGAATATAAGAATAAGTTTGTGTTTTAAAAAAATGAATTTGGTTTTAGATAGACTAAGTTTTAGCTTCTACTTCCATTGTTTTTCCCCCTCTTCCATGTGGAATATGCACCTACACGCAGATGGCAGAATTAACATGAGATTGGTCTTGCCTGTTTAAGGGGCTGGTGACGTGTTCATTACATTTTGTGAAATAGGCAATTAATAGGAAAGAAAAATGCAAACTATAAGAAAATGGCCCTTAAACTTTCAAAAATACCTCAGCTCAGAATAATCAGAAGGTGCTGGCTTGTTGAGGTTTAGGAGAAAATTAATTAATTGTGGCCTTCACAGAGAAGATGTTTCATTCATGAACTCAGGAGCTGAAGGGGTCTTCCCTAAATTCAGGACAACATTGAGAACAAGGCCATGGGGGACTGAGCCTTGGAGTAGAACAGTGACATCTGCAGATAAGGGATATTGTTAAGGCCCATGTGGAGAAAATAAAGCTGGCTTCAGGTGTCTCAAGGTACAAGACATATTTCAATAGAGAAATGGGCAGTGCACATTTTGTAATTTTTAGTATCTCCTGTGTTCCTTCCTGTCCCTTTTTTGAGAATAAGGAATTTTTCCATTCAGTTTTGCAGTTTGTAGGCTCTCACTCAGGGATAATATGAAAGCATACACTCTTGCCAGAAATTTTTAGGTGTGGACTTGGAGACTCTGGGTCTGAACCAGGTGACAGCAGTTTACATCAGACTTGGACAAAGAACACCTGGCATTTGTTCTGTCACAGATGTATTACATGCATATATACTGGAGTTCCACACTGAGGCCATCTGAAAGTTTCAACGATGATGGTGGTTCCTAACTGCTAAATCATGAAAATCTTTGACATAGGGCATTCTACCTTGATTTATCTGGGTCTATTTCCATATAAACTCATTACTTCAAAGACGTCTATCTGCTGACCGGTTGGCAGAAGTTCCCTATGCATCATAGCAATTTCTTACATTTGTAAGATTCTCCATAGTCTCCACAACACTGAAATATGCACAGTTTATTTTATTGTCTGTACAGAATCGTGAAGTAGATGGAGTGGGTGCTGTTGTCTCCACTTTGCAAATAAAGGTTAGACCATTCATTGTATCACATGTAAGTGTGCTACATTTCAGGCAAACACAAACTTTAGAATGGAATTACTGAGTAATAACTTGCAAAAATGAATCTTCTATTTACAAAAATAGGATTTAGAAAACCTCTGTTCAATAGTAAACTTTGCTAGTACATTTAAGGGTTCTATGGTGCATTAACTACTAGACCCAAGCTTGGAGAAACACAGATATCATGGTCTCATTAGTCATTTCCAATATAAGGAAAAAAAAAAATGAAGACTAAATATTTACCCTAAAATTACATCATTGAGAAAGTGTAATTCAGTGAATGAAAATGATGTACACAGGCTTTTTTGAAAAATGGGAGGTTATCTTACTTAAAATGGGGAAATGGCCAGGCATAGTAGCTCACATCTTTAATCCCAGCTCTTTGGGAGGCTAAGGCAATGGGGGACACAGGATTGCTTAACCCCAGGATTTCAAGACCAGAATGGGCAACATGGTGAGACCACCATCTTCACAAAACAATTTTAATTAGGTGGGTGTGGTGGTGCATGCCTATAATCCCAGGTACTTGGGAGGCTGAAGTGGGAGGATCACTTGAGATCAGGAGATCGAGGCTGCTGTGAGCTGTGATCACACTACTGCATTCCAGCCTGGGAGGCAGAGTAAGACCCTGTCTTAAAAAAAAAAAAAAAAAAAAAAGGTTGGGGGGAAGAGTTTTTTGTTTTTTGTGGGTATATATATATTTTTTTTGTGGGTATATGTATATATACACATATATATATATTCTTTCTCTGAATTTTATCTTAAGTTTTGTCTATCAAGATTTGAGAAATTATAGTAAAATATATTGGTGACATTGATGGCAAATGATGTTATCAGTTTGTTTATATTTATACTCATATTTTGCTGTCAACTTAAACTATGCACTAAAATATCTTCTTGGAAAGTATATCTTATGTGTTAGATTATTTTTTATTATGAAGCAGTAGCAAGTTGTTCTTAGTAGTTGTTTGAGTTTATATGGTAAGTAGCCAAGTGATTTCTTTAAAAGTCTTATATTCAGTTTTGCCTTATACTGTAAAGCTCATTTAAAGTCAACAACACTGTATTTTATAGAAAGTATTTATTTTCCTTTATTAAGCCATAGGAACAACAGTGGCCTTTTCCTTGATTGCTTGAAACTAATTGAGCTTGGTTCATCTTAAGTTGGCAGGTGTCTTTTTTAACTTGGACATAAGATGTGTGAGTAAGTGTTCCCATATTTTAGTCATGATGAGTTACGAGCCTATTAAAAATAATTATCTTCGCCTCATAAATCTTTCTTTAGTTAAGTTTATTTTAGTTCTTACTTTAATCTTCCTATTAATGTCTACTAGTTTGGGTCAGATGCATATGAATAGCAACAAATTATAGATTTGAGCTATATTTAGCATAGAGAAAAAGGCCAGTGGCATAGTATATTATAGCTGTAGTTCAGTGTCTGTTCAAAAGAGTTTCAGGCTCAACCCAACCCATCTATTTTGCTGTTTATTGGAATTGGGAACGTTTAAAAAAGTTGAATACAATAATTTAGCTTCATTTGATAGAACTGGATAATTTAAAAAGTTGGAGATGCTATTTTATAGAGGAAACAAAAAAAAGGGAGGCTGCATTTGCCAAAATCTAATGATGATAATAGGGTTAGAATAGATCTGAGTTAATTCTCACTTGTGAATATGAACATTTAACACTTAGTTAAAAAAAAAAGAAAAAGAAAGGTGAGCACAGTGGCTCACACCTATAATCCCAGCACTTTCCAAAGGCCGAGGTAGACGGATCATTTGAGTCCAGGAGTTCAAGACCAGCTTGGGCAACATGGCAAAACCCCATCTCTACAAAAAATATGGAAATTAGCAGGGCGTGGCAGTGATTCCTGATGTCCCAGCTGCTTGGGAGGCTGAGACAGGAAGATTTCTTGAGCCCAGGAGGTTGAGGCTGCAGTGAGTCGTGACTGTGCCACTGCACTCCAGCCTGAGTGACAGAGTGAGACCCTGTCTCAAAAAAAAAAAAAAAGAAAATTCAGCAATGTACTACCAAGTATCAAGAACATTATTATAATTTTTAGCAAATATGGTTATAATATTTATAACACACAACTTCCAGATTGGAGGCCTACATGATGAATCAAGTATTTCTGAGACAGTGTGGACATGTTAGTTACATGTTCTACAAGAGCATTTTTTAAGTCATGTTCAAGAGTGTGCTTTGCCATTGGCTTCTCCATTTGTTGAATTCAGGATGACCTATGCATGAATAAATACGATTAAGGCATGAATTTTTCAACAATGAAAAAAAGCAACAGATGTAGCTGACTTTGAACGTGGGAGGATTGTTGATGCACTAGTGCCTAAGGGGAGTGTCTATGAGGGGAGGAAAAAGGAAAGAAAAAAATAACTTTCCAAAATGTCAGAAACATAGGAGGGGAAGAGTAAAAATAGTCCAGAATACCTCTGTAGGTCTTTTGTAATTGTGATGAAATTACCTTACAGTTTGAAAATCACTATTCTTTAAAATGTTTAACATTTTTCTTTTTGTATTACAAAGATGTTGCTTGAAAAAAATATATACATGCATTTTCAAAAATATGGATGGCTAAAGGGGTATCGTTAGGAAAATAGGAATTACTAGTAAATGATTTTATGAAGGCTGCTTCTTTCTGTCATCTTATTCCATTTTGGGCTGTAATAGTTAAAACTGAATATTGCATAAAAATTATTCTGTTAGGTTATAAATGAAAAGTAACAAGTGGCAAGACTCCAAAATAATTATATGTATGGTGAGACCATAGTTAATTTCTGACTGGTATATATGAAGTATTTTTAAACAGTTATTGCATATAAATCACTTTACTTCATTATATTTTGCTTTGTTTCATGTAAAAATAGTTGGTTTATTTTAAAAGATATTAGTTTGTTATATAGATTCTCCTTTCAGGTGATTTAATTCACAACTAAATCTTATCTTTAGTGTCTATTCCATGCTAAATGTGCATTCTGGAAGAACTGGCATTTTTGACATCAGTGTATTCTAGTTCTTGCTAGTATTAGCTCACTTGCTAAGTGAGCTCTTGTAGTATGCGGTAATGAATAATCTTTGAGCTGTAAAAAGAAGCAAAATGCACAGAGAAGCATTTAAAACAAAGGGATAATTTTATGCTTCAACTATTAATAACTGAAAGTTCTTTAGAGGGCTTAGTGGGCAAATTTATGAGGAAAAATAAAGAATGAAATTGTTATGTCTATTCACTTTATTAAAATTATATGCTAAGTCTTAAAGGAACATTCTAGATATAAAATATTTAAACTGCTCCAACTCAGTGTAGCGTTTTTACAATAAATTTCTATCAGTGTGAATCTATATGATAGTTAACTCCTATAATGCCTATAGTTCTAATTTTAAAATATGTAAAGGAATGAATCCATGCAAGAAGATTGTAATAAAGGTTTTAATAAGTGATTAAAAATAAATAATTAAAAATTTGGAATAAAGAAGAAAAACCTAAACATACTGAGTCAGGCCAGGTGCAGTGACTCACACCTGCAATCCCAGCACTTTGGAAGGCTGAGGTGGGAGGATTGCTTGTGTCTAGGATTTTGACTCCACCGTGGGCAACATAGTTAGACCCTGTCTCTACAAATTTCTTTTTAAAAATTAGCTAAGTATGGTGGCTCACTCCTGTAGTTCCAGCTTCTTGGGAGGCTGAGGCTAGAGGATTGCTTGAGCCCAGGAGGTCAGGGCTGCAGTGAGCCATGTTTGCACCATTGCACTCCAGCCTGGCCAATAGAGTGAGACCCTGTCTTGAAGAAGAAGAAGAAGAAGAAGAAGAAGAAGAAGAAACATATTGAGTGAAAAGGTCTGCTCCCCAAAAGGAGAAAATTTTCATCCATAGTTTCTTCATCTAATACAAAATTTTTAAATAGGTCCTCACCTCCTTCTTTGATTTTGCAGTGATCACGTAAAACCTGAGTACATATCTTACTTCCACCACGAGCACCACCAAATCTAAGAAATAATTACTTACCTTTCCATGTTTTGGTTTGTTTTTGCTCTTTGGACTACAAGCAATATAAGGCTTGTAGGGGAAATTGTACATTCATAGCAATCAAATAACGATAAAATATGATATACAGAGTAAATTACCATAAGAAACTGTGGTATATGGAAAGTGGTGTGGAACTTCAGAGAAAGGAAAGGATTCTTGAAGGAAGTGACATTTGAGCCTATGTCTTACTGGTTTGGTAGAATTGAGACAAAGAAATAGTTGAGGGACGTCTTGAGCAGGTGAAATACTCCGAGCACTTCCTCACATGAACCCTGTGTAGTGGTCTTTCTCAAATATTTACAATTCCCTTTACATGCCTTCTCTTCCATTCCTTTATGGCTGCACCTGTAGGCCTTTTATCTAGAATAACCCTCATAGTCTACAGTGTATCTACTCCTACACATCTCCATCACAGAGAGGAGGAAACAGACACAAAGGATTTAGGTAGTTTGCCCAAAGTTACCCCATGAGTTAAGTGTCAGCCAGGACTGGAACTTGAGCCCATGTGCTTCACCCCCCAGGCCCGTGGGCTGCCCAATGGTGGCAGAACCCCTGAGGATTATCAAGGTCCCTTGGGGAATAAGGACCTGAGTGTGGAACAGGAGCCCTGCCAGGTATGGGGGTACCCCTGGAGGACTGGGGGAGTGGCTGACCTAACTCAAGTGATATCTCACTTGAGATCTAACTCAAGTGACTCTTCCCATGTGAAGATCCCTCCTGGACTGCCAAAGCAAAGACTATTACTCTAACTTTTGTTTTTTGTTTTTTGGTTTTTTTTGCGGGGGATGGAGTCTCTCCCTGCCACCCTAAATTCATCCTAAAGATTTCTAGTGTCTTACTATATGCTAGGAAATGTGGATAGAGTAGTAAACAAGACCAAGTCCTGCCCTTGGGGAGTTTATATTCTAGAGAGTTAGAAAGATTACAAAAAGTAAATAATATAATTTCAGATTTGATAAGAAAGCAAAATAAGGGTCTTCAGGTATGATAAGAAAGGAAGATAAGAGTGCCAGAAAGATGGTATTTTAAGTCATCACCAGATTTCTTTCTATGAAGGTGATGTTTAAGTAGTTTACTAAATGGTGTCAAGGCATGAACTGGGTAAAGATATGGGGAAAGAGCTTCCCTAACAGAAAAAACAGCAAATGTAAAGGTCTTGTGATGTAAATTTATATTGGGGGTCATAGAAAGCCTCTCTATGGAAGTAACATTTATGCTGAGATCTAAAAGGTGAGAATGGGTTAGCCAGTAGGACAGGGAAGGAGGAAAGAGGGGCACTTTATGCTCAGAGGACAGCCATGGTTACCATATTAGAGGAATTTAGCACATTAGAGGAACAAGTGGGCAAGTGTGGCTGCAGCAGCATTAGCAAGGGGAATGAATAGTGCAGGATGAACTGAGAACTAGACAGGGACTAGACCATGCAAGGCCTTTGAAGGCCATGTTATCCCAAGGATGCCGGCATCTATTAAAGAGTATTTTAAACAGGGAAATGATATAATCAGGTACATGCTTGAAAAGATAACTCTCGGTTGGGTGCAGCAGCTCATACCTATAATCCCAGCACTTTAGGAGGCCGAGGCAGGTGGATCACTTGAATCCAGGAGTTTGAGACCAGCCTGGGCAACATGGCGAAACCCCATCTCTACAAAAATACAAAAATTAGCCAGGCGTGGTGATGCACGCCTGTAATCCCAGCTACTTGGGAGGCTGAGGCATGAGAATCGCTTGAACCAGGGAGGCAGAGGTTGAAGTGAGCCAAGATCAAGCCACTACACTCCAGCCTGAGCGACAGGGTGAGACTCTGTCTCAAAAAAAAAATTAGTCACTTTTGTAAAAATGGTAGGAGGAAGCAGGAGTAAAAGCAGGAGAGAATAGAAACAAATAGTCTGGGCAAAAAACGATGGTAGTTTAGATTACAGTGGTGATAGTAGAGATGGAAAGTAGATAAATATAAGATCTTTAATTCACAAGAGATGCTTTTGATGTTGTATATAAAAAAAACTTTCACTGAGGATTTTAAGATTTCCTCTTATGTTTTCATTGGATTGTTAATAATTTTAGCTTTCACATTTAGGTCTGTGATCCACTTGGAGTTAAATTGTGTTATGTTCAAGGTTAGACTGAAGTTATTTTGTCTTTTTTTTTTTTTTTTAGCATATTTATACCCAGTCATTGCAGCACTACATGTTGAACAGACTGTTCTTTCTCTTCTAAGTTGCCTTTTTCACATTTGTTGAAAGGTAGTTTACTGTATATGTGTCCATCTATTTTCAGACTCTGTTCCAGTGATCTGTTTGTCTGTCTTTACACAGTATCACACTATCTTCATTCCTATTGCTTTATCATAAGTCTTAAGGTTAGAGAGTGTAAGTTTGTCATCTTGTTCTTTTTCAAAGTTATCTTGGCTATTTTAGATCCTTTGCATTTCCATATGAATTTTAGCATCAGCTTCTCAATTTCAACTGGGATGCATTGGGTGTATAGTATACAAGTATTACACACCTTTTATCCAGCTTATTCCCAAGTATTTCATTTTTGCAAATGGTAATATTGAAATTAAACTTTTAATTTTGAGTTAATTCTAGATTTACATGTACTTTAAGAAATAATACAAAGAGATCCCATGTGTACTTTATCCAGTTTTTCCCAATAGAAACATCTTGCCAAGCTCTAGTACAATATTACAACCAGGATATTGACATCGTTACAGTCCAGATACAAAACATTTCTTTCACCACAAGGATACCTGGAGTTGCCCATTTACAGCCAAAACCACTAATCCACTTCTATAGTTTTGTCATTTCAAGAATGTAATATAAATGGAACCATATAGTATTATTTCAGGAATTTATATTTCAAGAATGTAATATAAATTGAATCATATAACCTTTGGAGTGGACTTTTTTTCACTCAGCATAATTATTTGGAGATTCATCTGGGTTTCGCATGTATCAATAGTGCATTCCTTTTTATTACTAAGTAGTATTTCATGATATGGTTATATCACAGTTTAACCACTCACCTGTTGAAGGACATCTGATTGTTTCCTGTTTGGGGCTCTTATGGATAAAATGCTGCAAACATTTGTGTACCAATTTTTGTGTGATTAAAAGTTTTCTTTTCTCTGGCATTAAATGCCAGGAAGCATGGGGTTGTATAGTTAGTTGCCTGTTTAGTTTTCTAAGAAACCACCAAATGATTTTCTTAGAGTGGCTGCGACTTTTTATATTCCCACCAGCAATGTATGATTGATCCAGATTCTCTACATCCTCCCCAGCATTTAGTGTTGTCATTATTTTTTATTTTAGCTATTCTGATAGGTGTGTGGTGATATCTCACTGTTGCTTTAGTGTGTATTTCCCTAAAGGCTAATGATTTTGAACTCTCTCTTAATCATCTTAGGCTGCTGTAACACAATACCATGAACTGGTTGGCTTAAACAGCAGTCACAGTTTTGGAGACTGGAAAGTCCAACTCACCAGCAGATTTGGTGTCTGGTGAGGGTCTGCTTCATGGTTTAGAGATGGCAGTCTTCTCACAGTGTCCTCACCTGCTTGAGAAAGGAAGCCAGCATTCTCTGGACTCTTACAAGGACACTAATCCATTAATAAGGAGTCTAGCCTCATGACCTCATCTAAGCCTAATTACTTTCCAAAGACTGTCTCCTAATACCATCTCATTAAGGGTTAGGGTTTCAGCTTACGAATTTTGGGGGGACACAAGCATCCAGTTCATAACAAATATCTTTTCTTGAGTGTATTTGATATCTATCTGTCCTCTTTGGTGAAATGTCTGTCAGTGCCTTTTGCCCATTTTCTAATTAAGTTATTGGCTGTTGCATTATTATTGATTTCCTACAAGTTAACTTTAATCTCTCTAGTTTTGGTTCCTGACTGAAGTTTATTTTGTCCTGGAGGAGGAACATTTGGCAATGTCTATATATGCCTTTAGTTGTCACACGAGAAGAAAGGAAATGTTACTGGCATCTAGTGGAATTATTTGTGTAGACTGGGTTCATTTCTTTTTAAATGTTTGGGAGAATTTAACCAATGAAGCCATGTGGACCTGGAGTTTTCTTTGGGGTAAAGTTTTCAGCTACAAGTTAAATTTCTATAATAGAGGTATTTAGGTAATTTTTGTGTGTGTGAAAGAACTTTGGTAGTTTAAATCTTCCAAAGAGTTTGTCCATTTCATCTTAGCTGTCAAATTAATTGGCATAAAGTTCATAATTTTCCTTTATTTAAATCTTGTTGATATCTGTAGAATCTGTAGTGATATTACCTCTCTCATTTCTGATATTAGTAATTTGTGTTTTCACTTTCTTTTTTACCCCTAATCAGTCTGGCTCAAGATTTATCCACTTTACTCATCCTTTCAAGACCTAGCTGTTCGTTTCATTGATTTTTTTTCTCTATTTTTTTCTTTCTGTTTCATTGACTTCTACTCTGATCTTTATTACTTCCTTCTTAGTTTCTTAAGGTGGAGGCTGAAATAACTGATTTAAGACCTTTATTCTTTTTTAATATAGGTGTTCAATACTATATGTATATCCTGTTAAGACTTATTTTAGCTGCACAGGTTTTGATATATTGTGTTTTTATTTACATTCAGGTCAAAATAGTTCCTAATTTTTTTTATTTGTTTTGAGTCTTGGGTTATTTAGAAGTATCATTTAGTCTTGAGTACTTTCAAGTTTTCAAAATATCTTTCTCTTCTTGATTTCTAACTTAATTCCATTGTGGTTAGAAAATTTATTTCATGATTTAAACTCTCTTAAATTTGCTTTATGGCCCAGAATATGATTGTCTTGGTAAATGTTTTATGTGCATTTGAAAAAAATTTGTATTATTCTCCAGTCAGGTTTGTTTTGCTTCACCTCATATATCACTGATATATCCCAGTGCCTAGAACCAGTGGTTGGCACTTAGTAATGTCTTAATACATTTTTGTTGAATGCATACATGTATGTGCTAAATCAAATATTTAACTGAAAAGAGTTGAACTCAGTGCTGTGGGCCTAGATCAGAGGAAATCATGTGTGAATAAATTCCTTAAAAAAATTTTTTCCCGTAGATTTAGGTATGCAAATACCATTTTGTTACATGAATATATTGTGTAGTGGCAAGTCTGGGCTTTTAGTGTAATCAATAAATTCTTGTGAACAGAGCCTTCCCCTCCCCCTTGAGACAAGGTCTCACGCTGTCACCTAGGCTGGAGTGCAGTGGCACAATCTTGGCTCAATGCAACCTCCACCTCCCAGGCTCTCAAGCGAGATCTTCCCACCTTAGCCTCCCGAGTAGCTGGGACTACAGGTGCATGCTACCACGCCTGGCTAATTTTTGTATTTTTAGAAGAGATCAGGTTTTGCTATATCATTCAGGCTGGTCTCGAACTTCTAGACTGAAGTGATCCACCCGCCTCGGCCTTCCAAAGTGCTGGGATTCATATGTGAGCCACCATGCTCTGCTAAGCAGAGTCTTTATGAGAAAACTGTGTCAGAATATGCTGAAAGACTTAAGACCAGAAAGTGAGCAGAAGTTTTACACCAAAACAGAATTGCCTCTGTGGGTTCTAAAAGGAAAATACGTTTGGAATCAGAAGGTGGAAATGTCAGCTGGCAAAGATGAACTGTGACCTGGTTCCCCAGCTGTATCAGAATTACATGGGGTCCACTTTTTACCTCTGAATGACAGTTTTCAAGGGTAGAATCTCAGAATATGTTTTTTATTTTTTTATTTTTGTTGTTTGTTTATTTGTTTGTTTATTTTTGAGACAGAGTCTTGCTCTGTCACCCAGGCTGGAGTGCAGTGGCGCAATCTTGGCTCACTGCAACCTCCGCCTCTCGGGTTCAAGTGATTCTCCTGCCTCAGCCTCCCAAGTATCTGGGACTACAGGTGCACACCATCACGCCCAGCAAATTTTTTTAATTTTTAGTAGAGACGGGGCTTCACCATGTTGGCCAGGTCTTGAACTCCTGATCTCAGGTGATCCACCTGCCTTGGCCTCCCAAAGAGCTAGGATTACAGGTGTGAGCAAGTGTGCCTGGCCAGAATGTGTTTTTAATCGAAGTTCAATCCAAGTATCCCCTGCTCTAGGTGATTTGATGGCCAACATATTTGGGAAGTACTAATTTGGAAAGTGACTGCTTGTTTATTGGAAGAGGAATGAAATTGGAGGTGCTTGAAGGAACTCCAACCTTAAACCAATGCGAGTTAATGAATAATATGTTATTGTATACTTGTAACTCAGTTTATATAGTTTGTACCATACTATAATAAAAGTGGTTAATGTACTTCAATTTTAATCCCACTGAGTTTGACTTTTAAAGAATCATCTCTCAAAAGTAGCCTTGGAAAGTTGTTGGATAAAGCTTCTATGGAAATCTGGTTCAGGGGAGAAAAAATCAGTTTTAAATGGTGGTTTTATGACTTAAACCATCCTGTTAAATTTTTTAATAAAATATTTAACCACTTACTAAGTTCTTCCTTTCTGGCAGGTGTTGTAAACTCTATAAGAAAGTGACTTATTTTGCCTACCATTATATTGTCAATCCTAACATGTAATGGATGTTCGGTAAATTTTTGTTGAACGAAAAAAATGCACTGAATTGTTGCTCGTGGCAGCTTTGGTAAAATTAAGGTTTTTGCCCAACTTTACCTTAAATTTCCTTTTCGGACAAGTCATTGAACCTCTTTGGTTTAATCTCATTTCCTTCACCCTTAAAAAGCATGCCAGGTTTTCAGATATAAGCTAAAATAGCTGCAAGGTCCTGCGCTAATATTTTGATGGGGAATATAAACTTTAGATGAGTTAAAACAGATTCTCAGTAATGCATATTACCTTCCACTTAATAGGTGCACTTTAATTGAATAAATGAATCTTAATCCAGCTCTTCTTTTGTTTGTTTTACAAATGTTTACATCAAAACTCAGAAAGAATGTGTCATTAGGCTAATAATGCTTTTTAATCTGTAGGACCTCCTGTACTAGAATTCAGGTCCCGGCTTTCATACAGTGTTCTTTCTGGGTAAAATTTCAGTTCTGAGTCATCTGCAGAGAGAATTATTTTTCTGGTTCCTGATTTGTATTTAAAATACGTGCTAATCTGACTTCATACCACAAAGTGAGTTGCATATTCTGCCTAGAATCACACTACCAAGACCACAGATGATACCTGTTAACTAGAGCAACTTATTTAACCTCTCTCTCCCTCAGTGTGCTCATCTATAAAATAGGAATAATAATAGTGCTTATCTTATAGGACTGTAGTGAGGATTAAATACATTAATATAAATAAAGTACTTGGAAAAGTTCTGTAAGTGACAGATGCTACTGCTATTATTATTGTTGTTCTTGTTGTTACTTATTTGTTTTAGATTCTGATCAAAATAAGGTATTAGAATGTTTTCTTGGTTATTTTTTAACTTTCCTGTCCTCCTTAGGAACTTTTATTTCATTTTATCTTATTTTTGAGACAAAGTCTCACTCTACCGCCCAGGCTGGAGTACAGTGGCACAATTTTGGCTCACTGCAACCTCTCCCTCCCGGGTTCAAGTGATTCTCCTGCCTCAGCCTCTCAAGTAGCTGGGATTAAAGGCGCCCATCACCACGGCCAGCTAATTTTTGTATTTTTCATAGAGACAGGGTTTCTTCATGTTGGTCAGGCTGGTCTCGAACTCCTGACTTCAGGTGACCTACCCACCTCAGCCTCCCCAAAGTGCTAAGATTACAGACGTGAGCCATGGCACCCAGCCTGGCAGCTTTTAAATCCTTAAGGTAGGCTGTGGAGTGTTAGTGAGGATTGGAAAAGAAGAAAACTTTATGATGTTTGCCATTGATAGATTTGTCTGTGTAATGTATTGGTAAAGAGAAGTAACATTCTCCCAAAATTTATGGAGATTTTTCAATGAGAATACTTTAAAAGAATCTCCTAAAATTTTATGTGTGAAATATATATAAATGTATTTTCTGGAGAAAGATACTAGGGTTTTAAAAATCATTTTATTCTACATGGCACCTAGATTCTTTAATAGTATACTTGTTGAGATGGAAGCTGCAAATGGTTGAAAACTACTAGATAGATTATGTATGTTAAAGGAGTTGGAGGACCAAAAAACCGTCTCTACTTTATGAGTGATATGATATTAGATTAGCTTTTCAAGATAGTCATCAGAGAGTCACATTAAATCCTATGTTGTTGTGATTTTTTTCCTATGATATTCAATAGAATTTTTCAGTCATATAAAAAGATAAGGGAATTATTTAAAACCAGTATTTGTGGCTCACACCTGTAATCCCAGCACTTTGGGAGGCTGAGGCGGGCAGATCACTTGAGGTAAGGAGTTTGAGACCAGCGTGGCCAACATGGTAAAACCCCCTCTCTACTAAAAATACAAAAATTAGCCAGGCATGGTAGTGCATGCCTGTAGTCCCAGCTACTTGGGAGGCTGAGGTAGGGGAATGGCTTGAATCTGGGAGTCAGAAGTTGCAGTGAGCCAAAATTGTGTCACTGCACTCCAGCCTGGGCAACAGAGCAAGACTCTGTCTCAAAAAATATTTTTTAATTCAAAAATAAAAATAAAACCAATACTTGTGTGCCCATCTTTCAAGTTGAGATACAAGTATAGTTGAATCTTCCTGTGTATCTACAGTTAAATGTTAAAGTGTATTTAAATATAATTTCATTTTAAATTTGAAACACTGGTATGTTCTGAGTTTATTATTCATCTGCTTTTTGAACAGTTTTCACTAACTGATACCTCTCAGGAAAAATATAGACTTTGGAATCGCACAAAAACCAAGCTTATATATTCCATGGTATATTCTACTTCCTATTTCTGCCTCCAACAAGTAGTAAGAATAGGGTATGCATATGATACCTGGTGGGAGTAGTATTCCACCTGTGTTTATGGTCGGTAGTAAAAATTAACCCACTTCTTTTCTATCAGTAAGAGATGCCAAGTGTGGATAATCACAAAGCCTCAAGCTGTACACTCTCTGATGAGGAGGGAAGAGTGGCTGGATGCTGTCCTACTTCAAATGGCAAACGATGTCTGCATTCTCCCCTCTGGAAACTCACCAGCTGTATTTCCATATTGACACTTTTCCCTAATCACACCTTCCCACTTATTTTTGGCTACATGTATTATGATAAGGATGATAGAAAACATTTATGTTTTAAGATTACTTTTTTAAAACATTTATGTTTTGAGATCACTTTTTTAAGACAAATAACCAAATAATCAGTATATTCAATTATAATGTTAAGAGATTAGCCAAATGATCTTTTAAAGGCCCTTCCCACTAGTAGATCTATGAAAATGATAAAGCATTATATCTCATATTGAAGTTTTGCTGATTTTTCACTGAAGACAACAAAAAATCTTTGGAGTTATTTTGGAGTTTTAAAAGTATAAATTAGAGACCACAAAAAAGGGACTGCTGCTTAATGTTTTACATCCCCCAAAATGTGGTTAACACCCCACTCAGGGCATGCTTAGCTTGGTTGGTAATTACAATTGAGCTGTAAAATATTTTGACAGTTTCCAACTGTTGTGTACTTGTTAGTCATTTGGTGGCAAATGCAATTTGGTGAGGTTTTTTGGTGGGGCATGTTTAATTAAGAATCTTTCAATTAAGTGGTATGTCACAGCATTGATACAAAGTTTTGCATCTATGAGCTACTTTTACATTTTATCCAAAGTGGAAAAATGTGTTTCTTTAAAAACACTTTTATATGTAGAAGGTTTTAAAGTAGAAACATTAAAAGTGGAGGCTTTTATGCCTTGTCTTTTCATGATAAGCTTTTACTTGTCGTCTAGTAAAGCATAACTACTCAATACTTAATTTGTAGCCTGAACATTGTATATGATTTTCCTGGGTAAATGAATTCAATGGCAAATCAATCAAATTGCTCATGATAATTACAGAACAGAAAAGAGGGGTTGGATAGTTTTTTGTTACATGTTTTTATCCTTTGTTTATAACACCAAAGCTAATAATGAGGTAATTTGGGTCATATGACAATTCCTAGAAAGAGAGTGTCAAACCTTTTCAATCAGGCAGGTTGACTGTTTAGACAGAATAGTGTAACCACAGCATTTTTTTAAAAAATCTCTGTTAAGCATACAGCTATTAGATAAATCATTATTTCTGAAATTATAGAGCTAAATGAGAGTGGGAGGGACTTATGCCCTGGTCAGTGTATCCAAGGGTAAAACAGTAAAAAACTCATCCTCATTCACTTGAAAAACTATTATTTAAAAGTTGCAGTTGTCTCTAGGAAAATCTTCAAACATCTTATTCTATTTTGTTTATATGAATTTTGATTATGACAACTACCAATATATGTAAAGATTCTTAGCGGGAGAAAAACAGGACTTCTGTGAAGCCAGTTCATTAGTTCTTTAATGTTTCTAATTTTTTCTTCAAAAATATGTGAATATAAATATTAAAATCAAATGTTAAACTGAATTGACTTGTACTATATTAGTTTAGGTTTTATTTTGAAATGTATAATCTCCCCAGTCAATGTTAGGAAATTCCTTGGACAAACCATCTATATTTGCTGTTATAATCTGTATATTTAGTGAGCAGAAGGACTGAAATGGGGTCAGGGAAAGGGTTGGGAGTAAGCTTGTAATTATTGGCTCTACTTAGAGAACTGAGTAAGGTAATTAAAAATATTAAGTTGGTTCCATGACTGTATGCATTTGTATAAACTATATACTTTAACAGGGTGAATGTTGCTATAAATTATACTTCAATAAATGAGCCCTTAAAAATCTAAATAAAAATAAACTTAGGTTGAAAAGGAATGCCCAAGTCACATCCCAATATCATAAAATCTGTTATATCACTAACTTAGCCAAAATTGCATTCATAATTGAATTTGATTTAGCCTTGTCCAATAAAGGCCAAAATTTGCAGAAAAGTTGGATAAAATGGGCTAAGTATTGCCCTTGGATATTACATTAATATGTGATATTATAGTCTATTATTAATATATATGTAAAATGTTTCTCTTGGAAATATCTAAAAATGTGCCTTCCCCATAGTTGGCATTCCTAGATCGGCATTTCCCTTTCATTAATGTTTTTATATGGTCTATGTATACGTATGGATCTTTTAAAAATTCACATTGGTATTACCATAAAAAAGAATTTCTTTTTATAGATCTTTTTGCTATCATAGTACCTAATTTTATATATAAACTGTGATTGCATAGTTTTTAAAATGAATTTTTGAAATGCAGGTTATATTTTAAATGTATACCAGAAGAAGAATTCCATAATTATTTCATAAAAGTGAAGAGCTACCATTTAATTTTACTAATTTATAAATTGGTAGTATATCTCACTTAAATTACATTCAATAATAGGGTTATAGGAAAAATAGACTTAATCTGAACACTAAATAACATGCATCCCATTTTATATGGATTTTAATTTTCTCTGTTTTATTTTTTATTTTAATAATTGTAAAAGAAAAAGATATGCTGAATAAGACTGCACACTATTTGAGCCCTTTTGGGCATGTCACATGTATCATTTTATGTAGATGGGAATACTAAATATTGTGAAAGCATCCCTCTTTCCTAGATACTTTATAGATTTGATATAACCATAATCAAAATACAAACAGGATTTTTGAGGGGATGGTATCAAAATGATTAAAAATTTATTTAGACAATAAATGTTTAAGGATTAAAAAAAATTTTTTTTAAAGGTAATTGTTAATGGGGTTTGATTAGGCATACAGGATACTAAAGCGGTATATAATAACAACATACTGGTAAAAACAGTAGGTAGATAACTGAAGCAAAACATCTATCCCAGAAACAAACACAATCTCATTCAGACACCATACACAACACATTTGCATAATCATTTAATATACAATAACAGGAGTATCACAGAACAATGAAATACTATTTGGGAAGTGATGTTGGATAATAACATAGAACTTTAATTCACACCATTCACTAAAATGTATTCTAGGTAGATGAAAGCATTACAGCATTAAATTAAAAATGAGCTAGGTGTGGTAGTGCACATGTGTAGTCCCAGATACTTGGGAGGCTGAAGTGGGAGGATGACTTGAGCCCAGGAGTTTGAGTTCAGCCTGGGCAACATAGTGAGATCCTGTCTCTAAAATAATAGAATTCTTAATTAATGAAATTATTTTAAAAGAAAAACAAAATATAACAACATTACTGGATCTCTGGAGGGAAAATAACTTTCTGAACCAGAAGAAGCAAAAGATAGACAAGATAGACAAATTGGACTCTATAAAAATTAAAATGGGCCAGGTGCAGTGGCTCACACCTGTAATCCCAGCACTTTGGGAGGCCAAGGCAGGTAGATCACTTGAGGCCAGGAGTTCAAGACCAGCCTGGCCAACATGGTGAAACTCCAGCTCTACTAAAAAATGCAAAAATTAAACAGGCATGGTGGTGCACGCCAGTAATCCCAGCTACTCGAGTGGATGAGGCTTGAGAATCACTTGAATCCTGGAGGTGGAATTTGCGGTGAGCCAAGATTGCACCACTGCACACCACCTTGGGCAACAGAGTGAGACTCTGTCTCAAAAAAAAAAAAAAAAAAAATTTAAAGTGACAAGTTAAAAAGTAATAGGTAAGAAAGATATATTTCCATATTTCCAAGATTAGAAAAAGAACTAATAGCTATTTTTCATATATATTTATATATAAATAATTTTATAATGTGTGTATTATATATCATCAAAATATATTTTATAATGTGTATGTTATTGTATATATTCTTTTTTATATATAAACATAAAATTTACATATATAAATTTTATTAAAATATAAATATATTCATTGTGTATATAAAATATAGCTATTATATACAGTATACAATTTAATAGCTATTGCAATATGCAATATTACATATACTATGCAATTTATATTGTATATATGTATAAATAAAAGACATACACACATATATATATCATGTGTTACTTAATGATCAGGATACATTCTGAGAAATGTGCCATTAGGCAGTTTTGTCATTAGAACATCATAGAGCACATTTACACCAAGCTAGATGGTGTAGTGTACTACACGACTAGGTTATATGATATGGCCTATTGCTGTTAGGCTACAAACTTTTACAGCATGTTACTATACTGAATACCATGGGCAATTGTAACACAATGGTATTTGTGTATCTAACGTGAAAAAGGAGGGAGGTCAAGGTTGCAGTGAGCTGTGATCATACCACTGCATTCCAGCCTGAGCAGCAGAGTGAGACCCTGTCTCAAAAATGAATGAATAAATGAATGAATGAATGAATAGAAAAGATACAGTAAAAATACATTATTGCAGTGTTATTGTACCACCATCATATATGTAATCTGTCATTGACTGAAACATCGTTATGCAGTATGTGACTATGTATATTAATATAAACAGATGCACACGTGTGCACACAGATGTGCATGTGTGTGCGCACACACACATTTTAAGGAAAACATTAAGTAGTAGCAGAGTTAGGATTCAAACCTAGATCTAATTGACTCTATAGTTCAGGTATGCTCTTAATCCCAATGCTGAGTCCTTTTCTTACGCTATATACTGTGAACATAACTTCTCCCTCATGGCAGTCTATATATGATTTAGTTATATTAAATTTACAGAACTGAATTTATTTTTATTTGTTTATAACAAAATCAGCCATAGGAAGAAATTGCATGGGTAAATCATGCTTTCCTATCTGTGACAAATTGCCTGAATAAAAGCAGCCAGACTTTTTCATTCTTGGACCAGCAAGATGTATAGGAGCATAACAGACGTATAGAGGAATGTCTCCCAGCACTTTGATTTCTGATTTATTCTGGTTTTGTTTGTTTAGTTTTTAGGAACTATTGTGTTCCTTTTTTTTTTTTTTTTTTTTTTTAAGACGTTATCTCACTTTGTCGCCCAGGCTGGAGTGCAGTGGCATGATCTCAGCTCACTGCAACCTCCGCCTCCAAGGTTCAAGCAATTCTCTTGCCTCAGCTTCTTGAGTAGCTGGAATTACAGGCATTTGCCACCACACCCGGCTAATTTTTCTATTTTTAGTAGAGATGGAGTTTTGCCATGTTGGCCAGACTGGTCTCAAGCTCCTGACCTCAAGTGATCCACCCGCCTCAGCCTCCCAAACTGCTGGGATTGCAGGCGTGAGCCACCACTCCCGGCCTATTGTGTTCTTTTTCACTGCCTATATCATAATCATTAAACCTGGAATTTCTTTCTCTTTACTACTCTTTGATTTACAACTACCATAATAAATTTAAAATAAATAATTGTAGTACGGGCTGTTGGTCCGAATGAGGCATTTATAGAGCCCAAATGCTCTGTTATGGAATAGAATTTTGCATATTTTTTGGCTGTTTTTATAGGCAGATAATCATACAGTATCCCTTTGTGATTCTAGCAGACTCGGTATCACAATATATTAAATTAATGGCTACAGACTACTCAAGGCCCCAAAAGGAAACATCAGGGATATAAATATAACCTGCAAGCATCTCTAGTTTGCTGTGCCCTACATCTTTTCATCCTCTTTACTCTTCTCTAATGACATAACAAGGAAACTTTTTCTGAAAATGGTGCTTTAGTTTAGGGTCTTGAATTTAAACTTATGCCCCTAGTTAGTCTTATGATTCTCATTTTACATTGATTCACTGAAAGCTAAAGTTGGTTGATTTGGTCATTTAAAAATATGACAATTCCTGGACATGCATATCTGCATTGTCTACAATAGTGGTTCTCAAACTTATTGGTCTCAAGACCTCTTCATACTCTTAAAAGTTTTTAAGGAGGTAGAGGATTCTGAGAAAATAACGGGGTGGCAAGCACCAGGAATCTCTCTCCCAACTGAGACAACATTTGCACTGGCAGAATCTGTCAGATGTAACTATTTTGGAAACCTGGAGTCTATTGAAGCCTTCCAGGAGAACCCTTAGATAGTAATTGTAGTTAATTTTGGTCAGTTTCAGCTCTTAGCTCAGCAGTGTCTATCCATCCCTGATTCTCCAGCCTCATGGCAGGCAGTCATGCAGGTGTTCCTGGAATAGCTTGCACAGAGCTTGTAGAAGCCAAGGTGGGAAATAAGGACCTTATCTTTCAAATATCCGAAATTTGTCCTCTTATTGCTGATTGCTGCCTCTGATATAGAAGTGCAGGCAAAGAGGTGGTGGCCATTGTTGCTGTACTTCCCTCTTTTTTCCCTCTCTCTGCTCTTGCTGATTGAAGTGACTTCCGGGGGACTTAAAGGGCAAGCACCTTTTGTTTTTCTCTTCATTTATCTCTTTTTCCCCTTTTGGGAGCCAGGCATTGAAGACTAGACTATTCAAAAGCAACCATATATATAGGGGAAATTATAAAGTCACTGTATTTGTCCAGGGAAAGGCACAGGTACAGAAAAGACCTGAGATGATTTTATTTTGTACCTCAGACTAATCCTCAGTACAGGAACCACCTACAATTTTTTTTAAGCACAAACAGATAACAGATGGGGAAAGGGAAGAATCTGATTTCTAGAAGGGAATAATGACTTTTAGAGTTATCACATTATTAGATTCCAATGTCTGTTTTTTAACCAAAAATCATAAAGCATACAAACAAACAGAAAAGTATGGCCCATTCAAAGGAAAGAAACCAAGAGGAACTGTACCTGAGAAAGATCTAATGTCAGATCTACTAGACAAAGACTCTAAAGCAGTGTTCTAAAAGACACTCAAAGTACTGAAGATATGGAGAGAATTTTATAAAAAGAGATATCTGAACCAAATGGAAATATTAATAAAGAAAAAACTTTAAAAGAAATGAAAAAGAAATTCTGGAACTGAAAAGTACAGTAACTGAAACAAAAAAAAATTCACTAGAGGGATTCAAAGGCATATTTGAGCAGGCAGAAGAGAGAATCATAGGACAATAAAAGTTAAGGTTGAAGAAAAGGAAACACAGCCTAAAGTACCTGTGAGACACCATCAAGTAAACCAACATACACATTTTGGGATTCCCAGGAGTGGAAAAGACAGAGAAAGGGAGAGATAATATTTGAAGAGATAATGGCTTAAAACTTCCCAAATTTCATGAAAGACATGAATGTAAACATCTAAGATTAACAAATTCCAAGTAGGATGAACTCAAAAAGTCCTACATTAAAACTCATAATCATTCAACACTGTTGAATGACTAAGAATTTTGAAAGCAGCAAGAGAGAAGTGACTCATCGCAAAGGATCCTCATATCAGCAGATTTCTCATCAGTAACTTTTGAAATCAGAAGGCAGTAGACTGATATATTCAAACTGCTAAAAGACAAAAAAACTGCCAACCAAGAATCCTATATCTGAAAAAAACTGCCTTTCAAAAATGAGGGAGAAATTAAGACATTCTCAGATTAACCAAAGCTAAGGGAATGTGTTACAACTAGGTTTGCCCTGCAAGAAGTGCTAAATGGAATCCTAAATGTTGAAATGAAAGGGTGTTAGTAACCCAAAGACATGTAAAATAATAAAGATCCCAGAAAAGGTAGATAGGTGGGCAATTATAAAAGCTGGTGTTATTGTAACAATGGTGTAAACATAATTTAAGAGATGAATGCATTAATTTAAGATATTAAGGCATATTCTGATTAATCATATATTTTTTTCTTTTTTTGAGACAGAGTCTCTCTGTGTCACCCAGGGTGGAGTGCAGTGACGTGATCTCTGCTCACTGCAACCTCTGCCTCCTGGGTTCAAGCAATTCTCCTGCCTCAGCCTTCCACGTAGCTGCGATTACAGGCATATACCACCATGCCTGGCTAATTTTTGTGGGGTTTTTTTTTAAGTAGAGTTGGGGTTTTACCATGTTGGCCAGGCTGGTCTCGAATTCTGACCTCAAATAATCTGCCTGCCTTGGCCTCCCACAGTTCTGAGATTACAGGCATGAGCCACTGCACCTGGCCTGATTAATCATAATTAGATAAATTAATGCAAAATTCTATTGGATAAACAATGTGTAAAGATGTAATTTTGATATCAACAGCTAAAAGGTTATTGATGGAGCCATTAGAAGAGAAGCTGTTAGAAGTTACTGAAGTTAAACTGGTATGAATTCAAATTACAGTGTTATAACTTTAGGATGTTAAATGTAATCCCAAGCTGGGCATGGTGGCTCACGCCTGTAATCTCAGCACTTTGGGAGGCTGAGGCGGGTGGATCACTTGAGCTCACAAGTTTGAGACCAGCTTGGGCAGCATGGCGAAACCCCATCTTTACAAAAAATACAAAAATTTGTCAGGCATGGTGCATGTGCCTGTAGCCCCAGCTGCTCAGGAGGCTGAGGTAGGAGGATGGCTTTAGCCTGGGAGGCAGAGGTTGCAGTGAGCCAAGATTGCACCACTGCACTCCAGCCCAGGAGATAGAGCCAGACCTTGTCTCAAAAAAGAAAAAAAAAAAAGTAATCTCCATGATAACCACAAAGAAAATAACAAAAGAACATACACTAAAGGAAATGAGAAAGAAATTTAAAAATTTCACTCCGGAAAAAAAAAAAAATGCACACAAAAGAAGGCAATAATGTAGGAAGTGAAGGACAAGAAAACTATAAGGCATATAGAAAACAACTAGCAAAATGATGGAAGTAAGTCCCTTCTTATCATAAATTACAGTAGACCACTCGACAATGTAGGGATTAGGGACACCAACCCCCATGCAGTTGAAAATTTGTGTATAGCTTTTGTCCCCATGTAAACTTAATTACTAATTATCTACTCTTGACCAGAACAGACCCATAACATAAATAGTCAAAGAATACATTTTGTATGTTTTATGTATTGTATACTTTATTCTTACAGTTAAGTGAGCTAGAGAAAAGAAGATGTTAAGAAAATCTGCCGGGCCTGGTGGCTCACGTGTGTAATCCCAGCACTTTGGGAGGCTGAGGCAGGTGTGTCATGAGGTCAGGAGTTCAAGACCAGCCTGGCCAAGATGATGAAAACCCGTCTCTACTAAAACTACAAAAATTAGCCAGGCACAGTGGCAGGCACCTGTAATCCCAGCTACTCAGGAGGCTGAGGCAGGAGAATCGCTTGAACCTGGGAGGTGGAGGTTGCAGTGAGCGGAGATCGCACCACTGCACTCCAGCCTGAGCAACAGAGCAAGACTCCATCTCAAAAAAAAAATAAAATAAAATAAAATCATAATGAAGAGAAAATATATTCACTATTAAAGGTCTTTATCCTTTTCATCTTCATGTTGAGTAAGCTGAGGACAAAAAAGGGTTGGTCTTGCTGTCTTGGGGTGGCAGAGGCAAAAGAAAGTTCAAGTATTAGTGGACCCACACAGCTCAAACCTATGTTGTTCAAGAGTCATCTGTACTTTAAATGGATTAAACTCTTCAAAGGTAGACTTTGGTGGAATAGATGAAAACACATGATCTAATAATTGCTGTCTACAGGAGACTCACTTTGTATCCAAAGACACAAATATGTTGAAAGTGAAAAGACAGAAAAGAATAATCCATGTAAATAGTAACCAGGATGCTTATACTAATATCAGACAAAATGGACTAGATTTAAAAAGGTTATAGGGAAGATGCAGGAATGACATCAGCAAGATGGCAGACTAGAGACACCTGGCATTCGTCTTCCCTACAAGAAAGAATAAATACAAGGAATAAATAGCCAAGATTTGACAGGAGTGTCAAAGAAAGAGCAGTAGAGTACAGCAGTGGAGTGGAGAAACACCTATGGTGATAGGAAGTCCAGGAGGGCAGCATGAAGGCAGCCAGTCTCTGCAGTCCTGTCTCCCTTCCGTTCCTCAGGATTTAATCAACCTGGAGTCAGGAGAGAACTTCCTGTTGTGGGTAACAGGTAAGCAGAAGATCTCCATTAACCCCCATTGCCACTGCAAACACCTTACAACAGTATAGTTGTTACAACAGGAGAATCCCACAGTCTCCATTTGGATAGCTACCAGGAAATCATGCAGCTGCATTGCCCCAGTTAAGAGCATAAGGTGTGCACTCCCCATACTTCACCCACCTCCTGTGAGCCAAGCTCCTGAAGCATGGTGACATCTTGAGACCAGGGACACCTCTGAAGTGTGCCCTTCTCTGGGGGCACATAGTCACTGCACTTGTCTAACACTGGGGCTCCATCTTCATTCCTCCAAACCTACACCAGTGGCTGAACACCACAACCTCAGCAATACAAAATCTGGACCCAAGATTGGCTATGACGTTGGTCCTGCAAAGCGTGAAAACCAACTCCCACTACCCTCACTTCCAGCCAGAAGAACAGCCTGGCAGTCTTGCCCAGGGTGAACCTACCCATGAGCTGGCCAAATAGCCACATGCCCATCTTCATATGGGAGAGGCCCTCAGGCCTCTGAACAGCTGACATTCTCAGGCTGGCAGAGCAGCTATGTGATTGCACCCTGAGAAACAACACTGAGGTGCCCCACCCTCTACAGAAAAGTCCCTGACCTGCCAATTGGCCCCATGCCCACAACAAGAGCCTGAGAAACATCTCTGCAGGCTGGCCCTGGCAGAAACATTCCCAGGTTGTCCAAGCAGCTTTGCACCCATGCCCAGGACTGAGAAGTAGCTCTACATGCTGCCTCTGGCAAGGACCTCCCAGGCTGCCTACACAGCTATGTGCCAGCATCCCAGGCCTGAGAGGCAATCTTAGGAGCATAAGGTGTGCATTCCCCATACCCCACCAACCCACTACGACCCAAGAAACACCCCGAGGCCTAAGAAGCAACTTTGCAGTTCACTCCTGGAAGGCATGCCCCAGACCAAACCAAATAGCCTTGCACCTGTGTACCAGGACTGCAAAACAGTCCTGTGGGCACACCTGGCAAACACACCTCCAAACCAGCTGACTGCATCATGGCCCTGAGAAGCAACCCTGCGATCCACCTCCAGTGGACACATCTCCAGGCCAACTGAGCAGCTATGTGTCTATGTCTCAAGTCTGAGAAACAGCCTCATGGGTCCCTACCCAGTAGACACAACCCAAGGCCAGCTGAACAGCTTGTACCCACATCCCAAGCCTGAGAAACAGCCATCCTGTGGATTGCCCCCAGCAAACATGCCTTTAGGCCAGCTGAGCAGCCCTGTACCTGCATATCATGCCTGAGAAACAGCCCCACAGGCAACCCCTGATGGGCATACCCCCAGGCTCAATGAACAGCCCTATGCTTGTTCTCCCAGCCAAAGTAACCTATGGCCACAGGAAAAGCAATAGTAAATGACAAGTTTGCAGCAATAAATGCCTACATCAAAAAATGAGAAAGAGTTCTAATAAACAACCTAACAATGCACTAGAAAAGCAAGAGCAAACCAAAACCTTGTAAAAGAAATAATAAAGATCAGAGCAGAGATAAATGAAATTGAGACTGAAAAAATACAGAAGTTCAATGAAACAAAAAGTCAATTTTTTGAAAAGATAAATGAAATCAACACACCATTAGCTAGACTGGGAAAAAGAGAGAAGACCCAAATAAATCAGAAATGAAAAAGGAGACATCACAACAGATACCACAGAAATACAGAAGATTATTAGAGACAACTATGAATGACTATATGACAATAAATTTGAAAACCTAGAGGAAATGGATAAATTCCTGGACACATATCTACCAATATCAAACCAAGAAGAAATAGAAAACCTTGAATAGACCAATAAGTAAAAAGATTGAATCAGTAATATAAAGTATTCCAACAATGTAAAGTTCAGGACCAGATGGCTTCATTGCTGAATTCTACCCAACCCTTAAAGAAGAATTAATACCAATTCCTCTCAAACTACTCCAAAGAATAGAAGCAAAGGGAATTCTTTCCAACTCTTTCTATGAGGCCAGCATAACATTGACATCAAAACCAGCCAAGGATACAACCATAAAAACCCACTACAGACCAGTATCCCTGATGAGCATGGACACAAAAATCTTAAACAAAATACTAACAAATTGAGCCCAACAGTGCATCAACGACAGCAATAGAAAGTCCACCATGACCAAGTGGAATTTAGCCCAAAAATGCAAGAATGGTTCAGTATACACAAGTCAATAAATGTCATACATCATCACATCCATAGAATAAAGGATGAAAACCATATGATTATCTCAATAGGTATAAAAAAAGCTTTTGACAAAATTTGACATTGTTCATGATAAAACTCTTAATAAATTAGGTATAGAAGGTTAATACCTAAATATATAAAGGCCACATATGACAAACCCACAGCTAACATCTTACTGAATGGGGGTGAAAGCTTTTTCTGTCAGAACCAGAACAAGACAAGAGTGTCTACTCTCACCACTTCTATTCAGCATACTACTGGAAGTTCTAAGAAGAGCAATTAGGCAAGAAAAAAAAAAAGGCATCCAAATTGGAAACAAGGAAGTCAAATTGTCCCTGTTTGCAGATGACATAATCTTATATGTAGAAAAACCAGGAGCGTATATTCAGAGGAAGTTGCATCTGTGCTCTCAGGAAATAAAATGTTATTATTAAAAAAAGAAATAAGAAAAATCTAAAGACTGTACCAAATTACTCTTATAACTGATAAACGAGTTCAGTAAAGTTGCAGGATACAAAATTTGTATATTAAAATCAGTAGTATTTTATACATGAACAACAAAACTAGCTGAAAAAGAAATCAAGAAAGCAATCCCATTTACAATAGCTCCCCAAAATTAATTTAACTAAGGAGGTGAAAGATTCTACGTGGAAAACTGCAAAATACTGATGAAAGAAATTGAAGAAGATACACAAAAATGGAAAGTCATCCCAACCTCATGGATCAGATGAATGTCATTAAAATGACCATGTTGCCCAAAGCGATCTACAGATTGAATGCAATATCTATCAAAATACCAATTACATTCTTCACAGAAATAGAAAATAAAAAACAGAATTTATATGAACCCACAAAAGACCTCAAATAGCTAAAGCAATCATGAACAAAAATAACCAAGCTGGACGTGTAACACTATCAGACCTCAAAGTGTATGACAAAACTATTCTTACCAAAACAGCATGATACTAGCATAAAAACAGACACATAGACCAATGAAATAGAATAGAGAACCCAGAAATTAATTCACATATCCACAGTGAACTGATTTGTGACAAAGACGCCATGGACACTCATTGGGGAAAGATAGTCTCTTCAATTAATTGTGCTGGGAAAACTGGATATTCTGGAACTAGACTGCTACCTCTCAAAATGGATCAAAGACTTAAATGTAAGACCTGAAGCATTGAAACTACTAGTAGAAAACATAGTGGAAACACTTCACGACACTGATAGGGAAAAGATTGTATGAATAAGACCTCAAACGCATAGGCAGCAAAAGCATAAATAAACAAATGGGATTACATCAAACCAAAAAGCTTCTGCACAGCAAAGAAAACAGCAGAGTGAAAAGACAACCTACAGAATGGAAGAAAATATTTGCAAACTACTCATTCGATGGAGGATTAATACCCAGAATATAAAAGAAACTGAAACATCCCAATAGCCAAAAAACAATTCAACTCAAATATGGGCAAATGACCTGAACAGATATTTCTCAATAGAAGACATACAAATGACCAAAAGTATATATTTTTTACATGTCCAACTTACTAATCATTAGGGAAATGCAAATCAAAATCACAAAGAGGTATCTCTTTCCAGTTAAGATGGCTATTATCAAAAAGACAAAACAAAAAACAAATGCTGGAGAGGATACAGAGAAAAGGAAACTCTTAGATACTGTTGGTGGGAATGCAAGCCACTATAGCCACTGTGGAGAACACTATGGAGGTCTCACAAAAAATAAATAGAACTACCATATGATCCAGCAATCCTACTACTGAGTATTTATCCACGGAGAAATAAATTATTATATTGGAGATATCTACACCCCCATGTTTATTGCAGCACTGTTCATGTTAGCCAAGATATAGACTCAACCTAGTTGTCCAAAAACAGATGAATGGTTAAAGAAAATGTGGTGTATATATGTCATAGAATGCTATTTAGCTAGAGAAAAAAGAATGAAATCCTGTCATTCATGGCAATATAGATGGAATTGGATGATATTATGTTATCTGAAATAAGCCAGGAAAAGAAAGTTAAACACTGCATGTTCTCACTCAAATGTGGAAGCTAATAGTAAAAGTTGATCTCATAGAAGTAAAATGTAGAACAGAGGATACTAGAGGCTGGGAAGGCAGGGGACGGGGGTGGGGAGAGGAGCATATAGAGAGATTTGTTAAAGGATACAAAATTACAGCTAGATAGGATAACTAAGTTCTTGTGTTATATACCACTGTAGAATGGCTTTAAGTGACAATAATATAGCTACTTAAAGCTATATATTATTAGGAGGATATTGAATGTTCCCAGAACAAAGAAATAATAAATGTTTGAGATGATGGATGTGTGAAATACCCTGATCTGATTAGTATACATTATATGTATCAAAACATCACCATGTTCCCCTTGAAAATAAACAATTATTACTTGTCAATTAAAAAATAAAGTTACAAGAGACAAAGGACATTATATATTCAGAAAATTTTCAATACATCAAGAAGATATAACAGTAAAAAGTATTTGCACACCTAATAACTGACCATCAAAATATCTGAAGCAAAAATGGCCAGAATCGGAAGTAGAAATACACATACTTGTACAATAATAGTTGGAAACTTCTATACCCCACTCACAATAATGGATAGAACAATCAGGTGAAATTAGGAAAGCAGAGGACTTGAACAACACTGTATATGAACTAGATCTAACAAACATACAAAAAACTGCCCAAGAACAGAATGCACATTTTCCCAAATGCACATGGGACATTTCCTGGATATATGTTAAGCCACAAATTAAGTTACAATAAAATTTAAAAGACAGAAACCATGCAAACTATCTTTTCTGATAACAACAGTATGAAGTTAGAAATCAATAACAGATGGAAAACTGAAAAAAAAATCACAAATTTGTGGATTTTAAACAACACACTTGTAAATAAACAATGGATCAAAGAAGAAATCACAAGAGACTTAGAGAAAAATGAAAATAAAAACACAGCATACCAAAACTTCTGGGACACAATGAAAGCAGTGTTTAGGGGGAAATTTTTAGCAATTAACACTCACATTCAAATACAAGAAAGGGAACACCCGTGTGGTTAGAGGTTGCTGGGGTAGTGTAGAGGGCTGAGAACAACCTCTGAACCTGAAAGTGTCATGCATGTTAGATAGTACTCTGTTTTCTTACCTGTCTCCAGCCCTCATGCTTTATCTGTGCTAATGCGATGGCCTAGCTTTTCCTAGGGAGGCGTTGTCCGCTGCCCTAAGGTGACCAAAAACTTTATTATGCTTGTAAGGCTGTCTGGTGGGAATAAAAAAATAAGTACTCACCCTCCATGTCCTTTCTGGTGGCCTCTAGGAAAGACTGGCCTTAATTTTATCAACACTACCTCCAAGTTTAACAATGGCTGCTTGTAGACTCTAACAAAGAGGACAGCATTCATGGAACCACTTAGGAAAGAGCAAATTGTAACGGAAGATGCAGCTTAATGTCAAGAACATGTTGTATAGATGATGGGATCTTACTAAATATTATTTTCCAGTGGGAAAAAAAATAAAAATAAACAAGATCCCAAATTCAGCTACCTAATGTTACAACTTAAGGAACTGGAAGAACAAACTAAACCCAAAGCTAGAAAAAGGAAGGAAATAATAAAGGTTAGAGCAGAGATAAACAAAATGGAGACTAGAAAAACAATTGAGAAAATTAATGAACCCAGATGTTGATTCTTTGAAGAGATCAACAAAATTGACAAACTTTAGCTAGATGGACTAAGAACAAAAAAAAAAAAAAAGAGAAAAAGCTCAACTTAGTAAAATTAGAAATTAAAGTGGGGACATTACTACCTATTCCACAGAAACAAAAAGGATTATAAGAAAGTACTATGAGTAATTCTACACCAAAAAATTGAATAACCTAGGTGAAATAGACAAATTCCTAGAAACAGAAGACCTACCAAAATGAAACCATGTGGAAATAGAAAATATGCATAGGCTCTAATTCATAAGAAGAATGAATCCGTAATCAAAAATCTCTCAAAAAAGAAAAGCTCTGAACCTAATGGCTTCACCAGTGAATTCTATCAAACATTTAAAGAAGAACCAACACTAATTCTTCTCGAACGTTTCCAAAACATTGGAGAGGGAATACTGCTTACCTCATTATTTGAGGCCAGCATTATCTTGATACCAAAGCCAGACAAACACTACAAGAAAAAAAAACTGCAGACTAATATCCCTATGAACTTTGCAAAAAATCCTCAATGTAATACTAGCAAACTAAATTCAGCAACATATTAAAAGAATTACATACCACAACCACGTGGGATTTATGCCTGGAATGCAAGGATGATTAGACATATGAAATCAGTGTAATACACTACGTTAGCAGAATGAAGGAGATAGTACATGTAATCATCTCAATCAATCCAGAAAAAGCATTTGATAGAATTCTATACCCTTTCATGATTAAAAAAAAATTCAACATACTAGGAATTAAAAGAAATTACCTAAACATGATAAAAGTCATATATGAAAAACCCACAGAAAATATCATATTCAATAGTGAAAGACTTCTATGATCAGGAACAAGGCAAGGATGCCCTCTCTTGCCAGTTGTCTTCAACATAGTGTTGAAAGTCCTAGCCATCACAGTTAGGCAAGTAAAAGATATAAAAGGTATCCAAATCAGAAAGGAAGAGTTAAGATTATCTCTGTTTGCTGATGAGAAGATCTTGTATATAAAAAACGCTAAAGAGTCTACAAAAAAAAAAAAACTGTTGTAACTAATAAATTCAGCAACGTAGCATGATACAAAAACCAATCTGTTGTATTTCTATATACCAACAATGAGCAATCCACAAAGGAAATTAAGAAAGTACTTTCATTAACAATAGCATCAGCCAGGCACAGAAGCTAACACCTGTAATCCTAGCACTTTGGGAGGCCAAGGCAGGAGGATTGCTTGAGCTCAGGAGTTCAAGACCAGCCTGGAAAACATGGTGAAACCCCCATCTCTACAAAACATTTTAACAATTAGCCAGGCGTGGTGGCATGCACTCGTAGTCCCACTACTTGAGAGGCTGAGGTGGGAGGATTGCCTGAGCCCAGAATGTCAAGGCTGCAGTGAGTTGTGACCATGCTGCTGCACTTCAGCCTGGGCAGCAGAGCAAGACCCTGTCTCAAGACAAAACAAAACAAAAAAACAAAAACAGTAGCATCAAAAAGAATTAAATACTTAGGAATTAACTTGACCAGGAAGGTAAAAGACTTGCACACTGAAAACTATAAAACATTTCTGAAAGAAATTGAAAAAGACAGAAATAAATGGAAAGATATCCCATGTTCCTAGCTTAGAAAACTTAATAATTGTTAATATATCAATACCACCCAAAGATATCTAAAGATTTAATGCAATTCTTATAAAAATCCCAATAACGTTTTTTGTAAAAATACAAAAATCCATGTTAATATTCATTTGGAATTTTAGAGAACCCAGAATAGCCAAAAACAAGCCTCAAAAAGAACAAGAGTGGAAGACTCACACGTCCTGATTTTAAAACTTACTGCACAGCTACAGTAATCAAGACAGTATGGTACTGGCATGAAGACATGTGGATCAACAGAATGGAATAGAGAGTCCAGAAACAAACCTCTGCATATAATAAGGTCAGTGATTTTCAACAAGAGAGTCAGGACTATGGAGAAAAATGGAGAAAAGACCATTTTTTCAACAAATAATATTGGAAAACTAAATGTCACATGCAAAAGAATGAAGTTGGACCCTTACCTAACACCATATACAAAAAGCAACCCAAAATGGATTGAAGACTTCAATGTAAGGGCTAAGACCATAAATCTCTTAGAATAAAACATAGGGCAAAAACAAAACATTGGATTTGGCAGTGATTTCTTGGGTAGACACCAAAGGCACAGACAGCAAAAGAAAGAAGACAAATTAGACTTCATGAAAATTTAAAACTTTTGTGCCTCAAAGAACACAGTCAACAGAGGGAAAATATTTCTTGCCTACAAAATGGGAGGATATTTTAAAATAACATATCTGGTAAGACGGGATTTATATCCAGCATATATAGGAAACTCTTAAAACTTAACCAAAAACCAAACAACCCAGTTCAAAAATAGGCAAAGGCCTTGAATAGATATTTATCCAAAGAAGACATACAGATAGCCAACTAGTATATGAAAAGATGCTCAGCATCACCAATTATTAGGAAATACAAATGAAAACCATAATGAGTTACCATCTCATACCCATTAGGATGGATACTGTCTTCAATCCCCAAAGAAAAATCAGAAAATAACAAGTATTGGTGAGGATGTAGAAGAATTAGTACGCTTGTGCACGGATGGTGTGAATTTAAAATGATACAGTGCTGTGGAAAACAGTATCATGATTCCTCAAAAAAATTAAAAATAGAGTTACCATATGATTTAGCATTTCACTTCTGAGTATACAGTAGCACCTCCACCCCATTATTTGTGGCTTCAGTTTCTGAAGTTTCAGTTGCCCATAGTCAACCATCATCCAAAAATATTAAATGGAAAGTTCCAGAAATAATTCATAAGTTTTAAATTGTGCCTCATTCTAAGTAACGTGATGAAATCTCACAGCATCCCTCTTCTTCCGCGCAGGATGTGAATCATCCCCTTGTCCAATGTATCCATGCTGTATATGCCACCTGTTAGTCACTTAGTAGTGGCTGTTGGGATAACATCTCAGTTATCCAGTTGAAAAAGCAAAGTATGATATATAGACAGCTCAATACTATCCACAGTTTCAAGTGTCCCCTGGGAGTCTTAGAGCATATTCCCACCAGGTGCAGTGGTTCACACCTGTAATCTCAGCACTTTGGGAGGCCAAGGTGGGAGGATCAGTTGGTCAGGAGTTCAAGACCAGCCTGGCCAACATGGTGAAATCCCATCTCTACTAAAAATATAAAAATTACCCAGGCATGGTGATATGCACCTGTGGTCCCAGCTACTTGGGAGGGTAAGGAAGGAGAATCACTTGAGCCTGGGAGGTGGAGGTTGCAGTGAGCCAAGATTGTGCCACTGTACTCTAGCCTGGGTGGCAGAGCGAGACGGCATATTAAAAAAAAAAAAAAAAAAAGAACATATTCCCACAGAGAACAGAAGACTACTCTGTACCCAAAATAATTGAAAACAGAGTCTAGAAGGGATATTTGCACACCCATGTTCATAGCAGCAGTATTCACAAAATCCAAGAGGTGGAAGCATTCCAAATGTCCATTGATGAATGAATGGAGAAACAAAATGTGGTATATATCTGCAGTGGAATATTATTCAGCCTGAAAAGGAAGGAAATCTTGTCACATGCTATGATATGGATGAATCTTGAGGACATAATGCTAAATGAAATGAATTTATCACAAAAAGACAAATACTGTATGATTTCACTTATATGAAACAAAGATCACAGAAACAGAAAATAGGATGGCAGTTACTAGGGGCCAGAAGGAGAATTAAAGGAGAGTTGTTTAATGGATATAGAGTTTCAGTTTTACAAAATCAGAAAGTTCTGGAGATCTGTTTCAAAACAATGTGAATATACTAATACTATTAACTGCATACTTAAAAATGGTTAAGGGCTGGGCATGGTGGCTCACACCTGTAATCTCAGCACTTTGGGAGGCCGAGGAGGGCGAATCACTTGAGATCAGGAGTTTGAGACCAGCCTGGGCAATGTAGCGGAATCCTGTCTCTACTAAAAATACAAAAATTAGCTGGGCGTGATGGCATGAGCCTGTAATCCCAGCTACTTGGGAGGCTGAGGAAGGAGAATTGCTTAAACCCAGGAAGGGGAGGTTGCAGTGAGCCAGTTGTGCCACTGAAATTAACAGAAATTAACACTGAGAGGTTTTTAAATTTTATTTATTTAAAGTTATATTAAACTATTATACCACATATTAACATAAATAATGTAGTATTTTCATGAAAAATGACTATATTTTTCAAAACAAAAACAGTTTATTGAGAAGACTGACATTGTTTTTCATTTTTTCCAGTGTCTAATATCTGGCTTTAATTGAAAACAGCTTTCTGCATTCAATATGTTGTAATGTGTTTTGGTTGTACTCTATGAAGAAAATTTGACCTTATCAAATATATAATGTTAAAGAGAATTTAAATACTTCTCAAATGATTGGAGATTATAATTTTTGATACTACACCAAAACTTACAAATGATAGTTTCTTAAGTTAGTTTCAATGTGGAATCAAACCATACATTGGCCTATGTGGCATTTTCAACTGCATCTTTTACTGATGTGTGATTTTGTAACATCATGCATTATTTATTTGGAAAACATTGATTCCCGTACTCATGCAGATCTTCCAAATGTTGTCACATTTGATTACACAATATTGAAAAATAACATTTGTTAATATAACCACCGATTATAGGGAAGAGGAAAGAGATTGGGATAAGAAAAAAGCATAGAAGTGGGCTAGTTTCTGAAATGTTGGCAAAGTTCCAATTCTTGTGGTCTCATGATTTTATAGTAATCAGTTTGTTCTTTGCTTTATTGTTTTAAGTATGACCCCCCCAAACAATATAGTTTACTTTTGACTGATTTTAAATTTACATAAATGGAATCATATGATATATACATGTTTGTACCTGTTTTCTTTTGTTCAATATTATGTTTTAGGATGTATTTCTTTTGTGTATGTGTCTAGTATTTCACTATCTGAATAGATCACAATTTTTAAATCCATTTTATTGTTGCTGAACATTTACATTATTTTCAGATTTGGAAAATTTTAAAGTGCTGCTGTGAACATTTTTGCATATGTATTCTATTCTGTACTGTATAAGCATGCATTTCTATAGGATATAAACCTAGGAATTGCTGGGTCATAGGATATGCACATTTTCAATTTTAGCATAATAGATGATGCCAAACTTTTTTCATCAGCCCTGTAAGAAAGCTCCCTTTGCTCCACATCCTTGCCAATAGGTATTTTTAATTTCATTAAAATTTAATCTCAATTAAGAGACTTCTTAAAATTTCAGCCTTTCTGGGGAGAAGTGTGCAGTAGTACCTTGTGTAATTCTCTGAATACTGATGTGATGGAGCAAGTTTTCACATTTACTGAATATTTGAATTTCTTCTTTTATAAAGTGCACATTCAATTTTTGCCCCTTTTTCTATTGATTAACTTTCCTTTTCTTACTTATCTGTGGATATTCATTGTATATTCTTGCTACAAACCCTTTTTTGACGGAAAATATATACAATTAATTTGGCACCAGGTTTACTTAACTTTCAGGACAGGAAACATAGCATATTAGCATTACAGCATCAGGTATGCTAGGCCATATTTTAGTTCCTCATGTCAGTTCTAAGGTGAAAGATCAGGTGGGTAAGTGTGGACCACTCTGCCTTACAAAACACAGGATCTTGTAGCAGCCCATACACACAAAACTGTCAGATTCCCAAGGGACATGCTTGGTTACATGAATCACACTAAGCATAGAGAAGCTGCAGCCTTTGTTTTTCAATAGGGATATGTAGTTTATTCATAGGCCTTCGAGTTAGATGCAGTTCACCAAACTGGGGTCAGTTTTACAGTAAATAATATTGCCTGGAAACACAGCTAACTTCTCACTTTTTAGCATAATCCTATATATTTCCATGGAATTCGTGTTAGGAGAAGATAAACTGGAGAGCATTTCTTCATGGAGAAAGAGTTTAGTTAACCCTTTCTGTTGGTTAGCCGTTTCTCTCTGGAAAAATAATTGATATCGTTACAAAATTGAGTCTTCTAAGCCATGAATAAATATCTCCATCTTGGCCGGGCACGGTGGCTCATGCCTATAATCCCAGCACTTTGGGAGGCTGAGGCGGGTGGATCACGAGGTCAAGAGATGGAGACCATCCTGGCCAACATGGCGAAACCGTGTCTCTACTAAAAATACAAAAAATTAGCCGCGCGTGGTGGCACGTACCTATAGTCCCAGCTACTCAGGAGGCTGAGGCAGGAGAATCCCTTGAACCTGGGAGACCGAGGTTGTAGTTAGCCAAGTTCGTGCCAGTGCACTCCAGCCTGGGCGACAGAGTGAGACTCCATCTTAAAAAAAAAAAAAAATACATATATATATATATATATATATATATCCATCTCTTTAAATTTTCTTTACTTTTTCGCAATAAAGCTTGATAGTTTTTTATAGCAGTCATGCATATTGTTTTTGGATTTGTGCCAAGTACTTGACATTTTTATGCCACTATGAATGGTTTTCAAATTTTTAGTTTCTGTTTTTGTTAGTTTATAGGAATACAGTTGGTTTTGTACATTGATTTTGTATCCAACACCTTGCTAAATTCTGTTATTAATTCTAATAAATTGTAACTTCTTGTGGATGTTCTACATACTCAATTATGTTATTTGTAAATAATGTTTTACAATTTCGTTTCTTTTTAAATATGTTTTGATGTCTTTTTCTGACCTTAATGTACCAGCTGGGACAATGTTGAATAAAAGTGATGATAGATGCTCAATCTCAAATATTTCACCCTTGCAATATTTGCTGGGGCCTTTTTAGCAAGTTAAAGAAGATTCTGTATTACAGGTTGCTAAGACTATTTTTTAGAATATAAATGGACATTATTTTATTAAATGCTCTTCTGCATCTGTTTAGATGATTATATTATATAGCTTTCCCCCAAATCTGTTAATTGGTCAAGTTACCTCAATAGATATGCTAACATTAAGCCAAATACGTGTTCTTGGGATAAGTCTAATTTGTTCAAGATGTGTTATCCTTTTTTAATAAATTAATATTTTCATTAAAACCTTTGCCTCTATATTCATGAGAATTTTCTTTAATTTTGCCTTTGCCTATTGAGTTTTGGTATAAAGGCCCATGAAATGAGTTAGAGAATAAGCTCATTTTTCCAGTTTTCTATAATTTGTGTAATATTGGAGATTTTTTTTCCTTGAATAAATGTTTGGTGGAACTTATTAGTGAAGCCAACTGGAATATTCTTTGTGGGAAGGTTTTTAATTACAAAGTCAATTTCTTTAACAGTTATAGAACTCTCTGGGTTTTCTATTTCTTCTTGTGTCTATTGCAGTAAGCTATACTTTTCTAGGAATTTGCTTCTCTCTTGGTCAGTCACACTACAGGTTTAATTTAGTCTTTTCAAAGAAGCAATTTTGGCTTTGCTGATCCTCTCTATTATATGCTTAGGCATTATATTATTATTTTTGCTTTTACCTTTTTATTTTACTGTTTCTACTTTTGGGGGGAGGGGATGAGGCTCATATTGCAATTTGGGAGTCCACCAAAAGTGCAACTCTACCTCTCAACTCACTCTTCTAGACTACCATTATAAAAACAGCAGAGAGTTTCACTTACTCTCTAGTTTTCCTGTCTCTCTATGTCTTGGCTTGGAGAAAGTTGGTTGATGTTTTGTAGAAGATTTTTTAAAAAATTTAATTATGGCACAATCTTTCTAGCAGTAGAATAACAAGGCCTAACTTCAGTTTTACCATGAGAATAAAGTGAAGTGATTTAAATGAAAACACTTTGAAAAAAAAAAAAAAAAAGACCAATATAAATGTAAGTATTCTCTTTCTCACTGTTGTTAGTTTTTGGGTTCACCAAATGCTTAGATGTATTCAAAGTTCCCTCAACCATGATTTGCAGTAACTGGGGGAAAGTCTCCAAGAATTAGTAGTTGAGAGACCAAAATGTGCTACAACTTTAGCAATGTTAGTATATGTCTCGTTGCACTGGACTTAATTAGCTCTTGTTCTAGTTCTAGCCAGTAATTTGAAATCCAGCAGAATGGACAGGTTTATTAACAGAAAGACTCTTGAAGTTGAAATTGTTTGGGTTAATTGCCTTTTTTGAATCAACTAATTAAACATATAGAGGGCAGCGATCTAACCTCTGAAGACGATAAGAAGTTGACTGAGACGTTTGTTAGGACTGAAAAATTTACAACTTCTGCTGAAGTCGTACAGCAGTATTTTCTTGAAATGTGAAATGCATGTTGTTTAAAAGCACAGGCTTTGGAGTGGGAACTCCTTGGTATAGGAACTCCTCTGCTTCCCGAGTAACCTCACTTTCTCCAACTGTAAACTGGAAGTAAGAGTACCTATCTCAAACGAGTTGTGAGGATTAAATTAGCGAATCTGTGTAAAGGTCTTAACTTTGTGGGACATAATAGGTGCTCAGTATATAGTTTATGAATTAATGAAAAATTAATAAGCCTTTTTGTAGAGAGAAGAACTGAATATATTATAGTAAAATGAAAATTTATTAAGTGCCGTAGGAAGGACACAAAGAGTCAAAGGAACACTGAAAAGGGCTTCCTACTGAATGGGAATTGCGAGGAGATTTTGTCTAAGAGATGACATTTGAACTAAATCTCGAAGGTTTGAAGATAGAGTGGAATTTCAGCGGTTGTGCTTGGGACAGAAGTTATTTCATGTGGAGGTGATGATGTGTATGATCCAAGACTGGATGGAGGTGGGAGACCTGGGGTTTAGGCAGGAAAGCATAGGGATTTTAAAGGATAGTGAGTAATACTAGAGAGTAAATACATTGAAAAAGATTTGGGATTCAATACTTCGAAGTATTTTGACATCATTTTGTGTGTTCTTGAGAACCATTAGAGACTTTAAGCCGTGCTTTAAGGAGAACGATGCTATGACATGGGTTGGTTACCGAGGGGGGATTTGGAAGAAGAAAGACCTATTAGGAAGATTTTGCAATGGTGAAAGGAGATAGATTACAGAAACCTTACAAAATATGAGCAAAACTGCCTGCAAATTAACTAGTAAGAGATGATACATGAAGGAAGAATTCAAAGGTGATTCTGACATTAAAAATCTAAACAGTTGGGACAATAGCTGTATCATTTGCAAACACAATGAAAATGAGCAGGTTGTAAAGAAAGATCACAATTATGGTTTTGAACGTATTGAGTTTGAATTTTGTATGCTAGAAAGGACAGCCAACTGGAAATGTCAACTTGAGATAGTTTGAACTATAAATATTTGGGAATCATCTGCATGGAAGTAATAGTTGGAATCCTGGGAATGAATCAGCTCAAAGTATGGTAGAAAACTATTTAGAGCAATGCCTACAGGAATACGTGGCTGTATCTGTGGAAGAAGGGCAGACAGCAAAAGAGAAGGAAACTATAGTTAGAGGGATAGAGCAGAAAAAATAGAACTGACATTTCTTATTAAAATTTAAGAAAATTTGCAAGTTATTTGACTAGGTTTTCCGAAAGAAAGCTATTGCCATTGTTAGGAAGAATAACTAGGTAGCTTTATTACCTTTAACATGTAATCTGCTATGTTAAACAGAAATAATGCATTAAAATTTGTTATATTTGCAAGTGTGGTTCTACCTTTTATGGACAGATTTTTGTGTCTTTCTTTCTTTGGAAAGCAATAAATTAGAAAGTCAGTTAGAGCTTCTTTTTTCACCCACCCTATAGAAATAGATACATTGCCAAGCATTGCAAGTACCATATTTTCCACATAGAATATCTAGGTGTCAAGATTATCTCTAGTTAAAGCTTTGTTTGGGGAAAAAAAAAAAAAAGAAGAAGAAGAAAAGGAAAAAACTTTTTATGATCTTGAAGAAATTCATGGCCTTTGAAATTTCTAGAAGAGCCTCAAAAAATAGGAATTCCTGCTGATAATGCATTGGTGGTGGTAATAATAATTGCAATTAATATTTACTGAATGGTACTGTTTGCCATACATTGTTCTAAGTGTTTTACATGCATTTTTTTCATATAACAGTATTTACTGAGTGCCTATGCTGTACCAGGCACTGTTCTGGGCATTTGATTTAGGTTAATAAATGAAACAAACTGAAATTCTTGCTCTCGTGGACATTTTATTTAGTGAGAGCAGACAGATAATAACCAGTAAGCATAATAAATAAAGTATATGGACTCTAAGAAGATGGTAAGTCCGTGGAAAAAGTAGAGCAGGGTAAGTGGATTCAGGAGTGCTGAATTGGGGTTGGGTGATGGAAATGGATTGCTTTTTTTTTTCTTCTTGAGATGGAGTCTCGCTCTGTCGCCCAGGATAGAGTGCAGTGGTGCAATCTCAGCTCACTGCAACCTCTGCCTGCTGGTTCAAGCAATTCTCCTTCCTCAGCCTCCCTAGTAGCTGGGACTACAGGCACACGCCACCAGCTACTTTTTTTGTATTTTTAGTACAGCTGGGGTTTCACCATACTGGCCAGGCCAGTCTCAAACTCCTGACCTCATGATCTGCCCACCTCAGCCTCCCAAAGTGCTGGGATTACAGGTGTGAACCGCCACGCTCGGCCAAATTGCATTATTAAGTAGGATGGTGAGAATAGGCCTAATGAAGAAGACTGCATTGGAGTTAACCATGCAGATATCTGAGAGAGTACCAGGGAAATGAAGCAATCTGAGAGAGTACCAGGGAAATGTGCAAAGGCCCCAAGGTAGAAACATGTCTGCGATATCCAAGGAACAACAAAGAGATTAATATGATTCCATTTTGAAGAAGATATGGTTTCAGGCATGATGAAGCCACAGTCCGTTGGCTCCTACTCCTGACTCATGGCTGTTGGCTCTCTCCAAGGAACATGTAGGTTAGGAAACTGTATCACAGCCATGAGTTTAAACACTGGAGGAACCAGAGGTGGTGATTCACTGAATTAGAATTCCCCTAACCAGCTGCAGTATAAAAATCCCTGAAGAAGTGTGTGCTGACTTGATCAGAGGCACAAAGGAAAAGAATCTCAAAGTGAAAGGACCAGTTGCGATGCCTACCAAGACTTTGAGAATCACTACAAGAAAAACGCCTGTGGTAAAGGTTCTAAGACATTGAATCACTCCCAGAAGAGCATCCGCAAGCAGTTTATTGACTTGCGCAGCCCTTCTGAGATTGTTAAATAGATTTATTCGATCAGTATTGAGCCAAGAGTTGAGGTTGAAGTCACCATTGCAGATGCTTAGGTCAGCTATTTTAATAAATTGATTATCAGTTGTTTTTTTCTTTTTAAGAGGTCAGTATAGTTCAAAGTGTTTAAGGGAGAGAGCAGTAGTTAAGATCAGAGAGGAAATGGACATGGAGAGAGTGAGGCAGATCTTGTTACTACAACCCTATGAGATATGTACCATTATAATCTGCACTTTACAGGTGAGGAAACTGAGATACAAACAAGTCAAGTAACCTGGGACATCTGTAAAATCAAGAGCCAGCTGTAACAACGAACAATTTCATCCAATTATGTACTGAAGGTTTCAAAACGATTTAGTTGCTAATTCCTTTATGGCTTTCTGTAAAATATTAGGTAAAAGGTCAGTTCTGGAGTAGATGATTTCATTTAACAATGGCTCTATGATTTTCTTTCTTTGTAAACCACCATGACCATTTATAGGGCCTGTAATTTCATCAAAGTTTCTTCAATTGCATGTGACTTCTTTTTGTTGGAAATACAGTAAGCATCCCTTAATACAAGTCTTTTGTATTAGAACCAATTTAAATTTTGGTTTAGTTCTTCTAGCCTTTTCATATTGAGCCTTCTTAGAAACAGAGATACAGTCATAATCATAATGATGTAATATGTTTTCTTTAGTTCTTACATACAGAAAGCCATTCTAGATCATAATATAGTGCTAATGTCATTTACACATTACCTATGGACATGCTACTGATAATTGAATCAATGTAATGATAGTTACAGATTATCTGGCCCATGTATGTATTACCCATGCTTGGGATGAATCAATACCTTAATAATATAATTTGACATAGAAAAACATTTTAATAAAGATAATTATTTAAATGATAGAAAGTCTAAGAAAAAAATGTTTATGCCTACCTAGTTCAGTGATCCCCTAACTTATCCATAAACCACTCTTCACTTTACTTCCAGGTTAAGTGACTAGAGGGATTTGAAAGTCACAGTGGATCATTACATGAAAAGATATTTAATAGTTCATTTTTACACTAGATTGCTAGTTAGCTATTATTTTTTCTAAAGTAAATTTAGTATATTGGGATTCCGTTTTTATCTACTTCATTATATTAAGTCGAATTGATCCAAACTGTTGATTTTTATGACCTGTGAGCTTTTCAGCATTGACTTTGCAGAGATGATCATTTAAAGAACAGCATTTTGCTAGATTTATGGTTGTTTACATAATATTTTATTAATCTGACAGTGAATAAAAAATGAAAAGTTATTTTAGCGGTGTTTCTTAGTAGTCTTCTCACAGAAGTAGTGAATGCATAAATCATACTTATGTGGGGTTGATGATTTTAATTGTTTGGTACTAACATGCTTTTGTCAAGTGGGGGCATCATTGATCTTTCTTAGGTAAGCAGTGTAGTAAGAATGCTTTGCTTTTTAAACTTAAATGATATTAGGAGTAAATACTTGTTCTCTTTTCATTTTACTTTAGAGGGCCTCTATTTAATATGTAACTTTTCTTATAATAGCTAGCACTTTTAATTAGTAGCAAGATTTAAAGTCCGGAAACATTTAGCAGTTTTCTTTGTAGTTTTCAATTGTACTAGCCTCTAAGGTTACCATCACAAAATGCAGTTGTTATTCAGTAAAAGAAAATGACATGGTTTTAATAATAATAAAAGTTTAGAATAAAATTGTTACTATATAGTCTTAGGTTTGTTATTATTATTGATGTTTTAAGTATATGAACAAGGGTAAAAGTATATACTTAACGATTTAAAACACACACACTACTAACTCACCTGGTATTCAAAAGTAGCTCTCAGTGATAATTAGAAAATATTTTGAGCACATCCAAAATACATACTATTGTGTGCTGTTGCTACCAACAGCTGACTGTTGCTAATAACTCTAAAACTGTTTTGCCATCATTAAATTTATATAAGAAGCATGTTTGAATATGGTTATCATTGTGCTATTTACTTAAAATGCATATATGATTACTGTATTTTTAAAACTAATGATAATTTTAATCTTTCCACTACTAAAAATTTGTGTGACATTTGGACCTCGAAATACATTATTTTTAACCTAGTCAAAAAGGAACCGTATTTGTACATGATTGCATTTGGGGGAAATTTTGAGGGTGTGAGAATACATAGGTATTTAGCCTTAAGTATTTCAAAACTTTAACATGATGTTTCCATCAGTAAAGCTCTTGGCCTGTTCTTATGTGTAAGTTTAAAATCTTGCATATCTACATCCTTGTCAGGCAAATGCCAAGGGCTAAAACTGAAGATAATTTAAGATTTATGTCTCCTTCCTCTTGGAGGTTACAGTTGTCGTGAATTGTCAGTTGTGAAGGATCTAAACTGACATCAAAGGGTTCAAATGATCTGATTAGGTCAATTAATGTTAATTTTCATCTTCCATTAAATTCTTTTAATGTTTTCCCCTTTTCATGTTTTTCTAGCCAAGCCCTATACCAAGTCCTGTTTTGGGGCGAAAGCCAAATGCTAGTCAGTCTTTGCTTGTGTGGTGTAAAGAAGTTACAAAGAACTACCGAGGAGTAAAAATCACCAATTTTACTACATCGTGGAGAAATGGTTTATCTTTTTGTGCAATATTACACCACTTTAGACCAGATTTAATGTAAGTAGAAACATTTTCCATTCCCTATATTTTGTAAGTGATAGACATTTTTGAAAAGAACATAAAATAATTTCTTAGCACATCCTGAAATAATTTATATTTGTTTTATTACCCCACCTCTTGCTTTTGAGAGATACATGTCAGAAAGCTTTTCCTTTTTCATACCTAAAAACAATCTTCTCTTTTTAAAGAAAGTGGTGGCTGGGCGTGGTGGCTCACGCCTGTAATCTCAGCACTTTGGGAGGCCAAGGCGGGTGGATCACCTGAGGTCAGGAGCTCGAGACCAGCCTGACCAACATGGAGAAACCCCGTCTCTACTAAAAATACAAAATTAGCCAGGCGTGGTGGCGCATGCCTGAAATCCCAGCTACTCGGGAGGCTGAGGCAGGAGAATCGCTTGAACCCAGGAGGCAGAGATTGCAGTGAGCCAAGATGGTGCCATTGCACTCCAGCCTGGGCAACAAGAGCGAAACTCCATCTCAAAAAAAAAAAAAAAAAAATGGTTTTTCTCCTTAATCTCAAAGAACTGACTTCACATTATTATGAAAATTGTGTTAGTGTTAAAATGAGATGAGACAAATAAGCCTGTAATTCTTTACATTGACAACAAGGGATTACCTCATAGTAAATTTGGTTGTCAAGGCTAGTCTTTGGTCCCCTGCCTTAACCTCTCTTTTAGATGGAAAACTTCAGGCAGTGAAACGTGTAATCACTGTTTTTATTCATTTATTTATTTATTTCCTTAATTTTCCACACTATTAGTTTTGTTGATTGAATTGCTGTGAAATTGCTGGTTACTCTTTAGTATTATTGAATGTCAAATTTTTAGATTCAGTTTGTTTTAAAAACAGCTGTTTTTATCAAATACTATATGTACCCACTGTGCTATTTTCTCCCTCAGTGACTACAAGTCTCTGAATCCTCAAGATATTAAAGAGAACAACAAAAAGGTAAGAACTGATGAGCAAGAAAAATACATAGTTTCAATTTTGGCTTCTCTGCAGGTCTTTATTAATTTGGAGGAAGTGAGGCAGTTTTATGAGGTCATAACTACAACTCACAGAGGGTTGTCTGCTTATTGCGGTTCATTAGGATACATGGTTTACTCTGGTTTATCATGGACTTTTAAAGACCACAAGTGCCAGGTTGGCATCATATTATAATATGCATATTATCTTTTTAACTGTTGAATATTTGTTAAAGCATAGTGCTTTTTTTCTAAGATTTAGCTTTTTAAAAATGCACTCAAAACTGTTGTGCCATAGCTGTTATGTAAGTTTAGAAAATATGTTGGTTGGGGATGGTTTAGAAAATATGTTGGTTGCCTAATGGGTAAGCAAGAGAGAATACTTAGGTTCTGAGAAACAAAAAGATATAAACCTTGGTTCTTTTCATTTTCTGGTAAACCGTATACAGTTATTATGCTGCATAACAACATTTTGGTCAAAAACAGACCACATAGATGGTGATGTACCGTAAGATTATAATACTTTATTTTTACTGTACCTTTTCTATGTTTAGATACACAAATACCATTGTGTTACAATTACCTACACTATTCAGTATAGGAATATGCTGTGCAGCTTTGTAGCTTAGGTATAGCCTAGGTATGTAGTAGGCTGTACCATCTAGGTTTGTGTAAGTACCCACTGTGATGTTTGCACAACAGCAAAATCGCCTGACAATGCATTTCTCAGCACATATCCCCATTGTTAAGCAACACATGACTATATTTTCCCACATAATTAATCAATGTATTGAGATCAGAGCTTCCCAACTGGTATGGGGCAAGGGGATATCGATCCTTTCAGCCTTCAGGGCATCTGTGTAAGGCTGAGTTGCTGGAGCCCTGGGCCAGCTAACTGTGGCCACAGGCTGACTTATCTGTTTACCCCAGCACATAGTATGTGCGTTCTGTGTGCAAGGAGGGAAGCACCTGACTCAGCACACAGTAGGCACTGAATGCTTTTTTCTACTGAATTGAATTCTTCAACTGAAAAATTAATGAAATTTATTGTTGTCTTAGAACAGTTCTTAACCTGTGATCTGTGGGTAGAAATCAGGGTGTGCTTGAACATGGTTGAGGGAAAAAATACATTTTACTTTCATAATTCCTCATCTGAAATTTAGCATTTCCTTCAATTATGAATTTAGGCAATAAGCCACCATAGTGTTAGCCATGCCTGGGACTTTGTCACCTTTAGAAATCACAGATATTTTCGATATTTTCATGTCATGCTATAGTTGTTGCTGCAGATATCTGCAAATACCTTTTAAACTTATAACTTCTTCAAAATAATTAGTGCTGTCATAAAAAGCACATATATTACTACTTTCCAAATTCATTTTAAGTAATACTTTCATAGGTGTATTTTTCAGTATAATTGGTTTCTTTTGTAATTCTATGTATTTTATCCACGTAAAACATTATTCTGAGAAGGGACCCATTGCCAAAAGGATTCATGAGACAAAGTGGTTAATAACCTCTGGTCTAAAGTTTTTAACATACTTTAAATAATTAAAATTACTAGTGATACAAAGTCTTGGGACCTTGATAGAAGTTCAATTAACAAGTCTTTAAATCAAAACAATTTTTCACTTGTATTGCTCTCTAAAACCAAAAATGTGTATTGCTATCAAAAAGATTTTGTTTCTTCAGCCTGGGGAATGTAGCAAGACCCCATCTCTACAAAAAATGAAAATGTTAGCTCAGCATGGTGGCATGCACCTGTAGTCCCAGCTACTTGGGAGGATGAGGTGGGAGAAATCGCTGGAGCCCAGGAGCCCGAGGCTGCGGTGAGCTAGGATCATGCCACCGCTCTCCAGCCTGGGTGACAGAGCAAGACTCCGTGTCCAAAAACAAACAAACAAACAAAAAATGCTGTTTTTTCACAAATGCATACTGCTGGCCATAGAGCAATAAAAACCTGGCAGTTTCTATTGAAATATGTCACCAAAAAAAAAGATAATCTTTAAAAATCAGTATAGTTTTCTTATAGAAATTACCCTTTGGATGGGCATGTTATAAAGTAAACTGTTCTCATGAATTAATTCTTGTATAATTTTGGAGAGCCTGTGTCTATTAAAGTGAAATGCTGCTTTTTCATTAATTACAATTAAATTATATCTTTGGTTATGGCAGTGCTTTACCTCCATTTTCTTACATTTGAAAAAAATGGTAAGCCAATTTAAATGCAGACATGAGCATTATAAAATAAACCATTTTTTAAAGTGGATGTTTCAACTTACTGTTCAAAATTTTGAAAAAGAAATATTGTTGATTTTACCTCGTTATAAATGTGTAAAGAATATGGGGAATCTCAGTAAGGCTTAAGTCACACTTCTTTACATTAGCTTTTCATTAACTTAATAATGGTAAGCATACTTTGGATTTACATATGACTCCATACAGAAGACTATCCCATTAAAATTTTTTTTCAATTAGATCTTTCAGTACAGACAATCATGGCTTTTGAAAGGCTTTATCTTTGATGATTCTATTCATTGTATTATTCAATAAATAATTGTTTTTACATAGTCTTTCCTTTCATCATTTGCTACTTCTTACCTGATAGCTACATTGAGTTGCTACCTGCAGATTACTTCTAGCTTCACACATTTCTTCCCAATAACCCTTGTGCCCCTGAATGGACTTAAAGCACCATAGGAAAACAATGCCTGTGTCTTAAATTTCATACAGTTGCATAACATAACTGGCAGTAACTCCTCCTTACCAATTTAATAACATCTACAAATGAATAAGATAATTTTCTTAGAAAGACCTCTTTTTTCACCTCACACAAACAGGTGAAAAACAGTAGGTAGTTAGTTGACCATGGCAGAAGAGGTTAACCTATGGGAAAAGTCCTTTATAAATCCTTAACCTTGCTTACAAGAAACCTAGTTTGTTTTTGAATGTTTTTTTAGTGTAATTAGTGTACATAAAATGAATTGCTACATGAAGCAAAACACCAGCAGGAGTTTCCCCACAAGGAAGCTAATCATTTTCCCGGGTCTGTAGAAAGTGCTGAATTAAAAAAGGCATTTTCCTGTGACATCTGATCTTAACCAATATGTCAGTGTTTTTAGATAATTTGGGAATGTTTAGAATACTGCCTGTGGTGCTTTCCCTGATGGCCTGCAATTGATGCCTGTCAGTCAAGTTGTCAAGACACATGAAAAGGAAAATGACTTCAATTTTCCTAAAACATGTAAAATAACAAACCAAGCCTATACATGCACACCAACTGAGTCATTCTCTCTAGTAAATATTTTGAGGTACCTATATTATGAAGCCTAGTGCTGTGAAAATTGAAGAGGTTTTAATATCACAATTTATTTTTCATTTTCTTTCTTACTTGTTCCATAATGTTTGTTAAACTACAAGAATATGAGACAAAGATTAAATTCAAACATAGCAATGTACTTTAACAAGTAAGTACAGAAGACTGATTCATTCTGAATTGTTACATAATTTCCTAACATGTTTTTAAGAAAAACTTTGAATTATAATCCTTAATCTAGGTTGCTAAAAAGAGTAAACATTTTACTTCCCAGAGCAAGAATATATCTAGAGGGTTCTTACTTTCTCTGAGAGTGTATCTAAACCTTTAGCCATACTTTTAATGCTTCCTAGCAACACAATGCTGTTTTCAAGGGTTAGTTCAGGATAGTAATAATTAATTGTAAATTGAGAAACAGCTTAGATTATTCAAAACTAGAAAAACCTGATGTGCCACAGTCATTTAAAGGCTAACAAAAATAATACAATGCAGCCTCACATTCTCAACTAGGTTGTAGTACTCAAAACATTTCATTCTTTCCAAAATGAATGAATTAAATGAAGTCACTCTTTTCATTATGAAAATCAGTCTTAATTGAGCATTTAAAAATGTTTCTGTTTCTAGGCTTAAATTGCATTTATTTGTATTTTATATTAGGTAATCTAGTAGTTAGTTCTTTTGACTTATCTACCTGTGCTTTTCTTCACAAATTACTGCAATTACATGACCGTGGAAAAGAGAGGTTGATAGAAATGATAAAGCTCAATATGGATTAGTCTAATGTTTCTTTATACTTTAGTTCCTTATCTTGAAAGTCCATTCTCAGAGTTTTAAAAAATTTAACTCTCATTTTTGCTTGTTTCATTTATTGGAAAAAATATTTTAATTCTTATTTATTACACTTTTTTCTCTTGCCTCTCCCCCCACTTTTACACGTCTGACTTTTGGAAATTTGTTCTTTTCATGTGACATAATGTCGATAACATGTACCCACAACAACAAAAATTTAAAATGTGCTCTTTTTAAAATGTGTGAATTATGTGAACCGTTCAATATATCTTTTGTTTTTCCTTCCTTTGAAGGCATACGATGGATTTGCCAGCATAGGAATTTCCCGATTATTGGAACCTTCTGATATGGTATTATTAGCAATTCCTGATAAACTGACTGTTATGACTTATCTCTATCAAATAAGGGCACATTTCAGTGGCCAAGAACTAAATGTCGTTCAGATAGAGGAAAACAGCAGTAAAAGCACATATAAAGTTGGAAACTATGAAACAGATACAAACAGTTCTGTTGATCAAGAAAAATTCTATGCAGAGCTTAGTGATCTGAAGCGGGAGCCTGAACTACAACAGCCTATCAGCGGAGCAGTAGACTTCTTATCACAGGATGACTCTGTATTTGTAAATGATAGTGGGGTTGGAGAGTCAGAAAGTGAGCATCAAACTCCTGATGATCACCTTAGTCCAAGCACAGCCTCCCCTTACTGTCGCAGGACTAAAAGTGACACAGAACCCCAGAAGTCTCAGCAGAGCTCTGGAAGGACTTCAGGATCTGATGACCCTGGAATATGTTCCAATACAGATTCAACCCAAGCACAGGTTTTGTTAGGCAAAAAGAGACTATTGAAAGCTGAGACTTTAGAATTGAGTGACTTATATGTTAGTGATAGGAAGAAGGATATGTCTCCACCCTTTATTTGTGAGGAGACAGATGAACAAAAGCTTCAAACTCTAGACATCGGTAGTAACTTGGAGAAAGAAAAATTAGAGAATTCCAGATCCTTAGAATGCAGATCAGATCCAGCATCGCCTATCAAAAAAACAAGTTTATCTCCTACTTCTAAACTTGGATACTCATATAGTAGAGATCTAGACCTTGCAAAGAAAAAACATGCTTCCCTGAGGCAGACGGAGTCTGATCCAGATGCTGATAGAACCACTTTAAATAATGCAGATCATTCATCAAAAATAGTCCAGGTAAGTGAGTTAGAATGCTGAATACTATATTTAGTAATTAGTTATTCTCTGTTTTTGTTTCTTTTTGCATTCATAGATGTTACAAATGGTTAAAGGTGAAGTGTAATTTCTATTATAAAAACTCCTGAGGCATGTAGTAGTGTGTGCCTAAGTCCCCACTATTTGGGAGGCTGAGGAAAGAGGATTGCTTCGGCCCAGGAGTTTGAAACCAGCCTGGGTAACATAGCGAGTCCCTGTCTCAAGAAAAGAAAAACCTGAAATATACCTGCTGTGTATTTAAGGTTTATGATATAATATTTTAAGCCTAAAAATCCCAATTTCAACACTGAAGGATATTGTGTAATAAGGCTATGAGAAAAAAATTGAAGGATAAAGAATGTCAACTTTTCAAATAAAAATATTACTTATAAAAACAATATTCTACTATAAAATAAATCAAAGATGTTTCAATATTCCATTCAATAAGAACATCATTCTAAAAATGTATAATGCCAAATTAAATATTTCCCATTTAAAGCATTTTCCTTAGGTATTTTAATTGGTTTATTTAGTCCCATCATTACTTGTGGTTAAAAATCCCTGCAGCATCCAAATTTCTCCTCATGAAGGGAATATTGTACAGTTTTAACCTTTCTCTTACTGATGATATTAATAATTTACTGTTTTTACTTGTATCTCCGGTACCATTAGTTACAAGATATACTATTATTTTATGTACCACAACAAAAAAGAACAACATTGTCAATAAAGTTATGATACCTGGTTTTCCTATCACTCAGAATTTTTATAGCTATTGAAAGAGCTCGTTTAGACTTATTTAGGCATAGATTAGTTGATCATATAACACTCTTGTGTATACATAACGAGGAAATTTTAGGCAAAATAAATTGATTAAGGTATTCCTAAAAGTTTTTCACATTTAGAATCCAGCTCTTCTGAATCACTTTTTGATTTAGAGCTGTTGGTATTCCTTTTTTTTTTTTCACAGTTATCCTCTGTGCCATCAAAAGCATTGTTACAGTAAATGGTTCTGAAAGCCAGATTTGGGGGCCTCTGAAGTTCTCCAAGTCCCTTTCAGAGAGCCCCCGAAGTTAAAGCTATTTTCATAATAATACTAGGGCATCGTTTGCCTTTATCACTCTCATTCTCTCACAAGAGTATGATGGCATTTTCTGGAAGTTACATGATTTGTGATATCTCAACAGATTGAATACAAAAGTAGATATAGGAATTCAGCTGCTTTCTTTTATATTGAGATTTACAAAATATGTAAAATAATGCCACCCTTCTCAATTTTTTTTTTAAAGTAATTATTTTCTATTAAAATGTGTTAACATCTAATGAGTTCATTGTGGCTACTTCTAAATGAAAAAAATATTTTAAAAATATATCAGTTTTAATATCAAAAATGACAAATATCAATAGACATAATCTATATAAGCAAGAGGTTTTTGGGGTCCTCAATAATTTTTAAGCGTATATGGGGATTTTGAGACCAAAAAATTGGGGAACCTCTGAATTGTTTTTTCTTTTTTTTTGAAACAGAGTTTCACTCTTGTTGCCCAGGCTGGAGTGCAATGGCGCCATCTTGGCTTACCGCAACCTCCGCCTCCCAGGTTCAAGCAATTCTTCTGCCTCAGCCTCCCGAGAAGCTGGGATCACAGGCATGTGCCATCACACCAGGCTAATTTTGTATTTTTAGTAGAGACGGGGTTTCTCCATGTGGGTCAGGCTGGTCTTGAACTCCTGACCTCAGGTGATCCACCCGCCTTGGCCTCCCAAAGTGCTGAGATTACAAGTGTGAACCACCGCACCCAGCCCGAACCTCTGAATTTATAGCATTTCTCCACAACTGTCTCTGGGATTTTCTTCCAAGTCAGTATACTCATTGATAATGGCACTTTCTTGGCTTTACCAGAAGGTTTCAACAGAAGATTTTTAGACAGTAATCTGGAGTTATGTTTCTTTCTCAAATAGTCCTCAAGTGGTGTTGACTGGAAACATCAAGGAATTGCCATCATGCCAACTGAAATATCAAACAATATATATATAGGTAGACAACCATGTCTTAACTGCCACCTGGATGACAGAGAGTGTAAGATTCTGCCATTTATAAGTTTTCAGAGGTGTCAAGAAAGAATTTACATCTTAGAATTAAAGAAATATAATAGCTGTCAAAGCAAGCCCCTGTTCTCCTAATCATAAACCTCAAATCAAAAGTCCTAAGTAGCTAAATCTCTCTGAAAGCTTTCAGGACAGCATAATGTCCACACATAGTAGATAATCAATAAACATCTAGTGATTGACAATTGCAAGAACTTGATGACCCTAAATTGTCATATTCAATACAAATTTTTCTTTTGTTTTTTCTGGGGGGGGGGGGATGGAGTCTTGCCCTGTCACCCAGGCTAGAGTGCAGTGGCGTGATCTCACCTCACTGCAACCTTCTCTTCCCGGGTTCAAGTGATTCTCCTGCCTCAGCCTCCCAAGTAGCTGAGACTACAGGTGTGTACCACCATGCCCAGTTAATTTTTGTATTTTTAGTACAAAGAACCCAATGGGGTTTCACCACGTTGGCCAGGCTGGTCTCGAACTCCTGACCTCAGGTGATCCTCCTACCTCAGTCTTCCAAAGTACTGGGATTACAGGTGTGAGCCACCGCGCCTGGTCAGATTTTTCTTAAAAACCAGATTTTTAAGGCAAATATGTTTAGTTAAAACTAGGAATTGATTGATGTTTAAAATTTTAAAATACCCTGGACTGGGAATCAGGAAGCCTGGAATCTCATTTTGACTCTCCCAAAAATTAGTAGTGTGACATGTTAACTAGCCATTTAGCCTCTCTCAATCTTATTTTCCATGTATGTTAAATGAAGTAATCTTTAAGAACCCCTTTAGCTGTGAAACTATCATTCTGTGATTCTATTCAGATGATTAAAGTGTACTGGATGATAGAAGCAATGTCTATTCATAGCTCCATATATGTTTTCTCTTTCGCCATTGGCTTATTCAGAATTTTGCTTAGGGTAAGTTTAAAGGTTTTTATTGACACTGGATTGGCAAAAGTAATGTCTAACAATAAACACTGTAATATAGGTGCTGACATTTGGTAGGCTTTCAAAATTGTATATAGCAGCTGAATTTTGGACAATTAAAAATCTGTTTCTCTTGTACACAGTATTTCAATTCTCAGATACACATCTTTTTACATTTTAGCTTCCCTGAAATCAATATATATTATTTATAATAGTATATTAGAGTTTAATTGACAGCGTTTGTTCTTAGTAGTTCATAAAATAATAGTAACTCTTACAATTAAGACCATTGGATTAGAGGAAATTTAGTAACTTTAATATGGCTTTATATACTTAACAAAGTCATAATGTTGTCCATTTGGGTGCCTAATACATGTGATGACAGTTATATATCTTACACCTATCTCTTAAACTTTATAACCCATAAGGTAAGTAGTCAAATTCTATATTATATGTGGGAAATCTGAGGTTTGCAGAGTTACTTAAGGTTACATGATAAATGTTAAAGTTTAAATTCAAAAGCAACCTTGTCTTCAAAGTCTGTGCTTCTCCACTTGATGCTTGTAACATCTTTATTTACCATAATAGCATTAAAAAATAATCGTAACCCAAATATAATGTGGTCAACATTACTGAAGGGCAATTTAACAATGTGAATCAAATTCCTTAAAAATCTTTATCTCATTAGATCCTACTTTCAGGAATTTTTCCTAAGGAAATAATTAGAATTGTATAATACGGCTGGGTACTGTGGCTCACTCCTGTAATCCCAGCACTTTAGGAGGCCAAGGCGGGTGGATCACCTGACGTCAGGAGTTCAAGACCAGCCTGACCAACATGGAGAAACCCCGTCTCTACTAAAAATACGAAATTAGCCAGGGTGGTGGCACATGCCTGTAATCCCAGCTACTCGGGAGGCTGAGGCAGGAGAATTGCTTGAACCCGGGAGGCGGAGGTTGCTGTGAGCCGAGCTGGCACCATTGTACTCCAGCCTGGGCAACAAGAGCGAAACTCCGTCTCAAAAAAAAAAAAATAATAATAATAATAATAAAAATTTACCTCTAAAGATATTCATAAAAGCATTATTTATGATTTATGATAGTAAAAAATTGTGTGCAACCTAAATGTTCAGCAAAATAAGACAAGTTAACTAACGTATGATGCATCTATACAATATAATCTTAGACAGCCAATTAAAAATCAAGTTTTAGGCTGGACATGTTGGCTCACCTGTAATCCCAGTACTTTGGGAGGCTGAAGTAAGAGGATCGCTTGAGCCTGAGAGGTCAAGGCTGCAGTGAGCTGTGATCATGCCATTGGACTCCAGCCTCAGTGACAGAGTGAGACCCTGTCTCAAAAAAGTAAAATAATAAAATAAAATAATAAAAAAATTATGTTTAAAAAACATTTAAGACCATGAGAAAATGCTCAAAATAGAATAAGTGAAAAAAAAAGCATGATTCTACAGTTATTATCTCTGTGTACCAGGACTACTACTAATGTTTATTTTTTCTTTTTAACTTCTATTTAATTTCTGAAATCTCTGTAGTGAATTGCATTTCTAGCCAGGAAAATTTAAAAAAAAAAACAACTGTGTTTATGTGCTGTTAAACACAATTGATGATTTTATAGTCTTTTGGTGATTTGATTTTGGTCTTAAGACCAAAACATTTTTTCACTGTCCATGTAGCTGGTTGGAATCACCAAAAGACTATAAAATCACAGAATTTAGAGCTAGTGAGATCTTAAAGATGATCCCTCATTTCAAAGATTAGGAAATCGAGGGATTAAAACAAGTAGTTAATGTTTATTCAGTGCTTGCCACGTGCCATTGCTCAGTACATTATGCTATTATTTAATCTTTGCCGTGTCCTTCTGAGAGTTGGTCTATTTCTGTCCTTATTTTATAAATGAGGAAACTGAGGCTTAGAGAAATTAACTTGCCCATAATTAAGTGGTGGAACTGATATTTGAACCCAGGTCTGTCTGACTCCACATCATGTAATGGAATGCAGTAATTTTTTAACTGACCTGCTCAATGTTACATTGCTTATTATTAGTGGGAGAGGGATTAACAGCCTGATGTCTTGACTGAAAATTCAGTGTTCATTTAATTAATTTTGTCTGTTTTTGAGACACTGTTGATATTATAACTAAATTCTATTGTGTCCTATTCAACATGAACTTAGACTTATCATTATCACTTATATATTTTATTTGTATCTATTAAGTTAAGAATTTTTGTTTAATCCTCTTAAAAATCTTGGGTGATGAAAATATCCTGGAATTAGGTAGTGGTGATAGTTCATAACCTTATGAAATACTAAAAACCACTGAATTGTACACTTTAAGAAAAATCTTTTCTTCTTTAAGTTTATAGAAAAAAAGGCTTTAAAAAAATAGTTGTAGTAAAATATAAAAACCACAAAGAAACCCAAAAATGCTGAACTAATCTTAAAAAAGATGGTTTCACATAATATGAAATAAAGTAATAGCTATACTTATTTTCTTTTCCTTGACAGTGATACTTATGATTGAACCAAAACTATGCAATGAAAGGGAAGTAAAAGAAATTAAGTATCTGATAATAGTAATAGACATCTAAAGCCAGAAGTTGGTTACTTAGTAGAAAAAAAAGGAATTTGGACTATAAGGAGTATGAATATTTGTGCTTTTGGTTTAAGAACTGATCTCTGTTGATGGACAGTATCTGTTGTTCTCCAAAATTATACTGTAAAATTACAGATTAATCCAGGAGAATACTTTTTCAATTCTAATATTTTCAGTTGTTTTCTTATAAGGATAGTGAGTAATGGAGAAGACTAGTTTTACTTTTTTTAAATGAAATATAATAGCTTTGAATTTTCTGTAAACATTCTCAAGAATTTAAAGGATTATTGCCACAGATATTTAATATTTATCAACATTCAAATTTGGAAGACATGTTGTTATCAATTCTATAAGACTGAAAATAGAACTCTGAACTTTAAAAAATGTCTTTGTCAGATTATGCTGTGTTTATGAGCAAATACTGAGAATATATAGAATATATATTAGCCTCATACCTAATGAGAATATGTTCTAATAAAATTATAATTAAATTTAATCCAGTTTTAGACAGTAAAGATGTATTTCCCTCATGTCAAGATTTATATATTCGTTCCACGGTTTCTAGTCAACATTAATATTCTCTGTAGGTAATCTCATGAAGCTACAATCTTATTCATAATCTCTATTATTTCAGCAGATTGTCTAACCTTTCATTAGTTTACAAATGTAGATTACCCATTCTTTTTTTGGCTTCTAATTCTGTATCTTTGCTTTTAAGCATCGATTGTTATCTAGACAAGAAGAACTTAAGGAAAGAGCAAGAGTTCTGCTTGAGCAAGCAAGAAGAGATGCAGCCTTAAAGGCGGGGAATAAGCACAATACCAACGCAGCCACCCCATTCTGCAACAGGCAGCTAAGTGATGTGAGGAGCATTGGTTAAAAAAGACCATAAGTTGTTCATTGTAATCATGGGGAGGAGGGAAGTAATTTGCTTGTATTTCTGCTATGTTATTTTTCTACAGACTGTACATTGTGAATACTTGGTGCACTTACTGAACTGATAAAGATAAATTCATACTTGTAGGACCATTTGGTCATTATTCCTACAGAGCAGTGTTAGTGATGAGGAAAAGTAAGATCTGGGAATATAATTTCCACATATACATGAATAATCTGTTTTTTGTTAATTTATATTTTATAACTGTAGTTGTACTCTAAGATTGTATTTTGTCAATGGAAGTTAATTTTGTTGGAAATGTTAGAATATAATACTGATGTCTGTTATTTGTTGAATACCTACTAAGTATTTCAGGAACAATAATTTTGTTTTACTTAACTCCATGGAAACTGAGGCCAATAGGCAAGGTAACTTGTACAAGGTCACAGAGTCAGTAAATGGTGAATCCAGGATTTGAACCTGAGCCTTATTAGATTCCAGAGTCAGTCCACTTTCCTATCATATACTGCCATCCTTGTATTAAACCACATTTTTATACATATTTTTGTGTAGTGCTTCACAGATAATAATGAATGTATAATAATAGGAGCCCTTAAAATTTAGGAGGATGCAAACATCTTCATGAATCAGAAAACTGTGACAGTCTCACCACAGCACCATCATGTGTTAGTAGTTGTTTTTCCCAGAAAGAGCAGCTCTATGCCATATAGCTAGGTAGCTACATGCCAAGTTGGTCACCTTGTTGCATGTGTTTCACATTTACCCAAAGAAGTACCCTATTGCTTATGAGACTATGCTTTGAATAGTCCCAAGATATTTTCCCACCCTTCCTCTTTCAAGTTATCTATTGCTGCATTAAAAACCACTGCAGGGCTAGGCATGGTGACTCACGCCTATACCCAACACTTTGAGAGGCTGAGGTGGGAGGATCACTTGAGCCCAGGAGTTTGAGACCAGCCTAGGCAACAGTGACACCCCATCTCTACTTACAGAAAAAAAAAAAAAAAACAAAAAAAAACACCGCAAAACTTACTGGCAAAAAACAACCATCTTATTAGGTTAATAGATTCTGTGAGTTAAGAATTCAGATAGGACACAGTGGTAGTGGCTTGTTTATGTTCCATGACGTCTGGGGCTGGCTTTCAGCTAATAAGACCTCTGCCAGACTGTCAGTTGGAACACCTACATGTGGCCTCTCCATATGGTCTCTCTGCTTCTCTAGTGTGGGCTTCCTCATAGCATGGTGGCTGACTTCCAAGAACAAGTGTCCCAATGGAATAAAGCATAAATATGTGGCATTCTTATGATCTAGCTTTTCTTAAAAACAAAATCACTCTATTGTAAGAAAGGAAAATTAGTGGCAAATTTCAGTTATGAACATAGATGTAAAAATCCTATAGAAAATATTTAAAAATTCAACCCAGAAGTATTTTTAAAAATTAACATACCATGGTCAATTTGGATTTACTCTAGGAATGCAAGATTGTTTAATTTTTCAAAACTCAAGCAATGTAATTGACAACATTAACAGAATGAAGAAAAATCAAGCAGATATAGAAAAAGATTGGAAAAATATCAACATCCATTCATGATCCACAGAGAGAAAAGAACCACGTTTCTTAGCCTCTAGGGATAGAAAGGAACTTTATTACTTTATTAATCTGCTAAAATGTATGTATAAAAAGCCTATAGCAAACATACTTAATTGTGAAATATTGAAAGCTTTCCATTTGTGACAGATTAAAAGACAGGAAAGTCCACTATCACTTCTGTTCAATATCATAATGGGGAACCTAAGACGGGGAAAAGAAATAAAAAGGTATAACATATGAAAAGAGACCAATAAAATTACCATTATTCACCTGAAGTATGACTTGTACATAGAAAATTCCCCCAAAATTACAAGATTACTAGACATAAAATTAATATTTGAAAATAAATGCTTTTTTTTTTTTTTTTGAGGTGGAATCTCGCCATGTCACCCAGGCTGGAGCGCAGTGGTACAATCTCAGCTCACTGCAAGCTTCGCTTCCCGGGTTCACACCATTCTCCTGCCTCAGCTTCCCAAGTAGCTGGGATTACAGGCACCCACCACCATGCCTGGCTAATGTTTTTGTATTTTTAGTAGAGACAGGGTTTCACCGTGGTAGCCAGGATGGTCTCGATCTCCTGACCTCGTGATCCACCTGCCTCGGCCTCCCAAAATGTGAAAATAAATTATATTTCAATAAGATACACAAATGGCCAACAAGCACATAAGAAATGTCTTTAGTATCATTAGTTATCAAGCAAATGAAACTCAAAGCCATAGTGAGATACCACTATGAGAATGACTAAAATTTAAAAGACTGACAGTAACAAGTGTGGGAGGAATCTGGAGCAACTAGAACTCTCACATTTTGCCAGTAGGAATGTAAAATGGTACAACCATCTTGAAAAACAGGCCATTGCTTATAAAGCTAAACATACACTTACATGACCCCAGCAATTCCATTTTAAGGTATATAACCAAAAAAACTAAAAACACATGGTTATTCAAAGACTTTTACACAAAATTTCATGGCAGTTTTGTTTGTAGTACCCAGAAACAGGACAAAATTTAAATGTCCATCACCAGACAAATGAATAAACACATCCTGATATAGCCATGCAATATAATATTACCCAGCAATACAAAGGAACAGGACACTGAGATGCACAATAATGTAAATGAATCTTGGAGATATTATGCTGAGAACACAAAAGAGGACATATATAATTACATTCACATGAAATTCTACAACAGGCAAAACTACTGTAGCATGACAGAAAGCCGATTGGTGGTTGCCTGATGCCAGGGTAGGTGAGATATCATGAGCAAACTTTCTAGAGGGATAGAAAAGATTTATAGCTTTATTGTGTCTGATTACACAGGTATATACATTCGTTAAAACATCAAATTTAAAATGGGTGCATATTACTAGATGTAAATTACATCTTTAAGTTTATCTTTTTATTATAAACAAAAGTTTTAAAATATTTAAAAGAACATTAAAAATACATAGTATGCTAAGAATAAAGCTAACAAGAAATATGCAAGACCTTTAGGCAGAAAACTAAAACATTCTGAAAGATATAGTAAATAAATGGAAGGGCATGTTATGTTCATAGATTAGAAGACTCAATTTTTTAAACATTTTATTGTGGTAAGAACAGTTAACATTAGAGCTACACTTTTTTTAAAAATTTGAGTGGATACAATGTTTTATTGCAGGTCTTCATTACTTATTCATGTTGCTTAAATGAAACTTTATTCCTGTAGATTAGTAACTGCCCATTTCTCCCTCCCTCCAGTCCCTGTCTACCACTATTTCGCTCTTTGATTCCATGAATCTGACTATTTTAGATACTTCATATAAGTGGAATCATGCAGTATTTGTCTTTCTATAACTGGCTTATTTGACTTAGCATAATGTCATCAAGGCTCATCTATATTGTAGAATGTGACAGGACTTCCTGCTTTTTTAAAGCTGAATGGTATTCCTCTGTGTATATACCACATTCATTTTATCTGTTCATCTGTCAATAGACATTTAGGTGGTTTTCACATCTTGGCTATTGTGAACAATGCTGCAGTGAACACAGGAGTGCCAAAATCTCCTCAAGATCTTGATTTCAGCTTTTTCTGATAAGTACCCCGAAGTGGGATTGCCAGATCATATGGTAGTTCTGTTTTTAATTTCTTGAGGCACCTTCATACTGTTTTTCCATAACAGTTGCACTACTTTATATTACCACCAACAGTGTGCAAAGATTCCACTTTCTCCACATTCTCACCAACACTTGCTGCTTTAGTTTTTTAAATAATAGCCATTCAAACAAGCATGGAGTGATATCTCATTGTGATCTTGATTTGCACTTTCCTGATGACTAGTGACATTGAACATCTTTTTATGTACCTGTACCTGTTGTCCATTTGTATGTCTTCTTTGAAGAAATGTCTATTCAAGTCCTTAGCCCACTTTTTAATCAAGTTAACAGTTTGTTTTGGGGGGTGGGGGGTGGCTAATGAGTTATAGGAGTTCTTATTTATTACTTAAAGGACCACTGGTTTACTTTAGCAGTTTCTTTATTTTATTCCTCTGTACTTTATTTCTGTACAAGTAAACTAAGTCCTTCTGATGAATACCAAAAATAATGAGAAGAGCTATTTTAATAATTGCTGTTATAGTACTTAAATAGAAGCATGTAGTGCATGGGACAATGTCCGTGTACGCAGTACAGTTAGCTACTTGTGAGACTTTTGTATTTAGTTCTGATTGAGAGAAAGTGAGAATTTACAGGGGATTCAGAAAAGGGTTAAAGGATTGAAAGCAAAGGTCTACTTGTAAGAAATAAAGCCTTATAAAATGTAAAGAAGAGATAACTGGGAAATAGCTTAAGTGATCATTTGATTATATGAAGCCTCAAAATCCATCTGGTAACCCCACTTACCTAAGAGAATAAACTTCCCAACTACTCAGCATGGCCTCATGTCCTTGCAAATCCTGTCCCCTCCCTTTACAGCCTCATCTCTTACTTCTCTCATTTTTTTCATTCTACAATCCAGTTATAAGTTGCTTACTGTATCTAAAATGTGCCATACTCTTTCATTCTTGTGTCACACATTTGCTGTTGTTGCCTTGAAATACCCATCTTCCCTTATTAGTTTGTAGTGAAATAGCACTTCTATAAACATTGTCCTCATGGCTCCTTGCAGTGAAGTTAATTCTCTTTCCTATATCTTTTTCTATTATTCTCTACCATAGCATGCATTCATCCCAATATAATTATCTAATTACACATCTCTTCCTCTCATTCAACTGTGAACTATTTCAAAGTACAAGGACCTTGTATCCCCAGCACCAAGTAGTAGTATTTAGTAAATGTTCGTTGAATGAATAAATGAAGGAAATAGTGACAGGCTATTTTTCATATCCGCTGAGTGTCAACTAGTAAAAAATGAGCTTAAACATGAAAACTTTGCTATAAGGAGGTTCTTAGTAAGTTTGTAAACAGGAAAAATAAATGTTTCTCTGAAGTTCTTTAAAGCAGAATTGAGCAGAGGAAGTTAGTGTTCCCTTGTCTGAAGTCAGTTACAGATAAGATCACTTTTGCCACTTGGGGACTTAAGCTTGTATCATTCTTTCCTTGCTATTCTCGAATCGTACATTATGATACCGTTCTTTGTTGTTGTGATGTGTGTATGCCAAATCCTTACACACACCAGCTTTTCCCATATCCTGAGACTCTGATTAGAGTTCAGCTTTCAGTTCTGCCTTGAATCACAACACTGCAAAACATTCCCTTCCAAAATGAGTATAGCTTTAGGCTGCTAGCCTGGAAAGCTGTTTCTAAGACACTGAAAACAACTCTCGGTATTCTTATTGGGTGGACCCTTACGTACAGACTCCACTTAAGTTATCCTCAGGAAAGATTTAAGCTGTAATTTCCCTTAAAGGACAACTCACAAACACAGATACCATAAACCTTTTAATGTTTCTAAATTTTTGGCAGGACTACCATTGCATATTTTAGTGACTACTTGGTACAACTACTTATTGCCTTTCAAGTTTTTTTTCATGAAAGTCGTTTATATGATTCATTCATATCTTTGTGCCTTTAGAAACTCCTTTAACCTGTTTCATTTGCTCCCTGAAATTATGTCTACAGGAGACAGATTTCATTGCTCTGGGTCTGTATTTTATGTTTCTTTTCTTCCTGTTCCTTTTGTTCTATGAAGATTTTCAAAGGTTGGATTTTACTAATGTAAGTTTTAGATGTGATATTTGTGTTTTTCATTTTTTTCCACATGTACTTTAAATGATTTTTTTAATTACAACTCAGGAGTTTGGTAGCTTCAGCAGTCCACCCAGTATGTAATTCAGAGGAGACTTCTTGATTGCGTAATATATAAGCACAGACTTGAAGAAAATGTTAATTTTTTCAAGAAAATATTTTTTAATTATTTTTCTTTATTACTCCATTTCCCCGTACACGTTTCATCCAGACATGTACAAATAGAATTTTAAAAAGCTAATCTGGCCTGTAATCCCAGCACTTTGGGAGGCTGAGGCAGGCAGATCACCTGAGGTCAAGAGTTCGAGACCAGCGTGACCAACATGGCGAAACCCATCTCTACTAAAAATAGAAAAATTAGTCAGGCATGGCGGCACACGCCTATAGTCCCAGCTACTCAGGAGGCTGAGGCAGGAGAATTGCTTGAACTCGGGAGGTGAACGTGGCAGTGAGTGGAGATTGCGCCACTGCACTCCAGCCTGGGCAACAGAGCAAGACTCTGTCTCAAAAAAATAAAAATAGGCTGGGTGTGGTGGCCCACGCCTGTAATCCCAATGCTTTGGGAGGCCAAGGTGAGCAGATAACTTGAGGTCAGGAGTTCGAGACTAGCCTGGCTAACATGGCGAAACCCTACCTCTACCAAAAATACAAAAAATTACCCGGGCACGGTGGCTCACACCACTAATCCTAGCTACTCGGGAGGCCGAGGCACAGGAATCGCTTGAACCCAGGAGGCAGAGGTTGCAGTGCGCCAAGATTGTGCCACTGCACTCTACCCTGGGCAACAGACTCCATCTCAAAAAATAATAAAATAAAAATAAAAAATAAAAGCTAATCTGTTTCAGATGCTTTTGCTAATTATTTTGCATTGGAATATAATTGCTTTTTTAAAAATGCATTTAATAAGCCCACCGTTATATTTAATAATACTTATCTACTTGTATAGGTATCTGAAAGGGATGTTTGCATCTGAGGTGCTTAAGTTTAGAATTCATACACTCTAAGCAAAATAAAGGATGATAGTCCTGTTACCCACAGTCCTTGGAATTTTTGTTAGCATATTAGTGAAGCATTTTGAACATATCAGAAGAATGATGCTATATATGTTTAATTATAACTTTTTTAACAGAATAAAATCTATTTTATAAGTAGAAAATCTAAACAAATCTAAAAAGAGAATCAGGATGAAACTTCAGTCTAATTAGTCTAATCATAATGATCAATGAATTTATAAATATGTTTGTTTTTGTTTTGTTGAAACTAATTACGTAGCATAAGAGTATGGTTTGCAGATAGTTGTTAGGTATCTGGATGCGTTTTAGAAAGAACTATCAGGAAGTAATTACGATGCTATTATAAAACAGACTTGAAGTTTTTCTCCTAACATTTAATCTGTTAGCATAATGGCCCACCCATTACACTCAACTGATTTAGGAGCCTTTTCTCACATAACAGGTAGCAGGATCAAACTGCAGGTTAGCAGCAAGTCCTGGAAGGTTTGCAGTATCCATCTTTAAAGACCTGAAGGAACGTTTGAATCCTCTAAAGAAAACAGTATATGTGGGAAAGGATTTTAGTTTGGTCAGCTCTTAGTTAACTGCAAAGACCAGTAACCACACAGTGACTTTTTTTAAACTTGGCTTTGGAAATGAATCCAAATGGCTTAAGAGAACTAAGAGAATGCAAGTTGCTCTTTTGCAAATTAAACCTTTGACAGGTATTTTATTGCCATGAAGAGTGAGACATCAACCATGTACTTTTGATGTTGATTGGAAATTATTCATTTAAATGGCACTAGTCTGTCATGCTGATAATTGTAGCAGATTTAGGTAAGATCACTAGATCTTCTCCAAATAATAAAAGAAGGATTTGCCATTCAATTGGTAAAAAACACTAAACTTTTTTTGATAATCTCTAATAGTAACTTTTTCTGTAGTTTTCATATATGTGTGTTCTAAGTATATATCATCATAAAAATATGTATGAGATTATACTTACATATTTATGAATATTGGCTGTGTTAGTTAAATAGATAGCCTCTTAGGAATCAAAGCTTTAAAATTAAGTTCAAGTTAAAATTTTGTATTTTTCCTAATTACACGTATTATCAATTCTACTGTTAGGAAGAAGTACATTAACTTTACATTTGTAATTTTGTGTGAAAGGACATCAATTATCACTTATTAAAAAATCTAAGACCTTTAATAACATATAGAGTGAGTTTTTAGTTAAAAAATCTAAAACCTTTAATAACATACAGATTTTATTCAGGAATTTTTATTCTCCTTATGAGCTGGAATGTCTATGCCCAGGGCACTGAAATGAAAATACATCCTTATTTTTTACTTCAGCACAATCACCAAAAGATTTAATGTACAAAATCCATTTCAGACCAGTAAGACACTTTGAATGTAGAGCTGATCTTTTTATAGTTGCATTTTAGAGGAGAAGAATGCTGGCATACTTCTATGTTCAGCCTAAATAGCTCTATACAAAGCAGCGGTTTTTATTCCGTATTATTTTAAATAATAGTTTATCTATTATGTCTAAATGTAAGTTGATTTCAAGTCTGCTATCCTAACAATAGTTACTAGACTTCTTAGAAAACATATTGTTAGCTTGCTAGCATATCTTCAAAGTCATACAAAATACCAGCATTGTTGTGGAGGAAAAGAAAAACCTCAAGCATCTTTTCTATTATGTGGCCGTGAACCCCTAGCCTCAAAAGTCTTATTTGAGGTTGCCATGAATGCATGAAGCTAGGGCTAGGTGTCTTAGCATCAGAAACACTCCTTTTATGCAAGTAATAATGGCTGTGGACATTTTCCATATGGCTGTTCAGTGCCGTGTTGAACATCCCAGGATGAATATCACCATTACTAAAGCTGTATTTTATATTGCCTATTTTGTTATTGCTCAGCATGCACAAGAGTAGAGTTTAAATCTTTATTCATTTCATTTTTTAATGTTTCTTTTGTTCTTCTTATCATGTTCTGCTTTCCCAAGGATATATGCCTTGAACGAAAAGTCACATGTGCATTACTAATTGTGTGCTATTGTATTTACAGTTCCTAGTGGTGGCACTGTGAAGCTACTAATTCCTTTGCTTCACTTGATGTAAAATAATCTGAGTGTCTTTGATAGCAGTGAAACAGTATTAATTGTTTTGTACATTTCTTGGTCACTCTTCTTAGGTGGTCTTCATAATCTATTAGAACTTTCAGCCAGATTTTTGTAATGTCATGCCTCCAGCAGTGATTAAATTGGTAATTAATGAACAGTCTTTGGCAATGTAAACCACATCCCGTTAATTTTCCCTTTCGAGTTTTTAGAAGTTGTCTTCTGTGTCAGAAATCATTGCGCCACCTTGCTATGGCCCCTTGGCATGAAACCACAACGACTTGATTTTTTCAGCCATTAGTAGATCAGAGCAGTAATTTCACAGTATTTTGGTCAAGGTAATTATAATACCAAGAACTGAGTAGATTTGAAAATTCACGAAAGAAGTCCAGAAATACCAGGTGAGCTTCCTTGTGTTCACTGGAACGTTATGATTAGTTTAATTGGTCTTTGTTTGATTTTAGCCGCAGAAACTGTTTGTGCCACAGTAGTGCAGTGACTTTATACTTGAGTGTTTCTGACCTTCTTTGACAGGGTGGGTGCAAAAATGAGCCCTTTGAAACAATCCCCTTTCTAAAAGGGGGTTAAACTGCAATTAAAAAATTAACTATAGAAAAGAAAGCCCTCTAATTAATTTCTTAACATCTTACTCTATTTTATGAAATGTTTAGCAAGTTTATTTTCTTCTCTCTTCATTAAAAAATATGCACAACTATTTTAGTGCTATTTTAAACTATTCTGCCTGTGAGATATTAATGACGTAGAGTTTTGATACTGTATAAGGATCTTGCAATGCCTTGATGAGAGTGAAATTGAAATGTGGCTTTCCTTTTTGTCACAAAGTAGATATTCCTATACTTGACTGATTGCTTATATGTGTGTTAGCCCTTGGTCATACATTGTGCACATTAGAATTTAAAGAGTCACTTGCATGTTGGCTTCTGAAAGGATTGTCTTGGTCACCTTTTCTGGAAGCCCTTAATGAAACTAAATAGTTTGCTTGGAGTTTGGACCTAACCATCAGGGTGTTTCATGCAGTCTTGTCAGTTGATGTTCATGAATTGACTTGAACAAAGATCAAAGTGTTTCTCCAAATCAAGAATCTGTGAGACAGCTCCTTCAATTGTGCCACAAGAGCTAATCAAGCCATCAGTTCTTTATGCACTCTACGTGTCTTTAGAATTTAGTACCAAATGATTTGTCAGTACAAATTGATATTCTGATTTTTTGCTTTTCTCTTTCCTGGAGAAATAGGGAAAGAGTTCCCTATTTCCTCCAAAATGAAGGAAAATACAGTGTCTTTTTACAACTAGATTTTGTTAAGAAGCTTATATTATAATTTTAAAATGGAATATTTAAAGTTTACAAATACAAACAAGCCAAGAACAAGTTAAAAGTTTTAAATCAGTGATATTCATATACCACAATACTAAATATACAGCCAAGCTTTTCAGTTGAACAAATTAACTTAGAGTCTGATTCTTTTATTTTTCTTGTCACTTCACTGTTATGATAATAGAACTTTGTCTTGAAGTATTTCAGTTGCATCAGAGTACTGTGTTTGTTTTCCATGCTTAGATTAAAAGGAAGTTATCTGAAAATACCTCTTAGAGGGGGGAGTTTTATAATTTGAGGAAAGGGAATAGTTAGATTCCCCCCCTATTTCAGAAGCAATTTTTAAAGGATTTAGCCTTGTTTAGCCCGAAGGTCTTAGCACTAATGACAGCACTTAAGTTACATCAAGGCTGTTGATTAGACAGCTCATCTATCAACTGAAGCATGAGAATTTGAATTTGGGGTACCTTTTATACATTTTAAATGTATATGCATCTCCATTACTTTATACCTTTTCCTGAGTGCTTTCATTGGTCTCTGGCATGACAGTGGTTGCTGTGCAGTAGAAGTGTAACTAAAAGAAAGTTATGTATTATTTGCGTCATTAAAGTTTTTGTTTGAAAATCAGTAAATTTTAAATTTCTGCTTTGGCATGAAAATTCAGGCACTTATTTTCATAATATTAAAAATTTAGTATAGATAAAATATTCTTCTGTAAGATACATTTGATTCTTTTCTATTTTAATAGGAACTATCATTTCCCAGCATTTTTAAAGGATTCAATCTCCTAATTAAATTTAAATGATATAATATCCTAATTAAACAGTTATTCTAAAAAGTGTAGTGTACTCCCTAACTTTTGACATTTCAAATTTTTAAAAGAAATTTAAAACATCACCACTAGCCTGCACTAGGAGCAGCCTGTAATAACAGTTTTTAAAAGCTTTCTGAACTATTTGACAAGATTTCTTAGTGCTGAGGCCATATGCTGTAGCCTTTAAGCTATTTCTTCCTATCAGTTTCATTATCACCTGCCTCTGAGTCTCCAATATCATCAGTAAGCACATGCAGAATCATAATTATGCCATGTAGAAGTTCTTTGATAACATGTACAGTTTTCTTCTTAATTCTTTATCAAATGCATTGATCGTGGCATGTGTGCATTGATCCAGGTCCGCCATCTGGCTGTGTGTGATAAGCACAGTGGCATCTTTGCATTTCCACTGTCATTCATTGCGCTACAATTTGGCTGCAGGGGAGTAGTGGCTGGGATTAGCCCTGTTCTGCTACTTACTTGCATTTTAAGTTGACACCTCTACAGCGGCTCAGACCACATTACAAACTGAAACACATACGCACGACTTAGTGATGTGACACTTCTCAATAAGCTTACTCCACTAGCTACTCAACAATCTGTAATTGGATTTGTAGGAATAACAGCAAAAGATTTCCTAAGAATTGCTAGGGACAGAAGGTGAAGTTTTCTCATTATTGGCAAAAGGCTAGGTATAGATCCTAGACGATTGGTATTTTCCATTAAAAACAAGCTGCCAACAGTTTGCAGGACATTTTTTTCTTTTTAAAAAGGACATGGAAAAGGATGTGGTTTTCACTTGTGCTTTACATTTTGATCACTTGTATGTTACGGTATTTTTCCAGTAAAATTGAGAGGAGGAAAATCTTTCAAGTACATCTCAAGAATGTGGTTCTCTGTATTGTCTCAGAGATATAAAATGATAAAAAGACAATGTATAGGTATTTTCTTTGTAGGAGAGGAAAAATTCCAAAACATAGTTAACTAAGAATAGAACTTTCCTGAATCTCTAATATGGCAAGGTAAAGAACACTTCTTCCTATGTTGCATATACACATCTGGTAGGCTTGCCAAAAATCTTTGTTTTATAATATTACTTTTTTTTATCTCAAATGTCAAGTTTACACAGGAGAAAAGCCCTTAAGTGAAGCACTGTGAAACTTAGCTGCTACAAATGAATAAGCTGTTTTGAGCACTCTTTGTAGTATAGCTTTTGAGAGATATAGGATACATCGTATTTTGGGCAAAAGTACTGATCATAATGGATACAGTGTGTTTTCTTTAAACACTAAGGTATTTCTGAGCTCTGCCCACCCCTTCACTGTTGTCAAACTGATATTAACTGTCAGCAGTTGTTTTGGATCTTATTCTGAGTACAATCCAAAGGAGTTCATAAATAAATAGTTTAAAAGTAATACTACTAGCATAGAACTATGACTTACATAGAAGTTACAAAGATTAGGAAGATCATTAACACTTTAGAACAAAAGCCAGTGTTGGTGGAGTGTTAAATTCATCATAAAGGGTTCTTTGGGTGGCTTTATTAAGAGACAACTTGTAGAATCATGTATACTGAATACCAATAGAGTATGTCATTTCAGTACCTGAACAGGAAACGAAGTAAGAAGTTACATAAGCACATATATATCTGTATATGCACATACAGAGAGAGACAAGAGAGAAGATGAACTTGGATTCTTAGAGGTTTTTCTAGTGAAAAATATCACAATATAAAATAGTAATTTTTTAAAATATGATACATAGATGTCATACGTCTGAAGGGTTAAGTCTTATTTATCTGAATGGAACTGCAGGACAGTTTTGCAGAACACTTTAACACAAATACCTATGGTTTACTTTGACGTTACATTTTTTTGTTGTTGGTTTCTTTACTTTAAATACTTGAACTGTTAGACCTTCTACTTTTTTGCTGAGAAAGATGTATTTGTACCAGATTAGAAAAGCTAAACTGTTTCTTTACATTGAATAATCAGCCTGTCATGACAAATCTATCTCCTTCTGCATGAGTAGGTGCCAGTCTGACTGGCTTCTTTTAGGCTCACACTGGGTTTTAAGCTAGATCCATGTGCATGACTGGCAGTGCATTTGTTGGGCCAGATCTAAGGAGCCAGAGAGCGTTCAGCTCCTTTTTGCCTACAAAAGAGCAGCCAGACAACCAGCAAGAGGCCTTGGATGTAACACAAGGTGATACTTACTTAGTCAGCCATTCTTCTTTTTTTCTTATAATTTTTTTAAACTAAGAAGTTATCAATTTCACAAAGAAAAGAGGAATTAAATTATCAAAGGGTCCTTTTTTTGGAGGCTCAAACTATTTCTGTTCTACTAATGCAAATTGAAGTTTTCAGACACACAAAATAATTGCTTTTATAATCCTAAAATAATTATTTTTGGAGAAATATAGTACCTACTAGGAATTCATATGTATTAAGTAAATGAATGAAAGAAAATGATTATTTATTTAGAATATAAAACTTTCTATCCCAGAATGCTTCCAGATACTTAAAGGAAAGGCTCATTTAGCAACATTAACTTGATCTCATGTATTCTTTTATGTTTAGGATTCTTTATTTGTGTAGCATGGTATAACACTGCAAAACAAATGCTACAATTAAAAAGAATACGTGCTGTATCTTGAAACAAAGATATATTTTAAAAACTAGAGTATGATATATTCATTTTCATGAATTAAATACATTAGATGAAATCTAAATTCTTAAAATGTGTCTATTTTTTCTGAATTAGTCCTTTTATATTTTCTACTCATATATTAAAAACTATCTCAAATTTAACTTCATATTCTGTTTACTATTTTTCCTATGTATCTTAAACAAATCCAAAATTTAGTAGTTACTACAAAAATAAATGTAATCCCCAGGGTTGATCAAAGATTTAATCTGACCAGATGGGGCAAACTTGAGAAAGATTTTGACTTTCCACTCTGTTTTGCAACAAGAAAGGCTGATTTTTTTTTCTTTCTTTCTTTGTTAGAGAAGCAGAGATCAGGCCATCCCCAGAGAAATGAGCAGGTGTGGCCATTTATAAGCATGTCTGCTTATATTACAAACCAGCATAAGAAAAGTTTGAAATGGGTTGAAAAGATCTGCTAAACAGTTTTAATGTTTCACCCTAAATCCTATTTATTCAGTCAGGAGCTGATCAAGCTGGCAGTAAAATATCTAGTCTACCTAAACCTTCTAAAATCTTGTAATTTTATTTTTTATTTAATTCTATCTTTCATAGTAAGTGAGTAGGCACACTTTGGTAATCCTTGCCTCTGGACAAGCACAGAATTCTTTTTTTTTTTTTTTTTTTCAGTCCATTCTGAATGCCTAATAACAGAGTCTTGCTCCCTGTCTAATGATGAAAGGGCGACAGTCAAGTTCTTTTAGTTTACTACAAAATTGAGGAATTTCATGGACCATTTTGAGAACAGAACACTGTTAAATATTAGCAGCTCTAAGTAAAACTTTTTTAAAAAAATTTAGGTTAAAATTTATTTAGCTCAATTAATTAAAGTTCAATTACTAAGACTGTGTGAAACACCGAAGACAAAACAAATAATCACAGGATGTTCTTGAGGGAGGTAAAAGATGAAATGTGGGGTTTTTTTGGTATAAATAGAGTGCTTTTTTATGTTATAAACACAATTTTACAAAGAGTATGGATACAAACTACATTATTTGAAATAATACGTTTTTAAAGTTTTGTTAAAGCTTATTTCATGAAAATGTGTGTAGACATGTTTCTTAATGATCTCAGCAGCTACACTGACAGTTTTTCATGTTCTAATTCACCTTCACAAATCCATGGCATCATTTTTTGGCTAAAGTAATGTCAGTTGGTGACATTTGCGGCAAGTATAAAAAGGACCCCCCATGGCAGCCATTTTTATTTGATTCTTAAGATCCAAAGGCTGCTGAAAGAACAATTGAATAAAGTTGGGGATTGGAGAAGCTTGATTTTCTTGTTCTCTGTGAAATGAAACTCCAGCCTTTTTCTTCCCCTTCCCCTCAAAAGCAAAAGTCTGCTAGGGGGTTGTAGCTGTGTCAAAGCCGCTGGGATGCCACTGCTGATCACTTTAATTACTACGACTAAGGAGGATAAAATTAAAAGTAGCACCATTGAAGCAGTGGAAGAAAGCTTGCCTAGATGTCGGTGAACTGTGAAATATAAAAATTGCATACCAATACATTTTTATGGGAAGGAAACAAGGAATTACATTATTTATTCTTGAAGAGTTTGTCCTTAAATTGTCAAGTTTTACTAGTGCATCTATCTATGGCAGATTGTAGACCATTTCAGAATGATAAGGAAAATAGTAACTTGAAGACATGCTGTGAAAGGGCTAAATATTATTTAAGTTTATGTCCAAAGCGGTTAGTTCTGATCCATCTATATTTGAATATTTCAAATCCATTGGATTGAAACAGGGCTCTTTTTGCACCGTAACATGACTTTTGCCTTATCCTGAAGATGTTAGCAAAGAGAAAAGCAAAGCTTAAATACATTTATCACTTTTCTAAAGGCTTATAATTTAAGGTTGGGAACGTAAGTTTTAAGTGAATGTAAACAAATTAGTTGCTCATCATCTCTCTGTATTCACTGGCACAAAGGGAAATTTAAACTGATTTGTATAGCCCAAGTATACATAAAGAACTGGGACTTTAAAAAATCATAATCACTGTAGGGCCTCAGAAAATACTCTGAATAGCAGTTATGTAATAGATAGGGCCAGTGCTTTGATATCAAACAGACACTGATTTTAATTCTTACTATGCCGTTTACAAGATATATGACCTTGGGCGGTATATTTAAGTGAGATTCAGTTTTTATCAAATTGGAATGATAGCAGCTATCTCAGAGTTGTAAGGAGTAAATGAGACAACACATACACATGTGCAAGCACACAGGGCACAGAACTAGTATTTACTCAAAAATTTGTTACAAATTGTAAAAAGATAGTCATAGGGAGGGAGACCTCCCAAAACTACGGCTTCTATCAAACCCTCCAAAGAATACACATCTATCTTACAAAAGCAAGATTATCCTTTATAACTCAATCTAACTCTAAATAATACCATATAGGAAAAGGTGAATGTCATCAGACCCATTGTTAGAAACAGGAAGTCTAACTACTTCAATTTATTTAAGTCTATCTAGACTACATAAGTAAATGAAAGATATATGGGTTTCCTATGTATTGGATTTTTGAAGTATACTTATCTTTCAAGTAACAGCAGTTTTCTAAGTTGCCTTGCTTCTGCAACCCGGTGAAAAGATTTTTTTCCCCAGCACACCTGGTAAACATGATTTACTTACAGCTATGAGTCACTGCCTTTTTTTGAAAGAGGAATGGTCAAAGCGGATACCAAAAACACATTTCTTAGGTTTAGGCAAACTCATTGTCAGAAATATTATGAACGTATTTGAGCAGTTTGTGCTGAACGCTATACAGAAATAAGATAATCATTGTCCCTACTCTCTAGTCATTTTATCCTTAGACATAAACAGTATGGCTATTTTGAGTAAAAAAAAAAAAAAAAAAAAAAAGCATAGATTTTATTGCTATCTATTCTTTCAATATTATTGCAAAAAAATCTTTTAATGGAGCCTACATATAAAAATTAAAATGAACTAGTTTTACTTATGATGAACCTGGAGACTAATAAACTGAAAATTACTGCTATCAAACTAAAATTGGTGGCATAATCAATTACTGTAATTATAAGCTTTTCCTTCATGACCTTAACAATTAACTTTTATTTTCTCAGTTGGTTTTTTGTCTTAAGGGAAGTTAAAGGGTGAGAAAACAAACAACACAGATATGCCATCCCACTGGAGAGCTTCAGGCCCAAGCAAAATTGTCTCTGTGGTGTTAGGACATTAGTAGAAAAGTAAATTAAGGCAATCTGATAGGGAACTAGAATTCTGTCAATCAGGCTCAAGATTTTGTGCTGTGTCCATAAACTTTGTTTACTGTAGGGTTTTATGAGTTGTAACCTGCCCTTGCAGTCTGTTAATGAGGCTAAATCTTGCTACTTGAGAATTGAATTACAGCACACCTCTGGGCTAATGGTTATAAACAAAAAGTCCCATTAGGGCTACATTCTGATTTGTTCATTTGCATTTTTTTCTATTGTATAGAGAACAATGATGAGTAAATAAGTACAAACAAACAATTTACATGGAAATTGATAAAGTGTTCCTAATTAGTATTTAGAATTGGTTTTATTAAGGATTGCCTACTTTAAATTGTACTCTTGGTAAGCTCTCGGAAAAATTTGCAGATGGGAATATTATGGGGGGTAGAGGAGGTGATAGCTTGTGAGAAAAAAATTAGGTTGACGTTTCATATTCAGAAAACTAGAATCATTTATTTCATTTTAACTCAGTAAAAATGACCCTTCATTTTAGTTTGAATCACCAAATTCCAGCTATGTAAGAAGTTATTATTCACTCAGTGAAATACACTTTAACTTAGTTGCCTGAGTCATATTAAATAATGGTTTTTGTTAGTACTCTTAACTTTTCATAAGTTTGGAAGATGAAAGTTTAGTAAAAGTTCCATTTTCTTCATTTGATCATATAATTTGATACTTTGGGAATCATATAGTTTAGTGGTTAAGAGCAAGGGCTCTGGAGTGAAACAGACCTGAGCTGAACACCTGGCTCTGACATCAGGTCTAGCTGTGGAATGTTGTGACTCTAAACTTAAGTATTCCTACTGGTAAAAATAAAGATGTGAAAATTAAATATTACGCACATAAAGCACGTAGCACATAAATGCTCAGGAGATAGCAGCAGCCATCATCAAACTCACCATTATCAATCCTGTAATTTCTTTTATTCCTAGTATATTTTTCAAGTTTAGAAACACTGATAGTGGGCCAAGTGTGGTGGCTCATGCCTGTAATCCCTACACTTTGGGAGGCCAAGGTGTGTGGATCACTTGAGCCCATGAGTTTGAGACCAGCCTGGGTAACATGACGAAACCCCATCTCTCCAAAATTACAAAAATTAGCCAGGCATGGTGGCACACACCTGTGGTCCCAGCTACTCAGGGTGGAGGCAGGGCTGAGGTAGGAGAATCACCTGAGCCTGGGGAGGTCAAGGTTGCAGTGAGCTATGATTGCACCATTGCACTCCAGCCCAGGTAACAGAGTGAGATCCTGTCTCAAATTTAAAAAAGAAAAAAAGAAATACTGATAGTAAACAGGATTTTTTTATGTTTTTCTTGCATCTTCAATCTCACTATGCCTACTGCATACTGTTCCTCACCTATGAATGAGCTTGTGTCTCCAGATACTAGTAAAATTTCACTTGAATGTTAGACCTCTCTTCTTTTGCCCCTACCACAATATACACTTCAGGAAGCATACCATCACATTGCTTTGCTTTTTTGAGGCAGGGTCTTGCTATGTAGCCCAGTTGCTCAGGCTGGTCTTGAACTCCTGGACTCAAGCAGTCCTTCTGAGTAGCAGGGATTATAGGTGTGTGCCACCATGACTAGTCAAGATTGTTTTTTAAAATAATGTTTATTATAAGAGTAGTACATGTGTATTATAGAAAATTAGAAAATAAAGTCAAAAGAAAATAAAAATATCAAATTTTGATACCCAGAAATCTTCACCATGACAACTTTGCATATACCCTTCCAAATCTCTTTCTATGCATATGTTTTCTTAACTCTGACTTATTAAAATGACCAGGTCAGTTGTCTGGGATAGCCTACCTTCTGGATCTGTTTAGTTGTTTTCTTGCTGTGTTATTTATCATGCTTCTCTATCCCCTGTGCTTATGATAAACATGAAATTATATCTAAAGGTTGAGTGGATTCACTTTAAATATTTTTGGTAGAATATTATAGGTGGTGTGCAGTTCATGTGCTTCATATCAAAAAACATATAGCATATGATTGACCCAACATTAATGATGCTAGATTCGTGGTCCCTAATCTCTGATCTAGTTCTTATCTCTCTTTTTACAAATAAGGTTTTCCCCTTGCAACTAAAAGTAGTCTGTGTGGTGTTACTTAAGCATATGTTCCAGTTATTATTGCTGTGTAAGAGGCCACCCCAAACTTAGTGACGTAAAAAAAAATGTCTTGCTATTATGCTCTACAAATTCTGTAGGTCAGGAGTTCAGACAGGGCACAGTGGGCATGCTTTGTCTCTGTTCCACATTGTCTGAGACATCAGCTAGGAAGACTTTAACAGTTGGGGATGGCTCAAAATGGTGAGAGTCTGAGGTCATCTAAAGCCTTCTTCATTCACATGTCTGGGACCTGCGCCAGAATGACTGAAGGCTGAATTTGGCTAGAATGGTCAACTGAAGCACCTACGTGTAACTTAGTCTTCTCGCTGGATGACTGCTGGGTTTCCAGAAAGAGGACAGAATATAAGAATTTCAAGACAGCTTAGGCAGAAAGGGTATGGCCTTTTCTGACCTAGCCTTGGAAATCACCTGCAACACTTCTGCATTCTATTTCTTACATACAAGTCACTAAAGCTGGCTCAGAAGAATTAAACTCTTCCTCTTATTGAGGGAGTGGCAAGGTCACATTGCAGAAGAGCATGTGAGATGAGCGATAACTGTTGTGGCTATCTTTGAAAAATACAGTTGGCTGCAGCATGACTATCTGGTTCCCCATCAGACATTTACCTAAGAGCTTTAATAACAGTTGATGATCCTTGCCAGAATCATTCATTATGATTTGCAAAGTGATTTTTTTTTATAATTCTACCTTTTAGGGGCATTATTAAATGATATTTTATAAAGTAGAACTAGGCCAGGCATGGTGGCTCAAACCTGTAATCCCAGTGGGAGGATGACTTGAGCCTAGGAGTTTGAGACCAACATGGGTAACACAGGGAGACCCTGTCTCTACAAAAATTAAAAAAAAAAAATTTTTTTTTTTAAAACTACAGCCACCATGCCTGTAGTTCCAGCTACTCAGGAGGCTGAGGTGGGAGGATCACTTGAGCCTGGGAGGTCAAGGCTGTGGTGAGCTGTGATTGCACCACTGCATTCCAGCCTGGCTGGTTTTACTATATATATATATATATACACACACACACACACTCACACACACACACACACACACACATATATAGTAGAGCTTTCCGTTATTGACTGAGAATATTTTGTTACTCTAAAATTCATTTCCCACTGGAAATACAAAATAATTTATTCTTTTCCTTTAATTACTACTTTTTAGGAGTTATTTCAAAAGCTGCCTTAAATGGTAACAAATGAGTTTTATATCCTTCTATGTTTTGAATATCATATTGGACTAGAATTTTCCTTGATTCAGTGTGTGACCTCATTGATTCAATTCATTGCAGTCATTTTTCTTTTTGAAAGTGAAATTGTCTCTCTACTGGGTTCTTCTAATTGGTTCTCTACTGGGAGCTTCAAGCTCGTCCCTGGGTCCGTTGGACATCCGCATTAACCTACCCCCATTAATTTTGATGGCTTAACTTGATTTCTCAAGAAATTTGTGAAAAAAAAAATTGCCTGGGCTTGAGTTCTACCCATTGGTTTCTACCCTTGTCCCTAATGATATGTCACCAAGTTTTGTTTTGTTTTTTAAGGCAACAGACTATTTAATGTGGCTTAAAATACATCAATGTCTCACCAAGTTTCATTGCCCTTTTAAAATTTTCAGACTCATTAACCTCTAACATTGGCTGCAATTGATACTCCTTTTTCTTGAAAGCCTCTTCTACTTTGATTTTCTGGATACTTCAGTGTTCTAATTCTCTCCGTCTTTCTGTGCCCTCTTTTCCTCTTATGTACACATAGATAGATGTTTTACATGTTTTAGTCAGTGTCCCTCCTTTTTCTCTAGGGTACCTCTTCAAATGCTTTCATGGATTCCTATAACTCATCAGCTCTCTAGTCATAGTCTGACCTCACATCCTAGTATCCATTTTATTTCTCAACTACCTACTAACATCTACTCAGATTCCTGCCAGCTTCTCAAACCCAGTATGTCTTAGCACAGACTTTCTCTCCCTCCCTTCTTATAGTTCCTTTTAGTTTTTCTATTTCTATTATGAGCATCACAGTTCTACTAGTTGCCTAAGTTTAAAATTTCTGAGTTTTTTTTCCCCACTCTGCATCTATTATGTTACCAAGAATTGGTGCCTCTAATTCTAATATATTACAGTTTTCTCTTTCTATTCCCATTGCCACCGTCTTAGTTTTGTATCTCAGAACAGTTTCCTTGGACTCTTATAAGAGCCTCCTAACTAGTCCATTGCCATCCTTCTATGCCAGTCTATTTTATGCACCATTGCCTGATTAATCTTTCTCAAATACACCTCTAATTGATGATTCCCCTAGACTTAAAAAAAAAAAAAAAAAAAAAAGACATGCATAAAAACAAAGCCCAGCAGTGGTCCTGCTGTCTTTAGAATAAAATTAAAGCACCTCTCCCTGTTGAACAGGGCCTTTAAAGTATCTCCTCAAATTTATTTTTCTTGCCTTGTCTATCACTGTTTTTGCCCTATGTTCAGGAAAACTAGGTTATATTTCCCCATATACTTTCTTGCCTCTATGTTTTTGTACTGTTCCTACCTCCTTGTCTCTCCTGCACTGACCTACCTAACCACCAACTTCGATCTCTACCCATTCCAAATCCTACTCATTCTTCAGGCCCAACTTGAAATCCATGATGGTATGATGCATTCTGTTTGCCCCTCAGCCAAACATGTTCTCTTTTTTCTGAAACCTTATGTTATTTTGATCATACTGCCTTAACATTGTTACTTTCTCTTTCTCTATATCAGTTTTTTGAGAGTATAAATAGTATATAGTACATTTTCATGCTTGAAATGGTTACAGCACCTAGCACAAATTATGTACTAAAGACCAGAGATACAAAGGTAAATCAGCTGTAGTTCAACTCTAATGTGAAGGAGGCATCCCTACAAAGTTATAATGTAAATTGACAAGTATTGTTTAAAAAAATAACATATACACATAGACACACATAAAGTACTGAAGTAACATAGAGGAAGGATTACTTTATTTCATAGGGAAGTGGTTGGGGAGATAGTCAGGGGAGGTTTGGTGGATTTAAACTGAATCTGGAAGAATGAGTAGAAATTAAATAAGGTGAGAGAAGCTCATTCCAAGAAAAAGAAATGACACACTCAGAGCCACAAGTACATGAAGCTACATGATACAAACAATTCTGTATGAATAGATGTAAAGATTTATGGAGATTCAGAGATGTTAAGGGGAGATAACCCTGCAAAGATATGTTGGGGCCAGATTATTTCAGTCTTTGTTTTATCATAATAATGCCGTATTTTATATGTTTTTCAATTTACAAAGCAGTTTCACATTGATTATTTGCGATTCATAATATTAATCATCCTTTTGTGTGTGTGTGTGTGAGACAGAGTGTTGCTCTGTCACCAGGCTGGAGTGCAGTGGCTTGATCTCAGCTCACTGCAACCTCCGCCTCCTGGGTTCAAGTAATTCTCCTGCCTCAGCCTCCCGAGTAGCTGGGACTACAGGCACGTGCCACCATGCCCAGCTAATTCTTTTGCATTTTTAGTAGTGACGAGGTTTCACCATGTTGGCCAGGATGGTCTCAATCTCTTGACCTTGTGATGCATCCGCTTTGGCCTCCCAAAGTGCTGGGATTACAGGTGTGAGCCACCGTGCCCGGCCAATAATCCTTTTTTTGGTAGTCAACAACTCTCTTATTTGTCTTGTTATTTTAAATATCAGAAACCACATTAGATTTTAATTTTTCTTCTCAGTATACATTTGGGGAGAGGGGGAGTTACCAAAAAGAATTTCACATCACTATGGGATTATTCTTGTTGATAGTTTTTAAATCAAATTATTTACTGATAAACTATCCCCACTCTTACTCTAGCCCCCTAAATATGCCATTTCCTATGTAGTATTTGATCAGCATAGTATACCAGCATTTTCTGCTATCAAAGATGTCTTTTAGCCACTGCTCTGTGCCTTTATTCAAAAATAGCAAGTTAAATTATATTCTTAAAAAACATGAATTAAAATTCTGTTCTCAGTATTGTGACTTTTTTCTGTAAGCTGGTTTTTTTATTAATAATAATTTCTGATATTTTCTCAGTAATATGTATTACCAAACATTCTTTAGTTTGTATTTTTAATGGACATTTTAATACAATAATTTGTAAATGTTTTTAAAAATCTGATTCTAGGATGTCTTTTAAAAATGGTGTGACATCCAACTGATATAGAGCATCCTATTTATAATGTGGGCCAAGCACCATGCTGTAAACCAGTTACTATCATGATGATCAGATTGAAAATGAAATTGCATTTCTGTCAATTACTGAGTTGGCAACTGTTCAATATATCTTAGCAGCAAGATGAAGAGCGACGTCGGCAGCTGAGAGAGAGAGCTCGTCAGCTAATAGCAGAAGCTCGATCTGGAGTGAAGATGTCAGAACTTCCCAGCTATGGTGAAATGGCTGCAGAAAAGTTGAAAGAAAGGTCAAAGGCATCTGGAGGTGAGTTAAAGAATCTTGTATCATTCTACAGACAACCTAGAAATCCACAGTGGACTTTTGGGACTTTTTATTCTTACTTCAAAATGTTGCTTCAAAAATATAAAGTTTCTAACCTATTGATATGTTGCAAAACACCTGAAGGTAGCATAGTAAATTAGAAGATAACTGTTGCTGTTTTCCACATCAACTTTTTGGCTTCATTTAAAAATACTCAAGAAGTACTCTCTTAGAATATGCTTTTGTAAAAAACTCATACCTTGGTTTGTGATACCCCATGATTCCTCATTAATCATATTAGGAGTATGTAAAATGTAATTGAATCCCTAACATCTAAATCATAGCACAATTAGTGATGAGCTTTGTCATGAAAGATTTTCACTTAAAACAAGATCTTTAGAAAGTAACTTTAACAATATTCTGGCATTATAGCCTGAGATGTTAAGAAGTTTATATAAGTCCCATCTCAGTTTCTTCTTAGTCTGCTCACTCTGAGAGGGTCTTCTTCAATATCTGCAGAGATTAATCTAAGCTTGATGTTGGGACAAGGGCCATATATATATATAATTAAAGTGAATTTTAATTTTAACTTCAGAGATGCTCAATTTGGACATCTTTGGAACATTTTACATTTTTAAGAGGAGTATCTTCACAAGGCTTGTGAGCTTTTTATTTCAAAGGTATATAACCTACTTATCTACTAAAACATGCCAGATACTTGCCCTGAGTTAATCTTAGAATTAGATTAGGCAAGTGAAGACTCGAATAAGACCTTAGAGCAGCCATCCCCAACGTTTTTGGCACCAGGAACTGGTTTTATGGAAGGCAGTTTTTCCACGGACCAAGAGGGTAAGGAGGGATGGTTTCAGGACAAAACTGTTTCACCTCAGATTATCAGGCATTAGTTAGATTCTCATAAGGAGCATATAACCTAGATCCCTCACATGTGCAGTTCACAATAGGGTTCGTGCTCCTGTGAGAATCTAATGCCGCTGCTGATCTGACAGGAAGCCGAACTCAGGAGGTAATGCTCACTCGCCCTGTTAGGCCAGGTTCTTAATAGGCCACAGACTAGTACTGGTCCATGGCCCTGGGTTTGAGGACCTCTGCCTAAGAGGGCCGAAACAAAGGTAAGCTATTTCTAGGTCAATGATAAGTTTCCTCAAAGTAAACTGAAACTTATTGCTGTTATTTCTTATTGTTTCCTTATATTAAAAGCTTACTGTAGAAAATTCTAATGCTTATAACATCTAATCTTCCATCTCATAAATTTGAAAGCTTCTTCCTCACACAGCTGTGTATCTGTCCCTCTGGTCTTCTCAGAATGTCTGTACCTTAGTTAAACCCATCTTGCCAGGTACAGTGCCTCATGCCCGTAATCCCAACACTCTGGGAGGCCAAGGCGGGTGGATCACTTGAACCCAGGAGTTCGAGATTAGCCTGGGCAACATCACAGGACCCTATTGCTACCAAAAAAAAATAATAATAATTTTTTTTCATTTGTCTTTTTTTTTTTTTTAAATCATTGCCTTCAACCAACTCACGCCCACTAAAAAAAATTTTTTTTTAATTAACCAGACATGGTGGCACACACCTGCAGTCCCACCTACTCAGGAGGCTGAATCGGGAGGATCACTTGAGTTCAGGAAGTTGAGGCTGCAGTGAGCTGTGATCATGCCACTGTCCTCCAGCCTGGGTGACAGAATGAGATGCTGTCTCAAAAAAAAGAATTCTTCGTCTTCCCTTTTCGACTCCTATCATGCAGCTACCATGCAGGATTTTTATTGCAATTTCTACATTCTCTACTACAGCTTTATAGTAAGATCAGTAATTATGCACAGCTACATTTGTGTAATACTATGACAATTTGCTGTCATTTATCATTAATAATTAGATGCTTCTTTTATCGCAAAAATCTTCTAGATATTCTAAGTAAGTCTTAATAAATCTTTGCCTCCTTATATCTTTGAGTCATGGAAAAACACCATATTCTTATGCTCCAGATAGGCTTCCTGAAGCTATTAATGCCACCTTCCTGTGGCATCATAAAGCCATGTAGGAAAACAAGTAATAATAGGATGAAGGGGCATTTGGAATCTATTTTTTGTTTTTCCCAGTAGTGAGCAGATAACAATGCTAAATGACTTGTAAGCACTGGGAAGGCTAAGAATTAAAAATCCTATTAATGATATGGGATGTGTCAGCTATATAGTTGGTCCTATCTTTATAATCCAACTACACTTGAGGCTAAGCCAGGACTAGACTAGGCAAGGAGACTGTCAGTGTTACAACCCAAAGTGTGGTTGCTTCCTGGTAATAAGGGACAGTAAAGATTTCAATTTGCCATCATTCAACAGTCAAAGTAAATAAAGCAAACAAAGGACAAGTGAGGATTGGATCTATAGAGTTGGCAAGGAAATGCAGACTAGAACAAGGAAAGCCAGGTGAAATGAAGAAGGGGCAGGGTTTGACAAATGACTTATGAGAACCTCCTGAGGAGTCAGGTTTCTTATTCCTGAAGGAGACCAAAGTGACCAGGGTCTATTTTTCCCATAGGTCACAGCATACCTTGGATGTTGGAAGTAGCTACATACCAAATGGTAGTCTGTTTGTGAGAACTAAGGTTGACCTAAGACAAATGACGCAGGCCTATTTCCTGTCCTCAGTGGTGGGTCTTGGCCTGTCTTCATAAAGGGATATGGAATAGACTAGGTCTCCTCTGGCCTCAAGGTCTAAGCCCTAGCTATTGAGAGTGAGAGTTGTGAAGAAAACTTTAGGACAAGGAAGAAGGTAAAATTCCTTTTGAAATTCAATGATTCATATACATTTATTTACCAAACAGTACCAGCCATTGTGCTTTGCCAGGATTTGGCAAACATCCTGGAAAGGGCCAGAGCACTGTAGGTTTTGTAAGCTGTGTGCTCTCTGTCCCAGCTACTCAGTTCTGCCCTTGGTAGCCTGAACCGCCCTTTGCAGTCTTGAACAGTATATGAATGAATGAGCCTGGTTGTTATTTACCTTCAAAAGACAGTAGGCTGGATGTTGCCCCTGGCCTGTAGTTTGCTCACCCTTGCATAGCAAATTCAAAATTCACTTGAGTTCACAAGAGTTTAATTTCTAAGTAAAAATGACCTGATGAGGTTGTTGAGTCAGGGGAAAGAATTAGCAAATTAGTGTCCACTCTCCTAGGGTCTAGTAGGAATCCTCAGGTCTGAAAAAAGTTTTGCTATGGAGTAGTGTGAAAGGAAGAGAGAGAAATAACTTAAGACCAGCCTAGATGGAGAACTAGGGTAGGAAGATTTTCGAAGCAGTAGTCCAGAGTGATAAAAGAGGGTAGTGAAGAGCTGACATAACAAGGTGGATGCACAGCCTGGGGAATGTATTGAACATGACCATCACTCATACCCACTGCCTGAACTCACCTGCAAAAGCCTACTTTTTCTGTTCTCAAGCAGCAACCAGCCTCGGTGAGAAAAGGAAACTTACTAAATTTGAGGTGAGGTGTCTTCAGCTTCATGGTGTCCACAGAAAATACATACAAGGTATTTTAGGTCACCTGTAACTGTATATTCAGGCAATCAAGAGACCTATATCCTATTGCAACCAGAAATAGCCTAATTCTTGTGTAGATAACAGAATCACACCTCTCCTAGCAGCCACAGCCTAGCTTTCACTTACCCTCTGTTTGACATACTTGTGGGGCTTATGAGAAAATCAGGTAGTGTATTACACATGTTTTTTTCATTTTTGCATCATTTTGTAATTATAGACACGTGATGGCCTCATTTTAAATTCCTCATTCTATGTAACAAACGATGTGGGTTGCATGAATCTTTCCTGACAAGGTACAGATGTTGATAAAGTTTAGTATTTTTGGTTTTACTTGTGTAGTATTGTGGTCAGGGAATAGGGCCTAAATTTCTGCTTTGGGAATTTATTAATGTTTTATTTTGGCCAAATACGTATTAAATTTTTGTTAATGGTCTATGGACACATTTGCAAGGAAGGTGACTACCTTGTTTTAAGATGATGTTACATATCATGTCATATAGCACGTGTATTATATATTATAAAGTATATATGATACATATTTTGTTATTATTTATTCCATAGCTTATCACTTTGGTTTAGTTAGATTAGATTACATTTGCTTAACTTTAAACTGACATTTTTGCCTCTTTTTATTTTTTGACACAGAGTCTTGCTCTGTTGCCCAAACTGGAGTGCAATGGCACTATCTCAGCTCACTGCAACCTCCGCCTCCCAGGTTCTAGCAGTTCTCCTGCTTCAGCCTCCCGAGTAGCTGGAATTACAGGCACCCGCCACCATGCCCGGCTAATTTTTGTATTTTTAGTAGATACAGGGTTTCACCATGTTGGCCAGGCTGGTCTGGAATTCCTCACCTCAGGTGATCCGTCTGCCTTAGCCTCCCAAAATGCTGGGATTACAGGCATGAGCCACTGCGCCTGGCCTTTGCCTTTTTTATGTAGACAAAGTAGTATATTTTGTTTTGCATTTTGGGTGAATGAAGAATTTTTTTTTAATTTTGCCCATGAGAATGTCTACATGATCCTTATTATTTCAGTTATGGAAAATAAATTTGTTGAGCTGAAATAATATCTTAGGTCTTCAATAATTTTTATTTTTAGCTTCTATTAATAACATAATATCTGTATTGTGTTTCCTATCTTTTGTTTGATTTCTGTAGAATAACTTCAAAAATAATGAATTTTATGGGGACCTTTGTTGAGAATTTTAAAAATCATAAGTGAGAAATTTTTTTGGAATTTTTAAGTATGTTTTTAATGATAACTTCACTTTCTGTTTAAAAAATGCAGATATTCTCTCTCTCTCTCTTTTTTAACTGTCACCAGATATCTTGGTTTCATTCAATTTATCTATAAATAAAATGTTTAAGACAGGCCTTATTGACCACACTGTTTGGATATCTGTTTTACTTATAGTGCTGTGCAGTGTCAACTGGAATACATTTTTACATTCAGTGCATATCTAATCTCCTTTTACCTTTTCCTGCACACACAGTACATAGCATACTTGCAAACCAGCTTCTGTTGTATAATGGATCTCTAGTTTACTTTCTGCCTTGTTCACCTACTGGGTTTTCAGTGTTTAACCATAAAGATATATTATATTTATACATTTATATTATGTAGTATCTTTAAACACACACATGCACATGCACTTAAGTTCTGTAAGAATACAGTTAGAGCATTTCTTACAGGTGTTAGGAAATATGTAACATTAACTGTTCAGAAGAATCCAAAGTTGATTGTAAAACTGAAGTCAATGAATCGAAAGAAAGCAGAAACCCATTCTTAAGAAGACCTGAGCTGTATAGATCACTTTTTACTCTTGCCATCCCAAATAGTAATCCTTTTATCTAAGGTTAGCAGTACATATATGAACATTGAGTTAACCCACTCAGCATTACTGGGGAGTGGTAGTGTAAATGGCACCTGTTTAACATCATACAGGAACCTAGCACTGTATAAGTGGGTAAAGAAAGTAGGTGCCATTTCCTGGGTATCCCTGGAATCTGAAAGAACCCATATACAACCACATTTCCAGACTTACCTATTTTTTTTCATGGCAATGCCATCATTCTATTTACTCAGGCTGGAGAGTTGATTGTGATGGCCTCACCCTTACTCTCCTCAGTATCCCTTACTCTCCTCAGTATCCCTTCTCCCACAGCCCAACATCCAATTGATTTCCAAGTTATATCATACCTACTCCCAATTCTTTCATCCTAGGTTAGGCTCTCCATAGTGCTTGCCTGGGGGTTATAACAGTCTCCAACCTGCATTTCTTGACTCCAGCCTTTCTGTTCTCCAGTCCAACATTTAGGTCAGCAATTTTGCATGACAGATGGTGTCACGTGCGTAGGGCTGTCTTATGCACAGTCCCTAGACCACTTTTGCTTTCACATAAGAAGGCATATGAGAATGTGAGCAAGAGTGATATTATAGAAATAATAATTGAAGCTGCTCTAACTTATAAAAGACATAAGCTTCAGTACTTATATTACTACTAATAAGTTACACCTACTTCACAACTGATGACAATACGGTACTTCGGTTGAAAACTGCTTATGGAGATTGCTGTTAAATTAATCTTCTAAAGCACAGTGTACTGATCATGTTGACCACCAGTATCTCTACATTCCTACCAAGTAAAAGTTAAACTTCCCATTCTGTCCTTCAAGACTCTCTGTAGGCTCTCTATAGTTTTGCCTTTCAAGTCTTACCTTCTATTATTTCTCTTTAAGTATGCTTGAGCCAAATAGGACTTTACACCATTCTCTGAACATAATCTACCCGTTCCTCCTTTCATGCCTGTAAAGCCCTCCCATCAATTGTACCTCTTGAAATTCTATACATTTCTCAAGACCTAATTTAAAGGTTAGCGTTTCCAAGAAAGAATTCCTGGTGTCATTGGCAAAGAATAATCTCTTTACCTTTTGAATTTGCTCTGTACCTTATTTTTATCCAGTAAGCCCCACCATACATGGTATTATAGTCCCTTGAATATGCCTTTAAGGCAGAATAAATGTCTCATACAACTTGGTATCTCCTCAACATCTAGCACAGTGTTTTTCATATTGTGTATACAGTACACAGTAGAAGTTTCTTGAATAAATGAATGAATATTGAATTCTGTACTCTCCCTCTAGATTAATTATATTCAGTAATCATCAGTGGAAGCTTATTGGCAACAAAAAAGTACTGCATTAGAGCCCTAAAAGCTATTAATAGAAGCTGTCTCTGACACAGAATAATGCTGAGGAAGTATTCTGAACACCTTTTTGACACACAGGAAATATTTGTTAGCGTATTTGCTAAACTACAAATTTTGAGGATAGTGAAATTGAAGATGCCCACTTCTATGAAATGAGTCAAATAGTTGATAAGCTGAGCACAGTTGATTAGAAAAGATCTCACAAGTGATTGTGCTTAAATAATGAAGCCATGTATAATACCTTAGCTATTTCTCTGAAAGCATTTAACAATGTTTTTATCTCTATGCTTTTTTGCCCCCCGGGTGTGGGGGGTGCATTTCTCAATCTTTTTTCTTTTTTCTTTTTTTTTTTTTTGAGACGGAGTTTTGCTCTTTCACCCAGGCTGGAGTGCAGTGGCGCGATCTCGGCTCACTGCAGTCTCCACCTTCTGGTTTTAAGCCATTCTCCTGCCTCAGCCTCATAGCTGGGACTACAGGCGCACACCACCACACCCGGCTAATTTTTGTATTTTCAGTGGTGATGGGGTTTCACCATGTTGGCCAGGCTGGTCTTGAACTCCTGACCTTGTGATCCACCTGCCTCAGCCCCCCAAAGTGCTGGTATTACAGGCGTGAGCCACTGCACCCAGTCAATCTTTTTTCTTTATTGTTTTCTTCTTCCAAATGGTTTACAGAGTAGATGGGAAGTCTTCAATAAATGTAAACTATTGTTATTAATATTAATGCTCATAGTAAGCATTTACTTAGGAAGCCAAAAATCAAGCCTAAAGATGTACAGTTTCAGAAAGGGACAAATGTTGAGGGATTAAGCCAAACTGTAGAATTATCAATTGGAAAAAAATCTTTGGAATACCTCACTACTAATAAAAGTTGCCCAACTGAAAAAAAAAAATGAGTTGCAGGGTAGTAGGGGTATTCTTCAAATCCCAGGGCTACACAGCTATTTCTCCAAAAGGTACATTGCCTGTCTGTTGGATAGAAATTAAAGTTAAACCTCTAATATGCAACTAAAATTGTTGCTATGCCTTTTCAAATGTATAGAATTCAAAATTACTGAAACAATTTTATCACTAGAATTTGGAGAGGAAAAAATATCTACTAAAAATCCTTAATGTCAAAAATTGACTCCATTAATTAATTATGACCCAAAACATTTTACTAGGGATATAAAAAATTATGTAAGACTTTCTCATTCCCGTATATTTAATTTTGGTTGATAATTTTTCCCAGATTTTGCTCTACCAAGATTTATTGTCTTAGTTGTTTTTGAACTTTCCATTGTATAAAGGCACTGTATATGCTAGTCTCACTCTTAATCTATCCATAATGTTTTTATGATAATATTTCATTAATAGCATAAAAGTATTTAAGCCTTCATGAAAATGACAAATATATATATAAGGAATGTGTGCTTATTTATGCATTTAAATCGAATAATCTGATAAAAGTGTAAAATTTAGAAATATTTGATGACTTTGTCTCCAAACTAACTTTATTTTTGTGTGCCATTGTTAGAGTTACTTATAGATTACACTTTAAAATACAGGGACTAATGAGCTCAGTGATTCAGAGACAGCGTGTGGCAAATTGTCAAAACCTTTGCATCTGCTTTGATGTGATAATTCACGTTTGACATATGAATGTAAAATATAAATGTTAATCCAATAGTGAAAGAGTGACTTAAAACTGATTTCTTAACTTGCTTATCTGTGTCAGACCTGAATTTGAATAACTATACTAAAATACTGGTTTTTCTTCTTTAGTGTTTTGGATGAATGATATAAAATATAAATAATATACTAACATTATTGCTACATGTTCCTACAGATGAAAATGATAATATTGAGATAGATACTAACGAGGAGATCCCTGAAGGCTTTGTTGTAGGAGGTGGAGATGAACTTACTAACTTAGAAAATGACCTTGATACTCCCGGTAATTTCAAATTATAAATGTTTTGTGTCCTGCTGCATGGCAAACTTTATGGTTACATTTTTATTATCTCATCAATAATAATAATAATTTTGTAGTTTTATTACATCTTATGGCCTCATAAACCATTTAGCTTAGTCTACCTTCCATCAATTTTATGTTATTTTGTTTTAGGTTGGATGTTAAAATTAGCAATAACATTGGAATAGCAAATTGTAGTTTGTGTTCTCTTGTTACTAAGATTCACTATTGTATTTTATGTTATGTGAGATAATCTGTAGGCTTTCAATAGTTGGTTCCCTTCTCAGCTTAAATATTTTGGTGTGATGTCATAAGGTATATATTCCACATGTAAATCTAAACCATGGGATCAGATTTTCTGATTTAGTTTAGAATTATAGTCTTAGTTGTAATATTATTTTGCAGATTTTCTGCTTACCTTAAATACTTAAATATTACTCTAGTAAATGATTTTACATGTACTTAACTGATTACAATAAGACACTTTGAAAATTATATAGACTGCTGTTAAATTAACCTTATGTCTTATATCAATAAATCACTTTGGCAATGGACCTTTGTAAGTTCTTATTTAAAATACAAAGATACTTGCTGGTGGTTTTTAATAGGTGAGTGTTCCAAATGCATTGCCTTTATAAGCCAGCAGCAAGTAGCAATCCAAAGTTTTGTATACCTGAGGGGTTCCATAAATGCTTGTTGAATTGAATTCTTATAGCAATAAAAAGTCTTTGGTGATTTCTTTAGACTTAAAGGAAGGAGGCAAAGTCTCTAACATTTATCTTTTCCTGTAAAAAGCTAAAGGGAGTGAGAGCAAGCATACTTTTTCCTATCCCTGGCATGCCCCTGCAATGCTAAGCTGCTCCATTTCTTTCTCTTTTGGAAATACTACTATGATTTCAATAAACAGGTGACCAGGGTTTTCCTGACTATAACAAACACTCAAGAAAACTCATGCCCTTTTGTCAGTAGCTCCTTCATGGCCTGGTGTTAAATTGTACTATTGCTAAATAGAAGTCAGTATACTTAAAATTGTGCAAGTCCAAAAGAATGCTGATATTTAAGGAAAACTTTTAAATGTTTAACCCAAAATTAGAACTACATTTTACGTCTTTCTGTTTAAAATACTACAGAACTTGGTTAGGTTTGATTTTTTTTTTTTTTAAACATTTTTGTTGTTGTTTACTCACCTTCCCACCATAACCACCACCAAAGGCTTTATCGGAAACCAATCACATCTTTTTAATGCTGAGGAGGACATCCATAAGTACTGGATTGAATTTTTTAATACTCAATTTATGGAAGTATAAAATCAGTAACAATATGTGATGCATATGTACTGATTCTACAGTAGGTTAGTAACACAGGAAAAAATAGCCATTTCTTAGGTAAAATAAGGGGAGAATTTTCTAGTTTCAGCTATAGCAACTTTGGGGGATACTTTAAAGATTGGTTAATTTTAATCCTAACAGGCTTGACTCTTGTCCTGTTTAAAAACTCTCCTCCTACTTAATGTTTTCCAAAAAGAACACACATCTCAGCCTTTCTGTTTGGAGTTAACTAATGAATTGTTTACGGCTCTCAAGCATGCCAGTTAAGTGTTGGCATGTAAGTAGACAGGCCTCCCAATTCAGATTTGTGGTTTATTTTGTGGCAATAAGAAATGGGAATGCAAACTAGAATCTGGAAGCCCTTAGAATATATTATGATTTTTATCCTTGCTTTATTTTCCCCCCAAATTTTTTTCATATGTATATAAGTCATAAGGTTTTAATAATAAATTGTTTAATCTTTATCTTGATTTGACCATAGTTCATCAGATATTGTTTAAAAGAGAAGCCTTGCAATATAAACTGACCAATTTGCATGAAAGTAATGACAATAGCATTTAAGAGTCTTATAATTAGAAAAGTTATTAATCTTTATGAAAAATATCATCCAGCAAATGGTGGACATATCTATTGCAACCATTTTATTAAGGAGTTGCCTTTTATTAATTTAAGAATTAGTTGTGTTTCTACTCATTTTGAACTATTGTATTATGAAAGATTAATGTACATTAATACATTCCAAAAATGTAATAATCTGTATTGTATTTCTGCTATCTAAGTAGAGGGTATTTGTAAACATATACCCTGTTTCAATGCTGGTTATATAGGTAGATATATAAACACTGGATTCTAATAGTATGTACATGATGATGATCTGAGATAATGTTAAGAATTTGTTTTAATATGGCATTATATTTATAAATCTAATACACTAAAAGAATTAAAACTATAAAATAATATTCAAAATTAAATGTATCTCTTGTTTTAAATATCTAGTTTGTTATAATAGCTTGTTTTATTATGTATAACATACAGTGCTTATATAAATGTATACATCACATACAGGCATAGGTTTTTAAGTAAGCATTAGCCACTATTTAACTATAGTATAACTAAGTTCTCTTTAGATATGTTGACTGTATTCTTTAAGGAGAGTGATTTTGGTGGGGGAATATATATATATGTAAAGGATTTTTCATGTGTCTAATCTACTAATACCCTTTTCTTCTTTCTTTTAAAATATAGTAATACTTTTCTGAGCTCACGTAAAATTGACAGCCTACATATCTAAATGCATCTCACTCAGTTATTCATGGTATTTGCATATTTAACAGAACAAAACAGTAAGTTGGTGGACTTGAAGCTGAAGAAGCTCCTAGAAGTTCAGCCACAGGTGGCAAATTCATCCTCCAGTGCTGCCCAGAAAGCTGTAACTGAGAGCTCAGAGCAGGACATGAAAGTAAGTCTTACTTGTTTAAAACATTTGTCTTAGTATCTGTGTCTTCTAATTTCTGCCAGGAGTTTGTAATTCTAAAAACAATTTTTTACCAAATTCTTCACCAATATTAAGATTAGGGTATAAGAAATTTTTACTGGTGAGGTGTGGTGGCTCATGCCTGCAATTCCAGCACTTTGGGAGGCCAAGGCAGGAGAATCAGGAGTTCAAGACCAGCCTGGGCAACATATTGAGACTTTGCTACTAAAAGTAAAACAATTAGCCAGGCATAGAGGTGCATGACTGTAGTCCCAGCTACTCAGGAGGCTGAGGCAGGAGGATTGCCTGAGCCCAGGAGTTCAAGGCTGCAGTGAGTGGTGATCATGTCACTGCACTCCAACAGCGGAAACAGGGCGAGACCTTGTCTAAAAAAAAAAATTAATTAATTAAAAAAATTTTTATTGAATAGCCAATAAGTAAATATCAATATGGTAATCAGTATTCATATACTATTTTTCAGGGAAACTACTACTTTAAATTGCTATTTCAAGTAAAAATAGAGGCAATATGGAAACTATTTTTGAGTTCTATATGTATGTATATTTTGCTAAGACAAATACTGTTAAGAGAATTCTAGCGCATTTTTCAATAATCCTCAACCTTCTGCCTATATAGATGAACTAAATGTATGTTGTTTGTAAGAATCATCACACCTGAAAATGGTAATGTGATTGAATATAAATGTTTAAGATAACTTGCATGTGTTTTGTGCCATTATGCATCTTACCTTGTGTAACATTTTAGTCAAAAATGCCACATTATAAGAATATTATTAGACTGTTTATATTATTCCCACCCACATGTTTCCCTGCTTTCCTCACCGTGATTAGTATTTCTGTAGCTTTAGGGCACTTCCAGTCCTGTATAACTTTTCACCCACCTGCAGACTATGGGGACTGCCCCGCTGACTGAAAGGATTTCCTTCCCCTGACACAGAGATGCTTTGAAGTCCCAAAACAATGACTTTCATTGCTTTTCCCCTATATTGTCAGTTTCTATAAATTGGTGATGAAAGTGTGTGGCAGCACCAGAGGACTTTTGGTCTCTATCTTTGAACAAAAGGAAGCCTGGATCAGGTCTGATTTTTTGCGTTCAATTTAGCTTTCTGCAGTGGATTTAATGCAGAATGAAGCTGGCCTAAGAATAATACAATAGATTGAAAAGGCTAACTGAATTAGTGGGTTTAGAGGAATACATTTGTAAAGTGGCAGAAGTCCCTAGTCATAAAAAGGTTTCTTAAGACGGGATTTGCTGGCTAATCACACTGATATTTTAGCATGTTGCCAGGCCTAAAAAAATTTAGCTGTGTTTGTTTATTTTGGTAAAGACTCTAGTATTAGACTATTGGATAGTTATTATAACAGTAGAACTCTATTTTTCTTTAAAAAAATAGAATAAAAGCCAAAACTGTTTCTATCATAACTGTATGGCTAGGATATTATAAGCATGATATTAATGATAAATTCATTAGATAACTTTAAAAAAATAAAATAGTGTTATTTTCATTATTATGTTTTATCTGTATAGATAAAATTGGTTTTGCTTTCCAAAACACTCTTATATAGTAGTCTTTAAAGTTATTCCAACAAAAGGTGTGCTTTAAACAGCTTGCCTTTGTATGATTCCTTTTAGTTAAGATTTTGAAAATGGTGTTTATAAAGAACATATAGAGTCCATCTGTTCTCTTGAAGCTTTCAGCGTTGATTTGGGTTTTAATTTTTTTTAATAAAATGCAGTTTACACATTTATAAATGAGGCATTCTGTGTTTGTGGAAAAGGATAAACTGTTACCTTCCCCTGAGGATTCTGTATCCCAGGCCTCCTTGAGGCTAGAGAATAGGCCATTGGAGGGCTCCCTCATTACCGATTGTCTCAATGCAGAGGAAGGGCAAAGTCTTGGTAGCTTTTGATAACCAGTTTCAGCATTCAGCAGGCTTAGCTATTAGTCATGCATCTTAGCCTTTCCCTATTTACTTTCAAAACACTTAATAAAAATAATAAAAGATTAGGTATAAAATGAAATATTTGTTTGGTACACAGCACCTCGGTATCTGCAGCTTCCACACACTGCAGTGGTTCAGTCTTCTGGGATATTTCTTGTTGATAGAACCATTTGAATTTGTTACCAGTATTAACATAGGAAGCTCCGGAAAAGATAATTGTAGTTTCCTTAGCTGTAAAGGGCTTACTTACAAATCTGGCTTTGGAAAGTTATAGCTGATGAAATGCAGTTCAGTAGGGTAGTATTATAATCCTACCTTTTAGCCTTCATCCAGCATTAGTGGTTTATCTCAATGGGCATAAAATTAGAAACTAGTTCTTGTTGTCATACAAGTCTGTGGGGCTGTACAAACTGATGACACAGAATAGTGGGGGAAATAGGAGGCAACATGGCTTTTAAATGATATGTATCACTGGTGGAAGACACATTCGTATCAAAGTTATCAAGAGTTAAACCGTGTGTCCCAAAGTTTGTGATTACAGGCAACAGAACTTGCAGTTGAGCTGTTTAAAGTGCTTTAAAATCCTTTTCTTGCAAAAAGTTTCTAAATTAGTGTTATCTTAAATCAGTAAAAGTTGCCTTACTAATGTGTAATTTTATGTTTATGAGATCAGGACTCTCTTACCATGTGTTGTTTTACGTTTAGAATGGCACAGAAGATCTCCGGACTGAACGATTACAAAAAACAACACAACGTTTTAGAAATCCTGTTGTGTTCGGCAAAGATTCTACAGTCAGAAAAACTCAACTTCAGTCTTTCAGCCAATATATTGAGAATAGACCAGGTAGAACACTTTTTAAAATGTTTTTCCATGTTATGGTGTAACTATATATAGATATCTATATATAGTGTGTGTGTATATATATATATATATATAAAATCTGGTAATGTAAATTCACATTTCAATACACAAATATCAAGCTTTATAATAATTTTACATGTCTTTCCTCTTTTTTTTTTTTAAGAGATGAAAAGGCAGAGATCAATACAGGAAGATACAAAGAAAGGAAATGAGGAGAAGGCAGCGATAACTGAAACTCAGAGGAAGCCATCAGAAGATGAAGTGCTTAATGTATATTAATTTTTTGTGTGGTTTCATGATTGCTGATAATTCCAAACTGTATGTGGAAATAGTGCCTTTATTTGTTAAAATGAGATGTTAGGTTTTTTAAGATGTCAATCTCCAGTGCATTCAAAGCAGAGTGAGAGGGGTGCACTGTTGAATTAGTCTGCAGTGTGGTGATAATTGTCAGATAAAAAAAAATGAATTTTTCAGAGTTCCACAGCCCCAGTTTCCTTGAGACATTTCCATCAGGGCACTTCCCATAAAGAGATTCCAGTATTGATCTACCGGGAGGATTTTAATTATTACAATAGCAGATACCGCAGAGCTGCAGTTAGAGGGAAAAGTCACATGAGACCTGCTAGAATTTCTCAGCCAACCCATTTTGTTGGCTTGGGTTAATGGGTGTTCAACCTTTCCATTATCCAGATCAGCCGTGAATTACTAGCTGAATGATGTTTGCATTAATATAATATATATGGTAATTTCTTCACTTAATTAACGGGGAGGTTCAGCTCAGTAGGGGTATGGGCTGATCATGTGTAAAATTGATTTGTGAGGGAAATATTTGATAGACCGCAGGGAGAAAGCTGCTTTTGATGGACAGCTGCAGGACAGAAGCAGGAAGAACAAGTTTTAACTTGAATTTTTGTCTGGAAGCATAGCTCTCTTTAATAGTACTACTTTTTAAATTATCTACAGTTTTTCTAGGTATTTTCATTGTTTTCAGTGTTAAAATAGTTGGATTTTAAAATCCTTACAAGTACACTCAGAGTCACCAACTACATTTTAGGACTCTAAAATCTTCTCATTTTAACTTGTTTACTTTAGAAGACCTGGAAAGGGATGAGCTAGAAAAGAACAGCTCACTGATAATCCTGATGAATTATTTGGTATAACTTTTAAGTTACAGAATACTTAACTATACTATGTACTCACACTAAAG